>NC_060078.1:6250000-7500000 GCF_922984935.1 Meles meles
AGATATTTTATTTCCCTGAAAAAGGAAAAAGGAAAACTGTTAACATTAATAAATAATTAATTGGAGTTCATTAAAATTTTAATTTAGTGCATTGAAAATAAATTTAATAAAGTATAATTTGAACCACTTACTTCCGATTGATTTTTAAAGTCAAATTTGTTGGTGGAACAAAGAGTAACTGATTGTTTATCAGTCTTATCAAGCACATTCCTGCAGCTATCAGTCACCATTATAGTATTTTTAATAAGGAAAGAAAAAAATATAGTTTCTACAATTCAAAAGCTCTCTGGACACTCTCCCAGGATGCCTTCTATCCAAGTAGGAGCACCTGACTCAGATATTAAGCTCCACAAAGACATGGACTGTGTCTCCTTGTAAAAGGTCCGGGTCAACCTAGTGTTTGGTAAGTGGTCAGCTGTTTAGTAGACTCTCATCACACAGTTCAGTCTGTGAGCTTTAATCTCTAACAAAAGTAGAGTCACAAAATATATGATGAAGAATCTGGGGGTGGTTTACCTTACAATAGGCTTATTTGATTTAGGAAATGTGATTTCCCGCACCGGCTTTAGGTCCCATGTACTCCATAACCTAGAGAGGGAAAAGTCATCATCTAATTATGCAAACTAAAATTGCCTTTGCAAAAAACACCTATATATTTATTTGTTAAAAATCATCTGGAAGGAAACACAATAAGCAATTAACAGTAGCTACTTGTGGGAGGTTTGCAAGGGGTAGATATGGGAGTAAGAAAACTTGGTAAATTTTCATATTAATCTTTCATACAATTAATAGACAATATACAATTTCAAAACTACATGAAAGCTAAGTTTATTACTTAAAAATAAAACAGGGATCAGGGAAGAATCTGTATCTGAAGGTGATTTTAAATCTCTAAATATTAAATATGAACACGCCTAGATATTTAAGGCTAATTTTTGCAACTGCTGTGTCCTTATGAATAAGAGCGAACAAAGAGAATCAGAACTCCTCTTACCTTACAATTCCATTTTCTAATCCCCCGGCAATCACATTGATAGACACGCCCTCAGGCTGGTTAGAGAAGGCAACAGAACAGATGATCTCCCTGCAGTGGACATGTCCAACGAGGTCCCCGTTCACTGTCCAGAGTCTGAGGTCGCTGCCTCCACCAGCTAAAACACCGAGATCATCCTACAGGTCACCAGAGTGTGGGTATGTCAGAGCCCACCACCCCGAGTCCCAGAGGGGCATCCCTGCGCACCCAGCTTGATTGTTTCAGTGATAAAAAATTTATATGCAGTCAGGACTGAAGCTGTGTAAATAAAATTGCTATGTAATAAGTCAAAAGGTTCTGCAGATTTATCTAGAGACAATGACCAGTGGGAAAATAAAAATAAAAAGATTAATTTAGAAATCTAGAGCAACAAGGTAAATTAATCATATATCTTTGTGTAATCATATTTTGGCAAAGGAGCTGCCAAGGCTGAATTTGAGAGTACCCAGAAAGTTAAACAATCTCCAAAAACAGATGAAAATATTCTGTGAAACCATCTGTAAGAAGTGACTTATGTAACTTCTGAAGAAAAAAAAATAATAAAACTTAGTGGAGTTAAAAATTACTTCTTAAAGAAAGAAAAGATATCTAATTCCTCAGCATGTCTAAGAGTGAATCTTATAGGTCAGACTTATTAGACTAGTTTTTCCTTTTCAAAGACCACAAGTAACTAAACTTTCTGGAGTTTTCCAGGGGGTGGGAGAGGCAGTAATTGCTTGTCATCTTCTATATTTGGGGCCCCATGATGGTGTGCCTAGTGTTCTTTGGAGAAACATGCTCAAGCTGATAGGACAGGTTAAGAGGAGCAGTAAAGTCTGGGGGTCATGTTACTCCACTTACATTTATCTCTCCATTAGAACGAACAAAAAAAGTGCAAACTTTAACTCTCTCCTTTATTAAGGCAATGAAAAGGCTTCATAGATTTCCTATTTATAGCAAAGAAACAAATTGTGAAAATACTCCTTTATGTCAAGATATGCTAAAGAGGGCGCCTGGGTGGCTCAGTGGGTTAAGCCTCTGCATTCGGCTCAGGTCATGGTCTCAGGGTCCTGGGATCGAGCCCCACATCGGGCTCTCTGCTCAGCAGGGCCCTTGCTTCCCCCTCTCTCTCTGCCTGCCTCTCTGCCTACTTGTGATCTCTGTCTGTAAAATAAACAAATAAAATCTTTAAAAAAAAAAAAGAAGATTTAAAAAAAAAGATATGCTGAAGACCTTCAAATATCCCGAACCCAAATGCCTTCTGTGTTGCAGCATTATTCACAATAGCCAAGAAGTGGAAACGACTGAATGTCCCTCCACAGACGGAAGGTAGAGATTTACAAGGGGCCACTGCTCAGTTGTGGAAAGTAATGAAGTTCTGCTCCATGCTGCAGCACAGGTAAGCCTTAACATGAGGCTGAGTGAAATAAACAGACATCAAAAAGACATAAAAGGACACGGACTGTATGATTCCACTTAGATAAAATATCTAGAAGAGGCAAATTCATAGAGATCGGAAGTAGAACAGTGGTTACTTGAAGCTTTGCAGCAAGGAGGAATAGAGTTATGGTTACAGAGTTTCTGCTCGGGGTGATGAAGAAGTTTCTGAGATCGTGGTCGCACCACATGGTGGGTGTGGTGACGCCACCAGCTCACACGATGTAGAACGGTTGGGATCGCGACTGTAACGGTAAACGTATTTACCACACACGCAGAGAAGAGAAGGTTAACAGATGCTCAATGTTTTACTGAAGGCTTCCCACCAATTAGGAGAGATTACTGAAACAAAACATCAGATGTAGGAGTTCAACATACTAACGAAATGCAACTATACACGATAACCTCCTCTCTTCCGTGAGCTGACATTTCACTCTTGCTTTTGAATTTAATACTTGATAAAAAATTTATAAAATTTATAAAGCAACCGGATGTGTGCTAGTCAGGTTAGAAGGCTTCCCAAAGACACTGACGCAGGGGTTGATCACTGCCTGGAACTGACAGCTACTGCAGGCTTGGTCCTTCAAAACCACAAATCAAAATGTGGGCCTTGACTCTCTGCAATGCGGCACAGAACTCAACAGGCAAAGAACCACCCAAGCAGATTACCCAGGACCTTGGGCCACCTCAAAACCAAGTAACAACTCATCTGCCTAAGGTTGCAAATGTCAAAACTGAGGCCTTCACTCAACACCAGATAGCTTTCATGTGTAATTTAGCATGTCAACTAAAAGTCAGAAAGCTGGGCATTCCTGAAACAAAATTTATTCTTCCTATACATGGTCACTGAAATTAAAATAAATTGGAGAGTCACTGCCCATCCCGAATTTCATAATACTATATTAACTTTATAATGCCATTGGCAACACACAACCAGGCTATGAGCCCTAGTTAAAAGGCATATATTTTGATCCAGTGGCAGAATGATTTTTAAAAATACAAACACTGTCTATTATAATATTCACATAGTTTAATAAATTTCACATCTTATCATTATAAAAATCACACCCCATATGGGCTGGCTAATTATGAGGAAAGAGCTTGCCAGTGTAACATCAGCCCCGACACAGAAATTTTATATCCGTGTGTATAATGTGTATATAGGTGCACACACAAATATATAACATATATACATACACATACATATGTTTTATTTAAATTTTGATTTTAAAGTTACCTGGCTGGTACTCACTAGATGGGTCAAGATGTTTGGTAGGCTAAGCCTGATAACTTTCTTTCCTTCTTGGACTATAAGACTAGGAGGATGAACTCGAGTTTGGGTCACTAAACATAAATTTCACCTCTCTTTAGAAAAATCATTATTTTGGGGCACCTGGGTGGCTCAGTGGGTTAAGTCTCCGCCTTCAGCTCAGGTTATGATCTCAGGGTCCTGGGATCAAGCCCCACATTGGGCCCTCTGCTCAGCAGGGAGTCTGCTTCCCTATCTCTCTGCCTGCCTCTCTGCCTACTTGTGCTGTCAAATAAATTTTAAAAAAAATCTTAAAAAAAAAAGAAAAAATAATAAAGAAAAATCATTATTTTTACTATACTTTCTATATACCCAATTCTTTTTTTTTTTTTTTTTTTGATTTTTTTTTCTCATTTTATTTATTTTTTCAGCGTAACAGTATTCATTCTTTTTGCACAACACCCAGTGCTCCATGCAAAACGTGCCCTCCCCATTACCCACCACCTTATATACCCAATTCTTGTTATGACTCCTCTTATATATGCACCAAGAGGCCTTAAGAAAGTGGAGAAGGCCTTTTTGTTCATATTGAAAAAGAAAGTTCCAGCCATTACTCTATTATACTGTGCTCTCCCCAGGGACACCTGAATACCCTACTAGCGGGTTAGTAATTGCAGCAAAAGTAATTTTGCTTTTGTTCCCATAAGACTGGCTGATATAACATCACAGATATAAATCACTACTGGCAGCAAAAAAGTAATTAACTTTACAAAATTCAGCTCCCTAAGGATCCGTCCTAACTTCCAAATGTTGCCAAAACAAGAAAGTAGAGAACACTATATAAATAATCATTATATTATTCCCCCAGATTCCCCCTTGGTATGACAATACTAAAAGCTGCTAATGTACAAATCATGGGAGAACAATTAGCATAAGTCACCAATCATCGGCCCACACGTGTATTATCAAAGTCAATGGTTCAAAATCTTTCCCTTTACTTACGACAATTAGGAAATAAAAATGTTTCTATGGCACTATTCAATAGTTGGATGGTAAGATTGGCAAATGTCTCACATTTGATACCTTTAAAGAATGACCGAAGACATTACTTTTACAGAATACAAGAATGAATGAATGTTTTATAAAATCAACAACAAAACTCCAAGAGATAGCTGTAGTGTAATAAAAAAATACATATTTGGTCTTTGTCCCAGGTCCCTGGCATACAGCTCCTGAGACCCTTGTAACTTACCACCTTCCGTACGCTAACAAGCTGTAGGCGCTAGATAGCTTCAGGCTGGGGGCCTGTCACTAGACAAACCAGCCATGTGGTTAGGAGGTTAGAATTTACAGTACCTCCTCACCTCTGGGGACGGAGAGAGGCTGGAGATTGAGCTCAGGTCCACAGCTACTGCTTCCATCAACTGTGCCTACAGAAAGGAACCTCAGAAAAACCCCTAAGCAACAGGGTTAGGAGGGCTTGAGCTCGTGAGCACATTCGTGTGTCAGGAGGGAGGCACACTCTGACTCCACCCAGACTGGCCCTCTGGATCTCTCCCTATGTACCTCTGCAGCTGGCTGCTTACTCCTTTTTTTGAGAGAGAGAGCAAGAGTGAGGTAGGGGGAGGGCTCGAGGGAGAAGGAGAGAAAGAATCTCAAGTAGGTAACCTGAGCCCAAAGTGGGCTCAATCTCACAACCCTGAGATCATGACCGGGAAGAGTCAGGAGTCAATACTCAACCGAGCCACCGAGCCTCTGGCTGTTCATTTCTACCCTTTGTAGTAAACTACTGTAGTTAAGTATAGTGTTTTCCTAAGCTCTGTGAGTGTGGTGGCGGGTTGGGCACTCCCAAATTTGCTAGCTTCAAGTAGTTAGTGTCAGGGTCAAATGGCACTGTTGACACCCAGGTGGTGTCGCGGGATTGGAAAACTATTGGGTGTCAGAAAACACCAAACAATATAAAACACGCAAGCAAAGGATAGAGGGCCGCCCCCTACAGCTATGTCAAAGATAATCTATACGGAGTGGGCAGAAAGAGACAATTTTTCGATGCTATTAGGATCCTTAAGAATAGAAAAGCAACAGAAAATTTATGAATTTTCCAACTGTTCTTTCCTGCTGGATATATGTGTGTGTATGTGTATGTGTGTTTAAAAACACAAGTTTTTAAATATGTACTACTTGAAAAAACAAAAACTAAAAGCGAAATCTCTGACGAGGAGGTATAACTTCATCCTGTAAATTTCAAGGCAATCACACCTCCATGCATTATAATGCAGCGTGGTTCTCACGCAGGAACTGGAAAATACACATAGTCAAAGCTGATCATTGGTTTTGCTTTGCACTTATGTCACGGGGAGGTAGTAAAGTTGGTAGTTAAAAAGAAGAAGCCAAAAGAAAAAAAAAAAGAGAGAGAAACAAAAGCTAAGAAATTCAGATAATTATGTAACAATAATTTGCTTAACTTAGATGTGCCCAAATGCAATCTTTCATCTATCAGAAAAGGAGTTAAATGATGACAATATTAACTTTTGCATAAGTTGGCCCCTAAATTGATGACCTTGCTCTTGGACCTTACTGTATTTTAACACGCAAACACGCTATTGCCATGGTATTTAGATGTGGTTAGGGACCTGAGACATGGAATCCAACAGTTTAACCCACGCGGGCACCAGCTAATGACTCTGTGCTTTAGTTCTGGGCTTGCTCACCCGAATCACACACAGTGGCGATGTCCCCAGTAGTTTCGCTGGCAGAGACGGCCGTGACGGGGCTTTTGTGTCCCGCCAGGCTTTGTACATAGCACAACCTGAAAGATCAAAGACAAATTTGCATCTGATCATTAAATATCATTAGATTCTCTTGCATAATTCCTTCCCTTAGTGGTATGGACCTATTATTCATAAGGCATTCCCCACTATATCCCTAACTGATCTTTTGATTTCAATAGGATTACAAACTAAAGTTTGTATTTCATTCTTAAAATGATCATAAGGTAAAGATCTTATTTCAATGCACCTGTTTCACACAGGAAGAACAGAAACATAGAGGCGGTTGTGTCTGGCTGGAAACCTTCTGTACCTGTTTAAATCCCATATGATGCAGGTTCCATCTCTGCTCACACTTATCATTATACTGTAGGGTTTGCAAACAAATAAGCTGGTTATCTCTTCTGTGTGCCCGTACAGATGTATTTGAGACTCCATTTCTATCTCTGAGGGCTGAAATTGAAAAAAGTCGGTGAAGTACAAGATAAAAAGCATGACAAATGTTTCCCTAGTTCTTTGTTTCAAAAAGAACAATAACTCCAGGGACTCAAATGTTCTTCTCAAGCACATCATGTTCAATCCATTGCAGTTCAACTCTTTCCTAAAGGGTAAAACTAATTAAACTTTAAAACATTTTTAATTGTCCATAATTTCAAGAATTAAAATGCTTTTTTGTTTTTTGTCTTTTTGTCCAATCTTTGTCCAAATACATACACAAGTATTTTTATAGTTATGATTATTGCCACCCAAATAATTTTGTATATTGTATTTAAACATTCTCCCATAAGCATTTTCTATTTTTGACATTGTCTTCAAAATGAATTTAATGGTGTTACAATATTCTGTTCAGTTGGTATGCCATAATTTACTTGAGCATTTTTACTGATTAGACATTCAAAATTGTTTCTAATATTTTCAAAATTATAGATACCATAACTAAATACTTCATGTGTGAAAGTTTAGTTCTTCTTCTGAATGGTTTCTTCAGAATAAATTTCCAGAATCCTACTAGTAGGTCAGTGAGTACTAACAATTTTAGAGTTCTTGACAATGTACTTTCCAAAGGCATTGTACCAACTCATGATGCCACCAACAGTGACGTCCTCTCAAAACACCATTACCTGTCCATAGTTACAGACTGGTTTTCTAAATGAAAGGCCGCAAACTGATGTTCCACGGGCCACGCTGGCTCACAGATGCCAGCTGTTTATACTAGGTTTGAGTCTTGATTTCATTAGACTAACCTGTTTATTGTCTTAAAGTATTTCAATATTTCCACTTCAAAGGATACAGCAAAGTAGAAAGAGTAAGTATAATAAAAAGCTGTATGTTGACCACTCAGTTCAACTAATCCCAACATTTTCTACGATCGATTTATTTTTTTAAACAGAGAAAAAATTAAACATTACCCAGTTTGTGTACTGTTCTATTTCCTCTCTCATCAGAAGTTACTACCATCCTGAATTTTGTATTTGTTTCCCATGTGTATAGAACATACGTTCTACTGTATGTTGTCATAAACATGAACAACACACTGTATGGTTTCTCATGTTGATGAATCACTTTCTCTTTTTTTAATTTTTTTAATTTTTTTTTTAAAGATTTTATTTATTTATTTGACAGACAGAAATCACAAGCAGGCAGAGAGAGGGAGGGGGAAGCAGGCTCCTCACTGAGCAGAGGGCCCGATGTGGGGCTCGATCCCAGGACCTTGGGATCATGACCCGAGCCAAAGGCAGAGGCTTTAAGCCACTGAGCCACCCAGGCGTCCCCACGAATCACTTTCTGTAAGTGCTACTACTCTTTAGGTGTCTTTCGCACCTTGCCTTTTTGTTCACCACTGCTTTGGAAGCAGATCTGTGTTGATACAGCAGCGGCCGCTCACCTGTTTTAAGTGCTACACAGTCCAGGGTTTCACTCACATAAAAGTACTTATTTTACACTAAAACAATCAAATGACCATGCAGTACCAGGCTCACAGTCTTTCTTGGAATGACCGGCTGCAGTGGCGTGGCAGGTGCTTCTGTTTAGCGAGGACCCGTGACACTCAACCACACACAGTCACAGCCAGAGATGTGCTTTCACAAGGCCCAGAGTCCCGGGTGTGAGCACCTGCTGTCTCTCTTTGCACTGTGACCCCCTCAACAAGGGGAGGTGTCTGCAGGGCCAAAAGCCTGTGCCCAGAACCCTTTCAGACTGTGCTTCCAGGGACCTGGGACCAAGGAATGCCCTGATGGCAAAGGCCTGAGCCCCTTCTTCTCCTGCCTGAACTCTTCAGCACTGGAGTCCATGACCTACTTCACACTGTAAGTCTCTGAAAATTGCCCAACTTCTAAATGTCAGCGAAGGTTGCTCTAAATCACATTTCTCTTATTATAACCAAGTTTCACTTTATCACATACTCATTTTCTTGCATGTAAATTGTTGTGCCTGGTTTTGTGTATTTGTTACTATATATAAAAAAATTATTTGAGGGCACCCTGGGGGGTTAAGTCGGTTAAGCCTCTGACTCCCCTCTCAGGGGGGAGTCTGCTTCTCTGCCCCTCACCCTCTCTCTGTCCCCCCGCCCCCGCTCGCAAGCTCTCGCTCACTAAAATAAATAGTCTTTTTAAAAAATAAGAAAAAATTGGAAAACCCAAAAGACTCCACTCCAAATCTGCTAGAACTTGTACAGGAATTCAGTAGAGTGTCAGGATATAAAAATCAATGCACAGAAATCAGTTGCATTTCTATAGACCAACAGCAAGACAGAAGAAAGAGAAATTAAGGAGTCAATCCCATTTACAATTGCACCCAAAGCCGTAAGATATCTAGGAATAAACCTAACCAAAGAGGCAAAGAATCTATACTCAGAAAACTATAAAGTACTCATAAAAGAAATTGAGGAAGACACAAAGAAATGGAAAAACGCTCCATGCTCATGGATTAGAAGAACAAATATTGTGAAAATGTCTATGCTACCTCAAGCAATCTACACATTTAATGCAATCCCTATCAAAATACCATCCATTTTTTTCAAAGAAATGGAACAAATAATCCTAAAATTTATATGGAACCAGAAAAGACCTCGAATAGCCAAAGGAATATTGAAAAAGAAAGACAAAGTTGGGGCCATCACAATTCCAGACTTCAAGCTCTGTTACAAAGCTGTCATCATCAAGACAGTACGGTACTGGCACAAAAACAGACACATAGATCCATGGAACAGAATAGAGAGCCCAGAAATAGACCCTCAACTCTATGGTCAACTAATCTTCGACAAAGCAGGAAAGAATGTCCAGTGGAATAAAGACAGCCTCTTCAATAAATGGTGCTGGGAAAATTGGACGGCCACATGCAGAAAAATGAAATTGGACCATTTCCTTACAACACACATGAAAACAGACTCAAAATGGATGAAGGACCTCAATGTGAGAAAGGAATCCATCAAAATCCTTGAGGAGAACGCAGGCAGCAACCTCTTCGACCTCAGCCGCAGCAACATCTTTCTAGGAACATCGCCAAAGGCAAGGGAAGAAGCAAGGGCAAAAATGAACTATTGGGACTTCATCAAGATCAAAAGCTTTTGCACAGCAAAGGAAACAGTTAACAACCAAAAGACAACTGACAGAATGGGAGAAGATATTTGCAAACGACATCTCAGATAAAGGGCTAGTATCCAAAATCTATAAAGAACTTATCAAACTCAACACCCAAAGAACAAATAATCCAATCAAGAAACGGACAGAGGACATGAACAGACATTTCTGCAAAGAAGACATCCAAATGGCCAACAGACACATGAAAAAGTGCTCCACATCACTCAGCATCAGGGAAAAACAAATCAAAATCACAGTGAGATACCATCTCACACCAGTCAGAATGGCTAAAATTAACAAACGACAGATGCTGGTGAGGATGTGGAGAAAGGGGAACCCTCCTACACTGTTGGTGGGAACGCAAGCTGGTGCAACCACTCTGGAAAACAGCATGGAGGTTCCTCAAAAAGTTGAAAATAGAGCTACCCTATGACCCAGCAATTACACTACTGGGTATTTACCCTAAAGATACAAACGTAGTGATCCGAAGGCCACGTGCACCTGAATGTTTATAGCAGCAATGTCCACAATAGCCGAACTATGGAAAGAACCTAGATGTCCATCAACAGATGAATGGATAAAGAAGTAGTGGTATATATACACAATGGAATACTATGCAGCCATCCAAAGAAATGAAATCTTGCCCTTTGCAATGACATGGCTGGAACTAGAGGGTATTATGCTTAGTAAAATAAGTCAATCAGAGAAAGACAGTTATCATGTAATCTCCCTGATATGAGGAATTTCAGAGGCAAAGTGGTGGGTTTGGTGGGTAGGGAAGGAAAAAGTGAAAAAAGATGGGATCGGGAGGGAGACAAACCATAAGAGACTCGTAATCTCACAAAACAAACTGAGGGTGGTGGGGGGGGTGGTTGGGAGAGGGTGGCTGAGTTATGGACATTGGGGAGGGCATGTGCTATGGTGAGTGCTGTGAAGTGTGTAAACCTGGCGATTCATAGACTTGTACCCCTGGGGCTAATAATACATTATATGTTAATTAAAAAAATAAAATAAAAAAAACGTATGAACACATCAAAAAAAAAAAAAAGAAAGAAAAAATTATTTGGAGGGATTCGTCCTTGTTTCTGCTGGATGACCTGGACCACTATATGGGTCTATGCACACCTTAGCTTCATGAAGTCAAGTCTGGAGATCTGGACCACCCAGGGAACTGTAACCCAGGCTGCAATTCCATGCAAGAGGAGCCCCCCTGAACTCACCCTCACTCTTCCGGTGTAGTCCTTCTGTGGCTGGCCTTGGGAGAAGGGCCTCCTCCAGCCTCCTGAGCTTGCTCAGTCCCTGGGTATTAGGTATTCCTTTCACAACGGCTGTCTGAGGACAGTGTCAGTACTCCAGGAGTGACAAATGCCCTCCAGACGAGAGCTCCCCCTGCTTATTTACCTCTCTGGTTTGGGAATTCCTACTAGCTTGTCAGCAATTTGATGCTTTAATTACTACACACACGTACGTGTGCGTATTTTTTTTTAACTCCATGATCACGAATAATATTTATAGGGTAAACACAGTGTAGGATCCCTTTAGTGGTTATTGATAATTTTATAGACTTTACACTTTAAAATGACTGCAAGAGTTAGGGGTACTAGATGATTCCCTGACAGGTCAGAAAACAGTGTCCATGGGCAGAATAGAAACCACGGACTACTTCATTTAAAAATGCTCTTGAGGGCACCTGGGTGGCTCAGTCGGTTAAGTGTCTGACTCTTAGCTTCGGCTCAGGTCATGATCTGATGGGTCATGAAATTGAGTACCGTGTCCAGCTCTGCAGTCACTGGGGAGTCTGCTTGAAGATTCTCTCCCTCTGCCCCCTTCAATCTCTCTCTCTCTCTAAAATAAATAAATAAATCTTCTAAAAAACTGCTCTTGAATGACATACCACTACCTCGTATATACTCTCCGCCACCACCGATTCAGAGAATGGAAGTACAGGTGTTCATGTGCATGAGGACTAGGGGCCATGCTACTTAATTAGTGAAAAAAATGACTCAAGAGCAGCTATTTTAAAATCAGTTATCACTTTTGGAAGACATTCTTCTCTAATATGTAAATGGCTTATAGATAATTCCTTATAACAAATCAACTTATTCATCCTTACCTAGAATACATTTTAGAAGACAATCTTGGGAGACTGAACAGAACTTATGATGTTCAGAGTTAAATATGCTTCACTAGGTAAGGAATGTATTTCCTAAGATCCCCTTGAAAAGATTTTCTGACAGTCATTATTTTGGTCACATCCTACACAGCACTTGGGGAGCCTGTCTTTTGTCTGTGTTAAAGCTACCACAAATAAGAACATAAATACTTCTAGAATGCCGGTGCTCAGTGGGTTGGGAGAACAGCGAGCAGAATATGAGTTGCCTCCTGCTAGCCTCACAGGGACGGGGTCACAACGCAACCTGTGGGATGCTGAGATGGTGAGGTGGTCCTTGAGAAAAAGTTGCAAGAACATCCACGAAAACCCACGGCTCCTCCCCTCAGAGCAAACAGATCAAAGCGCACAGCTAAGATGCACCATGGGACGTGGTTTAACTAGTAACTTAATCTCATGTCTTGATGACCTAATACTATTACACTTAGGAGAAAGAGAAAACCCTCACAAATAAAGCTGAAAAACCTACTTTCAGGCAAATGTACAGCTGTGGGAAGGTAAGCAACATGAGCTTCGCAGGCTTACAAAGGCTTCACCTGTCAAGGAGGCACACATCCTGCTGCGCTCGCACTGTGACAGACGTGCCCCCATCTGGCGAGTCCCGAGCTCTGCAGGGCCCGGTGACTTACGATGACAACTTCATCTTCTCTCTAACCCTACTGCACACTGTGTCAGCGCACACTGAGAATTCTAACCGACGGGAAGAACAGCGCTAAGGAAAACTGGGAATAAGGCTATGCAAAGTGCTGTGAAAAGCGAAAGAAAACAAAAACAAAAGCAGCAGCTCCTGTTTGCAGAGCAGCTGGACGGCACGGTGCGCGACCAGGAGTGTTTGCAGAGCAGTCGGATGGCGCGGTGCCTAACGAGGAGTGTTTGCAGAGCAGTCCGATGGCGTGGTGCGCGACCAGGAATGTTTGTAGAGCAGTTGGACAGCGCGGTGCACGACCAGGAGCACCCACATGGATGGCTGCTCTCGCAGTGGGGATGAGAATGTATTCAGAGAACACAAGAAACAGAGGGTGCGTTTAGCAGATAAATGTGACGTCCGGAGTCAATATTAGAGATGTTTAAGAGTCCAAAGGAGACATTCCAAAGGTTAAGACACTTCCCTGCGGAGACCTTGGCATTCTTTTCATGGTGAAATATGAGAACTTGCCTCAGTCTCCCTCTCTTGCTCTGCTTTGACCCCCGCTCCCAGCATCTCATACTCTCAGCTACACATAAAAGTATCTGCCAGCCCCCAAGTTACCATGTCTTTGTTTCCGGGTTGTGGGTTTCCTGTGCTGAAATACTCTGTCCTCTTTCCTCCACTTCACAAAATGATCCTTTAAGATCCAGCTCAGGTGGAACTTTCCAGGCTTTCTGACAACTGGCCCCAGCTCTGTGCTCTTTGTTCTCAGAGCATACACATCAGTGCCCTGTAATAACTGGTACGTGCCTTTCTCCTGCAAAGAGCCCTGCACCAGAGCCCACCTGGGCCACTATGGTGGGCACCCTTGCCTCCAGTCTCATACCCCCAAGTGCTGTTTCTGGCAGGTGCTAAAATGCTGACTAGATCATATTACAACTGCTTAAGACATTTTGATGGCTCCTTAGGTTAAGAGATGGAAACTCTTATTATTTATACCCCAAGGATCATGGGAAAGAATGTTAATAAGAGTTTAAAAGGGAACAAACTTGGACAGAAAAGTAAGAGGAATACAGCATCATCCCATGCTAGGAAGACTGGTTTCACCCAGTAGAACATATTTAATAATTTCATGGAGAAAACTGTAATGGGGGGAGAAGCAAAAGAAAGTTCTAGACTAAAATAATTATCCTAGTTCTAGAAGGAAAAGATAATTACCACCCTAAATTTGTCACTTATCCTCAACAGCACCATTGAGAGTTGATTCAAGAAAGGAACAACAGTAAATTAAAAGAAGTGCTGCATAATATGTCTTTTCTTCACTAGACTGTCTTATAATTTAATTTTCAAATCCTGGAAATTCAGCAAATGGCTAAAATAAATTTCTTGCAGTAAGTGGTGGAAATCAAGATGGGCTCCTTGGATTTTGCTATAGTCCAGAGACTGTAGGAAGGTTAAATATTAGGTGTTCTAAGCTTCCAAATTTTACAGAATCTTGTAGTGTACTCCTAAGCTTGCAGGCTGACACTGAGAATACAGGAAGCATCACAGTGTCATGAAAAAGTCTAAATACAAAACAGATCATGATGCAAAATACTATGTCTTTGACACCAAAAGACAGGATTGCTATAATTATTTTTAAAATTTTTCATGATCCTAATAAACCTAAAACTAAAGAGATGTGTGACCTTTCACATTTTAAGAGCTTGAGGGAAGAAAAGATTAAAGAACAAAAAGATTGAAGTACAAACATTTTCAGTTAATCTTATACCAATGAATTATACTTCTGAAGCCTTTTCTTATTCTCATGAGCATGAAAATCCCAAACTCTTGACAAAATGAGCCCAGGACCTACCGTGCTGCTGGTAAACCTGTTGGCGTAAGCCGTGATGACCCCGCATTTGCTTCCAGTGAACAGCTGGCAGCTGTCAGGCACCCAGGCACAGCTCGTCACCTGTGGGTGAGGACAAACCAAAGATCATGGTGTTGAAAAGCATGAGAAATGTTTCTACTTCTCTGATGGTTATTTAAAGATATATAACCACTAAATTTAATAAATATTTTACTTGAACTGATTAAAAATGTGCAAGATATGATAACATTCATAATGTTAAGCCAGATGCTTAAGGCTAGTTAAAATGTGTTACATCATAGTCTATGATTTTACACTTTTCTCTACACACACACACACACACACACACACAGACACGTTCCTCAGAAATTGAATGATCCAGGATTGATGAGGTCCAAGGTTGAGTGTGTGTGTGATGTGCATGTATGTGTGTTTCACATCTATCTGATTTTTACTTTTTTTTCTTTTTGCTGCTTTTGGTGGGGAATTGGGGTACATACAAAGAGAGAGCTATTGCTTCTAACAGTTCTAAAGATTGTTAAATAGAAGACAAAGGAAAGATAAACATGGAGGAAAAAATCTCAGATGATTCCTTTGGGACTGTAAACCCTTCAGTCCTAACCATGGAGGTGCTATTCAGGACCACTCAACTCTCCGGCCCAATAAGTCTTCCTCTGGCTCTGGGAGCCCGCTGACCCCCGGCACGGGTCCCCAGCACCTCTGCTCCCATGGGTCACTTCTCCACTCCCACCTGTCCCATAGCCTGCACTCACGCTGCACTGCGCTAAGGGGACAGAGGCCATCAGCCACAGATCTCATCCCCTTCCTTCCTTTGTGCCTCAAGTGTCTTGGTGCTTCTCTTGATTTACAGGAGGAAGCTCCTCTGCTTTTAAGGGCAGTCCCCACCCTGTACCCAGAGTTCCTCCAAACCCTGTCCTTGCTCTTGGACTTTCATCTGTCTCTTGCTGGCTTCCTCCCCCGGACCTGCAAACGCGTGCAAGCGTCTGCTGCGTTAACAACGACCTTCTTTCATCCCGGCTAGTCTTAACTCTTGAAACATCCCCAGAGTCTGCTGGACCCAATTTCATTGCTTGAATTTCTTTCTTGAATAGTTCTAATTATTTGTAAGGATTAATATTTCATGACTTACATTCTTTTTTAGAGGCCTTCCAAAGAACAAAGAGAAAATATGTTTTTTTTTAATTTTAGAATAAAACTCAGTGTCTTAGCATTACCATATGGGTCTACTGAACCCTTTCATAAACCTAAGTTACATTACAGAGTTTTAATAATTTCATCTTCCCTCTGTCTTGAAACATTATGCTGTTTCATCACTGTAGGAATTATGTCATGACTATTTAACGATTATTCCCAACTCTGCTAGAGCAAAACAAACAGGGAAATGCAGAACAATGGATCTCCAGGAAGGATGATGTAATCTGTGAAATAAACCATCATCTTTTGGTTTTCTGATTGTACTGTCCAAAGAGTGGTGTCATCTTTCACGAAAATATAAAGGAAGACTGGAGACACTGCTTCGTACTCTGCTTTTAGCTTTCACTGAACGCAGCTGGGAATTCAGAATTTCTCATGTTCTACAGATAACAGAAAAGAGAATGAAACTGCCAGAGGACTAGTTTCACAATTATGAGATGAGTCAGAAGGCAAAGAGACGGCAGAACTCTAATCTCTAGCGATGAGACTATGATCATAGAAGTGAGATCTGAGTGTGGGTCCTCATATGATAACATCTTGGATGAATTTTCTCAAACTAGAGAACCACAAAGAGGACAATATATTCCTAAGGAAATATATTCCGTTTGGCACAAGTTCTTTATCACAGAGTATTTTGCTAGAAGAATCTGGACAATGCTGTTTTGCTAAAAGGACTTAAGACAGTTTTCTTTCATCTTTATTGATGCTGATGTGTCAAACTTTACATAATGGAAGTAATTTTGCAATGCTCTAATTCTTACTGAAATTTCTAATAAGGTTGTTCTTCACTGTCCTTATGCTTAGTTTTGTTAGTTTACTGATAATCAGATAACAAAAGGTGATGACCATTTTTTTAGGTATATTGAGGGTTAAATGAATAAGTCATTGCCTTCCTTTCCTTTCACTGCTAAAAATCCCCACAAGTGACAGCCTACTCCATTCCTAACACACTCAGGGAATGAGGAAATGTTAGGACACATGAATAGGCAAGAGATATTATGTAGGTAATGGGAATCAGGAAATGCCAAAAGAGTTTCCCATTGTTTAACATACAATTTAGTATGGGAAAAAATTGTGGCAGTATTGTGTGTGTGTGTCCATATAAATACATGCACACATATATATGTATACATACACAAACACAGTATATATACAATTTGAAATATTTTTACAACAGCTTTAGGAGAGAGTAGTGGGGGGTACTATTACCCCAGTTTCAAAGAAGAGAAGAGAACCTCAAGTTTGGAAAGGTTAAGGCGCTTGCCAAAGGCTACAGAGTAAATAACAAAGGCAGGACACTAACATAGATCAGACGGCTTTAGTTGGGCCCGATGCCTTTTCTACCCATTGTGGTGCCTGAACACCGACTCTAATAGCCAAAACCAGGTACAGAGGATTGCACTCTGGTTATAGAAAATGACACAGTGACAAAAGGCAAGTGAACCCTGAGAAGAAAGTGGCGCCGATTTTGTTCCAACACTGCCAGTCGTGAATGCTAAGTGCTTATAACACCATCTCAGTGAGATACTGGGGAGAAGACAAGTTTTGGGGACACAGAATAGCAATAGTCAGGAAGGTCTGAGCACTGTAAACAAGGCCTAAATCCAGCGCCATCAGCTTCCAGACTGGATTAACAGCAGAATATTAAAGACGAGCTGCTCTCAGCCCGACCCCTTTCTAGAGCATCACACTTAATCATGATGAAAAAGTGCTCCAGAACAAGGTTTACCTGATACTGTTGAGAACTTTGTATAAAGTTTATTGGAGGCTCGCTTTGTTTGCTCTTCAGCCTTAAAATGTTATCAGCATATCCCCAGCTCAGGATGGCCGACCACTGAATGTCAGTACTGTTCATGCTTCTCACACCTCCAAAAGGAGAAAGAAAAGTGTCAGACTGCCGCTGCTCAACTGTTATTGGATAGCCCCCCAAAATGGCGGGTTAAGAGCAAAGTTTGCGTGGCAGAACACAGTATCTTTCCAGAGCAAATCATCTTTGTATTCATAAGATGGATGGACTTAAGTTGTTTTATTCCTTTAATACTAATGGGATTCTAAGAGTGGAAACTAAATTCTTTTTCACTCGTGGTGTTTGGTTAGGGCTTATCTGATTTAGCACCAAAATGTCTTGTCCAGAAATTTTTATGGAAGACAATGGTAGTCAAGCTTATTCTGTTCATGTTCTATGACACTTCTACTTTTAAAAATAAATATAAACTAGACACTGTTTAAATAACTTTGTAGCTACCACCTGATGAAGAATCAGCGTGGACAACTATTGACACTAGAAGGAACACTGCCACCCTAGAAGCAACACCTGTCCTGGGAAGGGACCATTTAATCCTGTCAACTGCCAGGGCTTTGCAGAGCAGACAGATTTGACTGTCCTCTTTCTCTTTTTTTCCAACATAGTTTTATGTCTTTTGGGACAAAGATTTGGAGATTTTGATATCCCTTTTCAGTACTATTCATAATCTATGCCTTGTTGGTATGCTGGATATAGCTAATGCAACAGAAATGCTATAACTGGTGCTACCCTGGAAATTTGCACGGCTTAAGTCCCTAAAGGAGAGAGAACGGTCTTTATTTATTCCAGCACCTAGCAAAATAAGCCCACATATAAAGGAATGAAACAAATACAAATTTGTTGAAAGAATCAATACCACAGTGAAAATGTAATTCACAGATTTTTGTCGTCTTTTGTTGAGTATAGTACCAAATGCTGACATCAGTTTTGCAATAAAGGAACTGGAACACACCCACTTAATAAAATCCCCTCTAAATCTAAGCTGCTAGGGAAAGGAACCACATTTCATGAGTCTCAGGGCCTCTCAAATTCTACCATAACACCTGGCATGTAGCAGGCACTTCAATAGCCCGCGTGCTCAATGAATTAAGTACATCTAGTAACTGCCCCCAGTTTCTCATTCTAGCACTTACAAGATGCACCACCTCTTTTTTTTTTTTTTTTAAAGAAAAATAAACTTCTCCTATACCTAGTAGGACAGTGAATCTTAAATAGGCGTTTGCAAGAAAATGGTGTTTCTCGCACGTCTAGGCTTGGACTTGAGTCCCAGAGATTCTGACACAGTGTGGCTCAAATGAGAGCCAGGCAAGTATATTTTGGGAAAAAAGGGATCTCAGGCAATTTGGAGGCACAATTTTTGAGTAAGGATTTAAGGTCATCAAAACCATTGCAGTTACATTGTTCTATGCATGTATAGCTCAGCAAAACCATATGGTTACTTGATAAAGCAGCGCTCAGTACCTTGCAGCTGTAGCACGTGATCTGACCCCCATCTGTAAGCGGGGCTCTCACTCCTAAGGCTGCTATGGGGTGGGTGAGCCCTCCTCTCGCTCCTCTGTAATGTGGTGGGTGCAGCAGTGAGAGCTCACACAGTCCTCAAGGAGCCCCAGGGTGCTTATGGCCTGATGGACCTTTACTGAGCACTTAGGAGAAGTCAGGCACTTGTGCTAATCATTCCCTACATTATTTCATTAAATCTTTATAGTAAATTACTCTGAGGTCAATCCTTTTGTTATTCCTGATTTGTAGATCAAAAGCCAGGATTTAGAAGGTTTACGTAATTTTCTCAAGGTCAAACAGCTACTAAGTAGCAGAGCTGGGATGTAAACTCATGGCTCTGTGCCTCCTGAGGCCAGTGCCTTGTATCTGTTGTAGTATACTGTTGTGTATTATAAACTATTGTATTATAGTGCTTCCCCACACAACCTAGGTGCTGGCAAGCCCAAGTACCTTCTACAAGGGAATAAAGCATAATTTGAATGAACACTACTACTAAGGGCTCTGACTATAGTGCAACAAATAAGATAGGTTGACAATGACATTTGACATATTTACGTTCCATCATGGTAAGTGGTAACACCAGCCCTTTCTCTTCTGCTCAACAGAGACAAACTTCAATCCAGTCTAATTTTTTAAAAGCAAATTACTGACACATTTTGGTACTTTAAGTATTATTAGTAGTAAATTATTTGTCACACATCTCACAACTAATTGCGACACTGATATTAACAATAGTTATGATTAAACAGATTTACCCAATCCTACTAATTCATCAAAATTAAAGAAAATGATAAGCAGCCTTTCTTATTGCTAACAAGTATAAAGGCGATCATTGATTCTATGATATAAACAAGAGAAAGTCTACAAAGAACTGTGGTCCAGCCAGCACACTTAATTTCTCTGAGTGCCCTTTGCTCAGCACAGGTACCGCATCCGTACAGTGCAGAGCTGTACGTGGTGGGAGGGTACATGGACCCCCAAGGAGCATGGTGCGTCAGAAATCATGTTAAACCCCAACAGTGTGAGTGTCAGAAGGCATCTAGTCCACACGCTGGCTTTTAGGCACATCTGCACACGCCTGATACGAACAGTCGAGCGTCATCACTGATTTGAGTGGCCAAGCCCAAGCCTAGGAAGTAGGGAGAGTGCTTTCCCATTAAATGAAATCATTAATTACATTTACCATAAAGTAATTACAGCACTTTTCCATGTGTTGCTGTTAGCGAGTCAGTGTACTGAGGGTGAGAAAAGGATTGCTTTCCAGGCATACCTATTTTTAAAACCTGTTTTCAAGGCTAGCATGACTTCCTTGTTTTGTTTTGTTTGTTTTAATCTCCTGACTATACCTTCTGAGATATTAGCGTTGCTAAATAACTCTGCCTATTCTGCGATTCAAGAGTCTCAAAAGGTACATTTCTCTAAGACGGATACTCTTTTCATCTTGTGAGCCTAACCATTTATTCTTGTCTCTGACTCTTCCTCTCTCATTCCAAATGGCACTACATTTAATCTCCCCCCTTTTCCCCATGTGATGTGCTTAATTCCTACTTTGTACTAAATAGCCACAAATTTGAACGATTTTTCACCATGGACTCAACACTTGCAAATAAAATAGTGGCACGGAGGAGCTGAAAACATCAAATCCCATGAAAAATATACCTAGAGTGATTCTCATTATGTTTTCTTTTACCTTGTTCTTTGCTGTACGTCATCAGAAGACAGAAATTTTGGGACAAACCACAGATGGCTCTGGTGGGCAGAGCCTGAAGGGAACCAAATCTTTCTCCGTGGGGCTGGCTGAAGCAGACCACAGGTACGGGAGCACTTGGAGAGCCTACATACTCCCCCCACTTCAAGCCTTTTATCCAGGACAAAGGACTCTAAAACAGAGGAAAATAAAAAGTATGTTTTTTTTAAAGAAGGTAGTAAATATAGAGTGACTTCTAATTTGAATTCTAAACAAAGAGTAAGCAGCCTGATTATAAGCCCTTCGTAAGCAAACATTATTATATATATATATTTTTATTTCCCCCATACTTAAGTATATGCTCCTTGTTGCTAGACACAGTGATGACAATATAGACAAAGCCCCGGTCCTCATGGAGTTGCCCTCCAGCTGGGAGGAGGGGCAGACAAGAGATAAACAGACACAGGCTCAGCGGGCGCTGCAAGCTCTAGCAAGAGGGAGGAGAGGACTGAGAGCATGGGAGCTGCTATCTTACATTCGGGGTCAGGGAACGGAGGAGAGGATATCTAAGCAGAGACCTGAAGGAAATGAGACAGCAAAATGGGGCTCATCTGGGGACAGGCCATCCTAGGTGGAGGGAACAGTTAACACAAATGTTCTGAGGTGGGAATGAGGCCGGTCAGTACCAGGGTCCCATTGTGAGCGGACACACAGCTCAGATTTTTACACGTACCAGCTGCGAAGTTAGTTAGCACTAAGTCTAGTGTAGATTAAATGGCATTTATTACTTTTTAGGGATGTGTTATTAAATTATTTTGGCATGAAAAAAGAATAGAATAAAATCAACTATGAAAACACAACATTGGTGATCTGGTTTGGGCAAAATAACATTATACTAAGATCGATCTATCTATCTATCACATCATACTGATGTTTGAAATTTGAATTTTACTGGTTATATTGCTCTGGTTTGTGTTTAACATG
Source organism: Meles meles (assembly GCF_922984935.1). NCBI lineage: Eukaryota > Metazoa > Chordata > Mammalia > Carnivora > Mustelidae > Meles > Meles meles. Next base: position 6,271,885 of record NC_060078.1, read on the forward strand.
CGAATTTAACATATGTGATCTCTGAACATAAAGGATTTACATGTCTCCTGTGTTCTACATTTACTGTATTTAGGTAACCTTATTTTAAGAAACAACTGTCAAGACAAGGTCTGTGAAAGCCATTTTCTCTTAAAATGGGTCACAGTTTCGGGGCGCCTGGGTGGCTCAGTGGTTTAAGCCGCTGCCTTCGGCTCAGGTCATGATCTCGGGGTCCTGGGATCGAGTCCCACATCAGGCTCTCTGCTCAGCAGGGAGCCTGCTTCCTCTCACTCTCTCTGCCTGCCTCTCTGCCTACTTGTGATCTCTGTCTGTCAAGTAAATAAATAAAATCTTAAAAAAAAAAAAATGGGTCACAGTTTCCTGCAGTTGGGGATGTGTTGCTTTATTTCTCCACGAAGGTTCTTCCCAACCTCTCTCCTGTGCCCTTCCATTTTCTGCTATTCCTCTCCACAAACCTTTACATTTTACAATTTGTGGTCTCCCATCCTCTGCTGCTTTTATGATGAAGAATTTAGCTGAGGGTTAGAATCCATTTTACTTCTATGGTTTGCCATTTTGTTTTTGTATTTCAAAGTAAAAACTATGCCTACTTTCCAGTTTAAGAGGCAATACTTTTTACTGTTACTATGGGCGGGGCGTCCAAAGACATACGTAAGGTTCTCCCTTCACTGTAGGCCACAACACCCACTTCTGGTGAGTATTTTTGGTGGAAGGTGGCCCAAGCCCTGCCATGCACGTGAGTACAGCCATACCCACGCTCGGACCACTCTCCAGTCCTGAAAGCCTTCTCTCTTCTGGTGGGCAGGTCCCTGTTAGGCCACCGCTCCGGCAGGCTTTCCCTGCTACTAGCCCCCTGGGTGCTGGCCGCCTGAACTGAGCTTCCAAGAGCCCTCCTCTTAGGGACAGGGACAGCCTTTACCACACACAGGACACTGCCACTCACAGCGCGTCTGTGTTCGCTGGCTGCAGTGCACCCTGCTGGCTGGGACCCTTCTGTTCACTAGAGCCTCGTAGGGGGCCTGACAACTATGGGGTTGAGTCAACTTCTGCCGAATTCTATTGAAATTCAAAACAGGAGAGACTGTAGACTCTGAGAAACACACTGAGGGTTCTGGAGGGGAGGCGGGGTGGGGGGGTAGGGTGAGCCTGGTGGTGGGTATTACGGAGGGCACGGATTGCATGGAGCACAGGGCGTGGTGCATAAACAATGAATTCTGGAACACTGAAAAGAAATAAAAGAAAAGAAAATGGGGGAAAAAGAAAGAAATTCAAATGACATACCGGATAGGTGATTTCTTTGACCTGTTCTCGGGTTTCCCTGAAAGCAAACTGCACTAGTAACCCCACAGCGGCAGGAAGCTCTCCTTCAAGGTTGAGCTTGGATCCAGGCCTGCTGGCGTGCGCCGACTGGAACAACTGGCGAGGGGTCTGGCCGTAGGTTTTTATCATGGTTTCCAGCGCTCGCCTCTGAACGGGATCTTCAACTGCGGAGACATCCATTCCAAAATACGTCTACAGGGTGAGAGAGTAGAAGAGAACAAGAGGTTTGTCAAAATCAAGGTTGGCAATGACATCAAAGGGGAAACAACAACTTGTTTTATTCTCTAGATAGTAATGTACTCTCCTCTATTTCAAATGGAAATGGTTTTTAAATGTTTTGATCAGTTAGCATCAGAAACTAAATAATGTTTAATATGTCAATTATACCTCAATAAAAAAATGAGGTTTTTCTTTGGTGTTTTCTTTCAATGAAGACAGATGAAAAAATAAGCAAGATTTTCACTTGAGTTGATTCAAAATAACAAGCAGATTAGCAAGTGGGTGTATTTTTTCTGTAGCTGTCTGTCCGATATTGGTCAGAAAACTAGAGTGAAGGGGTTTGTCAAAATCATTTCAGGGTCAACAAAACTGAACAAGACAATTTCAGTTTATGGCAACATAGAGGCAGAAGAAAAGTAGATGACCCCTGCCCTGCCCCGATTTTCTCAATTTGTACAAATGAGGACTAGAAGTTCAAAGCCATTTGTATCTGGCCTTTAATTATGTGATAGCCAAATACTCTTTTGTTCTTGGACATTAATGTGCTCAAAGAAAGAGTTGGATTACTCTTCTCTCAAGACACAACAGCTGGTTTCAGAGGGTGATTTTCTGTGCTAACTCATGTCGGGGCCAAGGGCCTGCTGCCCAAAGATGGACCACTTTGGCCTATTGATTTTATTTTATTTTAAAGATTATTTATTAGAGCGAGCAAGAGAGAAACAGAGCACATGCAGGGTTAGGGCAGATAAAGGGAAAATGAGAATCCTAAGCAGGCTCCATGTAGAGCCTGACACAGGGCTCTATCTCACGACCCTGAGACCATGACCTAAGCCAAATCAAGAGTCAGATACTTAACCAACTGAGCCACTCAGGCGCCCCAAGCATATCAATTATTTCAAATAAGTTACTTAGGAGACAGCTTGTGTAAGGAGACCCAGACCCTCCTCCGTTCCTCTGAAAGCAGGAAATAAATTTACCATGTGAAAGGTATCCTCCTCATAGCAGAGGTAAAGAGCTATCCTTATGACCAGAGATGGGAAAAGACTGTATAAACAACACTTGTTACTTTTCATTAATTTGCTGTCCCAGCTCAAATTCTGTTTAGAGATCTTTACTAACTGAAGCTCCCAAAGTTCAGTTTTCTTTGTCCTATCAATTTCTCACAGATTCATTGTCTCTCTGTCTAAAAAGTGTAAAAACTGTCTGCCTGGTCATTTCTTGAGGTCTTGATTTCATTATTGACCCTCTGCACATAATTGAACTCCAGTTTTTGTTGTTGTTGTTGTTGTTTTTTCGTATTAATCTGTCTTATGTGAATTTAACTCTTAGTCCAGCTGGAAGATTGTGAAGGGTAGAGAAAGAACTTCTCCTTCCCTTCACTCACACACACCATGTTGGAGATGTCCATGAATATCAACTATTGAGGCATCTATATAGACATTAGTAAGGAGCCTAGATTTTTGAGGTCTCTCTCTCTCTCTCTCTCTTTTTCCTGGGCAGAAGAGTTAGGGATTTGAACACTAGTATCACTGAGACCCAAGCAAAGTTCCTCTGATTTCCATTCTGTAAGCTCAAGACCAACGCATGTCGGCCTTACGCATCCTCAGAGAGGATTATCTGAATCTTGAATTCCTGTCTCTGTTTGCTTTGGAGGTTTTCACATGTGCCGCTAAAACAGAGGAGAAGGTTGGAGGGGAGAAGCCTGTGATGTGCTGCAAATCCCTTCAGCCTCCCTCAGCCATCTTGGTGTTGCTGCCAGCGGAGGAGGCCAGAGGACAGACAGCTTCACCTCCCTGGCGGGAGATGGAAGACTGGATAAGAAACAAAGTCAAAGTATCCCATTTTGACCAAGACACTGTAGGGAGAGGGGTGTCCTCTGTGAAGCACCTTCTTGGGACACAAAGCTGAAGAGAAAGGTGTGTGTGGGAGGGTGGTCAGGGCAATAACCAAACTGGAAGAGGAGTAAAGATTCAGGACTTGACATGGTCCTTTTTTTCCTTCCTCAGCGTTAGAATAAAAAAAAAGACCGTGTATAATGCTAAGTTATGGAAAAAGTCATCTGCTTAAAGTGATTACAGGAAAAGGCAAAAGTGAAGTTAAGATACGATGTTGGTAGGTAGTTCAAGAGAGTACTGTTTAGGTTCTAACAAAAACTGGGGGTGACTCTGAAAAAGTGCGGTGAAAACTGCAAGCTCTTTAAGGTAAAGAGCACCATTACACTCTTCCTCCTCATGTTATCATCCCCTGATGTGCGTTTCCTGTCTGACTTCTACAGAGAGAGTCAGGAGCTGGGTACAGATCTGTCATGTCCTGGGCGTACCCGCTTGCGCAATGCAGCTTTTAGCATTTCATCAGGCAGAGCAAATTTCATTAGGTATCTAGACATAACCTTTCTGTAAATGCCAAAATAAAATCTCAAAGATTCCTTGGAAGTTAAGTAATCTTCAACACTACTCTCCTTGCCACCCCCCGCCCCCCCCAGACTGCCACCACAAGGGATCAAATACTTGTTAGAAATGCTTATGCAAGCACGGTCATTCTCAATGGCTGTTTGACTTGGTATACTAAAAAATTCAAATGAAGATTGGAATAATCCTCCAGCCAGAGCTTTAAAAAATATATTTGAAAATAGTGTTTCTCTACATTCTATGGTATCAGTTTCTATGTGAACCTTATATATGAATAATGAATTATGATCAAAAGGCATTTCTAGGGCGCCTGGGTGGCTCAATGGGTTAAGCCACTGCCTTCGGCTCAGGTCATGATCTCAGGGTCCTGGGATCGAGTCCCGCATCAGGCTCTCTGCTTGGCAGGGAGCCTGCTTCTCTCTCTCTCTCTCTCTCTGCCTGCCTCTCTGCCTACTTGTGATCTCTCTATGTCAAATAAATAAATAAAATCTTTAAAAAAAAAAAAGACATTTCTACGTTCCTTAAAAAGATTAACGTTTCTTATATGTGGTTCTATGGTACACATTATCCTGTATGGGTTTCCTTCCTTATTTAGGAGGTTGGTATTATTGTTCACTTGTACATTTAGGTATGGAGAGGTTAAGCTATTTGCTCAAGGTCACACAGCTAGTGGCAGGGTCACAGGGTGAGGGTTTGAACTCAATTCTGAATTCAGAGACTGTGTAGGTAGCCACTGCACTTTCCTTGGCTCCGTGAATTGTTATCAAATTCCTAGAACAATGGCATAAACGCTATGGTTTTTAAAGTTCTAAAGTCCCAAAGAAACAGTGACAAAAATGGCAAAATGACAATTATATGGTATATTTCAGCATCCAGATACTTTTAATGTGAATTTTACATAAGAATAATTGAAAAGATATGCTAGGATCATAGGCGCAGAGTATAATGAGGTTAATGTCAAAATTCCTAGTTGGTTTTAAAGTTACATTTTAGATCAAATATGAAGGAAGGCCAAAAAGTATACCTGAAGCCTTGCTTTCCTTTATACTACTCTTATGCAGAGAATTATGATTTTCCCATGAAACTGTATTATTCCCCTTTTCCAAAACACTTTGCTGTAACACTTCTTTTATCAGAGTCATAGGTAAATTTGTCTTACTCTGTCTCTTAGACCTTAAGTCTCTTAAGGTATTGAATTTTCTGCTATTTTAGAGGTATTTATTTAAAATAATTACTAAGCAAAATGGACTAAAGAGATTTTTACTTTAAAACTGCTATTCAGGAATGGGTCTCTGGCATAAATCAGGTACAGAGTACATTCTCTGGGTTCATGTGCGCATTTTTGCAGCATTTGTCACAAACGCTTGATGAACCTACTCAGAGAACTGTAGCTAGAGGGGAAGTCCAAGATCCATCCCGCTCTACCTCCTAATTACAAAGCTGGGAGAGCCGAGAGGCTGAACGTCGTATCAGGGGAGTAATAGCTCCTGAGCTGTACTCACTGTCTTGGAGTAGCCCCTAGGCAACACCAGGCTATAGCTTTTTATAATTTGCCTTTTTGCCCCTTGTTCCTTGAGAAATTTCCTTCTAGAGGCCTCATCTGGATCCCACTATCATATCTAGGTAGGCACAACCACCCCAACTTTCCCTTCTCGCCCCGCTGTCCCCAACTGAATCTTACTCACCTTCACACACCCAGAGCCTACTAGGTGAAACGTTTCCTTAATAAATTTCTTTTTTCTTTCTTTCTTTCTTTCTTTTAAAGATTTTATTTATTCATTTGACAGAGAGAGATACAGAGAGAGAGGGAACACAAGCAGGGGAAGTGGGAGAGGGAGAAGAAGGCTTCCTGCTGAGCAGGGAGCCTGATTCGGGGCTTGATCCCAGGACCCTGGGATCATGACCTGAGCCGAAGGCAGACGCTTAAGTACTGAGCCACCCAGGTGCCCCAGATTTCTTTCTTTCTTTCTTTCTTTTTTTTTTTTTAAAGATAGCCTATCTAACAACATCAAAAAGTACATGTGAAAGTGTAACAATTCTACTTCTAAGAATTTACATTGTGCCAAAAAGAGTTAAGGTGGCGGGCCTGAACTGCTTTCCTTGGAAGGGCCTGCTTGCATGGTTGGCCCTTGGCTGGTAGATGGCAATGTGGATTTCAGGAGAGTTCCCACCATTTCCTAAGTGGGTAAGAGTGGCTTACTGTGTCTAAACTGTTTGTACAAACAGTGTGGCTTATACTGAACGCCTTTTCTCCTTCTGGAGTCCTGGGATTTCAGTACATGTAAGAGAGAGAGTGTTTCCACGACCTCCCTTAGTAAAAACCCTGGGCTCTGAGTCTCTAATGAGCTGCCTGGCTTGACCACATCATACATGTTGCTGGAGGAAATAAGCATGTTCTTTGTGATTTACTGGGAGAAGACTCTTGGAAACTTGTGCTTAGGGTCCTCCAGCTTTGTCCTATACATCTTTTCCTTTTGATGATTTTGTATTGGACCCATCACTGTCATAAACCTTCTGTAAGTACGACTATTTGCCGAGTCTTGAAGTCTTCATTTAGCCTGGGCAAGGTCTTGAGGAACCCCCAGTGGATGGCATCTTAGTTATTTTTAAAGAGGTGAAATATAAAACCTGAAAAGTCTTGGGCAGCAATTTAAGCTGTCGCCAATTCTCTTTGATAACTTGGGTTTTTTAAAGAAATAGCCCAACAGCTAACCTTTTATTCCAGTTTTGCCTTATATAAATGCATATTTTTTAAAAGAGTCACTTACAGCAGGATGAAAAACGTTGATGGCTTGAACAGAAGCCTTCCCTTTTTGCTTATACCCGAATACCAAGTCAATCCACTGACAGATGTTCTGGGACACGTAGTCAGACTCTAGAGCCTGTCGATGAATGAGGATAAAAAGACGAGGATCGTTACGTGCCCAAGGAGGGAGGTTGACGTGATTAACCCGTTCACCGTTCTGACGCACACCAAAATCAAAACCTAAAAGAGAAGATTAATATTAATGCTTATCTCCCCAAAGCACACCTCATTTGGCCCACTGAGCAGGTCTTAAGAGTTCCCCAAAACAGATATTATGTGCTATAACCAGGGAAAGCAGAGGCAAAGAGGAGAGTGACATCATTGTTCATCTCCTTACCTACATACACACTGACAGAAGTACACGGGTTAATGCTATCCTTCTTAAACTTGAGATCTTTCAACTTCATCGTTCTACCACTTTATATCATATTGAAAAAACAGCAGAAAATCACTGCCATATAATTTCAATATTATCAGAACTTCGAATCTAGTAAAGTAGTTAAATATCTATTCTATTCAATTATAAACTTGATTACAAAATCAAACTAAGGTGTTAATATCACAATAAATTTAAGACTATATTTAGTAAATATTAGCATTCTGTAGCTTAAATAAATCCAATTAATGCAAAGTATACACATCCTAAATGAACTATTAACTTTATGGTAAGTCAAGAGGTCTGTCCTAACATCATTTCCACTAAGTATTTCTATGGACAACAAATTTATCCCAACACATTGAATTAGAGGGTTCTTTTGTGATCTAAATAAGCTGTTCTCTAATTTTTTCATTTGTCTGCTAGTGTAAACAAAAATCTCAGAAGTGTTTGTTTAAAAAAAAAAAAAAACTGTCCTAAAAGAAATGTTACAGAGATGTTTTTGTGCTACCTTTTATGGGCAGAAAATGTGAACAGCATAACAGAATAAAAATTTAAAAGGCTCTCTTAAAAGCTGATTATACTCCATATAAAATTAAGTTGCTGTCTGCCTCCTTCTAGATCTTGTGAAAACAGTTAAAGGATATTTGCTAATTCTGGAAGTATTCTGAAAGGATATGATGTGAAACATAAAGCAAGGGCTTATGTAAATGAACACGGAGTGAGCGTGGGGGTCATCTCCAGAAGCTCAGCTCATCCTACAGGCAGCTGCAGAGTGATTTAAGACGGACTGGCCCAGAACCCCCAGAGCTCTCTTCGAGCAGCAGGGATCTACTGATGGAACTTCTAAGGGCTGAGCTGGGGAGGGGCTGAGCAGCAGGGGGTCTGTATAAACTCAAATCATTCTCAACTGTCAGATGCTCTGCGGGCATATCACGGGTGGGCACTCTTCACACACAGCAGCTGACTAGAGGACTAATCAAAGGCTTAATGGAATGCCGACAGCAAATGACATGATGTACATGATAGCAAACAGTGTTTTCCAAAAATAGCTATAACAACCGTTGCTGTGCTGCATGCTTTTCTGGAATCTCGCTACTCCCCCATCAAGTAGCAAAGTTTATGCTCCTTCCTTCTGAATGTGGGCAAGGCACTTGTGACCAGAATGCAGCAGGTGTGCCACTCTGTGACCGCCAAGGCGAGGTTTGTAGAGGCCGTGCAGCTTCTGCCCATTTCTCTCTTGGGACACTCGCCTTTCGAAGCCCCAGTTGCCGAGGAGAATGTCCAAGGCCTCCACGCCATGAGGAAACCCAAACTCGTCCACGTGGAGAGACCACACGGAAAACCATGGACACTACATGAGAGAGATGCCTGCCAGCCCCCAGCTGCTCTGATCCCGACTGGTCCAGCTCCAGCTAATCCGAATGCACACCCTGAGCCCAAACCACTGAAGGCTCGGGGCGGAGCTGCTCTTGAATTTCTGACCTACAAAACCTGTAATGATAATCAATTTCTTGTTGCTTTGAGGCACTAAGTGTTGGAGGTATTTGTTATGCAGCCAGAGATAACAGAAACATACATAGAAGAAACCATGGACAGAGAAAACAAGCATAGACTGAAACGAGTCCCAAGCCAAAAGCCACCAGGCAGATACTCCAAAGCACTGGCGCCGACGGCCCACTGAGGCGGTTCTCATCTGGGCAACACCGTGAACTGAGCTCCGGGTGAGAGCCACCTGGATTTATTAACGGTTCTCCAAACAGCTCCAGAGAGGCCAGTTAGCATAGAATAAAATTCTAAAGCAATTTTCCCAACACTAACTTCTCTAAAGATATAGTTATCAATTGCATATATTCCTAAAGGTCACATAAAAATATAAAATTAAGCAATGTAGCAAAATGACCCACAAACATCTCTCAAAGGGATACCTGATCTTCTACTAAAAAATAGGTAAGGTTGGCCCAGACTGTTGGTCATTGGCATTATGGAAAACTGGATTTTATCCTCTACTACCCCTTTTTGGTATTAGAAGATTCTGGCTTGGGTGTTTTATTTCTAAGTTGGTCACTCCGCATAAGTCATTGAGGTTTTGGTTAACTTACATTGTGCTTTCAATAAATTCATGACTTATTTTTTTAATGAGCATATGATAACCTTTGCAATCAAGAAGAAAAGCATTTCTGTAACAAAACTAAAGTACATTTTACAGATACCTTTAATAGGTAAAAGTTACCAATTTCCCACACATATTTAGTCCTATAAAATAGTTACAATCTTCATGCTTACTTGGAAATAAAATGATAGATACACTTGATAAATAAAGGTAATTCTCTTATTGGGGAACTCAAATTATAGGACTTAAAAAAGCTACTCTTATTTTTAGAAAAGTATAAAATAAGTACAGAATTATAAATCAGAAATGATGTACTGTTATACCTTCACGGTTGACTAAGAACTCTGGAAGATAAAAAAACTCTGGGATCAGTTCTTTGACATCAGTCATGGATTCAAAAGATGAAAGGCGCCAAGTTGTATTTGTAGAATGAAAAGTTCTGTCTGGAATGTCAAAACTTTGATCTATAAAGAAAGACAAACAATGCAATTAAGACACAAAGACCTTATTCTGTTTAAAGACTGTTATAATTAGTTTACCTCTGCTACTTTGAAAAGATTAAAATGATGTTCATTTTGGTTTTCAGTTTTAAAGAGGTTATTCCTGTTCTTGAAAATAAATATTTTTATGCATTATTTGAGACCATATTGTAGTATTGTTAGTCTGTATTATATCTTCCTGGTACATAGAAATGGATGAATTTATATCACTTTTTTGTTTAATGACTGCTATCTGTCTACCCAAGCAGAATTCAAGTCCCGTAACAGCAGGGACCTTGGGTATCACCCACAATGAGCACATACTAGGTACTTGATAATGACTTATTTACTGAATGAGTGAATAGTATAGAAGGAAAACTGAAGTGCAAGTGGGTAAAACAGTTTTTTTCCCCATCCGAAAGCAAAATTATTCCTTCACCTTTAAAAATTAAGACTACTTTTTTCTTTTCTTGGCCAGGGGAGCACTGCTTTTTAGATGTAACTGAACTAAAGAATGAAGTACAATTTCCTATAAATGAAAAAACTAAACACAGTCACTCCTCTGTTAAATTTTTCTGCTGTAGACTAATAATTAAGAACTGAGTTTTGACCGGTCTCTTTCCTGTCAACAGTTAGCAGAACATGAAATGGTATCCAGAGGCCAGCCCCTGAGAACACCAGTGGTATATATCGTACTATCTAAAACTCCTTTGAAGTTGCTGAAATTTTGTACTTATCTTTTCATTTAGAGACTGTCACAGACTAATCTCAGCATCAAGCAAGGCACAATTTTAAAAAGATAGGCTAAATTTCTTCCCCTAGTCTGTGCTACCCTGTCCAGCAAAATTTTCTATTATTTTCATTACTTTCTCATCTATTTTGTGGAGTCAGTTAGCTCAGAGGAAAAGTAACCAGTCTAAATGGCATCTAGAAAAAGCAATTCTGTACGGCTATGGCAGATTCATAGTATCTAGAATAGATACTAAGGAACTGTGGCATGAAAGAAGCACACTGCGGGTTCTGTTCACACTGTCAAATTCTGCATTGTTTCTTAACATAAAAAAAACTATTCTACAAATTCCTATAATCTAGAATGTGCGTGTACTAAATGAGGGGTTCTGAAGCTAGTACTTCTGTCCCCAAGCGACATTTAGCAATGCCTAGAGATATTTTTGGTTCTCACAACGGAACTGGTGGGGGAATGCCACCAGCATCAAGTGGGTAGAAGCCAGGGATGCTGCAAAAACAGCCTAGACTGCACAGGACAGCCTTCACAACAAAGAGGATGCGCCTCAAAAGGACTACAAGGGCCAAGATGAGAAGCCCAGGTCCAGGACCCGAGTCTAGAGATAAATTCAAAAGCCAACATAGATCACTTCTAGCTAATCAGATGAAGCTGACAGGACTGCAGTAGCCTCTGGTAGTTTTTGTTTTTAAATCGTGCTTAAATACACCGTGCAGAAAACTAGCATAATAGCAATATATATTTAAAAATTAAGAAATTTTAGCTGATGGGGAGTTTTATATTAATAGATTCTTGAGCTACATGAAATCATGCCCCCCTGTGGAGGGCAGAAAGAGTTCTGTTACCCGCTGCCGCAGGCCCAAACCACGTGTGAAGTAGTCTTTTTTATTCTGAGTGCCACTTTTTAACAAGGGCGTTTGCAAACCAGAACATGTCTAGAAGAATGATCGGAACAGTGACAGGTCTGGAAACCAGAACAAACAAGGATGGCTTCCGCGCTGGTTTTTAAAACTCTTCAGTAAGTACAGAACAGTCTTATTTATATTTTGGATTCCTTGCAGCAGCTGGGATACGACCCTGAATGTAGGAGGCTCTCAACCTGATGTCAAATTAACTAAGAATAATTAGCTCGGGGATAAACAAGACTGAAAGGGAAAAAGGGAACAGGGCAAGAGTCTTCAAATATTTGAACAGCTGTCATGTGGAACATTTGTTCCGTGTACTTACAGAAGCACAAATAGAAGAAAGCCCCTTCTACAGACCAAGCAGAGACAACGCAAAATTCATTCCTCCAAGAGGTGGTATGTGAGTAAAAATATATAAAGAAGTTCAAGCAGGGTTGAGTAAATGAATGGATAATGACCTCACAAAGGATTCTGAGTGCCATGAGGAAAAACTACAGAGTTCATACCACAGTCCTCATTAGAAACTGGGAGGAGAGAATGTCCCCATTTGCACACACATCGGTAAATTCACCTCCAAGTAATCTTCCGGCCTGCCAGCTGCCACTTGAAACACTGAGGTAGAAGATTATTATCATTCTTCTCTTTTCTTTTCTTTTTTTTGAGAGACACAGAGAGGCTGAGCAGGGAGGAGAGGCGGAGCGAGAGGAAGAAAGAGAATCTTAAGACGGCTCCACGTTGGGGGCTTGATCTCATGGGGCTGAGATCATGACTTGAGCCGAAATCAAGAGCCGGACACTCAAGTGAACGAGCCACCCAGGTGCCCCAGAGGCAGAAGTTCATTAACTAGACAGTTACTACGGTGAAGGTGGAAGTGTGGCTCTCTTCTTGACTACTTACAATAAATGACGGTAACATAGTCCCCCTAGAAGTAACTGTTAAATTGAACATCTTTAAAAAGTAAATTGCATACATTTGATAAGGATAAAGTTTGTGTGAATTACATCCTAATTTTTAAAAAGTGAATTGTATTTTTATAAACATACATGTCTAATCTGCAGCTAAAACTCAACATACTAGCAAGATAATCTGGTTCACTATAAATTTTTTGAAAAGAATTTTATTGAAGGAATAAATAGAATTATTTTTCCTGTGGTTTGGTTAGTCTCAATACAGTCTCAGGAAGTATGTCAAGTTTTTTTTTTTATCCCCCTAATGGCCCAATAAGATATTTTAGGTAGTTATAAAATAATTCTTACCTTGATAGGCTAAAAACATTTTTGTGAACGGAGGCATCCTGACCAGGAAGTGTAGCACGGTGCCACTGTTGGAGTAGTGGGAGCCGTAGTGGTAGGGCTGCACGGGGGGCATGGGGTCATCCTCCCGGGCCCCTTTGCGGTACTCCTCCTCCAAGTACTGAAGGGAACAGGCAATCAGACAGTGTTCAGGAGAGAGTGCTCCAGGTATCACTAGTTTTCTTTCCATCTTCTCTACTACTCCCTCTTTCAAAAAATCATAATTTTATCTTATTTTTTTATTTTGAGGGAGAAGGAGCACACGTGGGGGTGGGGGATGGGGTGCAGAGAGAAAGAGGAAATCCCAAGCAGGCTCCACACTTAGCACAGAGCCTAACACAAGGCTCGATCTCATGACCCCGAGCATGATGACCTGAGCCGAAATCAAGACCTGGATCATACCGACTGAACCACCCTGGTGCCCCATCCTACCCCTTTGACACCGTTTTCTATGGCTTGCCCTGCCACCTGTGTTTGGACCGCAACCATCTTTAGTGTCTCCTCCTCAGTGCCCTGCTGAGGCCTGGCTCCTCAAGAAGCATGTCACAGTCCGCACCTCTGCTCTCTCATTCCATCACAGGAAATTCACCTGCTCTGTACCCTGCCTCCCAGCACTGTAGCTCCCAACATGGCCTATCATGTGTAAGCTGATCCAGCGCTCGATAAAGGAGAGCTACTACTGTCACTAGAGACATCTGCATTTTATTTTTATTTTTTTTAAATTTTTTATTTATTTCTTATTTTTTTATAAACATATAATGTATTATTAGCCCCAGGGGTACAGGTCTGTGTATCGCCAGGTTTACACACTTCATAGCACTCACCATAGTACATACCCTCCCCAATGTCCATAACACCCCTCCCCCTCTCCGAACCCCCCCCTCCCCCAGCAACCCTCAGTTTTTGTGAGATTAAGAGTCACTTATGGTTTGTCTCCCTCCCAATCCCATCTTGTTTCATTTATTCTTCTCCTATCCCCCTAACCTCCCATGTTGCATCTCCACTTCCTCATATCAGGGAGATCATATGATAGTTGTCTTTCTCCGATTGACTTATTTCACTAAGCATGATAACCTCTAGTTCCATCCATGTCATCGCAAATGGCAAGATTTCATTTCTTTTGATGGCTGCATAGTATTCCATTGTATATATATACCACATCTTCTTTATCCATTCATCTGTTGATGGACATCTAGGTTCTTTCCACAGTTTGGCTATTGTGGACATTGCTGCTATAAACATTTGGGTGCACATGCCCCTTTGGATCACTACGTTTGTATCCTTAGGGTAAATATTTTCTATTTTCTACATTTTGAGGAACCTCCATGCTGTTTTCCAGAGTGGTTGCACCAGCTTGCATTCCCACCAACAGTGTAGGAGGGTTCCCCTTTCTCCGCATCCTCGCCAGCATCTGTCATTTCCTGACTTGTTAATTTTAGCCATTCTGACTGGTGTGAGGTGATATCTCATTGTGGTTTTGATTTGTATTTCCCTGATGCCGAGTGATGTGGAGCACTTTTTCATGTAGAGAATCTGCATTTTAAAAGTGAGTCTCAAGATACAATGCTATGTTCTTTAAAGAAACTCTCTAGTGTGGCAAAGCAATAGCAGTGGAAAAACTGTGCCACATTACTAAGGTTCTTAGGTATTAAGGCAACATTTTATGACTGTTTTGCAATGTAGTTTCACTGAGATAAAAACAAATACAGTGATTTCTCATGACTCCTGTCTTCCCATCATGACATAGGAAGCTCAACCAAATATTTAATATCTGTCACTCATCTCCCATAACTTCTGTCTGGCTCTGATAACAAAGTCAGGCGATAGTGAATTTCTGGAGTCACTTCTCCTTGATTCCATAGCACTGCCCCACTTTCGACTGCAGAAGAATCAAGGAGTGACCGTTTTAAGACACTTGGAGAGGTCTTTCTGGAACTGTGCTACAAAACATGTGAATGCAAGAAAACTGCTTCGGCTACTCTTACTTTGATACTGCTGTGAAGAATGCAGCATGTGGCTAATGAGTTTTTTAAAAATTTCCAACAGAATTCCATTAATATTAATTTCTCAGAAATAGATAAATTATACTTTTAAACTTCAAAATCTGGTAAATTTCTGCTAATAAACTAATGCATAATTTGCTGAATATGAATAATAAAGAATTATGGTACATTATAAATAGACCGATATTGTTCTATAAATAACACTAGGGGATACAAATAGCAGGATCCTGAAAATCTGTGATTTTTTAAAAAAGGAATATAATTATTTATATATGAACGTAACAATGGATTATTAGCTTCCAATTTATGCCACAACAAGTGTATTTCTTTTTCTGGGAAAAGTGTTTTCAGAGAACTGAGATAGACAACAATACCTAAAATCATATAATGATTTCCAGTTGTTTGTCACTCGAAGCACAAGAAGGTAAAAACAGAAAAGTCAAAATTAGGTAAAACACAAGTCTGCAGAATAAAACTTGAGCTCTCATGTATCAAAATATGAGGAAAAATGAAACCTACCTTGTAGGTGTCCACGTAACGATCTTCTTTTTCTTTATACTGCACGGCTATGGGCTTAGAGAGATTTCTACAAACGAAGAGAGGACAGAAAAAGATGAAGTCTTTTGATACTGTCAAGCTTAAGCTGCCTACATGCCTGCATCCTGTAAGTAAACCTGTGATCAGCAAACACTTGGCCCTTAGTTTTGGTGGTTACACATGTTGCTTTGCAAGATTATGACTGGATCAACTGGTAGACAGTGGGATTTTCCTAAACAGATCCATACCCACCCAGGAGTTCCTGGCTTACGAGTAACCTAGACAAGAAGGGCTGCTGGGGCCCCTGCTCTCTTCGCTTCCTCCATTTCCTCTAGAATCAGAACCGATGCTGCCCAGGGCAGCTGATTCCTGCTGAGCCCTGACATGCCTGTCCCCACTTTCCAGACCTACACCTGTCAGGCGGGGAAGATGGAAGGGCGATTTGGATGGAAATAGGACCATGAGGAGATGTTATAGAATTATTAGGTTATGTACTAAAAATTAATGAAATGACACTTAAGATTTTTTTTTTTTTTTAATTTTAAGCGGACCCCATGCCCAACATGGGGCTTGAACTCATGACCCTGAGAGTAAGAGTCACACACTCTACTGACTGAGTCAGCCAGGCACCCCAAAATGACACAAATTTTAAAATGACCAAGTGGAGACTAGGCGTGTGCGTCGTGAAATCCATGTTTTATTGTCTGACTCACAGATAGGGAGTGACATCTTCGTCCACACAGTACAGCTGTGTCTGTGCTGGTGTTCACACTCTGTCAGGGGCGCTAGAGAACACTGGGATGAATCCTCACTTTTCCAAGCCACAGAAGCAAGCAGCCTCCCTGTGTAGCACTTGGAAGAGCAAGAGGAAAAGATCCTCTGAGGCCGAAGCCTCCTGGGCTGAGGGGCCATCGGGGTAGCGTTGCGGGGCTGGGGGGGTGGGGGTGGGGGGTGGGCAGCCATCTGGAGTTCCAACCTCTGGCTCTGTAACTAGATCAACATCAAGATCTGCCCAAAGCTCAATGGATCAAACCAGGTCTGCTGAGCCAGAGAGTCATATGCCTATATCCTAGGGATACTGAAATTGGTGATAGTAAGCACTAATTTGGTTTCTGAGACCTTTCTATAATCTTAAAAAATTCATTAAAAAGTAAAAACAGTTTTATAGAATAGATACAAATTCACATCTCAAAATAGGAGAAATCATATTTAAGATCCAGGTATGAGTTTTTTTTTCTAAACAGTGTAAATAGGTTTTTTTTTAACATAAATAATACTGTTGCAGTTGAAAAATCAGAAATTCCTGATGAGCAGACACAAAAAAAACCCAAATCAGCTAAAATACCATTATTCACAGGTAAAACATTTTGGCATATACCTTTCCAGTTGTCTTTCTGGTTATCTGTATATGTACATTCATGTTTAAAAATAAAAATAACAGCCTTCCCCACCTACACTAAATATTTCTAAAATACCATTTTTAATGGCTGCAATGTAAAACAGTTAACTCAAACTTGGTGCTCGGCATTGAGGTCGTTTCTAAATTTTAGCCACTTAAAAAAATGATGTAAGGACTGTACATCCATATGGCCAAATTTTTGCACGCGGTGCCAGGCACTATTATCAGCAATGAACCAGACAGAGTTCTTGCCCTCATGAAACTTACTCCCAGTGGGAACCTTTCTGGTAAAGTACATATTCTTAAGTATTCCTAAAAAAAAAGTCCAAAAAGTTAAATTGCTAAAGCAGAGTATACATATTTGAGGAGTCCTTTGGCCATATATTGTCAAACTGCCTTCCAGAAAGATTGGATCTATTTATACCAGTAGTGCAAAAATGTCTGTCCATCAGCAGTGTCTAAAAATGTCTGGAAATAACATGCCACTTGCTATTTTTAAATTGACAAACATATTAAGCTGCATCTGATTTCTTAAAAACTGAGACTACGTCTCAGTAGTTAAAATATTCTAAAAAATATATTTTCTAATAAACCAAGTAGAATATTTGGAGTCAATTTTTCTTTAAATAACCTAAGAGAACTTTTTTTAAAAAAATTAAATAACCAGAATATTTCCTCATCAACCAGGGCTATGTGGTTACTCTAAAAGGCAATTCATTCAAGAAAGGCAGGATAAATGCTTAATTATTTCACTTTAATTGGCAAATGTCAAAGGTAAGAAACTGGTGCCCTAGTTATATCCAGTGGTGACCCAGTAAGTTTGTTTCTGGGGCCTTTAAAAAGCATCATTATTAACTTAAGTGTTTTTTTTTAATGTGTTTTAATCAATTGTAGTCATTATTTTTCCCAGTTCTGACTGTCCTATCTTTGGCAGTGTTAGCCACTTCAAGTTGGCTCCTGAGTCCGTTGTTATTTTTCTTTTTGGATGTGTTAAAAAAAAACACACACAATACAAAATTAATAATCATAACAATCCTCAAATAAACAGTTCAATAGTGTTGACCATATTTACACTGTTGCATGAAACATCTAAAACTTTTTCATCTTGTAAAACTCTACCCCCACTAAACAACTCCCCATTTCCCGCTCCCCTGTTCAACCTCGTCCCCTAGCAACCACCATTCCCCTCTCTGCCTCTAAGTCTAATGACCCTAGATAACTCACATAAGTGGAATGTCACAGTATCTGTTCTGCGGCTAGCATATTTCACTTAGCACAATGTTCCCAAGGTTCATCCATGTTATAGCGTATGACAGGACTTCCCTCCTTTTTAAGGCGGAATGATGTTCCATTGTATGTATGTACCACAAATTCCCCATCCATCCATCCACAGATAGACATGGGCTGCCTCCCCCAGCTGGCTGTTGTGACAATGTTGCAACAAACACAGGTATGTAAATATGGCCTCCACGTCCTTCTGACAAGATGATTAGTTTCCTTGCTTTCCTTTTTTTTTTTTTAAGATTTTATTTACTTGACAGATAGAGATCTCAAGTAGGTGGAGAGGAAGGCAGAGAGAGAGAGAGAGAGAGAGAGAGGAGGAAGCAGGCTTCCTGCTGAGCAGAGGGCCCGATGTGGGGCTCAATCCCAGGACCTTGGGACCATGACCTGAGCCGAATCAGAGGCTTTAACCCACTGAGCCACTCAGGCGCCCCTGTTTCCTTGCTTTCTGACAAAACAAATATACCAGGCTCATCTTGTATGTTTTCTTCTAAAAAATTTTAGAAGAAATGAGGTAATAGGAAATCACCATTTTGTGATCCCTAGTGAAATAAATAACCGACTTAAGAGATAGTCATCAATGACAGAAACAAATTCAGGGGAAGCCTGATACCATAGATCAATGTGAGCATCATCAGAGTGGACACCACGTGTCTCCTGAGTTGTTCAATATGAAGCTCACACCCCCTCTAAAGGATACCTGCCCGAAAAGGCTGACCCTCGGTCTAAGCGAGACTGCAGAACTAGTTTCCAGTCTCTAGGAAATACAGAGGCAGAAGAAAGAAGGTAATACTAACATGGGAATGGGGGATAGCCTACAAATAACTGACCTGCTCTTCACCAAGTCAATGTTAGGAAAAAAGGAAGAGGAAAATGCATACCAACAAACAACGGCTTGCTCTAGATGTATCTTCAGAAACAGAGCAACCAAAGGTGATACTGGGCCTGATACAAGCCAGTCAACTATAAAAAGACATCTTTCATAAATTGGGGGACACTGGAAAATGGGCTGGGTATTAGATGATACCATGAAATTATTGTTAATTTTCTTAGATATGATAGTGTCACTGTAACATAAGTAAGAAAATGTTCGATACTTTCTTAAGAGATGTGTGCTGAAGAACACAGGAATAATATAACAAAATGTCTGTGATTTGTCTTAAAAAGAAAAAAAGAAATGACACAAGTTTGGCAGAAAAATTCATAACTGTCAAGTTGAGGTTATGGACAGATTGGGGTTCATTGTATATTCCTTCTAGATTGGTGCATGGTTGAAAATCCCGATAGGTCTTTAACGAAATAAGGACAGCATATGGACAAAGCCAACAAGTGATACTGTTTTCAGTTACCTGTAAACTGAAGGATCATTGAGGTCAAGGGTCTCACTGACATAGTCAGCAAGTATGAACGGGAACACCGGATACTGCATGAGATCATTGAAGGATCGGCCGGCGTGTTTGTTTAAGTGAGTCAAATACTCAAAGTTAGTGATTTGTCCAGTATACCATAAATTTGTCAGAGCACTGATGTTGCCGTATTCCAGGAGATTAGGGAGGTTATTTGTTAGTATACTGTGGTACACGTCATCACGAACCTGCAAAGGAAGGAGAGAAAAAAAAAAACCCAGATATTCTTTTAGGTTACTGATACTTTTCTCCAAAGTCTCCATATTTTAGGCACATTAGTAACTTCAAGGCCACCGAGAAAATTCTTTTTTTTTTTTTTTTTTCCCCAGGGATATTCATTTTATTTATTTTTTCAGTGTAACAGTATTCATTCTTTTTGCACAACACCCAGTGCTCCATGCAAAACGTGCCCTCCCCATTACCCACCACCTGTTCCCCCAACCTCCCACCCCTGACCCTTCAAAACCCTCAGGTTGCCCCAACCTCCCACCCCTGACCCTTCAAAACCCTCAGGTTGTTTTTCAGAGTACATAGTCTCTTATGGTTCGCCTCCCCTCCCCAATGTCCATAGCCCGCTCCCCCTCTCCCAATCCCACCTCCCCCCAGCAACCCCCAGTTTGTTTTGTGAGCTTAAGAGTCATTTATGGTTTGTCTCCCTCCCAACGAGAAAATTCTTGTTGCCCAAATAACATCCACTGCTGGTGAACTGAGATTCAACTCCGGGGCTTCCTCCGAAGGCTGGACTCTTAAACGTTATGTTGTGTTGCCAGAGAAATCAGCTAATAAGGAGGTAAGAAAATGTCTGTATAGAAAAGTCACTTATATACAGATCCTGAAAAAAAATAAAGGATAAAGAAGAATCTTCATCTAAATAAATGCAACATGGTATTTAGAAAGAGCATGCTTGTCTTAATTAGACAGACATGGCCTTGTTTCCATCTTTTTTTTTTTTTTTTTTTATTTGGCAGAGAGAAATCACAACTAGGCAGAGAGGCAGGCAGAGAGAGAAGAGGAAGCAGGCTCCCTGCGGAGCAGAGAGCCCGATGTGGGGCTCGATCCCAGGACCCTGGGATCATGACCTGAGCCAAAGGCAGAGGCTTTAACCCACTGAGCCACCCAGGCACCCGGCCTCGTTTCCATCTTAAAACCTCTGTGTTACAATTACCACATCTGTAATATGAGAACAATAATATTTATTTCATGACTATGAAATAAAATATCCTATGTAAAGTACGATATTTGATTTTCACTACTGACTGAAAAGCACTAAACTTTTGTGTTTGTTTGGTTTTTTAAGAGATTCACAAAATGTCACAGAAAAAGGTAATCTGATTTTTTCTAAAGTCATTAAATGAGGATTGGTAATAAATGGGAAGAAACAGACAAGCCAAGACTTTATTAAAAACAAATTTGAAATATCTATCCTAAATGCATATGGACTTAAGGCATAGGAATGAGAGCCACAGTTGCAGATAACCAGAGACGGGACTAAAAGTAAATGAGGAAATGGAGCTATGGCTATGGAACAGGCAAGGTCACTGGGGGTTTAAAAATCTACACTACAAACCTGTTCCACAACAATGTGAATATATTTAACACATAAAAATGGCTAAAAGGAAGGCACCTGGGTGGCTCAGTTGGTTAAGCATGGGTCTTCAGCTCAGGTCATGATTTCAGAGTCCTGGGATCAAGACCCACATTGGGTTCCTTGCTTAATGGGGAGCCTGCTTCTCCCTCTGCTTCCCTCCACTCGTGCTCACTCACTCTCACTAATAAATAAATAAAATATTTTTAAAAATGGCCATCTTCTTTTATGTATTTTTTTACTACGATTAAAAAAAAAAATGAATTGGTTCAAGAAAAAAAAACAAAACAAAACCTAAACCTAAATTGGAAGACTGACACCTTCTAAAGCTAAGGTTGATAGGAGTTTATGACAGACTGCATACCAAACCACACAAGAAAAAGGAAGCATTCATTCATTTGACAAATACTGATCAGGCACATTCAAACTGTTGAAGCTATAGCCCTTAACAAAACAAACTGTTTACATTTTATTGGAGAGAAAATGTTGGATGTTATTAAGTCCTATAGAGAAAAACAGAACAAAGGGAAGGAGACTTGGGGATAGGAGTAAGAGAGGGGTTGCTATTTTATTAAGAGTAGTCAGGAAGGTCTGATAAGGAGACATTTGATCAAGGAACCTGAAAAAGTGAGCAAGTGAGTCACATGAATTTCAAAAAGGAAAAACATTCCAGGCAGTATTCCGGAGCAGGAGCAGTAAGTGCAAAGGCCCTGAGGCATTAGTGTGTCTAGTCAAGGAAAACAAAGTCGCCATGGATGGAGTGGAGAGAGCAGGGGATACAATGATAGAAAAGAAGGTCAGTGAGATAACAAGATCATTTAGTGCTTCATTCAGCTATTATAAGGACTGTGGCATTAACTAAGTGAGACAGGAAGTGACTGGAGGGTTATGAGTAGAGGATGACATGATCCAATATACTTTAGCTGTCATGTTGAGAATAGTCTGAAAGAAGGGGGAGCAATGAAAGCAGGGAGGACAGTTAGGAGGCTACTGTAATGATTTAGGCAAGAGATGATGCTGGCTTAGTAGTGTAAGTAGTCAGATTGTGGACCTATCTTGAGGGGAGAGTCAGCAGGACTGATCGAGAGCATGTAGGGCACAAAAGAATAAGGGGAGTCTAGGAGAACCCCAAAATTCCTAGCCTGGGCAATCAGAGAGATCAGAGTTGCCAATTTTTGAAATGGGGAAAATGGCAACAAGATTTTGAGGGCGCAGATTAGAAGTTTGGTTTTGTGCTTGCTCAATATGAGATGCTGATTTGACTTCCAAGTGGAGACGCCCAGGAGGGAGTTAAGTATTTGAGTGTGGCATTCCCAGGAGAGGTTTGGGTAGTGACAAAAATTTGTAAGTTGTTACAATACAGGTAGTATTTAAAGTCTTAAGAGTGGATGAGAAGAGAATAGGTCTGCAGAGTGAACCCAGAGGCATTCCACGCAGCATCTTCGAGAAGACTGAGAAGGAATGCCCTGACGGCAGGAGGAGAGCCAATGAAAAGTGATAACCCAGAAACCTAGTGGAGAAGATTAATTTTTTCTTAAAGATTTTATTTATTTCTTATTTGAGAGAGCGTGGCAGAGGGAGACGGAAAGGAAGAGGCACAAGCAGACTCCCTGCTGAGCATGGAGCCCAATGCGGGGCTTGATCTCATGATGCTGATCATGATCATGACCTGAGCTGAAACCAAGAGTTGGAAGGGCAGCTGCTCCATAGACTGCACCACCCAGGTGCCCTGGGAAGGTTATTATTATTATCATCTTTTTTAAAAAGGAGAAAATAATCAGTGGTGTCAAATGCTGCTGAAAGGCCAAGCAAAATGAGGACTGAGAAATGTGACCATACGGTTTAGACACGGGGGTCACTGAGAACCCCAACCAGAGCTCTAGGTGAAGTGGTGAGAAGAAAACCAGCCAGGAGCGTTTCAAAAGAGGATGGAGGCAGTGAGCACACATCACTTCTCCTTTCTATAAAGGACGGCAGACAAACTGAAGCCGAAGGGATGTGGTGGGGTTTCAGACAGGGTTTGTAAACAATGGAATCTATTCTCGAGTTTAAATTGCTCTTTTCAGGTCGATTATGTATTCACCTACTTTGTACAAATACAGTCACTCTGGAGAATCTGAATTTAACACAGTTTTGAAGGATAAAAATAATTCTAATATAGCCAAGGTTCACTTTAATTAGGACTAAGAAGAGCAATTTTTACTTGATGACAGAAACAGTGAATCAAAGTTTAAGTAAGTTAAACCTTGTTAAAATCAGTTTGAGTTAGTTACACTGGACCCATGATAACTTCAAAAATATGTATCTATTAATAAAGCCGAATTTACCTTGGTGTTATCAAATGCTAACAGGAGTGTTCTACCATTTGTTAAAAAGATCTCTACAGCGTTGTCTCTCAACTGCCACCAACGCTTGTGGACTTCTTTAATTTCTTCAAATGTCCAGGAGAAGGACGCTGGTTCCAATTCTCCCTGAAGGCTCTAAGACAAAAGAAATAAATGAAAGTGTTTGCTTCGTAGGAAATATAAATAATCATTTTAATCTTAGATTTTTTAAAACATCAAAATGAAAGAAGACATCTTCCTTTTGTGGCAATATGGCAGGTAAGATTCCCTGACCTGCCCCACTTCCTTACTACAAACACTTCAAAATGCTGGATGAAATTTAAGGAATTTTTAAAAAGACTTTATTTGTATTTTTAAAGAGACTTTATTTTTTTTAGAGCAGTTTTAGGTTTGCAGGAAACCGAGCAGATAGCGTAGAAAGTTCCCATGTATTCGCTGCCTGCACTCACAATTGCCCTATGATTAACATCTCCCATTAGTGTGAGTACTGTGGTGCCTTTGTAATAATTGTTGAGCCAACACTGAATACATAATTCTTAAGTAAAGGCCATAGTTTACACTAGGGTTCACTCTTGGTGTGACGCAGTTGTCGGTTTTGACTAACGTCTCCGGGGAAACATGTCCACCACCACCACCTCACACAGAATTCCCTCGTGCTCCACCCCCTCCTACCCTCCTGCCCCGAGGACCCCTTATCTTTTTACTACCGCCATGGTTTTCCCTTCCCAGAATGTCATATGGTTACACTCATACAATATGCAGCCATTCCAGACTGACTGAGTTTAAAGCTGAGTTGGCAAGAAATTAAGGGAAAATGAATCCCGGGAACCAAAAATAACAAGAAACGTGAAAAGCAGCCGTGAGACAGAGGTGACATTTCGGCAGCCAGCACATGCTGGGGTCACAGACTAAGTGATCAGGTTGACAACCACTGGAAGAAAGAAGATGAGGCACCGGCTTCTCTGGATCAGAGTAAAGGGGTGAAATTACTTCAGAAATCTAAAACCCATTAAGGGACATGTTCTTGGTTGTGGATAAACACACAAGCCCATCAATACAGAAAGAAGCAGGAGCTTGTCTCTCTTGGCCTGGGGTCTGGGCGGAGAGTGGAAAACAAGTTTTCCCTAAGAACTCAAAACTGTGGGCCTGTCCTCACATGGATTGGGGTTAAAATTCACCTATCTGCATGCCTGGGAGCTCGCCAGCTTGATGCATAGTTCCCATGCCTCCGCATCTCCCAGGAAAGGCAAAGCAGCCTCTGCCAGACAGCCCTGCTGACTGTAAGCTCACAGATCGTTGCCCACCAGATGGCTAAGTTCCTCTCCTATGTGGTCAGCAGAAGGAAGGAAGAGATACAGTGACCACCGGAAGGCTGGACCTTCCTGACAACATTAATCCCAGCCTCCCTCAACAAATCCCCACATTCTTTTCTTTTTTTCTTTCTGTGAAGTGTGTAAACCTTTTTCTTTTATTTTTTTAAAGATTTTATTTATTTTTCAGAGAGAGAGAGAGCACAAGCAAGAGGAGCGGCAGGTAGGGGGAGACGCAGACTCCCCACTGAGCAAGAAACCTCCTGTGGGACTCCATCCCTGGACCCTGGGATCATGACCTGAGCCACTCAGGTAACCCAAATCCCCAATCCCCAAATTCTAGAATGAAGGATTAGGGGCCATAGGTCCTATACTTCTTACCACCACTGGGCCCTTGCCAAAGTACAAGATCAAGAAAACTTTTAAAAACATGTCTAAGTCTTCTGTAAACTGCAACTGAGTGCATGAATTACATTACTCGGTGCTTTTAATAGAAAAATCACGATAAAAGCTTCTACTAAAGTTTTAAACTAGTTAGAATTTACCTCATCAAGTTAACCTGCATCCTATTTTGGTTTGTTTTCATCAGTCTTCCCTTTTGGAAAACTTTCTCCTTTTGTTGGAACGGGAGCTCAGAGCAAAACTTAGAACTCAGTCACATGACCGTCTTACCCCAGGCTCTTCATCCTTCTAAAACCTTATTTGAAATTTTTAAAATTTGACTTGTCCTGTTCCATATGTATTACAGTATTGTACTGGGTTCCAACTGGCTTTTAGAAGTAGGTGTTGGAAATATATTACAAATAAAATTAAACATTTTAATGAAAATCTAATATTCTCATACATAAAACTGAATTCCTTCTTGCTGAGCTTTTCTTTCTTGTTTAACTTTCACTCATTCACTCAACTCAGCAGATGTTAATTAAGTATCTAGGATCAAGGTGCTCTGCTAAGTGCTCTGCATGCAACACATCTGTGTAAGATAGAAAGTGTATAAACATTCAAAATGCAAGACAGCAAATGTCATATGTAAAGTGGGAACAAATGCTAAAGCATGGAGGAGAGAAGGCTCTTTCACTCTTAAAAAAAAAAACAAGATTATTTTAAGGAGAGTTTTAAACGGGGAAAATGGCATTTTTTGGATCCAAAAAACGTTGGCTTATATATCAACTATTAAATTCCTTGGTTGCTAAAAAAGAGACATCTTGAAAAATAGTTAACCATACTTCTACTAGCTAGGATAAATACTGTGGCAACTGCTAGATAAATCCCACACGAAAGAATGCCTACTCAATTTGGGGGGCTATATTAAATATTTTCATATTATGTTTTACAACAAAATTTTATGTTTTAGCTCATTTTTTAAAAATCAACTATGTATTCACTATTAAACCACATGCAATCTTATTTAGTATATCCTTAGCAATTCTTGATTTTAGAAATTTTCTGAAACAAAAAGCCTTATTTCTCTTATTAAAGGGATCTCAAAACAATATTTTAATGGCACACAAGCTAATTCATATGGACAAAAAGTCTTGAAATACAAAAAAAGTGAATTAAGAGTCATTTTTGTTATTTTCTAACAGCAGTACTTCCAGCAGAATAAAAATTATGGTACTAAGGCATGTGAATATCAGGATTACTTAAGTTATTCAATTATACAATACTTTCCTTTCTTTGTGAAGGTAAGTGTACCTGACAGTGAACTGGTAAGAAGTAGTTATTTGTTGCTACTGAGGATAGTGATAAAAAGAATAAATATAAATAAATTAACATAACAAGAATTTTTCTTTCATTTTTTCATTTTTTAAAAATTTTTGTACTTTTCAAGTTTTTATTTTAATTCTAGTTAGTTAACATACGGTGTTGTATAGTTCTAGGGGTACAATATAATGATTCAGCACTTCCCTACATCACCCGGTGCTCATCACAAGTGCTCTCGTTAATCCCCTTCACCTGCTTTACCCATCCCCTACCCACCTGCCCTCTGGTAGCCATCAGTTTGTTCTCTATAATTAAGAGTCTCTTTCTTGCTTTGTCTCTCTCTCTCTCTTACTTTTCTCCCCTTTGCTTGTTCACTTTAACAGGAGCTCTTTGGAATTTGACTCATAATACTAACTGCTATGAGATCAGACTTAAGCCAGATGAGATGGTATGGTCTTCTTTTTAAAAGTATCTTTAAAAGAAAAAGTTTGGAATTAAGACCAATCTATACATAGAGTGACAATACAAGAAGTCTTACAGCTCTACCTGCTCTCTCGTTATACCAAAGTTATACATTTTGGGAATTTGTCTAGATTTATGTAAGTGCAAATTTGAGACTCTACTCACCGAACTTTCAACTGTATCAGAAGCATTATCTTCCACAAAGTACATTCCACATTTACCTATAGAAAGCATTTGGACATTAAGAATATATGTGTACTATTACCATATGTGATTACAAATATGAGCTCTGGAGTCAGTTGGCCTGAATTTAAATCCTAGCACCCAGAAACTATTCCTGTCACTCAATAAACATTTTTTAATAATATCTATGAGATCTTAGGCAAGTTGTTTCTTTTTGTCTTAATCTCCTGATTTAAAAAAGGCTGGAGGGAGGACTTTATTTCACAAGGTTACTGTGGGAATTCAATTAGAATATATGTAAAGCACTTATAACTAGTGTCTGGCACTCAGTGCTAAAAAAAAAAAGTTGGCCATTTATTATTACCAGTACTCTTTTTATATTACTAGCATATTAATTTGCTTTATTTTCTTACTTATTAGCTTAAGTGAACTTGAAACAAATTTTCTAGCAAAAGAGGAATCCTTAATTATTTTTATTTAAACACTCAACACTCAACAGACCTTAAAAGATAGCCCCCAAGTTCTCCTGCTTTATAGGTTGGCTGTGTTAACACATGTCCCTACATCATATATCCAACGGGTAGGAATTTCTCTGGGGCTCGGCCCTGCACGCTGGTCACTCCTGAGCGCTGAGCACTGCTGGCTCAGAGAAGGGCACTATCTCCATGCTCACGACCATGGGGTTCAGTCCACACAAGCTGGAAGCTCTGCCTCTGGAGCCCTGGAGGCTGTAGCTCTAGCGTATAGCAGCGACTCTCAAAGTTGCGGGTGCATCGGAATTGCTGGAGGGCTCAAAGAAGTGCACACTGCTGGGCTCTGCCCCACAGAGTTTCAGCCTCAAGAGGTCTACACTGGAGCCCAAGGATGAATATTTCTATGTAGTTCCCATGTGATGCTGATGTTCTGGATTTGGGGGCCATGCTTCAAGAACTGGCCTACAGCATACACACTGGTTCCTTAAGGGAACAGAGACCAAGTGGTGCAACCTTATTCTTTCATATCTTGAGGAAGAAATGTCTGACCAAATGTAATTATATAGATATCCATGGATGGACAACCTAGAGCTTTCTCTCAGAAGCACAACAGGGAATATAAATTATCAACTGTCTCAAGGTGGATATATTTCTTAGTATTCCAATAATTCTTCACTTAAAAATAAAAAGTGGATATAGGTAAAAGGAATGATAAAATATAAAGATGTATACTTATGAGGAAAGTCAACTTTGTGAAAATTAAAATGCTATTCAATGTGCTTTTTAGTAAATAAGATTGTCATTTCTTCAGATTTGTGGGTCATAAGCACTATAAATAATGTTACGGCAAAATCACCTATGTGATGTTAGAGAAAGTTTATCTGATTTAATGGTATTACAACAAACAATGCTTCAAATTATCCAAGAATAAAGACAGGGTGATTATGTGTAAAAGTCTTTAAAGCATGACTTACCTAATAACAATTCACCAGCTGTCTCTCTAGATGGTGCAACGCTGATACATCTTCGATTCACTCTGTCAAAACATATTTAAAATCCCTATGATTAAATGTTTTGACCAATTTCAGTGAGTAGAGTATAAGCTTTCTTTATATAGTAAAAGATTTTAGCATAGCAGACTAGAGTTTCAAAAGTATGAGAAGTCTTGTCTAAACTCAAATAAAAATATTATCTCAAATTCCAATGCTCTAGCAGAGGAGAAAATAACACTTTAGAGAAGGCTCATAACTTCTATGCCATGTATATAGAATATAGGATTCCATTTTTAAAAAGAAACTTCAGTATTTTATGTTTTCTAGTAATTAAACAAACATTGGATCATGCCTCTGGTATTTTCTTTTTTTTTTTTTTTTTTTAAAGATTTTATTTATTTGACGGAGAGAGAGATCACAAGTAGGCAGAGAGAGAGAGAAATAAGCAGGCTCCCCGCCAAGCAGAAAGCCCGATGCGGGACTCGATCTCAGGACCCCGAGATCACGACCCGAGCCGAAGGCAGTGGCTTAACCCACTGAGCCACCCAGGCGCCCCATCCTCTGGTATTTTCAAAGACACTAAAGAATCCTTATATTCTAGGAAGAACAGAGGATTTAGACTCAGAAAAGACCTACTCTTTTGTCAAGTCACTCACCTTCTTCAAGTCCGAGTTCTTTATCTATTAAATGGGCACAATAATAACTGCCACCACCATAACGAATACTACCAATAGCTAACATATACCGACCCATTTGATACTCAACAATATGCTGATACTTTAGGTATTATTATCTTTCTCGTGTCACAGATACAGACACTGACACAGAGAGGCTAAGTAGCTTGCCCAAGACCAGATAGTAAGACAAGGAACTAAAATTTGAACCTTTAGTCACTGTGCTGGATTGCTTCTTGCAGACATGGCCAGCGTGCTATCTGTCTCACAGACAACTACAAAGATAGACACGTGCGGATAAGGGACAGAGCATGACGCCTGAACCTCAACGGATCCTCGCTATCAAAAATGTCTTTTCCTTCTCGATTTTGGTCATTCAACATTGTCTTCTCTTGAGCCATGAGCAGGACCTTTCCTAAAACCACAGCATTTTCTGAAATAAAATATTACCTAAACACTACAATAAACTATTGAACTCTTTAACTCCTTCAACAAAAGAAAGAGCATCTTACGGATTCACACTTACCTTATAGACTCACTTGCAGCTTTGTCTTTAACAGTCGAAGAGAAAGAAGAATGAGTTTTATCTTCGAACAGGAAAGAGAGTGGTGGTTTGACCACATCTGTTGAGGAAAAAAATATGTATTGTCTCTATGTAATGATCATAGTTATGTGCTACATTTGTATGTTGCGTCAAGAAGTCATTTTTTACCTTCTGATTTTTGTCTGTCCAGAAGGAGATACTTATTTGGAATGGTTAAGTAACACCTCTGTAAACGTCTCCTCTCTCGATTCGGCCCTTCTGTCGGATCCAATTGCCAGGAAGTTGGATAGTAAAGGGGGTCATACCAGGCTGCTCTGCAAGTGAAAATAAAAGAAAGTTTTAAGGAGCAATCTGTAGTACTTATAGCCTTGGATAAAATCATTATAGAACTTGAATAAGGAAATCAAAATTGATCTATTCAATTAAAAAAAAACCCAACTGCTTATGTAATTCCACTAGGAATTATGTAATTAGACTAGGGAATGCATACACATAGTACAGCAGAGTAAGATAAAAAATAAGTGTCCTTCTGCTCCTGAACCCCAGTCTTCCGGTTCCCTGCCTGGAGGCATGCTCTGCCACCAGTTTCTTATACCTGCTAAATTTTTAAAAAGATATATCACGACTATTCTGAATGCTTTAGCAACATATATGCTCTAGCAATACATTGGTTGGACTTAATACAGCCTGATAAGGAAAAAAATTAATTTTCCAAGTTAAGTTTCTGTATTTCTCATCTTGCCTACTATTTAATATAATAAATAAAATTAGTTCATTTTTGTAGTACAAGCCACATTTCTTAAAATGTTGAAAAATAAGTTCATAGTTTATTTTTAAAAAATATTTTATTTATTTGAGAGAAAGAGAACAAGCAGGGGAAGGGAGAAGTAGAAGTAGACTTCCCGCTGAGCAGGGAGCCTGACATGGGGCTCAATCCCAGGACCCTGAGATCATGACCTGAGCCGAAGGCAGGCACGTAACTGACTGAGCCACCTAGGTGCCCCCAAAATAAGTTTATATTTAAATGAAAGAAAATGGTAGAACTACATTGAATATATTTTTAGAAACAGATAAGAGAAAAGAAAAATCACCCTGAATCCTACTATTCTAAACATACCAATTACTGGTAGAGATTATTTTCTTTCCTTTTTTAAAAACATAGTTAGAATTATTATGTATATACATTTCTATATCCTTTCTTCTTTCACTGGACATATTTTTTTTTAAATTTATTTATTTATTTTTATTTGCTTATTTACAGCATAACAGTGTTCATTGTTTTGGCATCACACCCAGTGCTCCATGCAGTACGTGCCCTCCCTATTACCCACCACCTGGTTCCTCAACCTCCCACCCCCCTCCTCCTGCCGCCCCTTCATAACCCTCTGGTTGTTTTTCAGAGTCCATAGTCTCTCATGGTTCATCTCCCCTTCCAGTTTCCCTCAACTCCCTCTCCTCTCCATCTCCCCATGTCCTCCATGTTATTTGTTATGCTCCACAAATAAGTGAGACCATATGATACTTGACTCTCTCTGCTTGACTTATTTCGCTCAGCATAATTTCTTCCAGTCCTGTCCATGTTGCTACAAAAGTTGGGTATTCGTCCTTTCTGATGGAGGCATAATACTCCATCGTGTATATGGACCACATCTTCCTTATCCATTCGTCCGTTGAAGGGCATCTTGGTTCTTTCCACAGTTTGGCGACCGTAGCCATTGCTGCAATAAACATTGGGGTATAAATGGCCCTTCTTTTCACTACATCTGTATCTTTGGGGTAAATACCCAGCAGTGCAATTGCAGGGTCATAGGGAAGCTCTATTTTTAATTTCTTCAGGAATCTCCACACTGTTCTCCAGAGTGGCTGCACTAACTTGCATTCCCACCAACAGTGTAAGAGGGTTCCCCTTTCTCCACATCCTCTCCAACACACGTTGTTTCCTGTCTTGCTAATTTTGGCCATTCTAACTGGTGTTAGGTGGTATCTCAATGTTGTTTTAATTTGAATCTCCCTGATGGCTAGTGATGATGAACATTTTTTCATGTGTCTGATAGCCATTTGTATGTCTTCGTTGGAGAAGTGTCTGTTCATATCTTCTGCCCATTTTTTGATATGATTATCTGTTTTGTGTGTGTTGAGTTTGAGAAGTTCTTTGTAGATCCTGGATATCAACCTTTTGTCTGTACTGTCATTTACAAATATCTTCTCCCATTCCGTGGGTTGCCTCTTTGTTTTGTTGACTGTTTCCTTTGCTGTGCAGAAGCTTTTGATCTTGATGAAGTCCCAAAAGTTCATTTTTGCTTTTGTTTCCTTGGCCTTTGGAGACATATCTTGAAAGAAGTTGCTGTGGCTGATATCGAAGAGGTTACTGCCAATGTTCTCCTCTAGGATTCTGATAGATTCCTGTCTCACGTTGAGGTCTTTTATCCATTTCGAGTTTATCTTTGTGAACGGTGTAAGAGAATGGTCAAGTTTCATTCTTCTACATATCGCTGTCACTGGACATATTTTAATCTTTATTATTGTCACTGAGAAGGGCTGACTAATGCACTGGGTGGGCGTATTATAATGTATTTAACCCTATTACCATGACTATATATTTAAGTTGTTTTTAGTTCATTCACTAGTATAAGTAAAGCAGAGATGTAAACCTTTACATTTATTGCCTTTCTATATTTGGAATATTTTCCCTAGGAGAGAATGACTAAAATAGGGTAACTGGAGCTAGAAATAAAATGCTTACAGAGTTCCTGACATATGCTGTCAAGAGTGTACAATGCCAGTGAACCTCCGACCACCGACTAGGTTACATCTCTTCCTGCTGTGGGTATGTGAAACATAAAAGGTGAAATACGGTATTTAAAGGTTTTACAAAGTTAAATTAGACTCTAGCCATATTGAATATTTTCCTGTCTGTTTATTACTTTATTTGTCTTATGTGGAAGAGTGTATTCACATCTTTTGCTCAAATTCTTGGGATCTTACATTTTACTTTTAAGTTGGCACAAATGTTTAAAACTATAAAAATATTAACTCTTTGATATAGTTGGTGAAAATAAATTTTCATGTTTTGTTGTTGTTATAGTTGTTAAATACACTGGAAAAAATTAAAGCTCAAATCCATTTATTTCTTCTTGGTAGTTTTTTCTACGGTGTTTGAGCTCAGAGAGTTAACCATCTACTGCAGAGTTGATAAGCACCCTGTTTTCTTCTACTTTATAAACTTTTTATGAGTTTATTCTTTTGTTCACCTGGGATTTCCTTTAGAGTCTAATGTTTAGTGCATTTTAGCACCCCCAAGTCCTGCTAATTAGTTATCTTAACCAAATTTACAGAATAATACCTTAATTTCCCCCTTTTCATTATCTGTGATGCATCTTTTAAATTTTATATTAAAGTCTTATCTAGAAAAAGATCTATTTCTCAACTATCCTGTTTTAGTGATTTCTCTATTCTTCAGCAAAGATAATATTTTAAAATTAAAGCCAAGATATAAGATTTTATTATTTGGAAGAGCTAACGCCTCTCTTTTTCATAATTACCTCCTTTATCCCCAAGAATTTAAAGAAAGATTCTTATAGGATTATCAAAGATGAAATAAATCACAAGTGATTAAACCAAAAATATTTAAACTAATGAAATAATGTTATGATCTTTATGCCAAAATGAAAATAGCATTTCACATTAAAATATTCAATAGTAACGATGGACAACCTAAAATGTCCTCCCACTTTGCTTACCTATCATGTGTCAGCTGTTGAATAAGTTCCTGCCAGTGTCTGCTGGCACTCAGATCTACTTTATACATTCCTCTGATATGCTGGATCACCTTTTTTCTCTCAATTCCTTGGGAGAGAGACACTGCCTGGGTGATGTCTGCAGAAATTTTAGATATATCCTTTGATTTTGAGTCCAGACGCTGAAAGAGACTAAGTAAATAAATGAGACGGCCCATAAGTTAAGCCCAAGTGGACTGTTACACAGATACAAAAGCATGATACTGGAAAACTAAAAGTATGTGTGAAGTCGAATGAATTAAAAAAGGCATGACTTTTAGAATATACAAAAACCTACCTTTGTTGATTATTATTAACCGTTTTTTGCCAGGTGGCTTTATTTGTAGCTTCTTCAGTTTCATATTTCTTTTGTTCCTAAAAGATGTGGATAATAATATGTAATATAAAATGTATTATTTATAATTTAATGTTGGCACCAAGGCAAACAAACTAATTTTAAAACCAAGCTAACAAAGGGAAAAAAGATGCTGTCTCCAAGACACCAGAATTTAAAATACAATAACTACTTAAATAATGATATAATTCCCCTTTGTTTCTACACAATTTGGGGCACAGATATGAGGGCAGAATAGTGAACAAGGGTGACAAACCTAAGGGGTTTGCACAGTCGCTTGCTTCAAGGCTGACGCTTCAACTTGCTTGTCACATAAAAATCTGTCCTTCACTGAAAGCTACTGATAAAGGATAAGGATGACTATAACGAATAAAATTCTCCTTACAATGAGCCTATTTATTCTCTCATAGTAAAAAAGCCATATTGGGTAAAAAAAAAAAAATCATCATTTCAAAGTTATCATCCATGATATTCTATAATAAAAAAAATTCTTTCAATCC
This sequence comes from Meles meles, assembly GCF_922984935.1. NCBI lineage: Eukaryota > Metazoa > Chordata > Mammalia > Carnivora > Mustelidae > Meles > Meles meles. The sequence goes on from NC_060078.1 coordinate 6,306,077, forward strand.
TCCTTTAACTACATTCGATGGGCTCTCCTAAGAAAACTATGTCTTATGAGTTCACTGACTCACCTCTTTGATCATTTTAATAAGCTCCGCTTTTGTTGCTGCCCTGGGAGGGATGCACTTCTGCCCACACAGTTTTAAAGCATTCATAAGCAGCTCCGCTGTGTCTAGTTCTTCCTCAGTCAATTCATCTTGGTGATTATGTATCAACTCTGACAAATACAAAACTAACTTGGCTCCATGCTTTAAGAGAAAGAAACAATTTTTTTAGTCATATAAAGTTTTTTATTTCTTACATTTAAATTATTTAACAGTAATTAAGTTAAATTATATCACTAGATTTATTTGGAAGAATCTGTTTAGAATAAAGCAGCTAAAAGAGACATTTTGGGAACAATCAAAAAAATTGGATTTTGCATTAGAAACACGGTAACATTAGGGTGTAAGCTAATTTTGTTAGTAAAATAATCTTATGTTACGTAAGACAATGTCTTTGGAAAAAGATTTCTATAATTTGCTTTAAAATACTTCCAAAAAGGAATGACGTCATTATGATAAAAGTATTAACAACTGTTAAATCTAGGTCATGGCTATTTGGTACTCATACTATTCTCTTTTTCTTATTACATTTGAAAATTTTCATTGTAAGAGGTAAAATAAAAAAAGAAAAAGGAAGGAAAGCAAGAGAGAAGGAAAAGAAAAGCAAGCAAGTAAGCTTTTGGGGAAAATTTTTTGGAGAAGATTTGCTAAAGGAATATAGGAAATAGGTGTGGATAAAGGAAAATAATTCTTAGTTCTTCTCATAGAAAAAAATGAACTGGAAGGGAAACTTTCCTTTAAATCTTCCAGGTAAGAGAATTATGCTTATTTCGTGTTTCTCCTTTGATTTCTGCTTGGTAGAATGAAGTTTGTGAAACATCCAAAACAAAACCCTTTCTTTAGATTAGCTTGTAAGCAGTCTTTACTCCCTAGGGAGAGCTAATGGTGAAAAACTCTAAAACCAGTGAAATGTCAGCACCAGACCTGTGCACAATGTCCGGAGAAGGGCTGGGTTAGGCCAGTATTATGAACTGCCCTGTAACCAAAATCAGAATGTTGCTTAAGGTAATGACAACTGTCTTTCATGGAAGAAACCTAAACCAAACTTTGATTCATGATTTTTTAAGTGGCCCTTCTATGCTACATATGCTTACACCTAATTGTTATGTTGTACGCGATGTATTCGTTAAACATTAATTATGCCAGCAAGTGAAACATGCAGAGTTTTACTTTTTAAAAACCTGCACTGATACAAATACCACTGTGTTTGACTTTATGACATTTTAAGCTGTGAATAGTATTAAATGTCAACAAATGAATTTGGAAGCTCTTACATTTTGGATGATATTTAAATTAACACATGGAATCACATCATGTCACTTCCCAAAAGCATAAGATGAACATATGCAATGATGAAAATAGCAAAGCTCATTTTAATGCAACATTTTAAATTAGTCAGGAGACAGCTGCTTCCTGACCAAAAGAGAAAAATGAACAGATACTCTGCAAGTAAAAGGCCTGAAGAGTTGGCAAATAAAGAAAAACAGTAAATGACTAGACTATGTTCTCATGTGTGTTAAAGGTAATGCTCTTGATATAATCTAAAAATAGTTTAGTATTCAGTGACATTCCAAAAATCGTCTTGAAAAGCTATCAAAAATATTTTTATTCATCTCAAATATCAAAAAAACACATGGTTTTCTTAGACACTTAGGTAAAACACTTAGGTAAGACACTTAGACACTGAAGTTGTTTCTAGAATCTCATCTTAACATCTGATCAATACTTTATTGACTGTAGTTCCTGGGACTAGAAAATGTGTGATTAGGGATGAATGCAAAAAAGGGAAAAGCCTTGTTTTCAGCCCTCAAAAAACTAATTTAAGGAACCAAATCTATTACATACAAATCCTTAGGAGATAATAAATGCTAACATGTATGGAAATAACATTTTCAGGGATGCGTCTAAGAAGGAAGAGCTCTGAATGGACTAAGAAAGATAGGTTTTGAAGGGGGGAAAGGGAGCTGGGTGTATGGATAAACTGACAGAACGGGTGTACAGACAGACAAGGAGAGAACGGAAGGCACTTCAGCAGAGGGGAAAGCATGAGCAGAGCGGCAGGTCAGTAAGAACGCACATGATGTGAAGAGGTTACATGAGACAAAGATGAGATGACATTGAAAAGAGGAGTTATAGACTGAGGGATTAATCAGACTCAAGTCATAAAAGCAGAAGAGAGGTGTTGGGCTTTAAAAATCAAGCAGATTACAAACAGAATACAGCTTGTAAAAAGGAGGCACAAGAACATCTCTATATCCTGCTTTGGAATGATCTCTAGGATGTACTGTTAGTTAAAGAAAGTCAATGCAGAAGAGTGTGTACTGTTCTCTTTCTTTGTATTGAGAAGGGGGCGGATAATACACACATGTGTATGTGCACATACATGTATGCATGTCTGTACAGATTTACTTATATCTCTCAAAAAAAAAAGTAATAATAAAAAAGATGGTGACCTACAGGGAAAAAGACATGAAGGGAGGGAAAGAGATTAAGAGCTAGGACATCTCTGAATGAGCCATGTTTCACAGTTTTGATTTTGGAACCATGGCGACATTTCACATAATTAAAAATAAAGTTGGGGCACCTGGATGGCTCAGTCAGTTCAGCGGCTGCCTTCGGCTTGGGTCATGATCCCAGGGTCCTGGGATCAAGCCCCGCATTGGGCTCCCTGCTGAATGGAGAGCCTGCTTCTCCCCCTCCCTCTGCCTGCTGCTCTGTCTACTTGCACTCTCTGTCAAATAAATAAATAAATAAATAAACAAATCTTAAAAAAAAAAGTTAAACAAATAAAAACCCAATGGAGGGTGCCTGGGTGGTTCAGTGGGTTAAAGCCTCTGCCTTCGGCTCAGGTCATGATTCCAGGGTCCTGGGATCGAGCCCTGCATTGGGCTCTCTGCTCAGCCCACCCCCCCGCTGCCTGCCTCTCTGCATCTCTGATCTATCAAATAAATAAATAAAATCTTAAAAATCTCTGCATCTGCTTCTCTGATCTCTCTATCAAATAAATAAATAAAATTAAAAAAAAAACCCAATGGAATCCCTAGAAATAGAAAACAAATGGCAAAAAAAAAAAAAAAAAAAAAAAAAAAAGAACATGACTAGTTATTTGGAAGTTGGTGGCACAAGTAAATACAGAAAATTATATGAAGTGTTTTTACAGTATTTTCATGGTGTGCTCATAATGGTATCCTAAGAACGAAAGAATTAATGAGGAAGTCTTAATCTGTTCACTGGGTTTGTTATTAGTGATAATGTTGGTCATCTTATTTTGAAAATGTTCTATGTATATACATAGAGAGAGAGAGCACACATACAAATAAATACACTAATGGTATCAGGAATCAAGGTTATCGACATTAATGAAAGGAAATACAAATATAAAATCCAAGAAAATGTGAAAATATCAACATGAACTCATGATTCATTTTTCTTTCTAAAAAGATTCATATTCCTTAGCTTTTCCACCAGAAATGCGAGAAGAAATAACAACCAAGTAGAAATGGCTGTCTCTCAGAATCCTAGAGGAGAACATTGGCAGTAACCTCTTCGATATCAGCCACAGCAACTTCTTTCAAGATATGTCTCCAAAGGCCAAGGAAACAAAAGCAAAAATGAACTTTTGGGACTTCATCAAGATCAAAAGCTTCTGCACAGCAAAGGAAACAGTCAACAAAACAAAGAGGCAACCCACGGAATGGGAGAAGATATTTGCAAATGACAGTACAGACAAAAGGTTGATATCCAGGATCTACAAAGAACTTCTCAAACTCAACACACACAAAACAGATAACCATATCAAAAAATGGGCAGAATATGAACAGACACTTCTCCAACGAAGACATACAAATGGCTATCAGACACATGAAAAAATGTTCATCATCACTAGCCATCAGGGAGATTCAAATTAAAACAACATTGAGATACCACCTAACACCAGTTAGAATGGCCAAAATTAGCAAGACAGGAAACAACGTGTGCTGGAGAGGATGTGGAGAAAGGGGAACCCTCTTACACTGTTGGTGGGAATGCAAGTTAGTGCAGCCACTCTGGAGAACAGTGTGGAGATTCCTGAAGAAATTAAAAATAGAGCTTCCCTATGACCCTGCAATTGCACTGCTGGGTATTTACCCCAAAGATACAGATGTAGTGAAAAGAAGGGCCATTTATACCTCAATGTTTATTGCAGCAATGGCTACGGTCGCCAAACTGTGGAAAGAACCAAGATGCCCTTCAACGGACGAATGGATAAGGAAGATGTGGTCCATATACACGATGGAGTATTATGCCTCCATCAGAAAGGACGAATACCCAACTTTTGTAGCAACATGGACAGGACTGGAAGAAATTATGCTGAGCGAAATAAGTCAAGCAGAGAGAGTCAAGTATCATATGGTCTCACTTATTTGTGGAGCATAACAAATAACATGGAGGACATGGGGAGATGGAGAGGAGAGGGAGTTGAGGGAAACTGGAAGGGGAGATGAACCATGAGAGACTATGGACTCTGAAAAACAACCAGAGGGTTATGAAGGGGCGGCAGGAGGAGGGGGGTGGGAGGTTGAGGAACCAGGTGGTGGGTAATAGGGAGGGCACGTACTGCATGGAGCACTGGGTGTGATACCAAAACAATGAACACTGTTATGCTGTAAATAAACAAATAAAAAAAAAAAAAAAGAAAGAAATGGCTGTCTCTAGTCCTTAAATTTATAATTTCTAAATACCATTATCTCATGGAAAGGAAACAGGGTCTTCTTGGGGGAAAAGTCTGGTTCCAGATCCAGGAAGGAATGTGCAAGATAAACCTGGGACATTCTTCCATTCCAGAAAGCAAAGCAGTTAATCATATTAGCTTGTTAAAAATTGGAAAGGCTGTGTTAAAGGCATGTAACAATCTGAGTCTACAGAGGTGCTAATGTGACTATCAAATGGAATAATAACCACAAAGATTTGAAACTACTTTTGTAAAAAATACCTGAATTCATAATGATACCTCAAAAATAAAAACGAATACAAAAATTGGAGGTTGCTAGGGCACCAACTCATTATTCTAATAAACAGGGAAAAGAAACAAGAATTGCCTTTCTTACACAAACTATACTTCAGGGTAGTCAGATAGTGGATAAGGGAATAGTCTTCCGACAGAAGAATCAGAGCTAATAGATGCTGGTGGAATGAGAAACTCTGAGAAATCATTATTTTGCAATTCCTAATGAAAAAAGTGGATCTTGAATCATATCAAAAAATGGGCAGAAGATATGAACAGACACTTCTCCAATGAAGACATACAAATGGCTATCAGACACATGAAAAAATGTTCATCATCACTAGCTATCAGGGAGATTCAAATTAAAACCACATTAAGATACCACCTCACACCAGTTAGAATGGCCAAAATTAGCAAGACAGGAAACAACGTGTGTTGGAGAGGATGTGGAGAAAGGGGAACCCTCTTACACTGTTGGTGGGAATGCAAGTTGGTGCAGCCACTCTGGAGAACAGTGTGGAGATTCCTCAAGAAGTTAAAAATAGAACTTCCCTATGACCCTGCAATTGCACTGCTGGGTATTTACCCCAAAGATACAGATGTAGTAAAAAGAAGAGCCATCTGCACCCCAATGTTTATAGCAGCAATGGCCATGGTCGCCAAACTGTGGAAAGAACCAAGATGCCCTTCAACGGACGAATGGATAAGGAAGATGTGGTCCATATACACGATGGAGTATTATGACTCCATCAGAAAGGATGAATACCCAACTTTTGTAGCAACATGGACAGGACTGGAAGAGATTATGCTGAGCGAAATAAGTCAAGCAGAGAGAGTCAAGTATCATATGGTTTCACTTATTTGTGGAGCATAACAAAGAACATGGAGGACATGGGGAGATGGAGAGGAGAAGGGAGTTGAGGGAAACTGGAAGGGGAGATGAACCATGAGAGACTATGGACTCTGAAAAACCAGAGGGTTTTGAAGGGGCGGGAGGTGGGAGGTTGGGGAACCAGGTGGAGGGTAATAGAGAGGGCACCTACTGCATGGAGCACTGGCTGTGGTGCAAAAACAATGAACACTGTTACGCTGCAAATAAATAAATAAATAAATAAATAAATAAATAAATAAAATAAAAAAAAAAAGGCAGGGCAATGAGACATTCTCTGTTTCCTGCTATGCTGTAATGGAACATGCAAAGTACTCTTAATAAAACAGTCTTAAAACAAACACACACAAAACCAAACAGGAAACCAGGAACTGGAATCTAGGAAGCCTTGAAACCTACAGCCACAAGCATATGATCCGCTCAATCCAGAATATGGGAAATTCTATAGAACAAAAGACTCAGTTTCATAAATAAATAGCTGACATTTAAAAAAATGGCTGGGGAGGGTACTTGCCAGGGATTAAAAAGATTTAGCATATATCAAACCAATGCCATGTGTGGGCCTCGTTTGGATCCAGAATCAAGCAAACTATTAAAAAATTATAGGACTTAGGAAAGTTTACACACTGAGTATTAGACAATGAAGAACTGCCGTCATTATTGAGTGTGACAAATTTTGTACAAGTCCTTGTCAGGCAGAGATATAGACAGGTAAAGGATTTACAGGTAAAATGATTTGATACCTGACATTTATTTCAAAACACTGCAAAGAAAAGTTAAAGTTGGGTAATGGTCAGGTGGGTCCTTGTTTGATTTCTCCCAACTTTTAGGTATCTTTGAAAGTCTCCATAATAAACTTAAAAAAAAAAACAGGCACAGGGGCACCTGGGTGCTCAGTGGGTTGAGCCTCTGCCTTCGGCTCAGGCTCTGGTCTCATGGTCCTGGGATTGAGCCCCGCATCCGGCTCTTTGCTCGGCGGGGAGCCTGTTCCCCCCGCCCCCTGCCTGCCTCTCTGCGCACTTGTGATCTCTGTCAAATAAATAAATAAAATCTTTTTTAAAAAAACCACAAAAACAGAAACCAGGCACAGTAATGTGGTTTTGAGGTAACGACGTTATTGTAGTGATCTGAGCACAGGGGCCAAAGTCTGAACTACGGTGGGGTGGGTAGAAGATAGTTAAAGACACTAAATAAATGACTGGCTTTGGTGATGACAAGATTTATGGGAGAGGAAAAAGTCAGCCGTGGATCCCATCTGCACAGACACCACCGACGAAATGGAGCACCGGAGAGGAGAGCCGGTGTGCGGAAGAGAGGGCTATCAACACCAGCCTGGGTTTCAGTGGATGGCAACTCTGCTGAGATTTATAAAGGCAGGAAAGAACATCCCTTCAAATTCTCCACAGGAGACGGTGGGCTGGATGTGCTTCTGCCTTGGGAGAGGGAAGACAATGGACTGGGGGCATCTGAGGGAATCTTAGTAGTAGAGAGAGCATCACTTCCAAACTATAGCCTTTGGTTCTTAATACCTGAGTTGCCTGAGTATTAAATTGAGTTGCTGGGTATTAAATCTGAGTTGCCTGGGTATTAAAACGGATGCCTGTCTGCACATCTCACCTATTACTGCACTTACAGGGATACAATTTACATACAGGAAAGCACACAGATATTAAGTGTTCATTTCTTTTTTTTCTTTTTTTTTTTTTTTAAAGATTTTATTTATTTATTTGACAGAGAGAGATCACAAGTAGAGAGGCAGGCAGAGAGAGAGAGAGGGAAGCAGGCTCGCTGCTGAGCAGAGAGCCCGATGCGGGACTTGATCCCAGGACCCTGAGATCATGACCCGAGCCGAAGGCAGTGGCTCAACCCACTGAGCCACCCAGGCGCCCCTAAGTGTTCATTTCTGAGTTTCGACAACTGCACACATCCATTTTAGCACTACCCAAAATAGGATGTAGGACAGTTTTATTGCTCCAGAAAGTTCTTAATTCCCCTTTCCAATCAATTCACATTCTCACTTCCCCCTTCCTCATGGACACAACTACTGTCCTGAATTCTACCCATATCTTAATTCTGTCTGTTCTCAGACTTCAGATGAATAGAATCACAGAATGTGTGCTCCTTTGTGTTTGGTTGTTCCTTTTGCTAACATAATGTCCTCGAACTTCGTTCATAATGGTAATTATATCAATAGTCTGTTTCCTTTTATTGCTGTGTAATAGTCTATTACATAATCATATAACATATCGCAATCTGGTTATACATTGGCTTGTTGATTGACATTTGGTTTATTTCCAGTTTTTGGCTATTAGCAAAAAGGTTGACATGGATATTCTTGTACAAGTCCTTTTATGGACGTATGTTTAATTTCTCTTAGGTAAATACCTAAAAATGGAATTTTAGGGTCAGGTTAAGTATATGTTTAATTTTATAAGAAACTGCTAAACAACTCCTTAAACTGGTTGTACCATTTAAACTCTCCATCCATCACTCTTTAAGTGTTAGAATTTATAGACTCTGAAATTCTTTTAAAGATTTCAATGTTGATCATTCCAAATGATTAACACATTTTTAAAAAATTTTAACTTACTATAAGCATTTAAAAAATATATCACATGTACTACCGTTTGAGCTACTCAATTTAGACATCTTATGGATAATGTAATGCTTTTAAAAAGGAAAACACTTGAAGATTTAGTTTAAAAAACTACAAAGGATCTTATAAGAGCTCAGATACAGAATTCTTAATCTCAGCCCTGGAAGAAGGAATGGGAAATAAACAAAGAGGTCAATTTGAGCCTGGTATGGAGCATCTGACGAAAGACTTCAATAGATTTTTGGTAAGAAAACTATGTAGGATGTTTGGCATGAAAATTTATCTTTGGTTCTTGTTTGTTCAGTTTTATACTTCACCACTACTTTTTATTATGAATTACTGAGATACTTACTTGCAGGGATGGGCTAAGACAGTCTCGTAGTATTTCCTGATGATTTGGTTCACGAACTATTTCGAGAATTTGCTTTCTCTCTTGAGAAGAGTGCGCTGGTGACAAAATGTGCGCTAGGAGTCTGCCAAGCTGCATTCGGAAGGTTTCCTTACAAGACCATAAGATTTTAGGCCACTGCTGCTTGGAACCACCCGTTTTACTTGAACCCTTCAATCAGAACAGGAATAATTAGGATCTGACTCCTCAAGCAATAATACACTAACCTCTCTACACAGCCCTAAAGAAGATCACGGGACATGTTTTACTGTAGATCGTTTTTTCAGTAGTAGAAATTAGAATGAAATATATCTCCCTACATATAGGTAGTTAAAAACAATAGACATACACTGACATTTAGAGCAGCATTGTTCAAAAGAGTCAAGAGGCTGAAACAATCCAGATGTCCACTGATGGATGAGTGGATAAACAAAATGTAGTATATACATAGAATGGAATATTATTCAGCCTTTAAAAGGAATGAAGTTCTGATACATGCTTTAACATGGATGAACTTAAAAATATCATGTTAAATGAAATAAACTACATAAAAAAGGATAAATACTGTATGAAATATTGTACTGTAAAACTTATATGAGGTATCTAGAAAGTTAAATTCATGGAGACAGAAAGTACAATAGTGGTTCTCAGGGGCTGGGGGAGGGGGAGTATGAGGAATTATTATTTAATGGGCACAGAGCATTTTGGGATAATGAAGCAGCTCTGGAGATGGAGAGTGGTAATTGTTGCACAACAATATGAATGCACTTAGTACCACTGAATTATACCTTTAAGATGGTTAAAACAGTGAATTTTATGTTATGTGTATTTTACCACACAAAAAAAGAGAGAGATGGGTTAAGAAGCGAAGGTCACTTAAATTACCTAGGACTTAGAAATTTTAAACTAAAAAAAAAAAAAAAGAACCATCAAAAAACAACAGTAGATTGATTTTACAGTATAAAAGAGAAGGAATCATAAGAAAGAATCACTGTTAAAATATGGAGTATAACAGTCACAAAATAGGAACAGCATATAAACTGACCACCAATATTCCATAATAGATTACAAAATAAGCTGCTTCAACTGTGGTCCAGCTAAAGCTAACTCAATCTTGATCATATCTCCTGTACCTGGTTTAAAACTGGAATCAGTGCATTTTAGAATTTATTCTGAGTTTTGGAAATGGCTCTCCAAATTACCACGAGTCCTAAGGGCCCTATGTAAATCATTTAGCTCTAAGTAAAACCCGCAGACACCAAAATCTAGTTTAGATTTAGAGATTGGCAGAATTGTGGTTCATGAGTTCTGCTAGAATGAAATTGACTTTTGGTGTCTATGAAGTGTACTAACTCATTTGCTCCCTAGGGTCAACTATATGTGACCCACAGATACCCAAGTGCACCAGTGATTAATGGAGCCTGATACTTGGTAGTATTCTCTTTAAAATTTTGAAGGTATTAGATATGTTTAAGCCAAGATTAACCTTTATAATAATTCATAATAATAATAATCCAAGAGTAAGTAGACACATAAAACCCTAATCCTTTTGTGCGTATGAACATGTCCCATGCAACTCATTTACTTACAATAGATACTTTGAATCCTTCTATCAGGTATGTGAGTATCTCCTTCTGAAATGGATTGAAAATGGAAGGCTGTTCATGATGAACATCTTCAGAAATTTCAGTCTGGGAAACTGAGATCTTGCTTTGAGTTGCATTTTCTGGAGTACTCAAAATGTCAATAATATCTGGATTGAACTCTTTGAATTAAAAGAAGAATAAACAATTAGTCACATCACTGATGCCTAGCCATTACAAATGGTCATGAAGCTAGTAAAAATATTCTATGTAATTACCAATTCAGTTGTCACAATATATAAATGTGTAGCAAGTGTATTAGGTATAGAAGATAACAATATAATAAATTCACCCAAAACAATGTAGAAATTTATGCCATATAATTCTAAACTAAATATTTTATTAACGAAGGTGAGTTAAATTGCAACATTATTAAAGTCACGAGGTTCTTGTACAAATCAAACCTAAAGACTACATGATATTTACATCAGGTGGATATGCAGCAGTGTTTTAGTGCATGTGCTATCCCATGATATCTGTATGTGATAAATGACTCAATTTCAGAGTTTAGCCTGGGATCTGGTTGACTCAAATACAATCAGAAAAGGTAAAAATATGAGCTTTGGTTGTATTATGCATTTCTAGTGATTAACAATTACTGTCTTCTTTTTCCTATTTTCTTGGGGTTACTTAAACATTCTTGGGGGAATTCCATTTGGACTTACCTATAGTGCTTTTTTTAAAAAAAAAAAGTATTTATTTATTTGACAGAGAGAAAGAGAACATAAGCAGGGGGAGTGGCAGACAGAGGGAGAGGGAGAAGCAAGCTTCCTACTAAGCAAGGATCTGGGGCTTGATCCCAGGACCCTGGGCTCATGACCTGAGCCAAAGGCAGATATTTAATTGACTGAGCCACCAGGTGCCCCTCTATAATGTTTTTGAGTATATTTCTTTGCATACCTTTTTAGTGGTTGCTCTAGGTATTATGTTTCATATATAAACATGTAAGTCAGTAGCCCCTATAAAAATGCAAATTGAACCCACAATATGATATCCCTGTATATCAGAATGGCTAAAATTAAAAACAGTGACCATGCCAAGTACTGGTTAGGGATGTAAGGAAAGTTGCATCCCTCATACATCGTTGGTGGGAATATAAAATTAGACGGTCATTCTGGAAAAGTCTGAGTTTCTTAACAAGAACAAAGCACACAACTACCCTTATTCCAGAAGAACAAAGCTTTATTTTCCCACAAAGCCTACACATAAATGTTTCCAGCAGCTAGCTTTATTTGTAATAACTGCAAGCTGGAAAACAACCCAGATGGTCTTTCAATAGGTGAAGGACTAAACAAACTATGGTGCCTCCACACCTTGGGAAACCACTCAGCAAAAACAAAATAGCAACTAACTGCCGATACCCACAGAAACCGGGATGACTCTCCAGAGAATGACACTGAGGGAAAAGAGCCAATCCTAAAAGGTTGCATACTGTATGATTCCGTTTAACAGAGCCCTTGAAATGATGAAAATAAAGAAATGGAGAACAGATTAGAGGTTTCCAGGGATGAAGGAAGGGGCAGAATGAGGGTGGCTATGAAAAGGCAACAGAGGGGCGCCTGCTTGGTTCAGCCAGTTGAGCATCTGACTCTCCTTTTCAGCTCAGGTCCTGATCTCAGCGTCATGAGATCAAGCCCTGCCTGGGACTCCACACTCAGCAGGGAGCCTGCCTCAGACTTTTCTCTCCCTTTGCTCCTTCCTCCCCACCTCCCACTCTCTCTCTCTCTTTAATAATAAATCTTAAAAAAAAAAAAAGCAACTTAAGGATCTCCTCTGTGATGAAATGCTCGATTTGTTGACTACATCAATGTCTGTACTCTGGTCATGAGCCCGGACTCTAATTTTGCACAACCCATTGGGGGAAACGGGGTGAAAGATACATGGGATCTCTCTGCAGTATTTCTTAACAATTACATGTGAATCTACACTGATCTCAAAAAAAAGGTTAAAAAAATGTACTGGGGGTGCTGTACTGTTTTAAACTCAACGGTCACTCTAGGCCAGCATATAACATATTAAAAATTGGATATTTATTCAAGACTCTTGGTTCCAAATAAGAAATTATTTAAATCGTGTGGATGTTAGGAATGAGCAATTAATGTTGCTTAAAATTTTGAAAACTAATCAGCTTCCTCTTAAATTGTTTTCCTTCTCGTTCCATATCTGACAAGCACAGATGCATCCTCTGGTTCCCACCTTGATAAATAATCCTGTTAACGGCTAAAATGGTGAGCCTCTGCAGCCTCTGCGCCAGCTCCGTCTCGCTCGCCTGGACCGGGTTCTCCTGGCTCAGTCTCCGCTGCATCATCACGTGCAGCTCGTCACTGGCCACCGAGCGCATTTTCATTAGCAGAGAGTCGGTCTGAGCAATGGGAAATTTTCGAGGACCTTCAAGTATATGAATTAAAAACATCAAATGCCAGAGTTAACAGGGATCAAGGAAATTATTTTTTCTTGCAAGCTTTTTGATTATTCGACCATGAAACAAATCTTAATTAATACCAAGGTAATTTACACAAAGGGAAGAGCATGATTCAGAGAAAATGTGGTTTCTCCCTCTTTGATGAAGTGCAACAGTATCTGTGATTTCAAAGTCCAAATAAGGATGTTGAAGCTAATGACATGGCTTTGGAGGACAGCCATCACTCAGCAAAACTGGAGTCTTCAGAAAAACTCAGAATTAGAACGGTGTATGTAAGTAGTTCAGAATGTTGAGACACAATGTTTTCAAATACTGTTTCACTTCCTTGTATGCCAAAATAATCAACGGGTTTTTAAGCACACCACGTTTCAGTAAGAATATGACTACTTCTGGATAATTACCATTGTTAAATTTTATAAAGTAGTTTTGAGAAGTATATATAAGCGAGATTAGTAGAAATCAGTCCAGTGAGAGTGAAGAGATCAGAAAAGTGAGTAGAATTCCAGTGATTTGCTATTGAAATGATTTGGTGCTTCTTTAGAATTCAGTCCTCTAAAAGGGTTTCCCGAGAAGTGTCTCCTTAGATTGAACAGTCAGGAGTGGCATCCCTGCACCATCACCGCACCTGCTCCGCGGGGTTCCACACAGCTGGTGGATCCGGGATGCAGGGAGAACGAGTCTTGACTTAATGGGCTGAAGGAGAAGGGCATTGGAAGTTGACCATAGGAACCAAAATGACGTCTTGGTAGGTGAGGAATAATGGAACCCTTCATTGGAATTGAACCTTTGTTTTAAATTATGAAAACAAACATCAATTTCCATAGATAGCCTCTATACACATTACTTACATGACTAGATTATGGTACGTTTAAATGACTCATTCTGTAAGATATTTAAATATTTTAATAGCATTTTAGATTGTAGAGTATTTTAGGCAACCAGTATTTCTTATCTGTTAATACATTCTGGTAAGATGGAGTTGCCTTTAAGACAAAAACGAAGTAAATAAAAAAAATTCATATCCAGGGTATATTCAAGAATGATATTGTCAGACTATGTTCTTACTTAATTTAAGCAGATTCTTCCTAGTGTCTACATCTCTGGCAGCTTTCACGCGGTATAAGCAGCAGATAATCCTAATTCAGAGGAAGAGCACTATACCGAATAAGGAAATGTTAAGTCTTCTTCACTACTGTGTACTTAAAAAAATGGAGGGGTGTGTGGTATTTCAGCATGCGTGTGTGAAGCTACACCAGCTGGGGTGGCCTCAAGTATATTTTCTAAGCCTCCATCCCCTCGTATGTTAATATGTAGATTAGAAAGTAAGCTAGAGATCGCCTCACAGATATTTGTCACTGTCTGACATGACATTAAACGTATTTGTTTACAGGGTTATTGACCAATTTCTCCAGCAAAATATAAGCTCCATGAAAGCAGATAAAACAATACCCGGTATGTGGCTGATGCTCAATAGACATTTGATGGTTGAATTAATGGATAAAGAGGGTTGTTCTATGGATTAAATAATAAACAAAATAATGGATGGGGCACCTGGGCAGTCAGTCAGTTGAGCATCCAACTCCTGGGTCATGATCTCAGCCTCGTGAGATCAAGCCCTGCATCAGGCTCTGCGCTAGTGGGGAGTCTGCTTGAGATTCACTTTCCCTTTGCCCCTCCCCCGACTCATGCACTCTCCCCTTCTCTCTCTAGTAAAATCTTTTGAAAAATTAAATAAATAATGGATGTAAAACACAATGCTTCTCTATTACAAAGCATCAAAAGTTGTTAATAGTTGGTATTATTACTGATGGTTGAAATGCAAAGGAAATTCATTTTATGTGAATCATATTAGTAACACAACATATATATTTATTTTTATTTATGAGATTTGTATGTTTGTGTATCATTTAAATAATACCCTAAAGCTTACATGTATCTTCATGCATTAAAGGGATGTTTAATAGAGATAAGCAGACAAGTGAAAAAAAAAAACCTACAAAAGATGGTACATTGCTATCCTGTTTATAACAGCAAAAAGAAACAAGTAAAAAAAAAAAAACCTTTGTTTATTGTTAAAGATTAGGAAACAGGATCATGGCAAGTCAATATAATAGATTAGTATGCAGTTATTAAACATAAAGACTATTTTTATTGTATGGGAAAATGTCTATAAATATATTGATAAGAAATAGAATCAGTTTACAAACAGAGGGCAGGGTGTCATATCATTTAGGCAAAGTAACATCTCTCTCTTAGCTATACCAAAAGAAGATGCAGAGGCCAAGGAATCCAAGCAGTTTCGTTAACTGGGGTCGTAGGAACCACGGAGGCTATGGAACAGGATAACGGCACACCAGAGTCAGGCTGTCAAGAGATGAACCTGGCAAGAAAGTAGTGCCTAACTCCTCCAAGAGTGCGAGAACTTAAAATCTGGATATGACAGCAGTGCTGCTGAAGAAACTGGGCCCAAGCCGTGGGTGCTCTGGCAGTCGCGTCTGAGACGTGTTGACGAGCAGAGCACGTGGTGTGCAGTGGGAACAGAAGCTGCGGCAGCTGGGCGTCCCCACAAGCCCTGCTGGAGGTGTAGGGGTGGGGAAGCAGTGGAGTTGGACGTGTCACTGTCTCAGCAGTTTTCAATAAATGTTGAATGATCTATTTAGGAAGAAACCATCTTCCCTAAACATTTATCACTAGTAAGAACAGCTTGTTTTAAATTTTGGAAGGAACATGTCATTATATCTAAATAATGGGAATGATGGAAATATAAATCCTTCTTAGTAACTTTAGCATTATGAGCAAACAGACCTTAATGAGCTTTTATGAGCACACTGCTCAGAAGCAGACGCGCTCCAGTATTTTGCATCTTTTGTATCTACAGTGTACACAGCCGATATACTTTGACTAAGAACGAAGAAACAAAACACTGTCTTTCCCAAAAACTTGTGTAAAATAATGTGGAAAGAATTACAAAGCAATATATAAAGTATTTTGTAAACTGGATTCAAAGAGACAGAATTTAAATAAGGGCCATATTTAAACCAGGAAGAACTGGTGGGAGAGGCCTGTGACAGCCGTGTCCTAAAGACATGACAGAGCTGGAATGAGCAGACGTGGTGTAGGACACAGAGGGAGGAGTGTGGGGGACAAGGGAGGAGTGTAGGTGCTCCTTTCCCAGTAGTCTCTAATTCCGGGCCTCTGTGTTTTTGTAAAACGTGGGAGCTGGTCTGGTGGTCTGGTAGACTATGAAGGTCTTTTCTCAAGCTCAAATTTTGTAGGACTCTGTAAGTCACATGTGGCTTACAGCAATGGCATTTACTTAGATACAGTGAAAAATATAAACCCAGGGGAAGAGGCCAGAGGAGGCAGAAAAAAGAAAAGGGAGAATGGTTTAAAGAAAGGACTAAAGGTCTGTCATCCACTTTTAAAGGATTCAAACAAACAAAAATAAACAATTAACGAACTTGGAGCTATGCAGGACTCTGAGGCTCCACGTGATAAAAATGCTGGTATCGAAAGAGAGAGATGACAGACTATTAGGGAAATCATAGATCAAACAGAGGACAGCAAGAGCGCCACTGTGTCATTCCAGGCACGAACTGATTGAAAGACTAAACCAGGGATCTAGGTATAAAAGCGCAGGAGAAATGGACATGAGAACGAGAAATGTCAGCAAGAAAGAAACAGCTCCTATGGTCTATAACACTGGCAAAGGCATATTTTCCTATATCAAGAGAGGGTGAATTCCGTCAAAGCAGTCCCTGACTATATAAGGAATCCTGCAACAGAAAAGTGGTGTGAAAGTTGTCTTCTAGTATGTGGTTAGCTAAGCATGACTGCTAGGCTTGATAAAAGGCAGAATTCTACCTGAGACCAGAGAGTTACTGGGACATCCGGTCAAGAGGAAAGACTGTGTTCGGATATTATATTGAAGGTTGTAGAGGGGCAATAAAGTTATGTGGGTATCTTGGGAGTTTTATTTATGTGGCTTATATTTAGCATAATTGAAACATACTGCTACAAAAAATGTGTATTTAATAACTTTTCTCTACAAATGAGTTTCTTACATGGTTTTAAAATCTGGCATAGCACTGAACAAAATAAAGTTAACACAAGTAGAAGATAGATTTGATTTAAAAGCCTTTATGACAGTAAGGGAGATAAACTTTAAACAAATTACCAACTACTCTGTTTGGAGATACATGTGTGCTCGTGTGTACACAGACATATCCACTGCACATACATACATGCTGCACATGTTTTTGCGCAGGTGCACGTGTACATCCTATGTGTGTGTGGGGAGGTGTTTATGCTAACTTTCTAGATTGTGTGCATAAAGGTCACAGAGATTCTTTGGGAGGAATAAGGAAGTGTAACCGTACTGACACTGACTTGGTGATCTGTTCACAGCAAGCCCCGAGGTGGCATGCTCATGCATTCTAGCCACACGCGAGACACCATCCTCTCCCGCCTTCACTGCTCGACAGCCTCCTACTTGGACCCCCGCTATTTTTCCTGCTCTCCTCTACCCACTCTCAACACACACACCAGAGTGGTCCTTAGAAAATGAAAATCTGCTTATGTCTTGACTTCCCAGTAGGACAAAAATCTCAACTCCTTCACAGTGCCTACGTGGTTATCTGTGCACTGGCCCCTGCCGCCTTGGACGGCCTTATGTGCTTGGGGCTCCTCGTTCTCTCCAGAGTGTCCCACTGCAGCTGAATGACTTCATAAGCCGTCCATTCTGCCTGTAGCACTGTTTCTCTGACCCCACCTTGCTAGATCCCGTCTCACCCTCTGAATCTGCACTGAAATCTCACTTCCTCAGAGACCTCTGGGACTCCTGATGGAAACCAGGTTGCCCTGTTATAGTCTCTACTGTGCCCCTCTGCATTCCTCTACTCTTTTTTATTCCTCAGCTCTGTGAGGGCAGACCCTACATCTCTTTTCTTCATCACTGCAACTTCGACATTTACACTGTGCTTGGCACGCGGTTGTTGCTCGAGAGATAACTGGTGAGAAGAGCACAGAAAGGAATCAGTAGGATGTCTTTTTCAGGGAGGAAACTTTTCTCAAATTTTGTAGTTCAATTTTTTTTTTTTAAAGATTTATTTATTTATTTTAGAGAAAGAAAAAGAGAGAGAATGAGAACAGTGGAAGGAGATGGCAGAGTAAAGGAGAGAACCTCAAGCAGACTCTCTGTTGAGCGTGGAGCCCTACAGAGGGTCAATCTCACGACCTGAGATCATGACCTGAGCCCAAATCAGGAGTTGGATGCTTAACTGCCTGGGTGACCCAGGTGCCCCTATAGTTTAACTTTTGAAACTAAAAACTATTTTAATAAAAGTGTGAGTGGCATCAGAATATAGGAAAGTCAAGCCACCCTCGATTTATAATTATTAAAATATTATTTCAGTACTCACCAGCAATGCTCTTCCGCTTGGGAAATACTGCCTGATGGGCAGCAGAGGGTGATGGGAACGTGTCTGCGAGGTTTTCAGAATCGTGACTTGCAGTGGTCCTTATAAATTCCATAGCAGCTTGGAGAACTCTAAACTGTAGTGCAACAGCCATATCTAAAAACAGAAGATACTAGAATGTTTTCAAGCCATGTGGATATTAATTTTTAAAACTGAATTGTTTTATATTTTCATGTGACATCTAAACTGTCAATAGATATTTTATTAGAGGTAAATTTTAAAATTTTGATCAACATGGGCTCTTGATAGTACTAAACATTTTTAAATGGCCTTTAAAAGAAATTTTAAAGCAAATTTCTAAATGGTCATTATAAAAAATTCAATTTTTTGTGAATTTTTTCACAATTTTGAGCATCAGCTCACAAAATTATTTCATTTTATATCATTATTTTAAAGAATAGGCTTTTTAACATATCAGGCAAAATTCACCATAAATTCTCACACTTTCCTGTTTCACGTATATAGTATTTGCCATTAAAGAAAACTAATGGGCATTTTTATTCAACATAAGCCTTTTAATTCTACTTGGTAAGAAAAATCAGAGGCTTCTCTTAATGATGTGTTGCCAGCTACTAATTATACCAAGGCATCGCTTCTTTACATTTGCCACTTAAAAAGACCTTTTAAAGCTGATAGGTATTATCACAAAATTAAAGATGAACCTTCAGTACAACAGTTTCCACAAGAAAGAGATTAGGTTCAAATAACATTTTTGGCTACTATATATTTTCCTCCCAAATCCATAAAAACTAAATCTTACTTTGTGTCCTCTTGTTTTTGCTATTTTGAAGATACCCAAGCAGTACAATGAGGTCTTCGATAACTCGAAAATATTGCGAGCCTGAGGAACTGCACGCATGAATTGTAACTGCTATGAGGAGTTGCTGTATATCACAGGCAAGCAATCTGTACTCATTCAAAGGAACGCTAAAGAAAAGGAACAAACAATGTAAGTCAAAGAACTCCTTTAAATTCCTGTTTTTACAGCATTCACCATTTACTCAGGCTACTTTATGGCAGGTCATTTGAACTACATGCTAGAAACAGAAATAAAAAAACATGCTTTGACTCCTGTCAAAAAGTTGACTGTTTCGCAGAGGACCAGACGAGTAAAGAGATAACTATGAACAGTAAATTCTGGTAAGGGTAAAAACAGAGATTAACACAAGATTCCATGGGAACATATAGGTTCCTAGACCGCACAGAAGGTGAAGATTTAGTGGCTATGGACAGGAAGGTTCTAGAAGGTTCCTCAGAGAAGGTGAATTTGAATACATTATCTAGCCTTTCTGAATCTCATACCAAATTACAGTTATTTTAAGGACTAAAAGAGATAATAGACTTGAACACATATTAATCACTTATAAATACTTATTAAATATTAATTAGTTACTTCTATCCCCCCAATTTTGAACCTTGATAATCTACCTCAGTGTATGATATTAAGCCTGAATACTTCCCTCCATTTATTTTTTTTTTCCAAATCAAGCAAGAGTTAGAAATGGTAACTGGTTGGGGCCAATTAGCATATACGCATATTCAGTAAGTACAATTTATTAAAAACAAAACAAAACAAAAACCAACAACAAACTACTTTAGAAGAAGTCTGTAGGCAACTCTTCCCAATTAGATATATTCTATTATAACCAAGACTGTCTTGAGGAAATAAAATACTTGGAGTTTGTCTTTCTTACATGCTTAGTACACAGATCCTGAATTTAATAGGTACCCAGTAACAACTGAACTGAACTCAGTGCAAGGAGTGTCTCTTGCTCACAGACCCTCCCTGGCCAAAAGAATTGTCAAAACTATGTGTTCTGCCTGCTCTTAAAAATACAGATTAAAATTTAATGCTTTAATGTGCAGTAAGATGGTGCTACTCGAGATTTATATTTTAACATCATGCTAATAAAAATGTTATGCTGTACATCATAAATGCAGACACCAAAGGCACAAAATACAAGTAAGAATATAATCTCACACATTTTGTAAAGCTGCTAATGAATTTGGTAGGGAGCCATTTGCCAATATACTTCTGGAACCAGGAAATTCATTTACAGTAGTAGAAAGCAGGAGAGTATTGTAAGTTGAAAGCATAGGTGTGTTTAAAGTGAGACGGGTTCAGTTTCAAGCCCTGTGCTATCTACTAGCTGGGTGATCTTCAACAAGTCACTCTCTTTCTCCAGTCCTCAGTTTCCTATTCCTAGTGGAGATAATAATTTTTATAAGGTCACAATGGAAGCTTGGTAAATGTATATGAGGACAGTTGAATTTATTCAACTTGTCTTCGGGTTCTAAATACTTAAAAGTAGGTCATATAAACATCTTCTTAAGTAAGCTTGTTGAAAATGATGGAATATGTTTCCCCCTCCAAATTCAATTCAACTTAATTATTTTAATCCAATCAGTTGGTAGGAAAGATATTCTTTGAAAGTGTTTTGGAAAGTCAGATGCTCTAATGTAACCTATTACTAAAGTTTTATCTTTCTAAAGTATTTATCAGATGGTGCCACTTTAAATAATGATTTAAAACTTACTTTTTTTCTAATCCATTCAGGGCTGCTACTGTATTACATAACACATACAGTAGACCATTATCCAGCAACATATCCGCTACCTTGGAACAAGAATTTAATATCTGGAGAAGTAGAAAGAGAGCACTATGCAAAAGCATATTGTCATATAAAGATGTCTCTATTAGTCCCAGAATAGGAATGACAGACCACTTCTGAAAAATGTCCATGTTTTTCACATCCTCCAGGTCAAACCTGTAATGAAAAATACACAGTTAAGAGCACGTTAGAAACAACTAACCATCAAATAAGGAAAGATGATGGCAATATGAATCTAGTTTTGCTAACTAGATTTTGAAGTTACAAAAAATTCATCTGGGGAGCGAGGAATCTCAACCTTTAAGATCATAGACCCACCCCCAATAAAATAAAAATATTGTTAGAAGTCTGCCTCAAGGTAAATATGCAAACATCCAAATGAAACATGTATACGATTTCATGGTTTTAATTGACTTGCTTTAATTCGCCCACAGGCTCCTCAGGTGTCCAAAGGACTCCTGCTTCAGAGATCTATGTAAGAGGTGCACAGGAAGATATTATTAAGTTATTATTAATAAAATAATTCATAAATTATAATTAATAGTATAATCATTAACATATAATACACAACATATATAATTTATATGATTATATGCTGTTACTATTACATAACATATAACAATAATGTATCTGAGAGACAGTGACCTAGTAAAAAGAGGTCTAATGAAAAGAATGAATCTTGAGTTCTTGTCCCAATACTCTTTGTCTCTGTGAGAGAAAGAAATTATTTAAGCGTTTTGTACTTATTTTCCTTATCTGTCAAATACGTGCGGAGACACCTGCCCTACTTTCTTCTCAAGGCTGTTGTTAGAATCAAAGGAGAGCGTGCAGAATTGCTTTGAAAGGGCTAACAGCTACATGCAAACAGAAGTGCTATTGTCACTACTGCGACTAATAAGTCAATTCCTCAAAGTCTGAATTGGTCTGCTTAAAAAGTAGAAGATGCTTGGGGCGCCTGAGTGGCTCAGTGGGTTAAGGCCTCTGCCTTCGGCTCAAGTCATGATCCCTGCTTCCTTGTCTCTCTCTGCCTGCCTCTCTGCCTACTTGTGCTCTCTGCCTGTCAAATAAATAAATAAAATCTTTAAAAAAAAAAAAAGTAGAAGATGCTTAATAATGATGATGATGAGAGGGGCGCCTGGGGTGCTCAGCTGGTTCAGTATCTGCCTTTGGGTCAGGTCATGATCCCAGGGTCCTGGAACTGAGTCCCGTGGCAGGCTCCCTGCTCAGGGGGGTGCCTGTTTCTTCCTCTCCTCTCTGCTCATGCTCGCTCTCTTGTTTTCTCATATAAATAAATAAAATCTTAAAAAAAGAATAATGATGATGATACACACATATCTCACTATGCTAACACAGAGAGTGGTAATAGTTTCACTTTTGGGCCAAACCAGGAATTTCAGGTGAGGAGATGTACTCTTCTCCCAGAAAACCTAGAGGCTGAGGGAAGTGGGGGAGCTTCTCTGGGGATCGCTCATGTGATCTGCTGCCGGGCAAACAGGAGCCACCTTCTCTTCAGCTACCCTTCTCATGTTAACTCTGTGTGCTAAATCTTAACTGATCACCTTCCTCCCTTTGATGAAGTTTGTGCCTAGTTTCTCACTAATGAATGAAATACAAAAGAAGAAGTTAGAAACAAAATCATGTGGAAAATAAAAATTGATTCACTTGGAAAATGACTTTTAGAGGGTTTTTTCTAAAAATGGCCAAATAATTTTATTAAGAATCAGATTAATAAATTTTCTTTTTAAGACAAAAGATCCCCAATTATGGTGGAGGAAAGAACCCACTTACTCTTCATCAAGGCCAATACGTCGACCAAAGAACATTTCAACGAAGCATTCTAACAATTCCTGTGTTCCCCGGTGAAGATATAACTGATTGGCGAGCAAGGAAAAGCCACGGTTCTTTAGGAATTTGTCTTTTTGTTCCTTAGATGCTCTATTAAAATATGCTTCTAACAGCTAAGAAAAAAATTAAGACAATTTATATAGTGCATTAAAATTTTCTATGATGTATAGAAATCAGGCAAATGCTTGCAAGTTACTATTTAATTTCATATGTACAGAACATAGAAAGCTCAAAAAAATGCAATCTCCATAGCAAAACAAAATAATCTGTGTTTTGGACTACGGTGGAATGCTAATGATGACTTCATCCTGGAGATCTTAATACTTTGGTTATGGGGAGACTACCTTTTATAGCTGAGCATGGGCACCTAAGTAGACTGGTGGCTCACTGGTAACTCACCCAAGTGTAAGTATATTTGTCCTTTATTCTGAAGGAAGAAGAAATGAGTCAACACTGTATCATCCCCTCTCTGTAAATGTGTGTGTGCGTGCGCACATGCGTGCGCGTGTCTCCTCGACTTCTATTTCTGGACTTGACAGAATTTATCCTGAGCACAGGCCTAAATTTCTACCCTTCCCTGGCATCTGAAATGCAACATGTGTAAAACCCAATCAATTATTTTCCTTCCAAACTCAATCCTTCATGGCTCCAATCTCAGAGCACGCAGTCGTGCCACCTTCCTAGGTTTCACAGTTAATCTCACTTTTGGCTTTTCCAGCCCTGATTGCCCACATGTAATTATCTTCTCTCGCCTTCATTCCAGTGAAACTCTCTCAAGTCCACGCGTCCTTCGGCTTCCCATTTCCCAGATCAGGAACTCATCCTTTCTCCCCCAGACTACTGTGCCGGGCTGTAAACAGGACACTCCCACCGCTCCTCCCCTGCAACCACTCCCTCACAGTGCTGAGAGGATTCTTGCCTGAACCCGCATTCATTGACTGACCTACTTACAAAGCTTTCTAAGTTTACAGCATGATACCAAATGCACCTTTTGCATGACTCTTTCCCTGGTTCCTCTGTCAGAATTAATTGCTTTTCCTATGCTCCCACTCTTCTTTATTAATACTGCCATTAAAGCACCCGTCACAAGAAGTCTTTACATTTCACTTAGTTGGGTAGATGTCTTTCTCCCTCACTAGACTATAAACTTTTGGAATGTGGAAATCACTCTACATTATGTCCCATATAGCAACTAGCCCAGTGCTTTGCACAGGGACAGAATCTCAATAAATACTAGGTTGAACAGCAAGAGTTTAAAAAAAAACAGCCTACTTCAGAAAAGCGAAAGAAAAGGACAATCTCTAAAAGACCATTTCAATATTGGGGTTTTTTTAAAATTATTTTTTATTTTTTAAATTTCTTTTCAGTGTACCAGAATTCATTGTTTATTAAGTATTGGGTTGTTTTCTAATGGTAACCATTCATATCAAACATTTATTCATTCAACACTATGGTTAGTACCTAGTGTACACTAGACAAAAGGTGCCCACCTCATGCAGCTGATACCTTAGTGTGGGAGAGTTAAAGAACAGGCACACAGACAGAATAAAAAGATAATGACAGGACATGGCTGGGTGCCAGAATAAATCAGTCGCATAGCAAAGGGAAGCTATTCTGAAAGGTGATCATGTCCCTGAAAAGGTGACATGTGAACAAAACCTGACGTGAATGTTTACAATTTGATACTACACTGCAGGAAAGATTTCCAAAGAACTATGTATTCCTTATAGTTGGGGGTAGACTTAAAAAGCATATGGGTATGAATTGATACAAAGAAGGAGAGCTTAAAATTACATGATAATACATATAAAAATATGACCAAGAAGTAACAAACTACAGTTGACCCATGAATGAGCCCCTCACAGCTGAAAATCTGCACATAACTTCTGACTTCCCCTGTACTTAGCTACTAACAGCCTCTTGTTGACTGGGAGCCTTACTGAGAACATCAACAATCGATGAACACGTAACTTGTGTGTTCCACATATCCTATAGTGCATTCTCACAATAAAGTAAGCTTGAGAAAAGAAAGTGTTATTAAGAAGACCATAAGGAAGAGAAAACATATTTATAGTACTCTATTATATTTATATTAAAAAGCCTGCCTGTAAGTAGACCCACACAGTTCAAGCCCATGTTGTTCAAGAGTCGACCACATATTGGCTCATTATTCCTTTAGAATAAAATGAAGTCTTAGGTCTACTTTAACACATATATTCAAATTTTAAGCTATACATATGTTTATTCTTTCTGAATTAAAACAACACATTTAGAGTTTGTGCTTACTTTAATAACTCCTTGTTGTATAGCGGGCGATGGGTGGTTAATGAGGACTAGAAGCGCATCTGCCTGAACGAGCTTGTCCATCACATCTTGAAGCATAACGTCGGGCAGGAGGAGAAGAACCCCACTTAATAGCTCGTATAATCCACAGCATATCGGTACCAAACAGTCTTCCGTTACACTAAAACAGAGACCCCAGAAGTCTTACTAACAGAGGATCAGGAAGACAAGTTCGTAATGATGACTTTAAGAACTATGAGGAGTAATAATAATTTTAACATGTGAAACGAAGTTCCTAAAATTATAAAATGCTTAAAATTATAAAATGTTTAACTGTGACTAACAAATGTGCCATGACTTTTTTTCACTTTTATCAGTGATACAGCTTAGGCACACAGCCTATGAAACACCATTCTATTCCACAGCTATGACATGCAGTAGGGTGGTGGGCACCAGCCACCTTTCACAGGCTCAACAGGCACATGTGGCCAGTGTCTGCCGTACTCCATGGCACAGGTAAAACATTCCCATCACCACAGAAGCTCTCGCAGGAGGTTGCTACTGGCTACTATAAATCTTAAGTTTCCCCAAAGAGTTTTTCTCTAATAACTCTAAGAATTAAATAGACCACACGGCATTTTTTTCTTTAGTAACTACTATTTAAGGTCTGGCCTTTGGTAAAACATGGAATTCAATATTATCTAGTATTCAAATAAAGAGAAAGATACCTTTCTGTTTGTTATCAATACGTCTGTTGCACATGAAAAGTGACATAATGAAGACATTTCTGGAGGGTAGAGGTTCTTTCAAGAATAGTAAGAAAAAGAGGAGCCTGCAAAACCCTGAGTACCTGGGAGTCCTTGCAGTCCGGCTGGAGTTTGGCTCATAACCCAGAGAAAAGGCGAAGTTCTCCCACTCATCGGAGTTCCTATCAATGAGACTTGGCCAGCGTCCAACGGCTGCGGATCCATTCTGGGAAGGAAAAGCTAGACCTAGGCTTGCAATAGTGCTGTGGCTTCGCTGGAATGAGGCCAGTCCCTTTAGGTAATCGGGTCGGCGTGGGCAGGACTCGTCTCCAGGACTGTCATCATCTGATCTGGGTTCTGCTGCCAATTCTTTATGATCGACTTTGACCCCCGGAAATCCTAGTGTTCCTTTTGGGACACCATTGACAGAGGCGTGGGCTGAAAGGGCAGCTTCCATTTCATATGCAGCTTTTGCAGACTCAGAGCTACTGACAAACGCATCCTCTCTGCCTTTTTTCAGGGTCTCGGAACTCACCAGAGAATTCAGTTTCTCTTCTTGCGAAGCAACGTAATTATCTGCAATATTTTGTAACTTGTCGATACTATGACCCAAACTTCCATTTAGTTTTTGTGGTTGTGTTCGAGGTGAAATGGTAGGAAATGCTGGCAGGCTTCTAGAACGTGGCATGTTGGCGGTCATCCGTTGTGGAATAATATTGCATGAATTATCTCCTGGTGAGAGCAGGCAGAAAAATACTCTTTAAAAATCTATTAAGTGGGACCACTTGCTTTTTGCAGTACCAGTCACAACCGTAGCAATGACCCATTTATCCAGCGATGTTAGAAGAATCTCTATAGGCCAATGTTCCTAGTAACTAGTGCTTCAAATTCTTAAGTGCTCAAACTAATTTTTCTTTTAACTACTTTTTATTAAAATCTTCCAAAAATGTATGTGTTTTCCTGTCTCCATAACAAAACACAGTGGTGACTGAATGATTCAAGGTCATTAGGCTTAATGGCTCTACTGTAGTCAAATTAAGTAAATTAAGTGAAAATTTACTTCAGGCTGGCAATCACTAGGATACAGTTTCAGATAGTGGAAAAGCACAGGCTTTGCAACAAGATATAACTGGATTCAAGTGATGGTTCTTTTTTATTTTAAGGATTTTATTTATTTGAGAGAGCACAAGCATGGGAGATATATATATGTACATATATATATATCTCAAATATATATTAATACATAACAATTATACTAATTATTATTGTTAGTTTCTAAAAATGTAAAAGGATGGTTCAGAATATCTACTTTGCAAGGCTGCTTTAAGGATTAAGTGTGATCATATCTGTGATGCTCCCAGCCTAGTGTCTGGCATATAACAGGTGCTCAATAAACAGTAGTAATACTCATACTTGTTACAATTACTAGACTAAATGGCCCTAGACTATTCTGTTTCTTGTCCTTTCTGTAGTCACTTCTTGATGCTATTAGTGAGAAGCAATAGTTTTTTGACTTCCATTATAGCTATCCAGTTTGCTTTTAATTCTCTACCTAAGGAGAGACCAGAGAAATCACTGTCACTCTAAGTGCAGGGGATAAAGCGACTGCTGTTCACAGAGTGGTTTGTGAGCCAGCAGTGTGGAGGACCCGCAAACACTACCTGTGCGACTGCAGCACATGCACCTTCTCAGGCTCCACCCTGGACCTCCTGAATAAGAACGTATGAGGGAGAGGCCCAACGGTCTGTGTTTTAACAAGCTCCCCAGGTGATCTCTTTTGCCTGCGAAAACTTGAGGACACTGATACAAAGTAAACAGGCACTGGATGAACTGTTTTAGAGCACAGGCTTTTTGGCAATAATAGCTCCATAGGTCAGAAGTTCTTCCTAGTTATTTCTGCATTTTGGCTGGAGGGCTAAGGTTGCCAAAAGATTCTGTTCAAAAGACCTTGGGGCAGTGATTGTATTTGAAAATGTTTTAAAGTGATGCACAATGATTTTAAGAATAGAAATTTCTGGGACACCTCGGTGGCTCAGTCAGTTAAGCAGCTACCTTTGGCTTAGGTCATGATCCTGGGGTCCTGGGATCGAGCCCTGCATCAGGCTCCCTGCTCAGTGGGGAGCCTGCTTCTCCCTCTGCCTGCTCTGCCTGCTGTTCCGCTGCTTGGGCTCAATCTCTCTCTGACAAATAAATAAAATCTTAAAAAAAAAAAAGAATAGCCATTTCCTATGAAATTCCAAATAAAACTAATTAAAACACATCCATGTTCTCTGGAAGAGAACAATTGTCAGGAAAGGAAAAGATACACAGCCAGTTCGCAATTAGGAGACACGTACCTATTTCTTTCTCTACAAGAAGTAGAGATGAGGTAGTCTGTTAAGTTAGGAAGACAGAAGAGTACTGTACACTTAAAAGACCTGAATATACTTGCTATGCAAATAGAAGAGGGAATTGATTTTGAACATACTGAGGAACAACAGGGCAGCATTAAAAGGGCAACTACAGTTGGAGACCCTTGTAAAGACAGGAATTCTCTCCAGCAGCTTTTGGCAGTATGAGGATAGTTAGATGGAGGCAAGGTTGGGGTTTTTAAGATCAAGAATGCCAAAATGCCAAGGGGAAAATGAAGCTGAAGGCAGTGTCAGGAAAATGACTGGTTAATGGGATCTAGGCTGGAGGGGGAAAACAGGCAGAAAGGAACATGGGATGGTGATGAAGTAACCAGAAATATAGAAGGTTGTTATCAGAGAGTGGGATACTGGAGTTTCAGAACAGGGAAGTATTCTTGTGATGATGAAGTCCACGCATACTGGCAGATAAAGTAGAAGGAAAGGCCCCCATAGTCCAAGAACGAGAGGCTGGAGTACTGGATGGTCATTGTCTAGAATGATGCTTAGGTAGAAAGGAGAGAGTAAGCCAAGCAAAACTTTTGAAGAAAATAGGAAAATAAATTAAAAACTTAATGACTGTAGTAAAAGGGGACAGAGAATTCCAGAGCAAGACAGCATGCACCTCTTCTGTTTCCTGATTCTCTGGAGTATCTCTTATTATACTGAGTGTGAGCTGCTGATCCCAAAAAGTAATGAAATGCATTCCTTAAATATATTCTACAATTTTGTTTTAACTTTCCATTTATCTGATCTGAATATCACATATATCATACTGTGAAAACATGCACAATTTATTTATCTGCTAATATTCAGAACTGTATCAGGAAGGGTTACACTTTCATTATTGTTATGCTTACCTTCAGACGGTGAAGCAGTAAAACCAGATGGGCTTATTACCATAAATTCAGGGCTAGGAACAGACTTTCCTCCACTGCTGGAATGTCTCAGGTACATGATGGACTGTACTTTCTCCTGAAAGATCTTGCCATCTATAATCAAAAAAATTTTTGAGACAGTAAATTTTTTTAAAGATAAAATGAAAATATAATTTTAAAAGTAAATCATTAAATGTAAATTTTTACAAAAAAACATTTGAAGTGAAAAAATGTGGCATGTTTTATACTAACCCACATTTGTTATGCAAGCACACGCTGTATCATTCCTTATATGCAGATTGTTATTGTGCTTGCCACATTAACTCTTATTTTCTTCGAATTGTAACTATACTTATTTTATTTCTATAATTTAGCAACTAACTGTTCACTCCTTGAGTTTCCTATATTTTCACATATCCCTTTTAATGTCCAATATGAGTCCAAAAGGAGTACCTCCAGCTTAATTTTCCTTTCTGAGCTGACTCAAACTTGTAGAATTGATTTCTTAAATATACCCACATGCTACAAACCTAAATCTGAATCCTCTTTCTGCCCTAAACCTAGTCCTTCTGTTGTGTTCTCTGGTTCATCTGGTGGAAGCATCCATTTCCTAAGCAGAAGTCGGGATTCACTCTTGACCACTACCTTCCCTTTATCCATGTGAAGTCCGTCTACAGGTTCTGCTGACTGGACTCTGCTGCGTGAACACCTCTCCCCACCAGCACAGGGCTATGACGCAGGTGCTTACTAACTCTCATCTGAAGGCCCGTCACACACTTCTAAATGGTGTCAGTGATGGACATCTGGTCACCCTCAAATCTTCACAGCTTTCAGAATTCTATCAAACGTCAACCCCTGCTAAGAACCTTCCAGTGGCTCTCTGTTGCCTCCTTACCACGTGGATAAAGCCCAAGCTTCCTGTCTACGGGAATCTCTGTGATCTGCCTCTGGATCCCTTCCAGCCTTCTTTCTGCCATGGCACTTTCACAGCACCCCTTTCTCACACCTCCCAATCAAGCTGCTTGCTTTGTTTGGAAGCCTCTTCCCTTCAACTCCTCCTCAGTCCTTAAGCAGGCATCACCTCTCCAGGAAATGCCTCCTCACCATGTTCTGTGCTTCCAGAAAACAATGTATTTCTCACTGTGCTTTCCACACAATGTCATTACCTGTTTATGTCTCTTTCCCCTCAACTAGGCTGTAAGCTTTGTATGGGAGTGGAGCACATTTTACTCATCTTTGCGACTAACCCTGTTTCTAGAATCTTGACAGTACTTTATTCCCTAAATGTGTGCTGAACCGAACACAAAGTCATGTTGTCTGCTTTCATTTGGATTTTTACTGCTGTTGAATCATTTTATTCATTTATTACTTTCCTAAAAGCCTGTTTTACAACCAGTTTTCCTTTTTACTATCTAGTTTTCTCATAGGTATATTCTTGCTTGCTTTTCTACCACATTACATTTTCCTGGTTCTTTTAAAACTCTGATTATTCCATCTTCCTCATATACTAATTACTCTTTCCTTAGTTCTAGACTTTGCTTCCTTCTCCTTCACTCTCTCTCTATACTTCAATGGTCTCATCTCGTCTCAGAGCTTCAACTCCCTTCTATGTGGGTGGTTTCTCTTTCCTGAATTTTATTGCAGTAATTTAATTCCATCATATTTCTTTGCTAAAAACAAACAAACACAACAAAATGAAACCCTTCAGTGACACCTAAATAAATATAAGTTCAAATTCTCTGGCCTCACATTCAAGGACCCATTTACTATGACCTTAGGGGAAAAACTACATAAGTGACGGCCCTAAACTCTATTTATGGTATATGTTTCTCAAGATCCTTTATAGATCCTTATACTTGGGTAAAATTCATCATTCTTTATTTTCTCTATTTTTTTCTCCCTTTAAGTCCTTCTCTTCACCTGGAATGCTAATTCTCCAATATACCTACCAAATTCTACCTAAATTCTTCAATGCCCAGGTCAGATATAGAATCTATTAAATCTTCTTTCTCCGCAGCTGTCTGATGAGACCCTTACTCTCCTAAAATCTAATCAGTCCTTCTTTTGAATCTAGTAGGTACTTACCAGACACTGCTTCTGACTATCGTAATTTGAGTATCTCTGTCTGCTCTCTCCTCTCAGCAGTGATGCTCTCTGTAGGCAGAGACCACATCTGGTTCACTCTAGAGCCCTCTCCCCTGTCCCGATCCCAGTCTGTAATTAGGGCACTTTCTGGCACATAGAAGTCAGTTAATGAGTCTCAAACAAATGTGGATTGAGTGGGAAGAAAAATAATGAAAATTGGGATAGCCAAAAATCCAACAAAAAATTATTATACCTACCTATGTGCAAAGAAAAGTAGAAGTTTGTGGGGTTGTGACAAACGTAAGTATTAGTAGGTGGGTGAACTGCTAAAAGGAAATTGAAGATAATTGTCAATAATTCCAAATCTGGAGGAGATCCAAGGACTTCTGCTATAATTTTCACAAATGATCTACAAACCTCTCGGGGCATGGAGGTAAGCTGCCCCTCTTTGTGTTCCTGAAAAAATAAAAATCGAACTCTCTTTAGATTTAAAGAGATTTAAAGAGAACTGTCAACTTAACTAACATTTTTCATTTAAGCGATAGCTCCTTTTTTTTTTTCATTTTTTTTATTTCAATAGCTCCTTTTAAGACAGAATTGTGTTGGTTTATTGCTCTAGTCTGACCATATTTACCATTAAACGGAGTTGCTACTTCCCAATTCAACCAATCCTGCCATGAAAAATTCATTAAAACCGATGGCACCTTACTTCCAGCTAATTTATGTTAATTAACAAGGCAAAGTTATATTATAGCAAACACGAACATGGCTCAGAAGCCAAACCCCCGAGCTTTGCATTCTGGCTTCCCCGCTCACTAGAAGGGTGATTTGGGGCATACTTAACATCTCCAGGCCTCAGGTCATCTTTAGTATGGGAATGATCCTGTTACTTCACTGGGCTGTAATAAAGATTAAATGACACACACTCTTGGAAGAGCACTTCACATATAGGAAGCCCTACGGAAATGCTAGCTAAGAACCATACTATTCCGACTACTGTCTCTGTACTACTACGATGGGATCACAAGGAGAAATGCCTGATAGGCAAAACTGACTACAGTACTGCTGGTGTGCTGGTTGACAATGCTCTTTCTCGCAACAGCTCTGAGAGGTTTGAGTCTTCACTTCTAGACTGGGAAATGCAAAGTGATTATATGACTACCTTAAACCACACCGAAAACAAGTAAGTAGTACGGCTGTAACTCACACCCAGACCTCTGAACCCTTTCTGTGATATCACTGATTGCCTGGTATAAGGAGACCTGGGAGAATGCCAAGCAATTACTAGACATAAAGACAGGAATAACTAAATTATTTATACTCGCCAACTCCACCCCCAAGAGGAGCAGTTGGCCTCTAAATCAAGACTGATCTAGATAAAAACTTCCTCATTTTCTCTCTCCATGTACATGTGATACATCCAAAAAATGATACATCTCTACACCCACTTTTCTTCATTTGTTCTTGTGTAATTGCTGCATCAATGCTGGTTCTGCCACAGCCATCGGCCTTTTTTCAGAATTGTGCCCCTGGTGTCTTCCCCCTTCCTGGTCACCATCCCAGCCGCTCATTCCCAAGTCCATTCCAGGCCATGTGTCCTCAATCTTGTATTTTCCACTAACCCTTCACAAATAGTCACTGGTATCCCACTTCATTAAAAAAAAAAAATCCGGGCGCCTGGGTGGCTCAGTGGGTTAAGCCGCTGCCTTCGGCTCAGGTCATGATCTCAGGGTCCTGGGATCGAGTCCCACATCGGGCTCTCTGCTCAACAGGGGGCCTGCTTCCCTCTCTCTCTCTCTGCCTGCCTCTGTCTACTTGTGATCTCTCTCTGTCAAATAAATAAATAAAATCTTTAAAAAAAAAAAAATCCCCTGGGCTCCCTGGGTGGCTCAGTTAGTTAAGTGTCTCACTCTTGGTTTCGGCTCAGGTTGTGATCTTCGGCTGTAAGATCAAGCCCTGCGTTGGGCTCCATGCATAGCATAGAGCCTGCTTAAGATTCTCAAAAAAAAAAAAAAAAAAAAAGATTCTCTCCTCCTCTCTCTTTGCCCCTTCCCTCACTCTCTCTTAAAAAAAAAAAAAAATCCCTTAACTGAACTTCAGGATCCTTTTGTTAACTTTCTGTTTCTCTTTTCTTTTGCTGCTAGACTTTTTAATCATTATTTGTTCTCACTGCCTCCAATGAATCCACCACACGTGCCACCTAAAGTCCCCAAAACTTAATTCTTGCCCTCTTCATTCTACTGAAACCATGTGAGTCATTAAGAATTTCTGTCAGTAGCCCTTTACCTGTCCATATCTTCTTTGAACTTTCCCCATTATTTGGGTCTGGAGACCACCTTTTTCTTTTCCCCTCTGCCCACTCTTGGCTTTCACTTTGCTGTTTCCTGATTCTTCTCTAAGCTCTTTGCTTACTCTTTCTACATCTTTCAACAGTTTCTTTTTCATGTTTCATACCTGAAATGGACATTTCCAGAAGTGCAAGCCACGACCCTCTATGATCCTTTCACTACACTGTTTATCTTATGGTGCTTACCTGTCTCTGTGGCTTCAATGCAGACAGTCCCCCATTTGTCCCCCTCATCTGTCCCTCTCATCTGTCTCCCTAGTTCCAATCTCGCACATCTAAGTGTCCAGTGGTCACAGCCACTGAACGCCCCACTGTAATCTAAGAGGCAGAATGGATAAGCTACAAAAACGTGTGTGTTCAATTCCTTCTTTCATATGCTATCATCCTTCTTGTCTCCCAGGTGGAAATTTTGCATTATATATTTCATTTCTCCTGCAGCTCCTATTAGATAGAATCAAGCCCTATTAATTCTCTTTACAATCTCTTTCCTATTTGCTCTCTACTTTTACACTCCCTTTTCTATCACCTGACTTCAGGTTCTTTACACTGTACCCATGAACTAATGAAGCTGCCCCACACCCAATATACTATCAATTTATCAATCTTTCTTAAACTCTGAGATGCTGTAAAGACAACAATTAAGTTCATTTCTTTATGCACTTCCTACAATACCTCACATAAAACATAAAACAAAAAACTGTTGACTTGATAATGGGCTCTTTGAATAAAGAAGGATAAGGAAATATACTTTTGAGGAAAAGGAATTGGTACCTTGATTTTTCTAGTATTTTTATAAATATATGGAAATGAGAATATATATAGGAATCTGGTTTACAAGTGTTACTTTTCTGACATGGAAAGACTGAGTAAAAATTTCACACTGTCTCATGAACTCTTTGAAAATTAGGAGGTTTCAAAATGGATATACAAAGAAATTGATTTAAAGAAAAATTGCTGTATAAATGTTACATAAACTATTTAGCAAGCAAGGGGCCTCAAAGCTCACCATATTGTATTCTTGAAGAAAGAAGTCCAATTCACCACATGGCCCAAGAAAGGCAATAAAATGTTTTTTTGTTGTTGTTGTTTTTGTTTTTTAGAATTCATTCATTTAACAAATATTTATTGGGTTCCTGTTACGTGCCAAGTACTGGAGTTACAGGGTGATCAAGAAAAAACATTATCTGCTGGAGGGGAGTGGAGTGGGAAGGAATAAGGTAACTGGGTGATGGACATTAAGGAGGGCATGTGATGTAATGGACACTGGGTAAAAGACTGATGAATCACTGAATTCTACCTCTGAAGTTAATAGTACACTATATGTTAATTAATTGAATTTAAATTTTAAAAAAGAAAAAGTAAAAGAAAAAACATATCCTTGCCCTCAGCAGGTTTACAGAGGGAAATAAACCATAATTTCAGAAATGACGACATGACAGTAACAGATGCAGATGCATGGAGCGAGTCAGAGGAAGGGCAAGGGCAGATGGATAGAGAAGGGAGAGGGCTTCTCTCAGGAAGCAAATTTCAAGTGGAGATACGAAGGAGAAGCAGGAGGTGGCCAGATGGAAAGAAAAGGATCAATAACTTCTCAGTCAGAAAAACTATCTTAAATTGAACATGTGCCCTGAGGCAAGAGAAAGACTCACTAGTTTAAGGAAGAGAACAAAAGCCAGGGGCTTTTTCTTGCAATGGCATGAGATGAGGCTGGCGCGGTGACCAGAGCACACAGGCTCTCTTTAGATACTGTCACAGATTCTGGATTTTGTCCCAAGTACAATGGGAAGCACTGGTGTCATCCAAACAAAGGCACTCAAACATAAATATTACTGCTCCCAGGGAACAGCTGAACTTATCTGATCTGATAAAGTTCTACTAGATGCCTCACTGAAAAAACAAACGACCTTGAAAAATATTCTCGTACGCTGAGGACATCTGCGAAGGCAGAGCAAAAGATTTAACTAGAGGCCAGGTCATAGCACAGAACTACTGGTGAACTGAGTGTGCTACTTTTTCATATAATACTTTAGATATATTTTCGATATGCTACTTCTAGTACACATAATAGATCTTTGGCAAATACAAACTTATTAAAACAAAATATACTCGCACTTGTTATTTAAGGAATGTGGAATTGAAGTTTCAGTTAGCAATAATCATTCCTAGATTAACCTCACTGGCCACCGTACTGCCACTATGCAAAGCTCACAAGAAGTTAAAATTTTGCTATTGTTGATATTCAAGAGATGATAAAATTATTATTATATCCCAATATGGAGACATCGCAGAAATCAGTAGTTGTTGTTCTTTTGTAATCAAGTTAGGAATGATGGAAGTGGGAACGTCAAGCTCTATGAGGCAGGGGTTGAGAAGAAAGAACCCAGGTGAATAGGGAAGATGGAGAAGAGGAAAAAAAAAAATCCTTCCATTGGAAGTTCCACAAAAATTTGAGTTCACAGTACTGAGTTACTAAACATATAATTGCAGAAAATATCTCCCAAAGTAGTTACATGAAAAGTACCTGCAAAACCTGACAAGTCAGCAGAAAGTGATGGACCACTCGGGCTTTCAGTAACTGCTTAATATTAAAGACCTGCTGGTGGTGATCTGCTCTGATGAGGACTTCCAGAGCCGCAAGCAGCGTTTCCCAAGCTCCTAGCTGAGAAAGCAAACACACACCAGTCAGCACATGGTTACTGAAAAACATGCTTCCCGCTTTTTAGAAGACAAATATCAGTTTATCACTGTGTATATTCAGGGTCAAAGATTAAATTTATCTGAAAAAGAAAATCTTAAAATTTACTCCACACTATTGTTATTAATATTTTTTAAAATCAATAGCTCATTTCTAAATACTTATGTTGAATGCAATATTGTATTAGGTGCTTCAGTACATTAATCTCTCTGTGACGTTATTTAATATATGGTATTTTCAAGATATGAATTTTCATGAGGGATTTATTCGATACAGAGAAACATATTATCAATGTAATTGTTTATAAATAATTTATTTTCAAAGAGCATTACTAAAAGTGCATAAACTTCTATAATTTGTGTATATAGCACTTAATTAAATAATTTTAGAACAAATCGCACTAAATCGAAAAAACTCAGACAATGTGAAAATTCTGCATTTTTTGATTGATTTACTTTTAAGTCCAAATAATGCAATTCTGTGCATGATTACTGTGTATTTTCAAACATCCTTTTAAGGTGACTTAAAAATGATTCTCGCACGTAGAATCAATCTTAAATTGAAAGAGGAACCTTCTATAGATAACTAGTACTGGAAGATAATCTCCATCTCATCTTATTGCCCCAAATAACCTTTCAGTAAAGCAGTTAACAGAAGACAAAATAAACTGGTTTGGGCTGCACGTCTTGCTACTTCTCTTGCCATTAATTGATGATAATGAACAATGAAAAGGCCAAGGAATTGACAGATTTAGGACTACTGTTAACAACCACAGCCTCTCTCTTCATAAGATAGGGGTCAAGATGAACAAGGCATATGAGAACTGGAGTGCAAGGCAGCCCAAGTACGAAAACTTGATTCAGGTCTGAAAAATAGTACCAAATAGAATAGTGGCAATGTAAACAACCAAAAACAAAAGACGATCTCAGTTAAAAATTATTCACTAGGAAAAAAAACCTTATTTCAAACTCACAGAAGTATTGGTGTATCACTACTGAATTCAGTAAAAAAATGTTTTATTTTTTAATCAACCACCCCAAATTGCATCCTCTTTTGACATATTAACTAAAACAACTGTCAGCCATTTGGTTAGGTTCAGTCTCCCGATCTACAACTGAGCTGTTCACTGTACACCTCATATTTATGCTGCCTTTGTGCGTTTACATCTGCCATCACCATACAGCTGCTTTTTCCTCACGCAATCTCACACACATTCTTATGCATACACGTATATGGTTATTTTTTATTCTGAAAGTGAGAATTTATTTGGGATGAGAAAATCATGACAAATTACAAAGTTTTAAAAATTAGTAAGTACCATAAAGTCCAGAAAAAAGCAATAGTTTAGTTAGCTGCTTATACTGCTAATACTTTCCCCTATGCGGGGCTGCATATTCTTTAATTGCTTTTTTTCTTTTTCTTTTTAATTTTTTTTCTTTAATTGCTTTTTTCTTTTTTGCATATTTTTGCACATTTCTTTTTCTTTAATTGCATTTTCTTTCTTTTTTTTCTTTTGAAGAGTAATTTGTTTCAGGTACACAACTTAGTGATTCAATATTTATATACATTACGAAGTCGTTATCACAAGAAATGCAGTTACCATCCATCACTATACAAAGTTGTTATCGTATTATTGGCTATATTTCCTATGCTGTACCTTACATCCCCATGTCTTATTTATTTTATAACTGGAAGACTGTACTTTCATACAACTATATGTAATATAATTTTCTATAGGAAGATTAGAAAAATAATTCTGTCTTTCTCTAGCATGACTGGTCAAAATTTATCTTTATTAATAATAGATTATAAAGGTTTCTTCCAGCTTCCCAACCCATTATTGATAACGAGTAAATATGGGGGGAGTATTGACAAATTTAGGAGTAACTGATAATCTAAAAAATTCTAAAGCTGTATACTTTAGTTTTTAATTAGGTAGATGGTAATGTTGTTATCTTTAAATAGCTCTAGACAATATATAGTCTACCCTAGAACCAAGGAACTTATAAGAACCTATACCATGTTTTGAACTAGAGCACCGGGCGCCTGAGTGGCTCAGTTGGTTGAGTGTCTGGCTCTTGATGTTGGGCCAGGTATTAATCTCAGGGTTGTGAGATCGAGCCTTACATTGGGCTCCACACTAGGCATGGAGACTACTTCAAAAACAAATAAACAAAAAAGCTCCCCACCCCCCCAAAAAAACCCTAAAAAATCTAGGGAAGAAAGTAAATATCCCTGTATTCGTTCCCTGGCTGGGTCCTTGTGAAGAAGAACAGTGCATCCATCCAGTTGTTGAGGTGCTATGCCTAGACCTAAGATCAACCATGTTCCTCAACTTACACCTGTAATGAAGCCAAGACTTCATAGCCTTGCCCTAAACACACTGAATCAACTCTATGACTCCTGGGCAACTTGGCTGCCCTGCTCAGAAGTGTGTACATTTCTCTCTCTTTGACTCAACTCTCCAGATTCTTCTTAGCAGGATCCCCTCTGAATGTTTATGGTAAATGCAAGTGCCCAGCCAATTTGAATGAGCTCCATGTTCTCCAGCCTGAGTACTGCTCTAGCTATTTCTAGTTAGGCCAAGTTCGGATCCTAACCCCCCAGCTCAGCATTACCCATGGCTGCTCAAAAACTTGCACAGAAAATAATCTCCACATTTCTATTTATAATCAACATTACACTGAAGGAATAAGTCTGTTCTGTTCTTCAGAAGAATGATTAGATAAATATTTAAAAGTACATGTCTCTTTGTGCAGCAAAGGAAGCAATCAACTTATGGAGTAGCTGAACCTAGGGAATGGGAGAAAGTACCTGCAAATACATGTCAGGAGAGGGATTAATATCTAGAATACACACAGAACTCCTACAACGAAATAACAACAAAAAAAATCAAATAATCCATTTTAAAAATGGGTAGAGAACTTGAACAAACATTTCTCCAAAGCAAATACACAAATGCCCAACAAGTATATGAAAAGATACTCATCATCACTAAATGTCAGGGAAATGCCAATCAAAACCACAATAAACTATCATCTCATACCCAATAAGATGGCCACTACCAAGAAACCGAATATAATTGTTGGCAAGGATGTGGAGAAATTAAAACCCTTGAACCTTGGTAATGGGATTGTAAAATGGTACAGTTCTTATGGAAAATACTGTACAGGCTCCTTGAAAAATAAAAAATAGAATTACTGTATGATTCAGCAATCCCACTTCTGGTTATATAGCCCAAAGAACTGAAAACAGGATCTCAAAGAAACATTCACACACCTATGTGCATTACAGTGTTACTCACAAAATCCAATATATGGAAGCAACCTAAATGTCTATGGATAGAAGAAGGGATAAAGGAAATGTAGTATACTTACAATGGGTATTGTTCAGTGTTACAAAAGAAAGAAATCTTGTATAATATAATGCAAATGAATATTTAGGACATACACTAAGTGAAATAAACCAATTCCAAAAAAACCAAATACTGAATGATTACACTTCTATGACATACCTAAAATAATCAAACTCATAGAAACAGAAAATAGTATGGTGGTTGCCAGGGACTGGAATGGGGGGCAGGAGAAATAGGGGTAGTTGTTCAATGGGGATAGTTTCAGTAAAGCAAGATGAAAATATTCTAGATACCTGCTGTACAACAGAGTGTAGACAGTTAATTCTGTACTGCACACTTAAAGATTGTTAAGAGGGTGATTTATGTCGGATGTTTTTACCACTAAAAATAAAAGCACATGGGGGTGCCTGAGTGGCTCAACTGGTTAAGCATCTGACTCTTCATTTTGGCTCAGGTCATGATCTCAGGGTCACGAGAGCGAGCCCCACATCGCATGCAGCTTTGCACTCAGCAGGAAGTTTACTTGAGATTCTCTCTAACTCCCTCTCCCTCTGCCCCTCCTCCCACTCACACGTGTGTGCACATGAGCACTCTCTCTCAAATAAACAAATAAATAAATCTTTAAAAAAAATAAAATAAATAAAAGCACATGCCTTGGCTTTGTTCCATATCTTCCAGTCAAGCAATAGCTCCTCTAGCAGTTTAACATCTTGGATTATAGCATTAGACTCCACATCCAACTTAAACTCCCCATTCTCATTGACATGAATAATATCTTCACCACAGCAACCTTCAAGAAGGGTCTATGGAAAATTAGCATTAACACAAGATGCATTAATAGCTGATTAATCCAAAAATTCAACAGAAACATTAAGCTTTCAATCTTAGCAGTCATAACATTAAATTCAAAGGAAACTAGTGAATAATTCAACATTACAGAGAGTATCTTTGATTATTTTGCAAAATATTTTGAATTAGAAAAATATAAACTTTCAAATATTTGTAAATGATAATTCAGTTTCAAACATAGGTAAAATAAGCCCTCTATTTTTATTTTTTATTTTTGTTTTCTTATTTTTGAAATTCAATGAATCTGTTAGGCTTTAAAAACTTTTACAAAAAGTACTAAGGATTCATGCCATGAATGTATGGATCTTGATATTTTAAGGAGTGGGGGTTGAGGGCATAGGTGGAGAGAGAGGCTTTTGTCTTACTACTTGAACCCTCAGAGAGAAACAGTTTCACAATGTTACCAAATGCTTTTATCTAGAAAGGTATTTAAATATATGATGATAGCTAGATCAAAATAAAAATTAGTATAGCTTTAGAAAACTAACTCTCTAGAAGCACTGCCTACTGGAAGTGGATTAATACTAGGTGTCCAGAGAACTGGGTTCTCTTCGTAACTGGGAACTGAGGCAATCGTCTCTGTGGATCTTAATTCCTCAATCTACAGAATGAGGGGCCAGCCCTAAGAGACAGCTCCAGTCCATCCAGATAAAAAATTCTGAGCTAATTTTTCTCTCTCACTCTTCTAAAATGCTTTAAACAAGACAAAAATGTAATTATGTACATGATGAAGAAAACCAGAAGAGTATCTTAGTTTGATTAAATATACACTGTTGAGTTTCCTTCATTTCTTCAGGAATAACTGAAACACAAAATTCTATTGTTGGAAGACTAATGAAGAGATAAGTATCATTGCATATGAATAATGCATATGAATAAGAATAAATTTTATGAGGACATACCTTCAAAACATGAA
The DNA here is from genome assembly GCF_922984935.1 of Meles meles. Taxonomy (NCBI): domain Eukaryota; kingdom Metazoa; phylum Chordata; class Mammalia; order Carnivora; family Mustelidae; genus Meles; species Meles meles. Next base: position 6,347,570 of record NC_060078.1, read on the forward strand.
AGCCAACAATGCATTTTTGTTTAATCAACACCTGATGAATCATGGAAAGTCCATTACAATTTTCTAATTCATGTATTCTCTGTTGGTTATATTTAGTTAATGAAAGTATAACTCTCAGTGCTAATGCTTGAGTTTCTTCACAGCTGCTGAGTTCCACAACCTAAAAAATATACATATTTTCATTTACTGAGAGAAAAATTTAACATGTATGATTACTATTACAGAACATCAATCCATCAGTTTTACTTCAAAGCTATCTTTTTTTGCTCACACTTCCCTTATTATTTAAGCATTGTAATAAACAAAAATGAAAGACATAAATCCCATGATCTTTAGTTTCTTAAATATACTATAAAAATGAACTAAAATAACATGTACAACTGTTTAAGTCAGTACCATTTTATTAGTGATCTGAAATGTCAGCAAATCCCTCAGGTTTTCAACAAACAGACTCTGCATTACATGGTGTGGGAGGCAACAAAGAAGTAAAAGGCATGATATTTATCCCCAATGGGGCCTACTATCTAGTCAAAAGATAAGATATATATAAACCACAGATTTGCCTTGTACTTCAATTAAACCAATGCTTTCTGGCAACTACACTATATGAAACACACATCTTATTATCATGACTAAAGGCAAAGAAGAGGGCGCCTGGGTGGCTAAGTTGGTTAAGCAACTGCCTTTGGCTCAGGTTATGATCCTGGAGTCCCAGGATAGAGTCCTGCATCAGGCTCCCTGCTCAGCCTGACCCTCCCTCCTCTCATGATCTCTCTCTAATAAATAATAGAATCTCTTAAAAAAAAAAAAGGCAAAGAAGAACGAGATACGAGTGTTACAAGTGCACAGAAACTATTTTTGACTCTACTCTGCTTGGGTTAGCGAAGCCTAAATGGAGAGAAGATGGCTTGGAAAGGTGACAAAATCCCGGAAAGAAGGAATAGCGGGTGGCTGGGAGTGAGAGACAGGAGAGGGGTAAAGGTCTAAAGCTAGAAGGCCCTGGTACAGCGAGGAGGCTGCAAGTTGCCCATTTGGCTGGATGGCAGACATTCAGTTTAAAAGGCAGCCTAAGCATGCAAGGTTTTTAAGGAGATTAAATAAATTTTATTTTTGTAGGAGAGGAGGAAAAATAGTGAAGAAAGATCCCAAGTTTTGAGTGTGACAACATACTTTAGGATTCTTATTGGCAAGATCCTAAATTGGTAAAATAAAAGATTAACCATTTTCTCTAGGATATAGTCACTGTGTAAGAGTAATTATAACAAAATTACGTTTAGTATCTTGATGAAAGAAGGAAAGCCAAGGATATATATTTTGAAATTACACAAAGCTATAAAAGTTAGTCATGAAATGTTGATGAGGAGTTAAAAAGCTTTTTAATTTTGGAACACAGGGTGTGGTACATAAACAATGAATCTTGGAACACTGAAAAATAAAATAAAATAAAATTCTTAAATACTACAGGAAAATCTACTAGATATTGGATGCAAAAAAATTTGAAAAAGGAAGAAGAAAAAACAGTTTAGAGTATGGTGAGTCAATGCTGACAAAATATTTAAAAGAACAGTAATGATATGAAATTAAGACAAACTGAGGGTTGCCGGGGGGAGGGTGGTTGGGTTATGGACATTGGGGAGGGTATGTGCTATGGTAAGTGCTGTGAAGTGTGAAAACCTTGCGATTCACAGACCTGTACCCCTGGGCTTAATATTTAATTATATGTTAATGAAAAATAAAAAATTAATTTAAAAAAAGAACAGTAATGATAATATCAGATACTGATGTGCTCCTTATTGCAAAATCAGTCAGAGGTGATAGTCCCATCGAGGAAAGCAAGCCAGTTAAGGAGACTGTAAAAATTGGGGAATGATGCAGAAGTTACACCTACGAATCAAATTCTGAGAAAGAAGATCAAGGCAGCTTTAGTTAACAAGGATATGGACCTTGAGGAAGGAGAGATGATTAGTACCATTTGTACCCCCTATTTAGGATTTTAGCAATCCCTGTAAACAATCAGTATATACTGACTATTTTATGTCAGAAAAGATATCGTCCCTGCCCTAAGATGACAAAGTAGAACAGATAATAAACAATTTATTCTAATATAGTACTCATGACATCAAACTTTTTTCTTTTTAAAGGTTTTATTTTTTTAGTTGACACAGAGAGAGAGATCACAAGTCGGGAGGCAGAGAGAGGTGGGAAAGCAGGCTCCCTGCTGAGCAGAGAGCCCAATGTGGGCCTCGATCCAAGGACCCTGAGATCATGACCTGAGCCAAAGGCAGAGGCTTAACCCACTGAGTCACCCAGGCGCCCGGACACCAAACTTTTTATATTTCTCCTTCTCTTTAAAAAAACTTCAAACAAACTCAAATTATTTTTTGTACTTATTTGCTGACCCTTGTTTTTTCCATGTATCTGGAAGCTTGGGAAAAACAAGTTTTACAAACCATATTTTAAAGAATACATTCCTGGGGGACCTGGGTGGCAGGTGGCTTAAGTATCCGACTCTTGGTCCTGGTCTCAGGGTTGTGAGATCAAGTCCCTTGACAGACTCTGTGCTCAGTAGGGAGTCTGTTTAAGTCTCTCTTTCCTTCTGCCTCTCCCTCTGCCCCTCCCCTGTGCTCTCTCTTTCTTTCAAATAAATCTTAAAAAAAAAAAAAAAAGAATACATTCTTTACCTATGGCCATACTACCTTGAACGTGTCCAATTGTCCAAAGAACACCTTTCTTCTTTTGGTTACTATAACATGTATTTGTTTTCTCATTGACAATTTTAATCTTACACATTTATTTACTTATTTATTTAAATGTAATCTCTACACCCAATGTGGGGCTTGAACTCATTACCCTGATATTAAGAATTGGACACTGTACCCACTGAGTCAGCCATGCACCCCATTAAATCTTGTACATTCAATATTTAATTGTTCTAATTATATTTCTAGATAAAAGAAAACTTCTAAAATCTCTACAATTAACAGAAACTTTGACCATGTGTGGCAGAAAGCTTGATGACATCCTAAACAATATGTAATTTTATCTTAAAAGTTTAATGTAGTTGATTTATGGGGGCGCCTGGGTGGCTCAGTGGCTAAAGCCTCTGCCTTCAGCTCAGGTCATGATCCCAGGACCCTGGGATCGAGCCCCACATCGGGCTCTCTGCTCCGCAGGGAGCCTGCTTCCTTCTCTCTCTCTGCCTGCCTCTCTGCCTACTTGTGATCTCTCTGTCAAATAAATAAATAAAATCTTTAAAAAAAAAAAAAGTTTAATGTAGTTGATTTATAACTTTTTGTAATTTAAAAAAACCCACTGAAATTTATTAGTATTAAAGAACAAGTTTCTCTTCAGACAAAACTCTAATCAGTGATTCTTACCCTAGCAAAGAGAAAAACAAATATACCAGTTCCACCAATCTCATGCAGAACTCCTTGAATAGTTTTACATTCAGTAGGCCGGAGATTCTTTAGATGATGAGGTTCTAACAAAATGCTCTGCACTTCTTTTGAGCTGAAGGGTCTTTGAGAGAGTTGGGTTTTCATCTGACCTTTAAGTCTAATAACTGGCTCATAGATGGTGTACTGAGCAGGACAGTTAGTCGTATAAACAACTGAAAGACTTTCCTGAAACACAAATATTTTCCTTTAATAACTAAACAAAATTTTAAAAGTAAGGTATCAACCAACAAATAAATATTTCGAAGTGCAAACGTGCCCAACAAATTATTTTCTTTGACGACATCACACTAAATAAAGGTAAACATGAGGAGCGAGGCGGCCCCCCAGATAGGAAAAGATCAGTTTCAATTAGCAATGACCAATAATACAAACCTTGTCAAGGCTGAGAAAGATTCCGGCTTTAGCCATTGTAGAATAAACATGAAATTATACTTCCTATTGCTACTAAGAATAGCTGAGTCTTATACTGCACTCATTGCATACCAGGCACTGTTGTTTGCACTTACAAATATTAACCAATCATTACAACCCCAAGAGATGGGGACTCTGGATCAAGAATTCAAAATTTTTGCCTTGAATGTGTTCACAGGCTGGCTACTTGTTTAACAGTGACTGTAAGTCAGATCTTTCTACTAGAATAAAATTCCAGACTATCATCATTCCTAACGAAAACTGAAAAGAATTTACAAAATTTCTCCCCCCAGAGGGTAGTTTCGATCAGGTTCTGACTTCAGGTAGGGAGCTCAGGCTCAGGGAAATCATGTACTGTGGTCCGTGTCTTCGCACAGAGGCTGTGGGGGCCTTGGGCTTTGATCGCTTTCAACCACGGATGTTTAAATAGTTTCATCCAGACATCATCTGGCACATCTGCATACCAACTAACACGACTCCACAGTCTACTGTACGTGATTATTCCAGGCAAAACAGACCCTTCAACCTGCCAGAGTTTCCATCAGGAGGCTGACAAAATGTTCACCTGCCTGAGACGAGCCCCACCTGGCACCAGCGCCTTGATGGACCTTCTGCTCATGACATCAGAATCCCCCAGTTACTAAACCAGGCTAAAATGGTTTCTAAAAAGAGTTTTCATGTGAAACCCTTCGAATTTTCATTTGTGATCATTTATGTTAAATTTTATGACTTATATAATTCTTTTCAAGCAAAATAAAAGGATTAAGGTAATTTTGTGTGTGAAAACAAATGGAGTACCCCGAAACCAGAGCGTTAAGATTATTATTTGAACAAACGCCAGCTGTATGAACTCCTTAGTCTCCCTAACAAGGATCCCGTGCGTGATCCCAAACCAGATGCATCAGCATCATCTGGGATTTGTTACAAAGTCAAGTTCCTAGGCCACACTTCAGACCTTACTGAATCTGAGACTCTGGCCCAGCAATCTGTTCTAACAAGTCCTCTGAGTGATTCTGATGCACGCTCAGGTTTGAGGAACAATTCCCTCGAGCATGTTTTCTCAATGGTGAGGCATCTGGGATAATTCTTCACGGCATAATACTGCCCCTGCGCGGTGGAACATCTAGCATCCCTGACCACCACTCAATCACAGTGGACTGCCACAGTGCCCCCCAGCCCCTATTCTTAAACACTTCCCTGGGAGAGAAAGACCATATGCACAATATCAGATCGTTCGCTAAATTCCATAGGCATCTACCCTCTAGATACTTGACTGCAGACACATATTTAACACCACTTAAGACCTATCTGTGTTTTACGACATATCTACACTAGAATTTCTCTTTTCCTTTAGTCAAATGTTATAGCTTTAAAATAGGATTTATGCTGATTATGAGATATATATCTCATTAACAACAAAATACATTCCAAACTAGTAGTCTTCTTCAAATAAAAATGACCTCTGACCCCTAACCGTACCTCTTACAAGAAGCAAGAGAAGGCCAGTTCACGCTAGATCTACCAATTTTTCGTAGATCTTCTAAGAAAAAGGCTCAGCTTTCTAGTTGCTATAATGAAAAATATCTCCCCAGGTTCCTAAATTGTATGACTAGAACAAAATATTATAATAATGCATAAAAAACAATCCGAGAGCTTCATATAAGCAGAATTAGCAATATTTTGAAAGCCAAATTCCTGTGTTACTGATATTAAAGAATAAATATTCTAAAAACTGAATATATGTAATTAAAACTAATATTATAAAATAAAAACCAGTATTCATTTATATATATGGAAATGAAATGTAATGAACAATATTTTTAGGCTAACATATATTTTCACTATATCATAAACATTTTTCTTGAATGACTCGGAGGTATAAACTAAACTCATACTTAGTATAGAAATACAGTTCTAAGGGAAAGGGAATAAAAATTTGAAACCTGAAAACAAATTCTGGGCATATCAATTTTTTTTTAAGAAAAAGTCATGTTCTTAGGGAGCAAAAACAGTGAGAAAGAAAGAAGAGAAACTTTAGAAATTTAATTCATAGCTAATTATATATTTAATAAACATATATTATCAGTTACTATAAAGTAAAAACTTAGAAAATGAAAACTTACAATTAAGAGACCAATGTCCACTTCTTTCTTGGTCATAAAAAGTTCTCTGATTTGCTCACATTGCAAAATTTCTTTATTAATGTATTTGGAGTAGTCATTCACAGGCTTGCCATATTTGCATGGCATTATAGAAGTATGGTTGGGTCCACAAGCATATAGATAAAAGGCCTCTTGTGAATCAATCTTAGCTCCTGAATAGCAAAAAAATTTGTTACCTATTTATATCACTCCAATGAGAATTATTTTAAGCCTTTATTTTTATTTATTTGAGAAAAAGGATGTGCAAGGGGAGGGGCAGAGGGGGAAACAGACTCCTTGCTGAGCACAGAGCCAGAGTGAGGCTTGATCCCAGGACTCTGATCATGACCTGAGCTAAAGGCAGATGCTTAACCAACTGAGCCACCCAGGCACCCCTGACCAGAATTTTTCATAAGAAGCAAGAAATCATGAATTAATTTTTCTGCCAAATTAATTCATCTCTATAAAATTGATAAAGTCTCAAGCTCCAAATTGGTGTCATGAGCAAGCAACCTATGCCAGCTATGGACGGAAAGTGAATAAATATATATAAAGTTAACTGTGAAGCTTGTGATAAAATAAAATCATAAAATTCTATTTGTTCCTTAGAGAACAGTTATTTTGGTTTTGTTCTGCCTTTTTTTTTTAAGTAAATGGAAACTACACTTCAGTAAATTCTTTTTTAAAATAAATGTGGATTAATGTCTTGATACTTCAGTAAATCCTTTTCGAAAATAAATGTGGACTGACGTCTCTATTCCTTCTACTCGTCTTTTCAATAAACACTGCCTGAATGCTATTACGTGCCAGGCTTAGTGATATATCTATAAATTTTAGAACATGTACTTTTTTTCCTAAAATTTGGTATTTTTGTAGAATATTCTAAAATTATAAGAAAGAGAATCATTCTGAGGCACCTGGGTGGCTCAGTGGGTTAAAGCCTCTGCCTTCGGCTCAAGTCATGATCCCAGGATCCTGGGATCGAGCCCCACATCGGGCTCTCTGCTCTGCAGGGAGCCTGCTTCCTCCTCTCTCTCTGCCTGCCTCTGCCTAGTTGTGATTTCTCTCTGTCAAATAAATAAAATATTAAAAAAAAAAAAAAGAAAGAGAAGCATTCTAAGTTTACTTGTCATAATATTGCATTTTCCAGGATTATAAAACAAAGTTAATTCAACATAAGCTTTCTTTTGGGGGGAGAGGGGTAGAGGTACGATGTACCCCCTACATTAAATGTATATACCAATTGTAAGCAGCATCTCAATTACAAAACAAACAAACAACAACAAAAAAAGAAGCATCTCAATATAAAAATGTTAAAATATTTTAAAAGTGCATCTTGGTATCTAGATAATATAGTACTTTTTATCAAAGAAGGAACAGGAATTACTATCTTATGCAGTATAATTTACTAGTTTAATACTTGTTAATTGAAAAAAAAAATTAGAAATCCTTTGAAGGAGAAAAATATACCATTGAAGAGGAGTAAATTTCCCAGGTCCCATTTTCCAGCCAATTGCAAAAACTCTTCTTGGGATGATAAACAATGGCCAATCATGCAAAATGTCTTATTGCTGTCAGATGACAGACTTGTTCTTCTTGGAAGCACAAAATCCAAAGTAACATCAGGTTTCCTACGTTAAAAACAAAGTTAATTATTTCAGTGACCTAAGTATTTTGCAAGCATGAATGTTTAATAATGGGAAATTCTTTAAGAGCTTTCTTGGTTCAGCAGCATAGAGCCGCTGATAGGAAGAAAGAGAACGGATTCTGCTGTCTCCTGGTCCACAGTGCTGGCAATACCCAAACCCCACTGAGGGGAGTGGAACAGCGAGGCCTGCTAGTCCTGCAGCAGGCCGTGGGAAGAGGCACAGGACATGTGATGCAAGTTTTCTTTGTCACTGAGTTCTGTGCCTTCCTGATTTACAGATACAAACCAACCACCTCCCCCTAATTTTTCCAAGAAGTCTCCCACTGTGGCAAGCCATTCCTAAAATTTCTTCCTTGAAGCCTTCAAAGACCACTCAGAAAAAGATGATTACCTCTTCAGGTTTTGTTCTCACTAGCCACTGAAGTGCCAGTGCTTTCTGCATTTTCTGTTCTTTCCATGCTTAGTCACGGAGCTTTCTATTAGTCTCTTGTATTTACAGAAATCCTTATGAAAGAGTAGGAAAAGGTAAACTAACGCTTTCTCAAAGAGAGACACACATGAGGAGAGGACTTCATCATCTGGTTGGAGGTGCAGAGTACCAAGCTCTCCCCATACTCGGGGAACATTTTAAGTTCCATAATAAGATAATGACGGTAACTTAATGAAGGGAAGTTCATAAACAAGATGGCGTGCTTAGCTGTCAACGAGAAATTTCACATTGGTGCATCTATTTATTTAAACACTCTTCCCTAAGGCTTTCTGTTTCATAGTTAACATGTAAATTTAACTATTTTAATAGAAATATATTTCTATTAAATAGAAATATTTTCTGATAAAGATGTATGATAACTTTTATTTTTTTAAATTGAGGTATAGCTGACAAACACCATTAGAGTGAAGTATTTTCTATTGCCGCATCTTTCTTGAACCCAATACGTGCCTGGGACTGAAACACTACTGCCACCCATTGGCAGCATGACTTCATACAGTTGTTAAGGGTAAAGAAAGCTGCTTTACAAGATGAATTCGATGGACAAATATTAAGTATCCACCATGTGCCATATATTCCTACCACATTTGTGGGCTCATCATTAAATCTCAACATAAACTACTAATAATTTGTTTTTCAGTGTTATCATGTACTAAACATTTTCTTTTGAAATATATTATTTACAGAAATTATCCTATTAGTTCAGAAAGTATTAAAGATAGTACCAAATTTAAATCACGGGAATAATATAATTGTCCTGGTCACTTGCTTATCACTCTACTAACAGATGAAATCATTACTTACTTTGTACCAAATGGCAAAAAAATTCCTTTAAAGTAATGTAGAAATATGTGAACGAAGCGACTATGCTCACTAACTCTCTACAGTGAACATCTAAACTCTCCTATACCTGTTACATGGTCTGATGCAGAAGAAGGCTGTGGGGGTGGGAAAACTTCAGGTTCTAAAGCACGGGCTGTATCTAAGTTCAAGGTTCAGCTGTATTCTTCTGGCATGACTTTACTCCACTCTGGGTCTCAACTGTCTCATATGTAAAATAGAGGAAACAATATACTTACTTCCTGGTGCTGTCGGAAGACCAAATGGTAATCTGTGTAAAGTGCTGACTACAGGCCTGGCACATGTTGAAAGCTCAAGAAATCAGGCAAGAGTCCAGGAGAAAGAGATTCACTATTCATAGCCCTTATCCCCAACTCCAACCTATCTAACTCTAGGTTCTGAAAAAAAAGATTATTGACTGGCTGAAGACTGAGAACTTCTCAGAAAATATTTTATTTGGAATATGGAAACTTCAGTGACATACTTCCATGGATTTTAAAAATGAACACACAAAAACTGAAGCCTTGATTTTATTCCCAAAGCCTGTTCTTTCCTGTGGCAGACCCTGGGGACTGACTACTCTAGGCCACTCACAGCCCCTCTCCCCTGTCCTCCTCTAGCACTGAGTCTGGACAGCTGTAAGCCATCAACTTGATAGCCTCCCTGGCTTTCCCTTTGTTTCCATGGGCCCTTTCCTCTGCCTGAAAGGCCCTTCCCCCTCCACTGCTCACAATATGCTCCATCTCCCTTCAAGATCTCAGCTTAAATAATCAATCTTTTCCCAAAGAGGCCGTTCCTGATCCACCTGATCCATCTCTCTGGGGATCTGTTATATCTCCATAAAATTTGTCATAATTTGTATATGTGCATTTAATTGTGTTTGCTTGTTGTCTGCTTCCCCATTGTTTACCATTTCCCTCAGGCCTACTACAGCACATGCTGGGCGCACAGTCATTCCTCATTACATATTTAATGGGTGAACAAATGAATAAATAAAAATGGGTTCATTTACACTAAGAGCATATATGATTTCTGTGGGTCTAATCTACTTTGAGGGATATTTGAGAGAATTGGGAGACAGTGTTTAGAACACACCTAATAAAAGGTCTGCAACACAACAGGTATATAATATTTTACAGTCCGTTCAATTACACCTAGATACCTCATCTTGAAATTCGAAATCTGCCTGTCAAGTAGCTTTGCCATACACATTCGTTTCTCTTTCTCATTATTCAAGTTAGAATCTTCCTTCCAGCCAGCCTGACCCCATCCCATGCTATACCAGTTTCTAGTTCTGTATCTCCTTTTATGTTCTTTCATTCATAAACTATTTCCCAACTCTTATAAATCTAAGATATATTACAGCTCTCTCAGGGTTAAATTTTATGTTAATTTATTCCAGAAAATATTTCTTATTAACTTGACCCACAATTCTCCTGGTCAGTAAACATCACATAGTATTATACCTAAATCTATCACCTGGTATGTTTCAAGGACCCTATCTTACCTGACACACTGGCTTATATTTTTCCCTAGTCATTCTAATTTCTTTTGAAACCCTGAGTTAATTTAGGTATTAGCCTTTAAAAAAAATTAGGTTTTAGCCTGATTAGCCATTTAATTGAAATAATTCCTTGTGGATTCATTTTATAAATGTATATAGGCTTAAGTGCCCAATTGTTAGGTTCTGTTCTTAGATCTAACGTATACTCTGCATAATGTCTCAATGTCCAGATTTGTGCATGTTCCCCCAAACTCAAATATTAATTTTCACCAGTTACCAGTACAGGAAATTAATTTTGTATTAGAGTGGTAAGTAGAAAAAAAACATCCAACTGTGACACAGATTTCTCCATTAAATATAGCACATTTTATCTATAGTTTCCTATAATCCATTTTGGAAGCTATGACAAACTAAACTTAAAATTGTAAATGAAGTTAGTGTTTATTAAAAATGTTTCAGATTTCAAGCTTTACTACAAAGCTGTGATCACCAAGACAGCGTGGTACTGGCATAAAAACAGACACATTGACCAGTGGAACAGAGTGGAGAGCCCAGATATGGACCCTCAACTCTATGGTCAAATAATCTTTGACAAAACAGGAAAAAATATATAATGGAAAAAAGACAGTCTCTTCAATAAATGGTGCTGGGAAAACTGGACATCTATATGTAGAAGAATGAAACTCGGCCATTCTCTTACACCGTACACAAAGATAAACTCGAAATGGATAAAAGACCTCAACGTGAGACAGGAATCCATCAGAACCCTAGAGGAGAACATAGGCATTAACCTCTTCGATATCAGCCACAGCACCTTCTTTCAAGATATGTCTCTAAAGGCAAAGGAAACAAAAGCGAAAATGAACTTTTGGGACTTCATCAAGATCAAAAGCTTCTGCACAGCAAAGGAAACAGTCAACAAAATAAAGAGGCAACCCACGGAATGGGAGAAGATATTTGCAAATGACAGTACAGACAAAAGGTTGACATCCAGGATCTATAAAGAACTCCTCAAACTCAACACACACAAAACAGATAATCATATCAAAAAATGGGCAGAAGATATGAACAGACACTTCTCCAATGAAGACATACAAATGTCTATCAGACATATGAAAAAATGTTCACCATCACTAGCCATCAGGGAGATTCAAATTAAAACTACATTGAGATACCACCAGACACCAGTTAGAATGGCCAAAATTAGCAAGACAGGAAACAATTCATGTTAGATTGGATGTGGAGAAAGGGGAATCCTCTTACACTGTTGGTGGGAATGCAAGTTGGTGCAGCCACTTTGGAGAACAGTGTGGAGATTCCTCAAGAAATTAAGAATAGAGCTTCCCTATGACCCTGCAATTGCACTGCTGGGTATTTACCCCAAAGATACAGATGTAGTGAAAAGAAGAGCCATCTGTACCCCAATGTTTATAGCACCAATGGCCACGGTCGCCAAACTGTGGAAAGAACCAAGATGCCCTTCAACGGATGAATGGATAAGGAACATGTGGTACATATACGCAATGGAGTATTATGCCTCCATCAGAAAGGATGAATACCCAACTTTTGTAGCAACATGGACGGGACTGGAAGAGATTATGCTGAGCGAAATAAGTCAAGCAGAGAGAGTCAAGTATCATATGGTCTCACTTATTTGTGGAGCATAACAAAGAACACGGTGGACATGGGGAGATGGAGAGGAAAGGGAGTTGAGGGAAACTGGAAGGGGAGATGAACCATGAGAGACTATGGACTCTGAAAAACAACCAGAGGGTTTTGAAGGGGCGGGGGGGGGGGGCGTGGGAGGTTGAGGAACCAGGTGGTGGGTAATAGGGAGGGCTCGTACTGCATGGAGCACTGGGTGTGGTGCAAAAACAATGAACACTGTTATGCTGAAAATAAATTAAAAAAAAAAATGTTTCAAACCTCTGCCCAGAGATCCATATGGAGATTTTTCCATGGTTATTCTTTTTCCCTTGGGGCTGCTGTAAGTAGGTAAGAACTAAATGCTGCCATTTGCTTGGGATGAAAATATTCTCCTGTGATTCAACCTGTGCCAGTAAAACAGCTTTCGTATCATCATTTGAATCCATGCACATTCTATAAAAAAGAGACAAAGTACAGGTTGGAAACGTGGAATTTCTGATCTCAGCATTTAATAAATACATAACAACTATAATTCCAGATATTTAAATGAGATTAAAAAGCAGTTCTGTTTTTAAACTAACTAGAAAACTCAGTAGGTCTTTGTTTTGCACCATAAAATGTGCTTATTTTCTTATATTGTTGTCTCAATTCATGAGAAAAATAGCTCATGTTCATTTGCTGGTATTAATAATTTAGGCATTAATTTTCAAAATTCATTTAAAAAAACTTTATTGTTACTATTTCTACAGACATTGTCCTTTCAGAAATTACAATATAATATTTTGTCCATACAAAAATTAATACATGTTGTACATAGATGTCTAAATGCCAGGATGTACTGGACGTCTATCCTACTTGGAGGAACTACTGAGAGAATTAGGATACAATGTCTATAAAGTACCAAGTAAGATTTATAACAAAAAGCATATATCCCCTAAATAACATATTTTTATTTAGTTTTAAGTTTTATAAAGATAGTGTCATACTATTCATACTTACCCAATACAAGTAAAAGATTTGTATCTATACTAGTTAACAAAGGAGGTAGAAAAAAAGACCAGGTCGCGAGAATAACTGAAATTCATAAGATAACGGCTATTAAATATGTAATCTTCATGGAAAACAGCTGTCTGATAATAACATTTTAGGGTGACTGTGATCTGATAGAATACTGCTGTGGATAAGACTTCAGCAAGCATTTGTCTAAAATCTAATTGAGAATGAACACAATCTAGAGTTTAATTATAGATTTTTGGATAGAATAATATATTGTTACAGAGGTGGTATTAGTGACTATTAGAATGTATCTTCTATTTAAGTTATCTTTTTCTGATTTGCTATAATGATCTTTAATGGCATATAAATTATTTAAATACATGATCTATTCATGGCGAGGTTAAGGATAATCAATACCGAAAGATAAAAGTGCCATTGTGGGCATCAGCCCACACTTGCATCATCAGAGCTTTGGATCCCAATGAAATCATATGGATACATCCTTCTTCTATGAGCCTTTCACCAGGACTTATGTACTCTGCACCTTCCGGTCTGTTGTTCTCTATGAAAAAAAGATGTTAGAATAATCAGTAAAGCAGTTGATAAAAAGCTGAGTGGAAAAGTGAATTTGAAGGAACACAATGTGGTTGTCCAAATTATTTACTGAGATGTCTGAATCTGACCTGTTCCAAACAATATTCCCAAAGTTGAGACGTTAACTCCAAAAAAGCACCAGGACTGAAAACAGTAACTGAGTGTGATACACATTTCAAAATCTATGATAACTAGCAGCTAACTGTGGGAATGAACAAACCACCGACGGCACTACCAAAATCATCCTATAATTATTACAATAGCATGATTTTAGAAAATTGATCTTAGAAAAATTGTGGTGTTTAAATATATTCTGTTGTAGACTCCCTGATGAGTCATCTTTGAATATAATTGCTAAGTGATTCTGAAACTCTAAAATGTTCTCTAAGGCAAGCTAACGTAACGCCTTATGCTTTGGACTATTGGGTTATTAGTCCTGACTTTAAGTGGTTTCTTACCATGCTAATCCCAGTGCCATCTAAGTATGCATGATGACCTGAATCCTTGAGCCATCCACGCTGTTACTACGCTATGTGACTTTATGTAAAGCTATATTAATGAAGACATACCAAAATACAAAATGCACGTTTAAGGGTTCAGACTTTCAGAGAAGAGAAACACCACCAGTTATGAGACTGTATATATATATTTGTTGCCATTTTTCAACAGGTATAAATACTACCAATTTTTCAGAATACTGCCCCTAAACGACAGTAGTCTTTAAAAGGAAGAGTTAAATCCATTGATTATTTTGAGGACTACTGCTCAAGATATGAGATGTATAGAGAATTCATGGCTGATACAATACTAATGTTTCCATATAAAATCTGACTTTGCACAAATAAAAGACTAGAGCAAAAACCAGCGTGTACGCTGGTACCGTAAAGTAGGAATGTGACAAATGTTTCTTAATTTAATGCTCACAACAATCTGATGAGGTAAATTTTATTGTCCCCCTTTAGAGGGTGAGAGAACCAAGGTGCTGTGGGGTTCAATAACTTGCTCAATGTCACAAAGCTGGTTTAGTGGCAAAGGAAGTATTATCAATGTAATATTTTCTTCTCTGTTCCCTTCAAAATTTTGGTATATACACTATTTTTTAAATGTTCTTTTTAAATGTTTATGCAGAGTTGTCTGAAATATATGTTTTCTAATATATTTTTATAAAAAAATTTTTTAAAAATTCCCAATGCTGACATTTTCAGGTCGCTATGTATACTTATTTCATTTTATAAGAGCCTGTTTACATTGTGATTGCCCCACTTCAATGAGAAAGCAATGTGTACTGTTTATAGTGTCGTGGTAGCATTTAAGCTCTGGAATCGAATACAGGTGGGTTTAAGTCCCTTTCCATCACTTACCAGCTCTATAAATTGGTCATGCTATTTAATTTCATCTGCAAATATGGACAGTATGAGCACTTACTTTATTGAATTGTTGTGAGGATTAAAAACTATGTAGAAAGAGCTGAGCAAAGTGACGCCCACACAGAGAGCTCTCAACGCTCATGAGACAGCATCAGCACGACAGGATCGCATGTGTGTTGCTTTGGAGCTATCAGTTCTTAGGTGGCAAATCTCTAATTCCCAAAAGAAATGCTCTACCTACCTAAGTTTTTAGAAAGTTTGGCTTCCTAGGCTACCTGGCAAAAGTACACAAATACGCTGTGCTAATAACATGGGAATGTGTCTGGAGAAGTAGATGCAGAGCTCCCGACAGGGACATCAGGTGACCTTTCCTAGTCCTCAGTCTTGAGAGTATCAGTAAGGACTTTCCCTTCTATCTGGGAGTCAGTGGCAGAGGACCTGCCCTGAAGGCCTGGTGTTGTGAAGTGGGCGCCAGTGTGGCGTGTAAGCTCTGTGGAATGCAGAGCTCCAGAGGGACCTCCATGAAGCATAAATCCCTAACCATTTCTCTCCTCCAGTCATTTTATTCATCTCATGGCTCCTAACAATCAGCCCTGTGTTGCTTCTTATCACCATAAACTGTTTTTTTTAGAGAATTCATGGCTGATACAATACTAATGTTTCCATATAAAATCTGACTTTGCACAAATAAAAGACTTTTCTTTTATTTCTTCCTGACCTAGTCCTATGAGGAATGAGACAGTTTCGTGGAAACATAAAAGGGATTCCATCAGTTATAGAAAGGACTGGAATGGGAATGATTCTGACTCTGGAGAAAAGCTGATGCATCCAGACATTCTAGAGGCGCACAGAGGTAGGACGCAGCACAAGGAGGAGAGCTGAACGACAAGAGAGAAAGGACATGAAATGGGGCTCATGCTGGCTGGGGCGTAGGGAGCAGAAGGTCAGAAAAGTGGCTCTAGGGGACGCCTGGGTGGCTCAGTGGGTTAAGCCGCTGCCTTTGGCTCAGGTCATGATCTCAGGGTCCTGGGATCGAGTCCCACATCGGGCTCTCTGCTCAGCAGGGAGCCTGCTTCCCTCTCTCTCTCTCTGCCTGCCTCTCTGTCTACTTGTGATCTCTCTCTGTCAAATAAATAAATAAAATCTTAAAAAAAAAAAAAAAAGAAAAGTGGCTCTAGGGTTGCATCCTTTCCTTCTCTAACATCAGGAGTCACCCTAATCCAGTAATGGGAGCAGGAAAGAGGCAGGAAATGGGGCTGGTGACCGCCAGCTAGGGCAGTTGGATATGCAGTGGTCCCGCGGGGGCAGTAACCGAGTGCCCCAGCCCCAAGGCAAAAATATACAAGAAAATGAAGTCTTTAAGGCTATCTGACCACCCAGGCTTCGTAATCAGGGCCTGCCGTCAGGAAGGCACTCGGGGTGAAAAACATACTGGGAGCACATGACGACATTGCTGTGTTCTTACAGCTCAACCAAACCTGCAGTCAGGAAAGGCTTAGTGTAATAGGCAACAGGTAATGGCAACATCATACCTGTTCTATCCACACTACTGTCCCGTAATGTTAAGGATTTGTTTCTTTTCTTGATCTTCTTTCCTTTCTCCATGGTTCTCTCAGCTTCATGGACGCACTCCACATTAAACCACAGTGAGACGCTGAAGCCTTCCGACAGGTGGGGCCAGCAGTTCTGCCCCAGCAAGGCCAAGTGGACTGGGGCTACGTGCCAAGAGGAGAGCAGCTGCTGGGGGAAACTTCCGCTCTCGGTCTCTTTCCTGCTCCGGGAACTCCGTGCTCTTCTTAATAATCCCAGGGCCTTACTGTTTAGAATCCCAGGACACTTTTGTGATGAAACGCCATTGCTTAAATTTGGAGTATGCAGGAGAGGGAAGGTTAGGTACTGGGAAGGGCTCATCGTAATGTCACTTTCAATAATTTTCAGAATACCGAGAAGAAGTACTTCCTAGAGAAAAAGAATAAATAAATACAAAATGTACATTGAAAGTCAGGTTATAAATGAAAATACAAGCATACCTACACACATATCAGCATTCCTAGTTAAATGCCTTCCTACTTCCTATCTACCATACCACTAAAGTGTTCATAAAATAAAAGGATTTTATTCTTTAAATACGTAATCTCTCATGGTTAATATTAGATTTAGGTGGTTTTTTTTTTTTTTTTGGCACAAACCTGAAAGTTATGAATTGGTTTTAAGTATTAGATGTCAACTCTAATAATTATATCCAGAATCATTTCTACAAAGAAAGATGTATATTTCCTAGTAGGCTATAGTTGTTTCTTTAAATTATTTTTAAGTGAGGGAGAGAACCAGAGACCTTACAAATTCTCCAGATTTCTGAATGATATTTATAGCCTGACTGACTTCATAAAATTGAGTGGCTCAATTACTTTCTAACTTATTTTACATGACTTTTCCTAATCAAATTAATTTTCTTTCATCTGTTTTGGTAAACCAAAATAAGGGTTTTTATGTTTTATTCACAAATTATAAATTTGGGGTTAAATGTAGAATTATAGAGAATATAAGAGAGGAGTTGAGCATTTAATTAGGGGGAAATAATGACTAAGGAGACGAGTAGAGTAGAGAAGAGCATCTTAGTCCGCTACACTGCCGAGTGTGTGCCCTATGCACACAATAACAGCTAATGCTGCTGCTGCTGCTGCTAACTGCACTCAGGGAAGGTAAAAGAAACATTTCATAAATACAGTCAGTTATCAAGTGTCTACATTAGTGTTTGTTAACCTTGTGTTCCACAGAGCCCCTCGGGGTCTACAAGCTGGAGTAAGGTAGTGAAATGGGCAGGACTCAGGAACATTCAACCTTGCTTCAAAGAAAGTAGCTCCAAGCTTTTGTTTTATTTGCTTATGCTTCTAGCCAAGATTTCATTATGAAAATGAGTTTCTCAGCAAAGAACAGTTGAAAAGTCACTAAGCTACACCAATGAAAGAAGTGATAGAAGATACCTGAAGGGTAGATAATAACTTTCTAAAAAGAGGATAATCCTTAAAATGGTAAAAACTAATCACAATTAAGTTCTCTTTAGTAATTAAAATTATTTAGCATTTCTTAAGAACAACGACCTGGGGTGGGATAAGGCAAAGGGACTATGAGCCCAGTGACAGGGCTGGTTAGCCAAAACAGAAGTGAAACAGTTAAAATAAGTACCAATAATAAAATGATGAAGAACTTTCCACACATTAACATGGAGTTGACTGCATAATCATTACCACATTAAAAGACAGAACTTAGTGATTTCCAAGTCATTTTTTAAAATATTCTATTAAGTATCAGAGAAAAAAATTTTAAATTATGGCATATTTACTGTACAAGGAGATTTCTCCAGAAATATTCTCAAAAGAAGGGTTAACTCTTCTGAACATGTTCTTGAGCTCATCAAAGATACCAAAAGATCCACCAATACTCTCTGGCATGCTAAATTAAAGAAAGATAGAGGGGAAAAAATTAAAGCCAATACATAATTGAAGGTTCCAGACAAACAATTTCACTGAAAGAGATCAAATACTTTTGTCACATCTTCATTGGATTGTAAACAACTAATAATCCAAAAATGTGCTGAAAAAATAGCAATACGATTAAATGCAAACCAACCCACTGACAAAAACACAAAACCACTTTTCTTAAAGATGGGTCCTTTCCCAGGAGAGGTATTATTTAAAGAAGCATAAATTAACACAGTATTTGTTAAAGAAGTTGACACTGTCAGTAACCACAAAATAGTCTGCTACCTTATCTTGAAACTGTTTAAATTATAACTATTACTTTCTAAATTAGATGACATAAATGGAAGTGTAAATATTAAAGATTATGAAAATACTTAAATATCACAAGCAACTATTTTGAACACTTTCCTTATTTCATTGTGAGGTTTAGAATAAAATATCATGGGTAGTGCATAAATTCATAGAACTTTTTAGAATAAAGTAACTAATATCTGTAGCATACATTATAGTGTCCAAAGTATATTCACATGCATTATCTCAGCTAATCTTCACCCCTAAAAGCCCTATAGTGAAATCTTATCTCCCTTTTAGACACGACAGAAATAATCCCGATGAGAAAGCTGAGGAAAGCAGCCCTGTTTCAGCACCATGTTTTGTAGAGGTGTGAGCTGAGGCAGTAGTGGAACAGTAGGTATATCTGGAAAGAAACTTGAATCAAGACTATAAAATAGCATGGACTTTATCCTGTAAGAAACACGAATCCATGAAAGAACTATGAGTAAGAGTAAGAACTGTGAAAACTAGAAAATAAAGGAAAATAATGATTTCTCTTGCCTTTCCTTTATGAATTATTCTAACTGAGCATAAACCAAACAGTTGATGAAAGCAAGTTTTCTTTAAGTATTCCAGCTTATCCAAGAAGACGGAATGACAGGATGTTGCCATTTTGCAAGTCCCTAGGCTATGACCATCCATGGCTCCTAGTGTCCCCCAAAGAGAGACAATCAGACATTATGTGCCTCTGATGGAGGCAAAGATTCCTGCCTGTAAAATATTCCAGTCAAAAAATGGTCAAAATCCAAATCTGATTAGGTTTCTAGATCTTACTGCAACTGAAGGAAATGTAAGACAGAGAGGATCATGTTAAACAACTCCCAGGGACATAACCGCCAAAATTCAGAATGCAGATGCCACATGATAGATGACCTGGTTTCTTCAACCAAAAAAAAAAAAAAAATTGCAATGGTGGGGGGAGTAGACACCTACAGATGAAAAGATTTGAGATATATCTGCTAACTGTAATATATGAACCTAACTAGGATTCCGATTTTTTAAAAAACACTATAAAATAAAGTGTTAGCTAATCCCGGGCTGGAGGGGCTGGATAAAGTAGTATGACCAAAGTAAAGTATATGTATGTGCTCAGACTTTTTTTTTTTTCAGTCCAAAACTAAAAGGTCAAAATGAGGGAATGAAGATATGAAGATATATATATATTTATATATATTTGCCTTTGTCTACTACTGAAAACCCACTGAACTGAAAGTACACAATTATAAAAAGAAAGAAATCTGTAATAGCAAAAAGAGTGAGGAAATCAGTGGGCACTGGGGGCACAGCAGATTCAAAAATATTTCTTGAAGATGGAAGGGCAGAGAGATAAAAGAGAAAACTGCTGCTTAGAATCTCTTTAAATTACAAAGGGACTCCAAGAAGAGGAGAGCCCATAGGTCTGTCTACATTCCGGAGAGGAAGTAAGGATAGGGCTACAAATGCAGGGATTCATACAAGGTCTGTCTGGAAACACCTACTTCTCTCCTAAATTCTGAATACAGAGCACAGATAGCTCAGCTTTTACTTTTATGGCCCCAGCCCGATAACTGTTTAAAGAAACTCCCTGGATTGCCAGGCAAGGACATAGACGGAATGTGGGACAATTAGCATCAGGCTACCAGGTAGACATGTACAGTCTGCAGACAAGCCAAGTTGCTCAGCTAAGAGAAAAAAATACGAGCTAAAAGAAAACCGGAATGCTATTCACCAAGCCATGCCTCTTGGCATTGAGCTGTGTTGCCCAGATGAAGGGATGACTTTTTCTTGCACAAAGACACTATTCACTAGCCAAGCCCTACATGTGGAGGACATATTTTTCTAATGTACACAAAATGCCATTTGAGGTAACAGTAGCTCTAATGGCCCTCCCAAGTGAAGCTCTCTTTATACTTCCTGTATTTGGGGAGCCTCTATCTTCTACTGGCACATGCACACAGAGCTCTTGAACACACTGTCCATTCAGGGCAGATGCCAAATAGGAAAGCAAATTTATAACATTAGCTTCAACAGCTTTCTTAAATAGAAATGGGCAAAATAGGTCCACAAAATATTTGAGAATCAGCAACATAAATAAGAAAAACCAAGATATAAAAGACAAACAAATTGATTAACTGATCTGAGAGAGAAAATAAATAATTTAGGGTAGAGAAGATATCTTTCTAAAATGTTAATTGCTAAATCCAGATATATTTAAGAAGATATTATATCCTTATATGAAAATGGAATAACCAGAAAACAAACAAACAAAAAGAAGCTCTTAAATCCTAAGAGATAACTGCCAAAATTAAAAATTGAACAAAAGGTCAAAAGGTTGGAATAGAATGGAAGAAATCTGCCAAAACACGGCACAAAAAGAGAGAAGGAAGTAATGTGAGAGGAAAGCTAAGACATGCAAGACCAATTCAGGAAGACCCAAGATTATGATCAGAATGTAGAAAAGAAGAGAGCAGAAAACATGGAGAGGAGAAAACTACTCTTTTCTTTGTGACCGTAAGTTCGACCTTCCTAGATATGACACCAAAAGCATAGTGACAAAAGCAAAAACAGATAAATTGGTCTTCATCAAAATAAAATATGTGTGCTTCAATTAGACATGATCAAGAGAGTGAAAAGATAAGCAAAGGACTGAGAGAAAATATTTCAAGTCATACATCTTTGATAAGGGGCTTTTATATAGAACATACTTAAAAATTCTTAAATTCAACAATTAAAACCACAAATTACCGAATTTGAAAATAGGTAAAGGGGGGTGCCTTCAGTTGATTAAGTGTCTGCCTTCGGCTCAGATCATGATCCCAGAGTCCTGGGACTGAGCCACTCATCGGGCTCCCTGTGCAGCAGGAGCCCCCTTCTCCCTCTCCCTGCCATTCCCCCTGCTTGTGCTCTTTCTCTCTCTCTCCCTTGGTTGCTCTTAACTGTATCTCAAATAAGTAAATAAAATCTTTTAAAAAATGGGTAAAGAATTGAATAGAAATTTCTCTAGATATCCAAGGAAGATGCACAGATGGCCAACGAGCACATGAAAATATGTGTGACAACATTAGCCATCAGGAAAATACAAATCATAACCACAATGGGAGTAACACGGCGCCCACTAAGATGAATATAACGAAAAAGACAGGTCGTAACAACTGTTAGCAAGGATGTGTAGAGGTTAGAATCTTCATATACTGTATGGAATGTAAAATAATGCAGCCACATTGGAAAACACTCTGGCTGCTCATCTGAAAGTTACCATTGTACCCAAAAGAAAAGAAAACACGTGTCCATGTGGAAACTGGTAGATGAGTGGTCATAGCGTTATTCCTAAGAGCAAGTAAGTGGTGATGTTTGCACAACTCTGCAAATATACCAAAAAACACAGAGCTGTATATTTTAAATGGGTGAACTGTGTAGTGTAGGAATTCTCTCTTAGTAAAACTGTCATTAAAAGGTAATGTGACAGAGTTTCTCAGAGCTAAGCCAGAAATAAGTCTTCATATCTAACAGACCCACTAAGTGTCTACCACAATAAATACAAACATACCCATATACTAACTAAGTAAATGGAGAAGGAAAAGCTTTTCTTTACGGTATAATCCCAATTAAATATAAAAAGAATAATAGAAATAGAAAATCACTATTTGGCAAATACCACAGAATTAACAATTTCAGTCAAGAATCATCAATGGGTGCCAAGGATTAGTGAGTTCAAATATGATGAAAAGAAAATATTTACATAGTCTCAGGTTATGTACCCCACAAGATACTTACTAATTATAAAGAGAGAACAGTAACTTTATAATGGAGAAACCTGTCAAGACACCATCTCAACCAAGTGATCAAAGTCAACATCACAGTAATAAGATACAGACATCATGAACCACAATATGATGCACTGTGAAAGGCACAACATCACTTACAAGGTCTGTTTGCCAAAAATGCATCACTCAAATTTAATCATGAAGAAACACCTGACAAACCTGCATTAATGTTTCGTGTATGTTAGGCTTCTCCAACTAAAATATGTTTCTATTATAATGTCACCATATTACATATTCATTATGAATTCCTCAAATGTCTGTGAAAGTACAGAGTGGAGAGTGGCACTCAGTGTCTGATAAGGCAGGAACACAAGGCCAAGTCTATGTACATGACCCTGAACAACTCACTCAATCACTTGGAATCTAGACATTCCTCTCTATAAAATCAAGATACGATATGGTATGTCTATTGAACAAAAGAGATGATGCATATAAAGCGACTTTTGAAATCACAGGGCACTATGCCAATGGAAGTCATTATTAACCCCTCATTTCACATAACAACAAAATAATTTCAAAGCTATTGTGTAAAACTAACAGTTTCAACGCACCTTGAAAATCAGAATCAGCCTGTGTTAAAATACTCAAGAACCCTCCTAAAAGATTTTTCACAGTTCCCTGAAGATTAAAAAACAAAACATGAGAAATTAAATTTCTTACCTCATGAAAGCATGAAGTAACTGTAATGTCATGATAAATAATTTGATACTCTACTATCTATACATATATAAATATTTTCAAATAACTGGGAAGAATGCTTTGTGTATAATTACACACTTTTCATTTTCTTTTTTTTCAGGTGTTTTATACATTTATGTTCTTCATACTGTTTTTGTTTTCTGGTTTTTCAAAACCAGTGACTATATATTAAATGTAATTTATAAAATATTACCCATCTCAGAAATAATACAAGGATTAGTTAGCCAATGACATTAATTTTTTATGCTGCTTTAGAGAACTATGGAATTAGAAGATTTTTAGAATACCATTTGTACATAAAAACATACGTAAGGCACTTTATATAAAAGATAAATAATCATCTCAATTTTCAGACAAGTTGAGTTCTAAATAAGGAGATGAGTGACTGGGGCATGCATGTGACACACGTTCACCACATTTACTATATGCATCTTCTACCTGTTGCATGAGTAGAAAAATATTCTTTTCCTTCTGTCTGATGATTTTCAAAAAACTCTCAAATACGTGGGCAAGCACATCAAGTTTGGCTTTACCAGTAGAAAGCAAATTTAATTCCAGCATACAAATCTCAGGATATATGATTTCCCCTTCAGTGAAGGTTTCAATCACGTCCTTTGGACTGCTTAACACACTAAAACCTTCTGCTTCAGGTTTCAAGTCTATACCTGAAAGAGGAAAAGAAAAAGATGATTTTTATTCCCTAAACCCTGAATAAATATTTCAAATCTCACTTAACATTTTAGGAGATTTTGTAGCAAAGTGCTCTTTGTAAGAAGATTCTCACACAGCCTTTTCCTACACGGCAACTTTTGATTAGAATAAGTATCTTGGATAATCAAGTCTCATGGATATTTTGAAGATAAATGAGTGGCTTAAAAGTAATTTTGATCTTCATTAAAATTATAAATATCAACAGTAACTTTTATAGACATAAGATACAGATGTAACACATTTTCTCTGACACAAGTGGGAAAAACACTATCCCAAACTTTCTGACCCCAAAATATCTAAATCACAGGCTAGTTCATTTGCCTGTTCAGATCTTTGTGAAAATCGTAGCTTCAGCTATTGGTTGGATAAATTCTACACTTTGTCTTCTTCATAAGTGAGAAATGGACACTGTCACTGAATATTACATTTTGGAAAATTTGACTGATGTGCTCTTAAAACTGACTGTAGCGCTGTTTAAAAAATGTTCATGTAGTTAAGAAATTTATAAATGTCTATATGATTAAGAACTAATCAGCAAACCTATAAAAAGGAGGAGGTCTGTCATTATAAAATGTCAGTACACTGATAAAACCTACATCATTGAACTAGTATTTTTTCCAAAAGTGCCTGCTCAGAAGGTAGGAATGGGGGAATATGGGAGGAAAGTGGTCAACAGGTGCAAACTTCTAGTTACAAGATCAATTAGCACGATGGATATAATGGACAACATGAGGATGATAGTGAACACTGCTGTGTGATACATAAGAAAGTGGTCAGCAGGGGCGCCTGGGTGGCTCAGTGGATTAAGCCGCTGCCTTCGGCTCAGGTCATGATCTCAGGGTCCTGGGATAGAGCCCTGCTTCCGGCTCTCTGCTCCGCAGGGAGCCTGCTTCCTCCTCTCTCTGCCTGCCTCTCTGCCTACTTATGATCTCTCTCTCTGTCAAATAAATAAAATCTTTAAAAAAAAAAAAAAGAAAGTGGTCAGCAGAATAGAACGTACAAGTTCTCATCACAGAGAGGAATTTCTTTCTTCTTTTCTTTTTACTGTATGTGTATAAGATGATGGAAGTTAACTTATACTATCGTGATCACTGTTTCATAGTATATGTAAGTCAAACCATCATGCTGCATATCTTAAATTTCTACAGTGATGTATGTCAATTATTTCTTAATAACACTGGAAACAAGAATAGTTTAATAAACCAAGTAAGTTATATAAATCTGTGTGTGGCCATATACATATACACATATATAGATTCTTTCAATTTGTGGCTGCTTTTGCTCTCTTCACTCTTTATTATACACAAACGCTTGCTATGGGTCCAACAAGAACTTTCCGTTAGGACACCCACAATTATTCCTTCATGCAAAGGGAAAGAGAAACTAGACTTAGGAAGCCCAGGTGCTGGAAACGGTGAAGACTAGCAGTCCTGGGACGGCCATAGGGCCAACATTCAAGAGATGGAGTCTTCCAGAAAGCTCTTGGCTCCAATAGGCCCATCTATTCTGTTCAACCCAAATTTTAAGCCTGGAGACAAAGGATCATGTTCAATCTGAGGGACAAGCTGGGTTGTGGTGAGTTAAGAAATCTGGGCTGCACCATCCTTGGATGTCACAGAAAGATGTCTATATTCCTTACATTAATTCATCTTTCTAACAAACTGCCTGAAATGCTCTTCCTGTCAGTGTCTGTCTGGATAGATTTTCCGGACAACCTCAGTGAGACCTTCTCTGACTGCCCAATCACTATCACATCAGCCTGTTTTATTTCTTCATATTGTTCACTTCTGACACCTAGTGTTTGTTTTTTTCTACTGGAATATCGATGAAAGCAGGGACTCTCTCTATTCTCAGTATTCTGTATTCTCAGGCATTCAGTCAATTTGGCAATAACAAAATATATCTGTATGACGTTGCCTATACAAATGCCAGAATTTATTGTCAAGATCAAATAAAATGAAGCAATGCACTTTTTAAATGGCAAGGCAATATAAAATTCTAAAGTGGTATTGCCGCAGCCGCTTTGCTAACTGATAATCTGACTTGCAAATCCAAGCACAAGTACTTCAGTGATATTTTACCATCGTCTCGGGCTTCACTGTCCTCAGGATTGCTCTCACTGTCTGCTTCATAGCCTTCTTCTTCAACCAAAAGTTTGAGACTGCAACACCGAGAGTCCTCAGCGTCTTCTGGAAAATCGCCAGGTTGTGATGACAATTCTTCTTCAGATGGATGACTCTAAGATCAGCGCAATCAGAAGGCGAAAGTTGTAATATGTGCTCATGTTTAGTAACAGAATGTTTATTACTCAAAAATCATTTTAAAGATAGCTTCAGTGTTTTCTTTAAGGAAAAAAGTCTTGGGAATCAATAAGATGCACTATAAATTATGAAATTCATGCAGCAAAAAGTTTCCAGACTCTCTCAACTTTATGAACGCTTCAGAAATGGGGGTCTCTAACAGATGAAGCTATAAGTCATTTCAGTTTTACTAAAAAAGAAGTCTATGAAATTTCACTCTAGTTACATAATAGGAAATGTCTAAAAACCACAATGAGGTAGAATTATATTTCTTCCAACTTAATGCTAGAAAATAAATATTATTTTTACAAATTTGTTCAGGGAAAAAGACGTTTCCATAGGATTTTTATAAATAAAATGTTTCATAAATTAGGTAACCAGAGTAGACAAAAAAATTATTCAACAGGATTAATTTGAAGATTTCAGAATCCAGTTGTCCATATACAAGCATTTGGGAAATCGAGAGCAGTAATTCTGGTGCAATAACCTGCGGCATGAAATCTTCCTTTTCTTATAAAAATGCTACCAATGTCTTCACTTTAGAACATATTTCCACTTGAAGCATGTCAGAGTACTTTATCACTGCAACATTAGTGAAAGATCGAAATAAAGTAGTATTTTAACACTTTCCAATAAACCAACTGATGCAGGAATATGACAAAGGCAACGGTTGCTATTTCAGTAAGTTTTTTAAAGTTATAACAAACAGCAACATAAAATACTGTGGCAGAGGATTATAAAATGTCATGTATATGGCTAGACTGCAAAATTAAAAGAGAAGTTACATAAAGATAAAGGACAGTATTATTAAGAAGTTACATAAAGATAAAGGACAATTAGTTACAGGTTAAAGAAACTTGAAAGAAGAAGTAATTTCTATGCAAGTACTAGTCATTTTTGTTTGAGTGATGTAAAATTAAAATGAATAGAGGGTTCTGGAAATACTAACTATATTAGGAAAGGATCAGAAGACAGGATCAGAAAAAAATGGCCAAGTCCTCACCATCCCTGAACTATCATTTAATAAACTATCAGTTATATGTAAGACTTATCAAATCATACATTTCTGTCCCACTGAGAATAAGTCTCAGTAAATTGCCACATTGCTTTCCTGTTTTTTATGAGATAGGGCACTGAGTAAATGCTATCCTCCCCACAGATGGAGATATGACCCCCAGAATTCACCTGACCAAATCCTGGCCCATGTGTTCTAATCACATTCGTCAGGGCCCTACTCCCATCCCACACATGTCTGCCTCTGCCAGTCACACCCAAACAACACACCTGGATCATATCCATACCTTCTCAGTCATAGCATCATGGTTTTCAAAATCTGCTGAATGATTCCCCAGTGCGACTCGAAGCAGGGCATCAAATAAAGGCTTTGCTAATTCTGTTTCAGTCACCTTTGACTGGGAAAGATGGTCCCTCATTTCAAACAATATGTTTTCCACAGACAAGTTCTAAGGTAAAATAAAGGATACTAAGAATATTAATAACATGCTTTGAAAAAAAGTGACAAAATAAAGATTATTTACTTAATAAGTAGAAACCTAGTCCATTTATTTGCAGTAGATAAGAAAGTAAAAGGACTACAAATATCTAGCTCTTATACAAATACCCAGTTACAATTAATAATAACATTTTTATTTATCAAATGCTTCACTCACCTTATTTCATTCTGAATTTCAGCGGACCACAAATTAACTATATATACACAAAAAAGATTAGTTGAAACTTCAGAGTTTTGATTAACTATCCCTACATTTTACAAATGCCTTATTCTTAGAGATTCTGTAAGACTCTAAGAAGTGTTTATATTCCAATCCCCTCCTCTCTCTCCCTTCTCTATTCCCTCCCTTCTGTCCTTGAAGGAAACTCTTGCTGCTAGCCTGTGTCCCTATATCAGGTGACGAGGCCACAAAGATAGATATGAAACTGACCTCTCCCTTAATGAATTCCCTCCATCCAGCATCAGAAACAGATTCTTGTAGACAAGGCATGATGACAACCACACTAGAGCTATAAACAAAGTTCTAGGATAATCAAGAAGAGAGAAGGTGCCTGAGAGATCTGTCAAAAGTGTCCCAGGGGAGGGGTTGTATGAGATGGATAAGAACAAGGAGTAGCGGGCAGGCATCGAGTCAGAAGTCTGCTGGTCAGAAGAACACATCCAGAATTCCTAACAAGGAGTGGCATCTTGAGAAGCTGTTAGCTAGCTCAGTGAGGTGGACGGCAGCATGGTGAAGGGAGGCAGGACGTGAAGCTAGGCACGGAAGTGAACACGACACTGGGACCCTGTATGCTAGCCTACGGAGCCTGGAGTTTTAACTTGGAGCACTGTGGAGGCATCAAGATTTTTTAGATAGGAGGACACAAGGAGACAGGAACTGCAGTAGGGAGAGCCTGTTGGCTGACAGAACAGTTAGGGATGGCTATTAACAGGGGGTCTGCCATATTTGAAGTTTCTTTAGAAGCAGGGCCTGAAACTGAGGATTCTTGGGAAAAATCTGTAGGGTCATGAGGGAAGCAGAATATCCTTGGGGGGATGAGGGGGGAATGCAGGCAAAAATGTGGTTTCAGAATAAATGCTGGGCTCCAGCCTAATTCCATGGGAAGCTCTGGAGCCTGGACTGCACCACAAAGGTTGTCCCCACTCCACAGAGCTATATCCATCCATTACTGGCTATGAGCATCCTTCCCAGGCGTCTATAGAAGGTGTGTCTCCCATGAGCCAAGGGCAAGCCTTAGGAGAAAACTCACATCCTTGTAGCAATGGCAGATGGGTGCCTCAGCTTGGTAAAGGGGATCTGAGCAGGACACCGAACAGCATCACACTGAGATTATAAAGTCTGGACTTTGAAACACAAAGCCCATTACTACTCATCTGACACACATGCATGTCTAATGCCTTTCAGGGTTGGTAACTTCGATACGTGTGGTTTTGCATTCCAAACTGAACTGTAAGAGTCTTGAGGGCAAGACCTGGGTCATGCACTTCTCTGTCCTCCACAGCACCTGACACTAGGCTAAGCATAAAGAAGCTTCTCAGAACTTATCATCTTTGGAAAAACAAAATGGCATTAGTATTATGTTAGAACTTTAAAACAAGGAAAGTAAAGCACAAAAGCCGAACAAAGGAGAAGTTATTACCTGATTGGGTAACTCTAATTCCGTTTTTTGCTGACTAGCTCTGGTGCTGTGAAGACAAATGGCAAGAAGGGCTTCCAAAAGTCGGATGCTCTGCAGCGAAGTCTCACTTTCTCGACTCGTAAGTACCTCTGCTTCCTCAGTAGCTGAAACATGTCCCCCATTTACAGAAGAGAGATGCTGTGACTCTAATTTACCGACACCGTCAGCACTCCTGTTTAGACCACCCAGTTCCGATGGTGCGGGGTCTCTCTTTACAGTTGAAGATAGTAAGTCTTCCCTCGTGGTGATCTCAGACGGAGATGTTCCATTTATATCCTGGTTTTCATGTATATGGAGGTCTCCTTCCCTTTGCCCTTGCTCCTCTCCTTGACTTCTGAACAGTTTCTGTATGATCATAAATATTAATTTATGGCAAGCCTGGAAACCACCAAGCCTGTAGAACTGTTTCTGGAAAACCGGACTCAACATGTAGATCCAACGACACATGGACCAAATGTCTGCTGCTTGGTGCATGTGTTTGGGAGAAGGCAAGATGAGGCTCTCAGGAGATACACATGGCGGTGTGCGATGTAAAGGCTCACTGGCTGTACTGTCATAGCCAGAAGTATCTTCTGAGTCATTGGCTGACTCTCGGTCAGATTCTGCTTCCTTACTGACACATAAGAATGCCACGCAGAGGAAGAGGTTTATCATGTTGATATGAACATCCTGGTTAACAGACTTCCGTTTCTTTGGATAGGCTTCTTTGAGGCTGGCATAAAATTTGCTAAGACTCTGGGGAGAATCTGAGCAAGCTTGCTCGTTCCGAAAAGAAGTACCTACATTTAAAGACGACAAGTCCTTCTGTTCGACATCTATCCCATCAACACCTGGAATTGAAGAATCTTTTTGTTGTTCCCCTAGGCTGATTATCAGAGTTTCAAAGGCTTTTAGGGAATGACTTCGAATACCATCTAAGTAATTTAATTCAATTAGTTGATTTACTCCATTACAACTTAAAAACAAATCTCTTATTATCCTGTGAGAGAAAAAAAAATACACAAGATTTTACATACAGAAACTTCACTTATAAATAGGTATATATACTATTTAAATATGTCATTGCTGCACGTGGCATATATTGAACATTAATCTATTCATCAATTATCTGGCTGGTGTTCTTCATTACAGCAGGATCTCAAATTATTTTCTAATTACTTTCACATACATCCTTCTTCAAACATCACAAATATGACTCCAGCATTATTTAGGAAGAATAGATTACACACACACCCAAGTTAAATGAAGCAATTCAGGGAAGAATATTTTTCCCCAACTGGCAGGTTCTGTATAAATTCTAAACGACACAACCACCTCTGCACTTGAGATGGACAGACTCTGACAACAGGCAAGTCTGTGTGTGTCCATCTGTTTGTCTGCCTGCTGGCTTACTCAGGAATTTTTGTGTTTTACATCTGTACCTCATAATCGGAAGGTACCAAGCTGCAGATCTGAGTTTCAGGTGAGACTCACGGGTCTGGATCACTGGAGTCCTACTATTAGCTAAATAAGTCAGCTTAGTAAAGATCCAAGTTGTCCACAAATACACCAAAGAGTTACAAAACTTTTCAAATCAAAGTCAGTTTTATTTAAACTACGTGAGGATGTCAGAAATTTAAAAAAATTGTAAAGATAGTGATGACAGGTTACATATTATTATGTTTTTGAAATGGTATACACATTAATTTATAAAACCAGAAGAAGCAAGCTTTATTTATGTAATTATTTTTTAAGTACCAGACTGGATAATCACAAAATCTGAAAATTTACTGGTAGAATTCTAAGTAATTTGGATTTTCTTTCCTTTTTTTGTTTAAATTTTAGTTTATTTATTTGTCAGAAAGAGAGAGAGAGAGAGAAAGAGAGCACAAGCAGGGGAGGCAGAGGGAGAATAAGGCTCCCCACCGAGCAAGGAGCCCAACACGGGACTCGATCCCAGGACCCTGGGATCATGACCCTAGCCAAAGGCAGATGCTTAACCAACTGAGCAACCCAGGTGTGGCTTAATCTTCTTCTTTTTGCTTATCTGTATTTTCTGTTTTTCCTATATACATTGTGTATACAATAAATGTAAATGTGGTGTTTAAGAAATAATCCCCTTAGGTCTACTGCCTTGACAAATAATTATCGTTTTAGGTATGTGTGTATTTTACAAAGCTGTAAATAAATGGGTGATATTTTTGATTTTGTATGTTTTATTGATAAAATATTATTAGCACTTTCTCATGTCACAGCATGGTCTTTGTAAACATTATTTTTAATGGCTAATAACATTCTGTCAAGTAAATATAAATTAATTAATTTAACCTTGCCTGTGCTACTGGATATCTGTGTTGTGTCCATCCTTCCCTCAGCGGTATATATTTAAAACTTTTTTTCCACTGAGAAATTAAAATCAATGGCTCTATGCTCTTCCCTATAACTACTCCAGGAAACTGAAATAAATAGATCAATGGATCAACCAATCAATACAAGTAAAGCAAACTCTGACATGGGATGGGAACATTTTTTCTTGTTAAAATAAATTAAATCCTAGGAAAGAATAATGGGTAAAGACATTCAAAAGCACACAATAAGGAAACGATATCTGCGCAGATGCCCACATACAAACCTGGACTTAAGCAGAGTAGGCAGGGTTTTTAAATAAATCTGCAGCACTTCCTGGGGCAAACACTGGTCATGATGGGGACATGCGTGCGTCTGAGCTGATGTGGCGCTACGGTGTTGACAATGGTGTGCTAACTCGACGCCTCGCTGGAGTACAGGGTTAAAGACGGAATGATAGAGTTTCCACCGCACAACGACATTGCCCCTCTGCATTAGAGAGCAGATATGATGTGCGATCTGTATGCTACGTAACCTGTCTTCCTCAAAAACAAACTTCTGATATGCCTCTAAGGCGTCCCATTTCCACATCAAGTCTTCAGATCCACTGCTGGGCAGGATCCCCTGAAATCTGTAGGCAGGGCTGGCCAGACCTGGGCAAGGGGCGGCCTCACACAAGTTTCCCTGCAGCGTCTCTTCTAATTTGGCGAGTTGATCAGGGTCCATGGTACAAATATTGCAAGCCGCTTGTTTAATTTTTTGCGGGGCCTCGGCTCCTCCCAACTGATCCAAAATAAGCTTGTTAAGGACGTTCAGAATATTCTGCTGAATGTGCTTCAGCGCGGGCAGCTGGAACGCATGGAGCAGAGGGACGATCACGGATTTGGGGTCCATGCAGCAGCAGACTCCCACGCTCTGGATGCCGGACAGGACGTGGACGCAGGTGCGGCTCAAGGACGCCTGCCGCAGCAAGCGCAGGCACTGGTGGGCGCACACCGCGATGCAGCAGCAGCGCTCCGGGTAATGAACGTCTCCCTCCATGGTCTCCTCAAACGGGTTTTGGGAAACCTGGTTTTTAAAAGCCGAAACCAGGAGGCCCGAGAGGTCTCTGTGATGATGCATAAAGTGAGAGTACTCACAGCGCCGGTGCCGTCTCCTCGTACACAGGGAATGATGAAGCTGCTCGGATTTCACCTTCTTGACGGTGCTCATGATTTTCATCACACTGTTGACAAGGGCTTTCAGGTGTTCTGAGGCCTCGGCGGGAGCGCCGTCCCGTGCAGCCAGCCACTCCATCTGAAGAACGGCTGTTTCAAACAAACTGAATCCGTGGTGCTGAATGAATTCCTGAACCAAATCCATGGCTTGGCTGAAGAAGAAGGGATTGGAAGCTGCACTTTGAAGACAGCAGATTAGGATCTGCAGAACCCCTTCCAGAAGCTCCGGTAAAAGAAGAGCTCTGTGACGATACTTTGAAAACGCAAAACTTTCTCGAACCTCCTGTAGTGTTCTCTTTTGTCTCGGTGCAAAGGGGTCAGGCTGCTTTTCTAGGCAAGTTCTAATTTTTAAAGCTGCTCTCAGCAATTCCGTTAAGTTTTTCCTAAGGTTTTCTGGCATTGTCTCTGCAGTACTAATATCTACTGACATAAGATGCAACACTGTTCGAAAAAGCAACCGTTGAACCAAAGCCACTGGTTCTTCAGTCCAACCTGTAGAAAGCGTCTGACTCTCCAAGTTGTCACTTAGATTACAGCAGTCCCCAAAGCTTGCTAGAAATTCAGTCAGTGTGGGCACTACAGTGGCTGCCAGGGCAGAATTATGATTCAAGGTCATGTCAAACTTACAAACTTTCTCTAATAAAGATAACAAAACATGACATAAGTCAAAAGGAGAATTATTCATGTGACTGATAATAGACAAGGCAGCTGGCTCACTCAAAATGTCACTGTTTGACTCCTGTCTTGGAATAATCTCCTTGAAATGTTCCAAAGCCATGGTGTCAGGAGGAGTCTGTTCTTTGGTTGGTAAGTGGTCAAGTTTAGCCGTAAGGTGGTCATCTTTAGGTGACTGGGTTACAAAATGCTGTAGCAGACGGGGTCGTCGATGCTTATTCATTGCTATGCTCTTGTCATCCGAATTGGCTTCTGAGTCTGAGGTGGAGAGCCGTGTCTTTCTTGCGTCTCTTATTGAATAGCGGTGGGTAGTTTTACGCTGCCGTCTGCTTTTTTGAAAAACGTTTACTTTCGCAGAAACCTGACCAGATGGGGCACTTCCTTCTAAATATAATTTTTCCTGAGTAGATCTTTGTGAACTTGAGTTCTTTTCTTTGGTCAGGATTACATCAGCTGAGAATGGTAGATTAAAATCTGTTAAGATAAAGAACGGAAGTTTAGACCTTAATATTTATTTTCAAACTCAGTTTGTACAGATGATTACTCTCTTACTTATCTTCCACTTTTGGAGCTTCTCCTCAGTTTTTTTTCCCCTGCCTAGGGCTGATTTCCTTTAGCTATCTGTCATGTTCTCTGGATCATTTCCCCCTACACTTATTCTTCTCATGCTATGTACCGGGTAGCACCGGTTCAAAGGATACAAATTGATTTTGAAAACAACAAAGGAGAACAAAATTAGGGGCGTAAATCTGATTTGAAACCGTACATTGCATTCTCACATCAACATAAGAGACTCTAGATTATCTGGGATTTAGCACTACTGTTCACACCATCTTACGAATCTCCTCTAATAGTGCCATTAATTCAGCGTAACAGTATTCATTCTAAAAAAAAAAAAAAATAGTGCCATTAATTAAGATACAGGAGTATATTATATTCTCAAAAATAGCATTTAGCTTATATCCCTGATATAACTTAAGAACTTTAAGATGGTCCAAAATTATTTTAAAATCATATAATAGATACCAACTATTCTCTAAGATTGAGGTTAAAAGAGTTCTTCATTCCAAATATTTACCGAATGTGCCACACACTGAACTAGGTACAAGCATCCCTGTTTCATCCTCAGTGCCTAGAACCTAGGGCCTGGTACATGGACCACATGCAACACCTATTTCTTGAGGAAATGAATAAACTCTTCTTACTAATTAAAAAGTAAAATCAGTCTTTCTCTTTGCAATATTACATAGTAAGATCTATGTGAAAAATATAGTTCTAATTCAGAATGAATAAACAATAATCTATAAATAAAAGATCTGGGTCTCAAGAGAGAAGGGGAGAAATTAAAAAGAGTCTGACAAATTCCACCTATACAAAGGATGCAGGCCATGAAGACAACTTTCCTAAAAGAACACTAATCGGATAGCATAAGTGATAAATAATTTGTGAATTCTACAAATTCAAAAGAAAATGAGAGCGGAGTTAGTGAATCAACAAATAAGCAGTAAAACAATATTATAAGACCTTAGATAATCCCCTAAAAAGAGAGCTCCGTATCAGGAATGTATTAAACGTGCATATATGACACTGAAATACCAGACAGAAGGATTTATGTCTAACCTGATAGATCATTAAACATCTCACAATTCACATATTCCAGAAATGGTCAAGGCCAATAACTGTTAAACTGTTAATTCCTCCACTGAGACATTCACACTAAGTTTCAGATACTTAATATGAATAGATATATGTATGTGTGTATGTAATTAAAATTTTTTTTTCAAAATCAGATACTAAAAATATGTGTTGACCTTAAGTTGTAATAATTCTATCTAGTCTTGAAACAAAATATTACTTCAAATTAATCTCTTCAAAGAACAGTAAAAAAATTAAACTGAACTGCCAAAGTCCCCAGTAGAGTACTGATAATAAAAAGCAGTCTTTAAGGTAAGTGACTGAGTGGCACCTGGGTGGCTCAGCCGATTGTCTGCCTTCAGCTCAGGTCATGTTCTCAGGGTCCTGGGATCAAGACCCACATGCTGAGCAGGAAGACTGCTATTCCCTCTCCCTTTGCCTCTTTCTCTCTCTTTCAAATAAAAATAAAAATAAAAATAAAATAAGCAAAGCAGCTTTCATTTCTTTCTTCAAACTTTCCACTATCTATTTCTCTGATGGGGCTGCACACCTAGACTGACCCCTTCTGCTAAGTGTTCTGTTTCCTCGTATATTTTCTGATCATTGTTACATTTGAATAAACCCCTAAGAAGCACATGGTTTTTGTATTATTAGCAGAATAAAAATGCGTCTACCTAAAGAATTTCTCCTGTCAAGTATCATGCTAATCTATACTGTTCTGAATTGGAACTGGATCAACTATTAAGGCAGAAGGAGCTTTTCCATGGGCCTTCCTTCCCCAGTGGAATTTTGGTAACACAAGGGATGTGATAAAACAAACATACCTGCTGCCTTTTCTTCCTGAACAGGTATCTTCCATACCAGTGGAAGGAGCGACAGAAGTAGAGTAAGGAGTTCTTCTCTACATGTCAACGCCTGTATTAGAAACAAAGCAATCCTTCATGTCCTGAGGTCACGCGACACATAACTCCTAGTACCTTGTCTTAAACTGAGTCAAAAAATCCTTTTTCTTGAAAGGTTGCATTTGAGAAGTTAAGGATCAAATTAATCTATCTTAAATCCAGTGAAAGCTGTGGTACTTTTCAACTTATAAACCCTTGCAAGGACAGAAGAATGTAAGAGTATTTGACAATATTTAGCACATTCTTGCTGGTATTTCCCCAAACAGCTGTCATTACCACCATGCACATGGCAAGAATCTCTTACCTCTGAAGAAACAAATTTGCTAGGTGACAATGAAAAGTTAAGCCCTATTAATTAGCAAACCAATAAAATGAAGTTACTAGAAAAACAAAGTTTTCATGCAGTTAAATGTAAAACTCAGAGAACACAATTTTAAAAAGAGAAATTGACATTATTAATAAATGATATATATAAAGAGAGAAAGACTTATTAGTGAAGGTAACTAATAAATATGTATTGACTGTACACTACGTCCACAGCACTTACTGTCTTACCCTTTCTGGAGGATATGGTCCTGGAGAAGGTCCCCTCATTTGCTCCATCACATACATACACACAGACAGTTAAAGAACAACAGAAGGCATGTAGTATAAGTAAGTAGCTGGGTGTGGCACCGATACTCGGTTGAGGAGTTCAGAAAAAGGAGCAATCAGTTCCGGTTAGAAGTGTGGAAGTGGGCCTGGAGCTGGAGAGCGAGACGGGGCTGCTGCAGGGGTGGGGGGATACGGGTGGTCAGGGAATTAATGACAAATCAAGTTTAAGTTCCTCACTTCAGTCAGTGGGGAAGGAGCCACAGTAATATATTCAGATTTGCTTGTTAGAAAGACCGTTCCAGCCACTGTATAGAGACAGAATTGGGGTGGAACGGGAAAGGAACTGACCAGCGTTAGAGGAAGGGAAACAATAACCCAGATGAGAGACGATGGTAAACAGAAGTGCTCTACAGTAAAACTGAGAAACTGCAAAGAACAGAAATGACTTGCAGTTATCTATGGAGTGTAAGGGGGGAAAAGAAAGATCCAGAAGAACTCGAAGAATTCCGGTTTAGGCAACAAGGTGACTGATGAAGTCCTCACTAAGACAGGAAATTCAGCAGCGGTACTAGGCTGGGATAGAGATGATGGATCCATTGTTTAGACATAATAAGTTTGAGGCGTCTGTGGGATATTCAAAACCGAGAGAGCTTTTTAGTCAATAGTTATATATATAGATCCCGAGCTTAAGAAAACGACACGAAGTACATAAAAAGGAACTTGGAAGCCCCTGGGGCAGAAGTCAAGGGCACAGGCAGGAGATTTCCTAAGGAGAGAACGCAGAATGGCAAGAGAGGACGGATGGGAACGGAGCTCTGCAGAGCAACACTTCAAGAACAGAGACTGGTGGTGCCGGAGAGAGGTCTGCCAGGGAGGCCGAGAAGCAGCTCCCCCACAGAGACATAGAGCAAGAAAAATCAAGGGAAGAGAGCAGCTCCGGAAAGAAGAAAGTCAACCAAGTCAAGAGCTATTGTTCTTCAGTTGTGTAAGATGATGGCAGCAAAGGATTTGTCCAGTAGAGCGTCACTGGCAACCTTAGCAAGCTCAGTATTAAGGTAATGATAAGGTTACGAGTCAGAGGGTAGAGGGCTGGAAAGGAATGAGAAAGCAGGGACATAGCATCCAGACTATTCCCTCTAGTGCCCTGGTTAGGAAAAGGCTGAAAATACTTCAAAAGTAAAATCTGAACTACTTTCCCGGTTCCCGCCACTGTCCCTGACCCATCCCCACGTATCCAGTTCTGAAGGGTTTCCCTAACATGGCTTGGATTGTACTCCCGCCATGTCTTCCTCACGTGCACTACCCTTGCCGTTCTCCACCACCATCCTCCCACCTGCCAAATGTTGACTCATTCTTCAGGCAAGTCTTAGGCCTCTGCGGAGAGACTTCTCTAATCCCCCCCTCCGGCAAGTTAGATGTCCTGCTCCTGATTGACTTCTGGTACAGCAAACAACTTACTGAACTTCCCTGTCTGAATGCCAGCTTTCCTCCATGACTCAGCAAATATTTAGTGAGCCCCTGCCATGTGCCACTTTGCAGGGAGTGGCGAACAAGGAAGACACTATTCGCCTTCTCACAAAGCTGACATTTCTAGCAGGGGAGATAGAAAATAATGGGTACAAATAAGAAAATTTCACACAGAATGCTGCGCTATGACGAAAAGTAAACACGACAGGGATTCTAGAGTGACTAAAAGGAGGACATTTAGATGGGCTGTTCCGAATGGGCCACTTGAGCAGATGCTCAAAGAGAAGAAGGAATCCTTGCTAAGGTTTGAAGGAAAAGGGCTCCTAGGAAGTATACAAAGGGTCGGGAATGGGCTTGGTTATTTCACAGGACAGCAAGCAAGGCCAGTGTGGCTGGAATAGCAATGGGGAGTGCTAGGAGATGAGACCGGAGGGCAGAGGTTGGCAAGGTGGAGATCGAATGCGACCTGCGGGCCATGTGAAGGAGTTTGGATTTATCTCTAAATAGGATGGGAAACTTTTCCAAAAGTTCTTCCCAGTCCCCGCTCAGAGCGTGGACTCCCAGGCCCAGGCCCTAGTCCTTAGCAATCACCCCTCTTTCCTGGCATGCCTAGTACAGAATTGGATGTTAAATATTATCTCCTTGAATGACTTTAAATTCTGGATGAATAGTCAAAATTATCCCTAAAGGGCCTAGTTCCAGGTGCTTGACCTCAAAATTAGAAAGACAAACAATGTCTGGGTAACATTTCCATGTACAGCTCATACTCAGTATGTACCTTGGTATTTTTAAAGATGCCAGCAAAATGCCCAAGGTCTTTCAAAAAATGTAAACCAATTCTGGGCATGCCATTCCTGTAGAGTCCTCCCGATCTGAGTCTTTATCTTTGGTAGATGAACTAATACATTCTAGCAGAGCCTGAAGAAACCTTACAAGTGTGTGAAGCGCCCCAGCTCTTGCCCTGTAACAGTACACTGGCAAATCGTCATTGCCACACTAATAGGCATTCCTGCCTCTCAGCCTCTGCACGACACATGGTCTGCAACCTCTCTCACTCCTGCCCCCTTAGCTAAGGGGGCCCTCACTACCTTCAAGGCCCAGCTCCAGCAAAACCTCTTTTGAGAAGCTTTTTCTCCCACACCAACCCACATTTACCATTCCCCCATTCCACACCCCCCGCCTCCCACCCCAGCTCAGGACCTCATGCCTGTTTCCCCATTTCACCAAGTGCATTAGTTCTGGGAAACCATGGGCCTTTCCAAAAAATGAGACTGAAGCAAGTGCAGGATTTTGGTCTTTGCCACCTCTGCTGGAACTGCAGTCCTGTGGAGGACACTGCTTGCCTCCCCATGGCCTGATATGGCAGTGAGTGCACAACTCCTGATTCCGTTCAATCACGGTACTTTTTAACACATCCGTCATTGGGGAAGCTCTGGCTGTTCCTCTAGATCTATTACTTTTTTAGGTATTGCACGTTTCCAGATTTACTTATGCTTTCAAGTTCCAAAGAAACCACACAGATCATTCTATCCCTTTGCAAGTCAGAGAATCCTTTGCTCTTATTTGTGGGTATCCTGGCAAACTAGAACTTGCAGTCCTCTATTTCAACCCCAGCTCTGGTTCTTCTCTCCCAAGGTTCTAATGATAATTGTCACAGTGTCCAGAGGAATGGGGTGCTACCTCACGCCAACAAGGAGAAAGTTCTCAATATGCCATATTTGGCAACATAAGCCATAAACGGATTCCTGGCTATTCCTACACCGTCCGTTCTATAGAAATCACACCACTCTTCATTTAATACTTACATTTTTCTGTTTCCCCTTCTGCAGGAAAAAGGACAGCACCATGCCTTTTTAAATTCCCCACAGCAGTAATAAATAGTAAAATCACTCTCATTCAGGTGGTAATTTTTTAGCTTGACTCAAGAAACACATTTTAGGTACCTATCAGGTGTCAGGCACTGCTCCTTTCACAGTTCAAGTAATGGTGGCAGGGTCGGGGGGCAAATGGGTCTGGGGAAGGGCTGAGACGAGAGGCAAATGGATGGCCAGGACACTGCAAAGGCAGTTGAGAACCAAACCAGTGGGGCTCAAGGACCTCTGGATGACAGGCGAAGCTTAGGGCCTGGACTGGATTCAGAATGTGATGGAAGATGTCCAAAGTTACTTTAATTGGTATTAATGATATTAATGTAAATCTGGATTTGACATGCTAATTAAATTTAATGTTCCAGACATAGACAGAAATATATGTAAGTCCTTTATTTCTTCTATCAGAATTTTATAATTGTTTCTAATGTATGTGTGTATACACACACACACACACACACACATATAAGAACATTTCTTCATTAGTACTGTAAAAAGAATCTTTAAGTTTTGTTTTCGAGCTATATAGCTGTGGCTAAAGGAAACGACGATCTTCTGGATTTTTCTGTATATGCCACTTTAAGAATGGTATTTTTATTTCTCCATCTTTCTCACGTTTTAGCTGTCATTACTTTCATGATCCACTTTACAACTGTGTGTTTTTAAAACATGATAACGAATAGAAATAGTCATAAAGAGTTATTATGTTGATTCTATTATAGAGCTTATTCCTAAAAAATATTATTGGTTTTTCTCCTCTTGGTATATGGCATCTTCTATTCCTAATCTGTTTGAGTTTTTTAATGCATTCATTTCATCAAACATTTTTAATGTCCCAGTAGAGCTAAATGTACTGCTTTTTCCCATTTATGTCAAACATTATGCTCAGAGTTCTTGACTTACAACAGGGGTGGCAATCTTTGTTTGTAAACATCTATGCCTTTTTGAATCATATATGGCCTCTGCTGTACATTCTTCTGTTTCTTTTAACAACCCTTGAAAAATGAAAACCTATTCTTAGCTTGTGGGCTGTCCAGAAACAGATCACTGGCTACAGGATTTGGGTCTGCAGGCCCCAGTTCGCCCAACCAGTCCCTGTGGCCTTTCCTCCTCCCCTCCCAGCAAAGCAGGGTTATAAACTGGCTGTATAACTCTTTGTTAGGACTCGAGAAAGACTTTAGGTGCTACCTAGAAAATCCTATCAGCTAGACAAAAGTACTACCAAGAACCCTGTGGGCATTACTCCACACAAGCTTTATATGCCCGAAGTAGAGAGGTCTGTCTCAAAAGCAATTATAGACATGGCTGTTGGGGGATGGGGTAACTCCATTAAAAGTCAGAGGAAACCCGTAACACGTTTAAAGAAAGCCGTGTTATTAAAAAATGCCGACAGCTTGGACTAAAAGGAAGAGACAATTCAAAATGACACCACTGGGCCCCTCCTCTCCTGCAGGTGTGAAGGAGGGTGAGAATGCTGTGTCTTATGGAAAAGAGAAGACACCTCGGAGGACGGATCCCAGAGCTCTGGAGAACCATGGAGTAGGGAAGCACTCCCACAGGAGAAAACATCCCTTGTCCCAAGAACAGGGGCACCGACATGTCCGCTAGGACATCAGTGGGTCAGTGACGGCTCCGTGCCTCCAGTCACTCTCCATTTTGAATACAAGTATGTAGTGTGGTTAACTTGTCCCTGCTCATCACTGTATACTGTGAGTGTGGCTTTTGTGTTCCAAGTCTCTCAATCAAGAAGAGTTGTAACCCATCTTGTTTCATTTGGGTTACAACTCTTCTTGATTGAGAGACTTGCGAACACAAAAGCCACACTCACAGTATACAGTGATTGGGAGGGAGACAAACCATAAATGACTCTTAATCTCACAAAACAAACTGGGGGTTGCTGGGGGGAGGTGGGATTGGGAGAGGGGGAGCGGGCTATGGACATTGGGGAGGGGAGGCGAACCATAAGAGACTATGGACTCTGAAAAAGAACCTGAGGGTTTTGAAGGGTCAGGGGTGGGAGGTTGGGGGAACAGGTGGTGGGTAATGGGGAGGGCACGTTTTGCATGGAGCACTGGGTGTTGTGCAAAAAGAATGAATACTGTTACGCTGAAAAAAATAAATAAAATGGAAAAAAAAATAATGCATAAAATTAATAATAAAACTATGCTTGCTGAATAAAAAAAAAAAAAAAAAAAAAAAAAGAAGAGTTGTAACCAAAGCACTGTACCTGGAAGCCTCATCTGCATCCAGAACTGACAGACATCATGAGATCAGGAACTTCAAGCCTGATGCCATGATGGGACAATACTTTGAGAGTCCTGTGGGAGAGGAAGTGTGGGAGGAATGCTAATAACTGTGGCCAGAGAGGAGATGATGGTAGATAAATGATCTTCTCCTGAAACGATGGAGTCTATGTTCCTATCCCTTCATTCTGTGCTGGCCTGTGACTCGCTTTGACAACAGAATGTGGCAGAAGTGAGGTTATGCTACACCTTGCAGCCATTCTGCTCCCCTCCTGGGATGATGCTTCCACAACCACATAAAGAAGCTGAGCCTCGCCTACTGACATCAGAGAAGTTGCATGGATGAGAACTGAGGCAGCCGGGCTGACATCCAACAGCCCCCAGTCTTCTGCCAACAGACTGCATAGTCAGAGGCCCCAGCTGGCCCCACAATTAGCAGAGGCCATGATCCTGGCTGGGTCTGCCGGAGCTGCCAACTCACAGACACATGATGAGCAAAGGAACCCTTTTTCTTTCATGCCGCTAAGTTCTTAGACTGTGCTCTGTTATGCAGCAATTGCTTGCTGTACTCTGCTCGGATCATCAGCCTGGGTGTAAAGGGAGATGATGCACCAGATCACCAGCTCTCTGTGGGTAGCACCACCATCTAGTGGCCGAGAGGATACTCTCACTGCTCTGAAGAGCAGGAATACCAGCATCTCCCTACTCCTTCATTCCTGCCAAACTAATCACGCACAAATAGATCTCGGCATGTATGTAAACAGAACAGAATCTGCAGAACCAGAGTAAAATAAAGTTCATTTATTATAATTATCTCTACTAATTTAAAAGTTTGTATTATTTTCCTACTGAAATAATTCTTGCTAATATTTTCAATGACTTAACTTGTCAAATCTGAAGAATAATTTTCATTGCCTATTTTCTTGCTTCAAAACCTCCTCCATGTAAAAAACAAAACAAAACAAACAAAACATCCCCAGGGTTTTCAGAAAAAACTTACGTCTCCTTAATATGGTACACGGGGTTTGCCATCACGTGGCCTCTGCCTTCCAATCCTCTTAGCACCCCAAAACTGCACATACAGCTTTTGCTCTAACC
Organism: Meles meles; assembly: GCF_922984935.1. Classification (NCBI taxonomy): domain Eukaryota; kingdom Metazoa; phylum Chordata; class Mammalia; order Carnivora; family Mustelidae; genus Meles; species Meles meles. Next base: position 6,391,210 of record NC_060078.1, read on the forward strand.
CCGATAAACTACTCCTAGGTCACTGAATGCTCTTCCTTCTCTGGCTTCCAAGGTCTGCATTTGCAGTTCCCCTGGTTTAATGTTTCCCCCATTTCTACATTGCTAATCCCTACTTAGAGATGCCAATTTCTCTAAGAAGCATTTCCTCATTGCCCTCTCCTTTACACGCCCCCCAAAATGTTTTGTCATCGTTGCCTTTTTTCAATCTGTCTGCCTCTTCAAAAGCTAAGAGTTCCCGGTAAGGACAGTCTCTGTTCTTTAACCTCTGCATCTAGCAGAGCTGCTGATATTCCAGGCTCTGTATGGCCTGCTGAATAAACCAGTGAATGAATTGTGTAGCCCTACTACAAAAGGTCTGGTATTTTTCTATTATATGTATTTTATATATGACATTGATTGGCCATTTGTGTAGTACTATATATTAAAGTGATAATACTACAAAAATGTAGGAAGAAATAAGTACTCTCTCACAAAGAAAACAGCTGAAAAAGATACCTATTATAATTTTTAAGTGTTTTGTTATAAATACATAACCTCCTCCAGTAAAACTTCACATTTTACTCAGCAAAATAAGTAACAACTTTTTAGAACATTCATAAAGTGTGAACCGGTATGGAAATTTATATGCCAAAGTTTTAAAAAGTAGTTTTTATCACACTTGAGTTGATAATAAATTATTGTGATTTTCTATCCACTACATCAGAATTAAGTTGTATATATTTATAACCAGAGTATAGAAAAAAAATTAGAAACTGTTGTTATCAAATGTTATATGAAAACAAATACTTTTTATATTGGAAGACATCTTTTAAGTCATCCAACTAAATGTATTTAAATTATTCCTCCTTGGAACACTGAAAAAAAATAAAATAAAATTACCAAAAAAATACACATAACATTAAAAAAAATAATAAACTGGGCGCCTGGGTGGCTCAGTGGGTTAAAACCTCTGCCTTCGGCTCAGGTCATGATCTCAGGGTCCTGGGATCGAGTCCTGCATCAGGCTCTCTGCTTGGCAAGGAGCCTGCTTCCTCCTCTCTCTCTCTGCTTGCTTCTCTGCCTACTTGTGATCTCTGTGTGTCAAATAAATAAATAAAATCTTTAAAAAAATTAAATAAATTGTTCCTGATGAGGACACAGAGATCTGAAGCAGCTGGTTACCCATCTCACTGATGCTGGTGCCAAGATTAAAATTTAAGATAACTCTTCCTTTTCAGGCTGGACAAATTTTCTTTCAAAAAATCTGTAAAGGTCTGCTTATAAACTTCAGCCACAGTATCTTTAACCATTGAAAAGAACATATTTTTTCTATTTAAGGAGACTATTTTTTTCTGAAGAATAAACAGATTAATGTGTCTGTATATAAGAAATCATGACCAAATGGGGTTTATCCCAGGAATGCAAATGATGGTTTCAACATTTAGAAACCATCAATGTAATTCGTCCATCTTAACAGAATAAAAAAAAAAATATGATAGTCTCAGTGTGAAGATTCAGCAAAGGCATTTGACAAAATCCAATATCCATTCAGGATAAACTGTCTAGCAGGTTGGGAATAGATGAGAATTCCATCATTCTGATAAAAGGCATCTAAGAAAAGCCCGGAGCTAACATGATGGTTAATGGAAACACAGAACCCTTTCTCTCTGAAGTCAGGCACAAGGCAGGATGTTCACTCTCATCACTTCCACCTACCCTGGCACTAAAAGCCAATGCAAAAGGCAAGAAAATGAAATAATAGGTACAAAAACTGGAAAAGAAGTGACATTATTATTCACAGATGACTTGATAGTGTGCACAGAAAACCCTAGGAATCTGCAGAAAAATTTCAAAATAAATACAAATGAATGAATTTAGCAAAGGTATAGGATGCAAGGTCAATGTACCAAATCAATTACATTTCTATGAGCAACAAATGACAGAAAATAAAAATTTCAAATGCCATTGACAATAGCATTAAAAATAATAAAATATTCAGTGTAAGTTTAACCAAAAATATGCAGGACTTCTACACTGAAAATCAAAAAAATATGGTGGAGAAACTAGAGAAGGCTCAAACAGATATTTACACCATGCTGATAGACTCAGAAACTCAACATTGTTGCCAATTTTTTCCAAATTGATTTTTGGATTCAATGTAATCACAACGAAAATCCTAGCAAGCATTTCTATAGAAATAATAAGCTCCTTCTAAAATTTATATGGAAATGCAAAGAACTTAGAATAGTCAAACATTCTTGAAATGAATGAACTGAATGAAAATGAACACTCTGAAGAACTTATACCACCTAATTTCTAGACACACTATAAAGGCCACGGTAACCCAAACAGATGATTGATAGTGGAACAGAAGGGTCTAGAAATAAAGCCCAAGTATATGGTGAATAGATTTTCCACAAAGGAGCCATCGATTTCTCCATGGGGAAGGGGCAGACTCTCAAGAAGAAATGTAGCTGGGACGACCGGGTAACTGCACAGGGAGGAGGAGGGAGGAAGGAACCACAGCTATGGCCTCACACTGTACACAAATATTAATGCCACATGGAACACAGACCTAAAAATAAAAATACTAATTAAAAAGCTTCTAGAAAAAAAACCAGGAGAGTATTTTTGCAACTTTGGGATGCAAGATAAGGATTTCTTAGGATATAAAACACACTATATAAAAAAATCTGCTGTTCTATGGGACGCCTGAGTAGCTCAGTTGGTTAAGCGGCTGCCTTTGGCTCAGGTCATGATCCCAGCCTCCTGGGATCGAGTCCCACATCGGGCTCCTTGCTCAGCAGGGAGCCTGCTTCACCCTCTGCCTCTGCCTGCAACTCTGTCTGCCTGTGCTTGCTCTCTCTCTCTCTCTCTCTCTCTAATAAATAAATAAAATCTTTTGAAAAAAAAATCTGCTGTTCTAAAGGCATTGTTAAGAAATGAAAAGGCAAGCCACAAAGAACATATTTGTAATTCAACAAAGACATGTATCCAGGATACATGAAAAAAAAAAAAAAAACAACCTGCAACTGGATACTAAGCAAATAACCTGACTTTTAAAAATAGGCACAAAACTTAAATAGTGCCTGGAAACTAAAGAAAATATACAAGCAGCCAATGAACACATAAAATAGTGCTCAGATCATTAGTTTTTAGAGAAATGTAAATTACAATCACAATGAGATACTACTTCACATTCACTTAAGATGGTAATATGAAAAGGCTGGCAATGTCAAATATCATAAAGGATGCAGAACAACTAGAATTCTCATACACTGCTGGTGAGAATGAAAAGTGACACAACTGCTCTGAGAAGAGTCTGGCACTTTCTTATGAACACCTACCCTTTGACGCAGCAAATTGCATGCCTACATAGTTACCCAGAAAAAATGAAAATATATTCACACAAAGACTTTTTTAAGAATTTTCAGAGCAGTTTTATTTATAATAGCCAATGGAAATAAAAGCCAAATGGTTAAACAACAGGTGAATGGTCAAACAAATTGTGGTACATCCATACAACAAAACACCAGCATCAAAACTTGGTGAGTTACTGCTTCATGCATAACGGATAGAGCTCTGGGACACCAGAGTACATACTGCATGATTCCACTTACATGAAGTTCTAGGACAAGCAACACTACACTTAGATGCTGGAAATTAGAATTGTGGTTGTGTGGCAGTGGGGGAAGGGAAGCGGCTGCGTGCAAAGGGGCATGAAAACCTTTTACTAGAGTGGTGGCAATGTTCTAAACTTTGATCTCGGCTGTGGTTTACACAGGTGTTTGTCTTTGTCAAAACTCATTCAACTATACACTTTACATTTGTGCATTCACTACATGTAAATTATATAGCAATAAAAAGTCTGTTTAATTATTTATACCAAATATCTATTAATAAAATCCTTGCACAAAAGTGGAAGGGTAGCTACGGACTTCATTTGCCTCTTGCTTGGAGTACCCAAGAAATGCTCCCATTCGTGAGAGGCACGGATAACAAAGGCGAAGTTCCTCTTGAAATGCACAGCTTTGGATCTACTCTTAAATCCACCCTAAGTGATTAAACTTGCATAGTTAAATTTGCCTTAAAAATCCAAATTATCATTCTCCATTTCCTGGTTTAAATAATTAAATCTTAATAAGTCCTATTTTTTTATAATTTTTTTATTTTTTTAATGGTAAGTCCTATTTTTTAAATGGCTCTTTGTGCTCTACTTCTACTGTTCCTACTGGTTCCTACTATCATTGCTACAGATATTCCAAAGGTGAATGACTGGGGAAGAGGTTACCTTAATGTTTACACACGATATTACCTTAGGAAATATCTAAGGGAATAACCTAGGTTACACAAGATATTACCTTAGGAAAAAATATTGTTGCAATTATGACCTGGATGATTTCACACATTTAGTAATATATTAAGAGATATTTCATGACTTAAAAGAGAAAGCATACAATCTATAGAATCAGAAAGCAGATTAGTGTTTGCTTAGGTCTGAGGGTGATGGGAGGGATAGGGGAGTGACAGCCAAAAGGTGCCAAGTCCCTGTCTGAGGTGATGAAAATGTTCTAAAATTGACTATGTGACTATGTGACAGCAGCACATATCTGTGATTATGCTAAAAACCACTGATGACATATTTCACTTGGCATAATCTCCTCAAGTCCCATCCTGTTGATGCAAAAGTTGGATATTCATCCTTTCTGATGGTTTCATTTATTTGTGGAACATAAGGAATAGCATGGAGGATACTGAGAGAAGGGAAAAATGAACAGGGAGAAATCAGAGTGGGAGACAAACCATGAGAGACTATGGACTCCAGGAAACAAACTGAGTGTTTTAGAAGGGAGGGGGGTAGAGGGATGGGTGAGGCCGGTGATGGGTATTAAGGAGGGCACGTATTGCATGGAGCACTGGGTGTTATACACAAACAATGAATCATGGAACACTACATAAAAACTAATGATGTACTGTATAGTGACTAACATAACACAATTTTAAAAAGGGGGAAAATAAAGTAATATGTCTTATAAAAAACAGATCTATAAAGAAGAAAATAAAGATCTAGAAAGTGCAAAAAAAAAAATCCACTGAGTTGTACATATGAAATGGGTAAATTCTATGATACATGGGTTATATCTTAACAGCTACAGCTTTCATTAAAAACTTAGTGAAATTCTGATTAGGATTGCACTGGAATCTATATATTAATTAAAAAAAAAACAAGTATCCTTACAATACTGATTTTTCCAATACATGAAAATTATGTAGTACTACATTTATTTGGGTTGTCTTTAGTTTCCCTCAACAATGTTTTATAGAATTATGTACAGAAATTTGTACATATTAGATTTATTCCTGCACATTTGATATTTCTGATGCTACTTATAGGATATCCTAAAAAGAGAAAAACACTGAAATGTTCTAATGTGGGATGTGAAAATGAACAGAGCATGATATGCTTGTTAAATCATAAAATTGTGAAATAAAAATTACTACACATGATCTAACAAATAATTTTTCTAATTTTAAAATTTATTTGTGGAAAAGTCATACAAAATATAATAATTAAATTACATGTAGCCAGGCATTTAATAAATAACATTCATGAAAGGAGTAAAAATACATAATATTTTAGAAAATACTCTGGAAAATTTCATGACGAGTGGATACCACAGTGAAGAGATACGCTCTGATATTTGTTAGGTTCCTTAGTGTATAGTGAAAACAGGGTCATTGTTTAATTTTAGTCTCTGTAATTACCCAATATATGTATATATTAGCAAAATGCTTTAATAGCAAAAAATTTCAACAGTACTTAAGTTTCTACTAAAGTCAGTAAGTTATAAGTGTTGAAAAATGTCCATCATATTGGTGCTACAGAGACCTTATTATCTTTTCAAGTTAATTGAAATATTATCTAACTACATTAATTAGTCCCCTGAAAGCAAACAGTAAATTTTTTCTTTTGTAAAATAAATATTTTTTAATTTATTATTTTTTTTATTTTAAAGATTTTTGTTTATTTATTTATTTGGCAGAGAGAGAAAGAGATCCCAAATAGGCAGAGAGGCACGCAGTGAGAGAGGAGGAAGCAGGCTCCCTGCTGAGCAGAGAGCCCGATGTGGGGCTTGACCCCAGGACCCTGGAATCATGACCTGAGCCGAAGGCAGAGGCTTTAACCCACTGAACCACCCAGGCGTCCCTATTTGTTTTTTATTAAAATGAAGTAAAGACATAAATTATGTTTGGGCTGCGAGTTAAGCCTGTCTGAGTTACTTAATGTTCTGCATCTAGTTTTTCATCCACAAAAGAAAGTTGGATGACATCTCTATTTCCCAACTAGCTTTAGAGTTCTGTTAATTCCATAATAAGGAAACAGCAAAATACTGTATGTTCAGACCATACTTTGAGTAAACACAATGAGGTATAAAAAAAACTGGATGTATATAAGCTAAAGAACTCAATAATTATTGGTTTAAGGATTTTCTACTTTCAACCCAGAATTAGTAAACTCTCTAAGAGAATTTATACTAAACCTTTCAAAAACATATCTGACATTTATTGAAAGTGCAAATGTTTTTCTGAGTCAAAATCTTGGGTCTCTACTAATAATCATAGTTATCTCACACTGATATTAGGATTAAAAAGCTTAATATATACGAGGTCATTTTAGAAGAAAGGCCATTTATAATCCTAAGACATTTCAGACATTTTGAAAAGTATTCAAATAAACAATATGTTCATAAACTGCGCTATTTTTCTTTATTGGAGTGATGTTAGAAATAGGACATTTATCTCAAAGAGACTCTCAGAAACTAAACAACCCAGAAATTATGTATCTGTAATCAACTATAATAAACTGGTAAAAAAAAAAGTATTTGACATGAAAATGTTACCTGATCAATGATAGAATTTAGCTTGGTAAGTAACAGAAATCCTCGGCCGTGGACAAGGTATTGGCCAAGCGTAGCCATGTGTGTCTCCTCCTCTTCTTCCTCCCTGGCCTCCACCCTCTGGACCACCGCATTGCAAAGCCGGTTGACATCCGTCAGAAATTCACGTGCCAGTGAGTTACTGTCGATGCTCATGACCGAGCTATCAAATAAATATTATCAAAAAAGAAGATTAGAGAAATAAAAATTTATGTTTAAAACTAAGTGTTTTTAAGGTTGGTTGTTTTTAACCAAAGACTGACTTTACCGGGCATTGGTATTAACCCAATAATACTTCCAGACATAGTCCTGATCTAGTTGGGTGTTCCTTAAATATTCTCACATGGCAGAAATAGTCATGGGTGTAACAGTCCCTGAGCATTACCAAGAACAGGAAGTGAAAGCACAGTGAGAAGATACACAGTGAGTGGTGGCAGTTAAAGTAGATTCTGAACTTCTTTAATAGCCTCATCATAGAATAAAAATAAACCTATTACTTGTGCACTGTTCTTGCTCTAATGGCTTCAAAAAAATGAGTTGATCTTTTTAAAAATATAAACTGTTTTTCACATGAGGGAACTGACAATCATACACCCTCCCCCCAACAACCAGGGTTCAGTTAACGGAGGGAAAAGGATTTATCATCAGGTAAATAAAAACTGAAGAATTCTCGCAGCTGAAACTACGCCACTTCACTTCTTCCTATACATTTAAGTCAAAGGGCAATGCGACATTTTGAGATAAAGGAAGATAATAAGGTAAAGCAGACAGAAGAGAGGGAAAAAACCAATGTAAAGAAAAAAAATGAGCAATTATTTAGAAAGGAAAAATCATGAACAATAAAATTCCCAAAGAATTTCAGAACAGTTTCATCTTAGGGCAAAAAGTAATTTTGAGACATCCAATAATCTTTAAAAACGTTTTAACCTGGAGAGATTAAATAAGAAGTATACTGTGGAGTCTTGCTTCGCCCAAGGGCAGGGCAGGGGGCGGGGGGGGGGGGTGCCTCCTAGCCTCTGCGGAGAAGGCGGTGGACCATAGGACTGTGCCCATTCCCAAGGGGCAAGGCCAGCCTCTAAGCCCTAACCAAGCGAGGCACACCTGATTCAGGAGCAGCCGACATGCATCTGGCCGGCAAGATATGACCTGTCTGATGCCACCTGCAAAGAGGCAACCACCAATCGGGCTCTTTCTGTCTCAGGAATTTGAATAAAAGGACATAGCTGATAAGTTGAAAAGCCACATAAAGATGGGCCTGTAGTAGTCCTTGTGAGGTAGCTGAGGCGCAGAAGAAAACAACAGGGTGAAAATGGACTACTAGGATACAAAGGGAAGCAGATAGACATGAAAGAGGGAGACTAAAGAAATTCTTAATATTACTTTGGTTCCTGTCCATTTTGGGGCCTGATGATTTATGTCCTGGATTCCCATCAAAATACTAGGTGTTATTATAGTAACAGTCTCCTCTGTAGCATAACAAAGATCATTAGTTTCAATATTGTTGATTACTAGGAAAAAGTATAAAAAATAAAATGTACATTACTCATTATCCCAAAATATCCTCCCTTACATAAATATTGGCTTTTTATAAAGCTTTCATAAGGTAAAATTATTCAATAAATCAAATAATTTATAATTCATATTAATATAAATTATATATTATAATATGTACATAATATATAAACATCTATATTCAGTCCATAGTTACCGATTTTATTAACTTATCTCACCTACTCTGCCACGGATTTTAAGGTACATAATTATTTAGTACACCACTAAAACAAGTAACACTGCCAATTAGAGTATAACACAATGCCTTCTTATCTCACCTTCTAGGCGGTCAAGACTACCCACCATTCTTAAGAGTGCTACACTACTGTTCTTGGGATTTTCTTCCAAAGATGCTGACATCATTCTGAAAGTTTCAATGCTGGCACCTAATCTTAGCACATAGGATCAGAAGAAAGTTTCCGAAAATATTTAAAACTCATCAGATGTAGTACAGCAAGTGTGTAACTGAGCTAAAGCGCTGAAATGAACCACTAAGGACCGAGCTCCCCCGTAAGCAGGCAAGAGCGACCCCTTCACCAAGTGCAGCCGGCTCCCAGTGCTTAGTAGACACCACTGATTACAAGGCACACTGCAACTTTAGCAATATTAAAAATGTAAAAAACTTTAAAATTACGGTAATAATTAGGGTCTATTTTCTGGAAATGAAGATAATAATAACTAGCATGAATATTTAGGTATGACAATTACGGAGGAAATCATTTCAATGCTACGTCCTAAAAGCACAAGATGCCAGGTCGGCAAAAAACATTACAATAGGGGTACCTGGGTGGCTCAGTGGGTTAAAAGCCCCTGCCTTCGGCTCAGGTCATGATCCCAGGGTCCAGGGATCGAGCCCCACATCTCTGCTGGGCAGAGAGCCTGCTTCCTTTCCTCTCTCTCTGTCTGCCTTTCTGCCTACTTGTGATCTTTCTGTCAAATAAATAAATAAAATCTTTAAAAAAAAACCATTACAACATATGCAGAAATGTACATTATTCCTGATTTTTAAATGTATATAAAATAGACACAGTTACATAAATAGGGTATTATGTATCAGTGATCTGATCTGTTTTGATTCACGTAGATATTTTAGAAATCTTTTCACATGCACTCTCTCTTACTCTTTCCGCTAGCTTCTGGCACGCTGCTGCATGCATATGTAACATGTTGCTCACTATATAGAGGACTGTTAACTATGCAGCCAATCTCTTATTGAGTATTTAGGCTATTTCTAGTTTTGATTATCATAAACAGAGCTGCAATGAACATCCTTACACTACTTGCACATTTATTCTTTATGTGTTTGTGGTAGAAACTGCTGTTACTTCCTCCTACAATAGGTTTTACACATTTCTGGTTAGGTCTCTTCCAGGGTGTTCTGTAGCGTTTGCTGTTGTTCTGAATGGGATTTTGTTTCCATTATATAATCTAATTAGGAAAGAGAGCTGGTATGTAGGAGGCAAATGGAAGTATATTTATGCTGATACAGTAATCATATATCCAAACTTCTTACTGAACTTTCATTAATTTTTTTTGAGATTTACAGACATAAAACCCTATCATCTACAAATAACAAAAATTCTGAATTCTCCTACCAGTATTCACACACTTTCCACTCTTCAAAGTGCATTAGTTAGCACTAACAGAACATCGTCAGTAGGGGTGATGGGGGACACTTCTGCCTTGCACATTAATAAATATTCATTTCTTCCTGCGCATCTAATAGGGATGTTGAACTTCAGTGAATGCCTTTCAGCCATTCTGAATGCCAACTGAAAAGATGATTGCATGGTATATTTAATTTAATTGATTAATTAATATATTTTTTAAAGATTTTATTTATTTATTTGACAGACGGAGATCACAAGTAGGCAGAGGCAGGCAGAGAGAAAGCAGCAGGCTCCCTACTGAGCAGAGAGTCCAATGCAGGGCTCGATCCCAGCACCCTGGGATCATGGCCTGAGCCAAAGGCAGAGGCTTTAACCCACTGAGCCACCCAGGCGCCCCTGCATGATATATTTTAAAAATTTTTAAAAATATTTCAAACACCCATGTGCAAAAACAATGAATACTGTTACGCTGAAAAAAATAAATAAATTTAAATACTGAAAAAAAAATATTTCAAACACCCAGAAAAGTACAAAGAATATATATGAGGTAGATATAGCAAAAGCTCAGATTTAGCAAAATTAACATTGTGCAGTGTTCAGATCAGTGTGTGTGTATGTATAGTACAGGAAAGTCACACACCACCTCACTTCTTCCTCTCTTTAGTTGATGTTTATCATTTCTATACATGTTTTTATAAGTTTTTACATGTTTATAGCCACAAAAATATTCAATACTGTTTTAACTATTTTAACTATAAATAGTATAACATATGTATCCTTTTATAACTTTATTTTTCCTCTCAACATTGTTCCTTTAAACCATTATGCAATAGGCCATCGTATGGATACACTACAATTTATATATCCATCTCTACTAAAGGCAAGTTTAGTTGTTTGTACTTTGGGCTTTAATTAATGTCACATAACTATGTAGTTTCAAAGGCTTAGACAGAAACAAGTATTTTGGTTGCTTTTATCTATTACATTAATACTTACCAATCTCTCAACACTTCTGTAACATTTAGAGTCTTTATAATTTGAGCTCATGAACCAGATGAAACAAATACTCCTAGAATAAAGCCTCACCTATTTAAAGAAAAGACAAACATATTAATGGTAATAGTAAAACAAGTAATTTTAATAAAGTTCTGACACAAAAACCAATGGCCAGTCTTCATATTTGATGTGAAAGAAGCCAAAGAAGTTTTTGAACCTCAACAACACACTACGAAATTTCTAGAGCTCCAACAATGGAATCTTGAGACAGGAAGTGTTGGAGCATACTTGATCTGAACAAGGCAACTTGATCACAGATCCCTTCTCCTCCCTTCCTTCCAACTCCTCACAACCTCCAGGTAAATCACCAGTTAACTATAAGGGGAATCAGCGCAGTATCGGTCTTCCTAACACTGAGTCTAAGAGGCAGTGGAATACCATCGACATACATACTATGGGTAGCCAAGTTATTACTCACCTGTGAGAGTGAAAGGCACCTGAGGATATATGAAAACTCAAAAAATACTAAAACCAAACAATGAATAAACTACCACCAAACTTCATATCCTTGTTCAAGTTTTAAAAATGAATTAACCTTTTGTGTACAATACAATGAAGGCTATTTCTGAACACTAAAGGATAAATTCCTACTTCTAGGGTAGCAACAAATGCTTCTGTTTAGTTACCTGTTTTCCCTTCTCTATAGTTGTGCCCAGGCAAGGCATAAAAAATATTTTATTACAGGTACAAGGAAACCGTGAATGTTTATTTTGAAACAAGTGTTTAAATCAGAGTGATCTTTAATTCCTTCAAAATGCCCAAATCTAGAGAACTTTCTTGAATTCCCCTCAGTTTGGCAAACTACTTATATTCTAGGCACTTGAGGATAAAGGAGGCAGGAAATGGATTGGGGGCTGTTAAGACTACACAGGGCTTCGCGTGATGCAGGAAAGACACCTTTTCCCAGACTGGTCAGCCCCACGTTGGGCACACAGCTACCCAAGCACAAGCTAAGCTTCAGTCCTGCTGCCACACTCAGAGCACCAGGGGCAAGTGGGTCACTGCCCAACCAAAGGAGAAAGCCCTGGAATGAAGTCTCAGTTCACCCTCCGTACCTGCTCCTGCCGCGTCCTCAGCGCATACAAGCCACCCACATATTTTCAACTCTAAAATTACAGAAAGGCAAACTATCAATCAAATTATGAGTCTAAAGATGGTATTTCATTAACTGCTATGACTCCGACTACCCTCCAGTTTGGACTACTGCAAGGCAGAGCCATCCATCTGGGGATGCTACGGTGACTCCAGGTAACTCGGCACAGCCATGAGAAGTGGAAGCTGACAGACAACTGGATCCGTCTGCTTTTCTTTGTTACTGGGGGACATTTCTAGGCCATGCTGAGTGATTTCTCTAAATCTCTTAAACTGGAATGGCTTCTTTATCTGTATTTTGCACAGCCCAGCTTGGATGTCCATGGAGTTTCACTCTATCCGAGATCGTAATTCTACCAGCCAGCACAGTCAGCGTGACCTCTCTTACTCCGCCACCACCCTCGATAAACACAGCTGCATTCGAACTTTTGTCATCCTGCACTATGCTGGGTGTCCGTGAAGTCTGCAAATAGTTTTAAAAAATAGACTGAAGATGTCCCTAGGGCATTATATGTATTTGCCTTTGTTTCTAAACTACATAAACACCCTGTAGGTACTTATGACTGTCTTACCCCCAAGGTCATGAATTCCTTAAGGATGGGGACCCTGTTTTATCACTTATTCTACTTTATAGCCAAAATGCTAAATTTAAAAATCATCCTTGTTACTATCATATCCAACTTCCAATGCAATTATTATTATAATGTCATAATAAATAAAACCTCCTCACAACAATGTTACCAGAATTTTTATATTAAAATAAATGAAAAGCATAATAACAAAGTACCTATAATCTTATAAATGAACAAAGGAAAATAAGTTTTTCTAATACAGTGACTGGTAAAGTATAAAACATGAATGGCTAAAACAAAGAGCAAAAACCTAACAGTGTATTAGCTATACCTCTTAGTTTCATTTCATCAGAAATTTCATTAATATGGCATTTAATTCAACATATGTTTATGGGACATTTATTATCTGCCGGCTACTATTTTTGGCACTGGGAATAGGGCAAAAACAAAATCCCCACCCTCATGGATTCCATGAGGTAGAGACAGATGAAAACAAACATATTGTAATATCAGTAAGTGCTATAAAAAAATAAAACAGTAAGGATACAGAGTGACTGGGATGCTACTTCAGAGAGGGTGACAAGGACTGTCTAAGAGGTGGTATCTGAGCAGAAGCCTGAATGAAGTCAGAAAACGGGCCACGTGAGCATCTAGGAAAAGTATCCCAGGGCCTTGAGGTTAGTTTATGTTTGATGCATTGGATACGGAGCACAAGAGAAGTTAAAAAGTATTACAACGAGTGAGAGAAGTCACTCATTCCCACTTGCCAGGGATTGAAGTAAAGTGTGGAAAGGTGAAACAGAAGTGTTGCCCCGGAACTGTTTCTCCCCAACAACGGGAGTCTCCTTCCTGTCTGCCTCCCACCGCAGAGAGTCTGCAAGGCATTTTCAGCCAGTGTGAAGAACAGCACGGTGTAGTGACATTCAAGACTGGGAGGAGAGCAGGATAAAAGGGAAAATAAAGTTCAGTGTAAGCTATGTTAGGTTTGACAGGTGGTGTGGGAACCAAGCGAAGGACCCCGCAGATCTGCCTAACTGGAGCGCAGGTGGGGAGGCTGGACCTGGTGGGTCAATTCGGAAGTTACCAGCCTACAGATGTGTTTAAACAGGACTGGGAGGATGGCAGTAGCCAAGAGCGTGCTGTCCAACAGAGCGTTCTGCAACGACAGGACTGTAGCCAGTGGCTATCGTAGTGATCTGTGGGGACCTAGGAAATGCGTATAAATGAAGCAGAGAAGAAGATTCTAGGACTGAGCCCTGGGGTTAGCATCCCCGCGTCAGGGAGAGGCGTAGAATCCAACACAGGAGACTGAGCAGGAGCAGCAAGTAGGGCAGGAGAAAAATCAGGGCTGTGGTACCTCCGAAAGACCAGGTAAAGAAAGCTTCAATGGGAAAAGCTGACCAGACATGTCAAGTATTGCGGGAAGGCTGAGTAAGACGAGGACTGGGAACGGACCACTGGATTCAGCAACATGGAAGTCACTGACAACCTTGTCAGATGGTCTCAGTGGAGTGGCAAAGGCGGTGAAGAAGAGGGGCAAGGAGTTTAAGATGGTGCTTGACACGTTCTGCCATAAAGGGCAGCAAGGAGTTGGGGACAGCTCAACACAACATGGGATGGGGGAGGTGGTGCTTTTTCTTTTTTCTTAACAAGTGACATTACAGCATATTTGTAAGCTGAGAAACTATTATAGCATGTTTATATAGCATATTTCTCCAAAGAAGAACGGAAAATAGAAGAAAAACTAGAATGAGAGGAGGTCACTGCAGTGGGCAGTATGAAGGGGATGCGGCGTACACGTGCTAGGCACACCGGCAGTTCATGTAACGGAACCAAAAGGATGACAGGCCACGTGAGCACATGCAGAAAAATTGGTATATCTGGCAGTGAATGGACCAATATTTTGGTGCTTCTCTTTTCTTGGTGGAATAAACTGCAAGGCTGCAGGCTAAGAGTGAGAAGTAGGAGGAGGTGTTACCTGCTGAGTGGAATGGGGTCGCAACAGCTGCCCGTAAGAGACTTCTTATGAAGCTGTCATTAGTAATTAAGATTGAGTTCGGCTCTTCAATTCCTGGACCTGTACCTCAGCCAGTCCAATTCCCCAACATGTTTGCAAGCACAGAATGACAGAATGGAGGATGTCAAATCCCTTATGGGAGTCTAAATAGATGACAGGCACAGCATTCTCCCATCTGTGCCCACAGTGTCCCTGCCAAAGGTAGAAACTGGGTTATCCGGAAGGAATTATTCTTAGAAAACCCCTGTAACCCTTACTGTTCATCTTTTCCTTCTGTAAATATTTGAGAATCTTTTAAGTTGATCTCTAGAATTGTTTGTGGAGATAACATCAAGCTCACTCTATGTTCTTGTTTTATAATTTTGGAACTTTCTAATAGTGTTCAAATTCCCCAGAATTGCTCAAGGATTACCCACTCATCAGTGACATAAACACATTTTCTCAGAATCTGAATCTGAGATGTGAGCATTTAGGGCAGCCAGAAGTTCTGGTACCATCTCCTCTCTAATCATGGGCTTAAAGTTTCTATTATCATTCTTACATCCATCTTTATTAATCTGTGTGGAGAGCATTCTTCATGTCAGAGAAGTCAGTAACAAAACAGAAGCTGAGTTTCATTTACCCTCTGTATGCAATTATAGGGTCAGGTTTGTTTTTTTTTTAATCTTTAAATGTGAGTGGCGTTGACACACAATGTTACATTAGTTTCAGGTGTACAATGTAGTGAGGCAACTACTCTGTACTATGCGGTGCTCACCACAAGTGCGGCTACCAGTTTGTTTAAAACAAAAAATCTATTATCTGCTTGCTGTTTATCGTCTATATATAAAATGTAAAAGGTCAGCCTCAACCTTTTTCAAAACCTCAGCGCATTCTCTCTCAGGGCTGTATTCCTCTTTTACATGAGATTCCTGCATCCACATCTATATATTTTTGTTTCATATCCTCCTTTCCTTCTTCCGCACATGTTATTTTAAAATATGAGTTCATCTGGCCACTTGACCTTGCTCTTTTCTTCACATACTATTTCCAGTTGTTCAATAAAAACTCTGCCTATGGCCAGCTTACACACACTTTCCCTTCTGGAGACTACATCCATGGCATCATATCTATCTTTACTTGGAAATTTAGGGACTCTGTATTTCCTTTTTTTTTTTTTTAAATAACTCTGTATTTCCAATGCTCTAATTCCAGATTTCCTCCATATTCCTCTTACTGTTTCTTACTTATTTATTTACCATTTACTAAAACACCCACTCTGTGCTAGGTACTAAGAACACAAAATGTGAAAGTAATTTCAGTCTCTGCCTCTAAGAAGGTCCCATTATAGTGGCAAAGGCAAACCAACACACAGGGTGTTGTGTACTGATAAGGGGACACTAAATCCAATTTGGGTAGTCAGGGAAGCTTCATGAAGGGTGTAATCTTTCACTAAATGTTGAACATGTAAAGGAAGAGAGAAAATGGGGGGAGTTGGGGCGCCTGGGTGGCTCAGTGGGTTAAACGCCTCTGCCTTTGGCTCAGGTCCTGATCCCAGGGTGCTGGGATAGAGCCCCGCATCAGGCTCTCTGCTCCATGGAGAGCCTGCTTCCCCCTCTCTCTCTGCCTGCCTCTCTGCCTGCTTGTGATCTCTGTCTGTCAAATAAATAAATAAAATCTTAAAAAAAAAGAAAGAAAGAAAATTGGGGAGTAAAGGCATACAGACAGAGAGAGCAGCTCAAGTCAAGTCCCTGACAGAATTATGGTTAAGTTTGGTATCAAAATGCAAAACGAGAAGCAGGCAGATAAGGATGGAGAGAATAGTGACCAAGGGTAAGTAAAAAGAATTTCTGGTGGGCTGAGAGCTTGGCAAAGGTCAAAACCCATGAATTTTGGGTAGAATTACTTTTCTCGGGTGGTTGAGACTCTCTAGCAGGGCTCAGCTGCTTGGATCTAGCAGCAGGTAGCGCAGACTGTACCACCGATGTAGAAATGGGAGTTTTGGTGGGTGGAGGAAGGGAAAGAGAACTAAAGTACAAGCGGGAGAACAATCCATATGGTCAAAACAGGGATACAGACTGGCGAGGAAAGAGAAAGAGGCCAGGCAGATGTTGATACACAAGCTACAATACAGGCAGGCAGTCAATCTCTCTGAGATCAAAGAATAAAAAATGAGGGAATATTAAAAGGAAAAAAAAAACCCACGAGGGAAGAAAGGATACTAGAATTTTTAGATTTCTGAAACAAGAGTTCAGATGATAACACCCAGAGTGTAACCATACAAGCAGGTGTCTGAAATGCAGGTTAAGGTCACTGCCGTTGAGTAAACCATGAGGCTAGTTTTTTGGACAACAGATCATCGTTAGCTCTTAAAACAAAAGCTCCTTGATGACAGGGATTTTGACTGTTGCATTTACTGCAAAATCTACAGCATCTAGACCACCACGTGGCACAGCTATTTGCTGAATTTGTTAAATGAATGACCTGGGTTTCTCTCAGGGTTCCCATTATGTCCACTTGTCTAATGAAGCCCTCACAGTGAGTTGAAATTAGGCTCAGAGTTATAAGCTCTTCTCATTATCTCCTTAACCTTCTGGAAATAAAATGGTCAATAAAATTAGTCAGCAGCAGCTCTGCTTTTATTGAGTGAGACTCCCCACAGACATTTGGATAGTTGACTATGATATCTTAGCTCTGTTCTGGTTCTGTGATTAATTGCCATAACGCATTACCCAAAAGATCACAGAACTTAGCTATCTGCGGATAGCTCAGTCCTGTGGATGCTGACACGGTCCATTTCCTTGACATGCAGTATAAAACTATTACACTTCCCCTACACCAAGTCATCACTGCCTATGTTCTTCAGTCTTGGGCATTTTTAAATCTCTTGTCGTTTCTGTGTTTTAATCAGTGCTACCAAAAATATTACAGTGACCACTAAAAATACAACCTCAAGCTCAACAGCAGAATAAGGGCGCTTATGTCACCAAGCTTCTTCTCCAAGAACTATCAGATCTATCATCAATTCACTCATTCATAAATTCAACCAAAATTTATTATTCAATAAATATTCTAATAAATATGTACTGATCTCCTTACTCATTGTATTTTCCTAGGTGTTGAATTGGTTGTGATGGGGGTGAAAACAAAGGCAGAAGAGTGTGAATCTAGCAACTACTGGCCACCACACAACGTGAAGTTTGGCTTCCTTTTCCATGAACTGTCCATCCCACAGAGTTACTGTGTAGATCTATGAAGATTATATAACATCAGTAAACATTCTTGGAAAATAGAGTTCCCTCTAGGTACCCAGCACTAGGTGATGGTAGAGAGTGCCATCTGGAGGAGGAAAGAGATCATTACAATCCCTCCTTGGAGCAGTGTGTATGGAAATGTCAATGTTAGACTTTATGACCACACAGTATTCAAGGAAGCACTGAAAATAAAAGTAGGGAGTACCAGTGTATGTTGTTTTCTCCATGTCTTGTGACTTCTACAGAAAAGGAGTAGAGGAAAAATACAATAAGAAAGCTCATAATAACGAACTTTACTCTCAAAGCCTGATTAGAAATCATACCTTTTCCTCATGAAATGGTAATATCTGAAGGTCCCAACTCCTAATTTTCATCAAATGCCCAAAGTCCTAGCAAGTTCATTTTTAAAATAATATTATGTGCTTGCCTAAATTTCTTAATTAATATAATATTAGAGAAATTACCACTGGAAAGAATATTATTTTAGAAATGTATATGTACCAAAAAGGAGGAGACTGCTATCAACTAAAGGATTATTGAGAGGATCAAACACAACACGACACATAATAATAAGTATTCAATGAATTCTTTTGAACAGAACCTGCGGTGATTTGAAGCAGCCTTCTTGAAAATAAGGGCTGGTCGTTATGGACTATTAATTATGCTAAATCCCATCTCTCCAGAGTTTAATATATATGAAATACAGACTGATTAATGACTTTCCCAAAGATCTCATATATTCTTTGCAACACAACACTAAAAAAAACCCCTTTGGGAAAACAATAATAACACTATTTATGCCATTTCATAAGTGATATAAATAAAGGTAGGAATGTGAATGTTAGAATCACACATTTTCACAATGGCAGAAACTTTAGGCATCATATTCTCCATCCCCACATTCTACAGATGACAAAAACTGAAGCCCACAGGTCTGCTCTCCCACGGTTAAGTCCCATGACAGTTGCCTTAGGAGTTACATGATATTTTTAGAGCTAATTAATGAGAACTAAAATAGCCAAGTTTAGAAGACAAAGCCTTTCTTCTTCAGTCAGGTCAATTAAAAATTAGACAATGGGCAAAGAAGTTTCCTTAACACTAAATACTACCTCTAAATGTTATCCAGAACCTTTACTCAAATCCACTAGACTGCAATCTGTACACCTGGAAATAAGCTTCAAAAACCTCTCTCTGCAAACTTCTGGCTGTTGCACTAAGTGCAACTGCAATTAGGCAGTAATCCGGTCACTCTGTCCTATGCAGTTTCACTCCTCCAGGCTAATATCCTGCTACCCCAAACTTCTCAAGGTCTTCTATAGCTTCATGCTATCTTTCCCCATGGGTTTCCACATTTCCCATTTACATCAAGAAGTAAATGAACTGGGGGAAAAACAACAAGAAGCAAAACACTCTGCTCCTCCTCGAAAGAAGTATTTACATTTTAACAAGAAGCAACACCTTCAGTCTAACTGGAATTACAACAGAAGAGGGGTAGAAGTTGGCTCTGATATAGGTGTTCCATATTAAAAATGTAGGACAACAGGGGCACCTGGGTGGCTCAATCAGTTAAGCATCTGCTTTGGGCTTAGGTCATGATCCCGGGGTCCTGGGATCAAGCCCCGCATCACGCTCCCTGCTTGGCAGGGAGCCTGTGTCTCCCTTTCCTGCTCCCCCTGCTTGTGCATGTGTTCTCTCTCTCTCTCTCTCTCTCAAATAAACAAACAATAAATAAAATCTTTAAAAGAAAAATGTAGGACTACAATAATCCTTAACCAGTAAATGTGGGGTGGGAAACAGTTGTACTGTTCCTACTTTTATTCTGCACTATGCCTTTAGGCTAAGTTAAAGTACAAAAAAATGTGCTGAAATATTTTCAATTTATGTAGAATTGCATAGGCTGATAAAGAAAACTCAATGAAATGAAAAGGACAGTGGTTCAGAGCAACGGGTAGAAATCTAAGAAAGCAGTAGCCCCAGGAAAGTGAACATACTATTTTTTTTTTCATATTTCAGGGAGTCCACAAACAACACTGCCTGCTTTCCTCCCTCTCTCTAAGCCCATGACATTTTGGTTAACACTCTCAATTCTCTCTGTCGTGCTTGCCAGGACACCTGTGACTGGCCCAGAGAGAAATCATCGTGGCTCCTCATTTGACAAAACTGGCCCAGCCATGGTGTAGCAAGGCAGAATTTTAAAAGAAATTCAGAGGAAGTGACACCAAAATGTATCAAAGTTAAGCCCTTCAACAAGCAGTTCGTTTTCCCTAAAACAGAATGGGCAACTAGATATCTCTGATGAGCCTGCATTTGATCCTGAGCACCATAAAAGAATGGAAATTGAGACACCTGTGGTTATAGTGAGGTGGCAATAAACAGAACCATGAAGGCTCATCCAGGTAGATCATCCCTCCTCTTCCCCGCTTTACATCTCTGCTGGAAGAATGTGCTAAAAATTTTATACTGCATAGCTGATATGTCCTCAAGACAGATCTCTGGGTTTCTACAGAATAATGATAATGATGATGACGACGTAGCTGCCATCTACAAGTGACTACTACCCATCAGGCACTCCTAAAAGAACTCCCCTACAGCTGTTGGTTTAATCCTCACAACAATCTCATAAGTATAATTAGAGTCCTACTTGTCACATGTTAAAAGCTGAAGCACAGTAAGGTTAAGCAAGTGCTTCAGGTCACAGAGCTACTAAGTGTCAGAGGCAACATTCAGACGCAGGCAATCTGTCTGTATTCTGCGTTAAGACTTTCTCTTCTCCCCCCCCCCCCCCCCCCCCCCCCCCCCCCCCCCCCCCGCAATCATTAACTCCGCCCTCCAAATAACCA
The DNA here is from genome assembly GCF_922984935.1 of Meles meles. Lineage (NCBI taxonomy): Eukaryota > Metazoa > Chordata > Mammalia > Carnivora > Mustelidae > Meles > Meles meles. Next base: position 6,412,098 of record NC_060078.1, read on the forward strand.
GCTCCTCCTCCCTCACTGCTATTTCCATGGATGGCCTCTACCCAGTCGCTCAGGGAGAAACCGAAACAGCACTTCATCTAGGCCCAGTCAGTTCTTTGGCTTGACAGCAGCCACTTACTACCTCTACGAACTTGGCTTCTTGGCTTCTTCTCTCTAAGCCTCAGTCTTATCTAGAAACGCATCAAGTTGTTGTGGATATTTAAATTACAGGAGATAACGCACATAAAATGCATTGCACAGTGCCCAGCACACCGTAGGAAGATCAATACTTACTCCCGATTATGATCACGACCTTGAATCTGTTTCTCTCCCTGCAACCTGAGGCCTGAGCGTCCTCGGCTCCTCAACCCCTCTCTCACCTGCAATACCACCACCCTCTTAACTGGTCACACTGCCTGGTCTACTTTCCATCCAATCCAAATTCTGTAACTGCTAAAACTGTCATTCACGTTTCTTAAAAATAGTAAGCGACACTCTAGTTCTTAGGGAGGAAGTTTCCAACTCATTATTACTATTATCATTATGGTGCTCTGTATTTCCCTCACTGTCCAACCTTCCCAAGCTCTCGGTACACCTCAGGACACCCTGTCCATAATTCCTCCTAAGGGTACTCACTTTCTCAACACTATTTCACTAATGCTTTTTGTCATGTTGCTGCTGCTATAGAAATTCCTATTAATTCCCAGTTAATTACTTTCTACATGCCTCTTAGGACTCACCGTATTGTGTTACAGTATTGTATTGTTTCTTTCCAAACTAGATTATACTTCCCTTAAGAAGGGGAGTCGGGTCTCATTTGTTAAAACAAACAAACATACAATTTTTTTTTTTTTTTGCCTAGTACAGTATTGCCACGAATAGTAAGAGCTCAACAAATAAAAACTAATTCGCTTAATACTAACTATGATAGAAAATATTTTAATATTCAAATTACTTTAGGAAATCTTCCTGCCCCTAACGCTTTCAGAAATAGCCACATATACAAGACTTTTTCCATTCCTTAGCAAACATTTAAGATACTAAGGAAAGCGCTACAGAAACATGTAGAAATTTCCACAAAATCTTTTTAGATTAAAAACAAAAAACTTCAGCAATAAAATCTTGCATGTTTATTCTTCCTATGTTAAAGATTATAACGCAGTATATACAGTTTAAGAGCTTTTTAAAACCGATTCTAGAAATAATGGTTTTCCATACCTCTTAAGGAGACACTATAAACAGAGCTTGGCATCTTATCCTAAATGTGAAATGAAAATAATAAAAATAATTTCTAAGCAACATCATAATGATCAGTAGTTTCTAATATATACTTTGTATAAGGTAAAAGATTTTGTAAAATAAGTTTCTGAAATACTGAGCACAGATATGTACAAGCTTTGAAGATACCACATAAGCATACATAGCAATAGTTTCCTCTTACTCATAATAATCTATAATTCTTATAGACACAGTGAAAATTAGCTTTATTCTAAAAACCATTTAGTTGGGGCAGTCAAGTACAGAAAAATGCATTCACTGCTATAAAACTTTTCACATCAAGAAAGATTAACAGTGAGATCAAATTCAGATGCTGCTGCTTAATCTACTGCTCTCTAACCAGCCATGAAGATGGACAGATAGTAGGAGAGAAGGGCATAGTGAGTGAGAGTGATAGATAACAGAAATAAAAAAGGAATGTGTATATATATATATATACACACACACACACACATACACACATACATAAAGCAAATGCATTTCAGATTCAACCTACACTTAATATTTTTTTTTCTGCCTCATTGAGTATCATCACAGTTTAGTTTCTACCACTATGGTAAAAATGTGCAAAGACACGTGCAAAGACAAAGGGTTAAAGTTATAAATGAATTATATACAAGAAACCAAACACTATCACTTTGAGTAGTGTATAAGGCATTTTTTGGCTATGAGATTATTTTCTTAAAATCCATTAGTTCAAGAGATTAATGGCACAAAGAATACTACACTAAAAGTCAAGGGACTTTTGCTTTTCTATTTTGCCTCAACACTCTAGGATCTCAAGCAAAATGCTTAACCTTTCTGATCCCGATTCTTCTTATACATATTAAAACAAAAATAAAACTAGATGATGTCTATCTTTAAGACTGTGAACTTTCATAATAGTATAGCATTCAGAAAATAGTAATACAGTAACAGTAAACATCAAATTTCATTTAAGATTAAAATTACATATTCTAGGGACACCTGGGTGGCTTAGTCCGTTAGGCGTCCAACTCTTGGTTTTGGCTCAGGTCATGGTCTCATTTCAGATAGACAGAGCCCTACCGGGCTCCACCCTGGGCAGAGTCTGCTTGAGATTCTCTCCCTCTCCCTCTGCCCCTCCCCTGACTTTCTCTCTCAAGTTAATAAGTAAAATCTTTTTAAAAAATTATACATTCTAAATGTTGCCCTAAATTGTGCATAATCAAGTTTTGTCAAAACTACCTTACTGGATTCTATTTTTCAGAAATAATGTGTAGAGAAAATAAATATCTTTCCGCTGTATGGAATATATGATTTCAAAAATAGTCTCTAAAATATTCAAATACAGCAAAAAAGAACAGTTACCAGCATTATCATCTTTGGAAGAATTATTAAAGAGGAAATCCAGAGAAAAGTAAAGGATTTTAATCTTTAATGAACTCTAAGTTATAATGCAATAAAGATCTAATAAAGTCTAAACACGCAAATATTAATAAGCAGCATAAAAGCAAGCTGATAGGCATAAGCAGCTGTTCTACAAGTTACACCAGTAAAACCTCCTTTTGGCATTGGCCAGGATACACTGAACTGTGCACTTCAATGAATCCATACCCAGAAGCAGTAACAATGAATGCATTTTATGAACTGATAAATGTTTTGTTGCCCTTTCAAATAAGCCACATTAATATAATAAAAGAGGAAATCATTCTCAGGATTGCTTAATTTTACACTCATCCAAACTCAAATAATTACACTGCTAAAATAATATGTATGCAATTATGATTATTCTTCTTCAAACTAAGGAACTCAGACAAATGAACTACAGAACTAATAAAAATTCTATTGTAGCAAATCACATTTTGATCAGAGCAATCTTAAAGATGGAAGAGAAAGGAAAAATTAATATACTATTACTGCTCTTTAAAAGTTCATAATACTCAAATGAGCATGTGGAATTGGTTTCACTTATGCTAAATAAATAACTGAAAACACATTTAGCCAAAAATCAAATGCTACAACAAAAAAATTTAAATGTACTTAACCAAAATATATTTCCAATAAGCAAAGATACAGTTACCTTTGAAACAAACAGTTAAGCACAAGAACAAGTTCCTAAAAAAATAGCGAATCCATCCCAACAACAATCCTGGGGGTGGGACATGGTTAAACCATGCCAAAAAACAGGCTTGAAAGTAGAGAAAAAATAGCCAACATTATTCACAAAATTAGAACAAATAATACTAAAATTTATATGGAACTACAAAAGAACCCAAATAGCCAACCTGATCTTCTGTTTTAATGTTTTTATTTACTTATACACATACACATCACATCACATCTTCTTTATCCATTCATCTATTTATGGATACTTTGGATGCTTCCATAATTTGGCTAGTGTAAATAATGCTGACATACACACGGGGTACATGAATCCCTTTAAATAAGTGTTAGGCAAACCAGTCTTGAGAAAGAAGAACAAAGCTAGAGGTATCACAATCTCAGATTTCAATATATACTACAAAGCTATACTAATCAAAACAGTAGGGTACTGGAACAAAAACAGAAACATATATCAACAGAACAGAATAGAGAGCCCAGAAATAAACCCATGCTTCTATGGTCATATAATTTACAACAAAGGAGGCAAGAATATATAATGGGAACAAGACAGTCTCTACCAGATCGCTTTCTTATACTATACACAGAAATTAACTCAAAAAGGACTGAAGACTAAATGTGAGACCTGAAACCATAAAAATCACAGAAGAGAGCTCAGACAGTAATGTCTTTGATACCAGTCATAGAACCATTTTTCTAGATATATCTCACAAGGCAAGAAAAAACAAAAGCAAAACTAAACTATTATGATTACACCAAAATAAAAAGCTTCTACACAGTGAAGGAAACCATCAATAAAACAAAAAGGCAACGTGTTGAATGGCAGAAGATGTCCGCAAATGATATATCTAATAAGGGGTTAATATCCAAAATATATAAAGAACTTATATAAGCCAATACCAAAAACCAAATAATCTGATTAATAAATGGCCAGGCAACCTGAATAGACATTTTTCCAAAGAAGACATACAAATGGATAACAGACACATGAGAGAAATGCTCAATATTGTTAATCATCAGAAAAATGCAAATCAGGGGGCGCCTGGGTGGCTCAGTGGGTTAAAGCCTCTGCCTTCGGCTCAGGTCATCATCCCAGGGTCCTGGGATCGAGCCCCACGTCCGGCTCTCTGCTCCGCAGGGAGCCTGCTTCCTCCTCTCTCTCTGCCTGCCTCTCTGCCTAGTTGTGATTTCTCTCTGTCAAATAAATAAAATATTAAAAAAAAAGAAAAATGCAAATCAGAACCAGAATAAGATATCACCTTAAACATGACAGAACAGCTAGAATCAGAAAGGCAAGAAATGACCAATGGAGGATGTGGAGAGAAAGGATGCACAAACCAGAACTACCCTTTGGTCCAGTTATTCCACTACTGGGTATTTAACCAAATAAGGTGAAAACACTAATCAAAAAGATAGATGCCCCTTATGTTTATTGCAGCATTATTTATAGTAGCTAAGATGTGGAAACAACCCAAGCATCCATCAATAGATGAATGGATAAAGAAGATGTGGTATATATACAGAATGGAATATTATTCAGCCACAAAAAAGAATGCAATCTTGCCATTTGCAATGACAAGGGTGGAGCTCGAAAGTATAATGCTAAGCGAAATAAGTCAGAGAAAGATAAATATTAGGATTTCATTCATATGTGGAGTTTAAGAAACAAAATAAATGAGCAAAGAAAAAAAGAGAAACAAACAACACCAGACTCTTAAATACAGAGAACAAACTGGTGGTTGCCAGAGGGGCGGGAGGTGAGGGAGATGGGCAAAATAGATCAAGGGGCTTAAGAGTACCCCCAGCGTGGTGAGCACTGAGTAATATTCAGAATTGCTGAATCATTATAGCACCCAAAACCAATATAACACTGTTAGTTATATTTCAATAATAAATAAAGAATAGCATGTCAAAGAAACAAAAATCCAAAAAGAAGAGGAAAGAAAATTAATATACATCAATATTTATCAAATGTGTAACTAGGCTTCAAGCATCATCCCAAATATATATGACATACAATATATAACATATATAAATTACATAATTATATCAGATATAATTATATATAACTTAATATTCAAAAGTATCACATAACAGAAATAGTAAACTGTTATGATTTTAGACAGTTGAAATATCCAGAAATAGTCACAAATGCTAGCCAGTAAATTCGAAAAGTTGCTTCTAGAAACCTCATTTCTCTGGTCTAGAAGCCTATATTCTTTTCAAAGGCTTCTTAAGAGAGAAGAGACTTATTTTAATTTTAATTTTTAATTTTTGAAAAATGTCTTAAAGATTTATTTACCCATCCGAGAGAGAGAGTGTGAACAAGCCTGCACAGAGCCCCATGGGGGTGGGGGTAGATCCCACAACCCTGAGATTAGGACCTGAGCAGAAACCAAGAGTCACATGCTCAACCTACTGAACCACCCAGGCACGCGAGAAAAGAGACTTTGCAGGGGCACCTGGGCGGCTCAGTCATTAAGTGTCTACCTTCAGCTCAGGTCATGATCCCTGAGTCCTAGGACTGAGCTCCAAATTGCTTTTCTCTCCCCCCTCCCCTTGCTTGTGTTTACATTAATAAAAAAATAACTTTATAACATCTTACGGTTTTCAGGTAAGATCTCAAGAGCGTTTTGTTCTTCTACCAGAAGAAGTCCATATGTTAAGACCTCTACTTTACCTATTTATAAAAAGTTGGTCTTCTACAATCTGTCAGAGTCAAAGAATGAAAGGAGAAATTGACTTAGCAAGAAAGTAGCAGGAATAAAGTTTGGCCGGTTGTAGGAGATACAATTCTGGAATAAGAGTCAGACTGAGGCTCTGCCTCAATCCCTGCTCCAGCACCCCTAGATCTTTGAATCCCCATGCAGAGAACAAGAAGATGGAATTTATCTCTTGTTACTTTTTAAACTCTAAAACCTACGGGCAGTGTTCCTGAGATGTGTTAATGTTGCAATATAGAGAAAGAAACTTTGGTTAAAGCTATTTGATAAAAACTAATCAACACAAATTATAAAAAAAAAATCAGTGTTATGGGATCAGGAATCCTGCACTAATAAGCCTTATGCTTATGTGTACACACCATCCTTCCCCTAAAAAATGAAGAGAAAAAAAAAGTGGAACCCTAGAGTTAGTCCACAACCTAAATGTCACCTTACAGTATTTCACCAAATTAGGAATTCTCTCTTCAATAAACACTTCCTACCTATTTCAGCTTCTGATAAGTTGTAGTTATTACAAAGTTTGTCATACTTGATTTAAAATGTATCTTCCTCTTACTTTCACTATTTCCATTACAACAAAATTACTAACTAGACCTTAACCAGGAGGCATTGGTTGGAAATCCAGCTCCCTCCTAGTTTTTAGCCCCTCATCTCCACTGGCTTCTCTACTACCTAAAGTAAATATCTATGTATATCCTGTTAATACCTCCCTCTTTCAAGGTTACTCAAGCATGGTCTCCACTGGAAGTGGTCTTCCCGCCTCGCTTCACCTCTCTATGTACCTCAGTCTGACTTTTGCCCACACTCCTTTCCCAAAACTAGTCAGGCCAAGATCATCAACAACTTTCTAATTGCCAACGGACACATTCCAGTTCTTATCATATTTGACCTCTCTGAAGAACATAAGGCATATGAAACGACATTCATTCATTCCTTGAATCTCTCCTTTCTGGATTTATGAGATAACAAATCTCTTTTGGCTTTCCTTCTACCCTGCCTAACCACTCCTGTTCAGTCTCCTTAGTTGGAATCTTCTTTACTAGCTCCTTCATGCTGGTGAGCTTCTGGATTCTGTCCACTGCCTCACTTCTCTTTCTTTGTGTTTTCTTTTGATGATCTCATCTACTTCTAAGGTTTCTAGTATGACCTATGCGTTAATGGATTCCAAATTTTCATATAGAGATGGATAGATTTTCATATAGAGATGAATCCAGAACTTCTTTCAAATCTCCACACTCTTATAGAACAAAACATACCCAGAACATTTTAGGGCAGTATTATAGAGCTAAAGAGAATAATCTTAGCCTAGTAAGCTCCATTCATGTCCCTCTAATTTAGGGGTCCATTCATTCTCAACATCCACAGCCCCTTTCCAAGGTGATAGCTCCTCTAGTTACCTGTCACTAATAAGACTAAACATCTTGATTTGCCTACGACAGTTCTGGTTTGTGCCTGCTGTCCCAGAGTAACTATTAATGACATTCTTTTCATTTTCAAAATAACACTTGTTTGGTCAATAAATTATATGATCACCCTACTTGCCCATCTATCCTTCCTGATTTTTTTACACACAACTAGATGAGTCTTTCTTCCTCCCTGGATTCTTTACTACCTAGCTTTAGGAACCCTAGTTCCATTTCTAAGAAACATCGTGATATCCTTCACCTTTACATAAGGCAATCATTTCATCTCCTCCTCTTAAGACATCACTGTATACACCCAGATTCCAGGCCAGGAAGACAAGCTAGCATTATTCTGGTTATTACCTGGTTTCCAAGGTGACTTGTGCATCATTATTATGCCATTTTATCCATTTCTAAGGCTACATTACAGCTATATTTATAGTTGTCAACTACTGACTTTGAGTCTTTCATCTCCATTTATGGAGAACTTGGTCATACAACTCCCGCTTCCTCTCCATACAACGTCTGGAGCCCTTATTCTGAGGGCTGCATTATCTGTAAGAACAAATAATCTCTATATACTAGGATTCAGAGCTCTTTTATTTCCTTTTCTTCAATGACCTCTACTTTGTAGAGTGTAAGCATAGTTTAGTAGGTGGTTGTGAAAAATAAGTATGATAACCTATGGAAGGCATGTAGTATGGTGACTAGTATACAGTACTCAATAAATGGCAGCTTTTATTAATATTACCATTGCTGTAATTAGCACTATTAATCTTGGCTACCTACTATCATTGGCCGTACATTGGCCCATACCATCACCCGCAACTGTTTCCACTCCAGAGTCTTAGAGTTAAGACCTCCCATCATGTGCCTATTCTTCCATCCCTTAGTAGTCCTTCCCTCCCACAAATCCCACAGCTCCTCATTGAGATTCTTCACCTTCTTTGTTCTGCACACTGCTCAGACCCATCCTGGCTTCGCTGTCTTCCTTAATCAAGCAGGATACCTCTGGCTCAGCCTTTCCATTAGCAACCTCATCATCACTCAGTCCCTTGACTTTATACCATCCCCCAACCCAAGTTCTACATCATACCCTCCCTTCCAATGCTCATCCAGATTCAGTCTAACTTCCACTCCTCATCCAGATTCAGTGCTTTCTGCACCATTACATAGAGCTACTGGAGAAAACTCCTTAACCATTCTGATTGGCTGCTTTCCTTATTTGTGATTTCAAGGGTGTTTATCACTATCCAGCAATTAGGTCAGTGGTCCCTGGTCAAGCCCCTTTCCCAATCACAACAGTAACTCTTCCCATGAACATACCCCAATCCATGCTCTTCTGCCTCAATTTCAGCAGATAAACTGGCTCCATGGAGACAAGAGATGCCATCCTGGACTTGTACCTATATTATATCGGTACCTACTCTATTTCCTTTTCTTTTTTTTAAACAGGAAGAGGCATCACCGCCCTTCTTCAGGGTAACCCATTCACCTGCACTCTTGTTCCCCACCCTTCCATTTCCTCTGAGGTTATTTCTGATTGTCTTCTTTCTCTTGAGACTTCAATTTTGTGACTTTAATTTTCTTTCCTCTTCAATGGACCCTTCTCATCAGTCCACGAAAGTTCCTTAACTCTTCATGTTTAAGGAAAAACAAAACTTCCCCAATCACATCTCCCCACTCAAGCTTCTACCCACTGTCCTCTCTTCCTTACCAAAAGTATTTGAAAGGATGTGTTTGCTGGATGAAGGAAGACTTATTTGGTTAAGACTTTTCTGAGTTCCAGAGTGACCTACATATTTTGAAAATTTTAATTACATGTGACTTGGTTCTGATTAAAAAATAACTATTTTCACCAAACTGATGTGAACTGATGAATTTCACATCTCCAAATCTGTTCTTTCACCTATATTTTCAAATTTAAGATCAATTACCAGCATCACCATTCACCCAGTCAGACAATCTAGAATCCTTAAAGCCCACTTTGTTTCCTCCTTTTCTTTTATCCTATATCTAAGTAAGTCCTTTCTAAAATCTACCACATCTGTCCCCTTCATGTCTTCCCTGGGCTCCTACCATTGAGGCCTCCTCATCTGATGCTACTTCACAGAGAGGTTGTGAGAGTTAACTACAATAATAAATGGGAATGCACTCTGTAAGATGAGAGGTACTTAAAAAGATTATTTAATATTATCACACCTTTGGCAAAGTGAGCAAGAGGTTAGTATAACTTGTTCTTAAAACAACAACTCTGTGTCTTAATAATCAGTGCCTTGTTTTCTAATCACAAATTACAAAGCATCTGCTTGGCAATCTGATTTATAATTTTTCTAGGAATCACTTAGTGTCAAGATGTTCAGTGTATAGATTCTAGGCTTCACTACCCACCCCCGACTCCATTCTTAAATTTAAAATACGTGATTCTTCAGATTTCTGGCAAAAATCCTCTATCCTCTTTACTTTGTAAAGACGAGTGGTTACAGTTGTATAAACATTTCTAAGTATGTGCAGTATTCCCCCTTATCGTTCATCTATTTCTTTCACTCATTTAAAGTGGCTAGAAGTTCTCTTATTTCCTCATGCATTTGGAGTTTCAATTTCAAGGAATCACATTTGGTTGCAACAATAACTAGCCTTCTGGAAAACTGTTTAATTCTTTTCTTGATGAATTAAAAGGATCACACTTTAAGCATTACGTTTTCATATTATTAAATAAGATCCCCCCCTTTATTGGACCTGAAAAGCATTCAAAGTTTCCAAATGTATCAGGTCTCTCTCAATTACTATAAATCAAGGCCAAGAGAATTAAGAGAAACAAGGACAAATACTGGTGAGAAGAAATAGCAAAAGAAAGTAGGATCCAAGAGAATATGGTGTTCCCACTGATTCCAGGTTCATCTTATAACTAGTTATTAATCTGACAGTTTTAAAAATATACGGTCAGAATATATTTAGGTTGAAAATCCACTTAAAAACATGAGTTTATAACCTGGGTTCTTAATGTGAGTGTTAGACCTTAAACTCTAGGAGCCCGATATAGTTTTGATACATATTTTACAGGCCAAATTCTATTGTTCCAAATACTGAATAATTTGATGAAAAGATCTCCATTTAATGGGATGGCCCATTTATCTCAAGCCATCTTTAATGAAACTAAAGAATTAGGATAATCCCTCTATATTACTGACTCATTAATAAAGTATTAAAAATACAGGTCATTTCCATTGTAATTTCACAAATGGCCAAGTGAAGCCACGTTTGATAACAAGATTTCTGAGGCTTAAAAAAAATTCTTGAACTTAAGCCAGTCATCTAAACATAATTTAGGAAAAGATTAATCATTTGAGGTGTTCAAGTTACAAAGGTATTCTGAAACTCTGGATTATATGGCCTTCTCTACAACTGAAACTAACAAACATGCTCTGAGGGCAAGCATATAAGAACAAAACTGCCCTTGGTGAAATGAAATGACTAAGGTGGTCCAAAAGAACTAAAAAGAAAATGAGTATGGAAAAATATTTGGCAGTTTATGGGTGAAAATATTAAGCCCCTGGTAAAGTCAAGGTAATGTAACATCTTCAGTACAAAGTCACTGCAATCTACAGCTAACAATCTCTACTTGGACATCTCATTTTACTGTTTTCTGACCAACCCCTCGTAAACCTCATCTCAGTACATGTGTACTTCATCTTTACACTCACTTAGGAAAAACACTGTGATGACTGTAAGTCTCCTCTTGAGTCTACCCTCAGTTCATCCGAAATCAACCACTCCATCAGTTCCACTCTGGTCCAAATTATAATCATCTCTGGCCTGAATTATGGCAAGAGTCCCAGAGCTAACATCCCTGCTTCCACTTCTGCCCAATCCCTCCCCCTGGCCCAAATTGCCTATTCTCCACTCCAGCCACCAGGGTGACCCTTTAAAAAGCCTGTTGTATCTCTTCTCTATTCAAAGGGATGACTCCCCTTCTTACTTAGAATGTTAGACCAAGTCCGTCTAAAGGCCTACAAGGCTTCACCCAACCTGATTTCCCATTCCTACTTAACTGACTTCAATTCTACTACTCCTACTTTACTCACTCCACCATAGCCAAATCAGCCTTTGCGCTGTCCTCTAACATGCCCTGTACACTCCTGCCTCAAAGCTGTTGCAAGTGCCTTTCCTGCTGCTTCAACACTCTTCCCCTAGAGAGGGGTATGGAGTACTTCCCCACTTCTTCTGATCTTGTGCTCAAATGCCACGTTCTCCAGGAAGTCTCCCCTGGCTACCTCTCCTTAAAATTGCAACCCTCTCCCCTTATCCACGTTCTCCAGGAAGTCTCCCCTGGCTACCTCTCGTTAAAATTGCAACCCTCTCCCCTTATCCTCCCTCTTTCCTGCTTTTTCCTCTGAGTCCTTAACACAAAATGACATAGCACATATTTTATTATCTGAGATCCCCCACTAGGATGTAAGCTCCATGAAGGAGGGGATATTTATCTGTTCAGAAAACGGGCACACAGTCCATGCTCCATAAATATTTACTAAATGTATACATCATTTTATAGCTTTCAAACTGCTGCCATGTGAGTTAAATTATATAATAACTCATTTTCTCCTAATTCCTCCAATCTTTAGGCAGTAACAATATGGAAGACAGCAAAGAGCTATTAGGGAAAAAGTTGCTGACTAGTTGCTAAGCTCTGTAAAACAGATACCCCAGATTTATAACTGCATCTATAAAATGAAAGCTCAGAGTCAACATCTTTATTAGCTTAAGGTTTCTGGGTGTGGAAGTTTAAAGCAGCAGCAGGCCCGCCAGGAACCATCAGGAAGAAAAGCCCAATACAGTCTGTGCTATCGATGTGTTCGACAAAGCCGGGGAAAATTAGAGCTGAACTCGGTGTTCAAGGAAATGCTGGTCCGCATTCAGCACGAGACTCAACATTTTCTATCTGCTCCAAACAAGCCTCACCCACCACCAAGTGCGGTCGGGGGGGGGGGGGGGTGCGGAGTCTGCCGAGCACACGGGGCTGGTTTGTTTTGTTCAGCCCGATAAGAGCCAAGGCCAGGGAGCGGCTCCTAACGCCTCGGACCCGGGCCCTCCACCGCCCCACAGCCGTCGACCTGCACACGGTGGGGTCGGCAGGGGCGGAGGTCTCCTGGGTCGTTTCTCTAACCGCTGGATCCTACCGCAGGCGAATGGGCCCCTCGGCCGGGCTCCAGGGACGCCCGCACAGACGGCAGACGTCTCGGGGACTCTCCGGAGTGTCTCGCTCCCTGGCCAGGGGGTCACAGGCGCGGGGAAGGCGGGAGAGCGAGGCACCGGGGGAGATGACAGCTGGGACCGCGCGGCGGGACCGGAGCGCAGGAGCGACCGCAGGGTGGCGGCGCGGGAACCGTCCGCTCCCGCCGTCGACCTGCGGTCCGGGCCGGGCGGGGGGACCCGTGCCCCCGCAGCGCACCGCACACACGACCCCGCCAGCAGCGGGTCGCCGCCGGCCGCCCCGCCCTCCGCCCCGCCGGGAAATAAAGTTGGTGGCGGGTGGCCGCAGCGAGGGTCCGGGGGCAGCTCCCGCCCGCCGCTCAGCGGCTGCCCAGGGCTGCCCGGGCGCCGAGGGGGACGTCTCGGAGAGCCGCAGCCGGGAGGACGCCCGAGGACGGGCTTGGGGCCGAGTCCCCCGCGCCCTCAGCCGGGTGGCCGCGAGCCCCCCGCCCCGGCTGACCTAGAGCCCCCCGCCCTGGCTGACCGCCGCCGCCCCCAAGCCCCCGTCCCTCTAGGCCGCGGACGGTGTTCGGGACCCCCCAGCCGGCGTCATCGGCGCCCACGGCCGCCTTTACCTGCTGTGGGGCCGCCGCCGCGCGCTTCCACTCACCGAGAGAATCCCCCGTCGTCGTTGCTGTCGCCGCCGCCGCCGCCGCGAACTCCCCACCCCCGCCCCCTCAGGTAACCCAGGAAACCGGGAACACCGCCCCCTCCCCTCCCCCGTCCGGACCCGACCCGACCGCCTGCGCGTGCGCGCCTGCCCCGCCTCGCGCACCCCGCGCCCCGCCCCTCGCCGGTAGGGCGCGTCGACGTCGCAGGCGTGACGCGTGGGGCGGCCGAGCCAATGAGGCGGGGAGGGGGGGCGGGCCGAGCCAATGAGGCGGGGAGGGGGGGCGGGCCGAGCCAATGAGGCGGGGAGGGGGGGCGGGCCGAGCCAATGAGGCGGGGAGGGGGGGCGGGCCGAGCCAATGAGGCGGGGAGGGGGGGCGGGCCGAGCCTCAGGGTGGGGGCCTCTGGGGTTTCTCCCAGCGCGGGGTGAGGGGGGCTTGCCTGAGGCGGTAGCCCTGTCTGCGGTCCCGGCTGTGTCAGACGCAGGAGCGAGCGACCGCCGTCGGAAAGCATCGAGCCCTTGCGCGGCGCCCGCTTCCCCCAGTCAGCGTAGACCCGCCCTGTCCCCCTTGTGTGGGGCCGGCGGCCGGGGTGCAGGACGCGTGGGGCGGGCGTGGGAGCGGGAGGGCTCCCGCGGGGGGCCGAGCTCGCCTTCGGGCCGGAGAAGGCCGTTCGCGGGCCGCGAAGCCGCCGTGGAAGCGACCTGGCGCGAACGCGCGTCTTTCGGTTCCGCGCTTGTGCACAGCGCGCGGCCGCGGCCGGTGCCTCCCAGCGGCGGCGCCTCTGGCCGGGGGCCGCGGGCCAGCACGGGGAGGCTGGGCTGCTCAGCGGAGGGCCTGGCCCGGCCCGTGCCTGACGGGCCGCTGCCCCCAACGTCCGGTGTCGGAGAGGACCCCGCTCCCCGCCCAGTCTCCGCGACACCGCGCCTGCGGCCTGTCGGACGCGCCCGGGGAGGCCCGGAGCGGGGTTCGCGGCCTGCCTCGTCGTGCACCCCGTGAGCAGGCGGTCTGCGAGCGGACGGGAATTGCGTTAGGATCGGCAGTTTATGTATTTTTTGCACAGGAATCGAGAAATAGAAATAATTCAGGACGTGGTGTGGTAAGGCGGTGGACCAAGTGCCCCTTTCGCACGGCCCGCGACGAGCGAAGGAGATAGTTCGTCAGGGCTGGGACCGGTGCTGTGGCCAGCGGTGGTCCCGGGGAGAAGTCCGCACTTTAAAACACTCCCCACCGACACTCGAAGCTCAACCCTTAGCTAGCAACTTCGGGCAGAGACTGCCCACTCCCTCCGGCAGTCCGTTAGGATGCAAGAGCTCTAGCGGTGCACGACCCCAAGTCACTGACGGGTCCGTGTGGGAGATGTCCGAGGGAATTCACTACTCGTTACACGAATAATAATAAGTACCCGCTAGGGGCCAGGTACCCGGTACCCCGCTAGGGGCTGGAGATCCTCTGATGAATCTCCCTGAACTAAAAGAGGAAGAGGAAGCCAACTTGACCTGCTTTACGGTTTTACCTAACAGTGAACCTACTCTTGTGCTCGCATCCACGTTTACCCACTATCTTAAAAACATGTTGTTGTTGTTTTTTTTTTTCATGTTGTTGTTTTAATGCACAAAGAAGTCATAGAAATGATAATTAACAATCCAGTTTCTGTTTCTTTTGAATGCAAGATAGTCAATGACCATGATTTTGTTAAAGCCAAACAGAATGAAATAGACTTTGTGTTACAACGGTACACAATTAGTCCTCAAAGTATTCTTTATTTGTAAAGGGCACGAAGTAATGTCATTTCTGACGATTCTCTTCTCTGTGTATCTGCATAACCAAGCTACCACAGAATGAACTTTGTTCTAAAGTATCTTAGAATACAGATGTTAAGTATACGTAATTAGATAAAACTTAGTTCAAAAGATTTCAGATGAACACAGGAAATGTGTAACTGTACATTCAATAGAAGAAAGAAAAAGTAATAGATATGTAGAAGGAAGGATTACTTATGTATGTATCACACTTTGGAAAATTTTGTAAGTGGGAAGTTCTTCAGATACTTTGACTTTAAATTTAGGCTCATCAAGGTTATAAAAGATGCAGTTAATCTACAGTTGACTTGGACAACACAGGGTAAGGTAGGGGTGATGACCCTCCCCTTCTGACTTCCCTGAAACTCAACTATTGATGGCCTTCTGTTGACCAAAAGCCTTACCTATAACATAAACAGTTAATTAACATGTATTTTGTATACTGTATTCTTAAAGTAAGCCAGAGAAAAGAAAATGTTAAGGAGAAAATTAGTAAGGAAATTACATTTATCCTAGTGTGTTGTACTTACTGAAAAAAATCTGTGTTTAGACCTATGCAGTTCAAATCCATCTTGTTCAAGGGTCAAATGTAAATGTGCATTCCTCATTAATTATTCACCAAAATGCCTCAAAATAATAATTTCATGATTACATGGATATATAAATCACACCATGTCACACCTCCACTCAAAACCCTGAAATGCCTCAAAATAATAACTTCATGATTACATGGATATATAAATCACACCATGTCACACCTCCACTCAAACCCTGCAATGCCTGGGTGGCTCAGTGGGTTAAAGCCTCTGCCTTCAGCTCAGGTCATGATCCTAGGATCCTGGGATGGAGCCCCATATTGCGCTCTCTGCTCATTGGAGAGCTTGCTCCCCCACCCCCACCTACTTGTGATCTCTGTCTGTCAAATAAATAAATAAAATATTTAAAAAAAAAACCTGCAATGGGGGCGGCTGGGTGGCTCAGTGGGTCAAATGTCTATAGTATTTTGTTAAGGCAACCCTAGTAGACTAATGTACCCCCAAATAATTTTAATAAAAATGTGCTACACAACTTACACATCTATTATGTTCATTTTTATTCTTTCCCTCATAGAGACTTTATGAAGGCAGCCCCCTCTGTTCTCTTTATGATGTATCCCAAGTGCCAGGACAGTACCTGGCACATAGCGAACATTCAGCAAAGATTTACGGAATGAACAGTTTAATTGAGACACGTTGGTTTCAAGTCAAATAAATATCCAAATAGTTATTCATAACTTTAGATGAAGCTTGAAACTTTAATGCCCACTGAACTGTACTCAAACAGAAATGGATTTTTGAAGAAGTGATACAGGAGGCAGGACTTTCCTTTTTGTAACAGTAACAGTAACAGACGAAATTACACAGATTTCCACATTTGACTACAGACGGAGCAATTGCTATATTAAAAAAATTACAGGGTCACCTGGGTGGCTCAGTCATTTAAGCATCTGCCTTTCGCTCAAGTCATGATGCCAGAGTCCTGGGATTGAGTCCTACATCAGGCTCCTTGCTCAGGGGGGAGTCTGCTTCTTCCTCTTGCTCTCCCTCTGTGCTCCCCCTCTCTCAAGTGGATAAATAAAGTCTTTTTAAAAATTATAGGGGTGCCTGAGTGGCTCAGTTTTTTGAGCATCCAACTCTTAGTTTTGACTCGGGTCGTGATCTCAGGGACATTGGATGGAACCCATTTGGGGCTCTGCACACAGCAGGGTGTCTTCTTCTCTCCCACCTTCTCTTAGGTGCTCGCTATCTCAAATAAACACACTTGATCTTAGCCAAAAGGCCAAGAAGCGATCGCTACCTCAAATAAAGAAAGAAAATCTTTTTTAAATTATAGATAAACAAATTTGGTTTTGGAAGGCTTTATGTTATTAGAATGCATATGACTCTTTTTAAAATGTGATTTTAGTAGGCACCTTAAAACTTACTGAAGAAGTCAGTTCTTAATGTCTCCATTAAGTGGCTTAACAACATTTGCTCCTTCTCTTTGCAAAACAGACCAGATTAGGTTTTAATAAGATTTTTAAATTAAATTTTCTCTACTAAATCACTGCTTTTTAAATTTCCCAAAGTATGTATGTTTTACTTTAAAAACTCTTACGTCATTATATTACAAGACTTGTAAACATCAAAAATACTTTATAAGGTGCTTTTTACAGCCAGTTAAAAGGGCGCCTGGGTGGCTCAGTGGTTTAAGCTGCTGCCTTCAGCTCAGGTCATGATCTCAGGGTTCTGGGATCGAGTCCCACATCGGGCTCTCTGCTCAGCGGGGAGCCTGCTTCCCTCTCACTCTCTGTCTGCCTCTCTGCCTACTTATGATCTCTCTCTGTCAAATAAATAAATAAAATCTTAAAAAAAAAAAAAGTGTTAAGACAACCCAAATCCCTCTTCTTTGTTGTGGAAACTTCCTGCTGAGTGTGTTTTAGTGTCCCACTTTCGTGTGTAGGAAAGACTGTACTTGTGGACAGCTATGAGACTCTCATAAAAGTTTTTTTCTTTTTAAATTCTGAATTGTCTTTTTGCTTAGAATGGAAAATACTTGCTATAGTAATAAATGCAAATGTTAAGACAAATATACAATCTAGAAAATGTTAAGTCTTCGGTGATCTCATCCCAGAAATAGTCACTAGTAAGTGATGTACATGTCCACAGATACACACGCACACTCACACACTCACAGACACACAGCTATAAAGTTGTCACCATCATTGAAAAATGAGGAATTTTGTCCATTATTGAGCACAATTCTTACCCAAGTGACTTACTTCCCATTTCTTATTTTAACAGTTGATATTTTGTCTGTTTTAATCCGCAATATATTCCTGTGCTCAACAAGTTTATGATGAACTTTAAGTTGTAACCTGCATGAGCTATTTATTTTGAAAGAGCAAACCAAGTCTGTCCTATACAACAGGATAAAAAGTGGGAAGAAATTAAGAAATGTTATAAGAAATGCATGTTTGCTATCCATTGTCAAGAGCCCAGGGGATCATAGCAGATTCAAAAATCACAAGAACCCTTTAAAGCTCATGGTGTCTCATTTAGAAGACCAGAAAAATGTATCTGCAAGTTCACAGAGCAGAATATCACTTGGCCAGTTCAAAGCAAGGGTTGGAAAGGGCTGGTCAGATTCAAGGTGAAGAATAGGTGAAGATCTATATGTTTCACTGCCCACTCAAAAAACATGCTACATGAAAAGATTCTCAATGTATACACTTTGTCTCTAATTTCATATACACCATGATTTTGGACCACTTCACCAAAATGTCTCTAATGCTACCTAATACCAGACATCGAATTCACCAGTAATACTGTTAGATTGACCCATTATTTCAGGCGTTGATTCAACTACAGGGTATTTCCCATGTACTTGCAATGTTCGAGGCTTTGGGATACAAAGGTAGAGGAAAGACCTGGGACTGCCGGGGACCCCAGACAAGAAGACAAGCAGTGGCAATGAAGACTGATGATGAGGACGGAGTCACGCATTGGGATTCCTAGGGTGTGGTGGAGGGACATCCATCCCATGTCTGGGTTGAGAAAAGCCTTCTTGGACAAACTGACCCTAGACCTGAGACTTAGAGACACAGCAGGCTTCAGGCAGGCCAATTTTTCCTACATACGCCTTTAGTGCTCCCAGTCTAGATGGACCAAATTTTAAAAATTAAAGGAGTGTTGTGAGCTTTTCACAAAGTTAAGTTTATTCAATTCAAAAAGTCCCCTTCTGAAGCTATGGCCTTTCTATTTCTCTGGAATTGAAATAACCTTCCTTTAGGCTATGGCAGTCATACTCACGTATATGTTCAGTGTCTTATCTTGACAAAGCGATTGGCCATGAAGAGTTGGCAAGCTGATTTGTCCCTGAGAGGGTTTGTTGCTCGGTTCTTTCGTTGATGCAGTGGCTGTTACTATTACTGTTGTGGCTGTCTATAAAACCACGTGTCTGGAAGCCACTGGCAGCAAGGCCAACACTGGGGCCATGACTCTTCTCGGACTGCCTGGGAACTTGTAAAAAATCCAGAATCTCCGTCCACAACCCCAGACTTCCTGAGTCGTACTTGGCATTTCAACAAGATCCTCAGATGATTTATATGCACGTGAAAGATAAAAGCTCCACTCCAGGAGAGGGAACGGCGTGTGTGCAATGTGTCCCTCCTGATGAGGGAGATCACGGTGGCAGGAAGATCCTTCCCAAAGCTGAAAGAGTAAAGGCCCCATTTCAAGGAGGGTGGGGGTGATGTTGGCAGGGCAGGCAGGAGGTGGGTGATGACTGATATCTTCCCTCCGCATCACCTCTACCCAGATAGATAACTGCTCCATATTTCATCCTGGTCCTCTTATTTTTTATTCTAATTTTGGGGGGGCAGGGGAGGAGCAAAGGGAGAGGGAGACAAAGAATCTTAAGCAGACTCCATGCCCAGTGCAGAGCCCCACGCGGGGCTCCATCTCACAACCCCAAGATCATGGCCTGAGCCAAAATCAAGAGTCCAGCACTTAACCGACTGAGCCACCCAGGCACCCCCATCCTGGTCATTTTAAACTAAGCCGTGTTCCATATTGTCTACATTGCTCAACCACAGGACCTCAAAACATAGGTTAAACTCTCGTGGGGCAAATAAATATCTTCGGTCTATTGGGTGGTTGTTAGTGGGATGCATTATAACTATAATAACAGGTCGTGCTGACTCCCCAGAGTGGCTGGCGGAGAGTCTGTTTTAAGGTGGACCAGACACCAAAGGATAAATGTTTACCCTAAGCCAGGGTGGACAGAAGGAGTTTTTGTCCCACCTAACAGCTTTGCTATCTCAGACTTTGTCCTATGCTGGCCTGAGGCCGCATGGAATGTGCAAGAGGCACTTGGTAACCACAGGTTAAGGTATAAATTAAAGTATGCATTTTCTCTCTCTCTCTCTCTCTCTCTAATTACTTATTTATTTGAGTGAGTGAGAGAGAGAGACCATGAGAGGGGAGAGGTCAGTGGGAGAAGCAGACTCCCTGCCGAGCAGGGAGCCCAATGTGGGACTCCATCCCAGGACTCCAGGATCATGACCTGAGCCGAAGGCAGTTGCTTAACCAACTGCGCCACCCAGACACCCAACATTTTCTCTCTTTTATCTACCAAAAGAGAAAGTGTATCCCAAGTAAGTGCGGCAGACAAGTGAGAACACAACCTCCGATAGTCTTCCTTGATTTCCCTACCTCCCAATAACTACTCCTATTCTTGTTATCTGTTAGTCTCAAATACACTTAGAGTTTATTATGTCGTGGGGACTCTAGTTTATCTTTCGGTGCTCATTCTGAACAGATAGAGGCTGCTCAATAGGTTTTTTGAGTAAACAAGGAAGATAATGACACAGAGGAACACAGGTAGCTGGGAGAATCTTCTATGACCGATAGTCAGTCATGGTCAACAGTTGTTAGGTGACGTGTCTTTTATATTTAAGGAGATTTTATTTAAATCCTTATTTTCGTGCCTAGAATATCCACATAGTTTATATCTGTGAGCCTTCTTACATGACATCCTATTTGTCAGTAAAGCAGTGTTTTTTGCAAAAGGAAATCAAACTTATAATAATTATATGATCATTTCTCCAATTTACCATGTAAACTAATCTGAGAGGTAAAGAACTGTCACATATTTGGAGCCAGAACTGGGTATTAATGCTAAAACACAGCCTAAGCTATGTTTACCTATGGAATTCAGACAGTGGGAGTTGTAGGGGTCCCGGTGGGGCCCTTCGGGAATAGGTCTGCATGCGGGAGGGAGGAGTATTCTGGAGAAGTGGGAACACAAGCTCCTCTAACACTAAAACTTGGGCTGCAGAGGGAAGGGATGCTTATACATACGGCACAGGGTCTGGTAATCAAATTTGTTCCCCGCCAGCATCCTAGTTCTAACTCTGTCTTGAGATTCAAAGATATTTGAAAGGCAGGGCTCAGTGGGTTAAATCCTCTGCCTTTGGCTCAGGTCATGAACCCAGAGTCCTGGGATGGAGCCCCACATCGGGATCTCTGCTCGGCGGGGAGCCTACTTCCTCCTCTCTCTCTGCCTGCCTCTCTGCCTACTTGTGATCTCTGTCTGTCAAATAAATAAATAAAATCTTAAAAAAAAAAAAGACATTTGAAAGGCATCTGAGATTAAAAATGGAAAAAGACTGTTTCTGTAGAATCCCTGGTCCCAGGCAGCCGTGCATTAGAATCCATGCAAACAAGTAGTCATATCAGAGAGCAAAGTCATATAGAAAGCAAAAATGACCCCATGGGGGCAGGGGAGGGTCTGCAGTGTGTCAGCCGCAGCAGAGGGAGGTCCTTCATCAGTTGTCTGCCTGGAATCTAGAATCATAGCAAAACCCTTCTCCCTGACCGACCAGGTGCGCTGACATCCAAGCCATGCAGAAAACACAAGGCTCACAGGAACCTAGAATTCACCTTGGAAACCCTTGACTCGGGGCCAGCTTTTGTGTTTCTGATGCAGCTATTCCGTGAGCAAAGTTCTGAGAAATCGGTATCACTTAGCAGAAGAGACGCAGCCTGCATGAGCCACCTTACTGAAAAAAAAAAAAAAACTAGAAACTGTTTGGAAGTAGATGGTCTGACACAAAAAAGGGGCCCGAAACACACGATAATACTGGGAAAAAATCGCAGACCTTGAATAAATGAAATGAGATGGAATTGGGAGGGAGACAAACCATAAGTGATTCTTAATCTCACAGAACAAACTGAGGGTTGCTGGGGGGAGGCGGGGTTGGGAGAGGGCGGTGGGGTTATGGACATTGGGGAGGGTATGTGCTATGGTGAGTGCTGTGAAGTGTGTAAACCTGGCGATTCACAGACCTGTACCCCTGGGGATAAAAATACATTATATGTTTATAAAAAAATAAGAAATAAATAAAAAATTTAAAAAAAATCGTAGACCTTATATTGGAAAATCAATCACTGAAACAGGAAGTGAAGACTGGGTGTTTCTAGATTCTAGGACTTGAACGGAGAAAATGGTATATCAGAGACAACATATTGAAGCATCATTGTGAACTACAAAGGACTTTAGAAAAGCAAGTATCTAAAAATATCTGGGCCATTTAATAACATAATCTTCTGGATTTTTATCCATAAACTTAAAAAAAATAGAAATCATCCTGTCACTTTCCACACGTTAGTGTGGCAGAATAGTTGAATCAGCAAAACGCCAAGGCAGCATCCCAGGAGCAGGTAAGCTCTGCCTTCAGTGGGATGAGGACTCCCAGCCGGGAGATGGTTTCACCAAAATGCATTGCCTCCCTGGGCAAGGGGGAAGTGACTCTGTGACAAGAACCTTGCCCCTATGGGTGGACTTTGTGGTCTGTGTGCAAGCTGCCACTTGACTCCCATTCTCCCGAATTCCGTGATTTCTGAAAGATACTCCTCTTTCCATCTTACCCCCCAGACACCCCCAACATCAGACACACTCTTGCAAAGAATCAGACACAGCAACTGGAAATAAAAAGAGTGACTATAGCCCCGCTTCTACGACGGCTGTTCATATAGCCCAAGTGTGTTCTCAGACTCTAAATGCACCCGCCAAGAATGTGAGGTCACCAAATCAGAGTAATACATGACCAGGAAATGTTGCATAGAGCACCCCTCTCAAGGTCACGCACCCCTCAGGATAACCTCCCTGACTTGTTTCCTGCCCAGCCTATAGTGCTGTTTCTGGAACTCTGCTGCCGACCGATAAATCAGGTCTACTACAGAGCGAGGGTTTCCTGATGGGATACAGACAGCATGAATTTACTGTGAAGTGTACCTCCCCTCGTGGTTGGAAGCCCAGCTCGGAATGCCCCAGTGGCGATCCTCCATGGCCAACTTAGGCACTCTAGTGGCCTGGGTCCTTTACACGTTGAAGCAGCTACGAGGTGAGGAGCTATCCTACCCACCGGGCTGATTCTCAACAAAGAGAAATGGAATTAGAACGTTCATCCCTGGGGAGGATGCGCCGGTGTGTGTGTTTGGGGGGGGGGTTGCTGAAATTTGGTAGATTCCAGTCAGATATATAAGGGAGGTCTTCGAAAATAAGCTGACTCGGTGGTCACTGGGGTCTGGGCTAGCCAAGGTGGTGGGAAAGAGTTGAGTGCCAACAATATTCACCTCTAGTGCCCCCGAATGGCACCCTCCGTGGCTGCCTAACCAGATGCCTGAGAACCAGTGTGACAGACACCACTTACAGGGAAGGAGAGCAGGGAAAGGACATTTGCCTCCTAATGGGTCGTCTCTCGTCTTAGCACCAGGCACTGCCCTCATCTTTTCCCCACAACTTCGAAACGTGACCCTGTTTCACACCAAATTCCTTTCTTTTTTCCAGGCTGTTTCTGAACCCTCTAGAATAGAGATGCACAGATCCATAAACCAAGAGCCCCCAAAAGGGGTATTAGTTGTCAGAAGAAGTGCTGTGTCTCATTTTTACCCCTTTCATGTGTGCGACCCTGGGCTTTCTCCCTTCCCCATGCACGTGATTGGTCATATCGCCCGAATCCCGTAATCGTTCCAAACAGGAGTTCTTTTCCCTGACGGCTTCTTCAGTGGCAGGGAGTGAAGAGGGAGGAACGGAGTTAGGGTGACAACATCCCACTCAATGTTAATTTATCAGTCTATGTGGAAAACAGAAAATCAGTAGTCTTGGCTTATACTCCCTTCTGGAGACCTGGAAATGTGGAGGAGAGGGATGTCATTTGGAAGATCCGAAAGTAACTTTTTTACAAGAATCAGGGGGAATTGGAGGGGGAGGCGAACCACGAGAGACTGCGGACTCTGAGAAACAAACTGAGGGTTCTGGAGGGAAGAGGGGTGGGGGAAGGGTGAGCCTGGTCGTGGGTAATAAGGGGGGCGTGGAATGCACAGAGCACTGGGTGTGGTGTGTAAAGTGAATCTTGGAACACTGAAAAATAAGATTTTTAAAAAATCCAAAGATCAAAAGAGAAGGAGACAAACCAAAATACAGACTTTTATCTAGAGAGAACAAAATCTGGTTACCAGAGGGCGCGGGAACTGGAGGGATGGGTGGAACAGGTGATGGGGATTAAGGAGTGTGCTTGTCGTGACGAGCACGGGGTGAAGTATGGAATTGTTTAATCACTATATTGTACACCTGAAACAAATATAACTTCGTATGTTAATTATATTACAATTAAAATAAGGTTTAAGAATTAAAAAAAGAAAAA
The DNA here is from genome assembly GCF_922984935.1 of Meles meles. Taxonomy (NCBI): domain Eukaryota; kingdom Metazoa; phylum Chordata; class Mammalia; order Carnivora; family Mustelidae; genus Meles; species Meles meles. The sequence goes on from NC_060078.1 coordinate 6,436,452, forward strand.
AGAAAGTAACTTTGTCGGTCAGTTCTTTGAAGGCAAGGAGCTGTGCTGGTTTATGACACAGTAAAATTGTCGTAATTTGGCACCAACATCCCAACAGTGACTACGAAGACATCTGTGGCACACTGGTACTACAGGCCAGAAATAACCATGTGAGCAGGCTAGAATATTCTACCTGCAGGTTTTCATAAGAACTCGTGCCAATACTGCCCAGATGGGATGTGCACAAAAAGCATAGGACTTACCATCTATTTTTACCAAGAGTATTTTTTTTTTTAGAATTTTTTTTTTTTTTAATCAACTTGGCTCAGGGCTTTCTTTCTCTGTGCCTGTTCCTTATTTACAAAAACCGATCTCCTCAACGGTCATGTTTTAAAATCCTGCCTGCTACTCTCCTATCAGATACGCCTCCAATGTCCCTGGAATTCTGCTTTCTACTCGAAGATTTCTTTTTTAATCGGAATAGGAATGATCAAGTATTGTTATACTCCACCCTTTAAAGAACCCCATTTAGCTTCCTTTGAGAGATGAATACGGATCCTACTGTCGGCTAAAGATGCGGCAGCGTCACCTGGGGTGCCCGTCGCTATGATATTCGGATGATCTCCGTTTGTGTGTTTGTTTATTCTGAGCATTTGGATCGGTCTTTTCTTATGAGTGTACAGGAACATTTGTTATTTTACTGATGGCAGAATCAGAGCCTAGAGAACTAGTAGAGAAAGATAAACTGTATAGGAGAGGGCAGGGCTGGAACAGGGGACTCTTGTCTCTACACTCCCAAGTGTGTCCTAACCAAATAGTCACTGCCAAACGCACTAACTGGATTTCTTGAAAGGATTTTCTTAGAAGCATCTTGCCAGAGTCTAATTTTAGAGTTCAAGTGTTATTAGCACTTACACGTTTCGAGGGGTTTGCAACTTCTCTACTTGGGAAACATATTTCACTGCAGGGCACAGTCAAATGTTCTTCGCGGGGCGTTTGTTGTGCTTTAATGTTCCTAGCGTCACTGCAAGGGAATGTATATGCGGCTGCGTTCCCGTGTTGAAGGTGACAGTTACCAGGCACAATGACCTCGGAGGGAGGAAGACATGAGTCAGAATGATCATATGACCCAGCAATTCTGCCCTTAGGTGCATTCACCAGGAACCGAGAGCAGGGCCTTGAGTGGATGTGTGTAACGCGGCTGTTCACAGCACCAGCACTCGCAGTAACTACCGGGTGGAACGACCGAGGATCCATAGGTGAACGAACGCACAAAGAAAATGTAGTAGATGTTTTCTTTGTTAAACGTACAATGTTTAAACGTATGATGTTAAACATACAATGGCGCATCACTCGGTCTCAAAGAGGAAGTTCTGCAAAGTGAACTTTGCAGTGAACACATCATGCAAAGTGAAGCAAACCAGTCATGAAGGGAACTAGGGCGTACGATTCCACTAATAGAAGGCACCTAGTTTAGTGAAATTCATGGAAATAGAAAACAGAATTCTGCTTGCCAGGAGCTGGGGGGGGGTGGAGAGTTCGTGTTTAATGAGGACAGTTTTAGTGGGGGAGGACAAGAAAGTTCAGTGACCGCTGCTGGTGATGGTCGCCAAACGATGTGAATGTACTTAATGTCACAGAACTGTCCACTTCAAATGGTAAAACTGGGAAAGATTCGTGTGATATGTAGTTTATCTCTCTCTCTCTCTCACACACACACACGCACACTCACACTCACACCAGGAGACAGACCGATTAACCTTGATCTGGAAGGAGAGGGATGGAGAAGTCTTCTCAGAGGCGTGGCTTTGTCTTGAGAAATGAGGAGAGCCGTGGTAGATGAGACAGAAGAAGAAGGTATTTGGGGCTAAGGGGATAACATCAGGAAGTCATATGGCAATTGCAAGGTCGTATTCCAGGAAGAGCGACTTGTCTGGGAGCCTGGATACTCACAGGTAAGTTATAGCAGATGAAATCACAACGGCAGGGTGGGGGGACAGGTCTTGAATGCCCCCACCTGCCCTGCAAGATGTTTCAGCTTTATTCTGCAGGCAGTGGGAAGCCACTGGAATCCTTTAAGCTTGGAGACATGACCAAGCTTGCATTTTGGAAAGATGATGTTTGGCAGTTGTGTGAGGAACGGATTGGAGGGGAAGAGATGAGAAGCAGGGACTCTCGTGGTAAGACCATTGCAATAGCCAAGGATCACGAGAGCCCAGCTGAGAGGATGTGGGAGGGGAGGGGCCATTCAAAGGTTTGTGGGAAACACTGAGAAGTGGGGAAAGAGGAGGCTTGTGGAGTAGGGTTGGCTCCCAGGCTTTGGGGTTGGCTTCATCCATCCCCCAGCCAGGCTGACCCATCCACAGGCTCTTCAGGTGTCCTGGCTCAGAACAATTGCTCAAGACCCACACAACCATGATCCTAGCTGGGGCTTCTTCTCGACTCCCACTCTCTAGAATCCCATCTTCCACACTATCCGCAGTTGCCTCCCAGCTGGGTGGGCATTCTGGCTCCTCTGAGCATTCCTTCGAATCTCCTCCAGACTTCCCACTCCTCCTCCCCCACAACGCCAGCCGTGGGATTTGTCCCTTCATAATTCCCCACTCCCGTCCTCAGCTCTGTGCTCACTCCCTCTTCCTCACACACCAGCGTCTGGCCTCCAAGATAGAGGGGCAGGGAGAGACTTGAAATCTCCTTAGCACAAATTAGGGATATAATAGAGGCTGGAGGTCAGACGGGACTAGCAGCAAGGGGTGAGAGAAAGAGTGAGTGCCCTTGGGGTCTGCTGGGCTTCAGGCACCCGGGGGTCCATCTGCACCCATTTCTTAAACGAGTCCTTGGAGTTACGACGTGCCCCAGACCAACCATGCCAGTTTCCTGGCATCCAAGAACCAGAGCTGCAGTCTTTCTAGCGAGGGTCTTTGGCTCAGCCCACTCCACAGGCGTATCTTCATTCTCCTCCTCTTTCTGCACAGTACCCGACCACTCTCTGAACAAGCAGCCTGTCGGAACAGGCTCCCGGGAGCCCCAGCGCTGCCCGGACCCCCATCTGCTGATCCCTTGACTCAGCGGTTCTTGAGTTCTCCTCCTGTCCCCAGCCGGCCCACCAAAGCAACGCACACGCTCAGCTGGCGACCGGGAAGTCTCAGAAACACGGTAACCTACCTGCACGGTGATTCCCTTCTCCGGGTGAGCGAGGAACTCTTCCCTGTGGGAGCCCACGGCAGGCTGATTAGCAACCAGCCTCTGGGTCGGCTGCAGAGAAACAGGTTCTCTTCGGCGCTTGTTTGCAGTTAACTTCTGGCTTCCGTTCAGCTTAGGGGAGGATCATTCTCCTGGCAACGCAAGAACACGCACAGTTGAGTCAAACAGCCCAAGAGATGGCAGAGGCAAAGCCTGCGGCAAGGTCTGATGTCACCAGAGGAAGATGCGGGAGCAGATAGGGAAGGCGGTAGCTCCATGGACCGCAAGAAGCTCAGAACTCAGCCTCCCCATTGAAGAACGGGTGAGCTGCTGGAAGAGGCGATGCGCCAAATGCGGGCACTGAAACTACCCTCACCCAAGCCAGACTGTCATTGGAAATGGCTGCGTGTCTGCCCGAGGCTGCTTTTGCTTTGGTGATGGAGCTCGGCAATGTCTGTGTTGCCAGGAAAGCGAGTGGCCCTCTCTGCCCCTGGCTCTTTGGCAGGTGGCCACATTCAGATCACATGGGGCATCTGGCAAATCAAGCCCAGTTCCTTTGCAGTGGGGCTGCAGCAAGGATTTCCAGTTAGTGATTTCGTGGTGGCTCCTATGAGTCACGGCGCCCTGATTCTCCTGCAGAGGGGGAGGGCCCAAGTTTGTCCCGAAGAGGATCGTTACTACTCTGGATTTGAGAATTCTGCAGCCTTTGGAGGACAGAGAACGAAGCTAACCATGAGAAAGAGAATCCTGAGCCTCGCCACTGCCACCAACCACCCGGTCACAAACTTTCACCCAACTCGTAGTGCAGATTTTCACCCTTCCTTTGTGCTGACATCTGGCTCTCTCCTTTTTAAAGCTGCTAGTATTTCTAGTTTAACATTTGGATTAAAAAGAAATACATCATAAAATGAAATGACTTTTTGATTAAAAACTGCTGTCGTTCTAAATCCCACGCCTCTTATGGATTACTGAATTTATAGTTTTATTTTCAAACCCATATGCAAGTACATATAAAAACAATCAGTCACTCCCCTTTATTGAGTATTTAAGTCAGGGCCTGGGCTAGCGCTTTAGAAGCATTGTTGCTTTTAATCTTCACAACAGTTCTGCCCCGGAGGCATTTTGTTCCCATTTTACAGATAAGGAACCTGAGACTTGCCCAATGTCACATGCTTTTAAATGGTGGTACCAGCACTTGAGCCCAGTCCTGTTTCACTTCCATTATCATGCTCTTAACTACAGACTAGACTGCTCTGTGTGTGCATGTGTGCATGTGTGTGTATGTGTGATACGTATCTACACACACGTGTGTGTGACACGATCTACAGACATCATAGTGGATGTGCAGGAAATATTTGTTGAGTCGCTATTATATATTACCTGTATTTGCTCAGAACTCTTAGAATTGTTGCTGTACCTGGAAATTGATGCCAAGCATACTATTTTCCAGATGAGAGCTAAAGAAATTCATATTATAACATCACGGTGGAGCCTTGAACAATGGCTATTAAAGTAGATGCTTATAATAGACGTTATCATGCCATTTACGGTTCTCAATTTCCACGCCTGCCCGAGCACTGAAACCTGGCACAGTCTTCATAATTAGTTTCTAAACAAGTAACTGTCAATATATTCTGAGATGTTATGTGCCCTGCGTGTTAGGTCCTTGATAATGAACGGTGATTGCAACTCTGCGCTGTGATGGCTATTACCGTGGTCGGCTCACGTGACTCCTCCCGCCACACTCAGTGACGAGTGCAGATGCCTGTATTTGCCGTCCCTGTGTCAGGTCTAGTATAATTCAGGGACACACACCCAACAGAGATGTCAGGGTCAAAGGGACCATAAGAAGCTTCTTTATCTTTCCAACATGGAAACCACCTGAAAGCTGTGGAAATAAAGTCTCCAGGAAAATTCTTCTTTCCCTTGAGAATTTTGTTGGCTTGTTTCACATTGTGACACATAAAAGAAGCCCCGAAGTATTTTGATACATTAAAGACATTCCTCGGGGCGCCTGGGAGGCTCAGTGGGTTAAGCATCTGACTTCAATTCAGGTCATGATCCCAGGGTCCTGGGATCTGAACCCTGCTTTGGGCTCCCTGCTCCGCGAGGAGTCTGCTTGTCCCTCTCCCTCTGCCCCTCCCCCTGCTCATTCTCTCTCTTTCTTTATTTCAAATAAATAAATAAAATTTATTTTTTTAAAGATTTTATTTATTTATTTGATAGACAAAGATCACAAGTAGGCAGAGAAGCAGGCAGAGAGAGAGGGGGGAAGCAGGCTCCCTGCCAAGCAGAGAGCCCAATGCGGGGCTCGATCTCAGGACCCTGAGATCATGATCTGAGCCGAAAGCAGAGGCTTTAACCACTAAGCCACCCAGGCGCCCCTAAATAAATAAAATTTAAAAGAAAATAAAGACATCCCTCTCCAACTGTGCCTCACATGCCTCATGCCTCATTTAATCCTACCACAACTTGATGGACCGAATTAACGTTTTCCTCCTGAAAGCTTTGTGGAGGAAAATATATCACGGCCCTGTTAGGAACTTACGAGACCTTGTTCATGACTAGGATGCAAATGCTTCATTTGGAAGACAGAGGACCTTTACGGGTTGCTACCATCAAGTAAAATATTCTTCTGACTCATGGACGGACATCAATGGCTTCCAAGAGTGGCTGCAGCGTCCAAATGCCTGATTTATATTTTCGGTAGCAGTGATCCTTTCTGAGAGTCCTGATTTTGCCAGATAAACAGGTCAGTAAAGTCAAAACCAGGAAGTTAGATTTCCCCTAAGATGCTTCTAACTCAAAAAGTGGCTCAGTCAGTTGAGCATTTGACTCTTGGTTTCAGCTCAGGTCATGATCTGGGAGCGGAGGGATCCAGCCCCGGACTGGGCTCTGTGCTCAGCATGGAGTCTGCTGGGGATTCTCTCTCCCTCTGGCCTCCCACTCTGCAGGGGCGGGCACGTGCACACACACACACACACACACACACACACACACACACACACACACTCTCTCTCTCTCTCTCTCTTAAAAAAAAGGTGGGGAGACTTGACAGTTTCTCAAAAACTTAAACCATACCATCCAGCAATTCCATTTCTGGGTATATACTCTGAAGACTTGAAAGCAGAGACTCAAAAAGGTATTTATAAGCCATTTTCATAGTAACATTTTTTACAATAGTCAAAAGGTAGAAATAGCCCAAGTGTCCACGGATGGATAAATGAAATAGAATGTGGTTTATCTACACGCTGGAATATGGACGTCAAGTTGTGGTAGGATTAAATGAGAAAAAAAATTCTGTTGGATCTTGAAGACATTATGCTAAATGGAACAAGCCAGACACCAAGGGACAAATACTGTATGACTCCACTTCTGTGAGGCATTGGAATAGGCGCCTTCCGACGTCTGGAAAGTAGAAAGACGGTTTCTACGAGCTAGGGTTGGGGAGGAGCGGGGAGTTATTGTTGAATGAGTCCAGAGTTCCATTGGGGAGATGAGAAAGTGCTGGAGACAGACAGTGGTGATGGTCGCACAGCATTGGGAACGTACTTAGTGCCACCGAACTGTGCACTTCAAATGATTAAACCAAAAAAGAAAGAGGGGAAGCATCAGTGTCTCGGGATGATAACCACGGACACTGCCCGAGTTGTGCTCCAGTTAGTAAGTGTCCTTGAATCTCCAGTTCAGCCCTGGGGAGGAAAAGTTCCTCCAGGCTTCCTCACTACACATGCTCTCGGGAAGAACGCCTGACCCCCTCATCCACGCCCCTCTCGCGCGCGCTGGGACCGGCCAAGCTCTTACGGTATCGTCCCTTGCTCTAAATAATGCAGCTTCCTGGATCCCCTCCGGCCGAGCTCCCTCTGCGACCCCGAGTTCCCCACCAGCGCTGCCAGGGCAGTTGTCCGACCGCTCAGCAGGCTTCCCCCGCCCCCTTTATTTCTTCCTTCCTTCAAACTGAGAACCCTTGAATGCTGCGTGTGCCGTGATGTGTTAGGCTGAAGACACAACAGAAAAAAATAGTAACACGGCGTGGGATGTTCTATGACACGGATAATAAATGTACAAAGGAGATTGCGATTTTCTTTTAAAATGGGATCCAGAGAAGCCAAAAGGAGCTTTATTTTAGTTTAGTTATATATATATATACAAACATATATACACACACATACACATTTTTTTTTTGAAGAAGTGGGGGGTGGGGGAGCGAGGTGTAGCGGGGGCTGGGTGGGGAGAGAATCTGGAGAATCTTGAGCTCTGGAGATCCCGGAACTCCATGTTCAGCGCGGAGCCTGCCGCGGGGCTTGATCTCATGACCCTGAGATCATGACCTGAGCCAAAATCAAGAGTCAGATGCTCAACTGACTGAGCCCTCCAAGTACCCTCCAAAGGGGATTTTTTAAAAAATTGTGAAACGTTATAGATGTAAATAGTAGTAACAGCTAATATCTATTGAGCACTATTCTAGTTGCTTTACGTGAATTCATACATTTAAGCCTCAGAGTGATCCTAAGAGGCGGGTACCATGATGACCCCTATTTTTCCAGATGAGGAAATTTAGTCAATTTAGTCACAGAGAGATTAAGAAGCCACATAGTGGGGCGCCTGGGTGGCTCAGTGGTTTAAGCCTCTGCCTTCGGCTCAGGTCATGATCTCAGGGTCCTGGGATCGAGCCCCACATCGGGCTCTCTGCTCAGCGGGCAGCCTGCTTCCTCCTCTCTCTCTGCCTGCCTCTCTGCCTACTTGTGATCTCTGTCTGTCAAATAAATAAATAAAATCTAAAAAAAAAAAAAAAAGAAGCCACATAGTAGCACAGCTGGGGTGTGCCTGAGTCCGAATTTGAAGCTGGGCAGTCTGTTTCCAGAGCCTCCCTCATAACTGCCACATTATACTTCCTCCCCTATATTAGCCAGAAAGTAAGATAATGAACTTTCTGTTCTTGCCAGAAAGTTTAATAGAATCTTAGTACCTGCCAGAGCTTCTGCAGACTTCTAAAAGATAGGAAAGAGTATGGCTGTGCCCAAGGAGATGTGGTATCCTGGGCTGGACCCTGGAATAACAACAAAAAAGACATTAGTGGAAAAACCGAGGAATCTGAAGAAACTGTAATGTTTGGTGGTACCAAGGTTAATTTCTTAGTTTTGATAAATGTACCATGGTTAGGTATGATGCAAACAGTAGGAGAATCTGGGTGAAGACTATATGGACCTTTCTGGACTATCTTTGTAATTTTTCTGTAAATCCAAAATTATCACAGAAGAAAACATTACCTAAAATAACAATGTTTATGGATATGAAACCTCACCGAAACCTTCCTCTTGTAGCCCCTCCACAGAGGAAATCATTAATTGTCTGGAATGTGGAGCCTATCAGTTCAAAAGGCCTAACACAACTATTAGTATAACTAACTTGTGGGCCAAAAGAAACATATTATTTTATTTTTTAAAAGATTTTATTTATTTATTTGACACAGAGAGAGAGATAGAGAGATCACAAGTAGGCAGAGAGACAGGCAGAGAGAGAGGAGGAAGCAGGCTCCCCGCTGAGCAGAGAGCCCGATGCGGGGCTCGATTCCAGGACCCTGGGATCATGACCTGAGCCGAAGGCAGAGGCTTAACCCACTGAGCCACCCAGGCGCCCCAAGAAACATATTATTTTAAAATGTAACTTTTTAACTTTATTTTATCCAAGCACAGTTAATATATAGGGTTGTGTCAGTTTCAGGTGTACAATGCAATGATTCAAAAATTCTCTGTATTTCTCTGTGCTCCTCACGATAAATGCACTTTTCATCCCCTTGCCGGTTTCACCCATCCCCCCTCCTCGTTCTGGCAACCACTAGCTCGTTCTCTGTAGCTAAGTTTGGTTTTTTGGTCTCTTTTTAAGATTTGTTCACTTGTTTGTTTCTTAAATTCCACACATGAATGAAATCACGTTGTATTTGTCTTTCTCTGACCAACTTTTTTAAAAAAGATTTTTTTTTTTAAAGATTTTATTTATTTATTTGACAGCGAGAGAGAGAGAGAGATCACAAGTAGGCAGAGAGGCAGGCAGAGAGAGAGAGAGGGAAGCAGGCTCCCTGCCAAGCAGAGAGCCCGATGTGGGACTCGATCCCAGGACCCTGAGACCATGACCTGAGCCGAAGGCAGCGGCTTAACCCACTGAGCCACCCAGGCGCCCTAAAAGAGATTTTTTATTTATTTTTGCGAGAGAGAGAGCGCGGTCTAGGGTGTGCGCACGAGTCGGGGGAGGGGCAGAGGAAGGAGCAGAGAGCCGGATGTGGGACGTGACCCCAGGACCATGGGATGATGACCTGAGCCGAAGGCAGATGCTTACCTGATTGAGCCACCCAGGCGTCCCTGACTGACTGACTTCACTCAGCGTTATACCCTTTGTGTCCATCCATGTTGTCGCAAAGGCAATAATTCCCTGTTTTAAATGGCCGAGTCATAGCCCATTATGACAATATAAATACATATATCCCATATCTTTCTCCATTCACCTGGCAATAGACACTGGGTTTGCTGCTGTATCTTGGCTATTGTAAATGATGATCTGATAAACATGGGGGTGCACAGACCTTTTCAAATTAATGTTCTCATTTTCTTTGGGTAAATAAATACCCAGTAGCAGAATAACCCGACCAGAGGGTATTGTGAGGAACCGTCACACTGTTCTCCACAGCGGTTGCACCAGCGTACACTCCCACCAACAGTGCATGAGGGTTTCTTTTTCTCCACATCTTTGCCAAGTCTTGCTATTTCTTGCCCTTTTGCTTTTAGTCATTCTGACAGGTGTAAAGTGATATCTCATTGTGGTTTTAATTTGCATTTCCCTGGCGATTAACAATGTTGAGCATCTTTTCGTGTGTCTGTTGGCCATCTGCATGTCTTCTTTGTAAAAGTGTCTATTCAGATCCTCTGCTTTTTAATTGGATTATTTGGGGGTTTTTGTATTGTGTGAGGGTTTTTTTTTCATATACTTTGATATACATAAAAGATATATCATTTGAAAATGTCTTCTTCCATTCAGTAAGCTATCTTTTTTGTTATGGTTTTCTTTGCTGTGCAGAAGTTTAATTTTGCTTTCCCTTGCCAGAAGAGACCCAGCTAGAAAAATGTTTCTACAGCCAATGTCAAAGAGGTTGCTGTGGGTTCTCGTCTAGGATTTTTATAGTTTCCAGTCTCACATTTAGGTCCTTAATCCATTTTGAGTTTATTTCTGTGTATGGTGTGAGAAAGCGGTCTGGTTTCATTCTTTTGCATGTAGCTAGCTGTCTTGTTTTCCCATAGCATTTCTTGAAGAGACTATCTTTTCCCCATTGTACAGCCTCACCTCATTTGTCATAGATTAATGGACCATAAAGCATGGCTTTATTTCTGTAGTCTCTATAAAAAGCAACACCTTACAAAAAAAAAAAAAAAAAAAAAAAAAACCACCAAAAAAAACCCCCAAAAAACAAGAAAGGAATTCTGAAGGCTTAAGGCCTTAAGACTTCAGGGAAAAGTCAGGAGTGAGGTTTCCCTGCCCCTCCTACCATGAAACCCTGTCCTTGATCAACCCTCCTTCACCGTGACCAGCCACCCGCCCACACGCTTTGTCCCACTATTGACCTCTGCAAGGACTAACCTGTAGGTCCATCCCCACTCCCTGCAGCCCCTTTCATTCAATTTTTCTTAGAAAAACTGGCACTGAATTTCTTTGAGGTTAAATGAAGAGTTGCCACTTTCCAATAGTCTGGGTCAGCGGATAAGAGTCTCAGCCCTTTTCTGTAGGAGACATGATACTGATACCACATGACATGTCTTACGTGGTAGAAAGGCCAGGAGGCTCTCTATTCACTCAGCACTCAAGCTGTGCACCTAGACCCCCCCACCCCACTGGGACAGGGGGCTAATCCAGATCTCTGAGGGACCCTTTATTTGCTCCTGAGGCTGAGTATTTCCCTTATGTCTAAAGGTCATTAGAAGTGACAGTTCCAGGACCTCATTCATCTGTTTCTCGAGAGATGTCCCCACTCTCCACATCTATTTATAAAACGGTAACTGTGAAAGTGGAGATTCACAGACACTCTCAAAGAGGAGGCAGAGAAAACCCTCCAGGGAGGAGAGCGGGGACCACCTGGGTCCTGGAAAGGTTCTGGAAGGCTGACTTGGGACACATTAGAAGAGGGTAAGTGCCACCAAAGTCTCTGGGAAACTAAACAGGCTTATCAACTGTTCTCTGACCTGCAGATACTGTGTCTTTTGTCAGGAAAAACAGTCCCTCCAGTTTGGGGAATTCCTGAAAGGTAACCAGAGGAATGCAGAGTGCACTTCCTGGGGAAACAGTGTCCTAAATTCTTCCACAGGCACTGTATCTGATGCTAGACTCAGAGTCAGAGAAACTACAGATGTGAATTGTTTACTCTTTAAAAAAATAAAATTGATACAAAAGACATAATGTCCAGAGGAGAAGTAGGGATGGGAAGGAGAGGAGTTCAGCTTCTCGAAGCTGACAGCTCTGATCCGTAATACAAGGACACCGTGTTCGTGCTTAAGTAAATATTTGGGGTGATACGTTCTTGTTTTCTCTGCTAATTCACCTGATTTCTTTTGAAATCTCTACAAAGTGTACTGGATTGTGAAATGTGTTACAGACACCTAGAATCACAGGTTTAAAGGAGGATCATTCTAGATCCTAGACTGAGAGATGATTTTGTGAGACATAAAAGGAATTCATGTGTTTCTACTTTTCTTGGGGGGAAAAAAACCACTCACAGTTTTATTAACAACTGGGACCATGACTGTTTGTTTCCCGGTAGAAAAAAAAAAGTTTCTCACCTAATGCAGGGCTGTGTGGTCGAGCTGGCTGTGAGCTGTAAGCCGGAGACCCGAGTCCTGCCCCAGTGAAACCAGCTATCTGACAGCGGGACCCAGCTTTCCCATCTGTGAATGAGAACTAAAACTCTCACATGTGATCACTAAGAGGCTGAAATCAATATTACTCCCAAAGCTGGAAATTGGACGTATGCAAATACAAAATCCACATGACAAGGAGGCATAGGTGTATAGCAACTATAAACTGTAGTAATGAAGGTATCACAGTTAGTAGGGTTAAATGAGAAATGTCACCAGAGATTTTTAGTGAAGGAAATTCTTGCCAGAGATTATTAGTATTGAAACTGATTGAGTATTGATGAGACATTCATCTTCTGAACAAGAAGCGTCTGTGTCCTCTATTCTAGACGGTTTTCAGAGACAGCTGAAAGCACCTTCCCTGGTAATTGCCTCAATGTTTAAAGAGCCTAGTGGTGGGGCTCCTGGGTGGCTCAGTGGGTTAAAGCCTCTGCCTTCGGCTCAGGTCATGATCCCGGGTCCTGGGTCCGAGTCCCACATCGGACTCTCTGCTTGGTGGAGAGCCTGCTTCCCCCTCTTTCTCTCCGCCTGCCTCTCTGTCTACTTGTGATCTCTGTCTGTCAAATAAATAAATAAAATCTTTAAAAAAATAAAAAAATAAAGAGCCTAGTGGTGAGCAAGTTATTCCTGTCATTTAGTCCACTGCTACCTTTGCTCTCAATCCCATAGAGTGGGGCAAGAAGGGTCGGGCTGTAGCGTGACGCTCTCCTGCTTTTGCCACCTACTAGCTCTGTGTGTGAGCCGGGGCAGGGTGCCTTACCCCCTGCACCCCTGGTCCTTTTTTGGTTAAGTGAGGATGATAATAATGCTTAGACCTAGAGTCTACGGGAAGTGCTCTATAAGGTGACGTGGTGATTATCATTTTGAGATATCATATTTACCACAGACACGGTGTTAACATTCTAAGATTTTAAATGATTAATACTATTAACTTGTTGTAACTCAGTGCAGTCTCTTGGAAGAATTGCACGAAGTCACACTGAGTGAAGGAAGCTGGGCACAATACAGTAGGTTTAACACGATATTACAAAGTGGGCTTCTAGGACGCTGGGAATGTTCTGTTTCTTGATCTATGTGTTGTTTACATGAGTGTGTTCAGTTAGTGATCACTCATCACATTGTGAATATAGGATGTGTGCCCTTTTCCAAATATATGCTCTGCTTTAATAAAGAATAAAAATTTTTGATTTAGTAAAATTATATACCACTGGAAAAAACAACAGCAGCCAACAGCCAAAACCTGCAGGTTTTCCATCTTCCAGAGCTAGTGAAGGGGTTCAGATCAACATCTTCAAAATGCGCCACTTTGGCATGTCGATTATTTTGGACTGAAGGCCATCAAGGCCCAGTGGATTAAAGAAAAGTAAAAGCTTTTCTTAAAAACTGAACTACCCAAAAGAATTTAGACAGGTGGTCTGACCAAGAAAGATGGCTTTTATCAGAGATAACTTTTTATCTGAAAGACCATATACCAGGGTGAGCATCCGATTACCAAAGATCTGTCTGTAAAGTCCTGTGAGCTACCCTCCCCATCTGTGAGGCCCAGGTCCCTCCCCCATTCCTTAGCTTTGGAGGCTATAGAAACCTCAACTGCCTGACTTGTCCATGATTTGCTTTGTTTTTGTGGGGCTTTCGTACATATATAATTAAATTTGTTTTGCTCCAGTTATCTGCCTTCTATAATTTTGCTGTGAGACCACAGAACCTAAAAGAGTGGAAGGAAAAATTTTTCCTCCCTGACAATAGCCACTCTTAATGTCTGGATGTAGATCCTTCCAGAACTTTTTCTCTGTATACAAACATACATTGCAAAACAGCATCATACCACATCATCTGGTGACCTAATTTTCTCACTGGACAATATGGTGTAGGCTTTCTGCGCCAATAAATTACCACTCATTAACCACGTAGTACTGGAGTCCATTTTATTAATGCCCTATTTTGCTGTCACAGATACTGAGACACAACACTTGTTCAGACAACTTTGTTCAATAGTTGGTTTGTTTTCATAAGGATTCCTAAAATGGGAACGGGGGGCCTCTCGGAGGACACACGTCTTCAAGGCACTGGCTTTCTTCTAGAAAGACTGCACCAGTTTGCATTCTCATCTGCAGCGGATGCAAGGCCCCCCTCTCCCCTGCTAAGAGTGGATACTATCATTCTTTTTCATCTTTGCCAATCTGGAATTTAGGGGTAACCAAGCGCAAGGGGCCACAGCAGGGGGCTAAGCTCCTACTCTGGGACAGAACAGACCTGGGTCCACTTTCCAGCTCCCAGCCTCAGTTTCCCTGTGCTATAAAACGGGGTAAATGACACATTACTGAAAGACCCAAAGAGGAGCATTCAGTAGATTCCCAGCCACTTCCTACTGCTCTCCCTTCTTCCCGACCTCCTCTGGGGTCCCGTCTCCACCCAGCAGCCTGGAAGTCCTCCCATGAACGGAAGCCACATCCCGTCACTGCATCATGCCCTCTCTTCAACCTTTTCCTCGACCACCATCCATGGAACTGAATCGAAACTCCTTCATCTGAATACCCTATGCTGCGTTTGCCAACCTCCCCAGCAAATGGTGTCAGGCCTCGCTTTCCCTCGCCCACCTTTTTGAAGCCACGCTAGGCTGTTCCAGTGCCTTGCCCAGGCCAGTCCCCAGGGGCCTGTGGGCTCCTGCTCCTTCCTGCCTTTGCCGACTTCAGCTTGAAAAACCACATCCTTAGAGAGCCCTTCCCTGCTCTGCTGTTTTCTCTCACAGCATCCTGTTTCTTCTCTCCTCGCTTCTCATCACTCTGTGTAATTATACTTTTCTTTGATTGTGTTGGTATTTTCTGTCTCCCCGCCCCCTGCTTGGCTCGGAGGGAAGAGACAAGGCCTTTTTAGTTCATTGTTTAGTGCTTGCTGCGTTCGTAGTTGTTCAATAAACATTGACTGAATGAGTGAATAACCTTTTTACTTTTCCTCTGGTTGGGTGGCCTGGAAGCCTCTAGCACAGCAATAGGGCGAGGCAGCTGCCAAACCTTGGTGACCTGTCCATCCTGGCGGCTCTCTTTCTGTTCTGAGCCTCTGCCAGGCCCTTTCTGATCCCTCCCACGCCCCACCCCGAGACTGGTTTCTGAATTGCCTGTGCTGCTCTGGAATGAATATCTGTGATTTTAGGCTGTTTGTGCAGTGTTTGAAGTGTTCCCCCACCTTAGGGAATGACCTCTGATACCAACCTAGTTTCTCCCAATGGCGCTCTGTTGTGAGTGGGGCCGGAGGGAGGCTCAGTAAACAGTCACTTGGTCCTACTTATTTATGCAGTGCCAGGCACTATATTAAGCCTCAGGATACAAAGACGTATAAGATACAGCACTGCCTAACTTCACAGAGCTCACAGTCTAGGGATGGAAGCATGATTGTCCTGTGTAGCAAATACAAGACAAAGAGCATATCCTAAGGAAACGGGCTCTAAACTAGTGTGAGAAAAAGGAAGATCCAGGACGCTTCCTGGAGGACATGGGATTTGATCTGAGCCAGAAAAAGAGGAGGAAAGCATTACAGGCAGAGGAACAGCCTGAGCCTAGATATGGGACTGAAAAAGCAACCGTCTGTGGGCAGGGAAACAGTCAGCAGTTTAGAAAATAAAGCGCACATCAGAAAACACAGAAAAAGAATTCAGATGGGCAGAGGCTGACCAAGGAAGGGCCCCGGAAGCCTGGTTGTGAGCTTGGATTTTGAAGGGATCCCTGGGTTTTATCGGAGGTGAGCAGCGGCATGGGGAGGCAGGACAACCAGATAAAACATGAGGATCTGACCTGGGGCAGAGGTAACAGTGAGAGAGAGAGAGAGAGAGAGACAGTTTTGAGAACCTTGAAAGGTGGAACCAGCAGGACCTGGTTACTGATGAAATGCGGGGCAGATTGGCTGGAAGGCTGCTGAGAAAGGGGAGAGTCCATAGCTTGGCAGATGCAGTTATGATGGAATTCCGTCCACCAGGAGAACACCCAGGAAGCAGGTTCGGCGAGCTTGAGGGAGTGAGGTGACACGTAATGCTGGAGGTATGCGTCTGAGGTGCTCGTCTTGCAAACTTCTTGGTTCCTGCCCAGGAGAAATGGGCCCAGAGACCAGGGCAGCAATTCTAGGTTTTGGAGTCATCAGCCCCTGCCCCCAAGAGCATGTAGGATGCACAGAGCAGCAGCCCAAAGTGGATTCTGGAGAAACCCCTACATTTGTTCTCAGCTGGAGGGAGAGAAAGATAGAGGTCATTAGCACCCCCTCTAGTTATCATTCCTTCATGGTTGTTAACTTTGTACCCATCACTTCAGACCTCCCCTAGGTTGGGTGGCCGATCTCTAACGGCTAACAAGAGCTATGATTTATTGAGCACCTACTATGTGCTTTGTATATTCTAAGTGCTTTCCTTGTACTGATTTCTTGACTCCTCACAAGAGCACCAGGAGGTAGTTTTCTTTTCTTTTCTTTTCTTTTTTTTTTAAGATTTTATTTATTTATTTGACAGACAGAGATCTCAAGTAGGCAGAGAGGCAGGCAGAGAGAGAGGAGGAAGCAGGCTCCCCGCTGAGCAGAGAGCCCTATGCAGGGCTCGAGATGC
Source organism: Meles meles (assembly GCF_922984935.1). NCBI lineage: Eukaryota > Metazoa > Chordata > Mammalia > Carnivora > Mustelidae > Meles > Meles meles. The sequence goes on from NC_060078.1 coordinate 6,453,096, forward strand.
AGGGCTCGAGATGCAGGGCTCGATCCCAAGACCCTGGGATCATGACCTGAGCCGAAGGCAGAGGATTTAACCCACTGAGCCACCCAGGCGCCCCAAGTAGTTTTCATTTCTTGAGATGGCAACGCTGACACACGGATAAGTCACTTGCCCAAGGTCAAACTATTGACAATGGGGGAACCACCTTAACTGGGGAGAAATCCTTCTGTTTGAGGACGTTTGCTGCATTGTCCTCCCTAAAGCACTTTCTTTACCTTTCCCTGACTTATGCAGCCACAATACATTGTCCGTTAACACGGCCAAGACCTAAAGAATTACTAAAGGAAGAAATAACTTTTTAATGAGGTCAAGATTCCAGTTAGCCCTATAAAGAAAATTCGGCTTTTCTGTTAAATGCTAGTGTTTGGAACGGAGTTCCAAGCTGAGTATGGCAGGGTGGCACCATTTTGATGTGTGACACAATTCCTATAAACATCTCTTGTTTTAGAATGAGCATAGTGGGGAGGGGAATGCAAATTGTGTAAGTATCAGTGGAACTCTCACATGTTATAAATACTGCATGGTTGAATGGGGCACCTGTGGGACAAGGAAAACTGAAAGGGTCTTCCCCACCCTCCCTTTGTAATTCCGAAGATCGAAAGTATATTGTAAAACACTTTTCCGGGGCACCTGCGTGGGCCCAGTTGGTTAAGCACCTGACTCTTGATTTCAGCTCAGGCCATGATCTCAGAGTTGTGAGATCAAGCCCCTTGCCAGGCTCCACACTGGGCATGGAGCCTGCTTAAGGTTCTCTCTCTCCCTCTCCATCTGCCCCTCGGTCCCTACTCATGCTCTCTCTCTCTCAAAACAAAAACAAAAACAAAACAAAACACCCTCCCCCCCCCAAAAAAAACCTCACAACCAAAATACTTTTCCTGTAAAACAGTGTCATTATATAGCTTTCCTATGTAGCTTCCTTATGTCACTTTGGAGAACAGAGCCAAGACTCACTTTATCAGTTAGTCATCTTAGAGAAAGCTTTTTCTGTATATTTTATGTTATGTTATATTTTCTGAAGTTATATCCAAAGCTGGATAATGATGACCTGAATAGGGCAATCAAAGAAAAAATATACAATCCTAGGAACACGAACATCTTATTGACCTGGAAATATTCTAGAACCATTTTATATGCTTGCTGGTATAGGAGTGTAATTAAGAATTCTGCTTTTAAATTAGAAGTTAAAGCTTTATGTACATAAAACAGGTGGTTGCCCAGAGGCCATAGTTTGACAATTTGATCTTTTGGAAATAATCCATTAAAATATTACTTATCTAAAAGCTTTCACTCTAAGATCAGGAATAGGACAAGGATGCTCACTCTTGACACTTTTATTCAACATAGTATTAGAAGTCCTAGCCAGAGCAATTAAGCAAGAAAAAGGAAAAAAGGCATTAAAAGCAGAAAGGAAGAATTGAAACTATCTCTATTTGCAGTTGGCAACATATTATATGTGAAAAACAAAACAAAACCAAAACAAAGCAAAAAACCCCTAAAGATTCCATCAAAAAACCCTATAAAACCCCATAACTGTTAGAGCTAATAAATTCAGTAAAGTTTCAGGATACAAAATCAATATATAAAAATTAGTTGTGTTCCTTACACTAATAATGGAGTATCAGAAAGAGAAATTGAGAAAACAATCCCATTTATAATTGCACCAAAAAGAATAAAACAAATAGGAATAAATATAGCCAAGAAAGTGAAAAACTTATACACTAAAAACTATGACACTGATGAAAATAATTAAGAAGATACAAATAAATGAAAAACGATTTCATGCTCATGGATTCAAAGAATTAGTATTGTTAAAATGTCCATACTACTGAAAGTAATCCCTACCAAAATTCCAATGGCATTTTTCACAGAAATAGAACACAAAATCCTAAAACTTAAAGAAAAAAGTCCTAAAACTTCTATGAGGCCACAAAAGACCCCAAACAGCCAAAGCTATCTTGAGAAAGAAGAACCAACCCAGAGGCATCATATTTCCTGATTTCAAACTATATCACAAAGCTGTAGTAATCAAAACAGTATCATATTGGCATAAAAACAGACACATAGATTAATGGAACAGAATAGAGAGCCAAAAAATAAACCCATACATATATTATTAATTAATTTACAACACAGAAGGCAGGATTATATAATGGGGAAGGAACAGACTCTTGAATAAATGGTGTTGGGAAAATTGGACAACCACACACAGAAGAATGAAACTGCCCTCTTATACCACGCACAAAAATAAACTCAAAATGGAAAGAACCTAGATGTCCATCAACAGATGAATGGATAAAGAAGGGGTGGTATATATACACAATGGAATACTATGCAGCCATCAAAAGAAATGAAATCTTGCCATTTGCGACGACGTGGATGGAACTAGAGGGTATCATGCTTAGTGAAATAAGTCAATCGGAGAAAGACAACTATCATATGATCTCCCTGATGTGAGGACATGGAGAAGCAACATGGGGGGTTAGGGGGATAGGAGAAGAATAAATGAAACAAGATGGGATTGGGAGGGAGACAAACCATAAATGACTCTTAATCTCACAAAACAAACTGGGGGTTGCTGGGGGGAGGTGGGGTTGGGAGAGGGGGAGGGGGTTATGGACATTGGGGAGGGTATGTGCTATGGTGAGTGCTGTGAAGTGTGTAAACCTGGCGATTCACAGACCTGTACCCCTGGGGATAAAAATACATTATATGTTTATAAAAAAAAAACTTGGAAGGGGAGGCGAACCATAAGAGACTATGGACTCTGAAAAACAACCTTAGGGTTTCGAAGGGTCGGGGGTGGGAGGTTGGGGGAACCAGGTGGTGGGTAATAGAGAGGGCACGTATTGCATGGAGCACTGGGTGTTGTGCAAAAACAATGAATACTGTTACGCTGAAAAAATAAATATTAAAGTAAAAAAGAAAATAAAAACAACTCAAAATGGATTAAAGACCTGAATGAAAGACTGGAAACCATAAAACTTGTAGAAAAAAACATAGACAGTCAACTCCTTGACATCAGTTTTGCACATGATTTGTTCTGGATATGACTTCGAAAGCAAAAGCAACAAAAGTAAAAGTAAACAAGTGGGACCACATTAAACTAAAAAGCTTCAGCATGGCAAAGGAAATCATCAACACAATGAAAAAAATAACCTACAGAATGGGAGAAAGTATTTGCAAATCATATATCTGATAAGGGATTGATATCTCACATATATAAAGAACTCATACAATTTAATTAAAAATCTGATTAAAAATGCACAGAGGACCTGAATAGACATTTTTCCAAAGAAGACATACAGATGGCCAATAGGTTTATTGGCACCTAGTGATTGGTGCCACTAGTCATCAGGGAAATGCAAATCAAAACCATAATGAGATATAACCTTACACCTGTTAGAATGTCTTTACCAAGAAGACAATAAAAAACAAGGGCTGGCAGGGACTGGGAGAAAGAGAACCCTTGTGCACTGTTGGTGGGAATATACATTGGTGTATCCACTATGGCAAACAATATGGAGGCTCCTCAAAATATTAAAAATAGAATTACCATATGATCCAGCAATCCCACTTCTGGATATTTATCTGAATAAAATGAAACCACCAACTCAAAACACTACCTGCACCCTTATGTTTATTGCAGCCTTCTTTTTTCTTTTTTTATTGTGGCCTTATTTACAATAGTTAAGACATGTAAACACAACCTAACTGTCAACTAATGGATGAATGGATAAAGAAAATGTGATATACAATATCTACCTATAATATCTATATAGATATATAACATGCAGATATAACATTATTGTATTTTTACACACAATGGAATATTATTCAGCCATAATAAAGAAGGGAATTCTGCCATTTGTTGTATGTATGGACCTTAAGGGCATTATGCAAAACAAAAGAGGTCAGACAGAGAAAGACAACTACAATATGATCATACTTATATGTGGAATCTAAAAAAAACCAACAAAACAAAAAAACAATTCATAGATACAGAGAACAGGTGGAGGTTGCCGGCCGGGGTGTGGAACAGATGAAATGGGTGCAGAAAGTCTAAAGGTACCAACTTCCAGTTATGAAATAATAAGCCATGGGGATATAATGTACAGCATAGTGACAATAGTTAATAATATTGTATGTTACATTTAAAAATTGCTAAGAGAGTAGATCTTAGAAGTTCTCATCATAAGAAAAAAAAAGAATTTGTAACTGTGTGATAATAGATGTTAACTAGACTTATTGTGTTGATCATTAAATTAAAATTAAAACCATCTTGAAGAACTATTGTATGCCATAGGATTTGAGGCACAAAGAAATTTTTTTTCCAGTCTCACATTCAAGTCCACAAAATTTCTTCTACCAGTGTTCTAATTTATGACTTAATCATTATTGTCCTTTCTCACGGGACACATATAAACACTAATACAAACACATACACATTCTCTCTTTATAGTCCTTTATTAAAACGTAACCATTTCCACTATTATAAGAATAGGTAAAATCTGCTAATGAAAGTTGACTTTGTGGATGCCTCCTTTATGCATTATGTCACAAGGTCTATGGGAAACTCCTGTGAGGAGGTGTTTGTGGTCCCACTTTGTCCCTAGGAAACTGAGGCCCAGAGAAGTTAAGAAGTCATGCAGCCTCTGGAGACTGATCTGAACGTCTCTCTGTCAGACTTCATGTGACTTTACCTCCTGGAGCCTCAGGTTGCTTCCGGGGAAAGCAAGATGTATCATGACCTTGGCCTTTCCCCTCAACTGAGCTTGCCCAGAGAAGTGGCAGCCAGGCCAGCTCTCTGGACCATCTAGAAGCGTAGCCCACAGGGAGCCCCGGGCTCTGCAGGCTACCATCGCCGGCTCCCTTTTTGTCTCACAGAAGGAAGTTACTTGCAAAATGTTTGCTGGATGATAAAAATGAGAGAGTAAATGAGTGACTCATGTTACCAAATTGCATAAGTTTCGTGTGGAAGGCAAATTGTTATCACTTGTACCAAGTCCCTTTGCCTTTTTGTTTGCTCTACCTGCTTCCACGAATGGCAAAGACTATGTCTTCTAGTTCCGTTTGATCCCTGCAACAGACAATAGAACTAGTGTTTGATTGGCGACTCAGTTTTGAATATTTAATCAATCAGTCAACATTTATTCAAACAAAAATTACTTCAAGGGTACTTTCAAGATGGGGGTTTAAAGAGAAATAAAACCCAGTAAGCGGTCTCTAGGAAGTTCATGGTGACCCGATGGTTCTTCAGAAGAGCATCGTGTTGAATGCAAAACCGAGATCAGTTTCATGTTTGTTTCTTTGTTATACTCTTCACAGAAGAACATTCACAAATCATTGAAAAGTTTCTTCTCCAGACCACATGACCCCATTTGGTCATCAAAATGGTGGGTATTCCAATCACGCCACGGCTGTTCCTGCAATCAGTGTACGCTACCAGTTGGCCAGAGAGTCAGGGCTTCAGGTTCAAGTCCTACTCTGTGTACCTGTAGGGGAATCACAGTCCCTATGGCAGGACATGTTTGAATCTGAATCCAAGTCATAGAGGTAGGCAGGCTCCCTCTAAACAGTGTCTACCTTTCAAGTTCTGGCACTGGGTCCCCTGCTCCATGCTTTGAAACGAAATCAAAGCTTGCTTTGGTCTTGACTTCAGCTTTGGTCTAATAATAGTCTGATAGGTAGGTCTTTGGCAGCCTTTTTAATTTTAACTCTTCCCATTTAATGACAGGAACACAAAGTCTTTGAATTTCTGGGCATCTGTGAGGTGAGTCATGCATTTTATAGATAGAGAAACTGACAGAGGCATGACTTGCATAAGGCAGGACAGCAACTCCAAGGATCCAGTGAATTCAGGGCCACGAGGTTGCCAGGAATGACTGGGCGCGCTGCCCATTTTCTCATCCCTCCACTGTACCAGGTGAGAACATGCAGAGAAAAGCAAACCGTGGCCCACTGAGAGGGGAAGAGACAGAAGCCAAGAGTTCACAGCATTTGAAAGGGTAGAGACAGACCCAGGTCGCATTTCTGTTCTCCCTGTTTGGGGTGGACAACTGGGGGTAGCGGGTTTCTTCCTTCTTTATAGGCCATTGTCCGACTTGGCCCTTGGAATTCTGCCAGCACTCTTTCTTCAGCAAATGTATGCTGGCTTCTGGGCAAAACAATGTTATAATGAAAACAGAAAAGGTGAACCAAGACATTGCTTCTAATTGCCCCACAGGGGGTCTTTTTCTCCGAGCTAGAAGGTAAGCAATCTTGCATTTTCCTGTTGGGGATGGAGACATTTCACTTGTCAGCCAAAGAAATTCTCCCACTTTCTTGCGAATATGGGTGTTAGCAAAAGCATCCATGATATACTGAACACCAATTTGAGCCAGATGCCACTGGGTATTCTGTGGGGTCTCATTTAATCCTCATGACAGCAAATCTTTATTGAGCAACTCCCATGTGCCCGACACTGTATTGGAGACAGGAGATACGGAAAAACAAGTTGCGCATAGTGCCAGCCCTCCAAAACTGTAGGCTAGTGTGGAAGATATGATCAAGATCAGTTTTATAATGCAGTATTACAAGGGCAAAGAGGTGAGCCTAGATTGCTGGGGGGGCACATAGGAGGAAACCCCAAGCCAGGGTTGGGTGCCATGGACCTCTGCTTGGATTAAGTGATATCTAAGCACTATTTGATTGAAATTACTATCTCCAGAGTTACCTTTCAGCCTAATAGAGTTTGAGGAAGCAGAATACTGGCCCCCAAAGACACCCACATCCTAATCCACAGAACTTGTGAATATGTTACCTTGTATGGCAGGAGAAGAAGCTTTGCTGATGTGATTAGGTGAAAAATCTCGAGATGGGGAGATTATCTTGAGTTATCTGGGTGGGCCCAGTGTAATCACATGTAATCCCCTATAAGCTCAAACTCAGCAGTGGGATATAGAAGCAAGAAATTGGAGTAGTGGCAGGAAGGGGCCATGGAATGTGGGCAGCCTCTAGAAGCTGGAAAGAAACAAGAAAATGGATTCTCCTTCTGAGCTCCCGAAGGAACCCCTCTGCCAACACTTGGTTTTATCTGCAAGACTCATTTTGGACTTGTTCTAGAACTGTCATAGAATAAGTCTGTGTCTTTTTAAGCCACTAGGTTCATGGCAATTTATTACAACGGCAGATAGAAAACTTGTCCAACGTCACGAACCAGAGGAGATGAAGCCAGGATTAAAACCAAGAGTGATAACAATTATATCTCCATAAAACTGTGGGGAAACCCCCCAAAACCCAAGAGTGAATATTCCAAAGCCTGGACAGTTTTCCCCAAAGCTTCTGTTACTTGTTGAGATTCCTTGGGTATTTGCTCGACATGTTTTGAAGAACAAGTCTAACAGTCTCCTTCTCTGCTCTCTTGCCCACGGCAGAGTGTACCCTTGGGGGGATGGCAGGAGGTATCAGATGATTCCAGCATGCTAGAATGCTAGCTCATCTACGGGCCAATGAACTGTTTTTTGAGTAGTATGGCGGAAAGAGAACTGGATTAATGGACGCTCCAGTCCTAGTACTGGTACTAATTAGCTCCAAGGCTTGAGCAAATCTTTCACATTTCTGGGCCTCATTTTACTCATATGCAAAAAGGGTTTGTGTAGGATTTTTTTAAATTTAAATTCCATTAATTAATGTATAGTGTATTATTATTTTCAGAGGTGGAGTTTAGTGACCCGTCAGTTGCATAGAACACCCAGTGCCCTCCTCCACGCCCATCACCCAGTTACCTCATCCCCCCACCCACTTCCCCTCCAGCAACCCTGTTTGTTTCCTGTAGTTAAGAGTCTCTTACGGTTTGTCTCCCTCTCTGATTTCATCTTATTTTATTTTTCCCTCCTTTCCCCTCTGTTTTATTTCTTAAATTCTACATGTGAGGGAAATCACATGATAATTGTCTTTTTCTGACATATGTAGCTTATCATAATGCCCTCTAGGTCCACCCAAGTCATCGTAAATGGTAAGGTTTCTTTTTTTGATCGCTGAGTTATACAATGTATATACAATGTATATACAATATACATTGTATGTATATGCCACATTTTCTTTACCCATTCATCAGTTGATGGACATCTGTGTTCTTTCCATAGTTTGGCAATTGTGGACATTGCTGCTATAAACACTGGGGGGCAGGTTCCCCTTCGGATCACTGTATTTGTATCCTCAGGGTAAATACCTAACAGTGCAATTGCTGGGTCATAGGGTAGCTCTATTTTTAACTTTCTGAGGAACCTCCATATTGTTTTCCAGAATGGCTGTACCAGCGTGCATTCCCACCAACAATCTAAGAGGGTTCTCCTTTCCCCACATCCTCACTGACATCTGTTGTTTCCTGACTTGTTAATTTTAACCATTCTGACTGGTGTGAGGTGGTATCTCATCAAAATCCCAGAGGAGACACAGGCAGCAACCTCTTTGATCTTGGCTGCAGCAACTTCTTGCTAGACAAGTCTTCAAAGACAAGGGAAACAAAAGCAAAAATGAACTATTGGGACTTCAACAAGATAAAAAGCTTTTGCATAGCAAAGGAAACAGTCAACAAAACCAAAAGACAACCAACAGAATGGGAGAAGATATTTGCAAATGTCTTATCAAATAAAAGGTTAGTATCCAAAATGAATGCATCAGACTCAACACACAAAAAAACAAATAATCTAGTCAAGAAATCGGCAGAAGGCACAAAGAGACATTTCTCCAAAGAAGACATACAAATGGCCAAGAGACCCATGAATAAATGCTCAATATCACTTGGCATCCGGGAAACAGAAATCAAAACCTCAATGAGATGTGACCACGCAGGATGGTTTTTTCATGTTCCTTTAAATTTAACATTCTACACTTTCTAAAGTCTACCAGTACATCCTATCCCTCTTCTCCAGAACACACGCTCTGAAGCCATGAAGCCCCTGACGAGAGTTCAGTCATAATGACCTGGATGTCAGTTCATGTATTATTAACCAAGGAAAAGGAAAGAAAGCTCTCCTCTTCCAAAGGGGATCATCTTAAATTCCCTGAGTTTCAGGAACTGGGCAGCTCAAGCTGAAAGATGACTTAGCAACAAGCAAGTTTGAAGGGGATCATCTTAGTTTGTAGGTTCTGCCAATGTGTATAATGAAGTCGTATTTGAGTAGTTCTAGATGAACGAGAGCTGTAGCTAATTCTGGAAATGGCCATACTCCGTGCTTCCTGGTGCTGGAGCCTGAAAGTAGAGCTTGAAATCAGATCTGGATCTTCGGCAAATGATCTTAGGGGCCCCCGTGCGCTGGAGTCAAGGCTCTCCCAGATTATGTTCAAACTAAACACCAATTTGCTAACCTACCATGATCCTGAGGCTTTAGCTAGACTGGAATGACACCCTGTGGGTTCCAAGCAACCTAATGATGATACCTGCCATGTTACACCTTTTCGTCTTTGAAACATGGAAGCCACAACACACATTCCCCTCTACTTTTCTGGGCTGGTCCCCGGTACAGTTCTGTGTGTGCTGGTCCTTGATGTTACTCTGCTTTCTGCACTGTGGATGCCTGGGAACCCTCAGGAAAACATGCTGATTATTAACCTGACCATTGAACAAATAAGAAACAATCTCTTGGCCTTAACATACTTTCTTTTCTTGACCTCTCTTTACAGCACTTGACACCTTCCTTGTTCTCTTCTAGAACATGTTTCCACCTTATTCTGTGATGCTGTACTCTATCCACTTCTCCTGTTAGCTACTCCTACTTAGTCTTCCCCTCTGGCTTCTCTTCTTGCTTCCGCCTGTCCATTTTCCCATTTCCGTTCTTGATTCTCAACTCTCCCCCCTGTAGGTCATTTCCCTTGATGACCTCGTCCCATCCCAGGGCCAGGAGGTGTGATCAGCCTCCCAATGTGTACTGCCCTGTGATCGCAGAGAGCTTAGTGCCCCCGCCCCCACCTCAGGTTCCACCTACCGGATTCACACCGGGGGGAATCCCACCCCTGCCATCCAGAACAGCTGTGCGAATGTGGACAAGTGAGTTTAGCCTCAGCTTCCTTGTCTATAAAATGGGAGGATAATAGACCGGACCTCATGGTGGTGTAATAAGTGCTACAGAAGTGGATTTTGTAACGTGATTGGCACATAGGAATCATTTGATCTGTGTTATCTGTAATATTTATTTGCATAATTGAGATTTTCAACTCGCAGACTCTACTAGCACACCTCTCCTCCCTCAAACACCACCACCTGACACAGGCCTTCTCAGGATTCCTGTCTCTCTGTGTGGTATTGCCTGCTTTCCCATTGTCTAGACTCAAGAGTTTGAAATCAACTTGAACCTCTTTTTCTCTTTTGTCTCCCTATCTAACAAATTGCCAAGTCCCTCCTCTCAGTTCAAATCTGGCTCTTCTGCTCCGTTCCTACCCCCGATAGCCTGATTTATGCTGATTATTGTCATGCTTCCCCAGCCCATCTCTCCGGCGCTCACAGTTTTCTTACCGCTAACCCATCTGATACCTTGTGGAAGCGTTCATCTTGGCACACAGCTGTAATTACACACTTCACTGGTCCTAAACAAACTTCCACTGACTCATGCTTCTTGTTGAATAAAAGTCAATTCCTCAAAGTAACATTCAGGTTCCTACACGGTAGGGTTGAGGCTTGGCTCAGAACGTGTGAGGGGGTGGGGAGAGGGCGGCCTTCCGGATGGCATGATGAGGCGTCCGCTCAGGGTGGGAGAAAATATGAGTCACTTGCTTGTTCTCAGTGAGCAGCAGAGAATATCTAAAGAGAACGGATAACTCTGTGAAACAGCAAAAAAATATCAAAAGTCATACGGGCATGAATAACATTCAGTCACAATTGACCAAGTATCTTCTAAAGTGCAGACGTAGGGCGGGGTGTGGGGAATGTGGCAGTGAAGGGAAGTAACACTGTCGTCGCTGTCAAGGATTTAAGGTCAGAGAGACAGAAGGGTAAATTGACGCTGTTACATCACGGTGTGAAAACCGCTGAACCCTTTGGTGGGAATATGGAAGAACGTCACCCACACGCGTGGGGGTTGGCAGGGCAGGGGAACCGCTCTGAGAGGAAATGGCGTCTTAGCTGAGACAGAAGTGTGAAGACTCACTTAGCCAGGGGAGGGGGAGGGGCCAGGGGGTTGGGGTGTTGTATGGTGAGGGGGTTCTGTGGGCCCACCAAGACACAGAGAGGCCCTGGCGCGTTGGTCCTGTAGGACTGATGCTTAGCTGCGGGCAGAGGTAAGGGGTGTTGAGCGATAGGGAGGGGGAAGTAGAGGATGGACTATGGAGAACTCTCTTCACCACAACAGTGTTGGATTTTACCCCAGGGCCGAGGGGGAGCCACTGACAAGGGAACATCCTCATCGGATTTTCTCCATTCTCAGAAGCTGAGAAAAAAGCCAGGATTTTAGTTGGAAAGAGGTTAAATATATCAATCGTTAGAACTCAAACAATTTCTCAGATAATTTCAAAGCGTTTAATTTTGGTAAATCTGTTTCAACAACTCAAATGACTTCAGTTTCAAGGCACTTAATTGAACTTGGCTCTTTACCTTTGACCCTTGCAGTCTGTAAACAACGAGAGGCGTCCACTGATTTGTCCACTGATTTACCTGCCATTGGCGGATAGATGTGTATTGGGGTCATAACCTTAGGCTGTTGGAGACGAAAGGACCTCAGAGGGAGTCGGCTTGCATATAAAAGCACTTTTTAAAAAATGTAAATATTTTTATTTTTTTATTTACATTAGCTAAGGTAGAGTACATTATTAGTTTTTGATATAATGTTCAGTGATTCACTAGTTGCATATAACACCCAGTTAAAAAAAAAAAGCACTGATGCTTTTTTCTGGTTTGCTGCCTTAATTTAGCTCCGTCTGGCTTCCGCACCTCCCTCTGAGGCACAGACAGAATCTGGGAAGGCACTGAGGTGGCCTTTATTTCGGCCTGGCCGGCCCTGATATCCCTGCTTCTCGAGGTCATGGTGAGCTCCCCACAGTGAGACCAAAGCAGGCTCACTAGGGAAGAGGCGAGACTGAGTCGGAGGGGTTGGGCGTCCCAGAAGAAGGAGCCCAGCCCCCATTACGTTCATGGGTACCACCACTTTTAACCCAATTGTGAAAGGCAGAGATACAATCACCTCCTAGGTCCAGACTCAGAGGCTGGCTTAATAGAATTTGGTCCTTGCAATATGTGTCATTAGGAAAAAAATCTTCGTGGCTTGGTCATTACAGGGGCTACAGTAGCATAATTCGACAGCCCTGGAAAAGAGTATTAGTCACAGAGTGAAGATGACTTAGATTTGATTATTTCCCACAGTGAAGGTCGAAGAAGTATCTCCTGCAAACCCCAAGTACTTTTTTAAGGTTTCTGGAAATTTCCACGTCACCATTGTCCTACAATAACTGGTGTCACCTGTTATCTGTAGAACATGAGATTGTATAGATGTGACAGCTATTATTATCCCACTTCAGACAAGAGGTTCTTTAACAGAGAGGTTAAGTAACTTGCTCGTTGTCACACAGCAGGTCCTGGTGCCAGACTGAACCCAGGCAAACCTCTAGCAAGATCCTGTACTATCAGATATTGCTTGCTCCTGAAATATCAGTGCTGGATGAAATTAAGCAAAGAGAGAGAGAGTTTAATCACTTAGTAGATTGACAAAGACTGGGAAGCTGGATGATGTCCAGGGTGTGGAGGGCTTGGGGAAAAGTGTGCTCTGCTACCCAGTGTAGATAAAGTGATGGATGTCTGTCCCTCCTCTCTCTAGCAGGACTCAGAAGTCCTTCAGGCAGCTGCCTATCTCCACACCAGAAAGGAATCTGAGTTTGCAAAGCCAGAGCTTTGCACACTGCAACATAACATTTGTCTGGTAGGTCACAACCCCTGTGGGTTTTCCTTTCCCAAAAAATGACATTGGGTACAAATAGAGAATGTGACACCTTTCATCTGGAGTTCCGGTTTATGCCAGAAAAATCAAGCCAATTTGTGTTGGGATTGTTCCTTTGCAGCCGAAAACTTCCTGGATGATTCAATGGAAGTGTGAACTTTTAAAAGTGCACAGTCTTTCTGGACGGCAACCGGACTTCACGTGTCAGAATCTACCAGACCTACTCAGCAGGACTCAGCAACACCCCCTCTAGGAATGGATCTCAAAGACGGCAGTGGATGGTTGCACGGGCAAGGCTGAAGGATGTTGATGGAAGCAATATTTTTAACAGTAAACAAAGAAAGAGAAATGACTTGAACCATCATCAAGAAAGGTTCTATAACCTACGTTGCATTCCAGGTTCTATGCAGCAGAGTGCTACGGCACCAGCAACACGATGAGATTTAGGAAGCAGTGAATTGTTCACATCCGGTCTAAGCATAAAAGACACAAACAGGAAATCAGTCAAGCCATTGAGTTAAAATGAAAAGTTAAGACGTGTGTGTTTTCTGCAACCGCTGATGATAATCGATAGAGGCGAAGATCATCACTAGACACTAAAGCCACCGGGTCCGTGATTGTAGGAGGAGGATGTCACATGGTCTCAGAGGATCTCCCTCGAGGTTATTTGCTGCTTGCAAGGGAGGAAAGGCACCTTTTTATCAAAGAGATCTGGCAGATGCCCCTTAACCAAGTGATCAGTCTCTGTAATCCCAGTGAGACAAATGGGTATGATGCCTTCTCGAGTTACCAACCCCACTTAGGATGTATTCTTGTTGGAAAGACTGAACCAGAATCTAATCAAGGGAAACAGACAAATGCAGATTATAGGCCATTCTACAAGACAACTAGCTTGGATTCTTAAAAAATGTCCATGCCCACAAAAGAAAAAAAAAAAAAGGCAAGAGAGAATATTCCGGAACAACATGATCCAATAGAAATACAATGAGAGCCAGACATGCAATTTAAAAATTTTACATGGCCACATTAAAAAGAAAAGAGGTAAAATGAATGTTAATAATTTTCATTAATAATTATTAAACATTTTAATCCAGAATTCTAATTTCCTATTTTTTAGTCCAGTGTAGTGTGTGTTCTATCACTGCAGTATGCAGTCAGTATCCAGGGTTGCTGATGCGATCACTCACAGTATTTTGTGTGTGTGTTGAGTCTTTAGTACAATCAGACTGGCCCAGCCACCTTGGCCATGCTCTGTAACCACGCTGGCCAGGGGCTTCTGTGTTGGATGGCATCGTTCTAGATTACAGGGGATTAAAGAGTCATAACAACCACATGAAATGTGGGGGCCTGTTTTGGAAGGAAAAAATACCTCTAAGGGAGATCGTGGGGATAACTGGGGAAATTTGTAGATTGCACGGAGTGTAGACTGTGTATTTGCCATATACTTGTATATACATTAAAGTCCTTGGTAATAAATGTACTCAGTTATGTAGGAGAATGATGTTATTCCTAGGAGGTATTTGCTAAATTGCTTAGGTGTGATGTCTGATGTCCATAACTTATTTTTTTTTTAAGATTTATTTATTTGAGAAACAGAGCAAGAGAGACCGTGAGTGGGGAGGCAGAGGGAGAAGCAGGCTCCCTGCTGAGTAGGGAGCCCAATGTGGGGCTCCATCCCAGGGCCCCGGGATCACTACCTGAGCTGAAGGCGGACGCTTAACCAACAACTGAGCCACTCAGGTGCTCCGGTGACTTACTTTCAAACGGCTTGACAAATTACAGACAGGCCACAGACAGACAGAGAAAGAGGTAGCTATAGATAAAGAGTGAGCAAACGCTACTAAGTGGCAGATCCAGGGAAACGACGGTCAGTTGTTCATTGCACTGTTTTCTTCCAACTTTTTGGAAGGCTTGAAATTTCTAAAAGAAAAAATACTGATCGTGCTAATACCATCCTACGTGACTTTATAGTTTAGTGTATTTTCACATATATCGTGAATCAGGTCCTTTTGGAAGTCCCTGCAGGTAGACACAGATGGTGTGTTTTATCATAATTTTACAGTCAACAGAAACATTCCTTCCTGGGCTGGGCGCGGTAGGTACACTTTCTCTTCTAATTTCTGCAGGAGCTCCCAGAGACAGGCTGAGTCTCTCCCATTCACCCAAGCAGACACCCGAGGCTCTGGGAGGTCAGGGGACTGCCAAGGTCACCAGACAAGCAAGCCCAGGGCTGGGTGTGAAGGCACCTGTGATCCAGTCTGTGGCCTGACCTCCTTTCTCTCTTTGCTTCCTGTTCGTAAGTCCTCCTGGACGGATGCAGACATGGGAGACCAGAGACTTAACTAACCTGTAGGACGTTGCACAGCTACTGAAGGGCAAAGCCAGACTTCAAACCGGACCTCAGCCTTCCTTTCCAGGGCTCTATTTACAGATGGCCCTCCTGCCCAGGAACGCTCTGAAGTAGGTTCAGGCCCTAAAGTGGTGACTCACGTGAGACATCTTGGCTCGAGGGCATCTCAGCACAGGAAAGTCCTCGAGCTCTTGAAGTGGAGCCCAAGAAAAGGCCCACAAGCTCCGCGAGGGCCTCGCCAGGGAGCAGCTTTTTAAAAATAAAACACAGCCGCATCGACTAGATCATCTGATGCCCTGATTAAGAAGCATGAGTTGCCGCATCATGTGATCGAGAGGCGGTGAGCACCAGCCCTGGAGACAAGACTGGGCACAGATTCGGCCATGGGGGTGGGAGGCTGGTGTCTAGGAGGGATGACGTTTCAGGGTGTGGGGGGCGGGGCACGGTCAGGCCTCCTGTCTCACAGCTAGGCTGCATCTTTAAATGTTTTTATTTTTTAAAGATTTGATTTATTTATTTGAGAAAGAGAGAGAGAGAGAGAGTCGGGCGGGGGGTGCGGAGGGAGAGGAAGAAGCCGACTCCCCGCTGAGCAGGGAGCCTGACTCGGGGCTCGGTCTCACGACCCTGAGAGGGTGACCTGAGCTAAAATCAAGAGTCAGACTCTTAACCAACTGAGCCACTCAGGCCCCCATGCTGCAATTTTTTTTTAAAGGAAACAGAATTCAGTGGTCATTTAACTTTAAATGAAATTTAGGTTTTTTAATGGGAATTAAAATTTTCATTTAATTTTAATTATTTTTTTAAATGGAAATATCTTTTCTTAAAAGATTTTGTTAATTTGAGAGAGAGCATGAATAGCGTGGGGGGCAGAGGGAAAGGGACAAACATACTCCCCACTGAGCAGGGAGCCCAACACAGGCCCGATCCTAGGCCCCCAAGACCACAACCCAAGAGGAAGGCAGATGCCCAACCCACCGAGCCACCCAGGCACCTCTAATTTTAATTATTTGATTAAAAAGCCACGCTCTTTACTGAAAGTCTTAGGCTGGAGAGCAATGAAGTCATGTGTCAAGTACTCAAGTAAGGAGACAACAGCAATCATAAATGGATTCTAAGAGAACTGTGAGTTTTGCATCAGAACAGGCTCTTCTCGGGCTCGCTCTCTGTCTTTCAAATAAATAAATAAAATCTTAAATAAAAAGTCCCAGAAGAGGCTCTGCATGAGGACTACTAAAGAGGGCTTGATAGATTTCATTCCTCAGAGGACGGTCCCCTTCTCTCGCTTTAGGCAGGGACTCCAGCAATGATCCTCCAGGACCACTTAGCTATAAAGCTAAGAAGGTCACCCACTGAGCATTGATCTCAAACCGCCAAGCACTGCTTGAACCTCTGGAAGGAGCTGCCTGGCTGCCCCGGACACAGCAGGGTCCTGGTCTGCAGGGGGCCGCCAGCGGCTCGGCTCTACAGGACCGCAGGCACACGGAACGGCGAGGCCCCCACCACGAGACCCTGACTCTGACTGTGGCAAGGCCCGGGCTTTGGAGTCATGCCTTCCTCTTTTCAAATAGCTTCTTAGCCAAAGATGGAATGGCGCCTGTCAGTCTAGGCCCCGAATGCAGGGATGGTCAGAGTTAGTGCTGAGCCCCCGTGAGCAGGACACAGATTCAGCCAGAGACCCGGGAAGCAGCCTTGGCTTTAGGGTGGTGCTGGTGGGTCGCTAGAGCCTACCAGTAGACTCCAAACCCCTAGCAGGGCGGTCTTGGGGGTGTGAGTCCAGGCAAGCAACCGAGATCAGTGGTTCTGCCCGCCGGTGTGGGCTGGACTGGCGCGTTCATGAATCCTGCAGAACTGTCTTCATTCTGAACCACGACCTTCATCCGGGCCCCTCCGAAAGGAACCCGGCTGAAGACCGGCAGAGCCAGTGCTGAGGGGCTCGTGTAGAACGTGTCCCACGTGAACTCCCACCAGGCGGCTGGTGTTTGATCCAGTCTTCACCCTGCCGAGCACTGGGAGAGAGAGGACGCACACAGTTAAGAGGTGACACGAAGGGGTCCCTACATGTGGGCTAGTGACTCAGCAGCCCAGAAGGGCTTGCTCTCCCTTGGGACCTCACAGGCCCACTGAGCCTCAGGTGCTTGACCAGACCTCAGGGCCGGAAGGACCTTGTGTGTGCATCTCAGAGGAGAGTCCTCTGAGCTGGAGGCGCTTATGAGGGAGAAAGCCAGAGGGGCCTCCGCAGTCGAGCTGTCGGCGTCATGGCGGCCAACACGTCTTGTGACTTCCAAGTATCCAAGCTGCTCCTGGTGGAAGGAAGGCCTGGAGCTCCCCACGCTCAGAGGGGCTCAGTGGAGGGCTCTGTTCTATTTTAGGGACACAATGGTCTCATTATCCTTAAGACGAAGAAAACGCTCTCTGGGCATCCTGCTAGGGCTTCCCTCGTGCTCTGTCCCACTCTTCCTTCCTGTCCCTCCACTCCCTCCCTTACTCTTTGCTCTACTTTTACTGATGTGAAATCCATAGAGCGTACAAGGAACCACTTTAAAGCATAGGACTCAGTGCCATTTAGTGCCTCGCACTGTTGCGCAAGCATCACCTGTCTAGTTTCAAAACTTTTCATCACCCCACAACGTCCCCGAAGGCATGACGCGGTTGCTCCAGCTTCCCCTCCGCGTCCAGGCCCTGGCAGCCACCGCCGCTCTGCTCTGCGTGGATGTGGCTCCCGCAGACATTTCATAGGAAAGGACTCCTGCAACGTGTGAATTCTTGCGTCTTGTATCTTTCCCTTTGTGTTGTGTATTTGAGGCTCATGTAAGGTGTAGCATAGAACAGGACTCGTTCTTTTTTTACGGCCGAAGACTATTCCCTGGCGTTGATGTACCACAACTCAGCCCATCCTCGCCAATGGGCATTTGGGTGGTTTCCACTTGGGGCTGTTATGAATATTCACACACACGTTTCTGTGTGGGTGTTTGCTTTCCATGCCCTAGGGTCAGAGGTAACTGCAGGTCGAACGCTTTAATGAACTGCAGATCTGTTTTCCAGAGTGGCTGCCTCACTGTGGACCCGCCCCTCCCCCAACACAGTAGGGGGTTCTCTTGCCCTCTTGTCCAAGGAAACAAAACAAAGTCAAGAAAATAATTGGCTCATCCTAAAACACAGAGTCTGCCAAGGGAATTTACATAGCCCAGCACATTTCCTAACAATGGTCACAAAACAGCCACAATAAAAGGTGAGCCTAAAACCAGCTGGTCGGCCAAGTCCCTTGAAAGGCAGAACCAGCTGGTCTGTCTCTCTGGGGTCAGGAAGAAGAACAGTGCTGAGGTCGTTTGGCTCCTGCACTAGCTCCCCTGGCCAGCCGCCCTTCTCCCCATTTGAACAGGTCCGTCAGCGGGTCAGCCTGGCGAGACACCAGCTGAGCACGGAACACCCACCTCTCCCGCAGGTGGGAGGACACGCGGATGTGGAAGGAGATCCGACAGAGTTCAAGGAGCAACGCAGACAAGTCTGAGCCAACACGGACAGGGATGGCATCTGCAAGCTGGAAAGGACTTGAAGATCTCAACTCGAAGGCAAGCACAAGGTCAAAGTTGAGGAAATGGAGGTTCCCCCAGGTTCAACGACTTCAACGGGGCCAGTCTGCAGCAGCGGAAGCCAAGGTGAGGAGTCCGGTCCCACCATGCCTGTGTTCCCAGACTTGCCCGATGAGGCTCACCTGAGGAGCTGGTAAAATGCAGATCCTCTGACCCTGCCCAGGCCAACCAGGCCTGACTCTATGGAGAGAGGGTCTGTGCTTTCAATAGGTCTGAGGTCTGATCAGGAAGTCTGGGGATCATGCCGCTAATTGTGAAGAAAATGATAAGGCTGATTCTAGGTGCACCAAAAGCGCCTCTTTCTTGATTGCATTGCTGACATTCCCTTGCATTTGAGTGAAAACTTGAAGTCATCACATTGGTGGGATACGTGGTCTCCGTTAGTCTGCCTTGGGCTCTGATGGGCTGATGATTTAGATAGTCCCAGCCTTTGAGGCACACCTGGGCACACATGCACCGCACACATGCACGCAGACGGGACGGTGAGTGGCCCATCTCTCGGCGCATCTCTTTTAACCCAGATTAAAGCAGCTAACTCCATCATTCTGTACTTCACTTTTAAAAAGGAAAAAGAATATCTACCATATCTAATCTGATAAAAATTAAGAAAAAAAACTTGTGGTAATTTTAATAGGTATTTTTAAAATCCAGATTTCACAGATAAATTGAGATTCTGTAAGTTGTGATTACTTGCTCCAGAGTCATGATTCCAGTTCCTGGTTATTATGGGTTGAACTGTGTCGTTCCCCAGTCCAACTTCACCCCCCAACCCCCGCAAAAGATTATGTTGGTGTCCTAACCTCTAGTCCCACAGCGTGTGACCTTTTTGGAGACAGGCTCTTTCCAGAAGCAATCAGGCTAAGATGAAATCATCGGGGTCGGCCCTAATCTGACTTGTCTGATGTCCTTATAAAAAAGGGAAATTTGGACCCAGACATGCACCTAGGGAGAGCGCCCCATGAAGACGAAGACGGAATTGGGATGAGCCTCTATGAGGCAAGGTATGCGGAAGGTCGCCACCACTACGTAAGCAAGGGGAGATGCTCCTCCCAGTCTCGTTAGGAACCAGACCTGCCAACAATTGATTTCGGCCATCTGACCTTCCGCACCACGAGACAATATGTTTATGTTGTTTGGAGCCACGCAGTCTGTGGCACTTTGTATGGCAGTCCTAGCAAACTCACACACCAGCCAAACTGAGGGGCGAAACCGGGTCTGTCCCCATCCAATTCAAGTGCCCATGTCCCAGCACGGTGACCACCTCAGCCCGGAGTACGATGGGGGAAAAGACAGGGGAGCAAGTGACCACCTGACAGTTCCACACAGCTCTGTGGAAAGATCACAAGAGAGCAGAGTAGGGAGTGGCTGGGGCCGGGAGAGGCTGGTGAAGGTGGCTTCTAGCAAGTGATGCCTGGATGTGGCCTGTGCGTTCAAGCTGGTTCCAAGGTTATGTTCTAGAATGCGGAACAGCAAGCAGGTGTTGAGGGCTCATAGATCTTGCCCCCCCCCCCCACACACAAATACGCACATGCACACAGGTGCACATGGGGACAGTACCATGAACAGTGGAAAGAGAAGCCCTTAGAAGGCAAACACACTGAGTCCTGGCCTCATTCTATCTCTTGAACAAGTCACACAGTCTCTTGGTTATTCCTATAAAATTGCGATAATAATACCTACCGACCCTAATGCAGGTAATGGATTGATGCCCACTGAGGGACCATTTATGAGGTTTATGTCTGGGTGGCTTGCCTTTAGGGTAGTGGTTTCCAAATGCGGTTCAGTCTGCTGAGTTGTTGAGATACACAGATTCCAGGGGCTTCTCCCAGAGCCTCTGATTTGTGGTCTGAGGGGCTGCCACAGAACACGTGGGCAAACACGCTCTCTGAGTGATCCTGATGGGCTGCCGGGGAGAGGGTTCTAGATCATTGCTGAACACTGGCACAGACAGGCTGTGGGTGTTGTAGTAAGGTAGCTTATGTATGCGGGCACAACCAGATACAGTTTGTCTGGCCCAGTGCAAAATGAAAATGCAGAGCCGCCTTGCTCAAAACTCGAGCGCTGCAAGACAGCAGGAGAGCATGCAACTGAACACAAGCTTTCCTGAGTGCACGTCCAGCACAACTGTGCAGGTCATTCGCCAGGGAGGCTAACCCTGTGTGCTAGCTTCATGGGGAGGGAAGGCAGTGAGCTTCCAGCTCCATGTGTTAGAGCAGAAGCTGTTGGGCACCTCAGGGGTGACACCGGCACCGGGGAAAAACAGCTCCGAGAGTGCCCACTAAAGTCACCCTAATGCTGAGTCTTTCATTTTATCAGCTAAAAACCCTTCAGGGCTTTGTCAGTGACATAGCATGGGCCAGGCAAGTCAGCCTAAAAGACAGAGCAAAACGTCCCACAAAGTTCCTATCCAACAATTCAATCACAGGGAATTCCTATATCAAATTCTGCAGCCTGTCCCAGCCAAAGATTACCGTTCTGCTCTAATTTAGACTGGGGCACAGGGACAGTCGCAACGGTACAAATAGTCCCCAGGAGGCAGGGTGCTACTGGCCACGTTGGTTACTTTCCTCATGTTTCCCACACGGTCTTGGCCCCAGAGATCACAGGCCCCTCATCTCTCCTGAAGGGTCTATTTCCTTTCTGTCGTGAGCACAGCACGGCTGACGGGTAGAAGAGTGGCAACGTGGTAATTGGATTCCTGCTCTGGTGTTGTAACACTCCTGCCTGAGAACAGGTCCCGGGGAAGATACCTGCTTCCATCAAATTCAGGAGTCGAAGGAATGTGTTATCTCCTCTCCTTCTGGAGGGAAAAAAAAGATGATCTAATTGTTGAGGATAGTAGCCCGCAGATCTAGCTCAGAGGGGACACCTCTGTCCTTTAGCTGTCTGTATGTACATAGGTATGCGTATGTGCTGTGTGTATATGGATTGTGTGTGTGTGCATATGTATATACAAATATTTGCATATATGTGTGCACATTTGTCTATATTGTATCTATAAAACACTGACTATGAAGACAACTTTTCAGTCAATATTTATTTGGGGGGAAAGTAATGTATTAGGGAAGCCAGAAACTCCATTCTGAGAAATCTGTCACTGTATGGGGGAGACTGGGCTCCCCCACGTCTGCTTGTAACGGGGGACTGAGATCACCCATGTGCAGATCTCAAGCTCCCTTCTCTAACTCTGCCCACCCCACAGATTTGCCAAGTCACAAAGTTCCTAAAGCATATTTCTCTGTCCTGCAAAGAAACAGGAATTGGGAGGTTAGTTCGAAGACCATGAGCTGGGAGTGCCAGGAGCATGACCCGTAGCACATTTTCCCCAATGTTTGAATTGGCAGGTAAAAGCCCCTATGAGGGGCTCCTGGGCCGCTCACTCTGTGAAGTGTCTGCCTTCCGCTCAGGTTGTGATCTCAGGGTCCTGGGATAGAGCCCCACATTGGGTTCCCTGCTCAGAGGGGAGTCTGCTTCTCCCTCTCCCCACCGTTCACCTTCTTTCTCTCAATATCTTTCTCAAATAAATAAATAAAATCTTAAAAAAAAATAACAAAGAAAAGATAAGAAAGAAAGGCTCTGTGAGCAAAAACACACCTAAAAAGATCTTTGATGGCAGGCCGGCTCAAAGCCCTGCTGTAGCAGAACTGTAACTCAGTTTTACATACTCGGTGGGATTTGGCTCCAAAATAAGGATGGGGAGCCTTCATGGTCCACTGACTGCGTGAGGCTGATGATGTCTGGTTCAGAGAAATCAGGTATTGAGACAAACAGCTCAAGAGTGTGAAAGACACCTGCTAGGTTTTTCCCTGTGTTCAATGGAGAATTGTCTTACACGTCGTAGAGCCAAGGTCTCCCACAGAGAGTCAGTAATAGCTCAGGCCATTTCTTATGTTGTTTTCATGACATACCAAAGCCGTCTATGTGTACTGACAAAGAATGAGGAAACTGAATGCACATGTACTGTTGCTCATGCCAACCGGCCACTGTTGGGTTTGGTCCCTGCATCGTCTAGGGGTTCCACTCCACCAAGAAAGAGGAACTAGTTCTTGCTATTTGAGGAGAAAATAATTCATTGTTTGGACAAATCTTGAAACCCCAAACCTACAAAATCATGATATTTATAACTGCATGTTTAAAATGATATTAGAATAAGAGAAAAATCAAGACAGAATATGAAGATCAATTAAACAGCTGTTATTTTCCTGAAAATCGGACCCGCTGTTTTAATTTCCCTCTCTGACTCTAACTCCATGAAGGCAGGGTCATTGCCATGTTTATGCAGAGTTGACCGTTACTTGCAAGGTGGATCCGTTTCCTCTAGGCATTGGACACAGACAACCTTCAGAGGGGAGAAAGAATAAATTGACAGCGGCATGAAGAAAACATTTTGGGACTGGAGAGAGTTGGTGAATGTACTTCCTGCCTGACACAATAGTTAGACTGGTGGTTTTTATCCTACGTGTACTTTATCATAATCAATTAATTAATGGGTGTCCGCCAGACACAGATTCAGAAAAATGGAATGAAAAGAAGAAAATTGCACAGGAGTCCTTGGCTTACACTGTTTCCAGATACACAAACCACATCCACTTAAGAAGACCCCCACAGGGCACCTGGGTGGCTCAGTGGGTTAAGCCGCTGCCTTCGGCTCAGGTCATGATCTCAGGGTCCTGGGATCGAGTCCCACATCGGGCTCTCTGCTCAGCAGCGAGCCTGCTTCCCTCTCTCTCTCTCTGCCTGCCTTTCTGTCTGCTTGTGATCTCTCTCTGTCAAATAAATAAATAAAATCTTTAAAAAAAAAAAAGAAGACCCCCACATACGTTGGTGTGAGCCTACAAGGCTAGCGGTAAGTTGAGCACCACATTAAAAGAAAAAAAACAAATAACAGTGTCTAGCCATCCAAAGGAAATCCTCTAAACCAGGAAAGAGATTTGCAGAGATTGGCAAACTAGGGCCTCCTTGCCAAGTCCAGCCCCGTGCCTGTTTCTGTGTGACTTGTGAACTAAGAATGGTTTTCAGATTTTCGAATGGCTGAGAAAAAAAATCAAAAGAAGACATGCATTTCGTGAGCTGTGGAATGAAATGCAGTTGAAATTTCCGTGCCCCTAAATAAACTTTTCCTGGTAAATGCCCATTCGTGTAGGTATTGTCCTTGGTGACTTGGAACTCTAAGGCAGAATCAGGTGACAGTGACAGAGAGCATATGGGCATATGATCGCCAAGTAGTAAAGGTTTCTTCTGTGGCTCGCTTTTTTTTTAAAATTTATTCATGAGATACAGAGAGAGAGAGAGAGAGAGAGGCAGAGGGAGAAGCAGGCTCCCTGCTGAACAGGAGCCTGACCCGGGACTCGATCTCAGGAACCTGGGATCACGACCTGAGCTGAAGGCAGATGCTTAACAGGCTGAGTCACCTAGGCGCCCCTCTTCTGGGGCTCTCTAAGAAGAAGTTTGCCAAAGCTTGCTCTGGAGGATGGACAATCCTTCAGATGAACCGTAGACCGTCCCAGAGTCTTGGGCTTGTGCTGGGGGCCACCTTGTTGATCTGGCAGCCCCGGAGGCAGGTTCAGCAAAGAGAGGGAGAGTCCGGTCCAGCGCCTCCTAGGGACCTGCCCTGCGGAGCGGCAAGGCTGGAGGCGGAGGGATGGCAGAGAGGACAGGGGCCTTGTGGTCCTAGGCAGCTGTGGGCAACAACACTCCCGCCTCCCACATGCTCCGACACACTGTCGCCCACAGCACCTGCTTCCTGCTTTTCCTCCTGTCCCAGCTCCCGCGCGTGCTCGCGGTAAGTGTGTGTCTGGGTGCCCCAGCGCCGGAAAGGGAGGGACGGAGGCACAACTGAGGGCCTGGTGGGTGCCCGATACGGAGCTGGGGCTCTTCGTGCCTAAGACTCTCCCGTGAGGTGGGCGATACGAGCCGCATTTTATACATAATGTCAATTCCTTTTTCCTTTTTCTGAGCCATTGCCCTGGTCCCTGGGGTTCTTCTACGAGCTTTATGTAAAACAAATCATTGAATCCTCAGGACCAGTCTGTAAATAGGTACAATTACTGTTCTCCTTTTATAATCGTGACAACTGGGGCAAAGATGTATGATGTTGAGTTGATCAAAAAGAAAACACAGAACCGGGATTTGAACCCCGGCGCGTGGGCACGGAGGCCAGGCCCTCGCTGCTCGCTAGAGCGTCTCCCACTGCAGACAGCCCAGGGAGCTTCTCTGTTCTGCTTGAGGCAACGCAGATGGCCACAGCAGAGCATCATTTCAAACCACGTTACCCACTTCAGACCCCACGCCCTTCACCCGATCTTCCACGTGGGCGCCGGTGCCAGGACACGCACAGCCAGACACGGCTCTTTGATCAGGAAACCACTACACCGTCAATTCTGTATCTCCTCTGATACCTAGCGATGAATTTGACGAGGAGCAAAGGGAAAAGCTGTCTTCCTGGATCCGAGCTGGAATCCTGGCTTTTCAGCTGGTTCTTTCCAGAACTGAGAAGATCAGCTCTATTACTATTGTCTGTAAGACACTGACTGGACAGTGTCTACATCACAGATGTAGTATATCCAGGGAGGGAGGGAGGGAGAGAGAGAGAGAGAGAGAACTTCTTTGGCTCTAAACTGGCTCAGAAGGCTGGGGAAACTGAGGGAAATTTTCCATGTGTCGTCATATATTTGTAGTCATCAGTGATTCTGGCAGCAAAGAGGTGCCATTCTAAACATTCATTCTAAACAAAGAGGTGTTCACAGTAAACAGCCTAGTAAGGGGGTCCGCAGGGAAGGCAGTGTGAGAGTGTGGGTTCACGTGACTCCTGTCTGCCCAGCACGGACTGTGGTTTGTCGGCAGCTGCTTGGAAGAACAAGACACCTTGAAATGATCTGGAAGACCAGACGCGAGACACCAGAGAGCAAAATGAACCTTTGTTTCTTCTTTCTTTATGTGTGTGGGGGTCTGGCTCTGCAGGTTTAAGGAAAGACAGGACCCCAGGAGGCAGGAGAGAAGGACCCTTTCCTCTTCTCCTTCCCCAATTGCCACTCCTTCCCCGCTGCCCCCCTGCCCTACTCCCAGGAGGCGCCAGCAGTGTAGACTAGAGATGCTCCAGTGACCTGGCTTTGGTGAGTGTGGGAACGGAGAATCAGAGCATTTGGCAGGTGCATACATGCTATTCCATCGACGCAAACAGGAATATAGGGTTGAGCTGGCGAGAACGTTCCTGGTAATTGCACCCAGGGAGACCCTGCAGTTGGCCTTTCCAAAGGGAAAGAAGATCTTAGAAGCCGATAAGGTGGTGGTTAGGTGCCCTTCTGTACATAAGAGCTGGTATTCATTATGACGGCAGCCCTGCAAAAAGATATGACAGCTACCTTTGTTTTTAGCTTTAATCAAATTCCCTCAACCCTTGATTCTATTTTGCAAACACTGAATGGCTGCTTTGAGCCAGGCCTGTGTCAGCCTCTGGGAGAACAAGGTCCATTAGTCACAGTCCCTGACCGCAAGGAGTTCGCCGTCCAGCACCTTCTGCGGACCTCTGAGGAGTCAATCCCAAGTGTTGTGCTCGTCGACTTGTGCTTTTGAGGGCAGAAATGCAGCCGCCTGGGACTCACAGCTGCGTGTCCCTCTCCTCCCAGGGGGCCCTTCTCTCTGTTCCCCAACCACTCAGCGGGCGAGCACTCGTGACAGTTCCGTAATCTCAGCCACAAAGAGCTGCCCCACCCTTTGTCCCGGTGAAACTCTGGGTCAGCCTGTAATTACCGCCACGCTGCAACCTGGAGCCTCTGATAAGTACAGATTTCCAAACAGTGCTCATAATTCCTGCCAGAGCTACCCTGCCAACCTCAGGCATAAACACCGGCCTGAGCTGAGGCTTGAGTGCCGGTGCCATAACATGAGATTTAGGGCCATACAATAAACTGTTGGAAACTCAGCAAGCACCTGGAGAAAGCTGACACACCCGTATTCACACACACCGCTTCTTCCTGCGGCTCTGACCCCGTCACTTGTGGAATCTCACTGCAAATTTCTAGAAAAAACAATCTGTCTTGAGCACAGTCTGTTGAAAAATAAACACGAGCAATCTGATATGTTCTCAGACAGATCAGCAGGGCCGTGCTGGGTTTCCTCTGGTTTCTCCATAGGAACATGCCCAGGTGGGGTTTGTACCAGAGTGATCTCCAGCCCCCGATCTTGGGAACTGACCAAGAAGGGTCAAGTTTGCCGTGTTTAGAAAGTGAAAGCCGCAGGCATCATTTGGCAAAAGTTACCAGACTCTATCAGCCGTCTCCTGACAGACTCTGGCACCCAGCGGCTTTGGCGATCTTTTCACGGCAGCAAAAGATAAGGACGCTAATAAAGAATTTCCAAGAATGCACTGTGAGCCAGGTCTTGTGACGAGAGCTTTCCAGGCCTCGGGTCCTGGAATCCACAGAACCACGAAATGATTGCTCTTATCATTCCCACTTCACAGACGGGAAAACTGAGCTTTCCCAAGTGGAGCCAGTGGCCCCTCTTCCTGTTACCATGCTCGCTCCTGCTGCTCCGGAGGGCGCTGAGCAGCATGGACAGAGGGAGAAGCACAAAGACTGCAGGCTGCCCTGGTTCCAGAATGCGGGGAGGAGGGGGAAGGCGTCCATTTCCTTGTACTTGGCAACAGAGTCTCCCTTCCGGGGCTTTTGGCCTCAGTACATTCAGACACCTTGGTCCCCAGCCTCCTGTCCTTCGTCTGGGCGGGGCTTGTCTGTTTCATGTCCTTCTGTCCCGTCTATCCCCTGCCGACTTCTGTCCTCGCCACTGTGTGGCTTCCATACTTACACGAGAACGTACCTGTCCCGAGGTAAATGTGCACTCCTGCCCGTGCACGCGGTATACGTGTGTGCGTATACACACAGACACCCACGTGTGACCCTAAGTTCTACAGGTGGGACTGCGGCGTCCCTTCCGTTGCCTTCTCTCAGCTGACTGTGTTCTTAAGTTTCCTTCACATTTCTGTTCGCGAATCTCGCTTATTGAGTCTGGTGGCCCAGGGTGTTGTAACACTGTGCCTCTCTCTGCACCCCGATGTGTGTGTATGAGTGTAAGTGCGCGCCCACGGGTGTGTGCACGTGGGGGATAGTTGTGCGTTGTCAGCTAGCCGTCACTCAAGTGCGTGTTCCTTCAAGGTAGGGACGTCGCTTTATAGCCTCCGCAAATAGAGCCGTGCCAGGCCACAGAGGCTCTCAGTAAATATTTGTTGAATAAATAAATGAATCCACATCCACTACAATGTGTTTTATCTCCAGTGAAGGACACCCAGGTGGTCTCTTACTCTGCTGCTGTGAACCCAGCACAGAGGAGAGGGGCTGCTCAGGAGGTGCGTTTTGCATTGAGCCCTCCCTTCCCCCAGCCCCAGCCCCCTTCCCTCCCGCTCCCTGCCTTCCCCTCTCACTCCCTCCCCCAACCCTCTGTCTCTCCTTCCCTCCTTTCTTCTTTACATTCATTCCACTCCAGGTTCTTTGTCTGAGTCCCCCACAGGCAGATGAAGCAAAGAATGTTTGTGTTCCTTGAGGCCTCACTTCAATTCACTGTAAATGAAATCTTTCTTTACGTCGCCATGATTGAGGCATTAATCCTGACCAGATACCCGGGACCTCTGATCACGTATGTTTAACATTTATTTAGATTTAACAGGTATTTATGGAGCCTGTCTCTGTGCAAACCTCTGCGACAGGCAGGGAAGGGTGAGGAGGAGGCATGAGGAGCCGACCCTGTCCTCGCAGTGGGGGAGAAGGGGACAATGCAGGGGGACCCACAGCAGGACATGGGCGGACATGGGCAGCCAGGCGCAGACTGGGTGCCCGTGTCGTGGAATGTGTCGCTTTCTGGATTGTGCTAGAAACCCCTAATAGGTGCAAATTTGAGAGGAACAGCATATATATAGTCTCCTGGTATCTCCCCACTAATTCAAATGAACATCATGTCCCTTTCGGCGTGATGCACTAAGGACATAACGTTATGTAGCGGTTCTGCCCAAAGCGCGTCATCTGAACCTAATCACAAGGAACCAATCAGACAGGCCCAGCCGAGGGGCGTTCTAGAAGCCCTGTGTGGTTCGACATGAGCGACACCGCAAGGCTGAAGTGCTAATCCCAGAGTGAAGGAGAGGAGCGCAACACGTAACTGCGGACAAAGTGTGATGCTGGGTTGGCTCCTGGAACGGGGAAAAGCAATTTCTCTAAAAGATAGTACTGGGTTGACTGGTGAAATTTGAATATGGGCTCTATAGTAGATCATATGTTGGATTAATGCCGAATTTCCTGAATACGACAATTGTATAGTCACTTTATACGTGTGTGTGTAGTCCATTAACTTATGTGTGTGTGTGTGTGTTTATGTATATCTAGAAACTGAAACCTGAAACTAGCTCTTGTAGTCCACCAACCAAGGCTAGTGCAAACATAACAAGGAATAGGTTAGAAGAAAGTGAACCCAGGAATTGGGAGATATATGTATACATATGCCTAATTCCTAGAAGCAAGGGGCAAAATACTGCAATTACTGCAATTCACTTCTCAGATGGTCCCACAAAAATATCTGTTACGACGCCATGTACACAGAGGAGGAAAAGATTTTAAAAGGCGGCAAAACATTAGCACTCGGAGGGCCTGAAGGCTGTATAGAGTTCATTGTACTTGTCATTTTCAGAATAAAACGTTGGTCAGTCTGTCTTGGTGTTCATAAACACGGAGGCAGGGGTGTATGAGCCACATGACGACGAGCGGACCCGTTATGGCCCTGAGAGTATCATTTATTATCTGTGTCCCGTGTCACAGGTGCGGAAACTCACCGAAGACTCGCAGCTAGTGTGCAACGAGCGGGGACCGAAGCCCGGCGGGTCGGCTCCAAGAACTCCTTCCTCAGCCAGCGGGGACCGCAGCGGAGACTCCTGGGACCAACCCCACCCTCATCACGTTACTGACGGGGTGGCCGTGCGTAGGCTACTAGCCTCAGCTGCCGAAAGTGATTTTTTAAAATTAGGGTTTACATGAGGTGCCTGGCTCGCTCGGTCAATAGAGCATGTGACTCTTGATCTTGGGGTCATGAGTTCAAGCCCCATGCTGGGTGTAGAGTTTACTTTAAAAAAAAACAACAACAAAAAACAACGAGGGTTATAAAAGCACTGTTCTGGGGTTAAATGAGGTAGAGCATGTTAAGGGCCCCCAAAAGTGTTTGGGGCACGATAAACATATGATCGTGTGGAGCTTTTTGGAACCTGGGCCTGGCAGTGGTTGCTCCTAAATTGTACTGGTGCCCAAGGGGGATTAGACGGAAATGAGTGACTGCAGAGACGAAGCCGGCTTGAGACAGGGAAATCGTCATGTGCGAAATGCACGGAGAGCAGGGGTACCTGCCACGGAATGACCGGAATCCACTGCAGAGCGCTGGGCGTTCTCCTGACCACTTTGGCTTCGAGGCCCTTCCTGGATCGTGGGGGAAGTGTCCAGAGCCAGGCTGCCGTCGCCTGCAGGGAATGCCAAAGAGGGGCCCCATTTCGTCTGTCCTGTGAACAAACAGCTTGTGCTCGCTCTGGCGGCACATGTACTGGACGAACAGCTCCTTCGCTCCTGGGTCCCATCTATGCTGACAGAAGCCCCTGGTAAGAATGCTCGACTCTGTCTCCATCTCTGTCTGTCTGTCTCTCTCTAGACACACACACACACTCCGTCACACTACCGAGGGGTCCTTTGGTCCGAATCCCCCATAAACACGTACAATAACACCGCCCTCTGCCTGTCCACGCTAACCGCCATGACTCCGCGGGTCATTTCTGTTGGAGATGACACAGTTCCCAAGAGTCCCTGTGACAAGCACCCGAGAGGCGAGCACAGGAACCGTGCTGTTCAGAGGCAGATAGGGTCAGTGGGCTATCTTTGACTACAGTTGTTCCTTTAGGGATAGAAAAAGCTGAAGCTGGAAGTTGTTTGTGGAGATTGAATATATATAGAGAGAGAGAGTCAGACAGAGAGACAGAGACAGACAGGGAGACAGAGAGAGACACAGACTCGATTAACAGCCTGGAAATGGATTAGCGACCCGGAAGTCAAGGTTTGGCAAAAGTGGTAACCCGCAGGCAGTGGTGTTTGGGAAGTTTGGGATCAGGGTATCCACAGAAAGGGGAAACCTGAAAGGAGCGCCTGTAGTCCCTCAGACCAAACTAGCCCAAACATAAGTAGGAACAGGTCGGAAGAAAGCAAACCCATGAATTTAGGCCTTTTTGAGGCGACCAACTTGGCCAAGGGTTTCCTGTTTTTCCCCAGGGCCAGGCGAGGCTGGTGGAGGGTCCTGCCCGGGGTGCTGGGGGCCGGGTGGGGGCCTAGCAGCTGGGCTGGTGGGGGACCTCGAGCCTCAGCTGTCCTGCAGAGGAGACACAACTTTGAAAGGGAGGCTTCTTCATGAGAGTCTTGGACCGCTTCAGTGCGGGGTTACACTATTTTTAGGTGGCTGCCTGTGGGACGTGAGCTGTCCTCTGGGATTTGTTGTGACCCTCATTAGCTTAAATCTGCCATCACACCCTTCACTGTCCCTTGCCTCCACCTTGCCCATCAACATGACTCAACCTAGCCCAGGTGTTTAAGAGTTTTAAGGTGGCCAAACTTCGGTAAATGTCCCGCACGAGAGAGAGAGTAACCATGGGCCCAGCTTCCTCCCGACAGTGCGTGTACGTTTGTATGTCACACGTACAATCACAACCGCTGTGTGTTGCCGGACTTGCCTCTGTTGAAAGAGAACACTTTGTTGAGGAGCCTGAGTGTCTGGAAGGAAGTTGCTCAATTGAAGTGGAAACCAAACCCTGGCTTCGGTTTCCTCGGGAAATTTTGCAGTAACTGTTTCTCTGTAATTAGGTAGCACGGGCTTGACCAAGGGCCCAGCCTAGACCCAGCCACAGCATAACAGACGAGAGCCTTTGTGCCATCCTGGAGCCCGGAGGCCTTTGAGTCTTGCAGGAAACCACCGAGGATGGGAGTGTAGCAGCTTTTTTCTAAGTCTGCCACAGATCCGAGAGAAGGAGGAGGAGGGGGGAGAGGGAGAGGAGGGTTTGGTGCAAAGCAGCTTCGCTTCCACCTATTGTCTCTAATAAGCCCACATTTGGAAGGGGATTCTGTTGTCAGTAAAAAGGGACAAGGAGTTAACGATTACAGGTCTGCCTTCGCTTTTTCACTGATGAGGAAGTAAGTCCTGAGACGTGAAGGGGCCCGAGGTTGTGAGTTTACAGTAAGTGGCCAAGGCTTCTGGCTTCCCGCCCAGGGCCTGTTCTCACGAACCACCCCCCCACTCCCCCATCTGTCCACAAATAGTACTGAGGACAGCAGAGTGACAGGTGACAATCTGTCAGTCACTCACTCATCTATCGCTGTCGGTTAGGCTGGCTTACCGTGCCGGCACCTTGAGGTCCAGACAGGCTTTAGATCATGTCGTCGTCCCCACAAAGAGCTTCGTCTGTACTCTGAGATGTGACACATTTTCAGAAGGTGTAACTTCCTGCAAAACCAGGATGAAAGAGTGTGGACATCGAAGCCATGACAATCAGAGGAGGGAGAGTGCTCTCCCTGGTGGGCTTCACGGAGGAGGTGAGCCCAACCCTGGGCCTTGGAGATTGCCTTCCAGGCACAAGGGCAGGAGGGCAGCCAGCGACCCTGTAGGCACAGCGTCAGCAGCAGAAACAGAGGGGTCTGTGAGGACCTAAGAGGGTATCCTGGTGTCGGGGGTACGTTCACACTAGAGGAGATGGCCCGCACCTGCTGGGCTCCCCCTCCCACCTGGCTGATGGGAAAGTCACAGTAATACAGTAGCTTGTCAACAGCCACTGCTGGGTCCTTAGGTCAGACCTTCATCACCCCTCTGCCCTGGCCTTCTCTCTGCTCTTCTAGCCCGTGACCTGGCTTCCCTACCCTTCTGATGGCCCCAGAATTCTCTTGCTAAGTAGCCAGTTACTATGGCCTCACTCTGCTTTTAGACCCAAGCAAGCCATTGCCTGTAGGATAAGTCCATACTCCTTCGCAGACGAGCCTGGGCTCATGTCCTCACAGCCACTTCCTATAAACAACACGCATTGCCCCCCACAAGGCAACGACAGCTGAATCCTCCATGCCTTCCTGGCATAGTTCCTGCCTCAACAGAAAGTCTTTGGAACTATTTATCTGCTACGTTTTCTTTGAGACTCACCTCAAGTGCATCACCTCCTCCAGGAAGCCTCCCTTTCTTTCAGCTCAGATTCCCAGCCCCGAGCTCCGATATCACCTCATTGTTCCTGTTCCCATATTTGTTTAAATATCTACATCTTCTAGAAGCCAGAGCCGGGCGCTGGGCCCTGATCCTCAGTCTGTCTTGCCCAGGGCCTGGGGTAGCTCGTGGTTCACAGAGTGCGACTGAACAAAGATCAGCTGAATGAATGAATGAGTGGGAAAATATGACAGAGAAGAGTGAGAAATGGAGGCAGATTTTCAGGTTATTGGGGCAGAAGGTGTGGAGAACACACTGTGCACATGTGGACCCTACTCTGCCCCGAGAATGGCTGGATTTGCCCGTGTTGGGGTCGTCCCCCTTGCGCTACTGAGCCCCCATCCTGCCTCTGGGGGGTGCAGGGAGGCACTCCTGGTCTGAGCTGACGGCAGTGACCACAACGCAGACGTTTCACACACTTTAAATAACCTATTTTGATGGTAAAAGCCAAAAAATAACATAGAAAGTCAGGACGAAAAAATGAAGTTAGCCATATTCCCATGACCTCGGTATGATCAATGACCATTATTTTTTTATTTTCCATCCAGTCCTTTTCCTCATGTCTTGTGATGGTTCATTTTATGTGCCTGCCTAATGGGCTAAGGGGTGAACAGAGGGCTGGTTAAATATTCTGGAGGTATCTCTGAGATTGTTTCCTAAATCAGTAGACTGAGTAACGATGGCCTCACCAATGCCCGTGGGCATCATTCGTCCATGAGGGCCTGGAGAGAGCAGAAAGGCAGAGGAAGGGTGAATTATCTCCTCCCGAGCTGGGACGTTCATCTTCTCCTGCCCTTGGCCATCAGCGCTCCCGGCTCTCAGGCCTTCAGACTTGTATGATACTCACACTAGTGTCTCTCCTGGATCTCAGGCCTTCAGGTTTGGACTGGGATGGCCCCGTGAGCTTTCCTGGGCCTCCAGCTTGCAGACAGCTGACGGGGGGACTTCTCAGCCTCCGTAATTGCTGAGCTGGTCCCTCAGGATAAACCTCTTTCTGAAACACCTCTTTGTTGTACATCTTAAACTTACGCAGTGTCATATGCCAATTGCATCTTGGTAAACTGGAAAAGAAATCTCGTTTTGTGTCCTGTCAATATTCCTAATGGTTCTGTTTCTTCGGAGAACTCTAATTCACGTCTAGAGTTACAATTACGGTTTTTAAAATCCAGCACAGAAGCAGGAAATAAAAATTCTTGAGAACATCTCTTTTGTTTCCCTTCCAGGGCTCTGCATACAATGGGCGCTCAGTAGGGAGTTTTAGGTAGACTGACATGTGTCCTGTCCAAAAGCTTTTCTCAAAGGCAATGTCACCATGGCAGTGACCCTTCCAGAAGGAAGCCTGTGATCACATCTCTCCAGCTTTCTCTTTTCCTCCCTTTACTTCGAATTTTTCAGTTCTCAACCAGTCATTGGGTCAACAAACGTTTAGTGAGTGCCAGTGATGGCGTGGACCCAGTGACAGAGTGAGACTAGTAAGCCAGTCCCCACACGTACTGCCCGGTGGCTCTGCCAGCCTGCAGCCTGCCGTCCACCCTCATGACAGTCCTGCAGCCCCAGAGACCCCTCAAGACCTTTTACTGGTGGCTCATTACTCAGCACTTATCCGGTTCAAAAGAAGAGTCCCTGTGTACTCAGGTCCTTGCTTTTGTGCGTGCCGCACCCAGAAGCAGAATAATCGTCCAGCTGTCCTGGGAACAGCCAACAGTTGGGATTGTGTCAGCGAGCCTTTGTTCGGTTCCTATAAAGGATGGTCTATTGGGTAATAATCCGTTCCAAATGGAAAACACGCCTTTCAGAAGGCCTGAAATTAATTATTGCCACATCCCCCTTCAGGCCCACAAACAGTTCTTTCTCTATGAAAGAACAAGCTTTCCTAACTAGAAGGAGTCTCGAAAACATCTTTTCTAGCTTTAAAAATCATGGGATCTGGCCTCGGAGACAAGCAAAGGACCAGAGCGTGTGAGGAGCGCTTGCTGACTGAGGCAAGGCCGCAGGGGCTGGTGTGGGCAGAACCAGCATCCTTGGAGGGCGGCCATGCCGCTCAAACTGCTCTTCTGCGCAGGGAACACTAGCGAGGGCGGGCTTGTGAAGGCAAGGCTGTCACAGGGCAGTGCTTGGGGGAAAGCGTCACCTAACGCAGGTGACACGCTACGGGAACTTAGGAGAAGTTCATCTCAAATCCTGACAAGAATCACGTGAACCTGTGGCAGGTCAGAGCTCCTCAGCCTCCCTCATAAACTCACAAGCCCAGGATGAGGCAGATTTCTTACATGCTAGGGCTCCTGAAGGACAGGCAACTGATGAGCGTGTTCTCTGAACTTTCTGGAAGCACAGGCACACACACACACACACACACACACACACACACACACACAGTCACAAGCCCAACTCTCTCCCCCTGATATTCCTGTGTTGAAGTCTTGACTGTCAGTAAAGTGACAGCGTTTGGACACAGGACCTTTAAAGGAGCATTTAAGGTTAAATGAGGTCATTAAAGAAGGAGTTAATCCACTCTAATTGGTGTCATTATAATAAAATGAGATTAAGGCCCAGACACACAGAGGGATGACCATGTGAAGACACAGGGGAAGGCGGCCACTTTAAAGCCCCGGAGAGAGACCTTAGAAGAAGCCAAACCTGCTGAAGGGGAGAGTATGTGACCCCAGAATGTGCTGCTTTTTGATTATTTTGAGCTGAAGGCAGTCAAGACCCAGAACATTCAGAGAAAAAAATTTCTCTCTCTCTTAATTGCCTGGAAGAATTTGCATGGGGTCCTGGCCTCCAATGACAGCAATGGCCAGAGATAACGGTCTTATCTGAAAGACAAGCCTGCAAGGCACGACGAGCATCGGTTCTTCTCGTGGCCTGTGCCATAGACCACCCCTCCTCCGCCAAAGCCCTAGGCCTCTATCTGCTCCAGCTTAGGAGGGCACATAAGCCTCAGCTGTCAGACTCCCTCAAGGTCTCATATTTTTATGGGGCTCGTGCACATGCAAAGTTAAATTTGATTTCTCCCTGTTAATCTATCTCATGTCCATCTAGTGCATCGGCAAAGAACCTAGAGGGGTAGAAGGAAAATATTTCCTTCCCTACATGGTCAGCGCCTTGCTCTCAGACCTCTAGCCTCCAGATCTGTGAGAAAATGAACTTACATAGTTTAAGCTGCTTGGTCTGTGGTACTTCGTGGTAGCCCAAGCAGACTAATACACCCACATTCACACGTCCTCACATTCCTATAGAAACACTCTCATTCACACACACACAGTCACATACTTAAACACCATCCAGACTCATGTACTCGAACACACTCACACACATATCCTCACATACTTATACCCACACAAATCACACGCCTTCTATACTCACCCACCCAGATATGCTCACACTTATCTCAAACACACTCACTCGTGCTCTTGCTCACTCACACTTATTACGCAGACTCGCACTTGAACACTCACATACTCATTCACATAGATGCATACACTCTCTCTCTCACACACAGACTCATATTCAAACACACTCACTCACACGCTTGGGCACACAGACACACACTCATCTCCCATCCCCACCCACAGTATCTGTGTAATTCTTGATCTACTCACACACCCACGCCTTATCCTCACACACACATCCTTGAGCCCAGAGACTTAAGCTGCTGTGGCTCAGGCCTGCATTGAGTCCTCTTCCCTTCCTTTGCTCCCTGTCAAGCTCAGTCCTCTTGCTAGAACCTTGGATCCATCCTGGAGCCCTTTGCCTGGACTCTGACTTCTTGCATCTGGCGCTCCGTGGGTGCCTGGCACATTGCTCTCCTGTCTCCCACCTTGGCCTGGACAGGAACTGGGAAGCCTAGATTCTGTTGACCGTGGGCAAGGAGCAAATGCTCTGCGCCTCAGGACTCCTACCTCTAACATCAGTAACGGTCAGAGTGTGGTCCCGGAACCAAGAGCATCAGGATCACCTGGGACTTGTTAGAAACACACATTCTCAGGCTCTCCCCAGACACACTGAATAAGAACCTCTGAGGGGTAGAGCCCAGAAATGTACGTTTTAATGTGTCTTTGGGTAGTTCTGATCCAGGTTAAAGTTTGAGAACCACTGGACTGGACGATCTCTAAGATTTCTGCAAGGGAATCAACCTCCCAGACGTGTTGTACACATGTATGGTAATTAAGATGGGCGTTATTCATGGAATGCCTCCCATGTGCCCATTCCCTTCCAGACATTATGTCTACCATCCCCTAAAAGAGGCATCATTAAAAGTGTTTCCCAGATGAGTGAAATGAGGCCCAGAGAGGCTAAGTAACTCACGAGGGGACACACAGATGGAGACGAACAGGAGGAGGACTGACATGGGACCTCCTCACCCCGCAGTTCCCGCACCCGCCACGGGTTTACCACTGTGACGAGTGCCTGACCTCCTCTCTGCACTCAAGGAACATCATTTTCTGGTGGTCCTGTGACCCTCGGGTCCCTGCTCTCCCCACCTCACCTGGCCTGGCAGGCGTCCAGCTCCTCCCCACCCCCGGCCCCAGATCCACCTTCCTCTGGTTTCCCCCGTAGTGAACACCAGGGCATCCCTGCTGCTGCCGCTGCCCAGTGCCACACGTCTGGAGTCAGTTCCAGGCTGTCGAGGCCTGGAAAGAAACGCATCTTCTCTCCTCCCAACCTGGCCTTAACAGAGAGCGGCCTGCAGGCAGATGTGGAGACTCTCAGAGATCCTCGCAACGTTCAGACCCTGGTGGGAGAAACAACGCTTTCCTAACGTTCCCCTACATGAGGCCGAGGCCTGTGGGCACTGAGCAGAAGGCGAGCCCCTCCCGGGACGGGTGTGTGTGTGACTGGGTCTGCCTGAGGCCCGCTTTGACTTTTTCCAGCGTTAGCGACATGGCCCTGCCTGGTCCTGTTGCCTCAAAACCCTGCTCTTCTCAGCAGTGGCTGCCGAGCCGTCCCCCACCGGAAAGACAGGGATTTTTGTCTTCTCACTGCTCTAGCCCTCGGCCATGCACATGGAAGTTCCTAATCAATGTTTGTTGACTGACTGACTGGATGTTGTCCCATCTACCAGCTTCTGCCTCATGGGGGAACGTCTCTCACACACACGCACACGCACATGCTCCGGGGCTGCTGGAGGACAGGGAGGCTTGACAAGGAGGGTGGCGAAGGCCCTGGGCCAAAGCCTGAGGGTGCTGGGGGTGAGAACGGGTCTTTCACAGTTGAGGTCTGGAAAAAGAAGCTCCACTGAGCCTAAAGGAAAAATACCATAAATTGAGAAAATTAGGCCTGAGACCCGAGAATGATGTTTTTCAAATGACAGGTGAGGCCTGCTTACAAAAATTAGGATTTGTGTCGAGGGCAGAAAGGTCACTCAGGGGTGAAGAGGGCCCCAGGCCGGCGCACTTCCCTGGGACTCTGGGTCCCAGCCACCGTGGGGTGGCCCCGCAGCCAGCGCTGATTTGGTAACATGCAGCAGCACAGCGAGGGGGTGGCTGGACTTTCACCGCAGGGACAGAGCTTCAGTTCCGCTTTCTGCCCGCAGAGAATTCCCACCCGCCTGTCCCTTCGGGGAAGCGTCACTTTGCATCAGGGCGCTCGGCCTTGCCCAAGATCGCATTGCGACAGGGCTGGGCGGAGACTCCAGGCCTTCAGGACGAAGACCCTGTCCTCCCAGTCCTCCCAGTCCTCCTACCCCAGCTCTTCCTCTCCGCTGGGGTTTGGCAGCTCGTATTCAGCGGGTCATCCAGAAATCCCGGCAATTCCGTGACCAGGGCCGGGGATCAGCAGCCTGAGCTGGGCTTACCTTCCCTTGCCACGCTGCCCAAGGCCAAGTTCTTGGACCTGCTCAGGTTGAACCCATGTGTCACTACTGCCCTCTAGATGCAGGTCATGGTCGCTGAGAGAGGAGGATTGTGGAAAAAAGCCCAGTGAAGGCCGGTGGCCCAAGAGGGTGATACATAAGCTGTTTTGCAGAGATAAGCCTGTGCGTGAGGTTAACGAGTTAACATTCACGGAGGGCGCACACAGTCCCGCCCTCTGCCAGCTACCTTCCTGCGGGCAGCTCGGTCGTTATAAAGGAGGACACATGGCTGCGGCTGCGGGACAGACTGGCTCCCTTGAGTGCGATCACAGAGAGGTGGAATTGTCCCAGGGATGGATGGACTCAGTCCGGGCAGAGGCCGCACAACCCGTACGATCCATTTTCGAGAAGAGCCTCCCCAGTCGTGTCGTGCTCCCGGCTTAGGGGTGCACTGGATGTCAGCCGAGGCTCTCCGGCACCAGCACCGGGCGCGGAGAGTAAACACCTGCACGTGCTGGGTTCCTCCAGCCCAGCCCCGCCGGGAGTGTGGATGCCTCCTAACAACAGTTTTGTAGAGCAAACGATACATGTTGTTGGGAATTTAAACAACTGTGAAGGGGCCAGAAGATGCAACCTTCCACTTACTAAACGAAAAAAATAAATCCCGGGCTCGTCATGGGTGCCATGCTGACTGTAGCGTCAACGATACCGTACTGCACGTTTGAAAGTTGGTAAGAGATGCTGCAAGTTTTCATCACAAGGAAGAGAACATGCAACTCTGTATGGTGATGGCTGTTATCTAGATTTACGGCGGTGATTGCTTCGCCACGTGTGCACATGTCAAAGCCTGATGGGGGACACCTGGATCTAACACGACAGATATCGTGTTATCTGTCAATTATAGCTTGAAAAAAAGGCATTTTTTAAAAATAGCCACGAGGTTTGTAAGCAACGTATAGCACGGAGTGGATCTTTGAGTAGTGAATGAATAATACAAAAAGAATACGGCAGAGGAGCTCTAATCGCTGACTAACCCCTGCTAAAATCCCGATTCTCCTCCGTGTTCAAAGTACTTGTTAATAATGAGCACATGATACACTGCCCCGGGGAGAGGAGCTTCTATCTTTGCTTAAACTCCAGATGCACAAGCAAATACTATTAAAAAAAAAAAAAATGAAATGGGTGACCAGCAAATTCTAGCTTTTCAAAATAGAGGAATGATTCCTCAATTGTATCACCAGGGTACGTCAATGGCAGGAAGAGCGAAGGAAATAAAAGTATTAAAGGAGTCAGTAAGCTCAGGGCTGGGATGATCATAACATCCCAGTGAAATGAACAGAATTTGGCTTCTCCAGAATACGGCCACTGGGGTGGCCAGTTTCTGGCCTCTGAAGAGGGCAGTTCAGTTATCTGATCCTCCCCCCAGGACCGCAGGACCCGCTGAAGAGGGAAGCCCACAGCGGCGTTTCCTCCCCAGCTCCTTAGGCATCCCACGTTCCGCCTGACACAGTTCACTTGGCTTAAGGCTGCTCTACTCCCCACGTTCCCTTTCAAGCCAGGGTCACAGGAATCTCACATGCAAATGGCCACAAAGCCTTTGAGCGAAGCCTGAAGCCTTCCAGAACACAGAACTCCCTAACATACCAAAACCCACTTCCCTGAAGATGTGGGCAGCTGTCTCAATTTCTTTTTGGCAAGAGGAGAAGTATAAAATATTCATATTCATTAAATAGAATCATTTGTCCTAAAATAACATGTCCGCTTACCTCTGGGCAAAAGTGTCATCTGCTTATACTTAGGGCCCCAGTGCCTGGCTTCTGAGGGGAGTCTTCAAAAAGATATGACCACCAGTTGACCCATGAGCCAGGCCCAGGCAATCAGAAGCTTCTGGCCCCTCCCCCGTCCTCGGAATGCGGGTCTTGCTTGCCTCTCCTATTCCTAGGCTGCTCCAAGGACGCAGCCTCGAGCGAATGACGTGGTGTTGAGAACACCTGCCTGGTCTACTTAACTGACCCCAGTTAAGGCCTCTCTGCAGAAACTGTTAAGATCTGGTGAGCAGCCGTAGGGATCCATTTGCCTTGCTGCTGCCCAAGATGAGGCTTGTATGCAAGTTCCCTTTGTGTATTAAACCTGACACCAAGGGCTCCTGGCTGGCTCAGTCCGTGAAGCATCTGTCTTTGGCTCAGGTCATGATCTCAAGATCCTGGGATCAAGTCTTGCATCAGGCTCCTTGCTCAGCGGGGTGTCTGCTTCTCTCTCTCCCTGCTTGTGCTCTCTTTCAAATAAATAAATACAATCTTTAAAAAAAACAAAAACAGGGGCACCTGGGTGGCTCAGTGGGTTAAGCTTCTGCCTTTGGCTCAGGTCATGATCTCAGGGTCCTGGGATCAAGCCCCGCATCGGGCTCTCTGCTCAGCAGGGAGCCTGCTTCCTCCTCTCTGCCTGCCTCTCTGCCTACTTGTGATCTCTGTCAAATAAATAAATAAAATTTAAAAAAAACAAAAAACAAAACAAAAAAAACAAAAAAACCACCTCTCACCCACCGACCTGGAGTAGCCTGCCTCTTCCTTCGGCCTCCCCCTGACCTCCGTGTGTCGGGGCCAGTCTCAGATTATACTGGGGAGGCTCCCACGAGTGTTAAGAACCAACATCATCCAGTCAAATCACCCCCTAGGCGGCGGCCGCACTGTTCCCTAACCGGGCTCGGTCACCAAAGCCAGGTTCGCGACTCCCGAGGCTCACCCAAGACCATGTTTCAGGACTCGTGTTGCGCTCAGTCTGTGTAGCTCTGCTCTGCGATGACGCAGGTGTGACTCGGGAGCCGGCCAGCACCACGCAGACTCCCCGGCCCTGGGCCCGCACAGCCTGCACCTGCCCTGCATCTGTTTCCCATTTAGTGACCCCCCGCAAATAGTGACCAGCAGTGCTCATGGCCCACCTGTGCCATCTGGGGCTCTGCAAACCAGCTTTCGTAAGGCTGCTCTCTTCTTGGACACCTGGGAGCACCAGTGAGGACAGACACCCAGTGTCTCTGGGGTGTGTTGTGTGTGCAGAGCAAGACGCACCTCTCCCACCCACACTCACGGGGCAACGGGCTGGTGTGTGCGGGGCCACGTCTAGGCGACAAGAGAGAGTTTGGGCTGGAGGTACGTTCATTTTGGTGAGAATATGTCAGCTTCCCCTGCATTAGCCCCGTCCGTGCCTCCGTCCCTCCATCCAGTACTTAGGGTGCGCCTGTTCCGTCCCTGTTGTTTGCCTGCAGGATTCCAGGCATCGGGAAAGCAAAGAGGAGTAAGACAGAGTTCTTGCCTTCAAGACACTCGCAGCCCAGTGCGGGATGTGGACACAGAAATAGGCCATTTCAGGGGTGCCTGGGTGGCTCAGTGGGTTGAGCCTCTGCCTTCGGCTCAGGTCATGATCTCAGGGTCCTGGGATTGAGCCCCGCATCGGGCTCTCTGCTCAGCAGGGAGCCTGCTTCCCCCTCTCTCTCTACCTGCCTCTCTATCTACTTGTGATCTCTCTCTATATATCAAATAAATAAAATCTTAAAAAAAAAAAAAAAGAAATAGGCCATTTCAGTGCTGTGTGAAAGTGCCCTGGGGAGGGTGAATTGTTGGGTACAAGTGGCTGCGGGCGATGACACAAGGGAGAGAGAGAGCCGGGGTGAAGACTTCATCCACTCCTGGGTCTCCGGGGACCCCCGAGACTGCACTAGGGGGCATCGCCTGTCCTGCTGAGCCTTTTGCAGGAGACTTTCATCCCCGAAGGGCAAGGAGCAGGTGGCCCTCCCAGAGCCACTGGCTGATACAGCCACAGCTTCCTCTTTGTCACTTCCACATGGTGCCCTCGTCCGTGGACAGGAACTGCTGCAAGCCCTTGCTAGCCACGGCTGAGCGGCTCTGGAGATGGGGTCAGCAGTCGGTGCACACCCCAGGGACAGCCCACAGCCTCATCCTGTGGGCGGCGTTTATAGCGACAGGCCCAGTCTGCCTCCCGGGGGAGCATGGGGCACGACAGGGACAGGTCTGTTCCCACAGGTGTATACACCTGCCTCCCCCGCCCCTGCCCCTGCCCGGCGCAGCCCATACCCGTGACCTTCAG
Source organism: Meles meles (assembly GCF_922984935.1). Lineage (NCBI taxonomy): Eukaryota > Metazoa > Chordata > Mammalia > Carnivora > Mustelidae > Meles > Meles meles. Next base: position 6,496,119 of record NC_060078.1, read on the forward strand.
GACGGAGTTACTCCACAGTCACCACAGTGGGGAAGGGGAACCGAGGAGCTTCTCATTTTCAAGATTCTGTAATTGGCAACATGGGCACCCTCTTCCCCATCTCTCACAACTAGAAATTCTTCTAATTGTAAAGGTAACTCATGCTTATAATAACGCACTCTGAAGACAGTAGAGGATAGTCTACAATGGAAAGTTAAAATCCTTCTCACTAACCCCGCTAACCCCACCAGCACCCAACCATCCCCCACCTTGAGCCACTGTGAAGAATTTCTCGGGTCCCCTCCAGGCCTTCCCCACGTGCAAACACATGTGCTTGGTTGTTCCAGAATGAGTAGTAGGATACACAGTGTTCTGTGGCTTCCTTATTCATTTAGCTTGGCATTTTGGACATATTTCCATGTTACCCTAGATAACCTGATGTCTCTTTTGTTTTTATCAATCCCTCATCTCTCTTTAAAGGCAATTGATTATACCAATAAAATGCCCTAAACCAGAACTGGCTGGGGGCTCTCTGCCTCCCTACTAGTGAGAAGAGGCAATAGATTGAAGGAGAAATAGCATTAGACAGATCAAGCTCGGAATTCTGGCATGCTAGCTGTGTGGTCTTTGGAGGTGTCTTAACCTCTCTGGGCCCAGGTGACACATCAGTAAAAATATGATTATATCCATGATTTAGGCTAAGGACCAGAGTGTAGTAATTGCTCAGGAATTGTAGTTCTTCTTAAATAAATGGAAAGACTTCCATATTGGTGTACTGGAAGTCTTGGTGTTATCAAGACGTTGATTCTCACCGTGCCTGGGTGGCTCATTGCATTGAGCTTCTGACTCTTGGTTTCGGCTCAGGTCGTGATCTCAGGGTCGTGCGATCCAGCCCCGCGGGGCTCCGCACTCAGTGGAGGGTCTGTTGAGAGTCTCTCCCTTTGTTCCTACCCCCAACGCTCTCTCGCAAATAAATCTTTAAAGGAAAAAAAAAGATAATAATTCTTCCCTGATTTATCTATGGCCGCAACCAGCTCCCTATCAACATCTCATAAGGTTCTTTTTCTCCTCCCAGAAACTTTTTCAGTGATTCTCACCTTGCCGTACCTCAGAGTCGCTCGTGCAGAGCTCAAAAGAATACTGAGCCTGCTCCCAGCCTCCGAGGCTCTGATTTAAAACTGGGCTGGCCCGGCTGACTAGGGTCACCGGACTGCGTCCACGGGGTTGCTGTTAGACAGCAGCATGGGCTGGAGTCACCTGGGAGGTCTCATCACCTGAATGTCTGGTGGTTGATGCCTGCTCTAGGCTGGGGCGTCAGCGGGGCCACCAGGCCAGATGTGTCCACGTGGCCTCCCCATGCGGCCTGAGGCTCTCACATTGTGGAGGCCGGGATGCTACAGAGAGAATACAGTGCGATCTCTTCGATCTCAGGGAAGCTCTTCTATCTCGCGCAGTCTAGCCCCAGGCATGACAAGGTAGCCCCTCTCTAGTCACGGACCCCCTTAGATTCAAAGGAAGGAACGGAAGCATTCTTCTCGGTGGGAGGAATGTCAACATCACATCAAGACAAAACTGTAAGAATATGTGGGATGCGGGGCGCATGGTGGCCCAGTCGGCTAAGCCTCTGCCTTCAGCTCAGGTCATGATCTCAGGGCCCTGGGATCCAGCCCCATGTTGGACTCTCTGCTCAGCAGGGAGCTTGCTTCTCCCTTTCCTACTACGTATAGATTAAAGCTTCTTGTAAGGTAGAGAAATCCCGAACCCAAAAATCCCTGGGATGTATTATTTGCAATATATGAGACAAAAGGCTAATTAACTTAAAAATGGATAGGGTGGGGGTACCTGGGTGGCTCCATGGGTTAAGCCTCTGCCTTTGGCTCAGGTCATGATCTCAGGGTCCTGGGATTGAGCCCCGCATTGGGTTCTCTGCTCCGCGGGGAGCCTGCTTCCCCCTCTCTCTCTCTGCCTGCCTCTGTGACTGCTTGTGATCTCTCTCTTTCTGTCAAATAAACACATAAAATCTTAAAAAAAAATGGATAGGGTGCTTACAAGTCAATAAGATTGTTCCAATTAAAAAAAAAAAACACAACAAAAAAACTTGTACCAGCAATTGATAGAAGAATTTACAGTGATAAATATACATTTAAAAAGTTGAACTCAACTAAGAGAATGTAAGCTTTACTAAACAACCACCCCTCGATGTTCATGTATCTGACTGGCAGAGATGAAAAGAAAAAAGAACTCTTCAAGAATAAAAATTCAGGGAAGTAGGTGCTCTCAGACACTCCTGCTGGTGGGAGTATAAGTTGGTACAAACTTCTGGAAGGCAGATGGACAGTATGTATCAAAATCTTTAACATTTTGAATAATATTGAGTCTTATTCTAGAGAAGTGAATAAGGACATTTTGATAGAAGTACAATGTTGTTTATTAACTGTTATTTACCATAGCAAAGAGAGAGAGAGAGAGAGAAAAGAAACATTCTAAATGTTTGTCAATAAGAGAGTTTGTGAGAGTTGATTGTCCATTCATAGAATATAATACTATTACGGGCATTAAAAGTGATGTTCCTATGCACATTTATTTAAATGGAAAACAAAATATCTAAAAGTATATTAAGCAGGATCCCATTTTTTGTTACATACATTTTACAATATACACGTAACACGATTGTATGTGTATGTGTCTGTTTACATTTCTGGGATAAGATATCAATGTATTAGTGGGATGATTGCTAAATAATGAGCTTTCTGGTGATTTCTTTTTCTTGTACTTAACCTTGACTTTCCAGTTTTCTTAACGTAAATGTGTTAAGCACAAAGAAATAAAAGTATAATACCATAAAATTTTTTAAAAAATTAAAAAATACAGTAAAAATAAATCTCTAATTTCTACTTAAAATGTTCTATAAGAAGGGAGGTGGGAAGGGATGTGGCCTGTATAGCAAACCAGATCCAGAGGCACCTTCTGCCATGATAGTTACTGACTGACTGGCCTTTGGGGAGTTACGTCACTTTGGGCCTTAGCTTCCTGACTCGTGCAATGGGCACAATAAATTCTACTTCACAAGATTACTGTGAGGAAGGCACCCCCTTTCGCTTTTACATTCAACGGATGAAAGCTTCTTCCTGGAGGGTCCTTACTTAATATTTGAGCCGATCGTCTTGCACCACCAGGCATTAATATCTCCTAAGCAACTAGATACACGCTCACTGGGTCTCCCTGGCATAGCACCCGCATTTTCTGGAATTCCGTGGCAGCCTCCACTTAGATGCACTGGGAACCTGGGCTCCAGAGGGGTGAGTATACATGTCCGTGTGCACACAAGCACACTTAGAATGCTTCTGTGTGGTCCTCCCCACACGGACCATGCTGCTGTGGCAGGGTTGCCACGGCCGTCTGCAAATGTTGGCTGGGGAAGACAGGACCCTGGGAGGAAGCGCGCTGGGCTTTGTGGGGGAATCTGCCATTAAAAGACTTGGGGCGCCTGGGTGGCTCAGTGGGTTAAGCCTCTGCCTTTGGCTCAGGTCATGATCTCAGGGTCCTGGGATCGAGCCCCACATCGGGCTCTCTGCTCAGCAGGGAGCCTGCTTCCTCCTCTCTCTGCCTGCCTCTCTGCCTACTTGTGACCTCTCTCTCTGTGTCAAGTAAATAAATAAAATCTTAAAAAAAAAAAAAAGGCTTGAAGACACTGAGAAATTGTGACATTTCGACTTCCTTTGGTAGCAGGTGAGGCAACTAACCAGTATTAGGAAAGTTCTAGAGCAGGACGATGGGAAAGCCTAAGCAAAGTCTTTTGGGGAAGTTATCTGGGCCTTCGGGCTGGGAGCCTAACCACCCGCCCCAACACCCCCCTCCCCCTCCCCCGCCCCCGCCAAGCGGGCACCGGGAGGCTTTCCCTGCCCTCTAGTGGTCTCCTGTGGCATCGCCTGTGACAAGACCGGCGGGGGGGGGGGCGGGGAGGGGGAGCTTGGCCATCTCTCAGGCTGTCACCGGGGTGCATCGAGTCCCAGCTCTTCAAGCCACCGCGAAGCCAACCGGAGAGCCTGTTCTTGAAGCTCCCGTGGCTCTTCCATCCCTCAACTCTGGCTGTTGTGGTTTGACAAAGGCCGCTGCGGTCCTTCCGCGCGGTAAGGTGCTTGGCCTGCGGCGGGACCTCCTGACCCCGGAGCAGCCCCGGCCAGTGCGGACTGCGGAGCCGCAGCGGGGCAGGGACGGCGCGGGGAGGGCCCGGCGCCTCCTCCTTGCAGGCGGGTGGTCCCCGAGCCCGCTCGCTCCGGCTCCCACTCAAGGAATTTTTCAAGACCACGTTTCTTGCCAACATATCCATTATCTTTGCAACATCTTTGTCACAGGTTTGCTTAGTTCCGCAGGGACGGAAGCTGCAGCGTGTGGTCCGTGCTGGCATTTAGGAAATCAAACCGTTGCAGCGCCACACAGAGGTGTCCGGCGGGACCCCAACGCGAGTGATTCCAGCCCTTCCCGGGAAATCCTAGTGAGTCGGCGTCATTCCCATTCCCCTAAAATGTTGTGATGGGATGTGCTTCTGTCCTTGGAAATCTTTCGGGGGCCACCCTGGAATGCATCCCCCAGACTGGAGGGCAAGGAAGGGTCTGTGGGGTGAGGCGCCCGGCGGAAAGGTCAGGGCGGCCTGTCAGGCGGTTTGGACTGGATGGGGGCAGGTGCAGGGCCCAAGGTCTGATGCATCCCTCCCCCAGGCGGGAGGCACCAGGGTAGGGAAGGTCAAGGGGCTCTCTCCAGCCCCTTCCCTGCGTCTGCCGAGCTAACATGAGGGAGCGGCCCCTGCCTGCTTGTCAGGTCTGAAAGGAGCACTGAGTCCAGAGTCTGGAGCATCCCCTTCTGCTCTTCTGCTCTTCAGGAGCACCTGCGGCCCATTGCCCATTGGTCCTGCCCATTGGTCCGCAGCACTGATGTGTGCAGACGGTTCACGCACCCTCATCCCTAGGGGGCAGGAACAGAGACTCCGCTTCACACCTCTTTCCGTGTCAAACATTCTAAATTTACCGTTTATGTTTTTTGAGTCAGGAGAACCAATGCATGGTGGTTGTTTTTTTTTTTTTAAGATTTATTTATTTTAGAGAGAGTGTGAGTGAGCAGGGGAGGGGCGGAGGGAGAGGGAGAGAATCTCAGGCAGGCTCCATGCTGAGCAAGGAGCCCCAATGTGGGGGTTTAGGGGGGACTCGATTCCTCCTCTGACCCTGAGATCAGGACCTGAGCCAAAGCCAAGAGTCAGCCAAAACCTGAGCCACTCAGGCACCCGTGGTCATGGGTCTTTAAATCCACGAGTGGATGAACGAAACAGGAGAAGCTGTGCTGGGATTACTAGGCAGACCCCCAAGACTTCAGCTCCTCAGTTAAGAAACCCCAGTTGCCGTGAGTACTGACGTGAAATGGCCAAGGTCACAGGTGAGATTCACTTCACTTTAGGACTATGGCCGAAACAATGGCAATTATGTGGCCTGCCTTTCAAGACCCACCATCTGTTCCCTCTAAGAAGCCTTTTTAGATCAGTTATGCCCTTATTATTTATTATTTCCAGGTAGACAACATAATGATTCGACGACCATATACATCACGAAATGCTCACCACGATGAGCCTAGCTGCCAGCCGTCACCGTGTATCAATGCAGTTATCACATTATTGACGGTACTTCTCATCCCTGTGATGCTTTTATTTCTTTTTCGGATTCTTGAATTACGCATGTGTACGTGTTAGGTAAATTGATCATCTGAGGCATCGTCCTCTGGGATGTCCTTTCTCTCTCCATCCCGCCCTGAGAGACTGGCCACAAGGGCTCCACGCGTTCCCAGGAGGGACGTCCTTGGGGTGCTGGGGAACAAGGGGTGAGCCGGAAGAGAAGTGCAAGGCCACGCCCATGGGCGGAGGAGCTCCCAGGGGGGCTCAGAGCCAAGGGAGAGGGTGGGGTGAAAGGAAGAAGGGGGCAGCCCACTGACTGCCCCGTCCCCCTAGGGGCATGGAGGGACGGCTGCACCTTACCCCTCTGCACAAGCAGTGAGGGAAACACCGTAGCTCCCGTCGGCCAAAGGGCCGGGGTAAGGAGGCTGCAGAGTGACCCGTGAGGACCACGGGACCAAACACCCCAAGACGCACAGAGAGACGCTGTAAAATGAGCCGCCAAGCACGGCCACCACACCGGGGGTGGAAGTCTCAGGTGGAAGCCTGAGACTGGGGGTGGGGCGGGTTGGCCGGGGCGCGTCCTAAGCGGCAGGTCCGCAATAGACAGTCTAGATAGGGGTCTGGGGAGAACCCTGAGGAAGGAGGGGGTTCAACGGGACTCCTGGCTATGACTGAGTTTGAACCCACAGTGACTAAGAAATGACCGCATTGAACTCGAATCCCCCTAGAGTGAGTTGTCTGCCAACGCAGGGCTCCGAGTCTGCAAATCAAAATGAGCTATGGAACAAACAAGGCTTTTTGGGTACACTTTGTGTACAGCCGTACAAGCCACACCTACCAGTTATGCTGTAACACATATCCTAACCGGATACAAGTATATATGAGATGATTACGAGGTAGCCTTTTACCTTTTTTTTTTTTTTTAAACAATACTACAAACAAACATACTCAAAGGTAGAGATCACCAGAGGTACAAACTCCTGTATCAGCGAGGGTCTCAACAAAGATAGACGTGCTCTCATGAGGACAATTTGAGCGAGGGTTAAAGTTATGGCTGGGGATGTGGGACACCAGTCCGAGATGGGAGTGGAGACCTGCTCTCACTCTCTTCTTTCCCTCCTTTGCCTGCTAGGAAGCCAGGGAGCAAGGGAGCCATAGATGTTCTCTAAGTGGTTTGGCTTTTTGGGGTTCAGATCAGGATGGGGGGAGTAGTAGGTGAACGAATGGAAAGGATCTGTCATAATCCCATATACCAACACCCAGACGCAACGGGTGTTCCTACTGCTGCTGTAACCAGTTACCACACATGTTGTGTGTGCCTCAAAACACCACCACGGACGATCTCCCAGCTGGGGAGTCAGAAGCCCAGGGCAGTGTGGCTCAGTCGGGTCCTCTGCAGAGGCTCTCACAAGGTCTGTAGGGCTGCGCCCCTTCCTGGAGGCTCTGGGGAAGAACCCGCTCCCAGGCCCATTCAGGTGGTAGCAGGACCTGGTTCCTTGTGGTTGTGGGACTGAAGTCTGTTTGCTGACTGTCGGCCAGGACTTGTTCTAGCCAGTGGAGGTAACCTTGCTCCTTGGCTCGTAACTGCCTTGCTCCTCTCTGAAGACACCCGATGGCCAGTGGCTCCTTCCCACCCTGCAGCCTTATCCTGCCTGCTTTGTTTTTGCCTTAATTGATTCTTCTGCCTTCCTCTTCTGGCTGTCAGGGCCCACCTGCATTGTGCAGGATAAAAAATCTCCCGGTTTCTAGGTCGCTAATAACTTTAATTCTATCTGCAAAGTCCTTTCACAGAAGTACCCAGACCAGAATCTTGGAATCTTTTGAATGTAGCCAACTACCACGCGATCAGCACTTGGCCAATCTTCGGCCACAAGCTTTTTCTTTTTTTAATCACAGTGATTTAAAAAAAAAAAAAGAACTATACTGAGGTATACCTCACATGCCATACAGTTGACTTATTTAAAGTGCACAGTTCTTGGTATATTACTTCTTAATTTTCTAAAGTTGTGGTAGAATATATATACACATATAGACATATATGTCTATATATGTGACATATATGATAAAATTTGCCATTTTAACCATTTTTGAGTGTGCGTTTCAATGGCATTGAGTACCACAATGCTGTGCAACCATCATTACCGTTTACATCCCAAACTCTTCCAATGACCCTAAATAAAAACTCTGAAACCATTAAGTGATATCTCTCCCTTCTCCTGCCCCTAGCCCCGGTGACATCTAGTCTACCTTTGGTTTCCGTGAACTTGGCTAACCGAGGGACCTCGCATATACGGAATCAGGTAATAGTTGCTCCTGGCATCTGGCGCATCTCACTCAGCACAGCGACTTTGGATTTCATCCATGCTGCAACGCGCTGGGACTTCCTTCCTTTTCATGGCCGAATGTCCCATCACAGGAGTACGACACTTATCCTTTTGTTTATCAGTGGCACCTAGGCTGTTTCTACCTTCGGTTATGAGAAAAGGCCGCCGTGAACGCTGGTGGACGAGTAGCTGTTTGAGCCCCTGACTTCAATGCCCTCGGGTGTAGACTTAGAAGTGGAATTGTTGCATACGGTAATGCTATATTCAGATTATTAAACGGCTATCTTCTTATCACAAATCACCCAACAGTAAGTCTTTTCATTCCAACAAGATAAAGATTTTTTTTAACAAAAAAAATTGTTTAATTTTCTGCACTGATATTTGTACAACTGTAAACTTAAGGAATCATTCAATACTTGTATAAATCTGGGGGAACAGTTAATAAGCACCTTCAGTGGGTTCCACAGTTTAAGAATTGATCATTTGAAACTTTTAGAATGAATCTAGTAAAATGAATAAAAGTTATAAAAACTATACAAAATCATGACAAACATTTGATATAGTGGGCTTGATATGGAATGATAAATACATAAAAAAAAGCAAAACTAATTCAGGGAGCTGGGCTGGATAAAAGACCCATGTATTCCCCAAATCATGTGACTTGGGGGGCACATATTTGGCTCTCACAACAAACTCCAATTATCCAGGGAAACGCTCTTTCCCCATCCAGGTGCCACCGCGTTGCTGAAGCCGATGAGGACAATGTGGGGAGGAGGGTTGGATGGGGAGGAATGAGCTCACTGAGCTTTGCAGATAAGGGGAAGGATCCCTGCCCCAAGGAGAAAAACAAGCAAATTCTTCCATGTCCTCAAGTGTTAGTGTTCTTTGGCAAAAGGTACCATTTTCTCTTTGGGATTATTAAGGAGCTTTTCTCATTGCTGTTGTGAAATAGCCCTTTCTACCCTTTCCTCTTGACCAATCTCTTTGTGAGACCTTTCCGCTGTGCCTTCTCTACTCCCTTACCCTAATCTTTCCTGACTGACACCTGATGTCCAGCTTTCAATTGAAAATTCCTGTTATTTTGCAACTCTGGGAAACAGCTGATAAAAGGTAACATTAGCTACTTATCTGGCCTGGAGATGTTTTAAAACACATCATCATGACAGATGGCAGTGATCCCTTTAATGACACCAGTGAGCAATCAAGGGTCTCGGTCAGGGGTGTAAATACACGATCTGGTCCTCTTCGATGAGAAGACCGCCAGCAAGACCATGAGCAGAGGGAGAGACAAAGGAGAAGTGAGCTCATGGTGACTGGAGGTCAGCTCTCACCAGGGGGTAAGGGTGGGGAAGGTCTGGGGGTAGGTCATCACTGGTTCCAGCCCCCCAGCTATGCCTGACGTGAGGGAGGGGGGCCATCGGTGCCAGCCGTGGGGCCAGGCCACTCAAGAGACCAGATGCTGGGATCCAAGTGCTTTGTGCAAAGAGGAATACGTTGGTCACTGTTGGTGTGACTTAAGTAAGCACTTCCAAACAATCCTTACCCTCAAACACCTGACTCTACACCTTGAAATTCCTACCACCAGATCCTCTTTTGACTGAAGGCTTTGCTTACCAGAGGCTACTGCTGAAATGCCTGTCACTTATCTGGGAGGGGCTGCTCCTCATGGCCCACAAGTGTCCATGCAGCCCTAAGACAGGGGGTTTTTGAACGAGGGGCAAGTTTTGCTCACTGTGATGGAGGCCTTGGGCAGGAGGCAGGTGGTACAGAACTCAGGGAAAAGCCAGGGGTGTGGGGAGGGAAATCAGAGCACCAAGAGCAGAGAGGGGGAGGGTTAACTCCCTCCTTCTTCCACAGCCTCGCCTGGGTGGCCCTGGCTGGTGTGTCAGAGAGATAACAGGATGGCAGGTGTGTCAGAGTGAGGCTGAGCTCATAAGGCCACGGAGAGGGCCATTCACGCCTGGGGAGGCTCCACTCACCACTGGGGTGCTAAGTTGGGGAAAGGCTCCAGAGCACTGGGACGGGCATATAGTTCTCCCTTGGGAGGGTTTTCTGTCTGTGTGCAGGGGAAGAGGCTTTCCCATTCCGGAAGCCCAGGGCATATGTTTAGGGGGACACTGAGGGGAACACTGTTGGGGCTCAGGCTGGGTAGGACCTGGGCGTGGTGGCCACCAGCTCAGCCAGTTTTCAGTCTGGACCCTTTCAAGCAGGGTGTTGCTGAATACGTCCAGAGGGAATGAGGCACTCTTGTCTTCATTTCCGCTCGATACAGTCGACCCCCAGCGTGTTGTCGGGGCAACGGCAGGTCCTGCTTCCGGGGGTGGCCAAGCAGAGGTGGGTGCAGCCACCATTGTTCACTGAGCAGTAGTTGTGACCTGGAAAAGGCAGAAATCAGCTCAACTGCCCCCTGAGAGAGCAGCTTCCCTATGAGCCCCCTTTTTGGTTTCCAGGGGGCCGAGCATGTGGCTGCTGCAGGAATAGGGACCCTTCCTCGCTAGGATTTGCCAGGTGGGCAAGACTATCATTTCTCGGGTCCTGAGCCGGGGACCGTGCAGATTTACCACCGGAGCTGCTGAACGGGGCCCGGGAAGGCTTCTCCGGTTCAGATTGTAACGCAGAGCTGGGACTTCCAGGCACAAAGTGCGCCGTGTCTCTCTTGTCCCCTCGGCTTTGCACCGGGCTGGGGTGGAGGGGTGCAGCGGTGGGAAGCCGACGAGGACGAGCTCGGGGAAAGCAGGTTCTGGAGCGGGGCTGCCCAGCTCAGCCCCCGTTGTGCCTCTGTGAGCCGCGTGCCTCTGGCCCGTGGCTTCGGCTTTCCTTGTGCATGAAATGGGCACAAGCCCGGCGCCCGCCTCACAGGGCTGCTATGAGGACAAGGGAACGAAGGAGTGCCCGGCCTGGGCATGCAGGGCTGCCGTGTATGAGGCACCCGGCTCTGGCGCGAAGCTCCCGGGCGTGTTCGGGGTTGTTAGGAGCAGCAATGAGTACCGTGGCTGGGGGGCCACGCGGACAGACTTTTAAAGCAGGAGAGATGGTAACACGGATGTTCCTGTTTGGAACCCGAAGACCACTTACTTTTAGACCAGCCCGAGATGCGCGCTTTCCCTCCCCCGGTCCACCTGCCTCATCCCCTAGCATTTTCCACATGGCTCAGCCACTGAATAATGAAGACTCGTGATGGAAGGGACCGGGACTCCCCTCCCCCGTGGTCAGGGCTGTGAGGGGCCAGAGAGGTAGTGGCTGGGGCGATGGGCTTGCAGGCCCAGGGCCCTCCCAGCGCCTGAACAGGAAGGAAGGGCCCGCGTGGGTTACCTTGAGGACACTGGGACAGGGCCGTGGTGACTCCATAGAGCCGGGTCTGCTTGAGGGGCTGGAAGGTATCGGTCTCTTTGGAAATCGCGAGATCTACGGTGACCACGGAATTCCTGCGGAACACCAAAAGGCGGAAGGTAAAGGTACATCTGCTGGCTCGAACCTTCTGTCTTCTGTGGTTTGGGGACAAACTGGAGGCCACACGGGACACGCTGGCCTGAGTTCCTCCCAGCCATCCCTCCCTCCCTCCCTCCTCTTGCGGAGGGACAAGCCTGCATCTCTCTGGCTGCTTAAAAAGGGACAAAGGTTAGCAAAGCTCTCCCCTCAGCTCCAAATTCCAAGCTGGGGAAATGGCTTTCTCTCCAGATGGCCCTGGCCGCAGCCGCTGGCGTGGTCTGACCCCTCCTCTGTGCAGGAAGGGCTGGGCGCAGGGGCCGTGGGAACACTGCAGCCTAAGAAGCGAAAGGAAGTAGGGGCACAGGGGGGCATGGAGCCCACCTGCCGGGGAACCCCGGACAGCTCGCAAGGACAGAACAGACACGCTCCAGAAGCCCGAGGAGGTCCCCATCCAGGAGCAAACAGACAATAAACGGCACCTCCTGCCCCAAGGCGCCCTCAGCCCCCGAACTCCTTCACCCTCCTCTCCTGACAGCTGGAAGGGCGAGGCAGAGGGCGGGCATCTCTGGACGCTAGAAGGTCATGCTAAGAGGTCCCCAGGAAGGGCTTGGCCTCCCAGAGACAGGGTGGCAGGACAGGCTCCCTGGCCCCCGCTGACATACGTCTTCCAGTCCGTGTAATACAGATGCTTCCCATAGCTGGTGACCGCGAAAGGGTACTGGAGCCCTTCGAGAACCTTGCGTCGGCCCGAATGGCCGGGCTTCAGACACTCCATCCGACTGGTGCCTGTGCGGAGCGAAAACAAGGGGTTCATTGTGTACACGAGAAACAGCCCCTTTGTGTCAAGATGAGTAAGGAGGGCAAGGGGGAGAGGAGTCAGCACGACGATAACAGATCCTGGAGAACACATGTGACCTGCTCTTCGACACTGGAAAGCTTTCTCTCTGCCCCGGTCAATCCCCACCTCTACGGGGGGAGGAGGGGGGCAGTCACCCAGACCTGATTCTGACGTGGGCTGGAGCTGAGGGGCCTTTCCTTGCTCGCACCCACTCCCGGAGTGCCTGGGGACAGAGTAGGACTGATGACACCCCCAGCTCTCGCTCAAGTCCCTGCCCCCTGGAGCCTCCCAGGCCCTCCCTCCTCGCCCTCAGAGCCCCTGCAGCGGACACAAGATGCCCTCCTCGCAGCCCCCCACCCCATGGCAGCTGACAGTGCTGCGAAGAGCGCAGGAGCTCCACAGACATGCGGGGGACGGCTGATCTTGCGCCCCTATGGAGCACCCGCCCACATCCCTTGCCTGAGGGACACCCCAGGGCCGGGGCACCAGCAGGACCGTACGCTTTCCTCTTCCTTGGCTCCAAGTCCTGCCTGAGCGCCGGGGGACAGATGCGAGCGAGAGGAATGTGAGTCATGAATTGCGTAATAGATGACATTAGGGTGAGGACAGGCTCCAGAATCAGCACACTTTTTCTCCAAGGGCCAGATGGTAATTAAGTGAGGTTTTGTGGGCCAAGAGGCAAAATTGAGGACACGGTGGAGGCACTTATGTAACTTACGTAACGTCTTAAAATGTAACATTGTAACACTGAAAAATGTAAAAACCATTTATAAGACCCGGGTGGTACCAAAGCAGGTGGCGGGCTGGACCCGGCCTGCGGGCTGGAGGTGCTAACCCTGGCCGGAGAAGACTGAGAACCCGCCCGAGACTGAGCGTCGAGCCTAGAGAAACAATACGTGGCAGAGCAAAGATGGGGAGCAATTCCCGGTGTGGGGAGTCAAAGAGCTCGCTCACACTGTCTTCCCCGTTACGATACTAGCCCACAGTGGGTAAGAATAAATGTTTAAAGAAAAAAAAAAAAGCATGGTTCCAATCCCAGGAGTCAGGCCTGGGGCTTTTGGTCACCTGCATCCACCCAGCAGAGCTGAGACGAGTAGGCGTCGAACGTCAGCCCGTTGGGCAAGCCCAGGTCCTCCTGCACGAGAACCCTCCGGTTCGTGCCGTCCATGTACGAAGTTTCAATTTTGGGGCTATCTCTGTTCCAGTCTGTCCAGTAAAGATTCCTAGAAGAGGAAAAGGAAGGGAAAGAGGCAGGGGAGTAATGACGGTGAGACGTTTATGGAAGCAGGTTTAAAAGAAACCACAATGAAGACATTAGCAGACGTTCAAACACGGGATGGCGAAAATGTTCTGGAGGCGGTAAGACAGGTCCTTTGCAAAGAGACTTGGATTTGGCTCTTTGTTTGGACTTGGATACTCTGGACTCTTCCCTTCAACATAACCGACATGTTCCATCTCGTGTCAGTCTGGTTAAAGCAGTTCAAAAATAGAGCCCAAAACAGAACACCACCACCGAGACAAACATGTGGGAATTCCTGTCTGCTGTCCCTACACAGGGTGGCACAGCACCGGCCACTAGAGAGGTGGCCACGGGGCCACAGAACTAGGGATGTGGCCTCGCAGGGAAGGGATCAAAGTGTGAAGGCACGGAGGGCCTGGTGTGTAAGATTCAGAGCTGCTGTAGGGAGCAAGAGAGAAAGCATCGATGGGATGACAAAACCCGGGAAGGGATCTTCTGGGGGTCCATGGTGTGTTGGCCTGAGCCCCAGGGATATCTATGCTGCTTGATACCCTTCCGGGGTTGGTACAACTCGGGTACTGATCCACATTCAACTCAAAGGGAAATAACCAACTTCTGAGCCGCTGACTTACGGAGCCCCTTCCTAAAAGACTTAGAGGTGGAGCATGGGATCAGGTCCATAGTCACGGGAATTGGGATCAATGTCCTGGCATTTCCCCATGCATATCTCGAAGCCGCCCACTGGGACTTGTTTGTCCTCTGAGGCCTTCATTTCAGGAGAGCAGTGCCAGAGTTCGAGGCTGATGCTTGAGACTATATTAAAGGGCAGCAGCAAACAGACTAGACATGCGCCCAGATTGACACCACGTTACCCCTGCACGGAGTCGGTCACGATGCCTCTGGGATTCACCAGGTCGGTGTCAAACAGCACCCGGCGCTGGGTGCCATCCAGCCTTGCAACTTCTATTCTGTCCAAGTGAGAATCTGTCCAGAAAATGTTGCGGCCGAGATGGTCAAGGGCGATGCCTTCTGGACTTCCAAGATCTAGAACCAAACATAGGACACTGCTGGTTTTTTTCAGCAGGTGAGATTCGGTTTTTCTGATTACTCGGTGTTACTTCACGCGGTGTTCAATCCTTGGACTTTGGGAAAACAAAAGGGAATGTGGAATGCTCGTTGTGGTAAGTTAACCAACATTCAAAGTGATGAATTAAAAAATGTCGCTCATTGACTTGGCAGACATCTACCCTGGGAACCATGTTGGGAACTAAGCCCACGATCATACCTCAGCTGTGGCCCTGGCTTCCGGGAGCTTGCAAGCTCTCGGAGTTCTGGTTCTACAGGAACATGGAGGCAGACACCGGACTCAGCCTGGGGAGACCCAGGAAGGATTTCTAGGGGAGGTGACACGTGACGCTGGCTCCCAAAGGACCAGTAGGAGTCTGCCAGGCAAAGATCCTAGATGAGGGCTGCCAGACAGAGGGACCAGCACATGAGTATAAAGGAAGACCGGACACGGCTTGAAGTGGACTGTATGTAATTGTGGATGCTGGAGTCCGTGGGGACGGGAGAACTGCCAGAGATGGAACAAAATAGATTTGCCTTAGTCATTAGTTATTGGGGGAAAAAGGTCACCTCAGGGAAGTAATAGCAAGAAGTCATAGCTGTTATTTCTTTTCTGCAAGTAACACGCCCAGAGTCCTTACTAGCTTGTCCGTGACTGATTTTCCAGCCAGGGTTGCCACACGACAAGCCGGCTGCAGTACGAGCCCTCGGTGCCCGTCTAACCTCACCACAAGTTCCAGGCTGCACTGATTCCCTGACGACGTATAAACGCGAATTAAACATGAGATCCCCACCAGGGTTTCACTTGTCACTTCGGATGCTGTCCTCTTACTGTCACTTAGGATTCTGTCCTCTTACTGATTCGAGAGCTAAAGGTCACTCAGTATGGCTGGAAGCCAACAAGAGGAAGAGGTCAAGGATGAAGTTACCCTAACCCACGGACTCCGGGTTGGAGGAAATCTTCCCCCAGCATCTGAGGAACCATGTGTTCCTTCATCAATGTGTGAGCGGCTCAGACCCTCAGCTCTCTCACAGCAGCCTTCCCCCGGCTCCTAACATGACCTTGACTGCGGATGTTGGATACACCAGAGTCCCACCCCCCGGAAAAGACCCCTGCCAGGGCAAGTTTATTAAGAATGAGAAACAGCCCTTGAACAAGGTTTTTATTATTCAAACCCAAAGTAGAGATCTGTGAGGTATTACAATATTTCCCACATCCCTAGGGGAGAAGGGGCAGCGAGTCTGACCTCTGCAGACCTCTTGTGTATTTCAGACAAAAACCAGAATAAACCATTCCGGGGTGTGTCTGGGATGAGCACATCCTCGCCAGTGACGCTGGTGCACTCAGACACAGAAGAGTCGGGGGAGGCTGTTCAACGGCGCTATTTCACAAGACAGCCAGGGGCACCCAGAAACCCTGTGTCGTTTTGTCTCCTTATGAACCGCTCTGGTCCCGACTTCGAACCCAAGAGCAATCAAACTTCCTCCTCCAACCAGGAAGATACTTCTTCTTTTTTATATTTTATTTGTTTATTTGACAGAGAGATACAGTGAGAGACAGAACACAAGAGGGGGAGCAGGAGAGGGAGAAGCAGACTCCCCGCTGAGCAGGGAGCCTGACATGGGGCTCGATCGCAGGACCCTGGGACCCAGGCCCGAGCCAAAGACCGTCATTTAACCAACTGAGCCACCCAGATGCCCCCACGAAAATACTTCTTTTTGAACGATCATGCCAAAGAAGGGTCTGGAAAACCTCACCCTTTACTGTGCAGCCAGGGCAAGAAGGCAAGACAGCAAGGCAGTATTTTCCGTACTGCTTACATCAAGAGGGAACAGATTACGAGATATTTGGTTAGTTTAACTCAAGGGAGGAGAGAGATGTTTAGCATTCGGGCAGCATGAAATAAAGAAGAGCTCCTCACTCCACCTTCACGCACTAGCGAGGCACCAACCTGTACCATGACGAAGACTGACATGGAAATTTCTTTCTCTCTTTTTAAAAAAGAAAATTTATCCCCAGTGATCTTTCCTCTACAAAGGTCACATTCTAGTTTCATTCTTTATTTTCCCAGTGGACTTCTGCCTGGAATGTTTCTTACTGAGTTTAAAGCTTTCTTGGATGATTATCAGTTCCAGAAGCAACAGGAAATAGCAGTGATGACCTATCTCTTCCACTGGGTTCGCAAGTCAAACCAAAGATAAAGCAACATTTTTAACAGAGAGAGAGAGAAGACACAAAAGGGCATTTTCAAAATTCTGCTCATTAAGCCAAACCATGAAAACTGGCAGACATTATTTAAGCGGCACCTTGACTTCTGGAAAAGGATGCGGGCTCGATGTCCGAAGCTAGACATGTATGACTCAACCTCAGCTTGATTCCTGCTCCTGCCGCATCAGCTTTTGTGAAGGAGCCAAGGAAGGAAAAAACCAAAACAGAACAAAACAAAAGAAACTGCCACACAGGCTGTTCCACAGACAGAGGGACGCTCAGAATATCAATTTTTACGGAATATTAAATTGGAAATTGGGAAAGCAACATTCAGCCCTAAGTCGAAATGAGGCTCAAACATTTTGAAGGTGCATCTTTGATCTGAGTCTTCTGCAGAGGAAGCAAGATGACGTTAGACAAGACCTATCACTGGCACGACAGCGTCTTTCGATTGAAAATACCTGCAAGTCCGCAGACGAGTTACTGACTTAGCAGTATGTAACATTTGACCTTTTCAGTAAAGGGGAATTTATGCAGGTCCTTGGGTCTTTATAATCTTGATAAAACATATCCGCATAAAATAGTCATGACTTGTTGCAAGTAGACATTACAACAACGCACAGAGTCCTTGACTTAAATCGACCTCTATAAGTTAAGGAATCGAGGGTAAATGTCGAGGAGTGGGCTGTGCAGAAGTGTTATGCGCTGTGTTATCAGTGATGCAACTAAAACTGGAAGGATACCTAGGAAAGCTCAGCCTGCTCTGCTGTACTCCGTCACAGGCAGTCTGAGCGAGCGCCATGAGGGTAAGGGAGAAAAGGCCCCCCCCACTGTGATGTCACAGGGTTAAGTGATAACTTTTGACTTGAAAACTGTCTTGGGAAGAGACAACTATCAGGGATAATGTTTCCCAATATGCTTGTAATCCTCCCAGCTTCATGACGCAGCTGCCTAATGGAGCATATACCATGAGGCAGACATTCTGAGAATCAATTCTAGGCTCAACAGCCAGTTTTAATTTTATTCTTCTTGGGCTAGCAACAAATCCTAGCTAAGGTGCTCACGATTTCATGATGAGTCCATGAGGACTTTTTAGCAGAGGCTGGAAAGGGTGGTGTTGAGGCCGAGAACCCAGCCCCACTCAAACCACTATATCCTGTATGCAACCACACACTCCACCCCTCTGCTCTTCCCCAAGAGTCACTTGGGCTGCCAGAAGCCAAACCAAGAAGGGAGAGTGGTGTTTGCTTGCCCACCTTGTCGAATGATGGTGGTTGGCTCTCCACCATGCAGACTGGCTCTCCCGATGGAAGGCTCACTGATGTCGGTCCAGTAAACCATCTGGTCCACACAGTCGAAGGCCAGTCCAATGATGACTTTATCCTGGAAGTACAGACAGTGTAAGAATGGCCCACTCACTAGCACCTGAGTCACCAACGACGGTGGGAATCTTTCATGCACTTACAGGCATCTGGACAACTTTTTTTTATAAGCTTTTTTTTTTAAAAATATTTTATTTATTTATTTGACAGACAGAGATCACAAATAGGCACAGAAGCAGGCAGAGAGAGAGGAGGAAGCAGGCTCCCTGCTGAGGAGAGAGCACAATGTGGGGCTTGATCCCAGGACCCTGAGATCATGACCTGAGCCGAAGGCAGAGGCTTTAACACAGTGAGCCACCCAGGCGCCTTTTTTTTTTTTTTTTAAGATTTTATTTATTTATTTGACAGACAGTGAGAGAGAGACAGGGAGGGAGAGAGTGAGCACAAGAAGGAGGAGGGGCAGCAGGAGGGGGAAAAGCAGTCTCTCCACTGAGCAGGGAGCCCAACGTGGGGCTTGATCCCAGGACCCTGGGATCATGACCTGAGCTGAAGGCAGACACCCAACTGACTGAGCCACCCAGGTGCCCCATGGACACCTTTTTTAATGAAGTGTCTTCAAGTCTTTAGTCTACTGAAAAATGTTTATTATTGAGGTGTAGGAGTTCTGTATGTAGTTCGGATGAAAATCTCTTGCATTATACATATATGTGTGTGTGTGTGTAGATGTATATATATTTCCACTCATGTAGTTTGTTTTCTCACTTTCTTGTTTGTTTTTGTTTTATTTTCATTTTCTTAATGGCATTCTTCAAAAACAAAAGTTTAAAATATTTATTTAGATTTATTATTGTTTCTCTTATGACTAATGCTTTTTATATATCATCTAAGAAATTTTTACCTACCTAAAGATCATTTTAAAAAAAGACACAAATAGGGCACCTGGGTGGCTCAGTTGGTGAAGTGTTCACCTTCGGGTCAGGTCATGATCTCCAGGTCCTTGAATTGAGCCCCGAGGTGGGTTCCCTGCTTATAGGGGAGTCTGCTTCCCCCTGTGCCCCCCTCCCCTGCTCATGCACTCTCTCTCTCTCTCTCTCTTTTGTGTACATGTGCATACACACTCTCTGTCTCTGAAATAAATAAATAAAATCTTTTTAAAAAGACAGAAATATTGGAAAGGAAGAGGTGAGACCACTCTAAGATAATTTGATGGTTTATGTAGAAAATCCTGGGGAATCTATCAAACTATTGTAACTACCAGTTGAATTCAGTCCAAGGTTGCAGGGCACAAGGTCAATATTAAATGGTATTTCTACATAGTAGCAAAAAGTAAGTAATGTTTATAATAGCACCAAAAAAGGCACCAAAGGATTTAAGAACAAATATTTTTGAATATGTAAAATTCTATGCTGAATATTATAAAACACCACAGACTGAAAATAAGGAGACTCGAATAAATGAAGAGATAAATTAGTCTAATGGATTGTAAGGTTTAATATTGCTAAGATATCATTTTTTTCCTAAACAGATTTAGAGATTCAGTGCCATCGAGATCAAAATCCCAGCAGGCTTTTTTTCACCCTTTGTTATGAACAAGCTTACTCTAAAATATCTACAGAAATGCAAGGTGAATATATAAAGAAATCCTACCACTCCATAACAACAAGCCAGCCAACTACAAAATGGGCAAAGGATATGAGTAGACATTTTTCCAAAGAAGATACGTGAATGGTCCATAAGTGCATGAGAAGATGAGACTATCCCTCATTAGCGAAACGGGAATCAAAACCACAATGGGGGGGGAGGAGTCAAGATGGCGGAGAAGTAGCAGCCTGAGACTACATCAGGTAGCAGGAGATCAGCTCGATAGCTTATCTAAACATTGCAAACACCTACAAATCCAACGGGAGATCGAAGAGAAGAAGAACAGCAACTCTAGAAACAGAAAATCAACCACTCTCTGAAAGGTAGGACTGGCGGAGAAGTGAATCTAAAACGACGGGAAGATAGACCGCGGGGGGAGGGGCCGGCTCCTGGCAAGCGGCGGAGCAACAGGGCACAAAATCAGGACTTTTAAAAGTCTGTTCCACTGAGGGACATTGCTCCAGAGGCTAAACCAGGGTGAAGCCCACGTGGGGTCAGCGTGGCCCCAGGCCCTGCAGGGTCACAGAAGGATCGGGGGTGTCGGAGTGTCAGAGAGCTCGCAGGTATTAGAACGGAGAAGCCGGCTGCAGAGACAGAGCCGAGGACTGAACTCTCAGCTCGGGGTTACCTTGAACTGGTCGCGGGCTGGGTGAGCTCGGAGCGCGGCTAGAGGCTGGGGATACGGGAGTGATTGGGTGCTGTCCTCTGGGGGCGCACTGAGGAGTGGGGCCCCAGGCTCTCGGCTCCTCCGGGCCGGAGACTGGGAGGCCGCCATTTTCATTCCCATCCTCCGGAACTCTACGGAAAGCGTTCAGGGAACAGAAGCTCCCAAAAGCGAACCCGAGCCGATTACTTAGTCCGGCCGCCGGTAAGGGTGGTGCAATCCCGCCTCGGGCAAAGACACTTGAGAGTCACTACAACAGGCCCCTCCCCCAGAAGATCAACAAAATATCCAGCCAGGACGAAGTTCATCTATCAAGGAAAGTAGGTTCAATTCCTAAGACAGCAGAGCAATTCCAGAGGAGGAGAAAGCAAAGCACGGAACTCATGGCTTTCTCCCCATGATTCTTTAATCTTGCGGCTACTTCAATTTTTTTTTCTTTTTTCAATTTTTTTTTCTTTTTTCTTTTTCCTTCTTCTGCTAAATTTTTTAAAACTTTTACCCTTTTCTTTTTTAACGTTTTTTGACTAGTTCATCTAAATATATATATTTTTTCTTTCTTTTTTATATTTTTTCTTTATTGTTTTATTTTTAAAATTTTTTTCTTTTTTTTTCTTTTTTTCTTAATTTTTTTTCTTTTTTTTTTTTTCGAACCTGTTTTTATCCCCTTTCTCCCCCCCACAATTAGGGGTCTCTTCTGATTTGATTACAGCGCATTTTTCTGGGGTCTTTGCCACCCTTTTAGTAGTTTATTTGCTCCTTCATATCCTCTTATCTGGACAAAATGACAAGGCGGAAAAAATCACCACAAACAAAAGAACAAGAGACAGTACCGAAGGCTAGGGACCTAATCAACACAGACATTGGTAATATGTCAGATCAAGAGTTCAGAATGACGATTCTGAACATTCTAGCCGGGCTCGAAAAAGGCATGGAAGATATTAGAGAAACCCTCTCTGGAGATATTAAAGCCCTTTCTGGAGAAATTAAAGAACTAAAATCTAACCAAGTTGAAATCAAAAAAGCTATTAATGAGGTGCAATCAAAAATGGAGGCTCTCACTGCTAGGATAAATGAGGCAGAAGAAAGAATTAGTGATATAGAAGACCAAATGACAGAGAATAAAGAAGCCGAACAAAAGAGGGACAAACAGCTGCTGGACCATGAGGGGAGAATTCGAGAGATAAGTGACACCATAAGACGAAACAACATTAGAATAATTGGGATTCCAGAAGAAGAAGAAATAGAGAGGGGAGCAGAAGGTCTATTGGAGAGAATCATTGGAGAGAATTTCCCCAATATGGCAAAGGGAACAAGCATCAAAATCCAGGAGATGCAGAGAACCCCCCCTCAAAGTCAACAAGAATAGGTCCATACCCCGTCACCTAATAGTAAAATTGACAAGTCTTAGTGACAAAGAGAAAATCCTGAAAGCAGCCCGAGAAAAGAAGTCTGTAACATACAATGGTAAAAATATTAGATTGGCAGCAGACTTATCCACAGAGACCTGGCAGGCCAGGAAGAGCTGGCATGATATATTCAGAGCACTAAACGAGAAAAACGTGCAGCCAAGAATACTCTATCCAGCTAGGCTATCATTGAAAATAGAAGGAGAGATAAAAAGCTTCCAGGACAAACAAAAACTGAAAGAATTTGCAAACACCAAACCAGCTCTCCAGGAAATATTGAAAGGGGTCCTCTAAGCAAAGAGAGAGCCTAAAAGTAGTAGATCAGAAAGGTACAGAGACAATATACAGTAACAGTCACCTTACAGACTAATAATGGCACTAAATTCATATCTCTCAATAGTTACCCTGAATGTTAATGGGCTAAATGCCCCAATCAAAAGACACAGGGTATCAGAATGGATAAAAAAACAAAACCCATCAATATGTTGCCTACAAGAAACTCATTTTAGACGCGAAGACACCTCCAGATTTAAAGTGAGGGGGTGGAAAACAATTTACCATGCTAATGGGCATCAGAAGAAAGCTGGAGTGGCAATCCTTATATCAGATCAATAAGATTTTAAGCCAAAGACTATAATAAGAGATGAGGAAGGACACTATATCCTACTCAAAGGGTCTGTCCAACAAGAAGATCTAACAATTTTAAATATCTATGCCCCTAACGTGGGAGCAGCCAACTATATCAACCAATTAATAACAAAATCAAAGAAACACATCAATAATAATACAATAATAGTAGGGGACTTTAACACTCCCCTCACTGAAATGGACAGATCATCCAAGCAAAAGATCAACAAGGAAATAAAGGCCTTAAATGACACACTGGACCAGATGGACATCACAGATATATTCAGAACATTTCATCCCAAAGCAACAGAATACACATTCTTCTCTAGTGCACATGGAACCTTCTCCAGAATAGATCACATCCTGGGTCACAAATCAGGTCTCAACTGGTATCAAAAGATTAGGATCATTCCCTGCATATTTTCAGACCACAATGCTCTGAAGGTAGAGCTCAATCACAAGAGGAAAGCTGGAAAGAACCCAAATACATGGAGACTAAACAGCATCCTTCTAAAGAATGAATGGGTTAACCAGGAAATTAAAGAAGAATTGAAAAAATTCATGGAAACAAATGATAATGAAAACACAACAGTTCAAAATCTGTGGGACACAGCAAAGGCAGTCCTGAGAGGAAAATATATAGCGGTACAAGCCTTTCTCAAGAAACAAGAAAGATCTCAAGTACACAACCTAACCCTACACGTAAAGGAGCTGGAGAAAGAACAAGAAAGAAACCCTAAACCCAACAGGAGAAGAGAAATCATAAAGATCAGAGCAGAAATCAATGAAATAGAAACCAAAAAAAAAAAAAAAATAGAAAAAATCAATGAAACTAGGAGCTGGTTCTTTGAAAGAATCAATAAGATTGATAAACCCCTGGCCAGACTCATCAAAAAGAAAAGAGAAAGGACCCAAATAAATAAAATCATGAATGAAAGAGGAGAGATCACAACTAACACCAAAGAAATACAGACAATTATAAGAACATACTATGAGCAACTCTACGCCAACAAATTTGACAATCTGGAAGAAATGGATGCATTCCTAGAGACATATAAACTACCACAACTGAACCAGGAAGAAATAGAAAACCTGAACAGGCCCATAACCAGTAAGGAGATTGAAACAGTCATCAAAAATCTCCAAACAAACAAAAGCCCAGGGCCAGACGGCTTCCCAGGGGAATTCTACCAAACATTTAAAGAAGAACTCATTCCTATTCTCCTGAAACTGCTCCAAAAAATAGAAATGAAAGGAAAACTTCCAAACTCATTTTATGAGGCCAGCATCACCTTGATCCCAAAACCAGACAAGGATCCCACCAAAAAAGAGAACTACAGACCAATATCCTTGATGAACACAGACGCCAAAATTCTCGCCAAAATACTAGCCAATAGGATTCAACAGTACATTAAAAGGATTATTCACCACGATCAAGTGGGATTTATTCCAGGGCTGCAGGGTTGGTTCAACATCCGCAAATCAATCAATGTGATAGAACACATTAATAAAAGAAAGAACAAGAACCATATGATACTCTCAATAGATGCTGAAAAAGCATTTGACAAAGTACAGCATCCCTTCCTGATCAAAACTCTTCAAAGTGTAGGGATAGAGGGCACATACCTCAATATTATCAAAGCCATCTATGAAAAACCCACCGCAAATATCATTCTCAATGGAGAAAAACTGAAAGCTTTTCCGTTAAGGTCAGGAACACGGCAGGGATGTCCATTATCACCACTGCTATTCAACATAGTCCTAGAAGTCCTAGCCTCAGCAATCAGACAACAAAAAGAAATTAAAGGCATCCAAATTGGTAAAGAAGAAGTCAAACTATCACTCTTCGCAGATGATATGATACTATATGTGGAAAACCCAAAAGACTCCACTCCAAAACTGCTAGAACTTGTACAGGAATTCAGTAAAGTGTCAGGATATAAAATCAATGCACAGAAATCAGTTGCATTTCTGTACACCAACAACAAGACTGAAGCAAGAGAAATTAAGGAGTCAATCCCATTTACAATTGTACCCAAAACTATAAGATACCTAGGAATAAACCTAACCAAAGAGGCTAAGAATCTATACACAGAAAATTATAAAGTACTCATGAAAGAAATTGAGGAAGACACAAAGAAATGGAAAAATGTTCCATGCTCCTGGATTGGAAGAATAAATATTGTGAAAATGTCTATGCTACCCAAAGCAATCTACACATTTAATGCAATCCCTATCAAAATACCATCCATTTTTTTCAAAGAAATGGAACAAATAATCCTCAAATTTATATGGAACCAGAAAAGACCTCGAATAGCCAAAGGAATATTGAAAAAGAAAGCCAAAGTTGGTGGCATCACAATTCCGGACTTCAAGCTCTATTACAAAGCTGTCATCATCAAGACAGCATGGTACTGGCACAAAAACAGACACATAGATCAGTGGAACAGAATAGAGAGCCCAGAAATGGACCCTCAACTCTATGGTCAACTAATCTTCGACAAAGCAGGAAAGAATGTCCAATGGAAAAAAGACAGCCTCTTCAATAAATGGTGCTGGGAAAATTGGACAGCCACATGCAGAAAAATGAAATTGGACCACTTCCTTACACCACACACGAAAATAGACTCCAAATGGATGAAGGACCTCAATGTGAGAAAGGAATCCATCAAAATCCTTGAGGAGAAACGCAGGCAGCAACCTCTTCGACCTCAGCCGTAGCAACATCTTCCTAGGAACCACGGCAAAGGCAAGGGAAGCAAGGGCAAAAATGAACTCTTGGGATTTCATCAAGATCAAAAGCTTTTGCACAGCAAAGGAAACAGTTAACAAAACCAAAAGACAACTGACAGAATGGGAGAAGATATTTGCAAACGACATATCAGATAAAGGGCTAGTATCCAAAATCTATAAGGAACTTAGCAAACTCAACACCCAAAGAACAAACAATCCAATCAAGAAATGGGCAGAGGACATGAACAGACATTTCTGCAAAGAAGACACCCAGATGGCCAACAGACACATGAAAAAGTGCTCCACGTCACTCGGCATCAGGGAAATACAAATCAAAACCACAATGAGATATCACCTCACACCAGTCAGAATGGCTAAAATGAACAAGTCAGGAAATGACAGATGCTGGCGAGGATGTGGAGAAAGGGGAACCCTCCTCCACTGTTGGTGGGAACGCAAGCTGGTGCAACCACTCTGGAAAACAGCATGGAGGTTCCTCAAAATGTTGAAAATAGAACTACCCTATGACCCAGCAATTGCACTACTGGGTATTTACCCTAAAGACACAAACATAGTGATCCGAAGGGGCACGTGCACCCGAATGTTTATAGCAGCAATGTCTACAATAGCCAAACTATGGAAAGAACCTAGATGTCCATCAACAGATGAATGGATAAAGAAGAAGTGGTATATATACACAATGGAATACTATGCAGCCATCAAAAGAAATGAAATCTTGCCATTTGCGAAGACGTGGATGGAACTAGAGCGTATCATGCTTAGTGAAATAAGTCAATCGGAGAAAGACAACTATCATATGATCTCCCTGATATGAGGACATGGAGAAGCAACATGGGGGGGTAGGGGGATAGGAGAAGAATAAATGAAACAAGATGGGATTGGGAGGGAGACAAACCATAAATGACTCTTAATCTCACAAAACAAACTGTGGGTGCTGGGGGGAGGTGGGATTGGGAGAGGGGGAGGGGGCTATGGACATTGGGGAGGGTATGTGCTATCATGAGTGCTGTGAAGTGTGTAAACCTGGCGATTCACAGACCTGTATCCCTGGGGATAAAAATACATTATATGTTTATTAAAAAAAAAAAATTTGGAAGGGGAGGTGAACCATAAGAGACTATGGACTCTGAAAAACAACCTGAGGGTTTTGAAGGGTCAGGGGTGGGAGGTTGGGGGAACAGGTGGTGGGTAATGGGGAGGGCACGTTTTGCATGGAGCACTGGGTGTTGTGCAAAAACAATGAATACTGTTACGCTGAAAAAATAAATAAAATGGGGAAAAAAAAAAAACCACAATGAGACCCTACTCCACACATATTAGGATGGCTCCTGTTAAAAACCAGAAGATAATAAGTGTTGACAAGAAGGTTGAGAAATTGGAAAGAAGGTTGAGAAATTGGAATCTTTGTACTCTGCCGACAGAAATGTCAAAAGGTGCAGCTACTAAGGAAAACAGTATGGCAGTTCCTCAAAAAGTTTTTTAAAAATCTGCAGAATTACCATATGATTCGGAAATTCCAGGCCTGGTTTATGGTCAAAAAGAGACACAGCAGGGACTTGAACAGAAATGTGTACACCCGTGTTCACACCAGCATTGCTCACAAAACCAAGGGGTGGAAGTGACCCAAGTGTCCATTGACGAAGAATGCATGAACAAAATGTGCTCAGTCTGTGCCATGAATATTATTCAGCTTAAGAAGGAGGAAATTCTGACACCTGCCACACCATGGATGGACCTTGAGGACATTCTGTGAAGTAAGCCGGTTACAAACGGATAAATACCACAGGATTCCGAATGCATGAAGCACCGTAGAGGAGTCAAATCCATGGAGACAAAAGTAGACTCGTGGTTGCCAAGGGCAGGTGAAGAATGGGGCTATTATTTAATGGGTACAGTGTTTCTGTGGGATGAGCGGTGGATGGGGGTGCCGGTTGCGTCATCGCGGTGAAGCAGTGAAAACGGTAAAAATACACCAGAGACACGTACATTAAAAGAACACGGTGAACGTTGATCCCGTTGTTTCAGGGCCTCCCCTCCACCTGTCCTACCTGGACTCTGCCTTTGTCTTGGGCGACCATGACTATCACAGCGGGCTCAACCCCCTCCCGCAACCTCAGCGTGTGCGCCAGAGGACACGAAGAAAGAATGATGATTGCCCCCGAAGAGATATATGCTTCCAAGAGGCAGCAGAAGAACACAATGATCACTTATTCACTCTGCAAACAGTCTCCGAGTGCCAAGCACTGTTTTGGCTCTAAGACCCAGCACTGGGAAACAGGCATGTCCGTGATAGAGACAGCAGTTGCTGGTCTCGGGAGCTTACTTCTTAGTGGGAACAGATTCATCAGATACAGACATGTATGTTGTTGTACAATGTATCCAGCAGTGCTAAGGTAAAGACAAAGCAGGACAAGGAGACAGAAGCGCGGACAGGGCCAGGACAGGTTCCCAGAGAGGTGCCGTGCCAACAGAAGTGGGATGAGGCAAGGCACAGAACTGCACATGTGCCCGGGAGGGTGAGGACTCCGGGCGGGGGGGATAGTAAGTGCAAAGGCCCAGAGATGGGGATGTGTGTGGCGTGTCTTGGACCAGACAGAAGGCCGGACGGCTGAAGCTGGTAGGGGCTGGGGTGGACGGTGACAGGGAATGGGGTGTGAGAAATGGCTGGGGGCCACGGGAAGAACCAGATTTTATTCTGGGTGAAGGGAGAACCCATCAGAGGGTTTCGTGTAGGGCAGGAATATGAATCCCATCAAGGCTAATGACAACAGGTTTTGAGAAAAGCCTCTTCACTCCTTATGGGACTTGAGGGTCCCTCTCAGCCCTGGCAACCCTGACCGAATTGTGCCGGAAGTCCCCAGGTCTCAGGCTGGGTTTCTTGCCGAGGGGGTGGTCAGGATTGCAGATGAAACTAAATGGCTTTTCAGAAGCGTCCAACCCCGGAGAGCCTGGGGGGCTCAGTGGGTTAAGCATCTGCCTTTAGCTCATGTCATGATCCCAGGGTCCTGGGATCGAGCCCCACATTGGGCTCCCAGTCCAGCGGCGAGCCTGCTTCTCCATCTACACTACCCTCTCTGGCACATGCTTGTTCCCGCTCTCTTGCAAAAATAAATAAATAAAATCTTAAAAAAAAAAAAAAGTGTCCAACCTCTAACAGACAGAAGTCCCCCGCTCACAAAATGCATCTTTGATGCTTTGAAAAGCTCAAAGCCAAAGCCTGTTTTTGCGTCGGGGCAGATACGAGGCTCTAGAGCTGATCTGTCAAACCTGAGCCACCGCACTAATTCGGCACAGGAAGGTGGGACCTGGGAGAGGCACCCAGACGAGACACCAACTCCTGTGACGCCCCACGCAAGGGGTCAGACGTCACAGAGGTCTCGGAAAGGCCTTCCTGCTTCTGCCCCATCCCCTCCTGGATGGGTGGGCAGCTCAAACACACAGCGGCCCCATCCAGAGATGGCACCTGGGGACCCATGGAAATCACAAGGCTCCCGAGTCCAGGGGACAAGGCCAGGTCCCGGAAGCCGACTGTCGTGGGCGGTTGGCCGGCGCTCACCGGGGCGTGCAGCAGCGTCCTGGCTTCTGTCTTCTGCAAGCTGCTTCCTTCCAGGGGGAGGCGCTCGATCTTCCCCGTCTGAGCGAAGAGCAAGTGGGTCCCAGGCGGCAGCGGGATCACAGCGGTAGGAACAGAGGGTCGTTGGGGAACCGGGGGAGCCACTGTACTCAGACCTGGGTGGCGGGAGAGGTCAGCGAGCAAGGCCTGCGTGCAGCAGGAACACACACACCAGCGCACGCGTGTGGGCGTACACATGCACGCGCACACACGCATGCACGCACACACGCACACACACGCCCTGGGTCACACCGCCTTCGTGGCACCACAGACGGCACAAGCACGCGGTGCTCACTGTACCTCTATAAACACAAGGAGCGGAAAGACCACAGAGGGCGTTTGTGAAGGTCATAAGGCAAGGCCTGAGGTTCATATTAAAAGTCACGTGGAAAGGGAAAACCAAGCAAGGGCTTTGCCTTCCCTTAGAAACAGAAATACTGTAACCACTCCTGCGCTGCTTTGGACACATGAACCAAAGGACAGCAAGAACAGCAACCCCCCCCTCCCCCGGCGGTCCAGCCAAAACCCCTGCCCCCAGGGAGCTCACACCCCGGGGGGAAGGTGCTGGGCTTCCCAGGCTGGAGGGGCTCTCAGAGCAAGCCGGCCCTGCTCGCCCCCGGGGCCCGTGAGCAGACACACAGCCCCCCTGGCCTTTCAGGAACAGAGCCCTGGGCAGGGGCCCATTCTCCCCTAGTGTCAGCCTCGCCTCCTAAATGCTCTGGCATGACTCCCCGCTCCCCCAGGACGCGAGAATGTCCTGAGAAGGGACAGGCTGCCCTGGCTACAGTGGGGGGGCCCGGACGTGGCCCTTCCAGGGCTCGGCTCTGGTTCCTGTTCTCGGACCAGAGAGCGTCGGACCGGTCCTCACTGGGGCCATTTCCCCTTCTTTCTCCTGCCTGCCTATCTTGCCCACTGCACCCAGTCAGTGACATGAACCAGGCTGGCTGACCTCTTCTCTCTCTGGAATCCATCCCTCCTCCCCAAACTCCCTGCCAGCCCACCGGCTGGTCATTTGCTCGCCTGTTAGGCACCTGCCGGGGCCACTCAGCTTCTACCCGTCAGCCGTCGTTTTTCTAAAACCTGAATCTGGTTGCATCAATGTCTCAAGACCCTCTCTGGGCTCCCGGTTGCCCTCGGGATCAAGCCCAGGCCCTCTGCTGGGCATCCCAGGCCCTCCCCCGGGCTCCCCTCCTCTCTCTGACCTCTCGCCTGCACCTGCTGCCTGAATCAGCCCCTCAACCCCAGCCCCCCACAGAGCTGCTGCCTTTGCCTCTGCTTGGTAACCTACTGGCTCCGCAACACCTTCCCCAACTGGCCCACCGCCCACATAAGCCTCTGCATTTCCCGGTGAGCTCCTCTCCCTGCCCTGCCCCTGTTCACCTGTCCCCCAGGTTCTGGGGGGCTGGCGCTGTGACTTACCCCTTTGGATCCCCAGGCACTGATCCCAGCATTGGAAGCTCAGCTAATGTTCGCTGCATGAATTAAGGGCCACTTCCTACTCACTGGGCCTCTTAGCAGCTTTGGGAAAATAGCTGGTAGAGGCCCAATCCTCGATCACTAGCTGAACCGAGAATGGAGATTCAAGGACTGATTGTGCTTGATTTTGATTACGTGTAGCAGTGACCATCTCCTACATCTGAGACAGAAGCCAGACTGTAGATCTGGGCTCCATCCTAGAGTGCGGCTGAGAGGTCCCAAGCAGCACAGACCCGCTGGCCTCACTCTCCCTGACCCTGCTCCCGGCCCCGCACCACCCAGGGAAGGCCTTCGGGGGGCCTCTTCCAAGCCTGCCACAGAGCATGCAGCCAGAAGGCCAGGCGGCCACTGCAGGGAGTGTGCCCTGGGGGACCCACAGCACACATACCCCGTGCTATCCACGCAGGATGGCTGCAGCGGGTCCTGCCAGCATTCGTACAGGACAGGTGTGCAGAGAGGAAGAGAACAGGATGGGGCGGTGGGGGGGGATAGACAGATGGAGGGAAACAGAGGAGAGAGGAGCAGAGGGCAGAAAGGGGTGGGGGGGGACAGGGTCCGGGCTGATGGAGCACTGCAGGATTTAGGGTAGACAGAACATGTCGCCTGTGCCCTGGGCAAGACCCCCAGGGATGCTCACAGGCACTGGGACTCTGGTCCCGGAGGCCCTTCTCAGACCCAAGCCCGGCGCAGTGTTGCCCTCTGACTTACATGGGGGCCTCATCCCGGGCCTGGTCCTGGTGCCCTCCAGCTCCCGGCCGTCACGATCCACACACCAGCACTGGCCCGTGCTGCCGTGGCACTGGGTGGGCATGTAGTGCCCGTGCTCGTCACACTCAGGGACAAACAGCCCAGGCCGCTGTGGGACCATCTCCCCCTCTGCCCCGAGGATGTGTTCTCTCTCCAGTTGGCATCGGGTTTTCTCCATTTCTGCAACAGAGAAAAGCACAGGGGAGGCGGTCGGCTGGGTCGTCGGGCGGGAGCCCATGGTGGATGCAGACCCATGAAAACTGAATGTTGGGTTTTGTGTTGTTCATTTTCTAAAATGTAAAATATCATGTTATTTAATGGATGTCACTGTCAAGAAGATGATATTTACATTTTCTTTTCTCTCCTATGCGATTTGTTTTCAGTTTGTAAACATTGAGGCAAAATGGACGGAACATAACGTTGATTATTTCGAAGTGAGCCCTTCAGTGCCATTTAGTACAGTCACGATACGACATTGAACCACTACCTCTATAGGATTCTGATCCCCCGTCCTTGGCTCCAAAGGAAAGCTCACACCTAGAAGCAGCATCCTCTCCACTCCCGCCTCCTCCCCGCCCCTGGCAGCCAGAACCTGCGTTCAGCCTCCATGGGTTTCCTCTCCTGGACATTTCCTATCAATGTGACACGTACGGTCATGCATATGGTGCGTGACCCGTTGTGCCTGGCCGCTCTCACCCAGCAGGTTTTCGGGGTTCATTCACAGTGTAGGATCCAGCAGTGTATCATTTCCTTCTATGCCTGAACAGTGTTCCACGGGATGGCTAGACCACATCTTGTTTATTCATTCATCACTTGGTGGGCATCACAGAAATTTGTTTTAAGAAACTTTGTTTCTCTGAAATTCGCCCTTTGTATCATCTCAAGTTTCTTGATTATCCACGCTGAGTCGAGATCAAAGATTTGGAAGACCAAACATCCCAGGGCACATTTTCCAAATCTGTGTTTCCTTTCAAAGATGACCTTGTGTTTGGCATGAAACATGGCCTTTTAACTGTGCAACTAGGATCCCCAGGTGAGGAAATCCTTCTCTATCTGTGGAAAATGGCCTGGAATCAACGACCCCCCAGTACGCAGAGCTGTAGCCGGTTCCACACTGGTTGAAGGGCGGCCACAACTCTGCAGCTGTGACATGGAAGCAACCAAATTTAATACTTAAATGAATGAGTTCCAATAAAACTTTATTTACAAAAACAGACAGTGGGCCAGATTTGGCCTGTGGGGATGGTAGCTATCAACCTGTACTCTAGGGCATTACTAGTTGTTAGGGAGAAATTTTATATAAATATGCTCATTCACATATTAATATTCACATAATAATATTATAATGTATTAGTAATAAGATACATTGTAACATAATAGATAATAATCTGTTTCACTGAACTTTGTGTCAGAAAAGCGTTTTCGATTCTCGGTTCCACCATTTTTGGTGTTATCTTGGGCACGTCCGCAGTGCTGGATGGACCACACTCCTCACCATCGGACCACGATGGCGCCAGGAACTAACCTCACGTGCTGTTGTGAGGAGGAAGGGAAATATGACGGGACAACGCGTACAGACGGAATTTGAAATTTCACACTCAGATGTTCATTTGTCACTGCAACACGGCCTCCACGGTGACATTGTGTGCGTGTTGCCAGCAAATATTTAAAGTACCTTCTGTCTATGCTCCAGTTCTCACGCTAGCCTGCTTCATGGGGCTGCTCCCATGAGCAGAAGCCGTGAGCGAGGCCAGGAAACTGTGCTGAACCTGGCAAGGGGAGAGTGGGTGAGCTTTCCCTTTTGTCCGAGGGGCTAATGCTAACAAACAAACAAACAACGTATTTGATGTAGGAAGAGCCACGTGAAGATACAAATAAACCATCTGCTTGAGAAAAAGATATTGGGTTTTATTGGCTCTTGGATGTAGAATTTGTTCCTTCCTCCATATCTTGCACGTACACAGGGTTGGCAAGTTCCCGTATCAACTGCCTCCATTCACACGTGTTTCATTTAATTCTCTTCCAGAACAGTACGCAAGAGGCAACTCCATTTTTTAGACCACATGAGAGAGCCAAGGCTCCGGCTGGGGTTCCCAGGCCATAGCACCAGGAAGGGGCTCAGCGCAAGCTAGAGCCTGGGTCTTTGGATTCCTGGCTCGGCCCCTCTGTACCCACAAGTCCAGAGCCCAGAACAGCTCACAAACACCAGATGTATTATGTCATCGGTGATACACACAAGTGAGCTTAACACACACGCTGAAGTTATCTGTGGCCACAGACTCAGTTTCCTTCCACCGGCGTCTGTATACGGTGCGGCCTTTCTGACTAGAGAACAGGCCTGGTGTTGCGTGCGCTGTCAACGACACCTAACTTGTAAGTAGAGGTGACTCCATTTTATGTGGCTGACAGTTTTGTGTGGACATGGTGTTTGGCCAACATACAGAGTCTCAAGTGATCTACAATTTACAGAGGAACTTTTAAGTTGCTCCATCTTGAACTTATAAAGAGGAGGAGAAAACTACCAATCGGGACTCAGGATATGGAATTTCAAGTGTGTTTATAGAAAGCTGCAATGTCACTGGGTTTCCTGGGATGGCTTCCCAGTCTGGCTAGCAGGAGCAGCCCCCGTGGGAGCCCCCTGCTGAGGGTCTCAGCCCTCCGCGGGGAATTTTCCATTGCGGGCGGGATGGGGAGGGATAATAAAGACACATTTCCTGGCCCTATTCCTGCCTGATAAAATGACAACTTGGGCAAGATTCTTTTTACTCATCGGGTCTGAGAAAGCAGTCAAGACCCGATATTTATCCAGGGACGAGCAGGAAGTCTGGGGTGACTTTCTCAAGGTTGGGAACAAAGAAAATGAGAGAAAAATGATAAAGAGAAATAAGGGGGGGAAAAGCATCTTTTAAATCTCTTGACTTGCATTTCATTTCCTTGCCTGATTAGATTTCTTTCTCCGTGTTAATCCAAAATAAGTAACTAGTGTAGCCTCTGATACACTCGGGGTGGAGGAACTCGTTCTGGGGGGGCTTCCTGTCGACTCTGCCCCACCAGGGGCCAGCTACTCCTAGGGGCTCTCCCCCACAGCCAGATTTATCTATAATAAAAATAATCTAACACCAGAGACCATAGGAATCTTTTTTTAAAGGTCTTACTCAATTTTGAGAAAAACTGCCATAGAAAATTCTCTTATATAAGAAGTTCAAGGAACTTTTTGTCAACCAAAAAATTATTCAGGCCTCATGTTCTTTGTTTATACAACAAAGGAGATGAATTACAGAATTTCTAGAGCCCCTTCTAGCTCTCACTGGGAAATTCAAGTTTTCTAACACTGGGTTTGTTTGAAGCAAAGTGCACAGGCAAACAGAAAAGATGAGACATAAACAAAAAGTATCCATTAAATTGTTTCTCAGTTTTCCTTAAGTTGTATTATTCTAAATGTGTTCATCTTTCCTCGAAGCCCTGCTCTCTGAGCTCCTGAATTCCTGTGTCGACAGCTGTGTACTGTGTCTGTCGGTGCAACACGCTGGTAAGCGTGACGGGTGCCGAGCGTGAAGAGACGCAATCAAGCATCGGTAGGCGTGGTATGTTCCCTTAAGGACCAGGCTTTACGACTCTAACCAGGACTTTGTAGATGCCTCTTTGATCGGCTACTAATCCAGTCTCTTACTTTCCAACACTCTAGACAACTGCATTCCCCCAGACAAGGCTGGCGGCTTGCCTCCGAGATGGCCCCAATCTCCTGCCCCCTGCCATTCTTATATTAGGCAATTCCCTTTCACACCATGCGAGGGTTGCCCTGTGACTACAGTATCATCAGAAGTGACAGCCTGTCACTTCCCAGATGAGGTTACAAAAGACTCTGGCTTCCACCTTGAATGTGCTCTCTCTCACCACCTGCTCTGGAGGAAGCCAGTGGCCAGGTCTTGAAGTCACTGAGGCAGCCCTGTGAGAGACCCAGGCTGTGAGGACCTGCAGTCCTGTGAGGCCTGTGAGGCACAGGGGCTTGCCAGCAACCACATGGATCCCTCAGCCCCTGGTGAACCTCCGGGAAGACCGGAGCCCCAGCAAATGCCCTGACGACAATCCAATGAGAGACCCTGAACCAAGACCACCCAGCTAAGCTGTCCCTGACTTCCTGACCCTCAGAACTGTGAGATAATAAACATTTATGTCTTCAGCTGCTCACTCTGGGGATCCTTTATTACAATACAATAGATAACTACCGTTAACCCTTGAGCAACACAGGTCTGAACTGTGGATTTTTTTTTTTTTTTTCAAGATTGATTTGTTGAGATTAGGGGAGGGACTGGAAGAGAGAGAAAATGCATGAGTGGTGGAGAGGGGCAGAGGGAAAGGGAAAATCTCAAGCAGTCTCAGCTAAGCGTGGAGACTGATGTAGGGATCAACCCTGCGACCTTGAGATCATGACCTGACCTGAAACCAAGAGTCGGACGCTTAACCGACTGAGTCATGCTGGCACCCTGAACTGTGGATTTTTTACTGTATTTTCTCTTCCTTATGATTTTCTTAATAATATTTTCTTTCCTCTAGCTTACTTTATAGTTGGAATACAGTACATAAGACATATATAACATACCAACTACGTGTTCATTGACTGTTTATGTTATTAGTAAGGCTTCCGGTCAATAGTAGGCTATCAGTAGTGAAGTTTTGGGGCAGTCAAAAGTTATACACAGATTTTCAACTGTAAGTGTCTGCAGGGTGGGGGGGTGGAGTCGGGGGCGGGTCAGTGCCCCTAACCCCACATTGTTCAAGAGTCAACTGTAATATGGCAGCCCTCAAACTTTCTGCCCATGACCCACAGGAATACACTTCACTCAGCAACTCAATACAGATACACACACACACACACTTATGTGCGTGCACACATATTCCTCCACACATAGAAACGAGAGTCATTTCACCAAACGGCACTTTTTCCTACAATGTACACTCTACCTACTCGGTTGTTTTCCTGATTGTTTGCTGTTCTATTCCGTTGAAAAGGAAAGATGATAGCAGTCGGCTGAACTGATTCCACAGTCCACACACGGGTTGTGGGCAAGAGCGCAGAGGCACGGGACACAAATCCGAGTTTGTTGTCTTGCCTGTCATCGGGTGACACTGCCGTAGCCGTGACCTTAACTGGCTGACTCACCCTCAAAGCCAGTTTAGTCTGATTTTTTTAAAAAACATGTCGCCACTGTATACAGTAGGTACCCAGCTAAGTGCTGACTGTTGGATTACCTGTACCTCACTGTGCTTGGCAAAAGGAGTTGGGATGACACAGACATTATTTTTCTCTGTTAATATTTCACAGAATATTTTAGTCAAAGTTTAGAAAAATATGATGAAAACCTCTATGTTCATTTTCCAGCTGAAAAAAAAATTAGAAATACAAAGGCAGGGGCTCCTGGGTGGCTCAGTGGGTTAAAGCCTCTGCCTTTGGCTCAGGTCATGATCCCAGGGTCCTGGGATCGAGCCCCGTATCGTGCTCTCTGCTCAGCAGGGAGCCTGCTTCCTCCTCTTTCTCTGCCTGCCTCTCTGCCTACTTGTGATCTCTGTCTGGCAAATAAATAAAATCTTAAAAAAAAAAAAAAAGAAAGAAAGAAAAAAAAGAAGAAAAAAAAAAGAAATACAAAGGCAGCCCCTGTGTAGCCCTCCTCGATCCCAACCTCCTCTCTCTCACCGCGCAGGCAACCTTGAGCCCTGAGTTCGTGTTTTTCATTCCTATATGTGCATTTTGTAGCTTTCTTACATATGTATACACACGTGGCTTTACTTTCATAGTGTTATATTTTACATAAACGGCTTCATGCTGTATATATCCTTCTGTCACTTTTTTCCTGCTTACCATGTTTTTGAGAATTATCCATTGATTCTGGCTCACTCATTTTAACTGCTGTACATTATTTCATTGTAGGAATTGTACTAAAACTCACTGGTCCAGCCCTCCTGTTGACAATCATTTGATTTGTTGTTGTCGTTGTTACCAATACTCAATGAACACTCATGTACGTTTCTAGCGCACTCCTCTCTTGATGACATAACTAGATGCTGAATTTCTTAAGAGAACGGGATTGAGTCCATCGGGAATCCTAGCAGATAGATCTTATCAGTTCTGTTCTTGTCCCATCTTCCTATCCCAG
Source organism: Meles meles (assembly GCF_922984935.1). Classification (NCBI taxonomy): domain Eukaryota; kingdom Metazoa; phylum Chordata; class Mammalia; order Carnivora; family Mustelidae; genus Meles; species Meles meles. The sequence goes on from NC_060078.1 coordinate 6,533,264, forward strand.
CCTGCAGGTCTGAATTTGTTTCTGTTTAGTTAACAGAGCCTTAGGGAAGGGGCAAGGAGTGAAGTTAAAAATAAAAAACAAAAACCAAAAAATGAAACATCGGCTGCTTCTTGAACCAGCGATATGAAGCAAGCCTAAGGAAATAACGAACGTTAGTCATTTTTAGGAGCTGCTGGAATGTTTGACTGAGATTATCACAAATTCTTCTCTACGTAACCTGCTTATCAGAATCTATGGGCAGCGAGATGGTTTTTACCCACAACTTCAAGAATAAAAGATTGGCTGGGGGTTGGGAAACATTTCCTGTCAGGGGCCAAGTGGTAGAGATTTCAGGCTTTGTATGCCTCATAGTCTTGGCCACAACTACCGAACTCAGCCTGTGTCAAATTAAAGAAGTCATTGGCTCTAAATAAGCTAACGAGCATGGCAGTTCTCCAATAAAACTTCATTTACGAAAACGGGAGCTGGGCCAATTTTGACGTGCAAATGACAGGACGCAGATCCTTGTTCTAATCAGAAGAAAACAATGTAGATGAGAAACGTATAGCATTATATGTCCAAATTTTAACCTTAAATCTATTATTTTTCTTTTTGATGGGCGACTATCCTAAAAACTGGTCACACCTAGCCCTGTTGAGAGGGTGGAAAATATATACTTTCCTACACTGCTAGTAGGAGGGGAAACTGGCGCAGTCATCTGTTTCTTCAACTATAAATTGGGGAGCACCGTCATGGGCCACATGGGCTACGTCCTTCAGCAGATATTGGGGATATAGGAACAAAACACATATGCAGGGTGCCTGGGTGGCTCCGTGGGTTAACCCTTTGCCTTCGGCTCGGGTCATGATCTCAGGGTCCTGGGATCGAGCCATGCATCGGGCTCTCTGCTCAGCGGGGAGCCTGCTTCCTCCTCTCTCTCTGCCTGCCTCTCTGCCTACTTGCGATCTCTGTCAAATAAATAAAATCTTTAAAAAAAAATAAGTAAAATGCATATGCAGCCTACACTCACAGGCTAGTGTAGACAGGCATTGAAATAGTTACTAATTGCTTAACAAGGTTGTGGTAAAATGGATATTTTGTTGAAACATTATATCACTGTGCATATACAGGACATATTTACAGTGGCATAAATACGTCTGGCCAGTAACAGCGGCAATAATTACAAATAAGTAACTACACGACTCCAGACTGAGGCATCTAGCATATTCTTTTTTTTTTTTTAAAGATTTTATTTATTTGGCAGAGAGAGATCACAAGTAGGCAGAGAGGCAGGCAGAGAGAGAGGAGGAAGCAGCTCCCTGCTGAGCAGAGAGCCCGATGTGGGGCTCGATCCCAGGACCCTGGGATCATGACCTGAGTTGAAGGCAGAGGCTTTAACCCACTGAGCCCCCCAGGCGCCCCCCAGCATATTCTTGATCTCATGACAGAACAGCGTGTGGTTTAGGGGACTGAATCCAGGCTGGAGTCCATCCGACAGAGCCGGGTTTGGGTCTTGGTTCCAGCACTTACTACCAGTGGGAACTTGATTACACCTTTATCTTTTTCAGCATCAGTATCCTCAGTGTAAATGGAGATTGTAATTGTGTTCATTTTAAAAAGACGATTATGAGGCACCATCGGTTAAGCATCGGACTCTTGATTTTGGATCTGTCGTGATCTCAGGGTCATGAGCTCGAGCCTCTCGTCAGGCTCCAGCTGGGCGTGGAGTCTGCTTGGGATTCTCTCTCTCCCATGCCCCTTCCCTCACCCCTCCCCTATTTGCTCTCTCTCGGAAAAAGAAAAGATGATTACGGACATCATGTGAAACAGTACAGGTGAAGCACCTACACAAACGGCCTCCAATTACGTGTATTCATTCAGCAGCATTTGCGGGTGCCTCCTACGTTCCCAGACCGGCTCCAGATATGGAACTAGGATGATCATTATCTTTATTGTCAAATGAGATGCCACACAAGCCTCGGGTCACCAGGTCACTTCAGAAACCCCACAGTCAGGTGTAACAAGCAGCAATGTGGACAATTCTGTTGGGTCCTTAGCCAGCATCTTCCCCCAGTGGTGGCCCTTCACCCCTGCTCCCCACCCCCGCCAGAGCTCTATTCCCTATGACTCTCAGGAAGCTGGGATGGCTTAATTTTATGTGTGAACTTGGCTGGACCACAGGGTAGAGATATGATAGATATCTGGTCAAACACTGTAGGTCTTTCCATGAGGACGTTTTGGATGAGATCACCCTTTAACTGCATGGACTGAGTAAAGCGGATGGGCCTCATCTAATCAGTGGAAGGCTAGATTACAACACAAAGGCTGGCCCTTCCCTGAGTAAGAGAGAATCCATCCTTCCCAACGATCAATGACCTGGGACACCAGCTCTTCTCTGCCTCCACACTCAGGTGGAAGCACCGGCTGTCCTGCACCTCCAGTTTGCTAACTGCAGACTTTGGACTCGAAAGGCTTTATAATTGGGAAAACCAATTCCTTATACTCTCTTTATAACACATACACACACGTGCACACACACACACATCCTATTAGCTCTGTTTCTCTGGAGAACCCTGACTGATACAGAGCATTCTTACCCTGAACTGCCTGCTCAGGTTACAAGGATGCCCAGACTCGAGGTCGCCAGTATAGTTATGGTCTGCGTGGTACCCCGTAGCGTTGTGCAGTGCACAGCCGGTTATACACGGCAGCTGCGCTCTCATCTCCCACCTTAACATCCCTTGAGACTCTCCATACAGACTCCGACTTCCCCATCTTAGCGCCTCTCCCAGGGCCATGTGCTCAGTATCAGAAACATGGCAAGGCCCGCCAGCTCCAAGTGTCTCCAACACCTTACCTCCGGGCACACAATGGAAGCCGTCTCCGTGATAACCGGGTTTGCACTGGCACTTGAAGGAGCCTGGAGTGTTGTAGCAGAAGGCGTCGGGGTGACATCGGGTTGACTGACACTCATCCACATCTGCAAAACAGCCACCAAGCCCAGGGGACAGTGAAATTTTCTTCTGGAATTCATTGTTGACTCAGTAATTTAAACCATTGCTCAACTCTGGGGGACTCTATTTCTGATCTGGGAATAGCGATTTAAAATTTACAAAACATGACTCATCAAAACACGAACTCTCCAAATTCAATCCAGTGTATCTATAAATGTGTTTCACTCTGATGCTAGTGTTTTCACGGAAAATCTAGCAAAAGGAAAAAAGAGAAGATTCGTTTGCATTATAAAATGAGCCTTCTCATCACATGAGAGGGCTTCAAAAACCTCGGAGAGTTCGGAGACATCATTAAGGGCGGAGAGAAAAACCTCAGAGATAAGAGAAAATTCACGAGTTCAGTAATGAAAAGAAAGTATCTCAGAATTTATAATCTTAGAAAAGCTTGGACTTTTCAGGAACACTGTTGGCTGTACTTTTAAGCAATTTTGCAAATCAAGGGGTGGGGGTAATTTTCTCATAGTTCTCTTTCCTGAAATAATCTTCAAGAACATCTTGGGAGCCAACGAAGGACTGACCGCAGCTCTAAAAGAAGTCTGCATGATCATTTATTCAATAAGGGGACTGGGCTTGTTTCGGAGCAGAAAGTGAGAGCGGGCCAGGTGAATTATATATATACATTTATATATTTATATATCTCTTACTGAACAAAAACCTGGACCTCAAGCCCCATGTATCCAAGAGTTGTTTGCCTTTTCCCGAAAGAAAATCTCCTCAGTTCCTAGTAGACAACAGGAGTCTAATTGTTGCCTGAGTAAGCAAGTCACGTAGAACAAAATAGTAGGGGTAGGCTAAGCGTTTTTCTCCAATGACAACAGCCCCCAAAGGAAAACGCAGGGTTCACACTATGCCGAGAGACAAAACGCAGCCCATATACTCAACACAGTTGAAAGAACCATTCTCGTAATTTCAGGGTGAGTCGGTAATTGGCAGATGGGATTTTTCTTTCAGGTTCCGTGGAGAGAAAAATCAGAGCAAGCACGCACCTTGGCAGGCTCGGCCGTCCCCAGAGAAGCCCGGCAGACAGGAACAGGTGTAGGAGGACCCTCCCATGTAGACACACTGAGCCCGCTGGGGTATGTCGCAGTCGTGGAGGCCAGTCTCGCAGTAGTTGATAGGGCGCTGGTCCTCGACAGCTTCAAACGAAAGGTTGACACACAGTGTTTGAAGAGGGGCCCCAAGTGGTCCTGGTAGCCTTCTAAGCAAGTTCCCTCTACATCAGTGGTTTAGTCCACTGAGGGGACTGTGCCTAGACCCCAGACCTCCAGACTTCCTGTCAGGCTTCCTCCTCTGCCCCCAGTGCGTTAGTACCCCTGGATTTTCTGCTTTCTGCCACCTGCCTCCAATCAGTCTTCAGAGATGGACACCATGGCTGTTCATCCCACCTGGTACTCAACCTCGGCAAAACCCCGGGGCTCTGTCTCGGGCCACTCTCCATGCCGACTCCCTCAAACCCAACTTTCCGTTCACCAAGACACGGAGGTGGCCATGTGTGGGTGTATATGTACACACTTGCTGCGGGACGCTGCCGGGACACTTGGAGCCGAGGACCTGAGACTTCCACATGGTGGTTTGACCCTTGGCCCACCAGGCAGGCAGAGCACCGACTACAAACGCTGAGGCATTTCCCCTGAAGGAAGGAGAAGCAACTGTTTCCAGGGCGGTGAGACAGGTGTAGAGATACTGCGGGTTTTGGGGTGTAAGCATCCCCAAGTGTCTACCAGGTACACAAGTGTCCACCACATGGCTTTGAACACGTAACTTCTCAGAGTCTCACATTCTTCCTCTGCGGGGAGGCCGGTGGATTCGCTGTCATTCTTACAGGATCCCAAAGACAGAACCCACAGAATGAGGGCTCAGGAAGCGGGTGAGTGACCAAGGGGGTGGCCGGTAAAACGTCTGTGCGCTTGCCTCAAGATGGAAGTCAAGGGCTGAGGTCTCGGGGGTACTTTCAGTGGCGGGTGGGGGTTCTCTGGGGTTCCCAAGGCACCATTTAGCTTCTGGTTTTAAAGCTCTAAGACCCACGACAGAATTCTGTCCCTCAGAACTGATGCTCCTTTCCTTCCCTTCAAAGAGGCCCTTGGCGTCTGGACTCCGTCCCAAGCAAGGAGGGCTTCTCTTCCTTCTCCTCCTCACTGAGTCTTTCCAAGACTGATCCCAGTTTTTCTTGTCTTTGAGAGAGACAGAGCTCTAAGCACTGTCAGGGGACAGGTCAAGGAGAGGGTACTCTTCAAGGCTCCAAATTTCTGGGAAACAGTCACCCAGATGATACCTAACAAGTCCAAGAACACACTCGGCTTCCTTAGGCCCTTCTGTCTTCTCTCCCGTCCCCTCATCTCTAAGGCTCTTCTCTTCTCTAGGGTCCCCCTCCTCCCCCCTAACTCCTTCAGCTTAGCTGCCCGACTTTCAACAAATTAGGGTCCCTCAGAGGTCGGGAAAGTACCCGCAGACAAAACCACCAGGAAACGAGTCTCACTCAGCTTTCTTTTCTCTATCTCTTCCGACACATATTTATGTCATTTATACCTCATAGGTGGCCATTTTACAAGTGACATTTGCTCAGAGCTTCTTTGCTCCACCTTAATTAACAGAGAAGACCCTCCGTACGGGACAAGCACGGGTAAGTCTTGACAGTCCCTCCCAGCCATCGCTGTCGTACACGCGTTTCTATAATCCTCAAATCATTTCTAGAAAAAGGCAATTTAGAATTGCGTTTTTTTAACATCACTTTTTTTTTAAACGGAAGACCACTTTTCCATGCCAAAGCCATTTGCTTCTTAAAGAAGTTTTAAAAGCCAGCTATACCATTCCAAACAGTTTAGTTCGACCTGTTTCATTTTCAAAAATAAGTGAGGCATGTTTTAGTGAGGTTTCATGTCAGTTAAGAGGGAAAGTCTCTTCTACGTTTCTTGACAACGAGCACACAGCCCACAGCCCTGGCAGTGTGCCTGAGTTCTCACACAGTTGGAATTTCTAGATGGCTTTGCTAGCAACATTCATTCAGAGAGAGGTCAGGACGGTCACAGAGGACAGCGGCTGCCCCGAGAGTCTAAGCCACCAGAGGGGACACTGGGACACTGGGACACCCCGCTGTGCTCTCCTCAAAGGCTCCTGACCTTGCCGAGCTGGCAATTTCTCTACAACTCTGATCCTACCCCTCCCACGAATGGGAAACGACATGCTGGGAGGAAGAGGGTGCAATCCGGAAAGGAGAGAAAACCAGGCTCAAATGAGAATTAAAATTTAACTAGAATCCCGAGCAGACTGTAAGCTGGGATTGTGCTTTCCTAGCGCCGCCTTTTCTGAAGAGAAGCACGGAAAAGGACCTTTCCCTGACCTGGAAGCAGAGCGGGCTGCTGGTCCTGAGCCACTGCTGCTGTCCTGGCAGTGGTCCCCCAGAAGCACCTGCAGGCTGGTTGGGCTGGAAATGAGGTGACAGGAGAGAAGGGGGAGATGCCAAGAAGGAAGGACAACCGAGGGTAAGAAGTCCCAGGTTAGAAGGATGGAAAGTTATACAGGTTGTAAAGAGCTCTAAGGAGGGTGGTTTCCCTAGTTACTTTTAAGTTCTGAATATAAGGTCACAAAAGTGAATGTTTTACATTAATTTTTCCCAACAACACGATAGGCAGGGAAGGGAGAACACTGGGTGAAGCAAGCCCTCTGTCTGGCCTGTGGGAGGGGCAGGTACATGGTGTTGTGCACTGCACAAAAGACAGCCATGTGAGGGGGTCAACAGAACCTCAAATCTCCCCACATTCCACACATAGAGCTGCGTATCCTAGGGCTATGGCCACGCAGAGGGGGGTTGTCTGTGTCTTCACATAAAGGTGATTTATGGGCTGTTTCCATACGTTGCACATTCTAATTAACTGTAAAAGCTGGCATGCAGTGGGAAAGAGAAAGGTCGCAGGTTTACAGGAAATGCCAAACATGGAAGTCCACGAGGCAGTCCCCCATGGGATACCGAACCTCACGTAGAACAGGCAATGACCCCGGCCAGCCCGCAGCCCCTGCACGAGGCCCAGCCCTTCACCGTCGGCGACCATGGCACCATCCTCCTCGACTGGCCCAACTCTCTTCTCTTCCTTCCCCACTGCAACCTGGGATAAATCTTTCCAACCCGGGCTTTCCATGCAGCATACGGTTGTGATGGAGAATTTCGGCAGAGGTGACCCAGTGACAAGCCAGAGCGACTGGCTGGAACGCGTTTAGGCCAACACGGTTTTCCCCGTGAGCCGCTCTCCACGCAGCGGCTCTCGAAGGACCTGGGCGATGGGGGCTGGCGGCCGGGTCTGCGGGCAGTGGGGGACTTGGGAGGCCTCACGAGGCCCGGACCCGGTGGCACAGCTTTGGGTGACCTCCGAGGGCTCTGGGCGACCCTGTGAGCCCACGATCCAGCCCGAGGAACCGAGGTCCAGACATGTAAGTGTCCTCCTCAAAATCCAACGCCTCAGAGCAGACATCTGCCCCCCACCTGCCCTGTGCTGGGTGCGCTCAGCAGGGGACGTGGAGCCTCATGGCCACCGACCCTGGAGCCGCATCCCCCCACCCGCCAGGGCTGAGTCCAGACATAATGGAAACGGCGCCGTCATGAAAAATAAACGTTCAAGTCGCCTCCATCTCAGAAAAGCAGGGAAGGAAGTTGGGCCAAACACACAGAAATGGTTGCTCTCTGCTGAGAGAGAAATAAGTGACCTTAGCAGGGCTGGGATATGCACTCCGTGCAAGGGGACCGGCTTCCCAAAACGCGCAGATGTTTGGGTCACGTTCAAAACCTGAGAACGGCCTGTTCCTTTCCGCCCTCGGGCCCTCACCTCGCCCTGGGACCTCGCAGCCTCGCCTGAGCATCAGGGCTGAGCTAACGGAGCGGCTCAGCTTCAGCCAGCAGCAAGACAGCAGGAAGGGGGTGGCTCCCCGACGGGACACAAGAAGAATCTGTTTTAAAACTGGGATGACAAGGGGGGGGCGCCTGGTGGCTCAGTGGGTTAAGCCGCTGCCTTCGGCTCAGGTCATGATCTCTGGGTCCTGGGATCGAGCCCCCGCATCGGGCTCTCTGCCCAGCAGGGAGCCTGCTTCCCCACCCCCCCTGCCTGCCTCTCTGCCTAATTGTGATCTCTCTCTGTCAAATAAATAAATAAAATCTTTAAATTAAAAAAAAAAACAAAACTGGGAGGACAAGTTGAGCTCGGAGGCCCGTTCAGCGTGCTGCCCGCCAGACCCGGACATCTCCAAGAATCTTTGAACTTAAACTTCTTGGCCCCCCGCCAGGTCAAAAGGTGGCAGCAGGAAAAAAGTGGAAACATCTAAACAGTCTGGCCCTTGGGGCTGGCCTCCAAGTGCCACCGGCCTCCCGCACGTTTGGCCTCACCAAGAGCTTCTCACCTCCTCTGACAAGGCCAAGAAGTTCTGCTACGGCTCGTGGCTTATTCTAGCACTGCTTCTGCCTTAGGTGCGGGACCCTCGGGTATGTGGAGGGAAGGGATGATGTCTGGTTCGTCTTCGTAAACGGCTTCCCCGGACAACAGAAGGCGGCGCCCCCCATGTCAGCCAGATGACGACGGGGCGGCTCCTGCACTCAGACCGCGGGCAACACACCCCGCATGCACGAGCGGTTTGACAAGTCGTCCGCAGAACTTACCCACACACGCTCCCGCCTCCGAGAACCGATAGCCATCCACACACTCGCAGCGGAAGGTTCCGGGCTGATTATTGCAGATGGCGTGGCTCCCGCACACCGAGGGCTGTTCTGAACATTCATCAATATCTACAACAAATTTTTTTAAAAATCCACACTTAAAAAAAAAAACACACTTCAAATATCGGTAAATACAATAAAATACAAAGTATTTTGGCCTGCACGTGGATCAATTCTAAGACAAAATTTTCTATAGTCCAAAAGTTACATGGATACGATTTTTTTCCCATTTATTTTTTTTATTTCGTCATCGGGAGGAGAGCAGAGGGAGAGAGAACCTCAAGCAGACGCCACGCGGGACGCAAAGCTCAGCCTCATGACCCTCAGATTATAAGCTGACCTGAAACGAAGGGTTGGATGCTTCCCTGACTGAGCCACCCAGGCGCCCCAGTAAGAGTTTTTTTCCTGCGTGTCACTTTCGAGAGTGACCCAAAGGCCCTTCTACGTAACCACGTGCTTCCCCTGCCTGTCCTGGAGGCAGCCGCTGAGCCTGGGGCTCGGTAACACCAGACTGGCCCACACATGTCAGAAAGCTGGGTGCACACGCGTTCAGACTGTGAACACAGCTCCTGAGGCCACAGAACGTATTTAAGTGCGCTACTCAAAAATACTACCTTTCCCACTTACAGGTACAAAGCAAAGCTGAACAGTGTCAAGCCTAATTGTGAATTTATGAATGTTGTCTAGAGCTTTAATGCACTAAAAGGAAGCTTGTCCATGAACCGGTAGGGTGATGTCCTCTCATGACAACAAACACCAAAGCTATCACAAAAAACCATATCCTTTGGAGCTGGACATAGCTAGGCTCCAATCTGCCTCCTTTAGTTACCAGCTTGCGTGGTCTTGGGCAAGCTACTAACTACTCAGCCTCAGTTTCCCCGTTGGCAAGTGAAGCACAGTATGATTGACCTTGAGGAGTTCTGAGGACTACAGGAGTTGGATGTAAGCCAGAGGAATGCCTAGGATGCTCAAGAAATGTAGCTATTATTATAATTTTCAGGGGTTCATCCTATAGCCGCAGGGATGGATTGGGCCAATCTAGGGGCAAGGGCCTCAGATGGCCACCAGGCATCGGGATCCAACCTGCAGCTAACCCCACAGCAAGGCTGGTTGGCCCAGACGAGAAGCTGAGCTAACTCGTCATCGCCCTGATTACCTGCCCACTAATGGGCTGAAATAAACACAATTGCACGAGGTCTTTCCCGTGCCAGCCGCATCCTCAGAGTGTATAGTGTCACTGCTGGCATTTCTAGAACCCTGAGACATGGGAACGTCATTTCACGGTGGGCCGAGATCACACAAGTCCCGTCCTCTTCTCACCCTCCTCCAATGCCTTCACGGGAACCTTTCACACTTGGAAGACAAAGCCTCATGCGTCCACCTCCAATGGCCAGCCTCGCCTGTCTCTTCCCTGGTGAGACATATACCCTCTGGCCAATCGGACCACGTTGCCCAAGAGAGGCATTTCTGCCACACCTGTCCCAGAGCCTGACCTCTACCCGTGCAAACCCCCAAACCAAATGGTATTCAGCTTTTTAAATATGTACTGCCAATGTCACGTTCCTGTGCAATGTTTACGATATGAGATCTCACACCAGAGGACCGCTCCGTGCACAGGAGGGAGGTCACAACATACAGCCCCTACTGAAGCGGCCTCTTCCACCAACTGGAGCTGGTGTGCGGCTGCGGGATACTCAGCACGGCCCCATCCGCCAGCTGCTGCTCCAACAACACAGGAGAAAAAAAAATCGGTCCGGCTTCCGCGGTCTCTGTGCCCTGACTCTCAGAGGACACTCCCTGCACAGATGTCTGCACGCCCTGTTCAGACTGCAGGGCTCCGGAGCTCGGACTCCACTGCCAAAGCCCAAGAGCCCAGAGCAACAATTTTCAGTCAAAGGGACAGAGCAAAATCACCCAGGGAAGTGTTCCAAGTTCTAGTCCTCCCCGAGCGGTTTGTGGACAGGGATGCTGTGTGTTTCCAAAAAGCTGCTTGGGTGATTAGGAGGGTGAGCCCTCACTTAGCCCCAACCTACTGCTGCCCAGTAGGACCTGCCGGCCCGTGGGATGAAGGAGGGGATGGTCCCCTGGCACGCAAAGGTCCCTCTCTCTCTATACAGGGTGACACCTTTTCCGTAGAGCAAGACTCCTGGAGTTTTGTCCTTACAGTGAAATTCTTCTGAATGCCTAATCTAAAACTTCCCTTCTGTAAACCAAGGATGGGACTTTAAACCTTCTTTTAGTCGAAACAGTAAACTGGGTGCTAACCGCCCCCTCGTAAAATATCATGAAATCTCCTTCGAGTTTGTTGTTTTTCTTTCTGGGAACAGATCTCCTTGCAGATAGATCAGTCTCTAGCCCAACAGGAAAGCCCTGGGTAATTAGTGTAATTATTGCTCCCTAACTTTTTTCAGAGTGGCTACTTTTCACATATTTTCAGCAAATCTAAATTTGCCCCTTTTCTGAGGGCCAGGCTCTCTGAGAAGAGTCCCATGACTGATTTGTTACGTGTGTGTGCCCAACATTACCCGAAGAGAGGTCATCCAAAATGATCTCTACAAACTCCCGGCTGAGGAATGTATGGGAGTCATCCTGCCAGGCAGCAGAACTCTGCGATTCATCTGGAAACCTTCTCCAAGCTATGCTGGAGGGACACTATGCAACGTGTAGCCAACGCTGGGCTTGCTGGGGATGTCATCTATCATCACATCAGTGTTACACAAACTGAGTTACAAAGGCTCATTCTCATTCTCTTCTAAGTCACTTTCCAGGTCAAAATAACACACGACGTGGTTTGCCTAATGCAATTTCCTACCAACAGCCTCACGTCTCGATGCATTAACACTCCGAGGCATGTTCTAGTGACCCCGAACAAAACAGTAGCCTGACTGAGAATATACTCACATTCCATCGTGCTAATCCTCCCGAACAAGGACTAACCAGAGAACAAAAGCAAGTCCACACACGACCACCGGTCTTCCTGAGCGAGCACATCAGAGAGTTCTCTGTGACAGCAACAGAGTAGGAAGGTATGGCCGGGTCGTGCGCTGGGAGGTGAAGCAAACTCTCCCACTACGATCCGCTCAGGTGCCGGGAGTGGACGAATCAGCCAGAGGTCATGGCTCAACAGCAGCGAGTTGGGGTGTCTCCATGCTTTACTCACATGTGTTCGTCTTACGAAGTCGAGGTAGGGCCATGGAAAGACCAAGGAGGAATATGCTTCCACCAGAGAAGAGAGGGAGCCCCCTCACTGCATGGTGTCTGAAACCATCTTCCTGGCCCTGGCAGGGCTCTGCACCCCCTCCCCAACTACCACGCTGCTTCAAACTGGCCTGAGCCAGCTCAGCCATGTAGGACTGTTAGGCTATGTGGGGGAAATTCTGGAACACTCTGATGATTAGAGGCAAGTAGGAACTCTGTCCCCTTCCCAGTTGTACGTTACAAGGAAGGAGAGCGTCGGACTGGATTCTACCACCTGTACAAAGCCGTCAGCAGGCAGGCTAAACAGTTACCTGGCCTGTTCCTGTAAGGACGTGTCCCCGCTCCCCATTGTTTCAGATGCCCCAGTGAGAACCTCACTCTGAGCCAAATACAGGAACATACTGGCAGTAGGACCTGCCAACCTTGACGTTAAATCAGCACACGAAATCTGCCACTCATCAGAGGGCCAGACCCCAGGCATGACCCCTCAATTTCATGGCTCCCCGGACTCTCAGACCCCAGTCCTTCAAGGGGGCTGGTCATCTTTCTGGCCAAACATACAGGTGCATGCCACTCTTTCACTGGGGGAACATCCTAGCAACTGCGACACCTGCTCGCGAGCCCTGGGCTACAGACTTAGGCCGCTCTGACTGAAGTGCGTGACGCTCCTGCACTGCTCGCTTCTGCTGGATGGACTCGCCACGGAGTTAGGAATCAACTAACGGACCCTCGGCAGTGCCCTGAAACTAGTCACAGATACATGTAAGTATGCAAAATTATATTATAATCAGGAGCGCCTAAGGGGCTCAGTCAGTTAAGTGTCTGCCTTCGGTTCAGGTCATGATCTCAGGGTCCCTGTTCAGCAGAGAGCCTGCTTCTCCCTCTGCCTGCTGCTCCCCCTGCTTGTGCTCTCTCTCTGACAAATAAATAAAATCTTTTTAAAAAAATCTTTAAAAAAACAGGGGGTGCCTGGTTGGCTCAGTGGGTTAAAGCCTCTGCCTTCGGCTCAGGTCATGATCCCAGGGTCCTGGGATCGAGCCCCGCATCGGGCTCTCTGCTCAGCAGGGAGCCTGCTTTCTCCAATCTCTCTCTCTGCCTGCCTCTCTGCCTACTTGTGATCTCTGTCTGTCAAATAAATAAATAAAATCTTTAGTAAAAAAAAAATCTTTAAAAAAACGGGTGCCTGGGTGGCTCAGTTGGTTGGGCGACTGACTTCGGCTCAGGTCATGATCCTGGAGCCTCGGGATCGAGTCCCGCATTAGGCTCCCAGCTCCATGGGGAGCCCGCTTGTCCCTCTGACCTCGCTCTCATGCTCTCTCTCATTCTCTATCAAATAAATAAATAAAATCTTTAAAAAAATAAAAATCTTAAAAAAAGAACACAGAAGTATCCAGCTGTCACGGGTAAGTATTCACAGTTAAATTACGCCAAGTAAGTTTGGTGAGAGGCATTGAGCGTAAGGCTCGCGCGTGAGTCAGTCCCGGTCCAGCGTTCTGGTGTCACCGGCTCGCTCGGAGGAGCCGCAGCACTTCTCGGCTATAGAAATAGGAACGAACCTGCCACCAGTGGAACAACCACTATCAAAGCAAATATATAAATAAACCGCAATAGCAAGTGTTGGCAAGGACGTGGCCAAGGGCAGCCCCCGTGCGCTGCTGCTGGGAATGTGAGATGGTACAGCTGCTGAGGGGAGAAGTGTGGAGGCGCTCGAAGAGCCAAACCGGGAATCACCCCGTGGCCCAGCAACTCCACTTCTGAGTGTGGCCCCGGAGGCTTGAAAGCAGGGACTCAAACAGGTATTTCATACACTCAGGTTCACGGCGGCATCACTCGCACCAGCCAAAAACCAAAGCAACCCGAGAGTCCACAGACAGACAAAGGAGTTAGAGATGGCAGTGTGTGCCGGCAACGGGATCGATTCCACCTTCAGCAGGAAGTGATTCGGACCCCGGCTACCACGTGGTGAGCCCTGAGGACACTACGCTCAGGGAACTGAGCCAGTCACGGAAGGATGGGACTGTGTAAGGCCGCGCTATGAGGTATGCAAGGAGTCACATTCATGGAAAGTAGGATGGCGGTGGCCAGGGGATTGGGGGGACAACGGAATGGGGAGTTGTTTAATGGGGACAGAGTTTCAGTTCTGCAAGACGAGCACAAGAACTCCAGGTGTGGGGCCTGGCACACGCCCTGCTGCTCCCCTCGCCCCTCCGTCTCTTCGCCCAGCCCTCTGGTCTGCAGACTTTGGCCTCTTCCCCAGTCCCCACAAGTCAGAAGGGAAGGCTGTACCCGAGCATGTCCTTCCGTCCCCTCGGAAGCCTATGGAACACTCGCAGGTGAACTGAACCGCAGGGCCAGGGCGACAGGCGGCGTTGATGTCACATCCGTGAGTGCCGATGTAGCAAGGGTTCTGCAGGGCATCTGGGGAGCCATCTGTGAGGGAGAGACACGGAAGCCAAGTGAGGGATCCATGGATGCCTGCGGGTTTCCTCCTTCCTCAGGGAGCAAGGCCCAGCGGGTGACCCAGAGAACGGCAGAGGGTCCTGGAACCAGAAACCAGCTGATTCCCATGTCACCCTCGGGCGGGATCAGCAAAGCACGTCCCTCCAGATCCATGCCTGTTTTTGTAAATAAAGTTTTATCGGAAACCGCCCGCATCCATTCACTTGCAAATAGTCTATGGCTGCTTTCGTGCCACCATGGCAGAACTGAGATCTGCAGACACTACAGGGCTGGCAAAGCCTAGAATGCTTAATGTGGAGCCTTTTAAGAAAAAAGAAAGTACCACCGCCAATGCCCGGGGTCCAGCTGTCACAGGAGGGAGAAAGACACCTGTCCTCCTGCTTCATAGAGCTAAGCAAGGACGAGCATGGCCGGCTGGGGAGGGGGCCTGGGTATGCAGGGAGCACCAGAAAGAATTAAAAAAGAGAAAGGCCTAATGCCGGACCCCAAGCATATAACCTGGGCTGGGAGATTTGGGTGATGTGAGCTGTGACATGCAGACGGCATGCTCTCTGAATGCCAGCTCCCCGCACGCAGCCCAGAGCACCCCAGACCGGACTTGGAGCCAGTGACGCGCTGCCACTGGCCGGGGGTGCGGAGGCTCCGTGCTGGACCTGCCCCGGCTTTACCTGGGGCCTCGGACCCTGAGCACACGCTCCTTTCATGGCCGAGCATGAGCGCGCTCGAATGGCCTGTCAAAGCCGGCCGTGGCCTTGAATAGCCTGCTCCGCCCCACACGGAAGGAAGAGAGGTTAGGTCCAGGCTGCCACTCCTACCCCTCACGGGACCGATGGAGTTGCTCAGTGCGTAGCGCAAGATCTTCTCCTCGCGGTTGTACAGGACAAACACGCTGTCCACGGACAGCTGCTGGGTGCTGGGCAGGCCCGGCCGGGAGGGGTCGTGGACGCACTCCTGGAAGGTGATGGTCTGGCGCCACTGGTAAGCGTGGATGTCGGAGGGGGCGGCGCCCTCCTGCTCCGGGCCGGTCACGGTGTACTCCCGGGACGAGGAGGACGTGATCACTGCGATGCAGCGGCCAGAGAGGGGAGACAAGGCAGGGCGACAAACGGGGCAAGAGGTTTAGTCGACGGCTTCCAAACCGCCGGCAGCAGCCCCTGCCCAGATGAGCCGTCGGAGGGAACAGGTACCTAAGACGGTTTATTTCTGTGTTGGGACTCCTTGTGCTACCTAGGTCTCCCGTACTGTTATGGTCTTGTTGGCACTGGTAATATTTCCCACTTTCTCTCCTCAAGGGCTCTTTGTAGCTTCTGAAGCTACCCAGAATCAGCCCAGAGATCGAGTCTGGTGGAAAGGGCACACATGGGAAAGCAGGTTCGTCTGAATCTACACCAGCACACGCAAGCTGTGCAATCGCGGGCCAGTTACAACCTCTTTAGCCCCCATTTCTTTTACAAGTGGGTTGGGGTGAGAATGAGATAATGTGTGTCAAATTTCTGGACCCATGCAGGCTAACACTACTAAGATAAACTACCATTTATGGAGCATTGACCTCGTGACTAGCAGAGAGCTGGCGGCTTTCTATAGGTTATCTCATCTGGGATTCAACAAATAGTGGCCGCTATGTATCACGCTAGATGAAGCAGTTCTCTGATACAAAAAAAAAAAATAAAAAGAAGACACTAAGTGGGTTTCATGTAGCCAACTTCTGGAAAATTACTAAAATGCTGCGAGCAAACCTCAAGAGAGGAGAAGAGAGACAGTCTTCCCCGCTCAGGAGAGACCCTGGTTTTCAACCATACGATGAAACTCTCAACTTCCTATTTAAAAAAAAAAGAAAGAATAAAAGGCTCTTTATATTTGTGTGCTCTGCTGTAGTTCATAACAAAGCCAGAGGATAAATAAAAGATTAGTATAAGCTGCCTCTTGTCCAGCTCCCACGTGCTACGCTGCCAGAAACACCATCTGGTCGCAGGCTGACTGCAGACGGGGTCCTGCTGCTCCTTCCAGGTCCCATTTACCAAGCCGCGTGGTCTCCAGGGGAGCCCGATCAGGCCACAAGCCGTGGTAATTAGTACAACCTCGCCGGATGGCAATTTAATGAGACTTCAAAAAGTTCTTATTGTTTGGCTCAGCAACTCTACTTCTAGGAATTGAATCTTAGGAAAGAATCGGAAATTTGGTCAAGATTTATGATGAAGATGGTCCTTGGAACTCATTATGGGATGGGAAATTTGGAACTAACGTAAGCTTTAGAGAAGAGAGTCGTTTAAATTAATGGCCATCTAAGAAAGTAGTGCCTACTGAATGAACTATAAAGTATTCAGGATTTGAAACTAACTGGAAAATGAAGACAGAATAATGGGGTACCACTGCGATTCTATTTAAATAAAACACTACACACCCAACTGTAGAGACATGATAATACTGCATCAATGTCAAGTTTCCTGACGGTGATCACTGTGCTGTGTCCACATAAGAGAATATTCTTGTTCTTAAGGAAAACGGGGGACTTATTCAGGGGGTGGACGATCACAATGACTACAACTTACTTTCCAAAAAATGTATTATTTGCAAATATATATATATATATATATATATATATAGGTAAGAGAATGATAAAATAAATATGGCAAAATCTTAACAGTTGGTGAAACTGGCTAAACAGCAGGTGGTAATTGTGTTACTTTCAACTCTTATGTAAGTGTGAAATTATCTGAAATACTAAATTAAAATGTAGGTGTATACATATATACATAAGTACACGTAATTACATACGGATACAATAGCCATGCTGTTCGTTACATCCCTAGGACTTACGAGACCTATAATGAAATATTATTTATATATTTATTTATAATGCGGTATTTTTTAAAAGATTTTTATTTTTAAATAATCTTTACACCCAAGGTGGGGCTCAACTCTTCCAATCCGCACTCTAAGATCAAGAGTCCCACACTTCCACCCCCCACCTCCCACCCAGACAGCCAGGAGTCTCTGCTGGGGTATTTTATATATAAATGGAGAAAAGGCTGAAAGGAAATAATTTAAACCTAATAATAATTATGTCCCAGTTTTACCATTATACATAATTTCTTTTTTTTTTTTTTGCACTATTTTTCTATGCCCGTATTATGTCTGTGTATTATGTCTGTAATTAGAGGAAAAGGTGATTTTAATAAGCTAGCGCCCGTCTGTTTCCCTCTAGGAAGCCCAGGGGACCGCCCTGGCGTAGGGCCGCTGGAGTGGTGGGTGGGTCTGGAGTCAGTGGGGAGCTGGGGTTGTCCCCACAACCCTCCCCGCCGCCCCCCGCCCCCATCTCCTTACCTCCGCGCCCCCCGCCCCCCATGCAGCGCTGGCGGCTCACCCCCTCGGGAGTAGTGGTAGAGCTCCGTGTAGGGCTCGATGTGCACGGAGGAGCCGAATGGGATGTGGGGCACGTGGCCCTCCAGCTCCGTGTCGATGGTCAGGTGTCCATGCTCGTCAATGCCGCTGAACTGCTGCTTGATGATCAGCCTCCCCGGGGACCCCACGAAGGTCACCTCAGCCTGCCGGGTGAACTCGCCTCCTGGAAAGCAAGACCCGTCATTCTACCATCTGGGAAGTCCCCCTCAGGCCAGCCCCAGGCTTGGGGGTGCTGCCCGTGCAGGAGACTCGCATCTCCTCCATGAGTGCTTTAGTTGGGTCGGGAGACACAGAGCTGGTGACGCTGAGGGCAGAGCCGGGACCTCCACGCGGCCCGCTGAACATGCACAGAGGAGAGAAGCTGCTTCCCAGCCCCACACCAGCCTCTGGGACGCGGCGGGCTCAGGAACAGAGCTGGGAGACACAGAGGACAGGAGTCTGAATCCCAGCTGTGCTGGCTACTGACTGAGCGAACTGGAACAAGTTACCCAACCGCCGAGCCTCCGTGTCCTGATGATAAAGACGGATACAGGCTACCTCGTGGAGACTAGATGAGGTAAGGCATGTTACAAAAGTGCTCTGTCAAATGTCAAGGGCTCCAAGATGCCAAGTGGTGGTGATAGCTGTTGGAACAGCTCAGTGCGCTGCACACCATCACCAGTCCCCAAAACCGCCCAGGGAGCACTCACGACGGGGTTGGCCCAGCAACTCCCCTCAGCCTGTGCAGCCCCAGACAGCACAAGAAACCCTTGCCCTTCTACCGGCTTCTTCCCTTTTCCACATGTGCAGACTCCCAGGACGGTGGGGATGCCGGCAAACTACGGCCCCAGCATGAACTCTGGCCGGCAGCCCTGGGGCCAAAAATGCTCTTTACGTTTTTAAATGGGTTATTAAAAAGCCAAAAGAATAACATTTCAGAGTACATATATTATCATACATACTTCACATATATAATATGTGAAAATTATATGAATATTAAGTTTTCGTGCCCACTAGCGAAGTTTCTCCAGAACACAGCCACACTAACTTATTTACATACTAGCTACGGTGATTTTGTTCCCGAGTTGCAACGGAGACCTATAGACAAGAATATTTAGGCAAAGCAAATATTTACGATCTGCCCCTTGGCAGAGAATGGGACAACCCCTGCTTTATAGTAAGGACCCAAGTCCCAGGCAGATATCCAAGTGCTAATCCAGGTCCCCGGGCTGTTAAGAGCCACTGTCGTAACAGAGATTTGCTGTGGCAGGGAATTTGTCAAGTATCCCTCAGCTTGGCTGATGATAGTTGTTACGAAATATCTCCAGTTTAAATGAACCCACAGACAAAGCAACACCACGTTGAAAAGCTGCGCAGGAAGGAGCAGCATCTGTGGTCTGATGCAAAGCTCTGCTGTGTGTGTAAAGGAAGGAGCGTGTTTGCATGAGAACAGGAACTCAGTAATAATACTCAGGATATATGTGCCTGGGGGAGAGAGGGAAAAAATATTAGGCCATGCATTTGATATCTTATGGGTATCTTATGATATCTTATCTTATGATATAAGATTAAGATATTAAGATATCTTATGATATCTTATCTTTCCAAATATATATCCTCTCCCTTCTTAAATGGTCACATTTCCAGAAGCCTCTGTAGCTGTTGGAGGGTCACCCTTGCAAAGCCTAGAGACCCTGCCTCACGGTGTCTCTGCGATAAAGCAAGGCTGAGGCTCTTGCCAGGTGAGGCGGTGGGGAGACAACAGACTGAGGGGCTCAGGCAGCGATGAGGACCTGTGACCCAGAGCAGGCTGCAGGGCCCGGGAGCGGCCAGAGAGGAAGGACACAGTCTCTCGTATCCAAGCTGTTCCAGGAAGGGCCTCCAGCATGTGCAGGGGAGCTGCCCAGCAGATGGTGGGAGAGGCCACGGCCACACTATGGAAATGGCCCCCTGACCTGACCATCTGTCCACGTATCTACTCAAGACTGAACTGTCCCTGACAGGGCCGAGCCCCTAAAAAGCTCCAAGGAAAGTCAGGTTTTCTAAGACTTATGAGGATTGTTTCTCAGGTTTAATTTTCCAGCTAGAAATGAAAAGTTCCTGTTCTCCAAGCAGATACTGAAGCAATGTCAAATATCAGATTGGGTTGGCTGGGAATTTGGAGGCTTGAGAAACAGAGTGAGGGGCAGGGGGTTGAGTAACACCGCGGGGTGGGAGGCTGGATGAGATGACCGCATGTGCCCCGCTGGAGACTTCTAAAATCTCCACCATGAAATCACTCCCTGATTAAAATGCAATTCTAGATGGCCTGAGTGAGTACATACTAATGAAAAAATTAATGATGGTTTCTGGAGCCCCACACGCTCATCAGTAAGTTTCTGCAGACCTGGAATTCCTCTTCTATTCACACCCAGGCTCCCCAGGCTCCCCAGGCACCCCCGGGTGGCCCACTGACTGGAATGTCTGAGATAGTTTACCTGTGATGCTGAACCCATTTTTGAATCCATCCTGTTCCACCGCAAACATCCATCCAATGATGCCTCCGACAGGGGCCAGGGGAAGCAGAGAGTAGCCAACAGTCTCGGGAATGGTGCTGATGGCCGTGTAGGAGCGCCCGTGGTTCATCACCACGTAAGAGTGGAGGTCGGTGTTCTCAAAGACGATGGGGACCGGGCTGTTCCCCACGAAGATCCTTCCTTTCACCTTGCCGTTAACTCGCTGGGGGGAACCTGAGCAGGAAACAAAAGAGGCCAGCCTTTTCAAAAAGAATAACATGCCTGGTAGGACCTATACCTATATTTAAAAAATTTTTTTTTAAAGATTTTATTTATTTGTCACAGAGAGAGAGTGAGAGAGCACCAGCAGGCAGAGTGGCAGGCAGAGGAGGAGGAAGCAGCAGGCTCCCCACTGAGCAAGGAGCCTGACGTGGGAGTCAATCCCAGGACCCTGGGATCATGACCTTAGCTGAAGGCAGACGCTTAACCAACTGAGCCACCCGGGCGTCCGGGACCTGTACCTGTAAAGCAAAGAGGCAGAACAGCATTGGGGTAAAGGGCTTTGGGTTAAGTCAAAGTAGTTGTCCTCAAGAGGACAGTACATACAACCATCTGTGAGCCTTAGAAATTCCAGCATCTTGCCTTTCTCCCATGCTGATGGGTAACAGCATGGAAGGAGCTCCAACAGGAGCCGCTGTGTGATGGAGGAACTTCGGGGGCAAATGAAATAATCTCAGAAGAACTGTGTCACGGATGATGGAGAACTAGGTGATCCCATCACTGATCCCTTTTGAGCGTCTAAGGGACAGAATGAGTAATGTGGGTGGGACAGAGGGCCACAATGGATAGTCCTGGGGACCTGGGACATTGGGCGGCCTGATCTGTCACACATCTTAACACACAGCTCGGGCTCAATTATGGTCCTCTCGCAGAGCGTGAGGACTGTCCGTCAGCCCAAGCACCAACAGCCAAAGGCACCGCAGATGTGCACCACACAGATGTGGCCCATGGCCCAGGACCAGCTTGTAGGCTGGGGTGTGTTCATGGCTGATTGTTCCATTCAGACAATTGGGAAAGATATGCAACCTACTATGGAAATTTAAAAGCTTTCGTCATAAATTACCAAATAATATATAAAGAATAACATTTTTGTTTTAAAAAACACATTAATAATAAATGTCAGCATATACCTGGGGGAAAATACCGGAAGAGATATACACAAAACTGCCAGCAGGGGTTAACTCAGGGCAATACAGTAAACTTTCATTTGCCTCTATGTTTCGTGAAGATCTAGGAGTTGCATATGTTCCTGTTTAATCAGGAAAATGTCAGATCTAAAGAAATGAAGTTGTTCTTGCATTCCAATAAGAAAACTTGGGGGGCCTGGGGGCTCAGTGGTTTAAACCTCTGCCATCAGCTCAGGTCATGATCTCAGGGTCCTGGGATCGAGCCCCGCATCGGGCTCTCTGCTCAGCAGGGAGCCTGCTTCTTCCTCTCTCTCCTCTCTCTGCCTGCTCTCTGCCTACTTGTGATCTCTTTCTATGTCAAATAAATAAATAAAATCTTCCCCCAAAATTTAAAAAAATAAGAAAACTGAAGGTTACCATATGATCCAGAAATTCCAACTCCTAGATATATTCCCCAAAGAACAGGAAAGCTAGGTCCACACAAAAACCTGTACACAAATGTTGTTAGTAGCCTTGTTCATCATGGCCAGAATGCCTATCGCTTTGTATGACCCCGCAACAGAACACATAGCTAGAAGAAAGGAACCAAATACTGACAGGTGCCAAAACACGGATGGACCCTGGATACACCCGCTAAGTGAAAGAAGTCAGACTCAGAAGGTCACATATTGTATGATTCCGTGGAATGAAATGGAAAGTTTTCTGAAGAAGACAACCCATCATGAGAGGGTGTGGATCAGTTGCAGACAGGGGCGGGGGACCTGGGGGAAATGGGGAAGATGGCTAGTGGATACAGCGTTTCTTTCTGGACTGATAAAAATATTCTACAACCAAACAGAGAGGATAGTTGCCCAAATGAGTGAAGAGCCGGAAACCCACCAAAATCTATGCTTTAAACAAGGGTGTTAATTATATCTTTAAGAAAACTGAAGGACCATAGAATTGAGGGTCTATTTCTGGGCTCTCTATTCTGTTCCACTGGTCTATATGTCTGTTTTTGTGATGTTCACAATAGCCAAACTATGGAAAGAACCTAGATGTCCATCAACAGATGAATGAATAAAGAAGAGGTAGTATATATATACAATGGAATACTATGCAGCCATCAAAAGAAATGAAATCTTGCCATTTGCAATGATATGGATGGAACTAGAGGGTATTAGGCTGAGCGAAATAAGTCAATCAGAGAAAGACAATTATCATATGATCTCCCTGATATGAAGAATTTAGAGGCAAAGTTGGGGGTTTGGAGGGTAGGGAAGGGAAAAAATGAAACAAGATGGGATCGGGAGGGAGACAAACCATAAGAGACTCTTAATCTCACAAAACAAACTGAGGGTGGCGGAGGCGGGGGGAGGGGAGGAAGAGGGCGGTGGGGTTATGGACATTGGGGAGGGCATGTGCTATGGTGAGTGCTGTGAAGTGTGTAAGCCTGACGACTCACAGACCTGTACCCCTGGGGCTAATAATACATTATATATTAGTTTAAAAAAAAGGTAATAAAAAAAAAAACTGTAGGAAGAGGTCAGTAAGTCACCTTGGGCTGTTTAGGTTTGATGCAGAATCAAGTTCGATCAGTTATCAATTGCCCATACATTGGTTCTCTTCCTAGATTACCAGGGACAGGGCGTTCATGCCCGGCTCCTTCCTTTGGGACTCAGCAGAGTTTTCGGAATGCAGGAAGTTCCCAGTAAAGTCTGCTGAGTAACCCTGGACAGATGGGCTCACCTCTGAGCACCATCACCCGTGTGCAGAACTTTTGCTGTGTTCAGTACACCCAAGCCATTAAGCAGGGTCACTGACCAGACAAGACATACTCGATACACACAGTACTTCTGCACACAGATCGTGTCATTACCCTGGGGAGTGCTATGCAGTTGGAAGACTAATATCGAAAAAATGCATCCCCCAAACAATTACAGAAACAAGCAGGAAAGCCAAGCGAAGGAAACCAAACATATTTTTTCCACCAAACCTTGAGCCAGAAAAAAGTTTTAAAAGTAGCAAGAATCTAACAAATATTTAAACCACAGAACTATTACAGGGCGTGTATATAATGTCAAAATATGCAGCTGGACAGTCTGTTAGAGCTGAGCTTGCCACCAAACAAACAGCTCGGCATTTCCAGCTCTGATACTGGCGTGGGAAGAGCTAAGGAGGTTGTTCCTTGAGAATGAGCTCTCCTTGCAGATTCTGGAAGCTTCTCTCAGGGTGAGAGAAGTACAAAAGCCAAGGCTGAAACAAAGAAGCAAAAGCACATCAAACCTGGGGTGGTGGGATTTAAAAGAAAACAGAACATATTTACAGAAGTTCGGAACATCCCCCCGAATTTACATGAAAAGTAGACATCATTTGCTTTCATTTCTTCAGATGGTATTTAGCAAAACTGACTTTATCTCACTGTGACCCAGAAGGAAACTTTTTTTAGCAAACTGAAATAACTGATTTAACTACAGCTACGGCTGGCGATGTGAAAAACAGAAACCATTCCTCCGACTGAGTTTTATTTAGTCGAATTTTGCAGAACCGTTGAGGTTCCTCATTCAACACGAGGAAAATGACCCAGTGAGTGACAAGTGAGGTGACTTGGTGTCTGAGGGGACAAAAAGGTTCAGTAGGGTCGGGTTTTTGTTGCTCTTGTTTTAATTTTAGTTTATAGCCCCAGGCTCCCAGAGGTCCCCTCTCTGAGTATCATTATCCTGACCCTCTAGGTTTTCACCGAGATTCTCCTGCTCACCCGAGAGGCTCAACACCGGTTGGTCCTCTTGGGGGCAAAGCGCGGAATGATGCCGACCTACAGCTGAGTGGGTTTTGGCATCAGCCCCACAATGGGTCTGGTGCTCCAGAATTAACCGGCGCACCCCTTATGCCCCGCCATCAGCATGCTGTGACTTCAGGGGCACGACCAGAGGACAGCCTGAGGGGAAGGGTGCTGGATACACTTTCCCCACTACGAGCTTTGGTCCACGCCTGCCCACTGTGGTCCCGCTGGGGTTTCACAAGCCCTTGGGTCTGTGAACAATGCTACGGAAGAGGTTGGAAAGAAACAGAGGAAAATGAGAGGCATTAACCATGCCTGGTGCGGGCTGCATTCTTTTAAGACTTCAGCCTTCGTCCCACACGAGGGGCAGCTGTGACGCTGGGCTCCCACAGGTAGTCATTTCCAAGACGGTGAAGGACAGAGCACAGGAAAGACCTCACCACAGTGCAAAAGAGGGCATTCCCTGAGAAACGGGCTTTAGAGAAGGATGAGAAAGAACAGAAGAGAGATTAAATATTAAAATCTAGTATCTACGAAAAACACTCCTCCCCCTTTGGAGAGCTGGGTAAAGGTCAACATTTCAAAACAAACCTCAAAACAAAAACTCCACTCCCTCCTTCTCCCCACACAAATGGAACACATAAAAGCCAAATGCCTTCTTTTCCTTCCTGAGAGAGAGAGAGAGAGAGATTGAGCGTGAGCAGAGGGAGAAGGAGAGAGGGAATCCAAAGCAGGCTCCACGCCCAGTGTGGAAGCCAACACTGGGCCTAATTTCACAACCCTGAGATCCTGACCTGAGTCGAAACCAGGAGTGGGACTGTTAGCGGACTGAGCCCCCCAGGCGCCCCCAAAGCCAATTACCTTCCGCAACACACTGCCGGCCGTTGCCGGTGTAGCCGGCCACGCAGCTGCAGCAGAAGCCCGTGGCGAAGTCCCTGCACTCGGCGTGCACGGAGCACTGGTGTCTGTTGTTGGCGCACGTCTGGCGGGAGTCCGTGTTGTAGCTGAACACTGTTGGGAGAAAACACAGCGCACCGTCAGCACTTTGCACGGCGGCGGGCCAGGCTTCCCTGTCCTGTGCGTGTCAAGCCTTGCAGGAGTTCCCATCTGCGAGGGGGATTCTGGGCCAGGCTCGCCGCCGATAGCCACCTAGTTCCTGCGGTGGCTCCTGTAGTCCAACCACCAAGGCAAATGGATCCAGAAGGAGTCCGAGAAATCACAGTGGTATTATTTAAAAATGCTATAATCCAATGGATTGGATCACCGAATCCATATTATCACTATCAATACTAGGTCAGTGCCACCCAATATCAACCTTAATATGGTATCCGTGTAATGTGGTCAGATTAGCTTCACATCTTGGGACACAACTCAAATTTTTTTTTTTTTTACTATCTTTTAATTGTGGTTAAAAATAATTATATATATATGTGTGTATATATATATATATATATATACACACATACACATATATCTTAAAATTTGTCATTTTAATGACCTGAAAATATTTTAAAACTTTCCCCTTTTTCTCCCCCAGGAGAAAATTCAGAAGCTCTTACACGCAGAAGCTGATTAGAAATAATTCCCTAGTCACACTTGGTCTAAAGCTCTTTGACCCAAGAAACAAAAAGAATTTCTATTTCAAATGCCTACCTCCTGGCTTCATTGTGTTAGAATTATGAATCGTCTCAATAAATTTAATAATCCAGAGCAAATTAACTTAGAATGAAGTTCAAAAGCACAAGGAGCCAGAGGGGGGAAATGGGCTTTTCGAGGGGATAATGATCCAATTTATAATTGAGTGTTATGAGGGAAGAAAAAAGTAAAGTTTAACCTAGGTAGATGGGATTCATCTACACAGGCGGAGATTCGTCTACACAGGTGGGAATTTCCAGTGCGTATAAAGGAGGCGTTTGGCGCTGGGAACACTTGGGCCCTAAGCTGAGCACACGACGTGACTGACGACTTCGGCTCCAGCTGCGGCCTGGCTCCCAGCGGGTCCCTCACGGCCTGCGAATCTGTGGGTGACTTTTCAAGTAACACCAGGAATGTATGGCTGCCTACAGAAAACTTTATTTTCTCATAAAAATAGTGAAAGAAAGCCATGGGACAGAGGAACAGAAAAACATCTGTTTTAGACACATCGGGGGTTCAAATCTAGGCTTTTAGCAGGACCAAGTACTATCTTTATTCCTCCCTAAGTCGTTAGTGCTAGCTCTGATCTCATGTCAAAGCGATAGCGTCACAGATAAGAATCCCACAGACACCTAGATAGGCGAAGAGCAGAGTAAGACTCCAGATGGATCCACATGGGCGAGTCAACATACCCCCATGTCTGGGGGGATTAGTCTGGAACGAGCTATTTAAGGGCAGAGAACTGTGTGCTGAGAGCTGTTAGCGTCACCCCAGGAAATCCGGGTTGTGGAGGGGAGCTCTGAACCATGAACCCATGTCCTCCTCATGCCATAAAGGGTAACTTCTCCATGTCTGTGCCTTGGAAGTTGAGCAAGCACAGTTCCTGGGGCCACCAGATCCTGTCTGAGCTTTGGGATACTCAAAGAAGAACAGACAGTTAGAATGACTGCTCTGAAGCAAATCAGAAGAAGTAAAGAGAAGTAAAAATTGAGTGAATCTTGTGGATGGAGTTGAGTCCCCTGGGGGCCTTATAACCTCGTACTAGAATCAAAGCATCATGTGGAGGCTTGGACCATCTCATGTACGTGGATGTCAGAGGTTACAGGTCAGCCTGAAGCCGAATCAGTCCTTCAGCTCAGTTTGAACATCTGGTATGAGACAAATCAAAGCACGCTGGCGTGCCAATGGTTTTTCCCTCAAAAATGTAACAAAAATCCGACAGAATATGGTTGACAAGAAAAGATTGTATTTTAAAAGTATCTTTCAGAAAAAGGCATCTCTAAAAGGGTAACTCCATTGGTTTTGTATTTTTACATCTTCACAAACCAACTCCGAAGCTGACAGGACCTGGAGGAAAAAATAATCAACCATCCTCATTCCAAAACCAAGAGGAAACAAATGTCAAAGATAAAAACGGGGTAAATAGCCAAAGAAATTTCTAAACTGTTTTTTCAGGTGGGGGAATCTATTTCTGATCCCACAAGTCACAAACAAGAAAATCTGACTTTCAAAGTAACTCCAAAGCAATTTTCTCTTTAAAACAGGACCAAAAGGGAGTCAGGAGAAACTTGAAAGGACGCCAGCTCAGCAGCCTGGTAGCCGCAGTCCTAATCCCCAAAGATCCCTCGGAGTCTTTGAAGCCATCAGGCCCGTCCAGTGAAGCCCACAGCCGCGAGGGCCGCCCCTCTGTCCTCAGCTCTCAACCTCCCAAAGCGTCATATAAGGTACGCGACAGACACCCTCCAGCAGAACTCGCGTCGGGAGACCCAACTGCCCCTGGACAGACCCACCCACTGGGCGGCAAATGGCCTCACCCACTCCCGTCTCCTCGACTTCGTCCACGTCTATGACCTGCGCGGGCTGCCGGGGAAATGTCTCCGCGGGCGGCTGGAACGACCTGGTCCTCTCCGTGGGAGGCCTGGGGACTCTCTCGGTGGGCAGGCGGCGGGGGGCAAGGACACGGGGCGTGCTGTGCGTGTCTGGGTCTCCCCTCCCCCGAGCCTCGTGGGGGAAAGGGGTCGTGCTCGCGTCCTCCAGGTCCAGCTGTGTCGCCGACTCATAGTCCTCGTCATCGTACTCCGCTCCGTCGTCCAGTCCGAGGCTCACGTCGGAGGGCACCACGCCGCTGGCTGTGGCGGGGCTCCCAATCTCAAACACCCAGACGCCCTGCTGCCCTGAGTTGCTGCTCCTGGAGTAAGGACAGGTTTCTTAGAAACGGGCCAGCAACCCACAAGCCGCCCCCACTACGCAAGCAGGAGGAGTCCCAGGGATCTGGGTGTCAGCCTGAAACCCACTGCCTGCTTTGTCTTGGTCTCTGGTTCTGGCAGATAAGTTCCTAAAATCCTCGTCATCTCCGTCTCTCGCATGCTAATGAGATGACAGGTGGCAGGGACCCTAGGGAGCTTCAGGATGGAGGCTGGATGGCCGCTTCCATCCAGCGGGACACGATGAGAGGGTTGGAACTTTCAGCCCATGACCTGACTTCCAGAGATGGGAGAGGGGTTGGAGACGGAGTTAACAGCCAATGGCCAAGGAGTCCATCAAACACGTTTATGTAATAAAAACCCCTAAACGATGAGGTTGGGAGAGCTCTGGGATTAGAGAGCACAGGAGGATGGTGTGCCCAGAGCTGGCATAGAAGATTTAAGCCTCTTCTCCCCTCAATACCTTGTCACGTGCATTCCTTCTATTTGCCTGTTCCTGAGTTGTATCCTTTAAAATAAACTGGTGATAGTAAGAAAAGTGCTTTCCTGAGTTGTGTGAGCCACGCCAGCAAAGTTATGGAACCTGGGGTGGGGGGTGTTCCAGAAACCCCTAACTTACAGCTGGCAGACCAGATGTGCAGGAAGTACAGCACCTGGAGCTTAGGGCTGGCTTCCGAAGTGGGGCCAGTCTCGTGGGGTCTGTGCTCAGCCTGGGCTGTCTGCATCAGAACCCAGCTGAATTGTAGGACAGCAAAGGGATGCCGGGAGAGCGAGAGAATCGGTAGGTATTGGGGGAAAAAAACCCCATCCACGTGGTGTCAGAGTGTTGTGAGTGAACATAGTACAGACTTGGATTATCGGAAATGCCAGCTCTATCAGCTGTGGAATCTTGGACAAGTCTCAGTTTACCTTTTCCTGTCCCTCTAGTGAAGTGCAAAGGAGATTCAGATCCGAAAGGCCTTGTGCAATTAAAAGCCACAGTAGAATGACCCTAATCACTCCTTCCTTCTCCACCATTTTTACTGTGCGTCTGTGTCTATGACTGGAAGCTCTCCTCCCGCAACTATGGAAAATGACCAGCTTCTACATGGGAAAAGAGGGGACAGACATTACCTGGTGGAGAATCCTGAGTAAAACATTGGGGGTGGGATAGGGGAGGAGGAATCGAGAAAGCCTGCAGAAGGAGGGTGGTGTGTGCTTAGTCTGCCTGTCCAAGGACTCCGGGAAAGGCAGCGGTGTGCAGGGACCCACTAGCCTGCTCAAGAGATCCAACGGTTACGTTTTAGTAATTTTGCAAGCCAGTTATTAAACAAAGTCACTGCAAAAAATTAAAATCACAGAAACTTACAATCCCATAAATGATTATAAAAACGAAGGCCATAAACACTTGAAACTCATCACACTGAATTATTTTACTATGATCTGTGTTCTGGAAGTTAGTTAAGTCTACTGCATCTGTGTGGTGTGAAGAACGGTTCTCTTCTCAGCTTCCTGTGGAGCTAGATAACACATGAAGCTGGCACCTGGCCAGGCGAGAAGTGATCACACCAGTGAAACAGGCAAGCCCCAGAAACGAGGGCTCTCCCCACCGCACAGAGCCCCTTGCTAAGCATACCATTAAGCCAAGGGCAGGCAGGCTTTATTTAGATTTAGTTGGACTAATATGAAATTGGGAGGGAGGGTGTTCTCTTCACTTTTTAAGGCACAATGAATGGGAGGGGAAAGATTCTAGTTTTAGAAGAAAGCAGTCCTGCTTTCCCCACTTTTCCCAGATTCTGCAAAATAGTCCAAGAGAACCCTAATTCTTTTTTTTTAAGATTTTATTTGTTTATTTTATTTATTTGTTTTATTTGTTTTTTAAGATTTTATTTATTTGCTATTTATTTGTTTATTTATTCATTCGTTTGTTTAAGATTTTATTTATTTGTTTATTTGTTTGTTTGTTTATTAGTAGGCAGAGAGGCAGGCAGAGAGAGAGAGGGAAGCAGGCTCCCTGCTGAGCAGAGAGCCGATGCAGGGCTTGATCCCAGGACTCTGAGATCATGACCTGAGCCGAAGGCAGAGGCTTTAACCCACTGAGCCACCCAGGCGCCCCGAGAACCCTAATTCTGTT
Source organism: Meles meles (assembly GCF_922984935.1). Lineage (NCBI taxonomy): Eukaryota > Metazoa > Chordata > Mammalia > Carnivora > Mustelidae > Meles > Meles meles. Next base: position 6,563,386 of record NC_060078.1, read on the forward strand.
GTAAGAATTTCTTCCCTCGTCCATGTGGAGGGAGAAGGTTTTTCTCAGCCTGGGTTCACAGCAGGAGACAGGCTTTGATTAGCGTTTATTTCTAACTGTAGACTCACAGAGGAGCTGGTAGAAACTTCCAGATGAGCATGGTATCTGAAAAAGGGAATGTCTGTTCGTTCTGAGAGTGCATTACTTTGAGTTCATCAGGAAAAAAGCACTACATAATATAAAAACTGTATACATTTAAATCTCTGAGAACATTGTTAGGTAATGTTCTTTAGTGCCCACCATATCATCCTTAGTAAGAAAATGATCGTCTTCACTATCAAATGATCATCAAGGGGAGAACAAAGAAAGCATACTTGGCCAAATTTCCAATTGATTCTCTGTCGTTAGCAAATATATTATAAGCTCCTTCACTCTTCCAGAATAATCCCTGTACACCTTGACTGAATGCAAGCACAGCGGGAACCTGGCTCTCGTCCTTCTTCGAGAACGTCGTATAGAACTGTAGACCGTCTTCAGGATAGAGGAAGATGGCATAGGAGCTGGAGTCAGAGGAGGCCAGAACAGCCTGGAATGTATTTCTCTGTGAAGATGAGTTGAGATTCAGTTACTCAGGTATATATCGATACATTTAAATTATTCGATTCATCAGACTATACAGAGAAAGCCCAGAGCCGGCCGTTGTCTCACCTCATTCTAGAAGAAGTATTTTTGTAGCAAGAACCAGGTACTCCAGGACGGCTCCACTTAAATATCTCTAAGGCTTTGTCAACATGAAAATTTCCAGTCAGTTAATGAATCACCTTCTGCATGAAGGGTAGCCAAAAATTCTAGAGATGGTACCTCTGGATGGTGGCCTAAATCTCATGCCACTTAGCAAATTCTTACCCTTAGGATTTGTTTCCGTGGCCATTAAACATATTAACAACACTCACCATTCGTCATACATTTATTGAGCCCAAGCAACATACAGTAAGTGCCCGAAGCTGGTGGGGGGGAGCAGAGGAGGCTGTGCGAGTCTAGAGGATCAAGTATGGGTTGGACACCAGTAGTGGGGGTCAGGGAGAAGACGCTGCAAGCAGAGAGGACAGGAAATACAGGATCCTGGGGCCGGGAGGGGCGGGGGGTTGGGGGGGCAGGATTCCTGATCAGAGAGCTGCAGACAATTTGACACAGCTATGGCAAAGGGTGTGCAGAAAAGGAAGGGTAAGGGGAGATGAGGCCCAAGAGGGGGGCAAGGGCTCTGTACACGGGGCTGGGTCCTCACTACTTAAGTAGAAGGGACACACACTTGGGAAATTGAAGGTTTTAAGCAGTTTTCAAATAGAGCACTCAGATAAAAAAAGCAAGATGTGTCTTGCAGGCCCATAACAGGCTTTCCCAAAGGGTGTTCTGCGGGACGTAATGTATCTTATTTGGGAGGGAAAAAAGAGTATGGCCAAAAGGTTTGGGGACGGCTGAATTTTTTTTTTCTTTAAAATTAAGCAGGTTTCTTTATTGCAGGGCTTTTCAGAGTGAGTCATCAAGGGGGAGATCAAGTTTTGCATTTCCGGAACTTATCTGAGCGTGGGAGGACTTTTTTTCAAGGACGATCTTGTAGGACTGGTGATCTGTGGTACCCACTTTGACACATCCCCTGTCCCAAACCTGAAACATCTCTATTTAAATGGCGTGCTTTTGGCCCTTTCCAGTTTCTCTCTACTCTGTAATACTATAAAAACTAAATAATGGTGGGGTGAAATTGCTTTTTCTAAGGAGAAAGAGAGGCATGTCCCAGAAAGTTACCTTAGACCTAGAGATGACTTTTTGACCTACTCAAGTGTCTCCCTTCCTTCAAGGAAGACCAAAGTGTGAGAAACCAACCTGTTGAATATTTGCCCTTGTACCTGGGAGAGCCTTACCTTGCCTTCCTGGTCGGGGTCCTTGCTGGGTCCCTGGTAGGGAGCCACAGATTCCCAAGTGACAACCACCGCGCTACTGGGCTGGAAAGGGACTTCTGGGAACCCTCTCTGGACACACTCTGCAGCCAGCTGAGTGACGGACGGGGATAAGTCTTCCCGATAATAAACCTTCCCGAGGCCATCTGTCGTGTCCAAGTCCGCCAGGAAAGGTGCGACCACTCCGAAGGTCGGTGGGAAGAACCCCGGAGAGGATTCTTTGGCTGGGGGTTCACTCATGGCAATGATGCCATTTGTGGTGACCTATATAAAACAAAGCAGAGTTAAGAGGAGAGTGGGAAAAAAACGTCTTTCTTGGGGACTCTGAGCTCCCACGCACAGAATACTGTCACAGGACCCCCCAGTCTGTCAGATACAATAGAACTGGAGAAGGACATGACTGCGAATTATGAAATTCAGCTCGTCTCCTAGGCAGGATGGGCTGGTGGAGGGGGCGTGGGGCAACAGTCACAGGACCTGACTCTGGCCCATACACAGCCATCACTGGACCTTGGATATGTGTCTCGAACTTCGAGTCTTGGGTTTCCCATGTGTGCCTGCTTTGCACGCGAAGCACCACTCAAACCTAAGCCATTACTGAAGGCTTCACTAGCAGCACCTGGGTGGCTCAGTGGGTTAAAGCCTCTGCCTTCGGCTCAGATCATGATCCCAGGGTCCTGGGATCGAGCCCCGCATCGGTCTCCCCGCTCAGCTGGAAGCCTGCTTCCTCCCTTTCCCACTCCCTATGCTTGTGTTCCCCCTCTCGCTGTCTCTCTCTCTGTCAAATAAATAAGTAAAATCTTTTAAAAAATACATATAAATAGAGCCTTCACTAATTTACCCGACAAACTGATAACCGTTACAAACCAGAGCTGAGCTAAGTGGTGTGGGTCCCACGATGTATAGTACACGGTCTCTCGTTTCAAGGAACCCACGATCCAGAAGAATATGGGAAAGGACTGACACACACAGATGATGATATAATGAGTCATGGGGTCAGGAAGTCACTTTGGGGGCACGTGGCTGGCTCGGCCGGTAGAGCATGAAGCCCTTGATCTCAGAGTCGTGAATTCAAACCCCACTTTGGGTGTAGATCTTACTTAAAATAACAACAATAAATAAGTATATAAATTGAAAGGGCATCTGTTAAAAGGAGGAAGTAGATTTGAATGGGGCCTTGGGGTATCAGTAGTTACTGTGGAGAGTTTAATGTGTCAGAGTAAGAGCTAACACTGAATGTTCATCAAGTTGCAGGCATCTTATTAGCATTGAATTCTCAGAAGAACTCCGTAAGACTAGAAACTACTATGATCCACATTTTCCTGATGGAGAAAATTAGGTAAGTTAAATCTGTCCAAAGTTACCAGTAACTGTCAGTACTGGGATTCACACCCAGGGAGCCGGACTCCAAAGCTGGCCTCTTAATCACTACACACAACCTTCTTGAAATCAGTTCTAACGGCCTATAAAAGAGATTGGCGTTCTTACCCAGCTAACCCCACACTGCTGGGAAAAAGGGAAGGGGACAAAGACCCCCTTGATTGTTGGAGGGTACTCAGGGGTGGGGTTACTTGGGTTCCCTACAAAGCCATGCTAAGAATGAGGCTCTGAGCCCCCCCTTTCTTTTTAGTGCACAACACTAAAGTTGTGCTCAACACTAAGCTGAAGACACGGAACACCACTTCAGTGCCCCTTTTATTTGAGAATCTGTGAATTTAAAAAAAAAAAAAAAAGCCCAAATCAAATGGGAGAGACTTTGCAAATGGCCCCTGGTCTGCACTTTTAAGAGGCGGGGGGATCAGAAGAACGTGAAAGCAGAAAAGGGGCTCGTTCCTGGGCAGGGGTTGACTGGAAAGCCTGTGGGTTTTCCAAGTCACTTACTTCCCTCCCTGCCCCTCCCACACAGCCTTCTCCCCTCCTGCCTTCAGACCTCACCCTTAGAGGAGGGGGTGGGGGGGGACACAGAGAGGAGGAACCATGACAGGCCAAGAACTGGGTGGCAAGGATCGAAGGGGTGGCGTGGATCTGGGCCCAGGGAAGGGAAAGGAAGAGAGTCCAGGGAGTTGCGGAGTTGGTGTGGGGACTTGGCAGAAGCCCTGCTCCCTTCTTACCCGTCTTCCTGGGCTGTTAACAGTGCAGGGGCACAGCTCCCAGCACCACGGGCCGGCGGCGATTTTCTGGAGTCAGGGAAGGAGCTCGGCCTGCTCCCCCCCACAACCCCGGTCCCGCCAGCCTGTCCACACCTCTCCCGGCTGCGGGGACATCCCAGTGGGGCTGCCGTGCGGGGGCGTGGGAAACAGCTCGTTTCCCAAGCCGGCAGAAGCTGGCTGTTCCCGCCGCTGATGGGAAGCGAGTACACGGAGGCCACAGATGGAAAACTCGGTTTTAAACAAGCTGTTTTCCAGTGAGGTTGAAGTCGGTTCAACAGTTCTGAAAACACGGGTGTCTTTTAGTATTTCGAATCTGGGCACAGGACCGTGTCTCTTATCACAGGAATGCTCTGGGAATCGAGGTTTGAGACAAGTATCGAGAAACCAATGCTTTGGACACAGACCACATAACCCTCATTAGTATTAGTGCTGCAAAATCATTTTTCAGCCCTTTTTTATGGCATTTGCAACTCAGCCGTTGGTGATAAAGAAAGAGGACGGCAGAGACAGATGTCAGAGACAGAACACCCGGAAGGTTCATTTGACTCTGAGCTTTAAACTTTTCCCCAGTCAGTGTTCATTTGTTTGTTTGAGATCGAACAAAAGCACGGCTGACTTGAATAATACTCTCTTACCCTTGGGAGCCAATCGCACCACACTAATCTGTCGAGCATGTGATGCTCCCGTCGTCTTGCTCTTTTTCTCCATCTTCTCAAAGTTGAGCAAATCAACAGAAGCATGGGGAACACGGAGGGAAGGGCCTGTTAAGTACTTAGGAGGCCACGAGGACGGACTCCCTTTGTCCCCCATGTCCTGTGTGTCCCACCTGGGGTCCCCGGCACTTGCTCCATCCCCACGGCCAGCGGCACCTGCTCCCCAGGCCTCACGCTTTCACGCCCTCCTGGGCCCAGTGAAGCACGGCCTCTAAGAGAGCCTTCTCATCTACCCAGTGTGGCTCCGCCTGCTCACCCCTCCTCCCTTCCCTCACTCCTTGAGCCCCCATTTCTGTCTCCACTTCCTGTGTGTTGCCCTCCGAGCGCGGACCACCATGTGTAATGACCTTATTGACTCGTCTGCTGGCTCTGCTACTTTTGCCCCGAGGCGGTATGTCCCTTCCTGGCTGGGACCATGTCCACCTTAGTCACTGCTGGAGCTGCAAAGCCTCTACACCACCTGGTGTGCGTTAGTCCCCTCCCTTCCTGACCTCCTCCAGACGGTGAGGGTGGGGAGGTTCAGACAGAATAAGGCCCAAATACCAAGGCTGTGTGAGAAATAGTGCCTGAACATGTGTGAATTCCATTCAAGACCCTCATGGAAGATGCCAGCATTATGTATCACGGCTCCTTCCCACTGGAGCACCACGCCGATCACTAAAACAGAGTCGGCATAATGACCCGATGACTCAAAGCCAAGCAAGTCTCCAGATCTAACTCCCAGTTTACAAGTAAAAGAGGGGACAGAAGGACTTGTTCAGTGATACTATAGGGACATGACCAGCCAAACCCAGAACACGGGACATGGTGAAGGACAAATACACAGTTTCTTCAATAAACAGATTCCAGAAAAGAAGGTGGTGAGGGGGACCTGTAGGTTTAAGAAGTCCTAAGAAAACTACCTGCCAGGGGCGCCTGGGTGTCTCAGTGGGTTAAACCTCTGCCTTTGGCTCGGGTCATGATCCGGGGTCCTGGGATCAACCCCCGCATCGAGCTCTCTGCGCGGCAGGGAGCCTGCTTCCTCCTCTCTCTCTGCCTACTTGTGATCTCTGTCAAGTAAATAAATAAATAATCTTAAAAAAAAAAAAAAAAAACAGAAAAGAAAGAAAGAAAACTATCTGCCAGATCTGGGTCCAAGGTCAGACTGGACCCGACTTAAGCTGGGCTGGGTCCAGTAGGAGGCTTTGAATGAATAAAATTTCGTTTTAAGGCTGAACAAACAGGTTAACCCTACCAAAGATAATCTTGAAATAAAGGCCACAGTGCAGACCTTTTAACCTCGATAAGCTTAGCCATTTATGAGGTACCCTAGAGAAAAAGAGGTCTCAGCCAAGCACTCACCATAAAAAGTAGAGAGAAAATGATTTCTCCTGCCCTCCCGCCTCTGGTGACTGGGATGTGACCTGCCAGGACACCCCACTCGCTCCAGAGCATGCAGATGGGATCCTGGCAAAACTGGCAAAAGTCGGCAAAGGGTGAGAATTCTTGCCAAAGTCAGCTCTCCCAGATCTCTATCTGCACAGCCTGCTTGAGAGAGGAAGGTCAAATTTCATGTTTTCCTGTCCTTTCCAGATTCAGATTGGCAGACAAAAACATGTGTAACAATTAGGTCTTTGAATTGTGACTTGCAGATTTACTTTTGGGTACCCATTGGTTGTTGATGCTTTGTCTCTCTAAGGAATATCTACTGCCTTCTTATTTATCTGGTTTTGTGTCAGGTGGGGGCCCCCCAAAGCTGGCCAGACAGAGATGTGTGTTGCCCTCCATTTGCGGCTAGGGTCCTATCAACTATTGCCAACTCTCTGGAGAATTGTCTAAGTCTTCCTTTCTTTTGGTTATCTTTGGGAGTGGCTAGGGGAATTACTTTGGTGCGGCAGTATTCTTTGTACCCCCTTGGGGGGATGCCTCTTGCATCCAAGGGGTTGTTCAGTTCTGCTGGGAATATTGTTTCTGCCGGTTGAAACCTGATGAGATACTGGAAGGAATTTTTTTAAGTAGCTCTACGGTCAAAAGTTGGCCTAGTGAGAGCTGATAGCCAGAGATGATAGGAATATGTTTTTAGGATTTCTCACCTAAGCTAAAATCAAACTATAGACCCAGAGGAAAAGAAAAACATTCTGAAGTCTTTTGTGGAAGGATTTACTGCAGATCCAAATCTAGAACACGAGAACCTTTTGATTTTCACCTCGGTAGAAGACCTTCACCCTGATATAAAGAAGCAAACTGAAGATAATGTATGGAGATGGGAGGTTCCACCCCTTGATATCTTTAAGGCTAGATCCCAATTGTTTGCGGAATTAAGAGCAACTGTCCTTATCTCACAAATCTTTGCAAAACCAGCAACACACTCTAGAAACAATCCAAGTCTACCTATTACTATCTTCCCCCAAAACTCCCTATTCATCTCTGAATGCCTGCAGATATTGTAAAAGATCAGAACTTTGGAAAAAGAACTCGCCTGCTTTAGAGAAAATGAAGGAAAAATTTAAATAGCAAAGGCCCTACACTTCTGATAACAGAAAAATATACCCTAAAACTCCTAGAAGAAAACTTGCATTTCTTCTCTGTCCCAAGAAGATGAAAATATTACCTCATCCTTGAAATATAAAACACAGCCCACATTCACCTGAGACTGAAGGAAAAAAGGTGGGGAGAAGGAGGCTTTTTCAAAATATAAACACTTAAAAAATCTCACTCACCCCAAATCTAGCCCACAGCCTCCATAAGATTACTTGCCAAGGACAAATACAAGTTTTGCAGTCTCTTCCACAAATATTACTAAAAAGCGTTAGCCACCTGCCGTCTGACCAGATAAACTTTCCATCTGCCAGAAACAAAATGTGGATCCAACTGTCCTTCCATAAACTAGTGACTTTCGCAGTATCATACCAGTCCCACAGCTCAGATTTTAAAATGAAAGCTAGGAGATCTCTGTGTGCATTTGTCTGCATGTTGACGTATGTATACTGTAAGTGTGTGATTTGTCTTCTTCCTCCAGATGGTAATGCCAAAATGAATGTGTAAAGAGCTCTATTTAATTGGTTAAAGACAAACATGCATTATATCAATCAAGTGTACTCTCATAAATACAGAAACTAACAAATATTTTTTTTAAGATTTTTTTTTGTTTATTTATTTATTTATTTATTTATTTGACAGACAGAGATCACAAGTAGGCAGAGAGGCAGGCAGAGGGAGGAGGAAGCAGGCTCCCTGCTGAGCAGAGAGCCCGATGCGGGACTCGATCCCAGGACCCTGAGATCATGACCTGAGGCAAAGGCAGAGGATTTAACCCACTGAGCCACCCAGGTGCCCCTAACCCAAATGTTTTTAAAGCTTGTAAAGAAATCAATGAAACAGAAACCAAAAGAACAGTAGAACAGATCAACGAAACTAGGAGCTGGTTCTTTGAAAGAATTAACAAGATCACGAGACTTTCAAAAAGAAAAGAGAATGGACCCAAATTAAAAAAATCATGAATGAAAGACGAGAGATCACAACCAATACCAAAGAAATATCAACAATTATAAGAACGTATTATGAGCAATTATATGCCAACAAATTAGGCAATCTGGAAGAAATGGATGCATTCGTAGAGATGTGTCAACTACCAAAACTGAAACAGGAGGAAACAGAAAACCTGAACAGACCCATCATCAGCCAGGAAATTGAAGCAGTAATCCAAAATCTTCCAACAAACAAGAGCCCAGGGCTGGTTGCCTTACCAGGGGAATTCTACCAAACATTTAAAGAAGAATGAATACCTATTCTTCAGAAACTGTTTCAAAAAATAGAAATGGAATGAAAACTTCCAGAGTCTTTCTGTGAGGCTGGCATTACCTTGCTCCCCAACCAGACAAAAACCCCACCGAAAAGGACGATTACAGACCAATATCCCTGATGAACACAGGTGCCAAAATTCTCATCAAGATACTAGCCAACAGGATACAAGAGTCCATTGAAAGGATTGTTCACCACAACCAAGTGGGATTTTTCCTGGGCTGCAAGGGTGGCTCAACATCCCCAAATCAATGTGATACAGTACATTAATAAAAGAAGGGACAAGAACCATAAGATCCTTTCAATAGATGCAGAAAAAGCATTTGATAAAGTACAGCATACTTTCTTGATTAAAACTCTTCACAGTACAGGGGTAGAGGGAACATACCTCAATATCATAAAAGCCATCTATGAAAAACCCACAGCAAATATCATTCTCAGTGGGGGGAAAATTGTGAGCTTTCCCCGCTAAGGTCAGGAACATGACAGGGATGTCCACTGTCGCCACTGCTATTCAACATAGTACTAGAAATCTTAGCCTCAACAACCAGACAACAAAAAGAAATGTCCACAATAGCCAAACTATGGAAAGAACCCAGATGTCCATCGACAGGTGAATGGATAAAGAAGATGTGGTATACGTATACAACGGAATACTACTCAACTATAAAAAAAAAAGAAAGAAAGAAATCTTGCCATTTGCAACGACGTGGATGGAACTAGAGGGTATTATGCAAAATGAAATAAGTCAGTCAGAGAAAGACAATTATCATATGATCTCACTCATATACAGAATTTAAGAAACAAAACAGAAGATCATAGGGGAAGGGAGGAGAAAAATAAAACAAGATGAGACCAGGGTGGGAGAAGATGCATGAGAGACTCTTAATCATAGGAAACAAACTGAGGGTTGCTGGAGGGGAGAGGGTGGGAGGATGGGGTAACTGGGTGAGGGACATTAGGGAGGGCACACAATGTAATCAGTACTGGGTGTTATATAAGACTGACGAATCACTGAACTCTACTTCTGAAACTAATAATACATTGTATGTTAATCAATTGAAGTTAGATTAGAAAAATAAATACAATGTCAAAGATTTAAAAAAGAGAGAGAGAAATTAGGCCCTGCATGGAGCTCTGCACTGAACATGGAGCCTGCTTGGGGTTCTCTCCCTCCCTCTGCTCACCCCCCTCTTAATCTCCCTCCCACTCCCTCCTGGGATGGGTGCACACACCCTCTCTCTCTAATTAAAAAAAAGCTCCTAAAATCTTTTCGATAACTGGAAACCTGAGTTATACCGAGAAGAGCTAAATACTGGATATTCATTGACTCTCTAGATCACTTTCAAATAAAAGGAAATACTGAAACTAATTACTGAACCCAAGTTTATTTACCTGTGGTTTTCTTTTACAGAGGAACTCAAGATATTTGGGTCTATTTGTAAATATGTTCCAGGCCACACTGGAAAATTTATGGGGCATCTGGATGGCTTAGTCCATGAAGCATGTGCCTTCAGCTCAGGTCATGATCCTGGGGTCTTAGTATTGAGCCCCACATTGGGCTCCCTGCTGAGTGGGAAGCCTGCTTCTCCCTCTCCCTCTGCCCTTCTCCCCTGCTTGTGCTCACTCTCTCATGCTGTCTCTCTCTCTCTCTCTCAAATAAATAAATACAATCTTAAAAAAAAAAAAAAGGAGCATTTACTATTAGGAAGAATATCTGGAAATTATAAAATGTATTTATAAATTTGTCAGTCTACAATTTCTTACTTCTTAGTTTTCAATAGGAATTAAGGATTCCAATAATTAAGAATTCAAATTAATATATGTAATTAAGACTACTAGAAATAATAAGAGTTTTTAAAGCATGCTACAATATCAACGTATTCTGCTCTTGACAAGAGATTGTGAATGGTTTTTCTTTACCTTTTAAGTAATCTACCTGGAAAGCAAAGATTTTTGTCTTGCTAAAATAACTCACTGTGCTTAATGTTATCTTTCTCATGACTTTGATTACTTAAGAAAATATAGTCTTTTCAATAGTAAGAGACTGAAGTTTTGTTCACAACTATGTAACCTTCTATATTTGCCCTTAACATTGTCTATTGTCACTTTGACTAAATAATGAAGTATTAAATCATAACGATCTGTGATCCTACTTAATCAGATGTTCAAGCCTTTTGACATCTTCTAAAGTCAAATTCTTTAAAAGATTTTATTTATTTATTTGACAGAGATCACAAGTAGGCAGAGGCAGGCAGAGAGAGAGGAGGAAGCAGGCTCCCTGCTGAGCAGAGAGCCTGATGTGGGGCTTGATCCCAGGACCCTGAGATCATGACCCGAGCCAAAGGCAGAGGCTTTAGCCCACTGAGCCACCCAGGTGCCCCTAAAAACCAAATTCTTAATGGAGTTTTTTTGACCCCAAAGTAATTTTAAGATTTCCCAGAGGGTCCCTTCCAGATCTCAAAGGGACTCTCCCCTTGTAAAAGAGAGAGGTTAAATTGCTTAGGTTTACTTGGTATGCTCAAGTACATGGGGTTCATTGTCAAATAGGTGACAGCCCAACCAGGTGGTTAAGGACAGCCACTTGCTAGCAGCCCCAGGAAACTCAAGATGTCCTGGGGGCCTCATGAAGAGAGAAATTCACCCAAATCCATGGGTATTTTCAGGCTAAGTCTGACGGTGAGTCCTTAGCCTGGCTTCTGAGTCTGGAAAGGCTTTTAAAAGTCCAACCTAAGATTCCTTATGAAAAGTTCCAGCAGAGGTGCCTGGGTGGCTACTTACTTAAGTAAGTGTCTGAATCTTGGTTTAGGCTCAGGTCATGATTTCAGGGTCGTGCGATCAGGCCCTGCCTTGAGCTCTGTGCTCAGTGTAGACTTTGCTTGAGATTCCCTCTCCCTATGCCTCCCCGCCCCTGACAACTCATTGCAGCGAGCTTTCTCTCTCAGATAAATAAATAAATCTTAAAACAACAACAACAACAATAAAAAGTTCCAGCAAAGCAGATTTAAAAGGAGCCGATATAGTCAATCACTCATCTTGCTGCGCTTTCCACAAATAATCCGGTCAAATTTAACTTTTCAACTCATTTTGCAAACAGTTTAGTTTGCATGATTACCTTTGATAGAAATACGGGTGACTGGTTCAGAGAAACTAGTAACACAACCTTGCGGATGTCACATTCTACTCTTGTTCATCGTGTCTGAGAATTTGTTACATCCCTGTACACTGAACTGAATCCTCGATTCTTTGTGTTTCTTCAAATGTCTGGCTACACTTCCAGACTAACGTTTTCAATCTTCTCTCCCCCTTCTGATTTGGAATCACTACGAACAAAGACTGCCTTTGAATATCCCTGTAAGGGACCATACCAGGTCCTCCATACTGCCAAGAGGGCAGTTAAAGTTCAGGGACTTGAACCACGGGTCTCCCAGTTAAAAAGGGTTCCTCCAGACCCTTGGAAATGCACCCCACCTGGAGATATAAAATTAGTATCAACAAGGGAGGCTCCTCCCCATACACAGATGGCATCTTGAGGTGGACAGACCTCCCAAGGTCATGGATCAAGATCTTCACCTCCTGGGGGCCTTTTTGTCTTAGTCAATTAAGCATCTGACTCTTAATTTCAGCTCAGGTCTGAATCTCAGGGTCATGAGATCAAGCCCTGCACCAGGCTCCATGCTAGGTGTGGAGTCCATTTAAAAAAAAAAAAAAAAGATTTTCATCGCCAATATGAAGTCTTTATTCCTTTTTCCTTTTCATCACTTTTGTCTTCTCTCTGAACACATGGGAAGACGAAGCCTCCGAAGTGTGGTGCCTATCTCTGAATGTGTTGTTAAAGTAGCACCTACCCAACAAAACCCTTAGACTCCCTCCCCCAAATTGTTCTTGATAAGAGGACAGCCCTTGATTATCTTTTAGCTGAGCAAGCAGGTGTCTGTGCCTGGCCAACACCACTTACAGCACTTGGCTTAAGAAAGTGGCTCCTTCAAGGGGGTCTTTCTTTGACTTACTTGATGCTGATTGGTTTGCTTCTTGGATGCCATTGCCCCGAAGTGCCCTCTAGACACTGGAAATTATCCCGCTTGTAATAATCCTGGTGGTCTCCCTGAAACACTGTGGTGTTCTCTCTAAAGTTTTTCTTTTTTTTTTTTTTAAAGATTTTATTTATTTATTCAACAGACAAAGGTCACAAGTAGGCAGAGAGGCAGGCAGAGAGAGGAGGAAGCAGGCTCCCTGCAGAGCAGAGAGCCTGATGTGGGGCTCGTTCCCAGGACCCTTGGGATCATGACCTGAGCAGAAAGCAGAGGCTTTAACCCACTGAGCCACCCAGGCGCCCCTCTCTAAAGTTTTTAATGTATGTTTGTAGCCACTAACCACCAAGCAAATGATCTTCTTAAGACTGATTCATCAGAGGGGCACTCGGGTGGCTCATTCGTTAGCCGTGTGTCTTCCACTCAGGTCATGATCCCAGGGTCCTGGCCCAGCGTCCGCATCCGGTTCCCTGCTCAGCGGGAAGCCTGCTTCTCCCTCTCCCACTCCCCCTGCTGTGTTCCCTCTTTCACAGTCTCTCTCTCTCTCTCTCTCTGTCAAATAAATAAATAAAATCTTAAAAAAAAAAGACTAACTCATCAGAAAAGAAAGAAAAGGAACAGCTGACTTAAAGAATGTAAACTCAAGGTCATGACCTGCAAATACTCTGGAAAGATTTAGCAAAAAGACATAATAATCTGTGAATACCATACAGAGGATGAGGAAAAAAACAACCAAGAACTCCAGAGCTGGGAAAAGGACTAATGCCTTAAGTTTTGATCACATCTCTTACACTGAGAGCTGATCAAAAGGGGAGAATTGCTGAAAACAAAACAAATCCCCACAAGATAACACGACCAAATGGAGTCGCTTATGCCAGCCTCCACATCACCAAAACCAAGACTTACCTTTTTTTTTAGCTTCAGAGGCAGACATTAGTGATTCATCAGTCTCGTATCATACCCTGTGCTCACCGGTTACCCCATCCCCCTACCCATCACCCCTCGTGCAACCCTCAGTTTGTTTCCTACAGTTAAGAGTCTCTTATGAACCAAGATTTAACTAAATTACAGTTTGGGCTTTCCCAAAAATGGAATGTGAAACCAATCAGGACTTGCCTGACCAGCACTAGCCAGATGGGCTGGACAGACCCTTCCCATGCTCTCAAGGAAAGCGACCTTGCAACGACCAATCCCCCTATAACTTCCTCGTTCCTGTCCCATGTTGTACAGCTTCTCAGAGCTCATTTCTACCTGCTACTTTGGATACTGCCCAAATAGAATTGATTTTTGTTGGAGTAAACTCTTAAAGTTCTTAATAAGCCTCAATTTATATTTTAACAACAGTTTGCGATTAGTATGTTGGAGCCCGGACTCAGGCGTCCTGACTCCCAGTGGTCCCGCACACTCTCTGTGTAGATGACACCACAGAACTGTTATGGATTGAATGTATTCCTGAGAAAGCCTTTATGAAATATTGAGATGAGAATAATAATAATAATAATAATGTTATATTATTGTCTACACCACTTCTTTACCAAAAACAGCTACTTCCAGTCCACTGACCAATTTAAATATTGCCCTGAAATCCTACTTAGAGTTTACACTGGGGAAAAAGATGCTCCTTTGGCAAAATTACACTTCAGTTCAGTGTGCTCGTAGCACAGCTTAATGCGCCCTTTACAGAACATATCGAGGGGCCCCTGACTGGCTCAGTCAGTGGGGCTGGCGACTCTTGATCTCAGGGTCGTGCGTTCAAGCCCCATGTTGGGTGTAGAGCTTACTTCCAATAAATAAAAGAAAGAAGACACATACCTATTCTCTCACTGCAAGGAACACACCAGACAATAGGCCATGCATCCACTTCTTTTTTTTTTTTTTTAAATATTTATTTGACAGAGAGAAATCACAAGTAGGCAGAGAGGCAGGCAGAGAGAGAGAGGAGGAAGCAGGCTCCCTGCGGAGCAGAGAGCCCGATGCGGGGCTCAGTCCTGGGATCATGACCTGAGCTGAACGAAGGCAGAGGCTTTAACCCAGCCAGTCACCCAGGCGCCCCGTGCATCCACTTCTATCACAAAACACCCGGGGGAAAATGCCAGCCCACAGGGCTGACAGCTGGAGCCACTTACTATGATTGTTTGAACTCAGCTGACATGGTGAGGAGGGAGGACAGAGCAACTAATTGGTGACGGGGAGTGTTTCGTGATCATCCTTAAAGACGGCAGGGATAACGGGCGGGGGGGGGGGGGGGAGTCATTCAGTAAATTGCACGTTAGACTCTACATGTCACGTGCACACTGCAGACTTGAAATGACCCTCTTTGTAGGCTTCAGTGAGTCTAGTAGCTGTGCCCAGGGCAGAAAGCAGCCAGCAAGAGTGGGGGATTCTTCAAAACAGATGTGGTTCAGAATACTTGAGGCAGGCACAAATAAGAAACAAATGGGGTCGTTTTTACAAATGCAAACGGCTCTACGGAGAAGACAATGAAATCGCCTGCTGTTGCAAAAGCAAACCCCACGGGTGGGAGGAAGCAGGAATTTAAGGTAAAATTAGTTGGGGTAAAGAATGGAAAGGCAACATTAATGGAGTGTCTGCTGAGTCTGAGGTCCTTTACTAAAGCCGTCCGCCTTCTTCAAAATGTAATACAAGCATCCTTCTTTTCACATATGTAAAAAAGACAAAGAAATGAAACTCACTTTAGTTTAATGTCATATAGCCAGCAAGCCATGCAACCAAGATTTGAACCCACTCCTGCTCTTTCTGTTATATTTGGCTGCTAGTGCAGAAGATTCTTGAGCCAAAGTCATGGAAGTTGCAAAGTTTTGTTGGAAAGCCTGGGTAGCTAGAAACAGTGAAAAAACCAAAAGGGCCTCAGGAAAGAAAAGCTTGAGAAAGAAGCCCAGGAAACAGTCAGGTCCATTATACCATCAAGAAAGAGGCTGACTGCGGTGCCTGGGTGGCTCAGTTGGGTTAAGCCTCTGGGTCGGCTCAGGCCATGATCTCAGGGTCCTGGGATTGAGCCCCACATCAGGCTCTCTGCTCAGCAGGGAGCCTGCTTCTCCTTCTCTCTACCTACTTGTGATCTCTATCAAGTAAATCAATAAAATCTTTTTAAAAGAAAGAAAGGAAGGAGTTGACTGATTTCAAGCCTAGGACAACTAAGGGCAAGCCTAGGACAGCTAAGGGACCTGGGGCCTGACCTACTTTCGAGGTACTTTACAGGTTATGAAGCACCTTTATTCCAGTTATTGGAGTCAATCTAGTAAAGTAGGCATTAATATCATCTTCACTCTCCATTTCAGAAAAACTGAGTTTCAGTTTACAGGTCTTGCCTAAGATCATACACTAGAAATGCCAGAACAAAACTCTTGAGTCCAAATTGCAAATTTTTTCCGTTAACCCCACAGAGCCAGAGAAATGGCTCTGGCTTGAATTAGAAATAAAAACAAAAGTCTTAGCGTATAAAAACAAGGGACAACCTAGGGGTAATAGTTAAGAGATGTGTCAGTGTTTTTAACTTAATCCAGTTAACATCTAATGAGAGACTTTGGATGGCTCACCCATCTCTTCTGTACGAAATTACCTGAGGTACCTTCCAACATCTAAAAATGGTTGGAGTCTTCTAGTGTGTCTATCAAAAAGGGGGGAGAAATGTCCCTCAGGATTCCAGAACAGAAGACCGTCAGGGAAAGGGAGGAAGGGCTTGTCTAAACTCTCAGTCGCTGGGGAGAAGCAGGCTCCTCTTTGACACTTTGGAGGTAGATATTCGAAGTTGACCGAGTGGAGCCCCAGAAACTCCCCTAATGTGGATTACACCACTACTTAAATTGAACACCAGTCCCTTCATTTGAACATTAGAAATTACAGAGAAAGAATTAAGTTTCCATCTGAGTTTCCAGAATGAGCCGTATGTCAGTATCACCCCAAAGCCCCAGCCGATGAGGGCAAGCTTCCCTTTACAGAAGTACAGCAACTAATAAATGTAGAAAGCATGACAGAAACAGAAAAGCCAACAACAAAACAAACTAAAACACCACTTGGCAGCACTTAATTTAATAACTGATTCAAGCAAAAATCATCAATGGATACTAAGATTAATCGAAAGGTTGGAGGGAAAGAGGCAGCTACGTAAGGCTGAAGTTTCATCCCACAGCTTGCTCGGTGTTGGCAAGGGGGAAAACATGACAGACATGATCCGGCCGTCATCACACTAGCAGGAGCAGCTAGTAAACCAGACATCACTTGTTTCCTGATGTTATAACATACGTGACTTCACTCATAAAGTAGCCTAAGTAGTTTAACCTACTCTGTATTAAAAATACTAATATCCCAAATAAAAAATAAGCAAAGGACTTGAAAATGTTCTCCAAAGATATATAAATGGCCAATAAGCACATGAAAAGATGCTCAACCTCACCAGCCATCAGGGAAATGCAAATCAAAACCATAGTGAGGGGGCACCTGGGTGGCTCAGTGGGTTAAGCCTCTGTCTTCGGCTCAGGTCATGGTCTTGGGGTCCTGGGATCGAACCCCACATCGGGCTCTCTGCTCGGCGGGGAGCCTGCTTCCTCCTCTCTCTCTGCCTGCCGCTCTGACTACTTGTGGTCTCTGTCTGTCAAATAAAAAAATAAAATCTTAAAAAAAAAAAAACCAACCATAGTGAGATACCACTTCACACCCATTAAGTTGACCAGGATCAAAAGGTCAAGTGATAAGTTCAACAGAAGGCGCAGATAAATTGGAACCCTCATACATTGTTAGTGGGAACGTAAAATGGTGCAGCCACTTTGGAAAACAGCTTGATAGCCCCCAAAATGTTAAACAGAGTTACCATATTGATGAAGTTTGAGAATATAGGTGAGGTTCGGTGGGGTGGAGTCCAGAGCTGACGACCAAGAAAGAATTCTTGAGACACCTTTGGTGCAAAATGGTGGTTTATTAAAGCACGGGGACAGGACCCATGGGCAGAAAGAGCTGCTGCCCCGGGGTTGTGAAGGGTGGCAGTTATGTACCATGGAGTTGGGGGAGGTAAGGAAAAGGGAGGTTTCAACAGAACTTTCATATGCTAAAGAAGACCTACAAGACACCAGAGCCCTGGCCATTGCCAAGGTCTTTTGCCCTTTTTAGCAAGCTATTAACATTAAGGTAGTTGGGAGATTCCTAAAGAATGTGACTTGTGTCCCACCCAGGAGTGGGGGTGGGGGAGACCTGCAGGTGTCAGCTTTTGCTTTGTCCTCAGCCAGCCTTCTGTTCCCGCATCAATATGACCTAGTTTGGAGAAGAGAAATCGACCTCCACCCTCAAAATTTCTTCTGACTGGTCTAAGAATAAAATTGACACAAGACACATTAACAGGATAAAATTAATTTCGAATGAACAGGAGCACCATATGTGGGGGTCATGTTCCCAGACAGGAGGGTACAATGAGGCATACATGCCATTCTGCTGTAAGGAATGCGATAGGAGAGTAAGGACATTCACAGGACAATGACAGCAGAGGTTTGATCATTGGACGTTTGTCTTCCATGTAGATGAGTCACTCAGAAAAAAACTTATCTCTGATAAAAACTCTCATTCTGGGAAAGACTGCCAACTTACTTTCTTCTAGGTCGTTAAGGCAGGGACAAACGCTTTTCTTGAGCCCATTTGATCTTGACAGCTTTCTGCTCAAAATAACCCACGTCCTAAAGCGCACACTTTTAGGGAGACTTGTTTTGAACCCCACCACTTGCAATTCCGCTCCTTAGTACAGACCCAGGAGAACTGTAAGCAGATGTCCACACACAAACTTGTGCACAGATATTCATGGTGGTATCACTCATAAATCGCCAAAGAAGAGAAATAATCCGGATATCCATTAACTCATGAAGAGACAAAACAGCAATATTATTCAGCCATAAAAGAATAAATTACTGATCCATGCTACAACATGGACGAACCTTCAAAATGTTATGCTAAGTGAAAGAAGCCAGTAGTGAAAGATCACATATTGTATGACTTCATTTATGTGAAATGTCCAGAACAGGCAAATCCATAGAGATGGACAGGAGATTGAGGGGGGTATGGGGTTGTGACCGCTAAAGGATATGAGGTTTGTTTTGAGGGCAATCAAGATATTCCATAGCTAGACAGTGGTGGTGATTGTACAACTTTCTGAATATATGAAAAATCACTGAATTGTATACTTTCAAGGGGTGAATTTTACAGTGTGTGAATCCTATGTCACTAAAGCTGGCATTTAAAATGTCAAGGAGATATATAAAACCAGGGGTGGCTATGCATGTACCTCTGTTTGTGCATTTGAGAATCTCTTTGCAAGGAGATGAAAAAAAATCATCAACAGTGACTGCCTCTAGGGAGGGAAGTATGGGGCTCAAGGCCAGGGTGAGACGGAAATTTCTCTTTTCCCTGTTTTTACAAGTTGTTGGTGTTTTGTTTTTTTTTTAACCATTTGCATCTAGTTCAAAAATTAATTCAAAAATAAAATTGTAGGGCACCTGGGTGGCTCAGTGAGTTAAAGCCTCTGCCTTCGGCTCAGGTCATGATCTCAGGGTCCTGGGATCGAGCCCTGCATCGGGCTCTCTGCTCAGCGGGGAGCCTGCTTCCTCCTCTCTCTCTCTCTCTGCCCCTGCCTCTGCCTACTTGTTATCTCTGTCAAATAAATAAATAAAATCTTTAAACAAATAAAATAAAATAAAATTGTAAGTGTTTTCTAAAGGAAAAAAAGACTTTAACCTGAATCTTTTCAAGATGGCCAGTTTTCAGAAAATACAGAGATGGAATTAAGAAGCCAAACCCCGTTGCAGAGAACAGTGGAATGCAGAGGGTGAGGCATCCTACAGGACAACAGGCAGTGATTCTTAAATAAACTGATGAATCAAATGGGAGGCTCAAGATTAAAAGAGACTAAAGAGGGACCCCTGGGTGGCACAGTCAGTTGAGCCTCCTTTTGGTTTCCACTCAGGTCGTGATCTCAGGGTCGTGAGATGGAGCCTCTGTCGGGCTCTGCGCTCAGTGCAGAATCTGCCTCAGATTCTTCCTCCCTCCCCTGCTGCCCTCCCCCTTGTGTGCATGAGTGTCCATGCTCTCTGTCTCTTTCAAATAAATAAAATCTTTTAAAAAACCAAAAAACAAAAAACAGACTAAAGAGACATAGTCACGTGGAATGCTTGTCTTTCTTTCGACCCATCTGAGTAAGTCTAGCTGTAAAGGGCAGCTTCGGGAATACTGGAGAACTCTGATATGGAAGGGACATAAACTGATAATAGGGAATTATTATTGATTTTGTTATGTGTGATAGTGTTAGGCTGGTTATATAGAGAAATGCTTATTATTTTAGGACCACGCACTAAAACATTCAGCGATGTAAATCACGAAGACTGTAATTTACCTTGGATACACCAGCAAAGGGAAATTAGTGAAACAAATATGGAAACTGCAAGCAACTGCTATTAGGTAATGTGCCTGTGGGTGCCCATGGTATTATTTTCTCCCCTTTATGTGTGTGTTCGAAACATTTATAATTAAAAACTAAATGGAAGAAAAAAATTTACTTGAGGACAAAAGCAGTTATGGAACCTGCTCCCAAGGGGCTAAGAACCAGCTTCCCTCACACGCAATGCAGAGGTGAGCAGGGGTCATGCCGTGGGGAGGGGTTTGATGCACTGGTGGGTCCTCTCGTGTGTCGTGAGCCGTGGATGCACACGTGACCTTCAGAGACCATTGCGCAATGCCCCGCAGCACTGCAACCCCACAATCCTACCCCGAAGTCTGTACAGAACAGGGGCTCTTAAGATACCGTCAAGTAAATAAATGAATGGAAAGAAAAAGAAAGGAAAAGAAGAAAGTGTTATCCAATGTGGCACAGTAAAAGACCACAGAACTGGCAGCCCCAGGATCAGAGTTGGAGCGCCAGCCCATACTAACTAGGTAAGTGAATTCTGACAAGTCCCAAAGCTGTGCAGGTCACTCTGCTGCTCCACAATAGGAAGCTCATCCCATGACCCGCCTGAGCTACCTCGCAGGGCTGCTGTGTGTCTCAGATGAGATAACATGCGAGCAAGACCCCTTGCTCCCACCTTCCAGAGAGGTCTGGACCCTACCACGGCCACCACCTCTCATCTGGAATTCTCTCTTCCTCCTCCACCCTGTCCCCCCAAATGCTCCGCCTGGGAGACAGCATAAATTTCTAAAACTTTTTATAACCAGACGACAAACATGGGCAAATTTCAACACACACAGGAGACCAGCAGCCGAACACCCGGACACTCATCCATGAGCTCCTGAGATTACCAACAGCCTCCCGTTCTGGATTCACCCAACCCGCCCCACACGTGTGCATGTTTATTTTTTCTTTTTTGAAGTATTTTAGATTTTATTTAAAAAATAAATTTTATTTTATTTAATAAAATCTCAAACATCAAATCATTTCACTTGTCAATCTTTCCCTAGGCATCTCTTCTAAAAAGCAATGGGTCTCAAAGATGTCCTTTCATGGCTACTTTGTTTCAATCAGGACCCAACAAGGGCCACTTGGTTAACATAATTCTTAAATCTCTTTTAATCTATAGGGGTTCTCCCTCCTTTTTCTCCCGTGCCATTTCTTTTTGTTGAAGAAAGTGGGAATCTTCTCAAAATAAATCATGTCTCTCCTCTACTTAGTAAGCTCTAATGGCAACCTCCTGCTTAACAGAATAAGATGAAAAATGCCTAGAATTCATTCACTCATTCATTCAATAAATCATAACAGAGCGCCCACTGGGTGCCACGGGTTGCTAGCAAACCAGGGGACAGGGGCGAATAAGGCACGCCAAACCCTGCTTTCCCAGGGCTTAAGCTCTAGGGGGAAAGAGAGCCAACAAACAGGTAAGCGAATAAATGAACGGCCTGGTTGTTAGACAGGGATGCAAGCCATGATGAAAATAAGGCAGGACGGGAAAACAATCACAAAGGGGATCTGCGTGTGAGCAGAGCCCACACAAGAGGAAGGTGCGGCCACGGGACATCAGGGCCATCTGTCCCAGGCAGAGGGAAGCCGAGTACCAAGACCCCGATGGGACAAGCTGGCTGCGTGGTGGGGGCAGAGAAGGCAAGCGGGTGCAACTGGAGCCTGGCTGGTGTGGAGAACCAAGAGGGGTGGGGGCCGGACACCAGCTGGGTGGGGCCACGTGAAGCTCTGGGGGCGCGGTGGGAAGTTCGGAAGCCCTGCCCTGCGCAGTGCCCCTGGGGGAGGGCTCCGACCGGGGT
Source organism: Meles meles (assembly GCF_922984935.1). NCBI lineage: Eukaryota > Metazoa > Chordata > Mammalia > Carnivora > Mustelidae > Meles > Meles meles. Next base: position 6,585,237 of record NC_060078.1, read on the forward strand.
GACAAAGTCTCATTTAGCTCTGCCGGGTCCTTCTGCAGGACCGCCCTCTCACATTCTGGACTTTGTGTCATTCCTGTGATGTCACAAGCGCCTTCTCTCGACACTCACAATCTCATACACGGTTACGTTTCCTCCGTTTGAACCACAGTCCTGGGCCTGCCTTCTTCCCAGGGCTCAGCTTTACTCATCCTGTAGTTCCAGCTGGGCTGGGAAAGTTCTTCCCTCCAGCTAGCTCAGGTACCACCACAACATAAGGACAGACGTCTCCCTTGTAGCACACCTCACAGGGGCAATTGGCCAATTATCGGTTTAATGTCCGTCTTCCCCAGCGGGCTGAAAACTCCGTGAGCGCAGAAACAAGCTGATGTTGTTTCGGTCTGTATCTCTGAAGCCTCGCATGGTGCCTGGAACAGCAGGCAGCAGATGGAGTGCTTGCTGCATGAATAGAGAGCCTATCCTACCTAACACCGCACCGCATCTTCCGAGAAATAATATCCAGTGTCTGAAATAGTGCCTGTAACTATTCAACACCGGGTCACTCAAAGAATATTAAAAATCCAAAATCTGGGGCACCTGGGTGTCTCAGTCATTAAGCATCTGCCTGACCTGAGCGGAAGGTCATGACCTGAGCGGAATGATCCCAGATCCTGGGATGGAGCCTGGCACTGGGCTCCCTGCTCAGCAGGAAGCCTGCTTTTCCCTCTCCAAATCCCCCTGCTTCTATTTTTTTTTTTTTAAGATTTTATTTATTCGGGGCGCCTGGGTGGCTCCATGGGTTAAAGCCTCTGCCTTTGGCTCAGGTCATGATCTCAGGGTCCTGGGATCGAGCCCTGCATCAGGCTCTCTGCTCAGCAGAGAGCCTGCTTCCTTCTCTCACTCTGCCTGCCTCTTCTGCCTACTTATAATCTCTGTCTGTCAAATAAATAAATAAAATCTTAAAAAAAAAAAGATTTTATTTATTCATTTGACAGACAGAGATCATAAGCAGGCAGAGAGGCAGCCAGAGAGAGAGGAGGAAGCAGGCTCCCCGCTGAGCAGAGAACCCATGTGGGCTTGATCCCAGGACCCTGAGATCATGACCTGAGGAGAAGACAGAGGCTTAACCCATTGAGCCACTCAGGTGCCCCCTCCCTGCTTCTGCTCCCCCTCTTGCTGTCAAAAAAATAAGTAAAATGTTTTTTAAAAATCCAGAATTAGATGGGGCTCAGAGCTAATCTTGTCAAGCCTCTTCATTTTATAAGTAACAAGGCCAGAAACAACAAGAGGGTGAGAAATGAAGGGATTTGGCCTCAATTATAAGCTGAACAACGGGGTGCCTGGCTGGCTCAGGTGGTAGAGCACATGACTCCTGATCTCGGGGTTGGGGGTTCAAGGCGTTACCTCCATGGAACAGATTGGCTCATTTATGAGATCGAGAATAATTGAAAGAGCTGATGCTTCTGGTCTGTGTTTATATAGGTAAGTTGCACTCCAGTTACACTAGGAACACAGCGTATGGCCTGAAAGCTGAAACACTATTTGTACAGGATGCTTTCTCTTGCCTTGCTCTACGTCCCCATACATTAAGAAATTCCAGGGAGCTGGGATGCCTGGGGGCTCAGTTGGTTAAGCCTCTGCCTCTGCTCAGGGTCCTACGATGGAGTCCCATGTCAGGCTCCTTGCTCAGTGGGAGGCTGCTTCCCCTTCTGCCTCTGCCCCTCCCCATGTTTGTGCTCTCTTTCAGGCACCCACACGGGCAAGTTCTCAAATAAATAAATAAATAAATAAAATCTTAACCAAAAAATCCAGGGAGTATTCACCTTCACAGATTTTATGGTTCTGCACATTTGTGTGTAAAAGTACAAAAGACATGTTTTCATAGAAGCCTCTGACAGAGCTAGCATGAGCCTGTTACATATGAAACGTCCTTCTCAAAAGTTACATCAAAAATATAGCACCGAGGGGCACCTGGGTGGCTCAGTGGGTTAAGGCCTCTGCCTTCCACTCGGGTCATGATCTCAGGGTCCTGGGATCCAGCCCCGCATCGGGCTCTCTGCTCCGCGGGGAGCCTGCTTCCCCCTCCCTCTCTGCCTGCCTCTCTGCCTGCTTGTGATCTCTGTCTGTCAAATAAATAAATAAAATCTTTAAATATATATATATATATATAGCACCGAAGTACTACAAGAATAAAATAGAGAATGAAGGTTTTGACTTTAAACACACACACACTCTCTCTCTCTCTCTCAGCTATCAATGAAGAAGAAAGCCCGTAGTTTGAGAGCACATTACCACACAATAAGCAGTTTAAGTACGTTAATTCAGGGATATTCAAAACTCCACGAGAAAGGCAGTGATGTCTCTGCTTTCCAGATGAACAAACCACGACTTTCAGAGGTTGGGTAACTTATCCAGGATCCACAAGTCAGTGGCAGAAGGGAGAGTCCAGACCACACATATCGGGCTGCAAAGACCTCCCTTTTTCTGCATCACTTACTGATAGTCCAGGTGAACAGCTAAAATGAAAATGAAGACAGACGAACATCTGTCAAGAGGTAAGCTCCAAATCAGACAGCGCCAGCGTTCAGAGAGTTTAAGGACTGAGAGATGAATGCAGTCGCTGGCACGAGTCAGGTAGAAAGAAAGAAGGACTTAACGTTGATTCTGAGAGAAGGGCAGAGAATCTGAGAGGTAAGAGGTACATTAAGTGGAAGAATTAAAGAATAAGCAAAGGGCAAAAGTAAGGCATAATTTACTCTCTGCAAAGAGTTAAGACAAAGCTAGAAATGAAGCCACAATGGTAGGCTGAGGCTCTGAACCCAAGCCAAAGAGCCCACAGTGGCATGGGGAGGGTACTAAAGAAGCTGAAAAGAAGCTGGCAAGCTTCACTGCCGACACGACAAGAAAGATACGGATGGGAGGGCCTGCCATGAACGTGAAGGCATCACGGGGAACCGAGCACCATGTTTGTTATTCAAGCCAATGGGCAACTCACAGTCTTCACCTTTGGGGCCCATTTAACATGACGGTTCACTCTCTCCCCCTGGATACACTTTCCTCACTTGGCTTCCAGGACTCCTCCTCGTTGTGTAGCCCTGTCAGCCTCCATTGCTGTCTCCTCTTCTCCCTGATCTGTTGGAGGCCCCCTGGGACCTCCTCTATCTACATATACTCCCGTGGTGGGGTTCATTTAGTTCTCTTGTTTTAGATACCATCTATCTGCCAAGGACTTCCAAGTTTACAGTCAAAGTCTAGGATTCTCCTCTAAATTCCAGACTCCTACCCAACTATCCACTCCATCCCAGACCCCTGACATTTGTGGTATATCACCTATATAATTTACTTTATTGTGTTTGCTCGTTATTTTCTTGGTCCCATTCCCTTGCTAGAATGTAAGCTACTTGAGGATAGGATTCTTTGTTTTGGTCACTTGTATTTTAAATGCCTAAAATAGTGCCTGGCTCTTGATAAGTATTTGCAGAATCAATGGATAAAGGGATGGCATAAGGTAGCCTCGAGCCATGTAAGAACCCTCACAAGGCACCACAAGCAAGGAAAAGCAAGTGGCAGTGAAAGTAGCTGAGGGGAGGAGGGACGTGAGTACTTCTCCGTTTGCCACGTGGAACCTCAAGTGACCAGACAGGCATTTGGGTGAAAACATCTGGTAGGGTTTTGGAATTCTGGGACCAGTGTTTATTAATTATTTCTTCATCTGAAAAGAAGGGAGGGTTGTTTTCAGGAGTAAGTAACCTAAAACTAGCAAGTCCCTGACACACGGAGATACATTCACCCAATAATTGTTTTCCTTCTCGGGGACCGTTCATTCCCTCAGCCAGGTGCCGGGGATGGCACAGACCACATAGCTCCTGTGCACATTCCCATCCATTCCCCTGTTCACTCTGGCCATCACACTGGGTCCCCCTGGACTCTTGGACATGCAGCCCTCCCTTGTCAGCCCTCTTTGAGGACTGCCTCACCCGGGGCCACACTTTGTTCCAGGGCAGCCCTTACCCAAGGACTAACTGATCAACCGACCGATCACTGTGAGGCACCGTGAGTCTTCTAAGACCTAAAAGCTTGGGGAAGCCATCCCACTTCAGAGCTCCCAGGGGTTGGCTGAGCCCTGTGCCTAGACTGCCAGCCACTCAGCGTCAGCCTCTACTCAGTCCCTCTGCACCTCCCTCCCCTCCAGAGGTGTGATGTGAAGTGCTCACCCCTCCCAGTGAAATAACCTGCCTGCTGATCTCCACTTCAGACTCAGTTTCCTGGCAACCCAACCTGTGGCAGACAACATCCAACAGAGCTCTGGGATTCTTTCTCATTGAAATGCAGATTAAACCTACCGGGACTGGGAGGGTACGGTTTGACCAGAAAGCCTTTTTTAGCAATAGATTTTTCTAGGTTTTTAGAATGGGATGTGGTTAGTCTGATGCCACAAATAAAGGGGGAGGAGGTCCCAAATTTAACAAAAGAATTCAGTGAGTCTGTTATGAAGGAAAAAATTTTATTTTTTTTTTTAGATTTTATTTTATTTATTTGACAGAGATCACAAGTAGGCAGAGAGAGAGGGAGAAGCAGGCTCCCCAATGAGCAGAAAGCCAGATGCGGGGCTTGATCCCAGGACCCTGGGATCATGACCTGAGCTGAAGGCAGAGGCTTTAACCCACTGAGCCACCCAGGCGCCCCCCCAAAAATTATTTTTATTTTCAGTAACCCCTAACTGGTATTTAGCATTTCCTTCCATTATGAATGCAGGGAACAAAGTATAGCAGTAACTCTTAATGACCTCACCACAAAGAGAAATCCCAGATATTCACATGGCACGTTTTAGTCACAGCAGTTGTCTTCAAATATTGTTTACTGTCCAGACAATGTTGAAAATTCAGTAATTATCTGACCCCCCACTGGACACTTTGTTACACCTAACTATTTAATAACGTTAGAAATAAGCACATATGGGGTGCGTGGGTGGCACAGTTGGTTAAGGGTCTGCCTTGGGCCCGGGGCATGATCTTGGGAGTCCTGGGATGGAGTCCCGCGTCTAGCTCCCTGCTCAGCGCGGAGGCTGGTTCTCCCTTTGCTCCTCCTCCGCTCCTGACTGCCCGCTCGCTCTCTCTCTCTCTCTCTGTCTTGCTCATTCTCTCAAATAAAAAGTAAAATCTTTTTTTTAAAGTAAGCATATATATTATTACTCCAGGCACTTTTTGTTTTAATATTTTTATCTGGATTTCAACATAATGACTTCCTGGGCAATCCTGCAGATTTTAGTTTATGTAATTAAAAATGTAATGGCAGGACAGACTCCAGCCGCTGTCTGTGCCCCCCCGCGCCCCCCTCTGGAATGCGCACCGCGTTCTATGAAATCCACATGGCGCGCGGCTGGGGAAGGCGGCGGCACGGAAGGACTTCACCGAGGTGACAGCGTCCCCGGGCCCGGCCAGTCCCGAGAGGGCTCCAAAGAGCCAAAGGCCACCCGGGCCCGCTCCCCGGCGGGGCCCCCCATGGTGACAACACTCTGCTACAGGAGACTGGACCCCCGGGTCGCCCTGCTTTCCCAGCCCGAAACCCTGGACGGAAACGAGCTCAGCCGGGAGCAGACTCACTGCCAGGACAGGTTCGGGGTCGGCGCGCAGACGCCGGCTCCCGCGGTCCTTCCCTGCCCCGGCACCCACGCAAGTCCCCGGGCCCGCGCGGCGCCCGGGACCCCGCTCCGGCCTCTGCCTTGCGAAGGCTCCGCGCCCGCGCCGGGCTCCCCCCGGACCGCGTCCGGTCCCCGCAGGCCCAGGACGGCGGCGAGACGAGGCCCGACTTCCCGGCGGCGGTGCCGCCCACAGCTGCCCGAGGGGAGACTCCGCCCGGGGTCCCGGGGTCCCGCGATGCCTGCGCTTCCCGGTCGGGCATGGCGCGCGCGAGGCCGCGCAGACGGGGCTCCCCACACCCGCGTGCTCCTCCGGCGACAGCGGCGCGGAGACGTCGGCCGCCCCGGGGAGGCGGGGAGCCCGCGAGGGCCCGGAGACCCCGCGCCCCCGCCCACGACCGTCCGGCCCGCGGGCGTCCCAGTCGGCCCCCGGCTCCCTTCAGACCGCGGCTCGGCCCTGCGCTTTCCTCCCCCGCCGCCCCCGCCGCCGGCCCCGAGGTCGCACTCACATAGACCGAGTCGATGCCGGATTTGTCGAAGAAGCGGAGCGGCCACCTCAGCTCCAGGGCTGGGGAGACGCGGTCGTCCCCCGCCTCCAGCTCCCGGTCCCCGTGTCCCGGGCCGAACGGGAAGAGCTCCTGGCGGCTCAGGCAGCTCCCGGGCCCCGCCAGCAGCAGCTGCAGGAGCAGCGCCCGCGTCCACGCAGCCCCGCTCCGGCGCATCGCGGCCAGCGTGTTCCCGAACCGAAGTCCTGCAAACCTGGCGGCTCCGCGGGCCAGTCTGAGGAAGGCGGAGACGTAACAGGACGCCCCTCGGCAGCCCCTACGCGCCTCCCTCCTCCCAGAGTCCCCACCCCGGGAACTAGGGGAGGGGAGCGAGGGGCGATGGGGCGCGCCCCGCCCCGTCCACAGGGCGCGCCGCCGAGGCTGCCCAATGGCCGCGAGGGGGAGGGCGAGGGGCGCCGCCGAATCCCCCTGCGGCTCGGGTGGCGTAGCCCTCCACCCCCCGAGGTCACGGGCGCTGGTGGCCGCGATTCCCGAAACCTACCCGGTTGCCACGGAAGAGCAGGGCGCGGGGCTTTGCGCCACGGTCCTCGGGTCGGGGATAAGGCAGACGGCGGGCTGCGTGGAAATGCTCCGGATTCAGGAACACCGCCGCCCCCGGTGCTGCTGGCGGCGTCCGGAGGTCGGACTCGCTGGGTCAGACTCTGGTGGGCAGAGGGAGTAGGTGCCGGAGTGAGTGAGGAGGGACGGGACCAGGAGCGTGTTCCTTTATTCATCCCGTTTCTCAACGTTATCGAGCGCCAGACCGCTGCTTGGTGACGTGGAAGTTCGGCCAAAACATGGGGCCCCACCCTCCGAGACCAAGTCACGCGTGTGTAAGATGATGTGGTGTGAGGTGGGGTGGGGTCCCCAAATAATAAGGGATATTAGGACTGGAATAATGGGCCAAGGAGAGCTTCCTGAGGGATGTGGGGATCAAACCAGGTCTTCTGGAAAGGGTGAAATTTCATCAGAAGACTGGGGAAGGGGCGTTCTGGAAAGTGGAGCTGTGGGTGGCTTGCCTTGACTCACGGCACCATCCCCCATCTGAGAATTTGGAGAATGGCTGTCGGAAGGGAAGCCTTAATACCAAACCTGGCAATCTGAACTGGCTCTAACACTCAGAGAGCCACTATGGAGAATTCCCGACAAAGGGAGATAAGGCTTGTCAGTGGTGTCCTAACTAATGGGTAGATCATTAATTTGGTTTTGGGAAGTCATCAGAGGGCTGTTGAAAGGGAAACAGTGGTGGGGGGCACTGAGAAAGGAAAAGGTGGAAATTGAGAAATATTGAACCTAACGGCCATTACAATGAAAGGAAGACTGAGACCTGATTATGATTTTGATATTGGGGTTAGGGAGAGAAGTTAGAATTGGGTGTAAGGTTTTAAGCCTGCGGGATTGCAACACCGGCCTGTCTTCTGAAGTCAGGGTGGATGACCAGGAACAGTGGGAGTTGGATATTCGTTTGCTGCCAGACCTCTTAACCTGGAGAGGTCAACAGGACACTTTTGCTGCCTGTCACCATCTAAAATTAAGGACCTAGGACCCAATTTGAAAGAAGTCTCCCAATAAACAGCAAATTCAATATAATACTTAAGGAGCATGAGTCCCGAACCAGTAAAAAAAAAACAAAACAACAAAACAACAACAACAACAACAAAACATAAAAAGCAAATGAAATCCACCCTTGAAACATAAAGTCTTTGATCGACTCTGGACGTCTTTTTCTTTTAAATTCATTAGCCGGTACAGAAAACATTAAGTTTCTGCAGGTATCAATTTGTTTTGCAACCTTAATAACCTTAGGAGACAGAGACCATCCCCATTTGACTGAAGAGGGGCATAGAGATTCAGAGAGGTTTAAATCATTTTGCTAAGGTCACACAGCTGAAGCCTGCGGGTGACCCACAGGGTTCAGCTCCAGGACCACCTTAACCACCACATTCAATGGCTTTTGTATTGCATTTTTTCCTCTCATTAAAAAGTGACTAATGCCGCTCACAATCTGTTTCCTTCTACTCCTGACTCCCTCCCGGAACTGTAGCGTTGGGAGCCCCTGTCGCCCGCCCCAGAAGCACTTCCTGACTGTACTCCACGCCATCCTGAGCTTCAACTGCTGCATTTCTGGGCTTCCAGGCCCCAGCACCGCTCATTGAAATTGCCAAGGACTCTGTCTGGAGGTTCCTCTCGTCCTCTGTGCTCACCTGCACACAGCGGGCCCAGAACAGCCCACCAGCCTTTACTGTCCTGGGCCTCAGACTCTCCTCCTTCAAACCCCAACCTTCTGTCTCACTTCAGAGCTGCCTAAGCAGAAGCTGTTTGGGCCTGGAATGCTCTCACCCCTCTCACAAATTCTCTCCGTTTTTGGTGCTCAGACAGCTTCCGAAGCTCCTATTGGCTCATGGAATTTTCCTCGGTTCATGCAAGAGCGAGAGCGGTTCTCCAGTGTCCTGTTCAAGGCACCAAGCCCATTAAGACAAAATCCCTTTTGAGAGCAGCTCCCAGTCTATTGAAGAAGACAGACTAACAGTAACACGGTGAGATGTTAACTCGTTTTAACAGAATTCATGCTCGATCAGCTGCTGAGGTTAGTAGCCTCAAGCCGATGTGGGGAGATGAGATTTGCAGAAGTTAGATGATGCGCCCAGTTTTGTAGTTAGTGCAAGAGCCCGGATTTGAAAGTTTTCAAATTTCACTGTACCTGAAACCAAAGCTAATAGTCTTTCTGCTATGCCCTTCTGACTTTCTAGAAAAGGAGAGGTTTCTCCCTCAGTTTCCATCCAAAGCTATATCGACTTTGTTGTTTCTACATTATGTTCATGCTCCGTTTACATGTTCGTTTATTTCATCAGAATGGTCTTGCTCCACTAAGTCTAGTAGATACTGTAAACTGTCTGCCTTTTCCTATTTATAGCCTGCACTCATTGCAAGTCCCTGGGGACTGCGGAATGTGACATCTACACTGTGCCTCTGACTGGGACGATGTGGGCTGGATGCCAGCCACTCCTTTAGGATTTCTAGTTTTAAATACACTTAAATACAAAATCTTCATCACAGAATACTTAATTTTATGTCGTGTCCTGGTTATTTTCTAAGTGTATATAATAATTATATGTTTTTCTCTAGTTGTTTCATGTTCTCCCCCCCCCCATAAACTCTTTGGGGGAAGGCTCACGTGTTCTGTTCTTTTCCAGAGTTCGCAGAACCTCATCTAATGCTGTGTTCACACCGATAAAAGTTAATAGTTTGAAAGCTCAGGAGTACTTTCAAGAGACATTTGATATCTGGCATAGCATATGTACCCACAAGGACATAATATGCCAGGGTTTTTTAAATTATCTTTTATTAAACCCAGCACTTTAGAGACTTGTACTTTTTCACTGAGTACTATCTTCCGGATGAGACAGGAAGACAAAATTCAGGAAGCAGGCCATATCTATAAGAAACCAGTTAAACTTTCTATGTGGTTTATTCAGACAAAAGTCCAGGCAACTGAGTGGGGAAATAGCTCAATTAGCTATTTCACTAAAAAAGACATCTGTTGTAATCTCATTCTCCTGTGAGGTTTGGCCACTGACCACATATGGTCATGGAGGATTCCTTTATTTACTAGATGTTATGGAGAAATAAATTTGTTAGTGTTCCAATTCCAGGGAAATTCACCTAATTTGTGAGTAAGATGATCACTATTTTAAACAATTTAACTTCAATTCTTATCTCAGATAAAGACGATATAAATGAAATAACCATCCTCTAACAAAGGAAGACAATTATTTGGGAGAATATTTCTGTAACTATATCAGGTTCCAAAACAATGTACATTGCAAGGCAATATCATAGGAAACTATTAGGAGATTGATCCAAAAAGTTTATATTTATGGCTTCTCAGCTCCGATTCTTAATTATCACTTTCTAACAATGGATTTTCATATGATAATCACTTTTCCCCAACCTTTATTGAGGTAAAATTGGAAAATAAAAATTGTATACATTTAAGGTGTACAATGTAATGATTTGACATACATATGGGAAATGATTACCTGAACTGAGGTAATTAACACATCTATCATTTCACAGTTACCCTTTTTTGTGTGTGCAATGAGAACACTTAAAATCTACTATCTTGGGGCACCTGGGTGGCTCAGTGGGTTAAAGCCTCTGCCTTCGGCTCGGGTCATGATCCCAGGGTTCTGGGATCGAGCCCCGCGTCGGGCTCTCTGCTCTGCGGACAGCCTGCTTCCTCCTCTCTCTCTGCCTGCCTCTCTGCCTGCTTGTGATCTCTGTCTGTCAAATAAATAAATAAAATCTTAAAAAAAAAAATTTTTAAAATCTACTATCTTAGTGAGTTGCCTGGATGGCAGTTGGTTAAGCATCTGACTCTTGGTCTCAGCATCTTGAGTTCACGCCTCCTTCATGCCGAGCATGAAGCCTACTTACACACACACACACACACACACATATACAATACAGCATTATTAACTCCTGTCACCATACGGTACATTATATCCCCAGAATTTATCTTATAAACTGAAATTTTGTGCCTTTTGACCAATACTTTCCCATTTCCTCCACTCTCCAGCCCTTGGCAACCACCATTCTACTCTCCCTGTATGAAAGAATAGCAAAGATTTTTTATATTGTACCCATATTCATTTTAGAGGTCTCACATGAATTTTCATTGAAAATAATACTGATTTAGCCACAGCAATCAGACAAGAAAAACAAATTAGAGGCATCCATATTGGTAAGGAAGTTAAACTGCCACTATTTGCAGACAACATGATACTATATATAGAAGATCATGAAGACTCCACCAAAAAACTACTAGAACTGATAAATTAATTCAGTAAAGTCACAGGATATAAAATAAATATACAGAAATCTGTTGCATTTTTATACACTAATAATGCAGTAGCAGAAAGAAGAATTTAAAAACAATGTCATTTACAATTGCACCAAAAGGATTAAAATAGCTAGGAATAAACTTACCCAGAGGTGAAAGACCTATATGCTGAAAATTATAAAACACTGATGAAAGAAATTGAAGATGACACAAACAATGGAAAAATATTCCATACTCGTGGACTGGAGACTCAATAATGTTAAAATGACCATATTACTCAAAGTGATCTACAGATTCAAAGCAACCCCTATCAAAATACCAACAGCATTTTTCACAGAATTAGAACAACAACAACAAAAAATCCTAAACCTGTATGGAACCACAAAAAACCCTGAGTAGTCAAGAACACCTCAGAAAGAAAAACGAAACTGGAGGTATCACAATACCAGGTTTCAACATACACTACAAAGCTGTAGTAATGAAAACAAGATGGTGTGGACACAAATATAGATGTATAGATCAATGGGACAGAACAGAAAGCCCAGAAATAAATCCCACAATTATGTGATTATTATCACAATTAATCTATGACAAATGAGTCAAGAATATAGAACGGAGAAAATATAATCTCTTCGATAAATAGGGCTGGGAAAACTGGATAGCTATGTGTAAAAGAATGAAATAGAAACACTTTCTAAACACCACACACAAAAATAAACTCAAGATGAATTAAAGATCTAAATGTGAGACCTGAAACTATAAAAACTCTGGAAGAGAACACAAGCAGCAATTTCTGACATCAGTCATGGCAATATTTTTCTAGATATGTCTTCTAAAGCAAGGGAAACAAAAGCAAAATTAAACTGTCAAGACTACACCAGAATAAAAAGCTTTTGCCTTTTGCACATCAAAAGGAAAAATCAACAAAACAAAAAGACAAGCTACTGAATAGGAAAAGATACTTGCAAATGTCATATTGGAAAAGGGGTTAATATCCAAAGTACATAAAGAACATACACAACTCAACACCAAAAAAAAAACCAAAAACACAACAACAACTGATTTAAAAATGGGCAGAAAATCTGAATAGACACTTTTCCAAAGACATACAGATGGTCAAGACATGTGAAAAGATGCTCGATACCACCAGTCATGAGAGAAATGCAAATAAAACCACAATGAGATATCATCTTATGCCAGTTAGAAAAGCTAATATCAAAATGACAAGAAATAACAAGTGTTGGTGAAAATATGGAGAAAAAGAAACCCTTGTGTACTGTTGATAGGAATGTAAACTGGTACAGTCACTGTGGAAAACAGTATGGAGTTTCCTCAAATAATTAAACATAGAATTATCATATGATCTAGTAATTCCACTACTGGCTACTTATCCAAAGAAAACAAAAACACTAATTTGAAAAGATATATGTACCCCTATGTTTAATACAGCCTTATTTATAATAGCCAAGATATGGAAGCAACCCAAGTGTCCATCAATAGGCAAATGGATAAGGAAATTGTAACACCCATGCATGTGCTGGAATATTATATGGTCATAAAAAAGGACAAGATCCTGCCATTTGAGCCAACATGGGTGGACTTAGAGGATGTTATACTAACTGAAATAAGCCAGACTGAGAAAGACAAGTACCATATGATTCTGCATATAAGTAGTATCTTAAAAAAAAAAAAAAAACCAAATGAATAAACAAACAAAAGCAGAATCAGACCTAGAAGTACAGAAAACAAACTGATGGTTGCCAGAGGGAAGAGGGATGGGGAGTTGGGAAAAATGGGCGAAGAGAAGAGGGAGATACCAGCTTCTGTCTATGGAATGAATAAGTCATGGAAATAAAAGGCATAATATAAGGAACATAGTCAATGATATGTAATAGTGATTTAACAGGACAGATGGTAGCTGCACTTGTGATGAACACAGCATAACGCATAAATTTGTCAAATCACTAAGCTGTACACCTGAAACAAATGTAATATTGTGTGTCAACTATACTCAATAAACAAACAAATAAATAAATGGAAAATAGTAGAGATTTGTGATGGGTCATACACATGGCCTAAGATTGTCAAATAGCATTCAATCTGAGTCAAGTGTAAATAAAGGTATTATTTCTTCTTAATTTTCTTTTTAAGTAGGCTCCACATCGAGCATGGAGCTCAACACAGGGCTTGAACTCACAACCTTGAGATGAAGACCTGAGCTGAGATCAAGTGTTGGACGCTTCCCCGACTGAGTCACCCAGGCACCCTTCTTAATTTTATTTTGTTATTAAATCTTCATCAAGTCTTATTCCCACATGGCAAATTCAGTGTAACCAAACTTGAACACGTCAAATTTGCATAAATAAATAAATTCAGCATAAATTGTGGTAACTGATTGATTGTAATGTACACTACTATAACTGAATGCACTTAGTCATAGAGCAAGAAGGTTGTTAGACCATGATGACTCATTACTTTGTCTTAGATCACAAGTATCTACAAAACTGTATTTGTAAAAATTTCGTTGTTGTTCTGTGATTGAGCAATAGTCCTCATTTGGCTTCTGGTTCTGTTTGATGCTGAGATGCACTAGCCACTTAACAAAGTGGGTAGGACCAGATCTTCCAAAATTAAGAAAAAAATTGTAACACATTTACTTACAAGATCTTTCTGAGATCAAGTGGGCTTAGCAGGGTAAAGTAAGTGAATATGTTGAACTAAAACATTTTCAGACAATCTAGGCCAGAGGAATAGGCTGCATGTCACCTCTTAGTGCTTAAATGCTGTGCTTAGAATCTGTACCTTCTGGGGCTAGGTTGCATTAGATAGTGTCTCTGGATACTTTAACTTTCAGTAAAGTGGATTAGACAACTGCCTCTAGAGGGTTATTTTAGAGGTTACAAAAGACTTCTTCAAGTCCTGATTTACCCATTGGTTTTAATTTTGTTTAACTTCAGGTTTTTCTTCCAATTAAAATCAGAGGGCACCTAAGTTTGTGAGTTACGTAGAAGCATGTTTTGCTGTAGCAGAGAATTTCAGGAGACAGAAGAGGTAGAAGGATACAACTAAAGACTGAAAAATTACAAGAGATTGGGAAAACCAGGATACTTAAGACACAATTGGTCCACTTCACAATCCCTCTGGGGTCACCCATTCAAGTATCCAAGCCAGGGCACATATCTGGTGCTTGACTTTTTTGGTGGGTTAATTGACCCCTGAATAATTTTGTCTGTCATTTATATGTATACCTTCAGTAACCCTATACTGATCATGCATTCATCAATTGCTATTTATTGAGTACCTACTATGTACGTGACACTGTTCTAGGCATTGGGACACACCCAAGAACAAAATCTTCTAGTGGGGGGAGATGGACAATAAAGGAATGAATAGCAATTAGATATTGTGTGAAGTGGTGATGGGTAAAAGTGCAATGAATAAAAATAAAAAGGAAAAAACTTAAGAGTAGAGTGATGTGGATGGGTGTGAGAATAATTCTATTTATTTTTTTTAAAAGATTTTATTTATTTTTTTGACAGACAGAGATCACAAGTAGGCAGGCACAGAGAGAGGAAGGGAAGCAGGCTCCCTGCTGAGCAGAGATCCTCATGCGGGGCTGGATCCCAGGACCCTGGGATCATGAACTGAGCTGAAGGTCAGGATAAAGCAGGATAAAGCAGAGGCTTTATCCCACTGAGCCACCCAGGCACCCTAATAATTCTATTTATTATAGAAGATCAGGGAAGTCCTCATCAGTGCCTTTTCCCCTGGAACAGAGGCCTGAAGAAGTGAGGGAACCATATGTGGACAGGAAGAAGAGCATTATAAGTAGAGGTCTGGTCAACCCTGGGGCTGCATTCAGGGTGTGGGGACCAAAGATATAAAGTTCCTCAGCAAGAATGGGCTCCTTCTGTTTAAGACCAGCAGGGTCGGGTGGGTAGAGCTGGCTGAGCAGGGGTAGACCTGTTGCCCCTACTGACCAGAGTAAGTACTTTTGACAGTTAGCAAGCACCTGAAAGTCATTCAGAAGGCTCATCAGAACCGGAAGGAACCAACTAAATTAACAGAATATTTCCATCATTGAACTAGAAGTTTGCCTCTGGTTTTGGAAAACATTGAAAATGCAATGAATCTAGTACAAGAGAGCCAAGAAGGAAAATGATTCCTGTGTGGGACTAAATGAGATATCATCATTGGAAAGGTATAAGTACAAAGAGAAAAATTCTGTTGTCTTCTCATCGAATTAGGTATGCTCACTTTTGCTGTAATGCTTGTTTCGAAAACGCAGAACTGTCCAACATGAAATATTAGCGAACAATTTCAGCATAACGCGGTTTTGCATTTGCACATGCAAAATTTTGTCTTCGAGAAACACGAGATGAACCCAAAGCACTGCACCCACTTGAGCTGAGCCACGTAGGAATGTGGAGGATGCACAGAAGCTCAGCCCTCGCCCAGACGATGGGCCGCGCCCTTCCCCGTCCGAGGTTTCACACGACTTTCTGTCCAATTTCACATACTTCTTCCGCCCCTTACACTAACCTGCAAACAGCCCCTTCCGCGAGGGCTGACCTAGCCCTCTGGTCCGGTGATCCTCTCTTTAATTCCCACCTGGCCTCCTTTGTATTTTCCCTCTGTTCTCTGTTTTGTTTTTTTCCTCCCTTTATCTAGTTTCTTTCATTTTTCTCTTTTTTGTTCTCGTGTTCTCACACCCTGGCAGTGGGCCTGGGAGCAGGGCACACACTCCCACAGACGTTTCAGATGTTTTTCAAGGGCAGGTGCCACAGACGCTGTGGTGCACGTGCTTTCTCAGCATTTAACATGCGCTAAGCTGTTATAATATGCAAATTTCTATACAGTGTTGCCCCTAAAGTACGCATACACTGTTTTGTATTCACCTTTTTCCAGTTGATGCTATGGTAGTGTTATGGCCCCCCCAAAAGCGGTCCGTGATAAAGGAGCGAGACTGAGATAAGGCGAAGGTCAAGCAAAGGTTTATTTTGAGCCAAGCATCAAGAATCAAACTGACCGGCCAGGGCCGTGCCTCTTACAGAGAGGGCGACCCTTCCCTGTTTCCCAGACTAGCTTTTAAGGGCAAAGGCCATGCGGTTGGGCCTGGCCACGCACAGGGAGCCAATGAAATTGTAACACTCAGAGAAAGCTGCACAGTCATGCTAGGTGACCAAATGAGTTACAATTTACCCTGTAGTAGACATTCGAACCAGCCTATCACCTTGGTCAGAATTGGCGCCCAAAGGGCTCCCAGAGGGCGGGGCCCATACTCCTTGGTAGCTAGGGAGACAGTACGCAACCCCCCACTGATCGGATGTGTCTACCTAGCCTGACCCATCCTTGTATCTGGGCTTGTTATCTGGGGCTGGTTTCCGGGACTTGTTTTTAAGTAAGTCCCCTGGGGGAAGGGGAGCAGGGACAGTTTAAGGGTTAAACAACAAGGTTATTGCTTAACCTTAATAGAAGCCTCTTGCTAAATAGGTCCTTCCAGTATAATGATTTTCCATGTTGTGACGTAGCTTTCATAATTATTTCCTATGCACCGCATCTGTTAGAGCATAATTAATCTGACCATTTCCCAAATGTTAGCCTTTAGGTTGTTTCTAAATTTTTTTTGGCTATTTGCACATCTGCAATAAATATTGCTCTTTCTCTCTGGGGATTATTTCCTGAAATCCTCTTCCCCAAAGTGGGATCACTGGGTCAAAGGATATGAACTTTTGTTTTAAAAATCAACTTTATTGGGGCGCCTGGGTGGCTCAATGTGTTAAAGTCTCTGCCTTCCGCTCAGGTCATGATCCCAGGGTCCCGGGATCGAGCCCCACATCGGGCTCTCTGTTCCGCGGGGAGCCTGCTTCCTCCTCTCTCTCTGCCTGCCTCTCTGCCTAGTTGTGATTTCTCTCTGTCAAATAAATAAAAATATTTTTAAAAAATCAATTTTATTAAAATGTGAATTACATTTATTAAAATGTAATTTATTATTATTACTTTATAAGTAATAAGCTGTAATAAGGATGTGAACATTTTCATGGTCCTTGGTATGTCAGTGTTGGGAGTGAGGGCAAAGGGAGATGAGAGGTAGGATGTGGACAAAAATCACCAGGACTGGAGGAATAAGATGCACGTCTTTTCACCTTTCTACAGATCCAGCTTTGATGGACTTTCTACAAAAATCCTTCCCAGATGCCCCCAGCAGAACTCATCTCTTTCCTATACCCAATTTGTCAGTGATTTTAACAACATCTCATCTAGACTGAGAAGTCTGGTTTGCAAAGTGTATGTACAATCTCATTTATTCTGCGGTATTTTTTATCCCCATTTTATAGACAAGGAAACTGAGACTTAGAGTAAATGCCTCGCCCAAGGACACTGAAAGAGCAGGAGGCAAGACCAGGTATTTAAACACGGGTCCTCTCCGTTACAGAGATATAAAAGGACAGCTCCCATCAATGGTGAACCTTTTATTTTGGCTTTTTTTTTTTAATTTTTATTTGTTTATTTACAGCATAACAGTGTTCATTGTTTTGGCATCACACCCAGTGCTCCATGCAGTACGTGCCCTCCCTATTACCCACCACCTGGTTCCTCAACCTCCCAACCCCCCCCACCCCCCTGCCGCCCCTTCATAACCCTCTGGTTGTTTTTCAGAGTCCATAGTCTCTCATAGTTCATCTCCCCTTCCAGTTTCCCTCAACTCCCTCTCCTCTCCATCTCCCCATGTCCTCCATGTTCTTTGTTATGCTCCACAAATAAGTGAGACCATATGATACTTGACTCTCTCTGCTTGACTTATTTCGCTCAGCATATATTTTGGCTTTTGAAATCATGCTGATTTTCTTGCACAGCCTCCCTAAGTGGCCGGCAGCCTCTTCAGCTTTCAGAAACTCCACAGGGTCAAGAACAGTGATTCCCAACAGGAAGGACTTAGAGGTGGGAGGCAGGGAGGAGGGAAGGAGAGTCAGAATTGCCTTCCACAGATTCTGATAAGCCCTGGGGTGTGTGTGTGTGTGTGTGTGTGTGTGTGTGTGTGTATCTGGGAAGGGGGTGGGGAGGCAAGTACAGCTTGCAATTTAAAAGATAATCTGGTAAACTGCCTAGGTAGAAAGAATCATTGATCAAAATTTAAGATTTGCCAACTGTTCCTGCGATCATGTTTGCTCATCTGGTTCCTGGTTCCATTCAGGATAATTTCCATTCAGGATAGGGATTTCCTATCTACAGAACTTCAAGTGTGTGAGAGTGTGTGTGTGTGTGTGTGTGTGTGTGTGTGTGTGTGTGTGTTTATGTGTTTTATTTTATTTTTTTAAATTTAAATTTAATTAATTAGCATAAAATGTTTTATTTGTTTCAGGGGTACAGGTCTGTGATTCATGAGTCTTATATAATACCCACTGCTCATTACAACATATACCCTCCCCAATGTGCATCACCAAGTTACCTCATCCCTCAACCCCCCAACTACCCAAACAACCCTCAGTTTGTTTCCTAAGATTAAGAGTCTCTTATGGTTTGTCTCCCTCTCTGTTTTCGTCTTGTTTCATTTTCCTCTCTCTTCCCCTATGATCCTCTGCCTTGTTTCTGAAATTCCACACATCAGTGAAATCATATGATAATTGCCTTTCTCTGATTGACTTATTTCACTTAGCATAATACCCTCCAGTTCCATCCATGTCATTGCAAATGTAAGATTTCATTTTTTTTCTCTTTTTTTTCTTTTTTCTTTTCAGCGTAACAGTGTTCATTGTTTTTGCACCATACCCAGTGCTCCATGCAGTACGTGCCCTCCCTATTACCCACCACCTGGTTCCCCATCCTCCCATCCCCGCCCCTTCATAACCCTCTGGTTGTTTTTCAGAGTCCATAGTCTCTCATGGTTCATATCCCTTCCAGTTTCCCTCAACTCCCTCTCCTCTCCATCTCCCCATGTCCTCCATGTTCTTTGTTATGCTCCACAAATAAGTGAAACCATATGATACTTGACTCTCTCTGCTTGACTTATTTCGCTCAGCATAATCTCTTCCAGTCCCGTCCATGTTGCTACAAAAGTTGGGTATTCATCCTTTCTGATGGAGGCATAATACTCCATCGTGTATATGGACCACATCTTCCTTATCCATTCGTCCGTTGAAGGGCATCTTGGTTCTTTCCACGGTTTGGCGACCGTGGCCATTGCTGCTATGAACATTGGGGTACAGATGGCCCTTCTTTTCACTACATCTGTATCTTTGGGGTAAATACTCAGTAGTGGGTAGCATGGACTTTTAACTTACACCCCAAGGAATTTTATGGGTGTGATATGTATATTAATTGAAATGTCTAGCCTAGATAGAGTAAATAATTCTACTTTAGATAATTTTTGCCCTGAACAATGTTTGTATAAACGTAAGTCATTTGAAAAGGTCACCGCTGGTTGATTTCCCCCAGTTTGTTGGAGGCAGTGGAGTGGAAAGCAAGTCTCTGACGTTCTTAGATGCTCTGCTTCTGTCTATATTGTTCTCATTCCCCATTTTAAAATGTGTTACAATTTTAATTGTAAAGCTCCTCAAATCATATCTGTGAGCCCTCTTTTCGTTGTCTGACTACAGACTGAATCAGATTAATATGAAATTCAAGGGCAGTTTTGAAAGAAAAAAAAAATCGTAAAGACAAGGGAGCCTTAAGGATGTTCGGAGGGCAGAGAGGTATTTTTCGGTGATGGGAGGGGAAGGAAGAAAGATGTCATGGGAACCACAGAAACGCGTCCTCTACCGAAGAATCAGAAACCGTTTTGTGGGCAAATGGGTTTGTTGTCTGTAGCGGAAGCTGCAGGCTTTCTCCACACCACACTGGTGTGCCCAGAAGGTGTTCACGCTCCAAGTCAATGCACCAAAACAGGGTTTGGTTTGGATGAGGGGAATGCATTTCTTTTGTAAAGTGTGAGGGGGGTAATTTTGAAAAGATTGCTAGAAAAGGAAAACAGTGTGTGTGGACTGAAATGTATCTTCCCGGAACATCACGTGTTGAAGTCCTAAGCCCCAGTACATCAGATGTGACTATATTTGGAAACAGGACCTTTAAAGAAATAAGCTGAAGTGTAGCCATTAGGACAGACCATTATAAGAGGGGGAAATCCGGACACACAGGAAATACCAGGGGTGCACATGCACTGGAAAAACGACCAAGTTGGAAGGCATCAGGGCAGCAGCCATCTTTGAGCCAAGGAGAAAACCTTCCGGGGGAACTAAGCCCCGCTGATGCCATGAACTTGGGCATCCAGGCTCCAGTGCTGTGAGACATAAACGTCTGCTGTTTAGGCCGCCCAGTGTGTGGTACTTTGTTATCGTAGCCCTAGCAGACCAAGGCACAGTGGGACGCCTCAGATTTCTGAGTTTTCTCAGCCACATTTTTCTTTTTAAGTCTGTGCATCATGTTTATGACTCTGTAGGAACATACACCCAGGCAAAAAAAGACTGGAAGGAATTCAGCAACATGCTAACGATACATGCATTAGGATGATTCTATCATAAATGACTTTTGTATCCTCTATTTTAAGAATGTGACATAGGTCTATTCTTTTTCCCATTTTTAAAATAACTTTTATTTGAAATAGGTGAGACACAAGAAATAAGTGGATTATTTTATTTATTTATTTTTAAAAGATGTATTTATTTATTTTGGAGAGAGAGTGAGAGAGATCGAGTGGGAGGAGGGGCAGAGGGAGAAAATCATCTAGCAGACTCCCCACTAAGCGTGAAGCCGGACACGGGGCTCGATCTCACACCCCATGTGACCCATGAGATCATGATGCATGAGATCACAACCTGAGCTGAAACCCAGAGTTGGGTGCTTAACTGAGCCACCCAGGCCCTCCTAGGTGGATCATTTTAAAGAAGGAATGCAATAGGGGCGTCTGGGTGGCTCAGGCATTAAGTGTCTGCCTTCGGATTGGGTCATGATACCAGGGTCCTGGGATCTAGCCCCGCATTGGGGGGGGGTGGTCCCTGCACAGTGGGGAGTCTGCTTCTCCCTCTCCCACTCCCCCTGCTGTGTCCCTCTCTCACTGTATCTCTCTCTCTCTGCTAAATAATAAATAAAATCTTAAAAAGAAAAAAAAGAAGGAATGCAGTAGACCTTAAGGATCTAGAAATGGATTCCTTTGAAACTATCCAAGTTTGTGTGGCCATTGCAGGGTATAGCCAACACAAACTCCCGTTGGAGTCCCTACCAGTTACATAACTCTCATTTACCTCATTTGCTTGTGATGCCCCATTCTGCATCCAAATGATAATAATAACCTCTTGAGGAAGACCTCTCTAATGACAGGAAACTAGCCCAGTGGCTCTGAAAATGTGGGACCAGCAGCATCAGCAGCATTTAGGAACTTGTTGAAATGTACATTCTCATGACTACCCCAGATCTACCAAAACAGACACCCTAGGAATGGGCCCCATATCTGTGTTTTAACAAGCCCTCAAGGGATTCTGATGCTGGCCAGAGTCCGAGACCCCCTACATATGTCCATAAGACTCTGGTCAAATGGCGTTTGGACGATCATTTCTAAATTCTCCTCTAGAGCCTGGGGTAGGGCCTTGCACACATTAGTTGATGAATGAATGTCTTTAGATCAAATAGAGTAGATGCTTCTCTTTGCTGGAATTGTTCACCCCAGCCCCCATGAGGAATAGTGAAGCCTTGGTTTCATACTTTCTTCTCACTTTTCCTTGCCCTCTTGCCAATAAATGATAATATCACTATTATTTATTCCCTATTTTATTTTTCCTTTTACTTTGTCCTGTGTACACCTTCTCTTTCCTCCTATATCCTGTAATAAACCAGAGAAAACCCATGTACTTCCCCTTCAGTCCACGTAACACTGACAATTAAATTCTTCCTAAACACAGACACATAGTTCCTACTTGAGTTCTTCCAACTGAAAGTAAAGTGATCATCCACTCTGTCATTCCTTTATTCCTTCAGGAGCTACCATGTGCTGGACATTGTTTCGAGCAGGGATAGGTAAAATCTTTCTGTAAAGGGCCAAATAGTAAATATTTTAGGCTTTGTAGGCCAAGAAGTAATGTTCTCAACTCTTTTTGTAAAAAATATTTTTATTTTTAAGTAATCTCTATACCCAGTGTGGGGCTTGAATTTACAGTTCCCGAGATCAAAAGTCACATGCTGTATCCACTGAGCCAGCCAGGCGCCCTAGAAAGGTCCTCAACTCTTAAAGCAGCTTCTCTCACCATAGAGCTAGCAATGATTTTTGGGTTTTGGGTGCTTTTTCACATTTTAAAATGTACAAAACAGTCTTAGCTTGTTGGCTGTATGAATACTAAGGTTGAGCTGGATTTGGCCCTGGGCTATTGTCTGCTGACTCCTGGTTTTAGGCATTGGGCATACAGCACTGAATGGAATAGATGTACATTCCTTCTGTCATGGAACTTACACTGTGGTTGAGGGAGACAGAAAATACATATAATTATATGATATGTAAGAAAGGCTTAGTGTTGTGGGGGAAATGTAAGAAAGTGGGGACATGGTGGGAGGGAAGGAGGAGTGGTAAGGGAAAGCATCGATGAAAAAGATGTCAATTGAGCAAAGACTAAAAGAAAGAGAAAGACTAAAAGACTTCCTCTGACGCTGCACAGAGGAAGAGTATTCTAGGCAGAGGGAACAGTCAGTGAGTGCAAAGGTCCTGAGGTCAGAATATGCCTGTATGTGAAGTGGCCAGTGGGGTTACAGACAGTGAGAGAGGGGAGTCGTAGGTATGTGTACTTATATGTTGTATAAGTCAGTGTGTACTTATACGTTGCACATATGCATGTGTATGTGCTCTTGTGTGGTGCTTGGGATATGAGGAAGCAGCAGCTGTTGCTAAGGAATGTTCAGGGGCATCACCTGGTCCCTGAACTTTGTCTCATGTCCTGAGCCTGATTCCATTCTGTTCCTCCCAATAAAACCAGAAAGGATCTGATATCAGCCCCTGTCCAGAGTCATTCCACCTGATTCTTGGCCTGCCACTGCTGTCTGTCTGTCTGTCACTGCTGTGACAGGCTGATAAGCAGCTCAGGGCCTTGGTTCTAAGGAGAACTGAAAACTCCGCTAGAACATTTGGGTAACCTCTCAGATTTAAAATGAAGGAAAAAAATAAAGGCTTTCCTGTTAGAGTTGAATGGTTCCGGCTTTGAAAGGACCACATCAGAAAGGGCTGGATGTTTGGGATGGTTGTTTTCAGGATCTCTACCGGAGGAGGGAAAATAAAGCACTTCCTGGGAAAGGAAGGGAAAAAAAGCACTTCCTCCCCACCCTCCCCAAACAGTGCGTATCAAGAGGAAGGGAATGCAGGTGACTCTGTTCTAGGGTACCCTCAGGCATATCCAGGTCAGCTGTGACTTGGATTGCCAAAATTCAGGCTGCAGAGGGTGCATTCTGTGCTGAAATAGAAATAGAAATTGACTTTGGGAGGCAGGCCTCCTTAAGTCCTGTCTTGATCCCCAGTTCTCTCCAGTGGGCCTACTACCTCCCATCCTCCAAACTACTGCCAGTGTGAACTTCCAGAAAGGACAATCCGATTCCCTCTTGTCTCTCTCTCTCTCTTTTTTAAAGATTTTACTCATTCATTTAACAGAGAAAGATCACAAGTAGGCAGAAAAGCAGGCAGAGAGAGGGGGAAGCAGGCTCCCCGCTGAGCAGAGAGCCCGATGCGGGGCTCGATCCCAGGACCCTGAAATCATGACCCGAGCCGAAGGCAAAGACTTAACCCACTGAGCCACCCAGGTGCCCCAGAAGGACAGCTATTTTGATCTTCATCAGCATTGCCTTCAGCCGGAAGTTTGGGAACAGTTTACAGTAAACCCTTAAGCAGAACGCAGAGTGAACTTCTGTCATTAGCGGTACAACCCTGTGAAGTGGGCATTGGCAGGTTTTATACGAATGAGGACGAAAAGTAGCCTGACACCCTTAAATCAACTGAGGAACCGCTGAAGACTACACAAGGCTACTCCTCACCTCCCACGTTTGTCCTCCTGCTTTTGAACACCTCGAGGTGTAACCAGGGGTGGAAACCTATGTCTAAGTCAGGCATTAAGACTTTTATATGAGTATAACATTATTCTAAGATGTTAGGACAAAGAGCTTTTTTTTTTTTTAACCATATGATGAGTTTTCGTGTATCATTTCTTTATCATCTAAAATATGCATGTTTCGGGGCGCCTGGGTGGCTCAGTGGGTTAAGCCTCTGCCTTCGGCTCAGGTCATGATCTCAGGGTCCTGGGATAGAGCCCCAAAGGCTTCTCTCTGCTCAGCGGGGAGCCTGCTTCCCCGCCCCCCGCCCCGCCTCTGCCTGCTTCTCTACCTACTTCTGATCTCTCTATCTCTCTCTGTCAAATAAATAAATAAAATCTTAAAAAAAAAATACATGTTTGGAACCTATTGTGTTTCACAACCTGGAAGTAATGGTATGCCTGCATACTTCAAAAAACAATTATACAAAACTGCATACCTCATTGCACATTTTTTTGGTGTATTTTGCAAATGAAACAGTGGCACAATAAGTGGGCTTGTCTATTCTTGTGAGGCAGTGCATGGTAACCAAGGCAGGAGACTCCTTTACATGCCATTCTGCAACCCTCATTTAGTATCACAACTCTGCTGAGGGGTCTTGTATGAAGTCCTACCTAGAGTCTCCTGAGAACATACCTCCTCCTACACCAACAGCTCCATCATCAGGTCACAGCACTCAGAAAAAAAAAATCACATCAGGATCCCTAGGGAATGGGAGTACTGGACAAGAGTCCGCTAAAACCAACCAAAGGAAAAGAAAAAAGAGCACTGTGGCCTATGGTGTCGAGGCTGAACAGCGGTGTCATCCAGCCCTGCCACATCAGAGAGGCTGTTCGATGCTATGGCCACAAGATTGGCCCCTTTTCCCCATTCACAAGGGCCTACCACATGAGCGGGATGACTTTTCTGGCCTGCTGATGGACGGTGACTCCAACGACAGGAAAGGCAATGTTATATTAAGGTGATTCTTGTTCCCCTTTTGGGCAAAATAAAATACGAATTTATCTTCTCTGTAAAAACAAAAGGAAAAAACCATAAAGCTTTGATAACAAATGTATATAGTAACAAAGTTTGTAACATCCAGAGTATCATAAGTGTTGGCATTCTAAAATGTTACATGACTCTTTGAAAAGTAATGAGAGAAATCTGAATTTGATAGTAGTTGGAAACCATCAATGTCTATTTTATTTTATTTTTTTTTTAAGATTTTATTTATTTATTTGACAGACAGAGATCACAACTAAGCAGAGAGGTAGGCACAGAGAGAGGAGGAAGCAGCCTCCCCACTGAGCAGAGATCCCGATGTGGGGCTTGATCCCAGGACCCTGGGTCATCACCTGAGCCAAAGGCAGAGGCTTTAACCCAATGTCTATTTTAAATTATATGAATAAACTAATTAAAAGATGGGGGGAAAAGATAGATTTTATCACTCATGCCCTGGAATAGTATCACTTTTATATCTTCGTCATTGTGTTGATAAAATAAGAGAGTCCTTCTTCCTTACTAGACTCACTATTCCTGGTTTACTTCTAGGTCCTACCACAGAACAAAGCACATAGTAGGTGCTCGTGAAATTCTTAGAAAACTAGCCAATTCTGAGCAAAGGGTATCCTGTTCAAAGCAAAGTCTCCTTAATGAGAACATGAGCCAACTAGATAACAGAACCTGGGATATTAGCATCAAATACCACATGGGAGATCACATCATTATTCTCAGTTTTCAGAAAGGTCCTGGGAGGGAAATGATAGCTACAGACACATGTTTAAAACAAGCACAATTTTTCATGGTTGCCCACAAAATGGAGTCTTCATTCATTCAGAAGACATTATTCCACAGATAATACTAAGAAAAAAACACAGCTGATTGTCATATTGTTAAAAGGAAAAAAAAAAGCAAATGAGTAAAATATTGAGGTTATGAAACTGTTAATAACATATTATCTTTAAAAATGGAAAAAATAAAAATGGGACATAATCTATTATGGGTAGATTTGTTTTTTGCAGCTATTTTATTTTATTTATTTTTTTAATTTGCTGATATTTTTGTTCTATTTTTCTTTTTTTTTCACTTTTTAAAAAATTTCTTTTCAGCCTAAGAGTATTCATTGTTTTTGCACCACACTCAGTGCTCCATGCAATACATGCCCCCCCTACTACCCACTACCTGGTTCCCCAACCTCCCACCCTCCCCCCTTCAAAACCCTCAGGTTGTTTTTCAGAGTCCATAGTCTCTCATGGTTCACCTCCCCTTCCAATTTCCCTCAACTCCCTTCTCCTCTCCATCTCCCCATGTCCTCCATGTTCTTTGTTATGCTCCACAAATAAGTGAAACCATATGATACTTGACTCTCTCTGCTTGACTTATTTCACTCAGCATAATCTCTTCCAGTCCCGTCCATGTTGCTACAAAAGTTGGGTATTCATCCTTTCTGAGGGAGGCATAATCCTCCATCGTGTATATGGACCACATCTTCCTTATCCATTCGTCCACTGAAGGGCATCTTGGTTCTTTCCACAGTTTGGCAACCATGGCCATTGCTACTATAAACATTGGGGTACAGATGTCCCTTCTTTTCACTACATCTGTATCTTTGGGGTAAATACCCAGTAGTGCAATTGCAGGGTCATAGGGAAGCTCTATTTTTAATTTTTTGAGGAATCTCCACACTGTTCTCCACAGTGGCTGCACCAACTTGCATTCCCACCAACAGTGTAAGAGTGTTCCCCTTTCTCCACATCCTCTCCAACACATGTTGTTTCCTGTCTTGCTAATTTTGGCCATTCTAACTGGTGTAAGGTGATATTTCAATGTGGTTTTAATTTGAATCTCCCTGATGGCTAGTGATGATGAACATTTTTTCATGTGTCTGATAGCCATTTGTATGTCTTCATTGGAAAAGTGTCTGTTCATATCTTCTGCCCATTTTTTGATATGATTATCTGTTTTGTGTGTGTTGAGTTTGAGGAGTTCTTCATAGATCCTGGATATCAACCTTTTGTCTGTACTGTCATTTGCAAATATCTTCTCCCATTCTGTGGGTTGCCTCTTTGTTTTGTTGACTGTTTCCTTTGCTGTGCAGAAGCTTTTGATCTTGATTAAGTCCCAAAAGTTCATTTTCGCTTTTGTTTCCTTTGCCTTTGGAGACATATCTTGAAAGAAGTTGCTGTGGCTGATATCGAAGAGGTTACTGCCTATGTTCTGCTCTAGGATTCTGATGGATTCCTGTCTCATGTTGAGGTCTTCTATCCATTTCGAGTTTATCTTTGTGTATGGTGTAAGAGAATGGTTGAGTTTCATTCTTCTACATATCGCTGTCCAGTTTTCCCAGCACCATTTATTTTTTCCACTGTATATTTTTTCCTGTTTTGTCGAAGATTATTTGACCATAGAGTTGAGGATCCATATCTGGGCCCTCTACTCTGTTCCACTGGTCTATGTGTCTGTTTTTATGCCAGTACCATGCTGTCTTGGTGATCACAGCTTTGCAGTAAAGCTTGAAATCAGGTAATGTGATGCCGCCAGTTTTGTTTTTGTTTTTCAACATTTCCTTAGCAATTCGGGGTCTCTTCTGAGTCCATACAAATTTGAGGATTATTTGAAAAATACCAGTGGAATTTTGATCGGAATGGCATTAAAAGTATAGATTGCTCTAGGCAGTATAGACATTTTAAAAATGTTTATTCTTCCAATCCAAGAGCATGGAACAGTCTTCCATCTTTTTGTGTCTTCTTCGATTTCTTTCATGAGTGTTCTGTAGTTCCTCGAGTACAGGTCCTTTACCTCTTTGGTTAGGTTTATTCCCAGGTATCTTATGGTTCTTGGTGCTATAGTAAATGGAATCGATTCTCTAATTTCCCTTTCTGTATTTTCATTGTTAGTGTATAAGAAAGCCACTGATTCCTGTACATTGACTTTGTATCCTGCCACATTACTGAATTGCTGTATGAGTTCTAGTAGTTTGGGGGTGGAGTCTTTGGGGTTTTCCATATAAAGAATCATGTCATCTGCAAAGAGAGAGAGTTTGACGTCTTCATTGCAAATTTGGATACCTTTTATTTCTCTTTGTTGTCTGATTGCTGTTGCTAGGACTTCTAATACTATGTTGAACAAGAGTGGTGGGAGTGGGCATCCTTGTGTTCCTGATCTCAACAGGAAGGCTGAAAGCTTTTTCCCATTGAGGATGATATTTGCTGTGGGTCTTTCATAGATAGATTTTATGAAGTTCAGGAATGTTCCCTCTATCCCTATGCTTTGAAGCGTTTTAATCAGGAACGGATGCTGGATTTGGGGTAATTTTTTTTAACCTAATATGGAAGAAAATACTTTTCTATAAGTGGCCTGAGGGGCAAAATGCACTTTTCACTTAAAATCTGCTGACTTTGGGGCTTACATGGGGTTCTGTGTAATGCACACACATTTCCTTTAAGCCTGGCATCTCTGCAGTTAAATAAATGGACAGAAACTCCTGAGTCCTTTTAGTCTTGCAAACCCTGTATTGCGTGGACCTGATACCCTTCATTCCAGTTACAAGAGTGGAAACTGAAACAGTCAGCACCCTGCTCATTTCAGTTCAAACATGGTACATTTTGGCTCAGCGCACAACCCCCCACAGGGTTGTTATGCAGCACAGGAAGGTTAACGAAAGCCAAGACTCATTTTCTTCCAGCACATAGAGGGCTAAATATTTACAAGTGTAAAGAGAGACTATATGCCTGAGACCCTCTCAAGGGAGGAGTGGTTGAAGGAGAGGGTCTTTTTTCCTTTCTAGGTTTACACTGAAGATATATTACGGCAAAACAAATGATGAAAAATGAGAAATGTGTCCAGCTGGTTTTTGGACAGCAGCGTCAGCTGGCTAGTTTGGCCCATCTGCAGAGTATTTTCAGACTTATTCTGCTATCTTTGCATCAGACCCATTCTTTACCCCTGTCTTGCAATGGTAGGGCTCACCACAAGGCAGCTTTCCGGCTCTCTCTGAGGCTGAGCAATTAGACCTGAAAAGTGCAAATTTTTTGTTTTTTTTTTAAAGTTGTGCTTTAAGTTAATGATGCCACTCTTCATTGTGGTTATTTTTCACCAAAATATCTAGATTTAGGAAAAATCCTTTCTTTTATAAGTTAGAAAAATAATGCTTGACTGTTATAAAAACTTCAAACATTCAGAAATGTATAATATAAAAAGGAAACTTTCTCCTTCCCCATATGTATATTCCATATCCAGAGGTAATCTGGGATTCACATTAGGAACGTAGCCTCTGGAGTGCACGTCCCAACTCTGCTCTTTTCATTGGAAGACCTTGGGCAAGTTCCTTGACCTCCTGTGTCTTAATAGGGACAATTATGGAACTCACGTTATAGGGTCGTTGTGAGGATTAAATGAGTTATGGCACGTGAAGTGTCTGGAACAGTGACTGGCACATAATAAGCACTAGATGTGTGATAATTATGATTATCAGTAGTGGTAAGACAATATGCCCATACTGTGTTACTTAGGATCTAGAATTAGCTGCTGTAATAGGAACTCCAGACTACAATGGCGCAAGCAGCATAGAAGTTTCTTCCTTTTTCTAGAAGCAGTGAGAGGACTGGGTAGGTAACCTTCGTTCCACAAAGTTTCATTTCCTAGAAGGGGTCCTTGTCTGCATTAAAATGTTATCTCTGGGGTCCAGCGCAGGAAGGGAACAGGGGACGCGAATGACAACAAACTTCCTTCTGAAGGATGTGACCATTTAGTTGCATGTGTAGCTTCTGCTCACATCCCATTGGCCAGAATTTGGACGCTCGCCAAAGGAGCTTTTGGCTGTCCATGTACATGTAGGATTGAGCTACGTTGCCCCTTGGGGTCTTCATACCCCCCCCCCCAGCTAATGTAGTCGTTAGGTGCCCACTTAGAATGGACAGGAGTGGCAGGAGGCCAGAATTCTATCACCAAATGAAATAAAGCAGGGATACTGAAAAACAACTGGCAAGCTCGTCCTCACACTTTCTTTTTTTAATGGTATCATTTCATGCATATTGTTTTACACGGAGATCTTTCTCTGGGCAACATGTGGGGCAGGTGGCCCTATGTCAGTACACACACAGCTCATTTACATTGCCTGTCAGCACCTCGTATTCCAGGGAAAGGAGGTCTCACAACTCACCGAAGGAAACCTGAGATTGCTTTTGCTTTTGCTCTTACAAAGCTTCCATGTGCATGCTTCTATGGAGATACGTTTGCAATTTTTTGCCAACGCTTCTGTAACACAGGTTTGTAGAAGTGAGTTGTTAAGGAAAGACAGGTGGGTTTAAACTTCGTTACATACTATAAAATTCCACTCTGGAAACATTGTGTCCATTTGGGCTTCCTCAATCATGTATGACAGTCTTCTTATCTACAGAGGAGAAAACTCTCCTTTGTAGGGAAAACAATTTCCGTCTGACAGCCTCCGGGAGAAGGGTTGTAGCAAGAACCCCTGTCTCACCCATAAATGATAAGCTTCATTTATAGCTGGCTCAGTCGGAGAGTATGGAACAGGGACAAAAGAAAGAAAGAAGAAACCCAGTATTTATTGCAGATTAGGTATTATCATTCTTACCTTACATGTACGGAAATAGAGGCGTAGAGCTCTTCTCTGCTTTGTTGAGTTCACCTAGCTAGTACGGCCTCGTTCCCCTCTCTTTGCTGCCTCTTCTTGGAAGCGTGCCTCATTTTTCCTCCTCTTCATTAACTTTATTGACATATTATATACAGCACAATTCACCGACCCTAAGTATGCGATTTGGCAGATTTTAACAAATGGACACAATCATGTAACCACTATCACAATGATGCTGCGGAATATTTCCATTTCCAACACTCCCAAAAGATCCTTTGTGGGGTTTTTTCCCACAGTCAATCCAGTCTTCCACTCAGCCTCTTTGTCTCAGTTTCCTCATTTGTTAAGTTGGCTAATAACACTTACCTTCCGTGGTTTTTGCAAGGATTGAGTTACTGCAGGTAAGCTACTTAAAACCATGCCCGCTCCGTTGAGTATTGGGTTGTGTTTGCTCTCCCTTCACAATCATCTCCATCGCTCATTACTGTGTACCTATAAGTTAACTAAACTGGATTTCACTGGCACTCGGATTTTCTTGCCCAGTGCCAAAAATAACTGCCCTGATTATGTACAGAGTAGGTAGCCTCAGGAGAATCCGGGAGAAGAGCTATCCTAGGGCAACTACCCCGGCCTTTGATTCTGGGACAAAGTTGTTTAATCCATAGAGGGAGCTGTTGGGAGCATTGTTTGCAGATTTGCACGGTTGTGCCCTTTCATCACAGCGGGGGAGGATTTGGCAGTGGAGGTAGAGCTCTACCCTGAGCTGAGAGTGTGGACAAATACTGTGTTCCGGTCCACTAGTTCCCACTCAGTCTTCCAACATGTGGCGCTGTTTGATCCGTGGAATTTCACAGATACAGCTTCTTGTGTACCCTGACGTGTACAGCACATTGTTGCAAAACAAGACATGCTTTAAAGTTAACTTGAAATCCACATATCTTTTGCAAGGCCCAAGATTGTTAAAGTAGCCGCAACCTCCAACACTTCCTTCCTTCCTGGCCAGAGGGTTTGACTCACGTCTTAAAGGACCGGCTGGCCCAAGTGAGGTGCCCCAGCAGCCTGGGAGGAAGCCCCGCAGCGCTGGACTGCGACACAGGACATCTGGTCTGACCTGGCCTGGCCAAAATAACGGTTTCAGCAGGCCTGTGTCTACACAGGGCTTGAAACCCTGGGAGCGCACAGCCTCTACCCTGTAAGCAAAGACAGGGGTGGGCAGAAGAATTACAAGTGAAAATTATTTATTCATAAAGAAGAAGAAAGGAAAGAGGTCACTAAGACAGAATTGTAGTCCATTGCAGGTTGTGTTTTGAAGCTCCTGGAGCTCTCTTGTAAGTTCCATGAGGGCCAAGCTGGTATCTCACTTACCTTTGTGAGCTCCTCCGCAGAAAGCAGGCACCCAGTGGGTTCTGCATGAACGCTTCCCTCTGGTGGGAGCCTTGTTAGTGGACAGCCTCCCTCTGCCATCTGCTAAAGTCCCCAGGATCCTTTTCGGGTGCTTTTCTTAGTATCCCCTCTGCTTGCTGGTATCCTCTGAGTTCTCTCCTCTTCCTACGAATGAGTCTCTCCTCTTCTCTCTTCCTCTCCCTACAAATGATTTCATGTCCTCTACTGGTTTCAATGTCCTTGTTTGTGCCGTGAATCCCCCAAATCTCCAGTTCCAGCCCAGATCCCTCTACTGAGTGCCCAATAGACATTTCCACTGCTGTCCCATAGACATTTTTTTTTTTTTTAAGATTTTATTTACCTGAGAGACAGTGAGGGAGAGACAGCAGAGCAGGGGTACGGGCAAAGAGAGACGAAGCAGACCTCCTGCTGAGTGGGGAGCCTGATGCAGGGCTCAATCTCAGGACCCCAGGATCATGACCCAAGCTGAGGCAGATGCTAACCCACCAAGCCACCCAGGTGCCCCTCATAGACATCTTAAATCCAGCATTTCCAAAACGGGAAATCGAAATTCTTTCCTGCACGTGTGCTCTTCCGCCTGCTTCCTTATCTATGTCCATGAAACCAACTTTCCCTACTTGCTTTGTTTAGAAACCCAAGTCGTCTCGGACTCCTTTTTCCATCTTCCCCCACCCCATGCCTAATCAGTAGTAGTAATTACAGCTAACATTTGTTTAGAAGGTCCTATGTGCCAGACGTTATACTAATCCCTAATATTTTAATTTCATGTACAACTGTGTGAGGTAGGTACCCTTAGCAGTGTTTTATAGATTATAGATGTAGAAACCGAGGCCCATGTTGCTTGCTCGAGATCATATGTGAATAGATAGCGGAACTGGACCTTGGATCTGTTAAATTCTAAAGCTTGAGTTCTTTGAGTGCCACCTTTGATCCTACGTCTTAAACACTCCTCCCTTCTGCATCTTTCCAGCCCCCTGTCCTGGACTGGCCTTTTTGGTACTGTGTCATTTCTCACATGGACGAATGCTACCCCCTCTTCCTGTCTGTGGCTTCTAGCCCGCATCTTCATGTTGCTAGCACAGTGAGTTTGAAAACTGTTCAATGGCTTGGTATCGTTTGTAGGAGAAAGCCGAACCTCCTAAGCATGGCAAAGGGAAAACCAAACCCTACGTCCAGATTCTTGCTATCACCTCCCTGCTTGCGCACACGTGTCCTGTATCCATCTCTCCCATGATGGGTCATGAACTTTCATTTCTTAGGGACTTTGTCCATGTGGTTCTTTAATGGGGACTGGCCTTTCCACCTTAGACATTTGTGAATTCTACTTGTCCCTTAAAATTCACCTCAAATGGCAACTTCCCTATGAAGACATCTGTGATGCTGTGATTTATAATAAGAAATATGATTTGGTCTTTTCCTGGCACAGAAAAAGTCCAGTTCCTGGCACAGAGCTCCTAAAACCCTGGGAATTTCCTAGGTGATAGAGCCATAAAGATCTCTTTTGTTAGTCATAATAAATTCCTCTGAACTCCACTGAGTTTATGTTAATAAAGTGACTTTTTGAAAGCACCTTAGATTGGGGGCTGGATGCTAGGGCAACCAACTATAACTACAGCTGGAACTTTCACTCCCCACTTCAGGCCTCTGGGGATGGGAGTGGGGCTAGAGGTTGAATTAATTACCAGTGGCCAGTGATTTAATCAATCATGTCAACATAATGAAGCCTCCCTAAAAATTTCTAAATTAGTGTTCCTTCATTCATCTGACAAACGTTTATTTAATACTTGCCCTTAACATGCCTTATATTAGGCATTTAGAGAGCTTCTGGGCTGGAGGTGTTGGGAGGGTGGCCTTTTCAGAGAGGGCCTGGAAGCTCCGTGTCCCTTCTTCCATACCTTGTGCTGTGCCTCTCTTTCATCTGGCTGTTCCTGAGTTGAATTCTATTATAATAAAGCAGTAATATAACAGGCGACCAGTTTTCCTATTCTTCAAGCTATCCTAGCAAATGATCAAACTTGAGAAGGGGGCGGTGGGAACTTCTGATTTTATGGTTGATCAGTAGTACAGCTGATGAGGAGGGCTTCCACCGATGTCCGATGTGAGGGCAGTCCTGGGGGACGGAGCCCTTAACCTGTGGGGTCTGATACTATCTCCAGGTAGACAGTGTCAGCATTGAGTTGAGTTGTGGGACACCCAGCTGGTGCTGGACAGTTGCTTGGTGTGCGAACCACCCCTCTCCTCCCTCCAACATTTGTTGCTAGAAATGTTGAGAGTAGAGTGGTCAATAAAAGAGAAACGATGAGTTTTCCCCTTTCAACATTGCAGCCCTCTTAGGCAGAATTGAATGTTCTTTCCTCTGTGCCTGTGTTACTTTTTTTATTTCTTTAATAAGCGGTAGCAATAATTCCTTTACTTGCATGTTACCATAGAGTCCTTGCTGACAACATACCGTTGTTGTTCTGAAGTGGACACGTTGCCATTGTTGCAAGCAGGTGATTCATCATTGACTCTTACTCATTCAACAAACACTTACTGAGCTCCTTCTCTTAAATCTCAGATACTGTGCTAAGTGCAAGGGATGGAAAATAGTAAGACAGGGAACCATGCATTGAAGAGCTCTGAGCTCGCATTAAGTGCACTTTTATTATTATGTATCTTTTCTCATAGGGCAGGGACCAGGTTCTAATCACATCTAATCACACATGCCTAATATAAGGTAAAGTGTAAAATAAATGTTTGTCAAGTGAATGAATGAACTTCAATTCTGCTTCTCGTCTAATTTTTGGATTGACACTAGAAGCGAGGAGTGAGGATAAAATCTCTCTCAAGAGCCCGACCTCTTGCTTTCCAACTAACATCCTCAGAGAATTACAAAACCCCAAAGCACACTTTCGGAACCAGCACTCCGCGGGCAGCAGTGGACTCCATAATCTATTTAGAGGGCCCTGGCTTAAGGCCCAGATAAAATTATTGTGATCATGATGCCAATTGATAGAACGTTCACAGACCATGGACGGGTAGGATTTTGCTTTCTCCTATATAGAACATTTTATTAAACTCAGTGAAGCCTGTAACATAAAAATGGGAACTATAGCTTACTTCCAAACCCTTGAAATTACTTTCTTAGTTCTCATGTTCTGAAAACCAAAAGGAATTACTCATTGGTATTTGCGGGAAGGCTTCTGTCCCTTCTCCCTTCAGCTCCACAGAGCACCTCCACGGGACTTGTTAAGCAGTCATTATTGGCGGAGGACAAAGAAGGGCATGTGAGAGGACAGTGTGGGTCGCAGGCGGGGTGTCTTCTAAGCTGAGCCAGTTGAAGAGTTTCTGCCGTTAACATGGAACAATTTCAGTGACCACCGTCCTATCTCCAGGAAGGCTGGGAGACCCTACAAAACAGAACTAGCTCCCAGGATGATAATTAACCATTAGGTATGGTTCCAGAAACCAGGGAAAGTTGACACACTGGCCCAAGCCAATGACACTGTACAGCCCCTGGCTTCCCACAGCTTGGTCCCAGCAAAGCTAAAACCAAGTTTAGAGTGTGCAAAAGTGGGAAGAGACAGTCCTTTGGGAACCCTCAGGTTTGGAGAAAACCTTCATGAATCTTGGCATCTTTAGTACCTGTGTGACTTGCTCCTCAGGGTTTTAGGTGGTGCAGGCCTCTGGGGCAGCCCTGCGAAGCCTGAGGGGTAAAGAGGGTCTGGGAGTCTCTGTCAGTGTGTGTGTGTGTGTGTGTGTGTGTGTGTGTGTGTGTGGTTATGAACTATTTCTGATCTCAAACCATTCCTCACATCTGCTATCTCATCTGAGGCCTGTGAAAAACCACCCGAGCCATCTCATAGCGCACTTTCTTTATGATAATGACTATTTCTCGGTTGTACGGTAGTCATTAGTTGTACTGACCTGACTGAAAGGCCCCTGAGGAGCCTACAGGAGCCAGTCTGGCTTAGCGTTCTTAGCACATAGTGGGTATTTGACAAGTATTTCATGACATCTGAACCAATCCCATGCTCAGCTCAAGGTGTCCTTTAGTATGTCCTTGGAGAGCTTTCTCTCCCTCATCCCTCCCTTCAGCTCCACAGAGCACCTCTCAGGCAGCTCACCCAGGCTTTGTCCCAGCGGACTCTGTTGCCACTCCACACAGTGTAAGCCCCACCTGGCCCCTGGGTCCCTACAAGTCACCACAGAGTGACTGAAGGCACAACCTGGGGGCCAGAGGTGCTGGTGTCTGGGTTCTGAACAGCACCTCAGCTCTCCTGGAGCCTCAGTTTCTCATTGGTGGCATGAGGAGGGGCACCTTTCTACCCACCTCACAGCGTGTTGGGAGCTGACAGCCACGATGGCCTTCAAAAAGCACAAAGTGATGTACAAATACCAAGGAATACCGCTATGAAAACACGTCTGGTCTTTCTGGGGAGAGAAAACTGTTATCTGTGTCCTACAAATAGCCATTAAAAATGAATGTGAATGAAGTAAAACGCAAAAGAGGAAGAGGAGAAGGTATTCTGAGCCTTTCTGAAGCTGCTCCGTGTGGTGGAAATGAAGCTGTGGGGCTTGGCGTTGGCAAATCAGGCTCCACAGGTGTAACTTGCCCAGGGCAATTGCGAAGGCTTCTGTCCCCAACCCAGGAGGCCCAGACTACAGTGGGAAGAAGCTTTCCAGCAGGGCTGCTGCTAGGTGTGTGGCTTGTTGCTGCATGCAGCTGGCATGTCTTTTCTTGTTTTCATTTTGCTGTGGTTATCTGATTTTAGTAGTTGCTGGAGGTACATTTCTCTCCTGAGGGAGAGGGTTGTCCTGAATTGCATGTAGAATCACCTCTCAATTTCTTCAGATCAGTGGACTTTGCTTTTCTTATTTTCCCTTCGCTAGCCTTTGGCTGTTCTACAAGATGTTAGTATTTGAAGGGAGAGTAGATTGGAAGGGGAAAGTAAGTACAGTCAAAATTCAGGAAATCTGAGTAGTCCCAGGTGGCAGAGGAGTAGGAAACCTTAGTTTTGTCTGATCCCAGGGATTCAGCTAGATAGCCATTAAATTATTCTGAACACCTGCGAATTCAGTAGGAGATCTAAGAAAACAATAGCTGCAACTCTACAAATAGAAAAGCAACCACTTTCTGCACAAACGACAAGATGGAAAAACTCATCTCAAAGAAGAGAACAAGAGGCAATGCTGACTGCCAGAGACCTAATCAGTGTGGAAATGAGTAAGATGTCAGTACTAGAGTTCAGAATAATGATTACGAAGACACTA
Source organism: Meles meles (assembly GCF_922984935.1). NCBI lineage: Eukaryota > Metazoa > Chordata > Mammalia > Carnivora > Mustelidae > Meles > Meles meles. Next base: position 6,622,526 of record NC_060078.1, read on the forward strand.
GCTTGACTTGAAGAAGACACCAGAGAATCCCTTTCTGGAGAAATAAAAGAACTGAGATCTAATCAATCAAAATCAAAAAGGCTATTAATGAGATGAAATAAAAAAAACCAGAAAAAAAAAGAAATTAAAAATGGAAGTTCTAACTGCTAGGATAAATGAGGCAGAAGAGAGAATTAGTGATGTAGAAGACAAAATGATAGAGAATAAAGGAGCTGAGAGAGACAAACAACCACTGTATCATGAGGGGAGAATTCAAGAGATAAGTGATACCATAAAGTGAAACAATATTAAAACAATTAGGATTTCATAAGAAGAGGGGAAAGAGAGAGGGCAGAGGTATATTGGAGAACATTTTAGTGGAGAACTGTTCTAATCTGGAAAGGAAAGGCATCCAAGTTCAGGAAGCACAGAGAACCCACCTCGAAATCCATAAAGATAGGTTATCACCTTCACATACAATAGTGAAGCTTGCAAATCTCAGAGACAAATAGAAAATCTTGAAATTAGCTCAGAACAAGGGAGCCAAACATACAAGGGTAGAAACATTAGATTGGCAAAAGACCTATCCACAGAGACCTGGCAGGCCAGAAAATACTGTATAGTATATTCAGGGTGCTAAATAAGAAAAATATGCAACCAAGAACACTTTATCCAGCTATGATGTCATTCAAAGCAGGAGAGATAAAAAGCTTCCAGGACAAGCAGAAATGAAAGAATTTGTGATCACTAAATCAGCCCTGTAAGAAATACTAAAGGGGATCCTAAAGCAAAGAGAGAGCCCAAAGTAACATAGAACAGAAAGGAACAGAGACAATATACAGAAACAGTGACTTTACAGATAATACAATGGCACTAAATTCATATCTTTCCCTAGTTACTCTGAATGTAAATGGGCTAAATGCCCTAATCAAAAGACATGGGGTATCATATTGGATTAAAAAAATAAGACCCATTGATATGCTGTCTGCAAGAGACTCATTTTAGACCCATAGACACCTCTAGATTGAAAGTGAGGGGATGGAAAACCATTTATCATTCTAATGGACATCAAAAGAAAGCTGGGTTGTCAATCCTTATATCAGACAAATTGATTTTAAACCAAAGACTGTAATAGAAGATGAGGAAGGATACTATATCATAACTAAAGGGTTTATCCAACAAGATCTCACAATTATAAATATTTATGCCCCTAACATGGCAGTAGCCAATTATATATACCAATTAATAACAAAATTAAATAAGCACATTAATAATAATAATACAATAATAGTAGGAGACTTTAACACCCATCTCACTGCAATGGACAGATCATCTAAGCAGAAGAGCAACAAGGAAACAAGGGCTTTGAATGACACACTGGATCAGATCATCCTAAAGCAGCAGAATACACATTCTACTTGAGTGTGCATGGAACATTCTCCAGAACAGATCACGTGCTGGTTTACAAATCAGGTCTCAACTGGTATCAAAAGAATAGGATCATTCCCTCTACAGTTTTAGACCACAGTGCTTTGAAACTGGAACTCAATCACAAGAGGAAATTTGGAAAGAACTCAAATACATGGAGGCTAAAAAGCGTCCTACTACAGAATGAATGGGTCAATCAGGAAATTAAAGAAGAATTTAAAAAATCATGGAAACAAATGAAAATGAAAACACAACTGCTCAAAACCTTTGGGATGCAGCAAAGGCAGTCCTAGAAGGGAAGTATAAGGTACCACAAGCCTTTTCAAGAAACAAGAAAGGTCTCAAATATACAACCTAACCTTCTACCTAAAGGAGCTGGAGAAAAAACAGCAGATAAAGCCTAAACCCAGCAGGAGAGGAGAATTCATAAAGATTAGAGCAGACCAATGAAACTAGCAGCTGGTTCTTTGAAAGAATTAACAAGATCAAGAAACTCCTAGTGAGACTTATCAAAAAGAAAAGAGAAAGGACCCAAATAAATAAAATCATGAATGAAAGATGAGAGATCACAACCAACACTGAACACCAACAATACAAGAACTTATTATGAGCAACTATATGCCAACAAATTAGGCAATCTGGAAGAAATGGATGCATTCCTAGGGATGTATCCACTACCAAAACTGAAACAGGAGGAAATAGAAAACCTGAACAGACCCAACACCAGCCAGGAAATTGAAGCAGTAATCCAAAATCTTCCAACAAACAAGAGTCCAGGGCTGGTTGGCTTCCCAGGGAATTCTACCAAACATTTAAAGAAGAATGAATACCTATTCTTCAGAAACTATTTCAAAAAATAGAAATGGAATGAAAACTTCCAGAGTCTTTCTGTGAGGCTGGCATTACCTTGCTCCCCAACCAGACAAAAACCCCACCAAAAAGGAGGATTACAGACCAATATCCCTGATGATCATGGATGCTAAAGTTCTTACCAAGATACTAGCCAATAGGATGCAATGGTACATTAAAAGGATTGTTCACCACGACCGAGTGGGATTTATTCCTGGGCTGCAAGGGTGGTTCAACATCCCCAAATCAATGTGATACAGTACATTAATAAAAGAAGGGACAAGAACCATAAGATCCTTTCAATAGATGTAGAAAAAGCATTTGACAAAGTACAGCATCCTTTCTTGATTAAAACTCTTCAGAGTATAGGGATAGAGGGAACATACCTCAATATCGTAAAATCCATATACAAAAGCCCACAGCAGATATCATTCTCAACTGGGGAAAAGCTGAGAGCTTTCCCTTAAAGTCAGGAACATGACAGGGATGTCCACTATCACCACTGCTGTTCAACATAGTACTAGAAGTCTTAACCTCAGCAACCAGACAACAAAAAGAAAAAAAAAGGCATCTGAATCAGCAAAGGAGAAGTCAAGCTCTCACTCTTTGCAGATGACATGATACTCTATGAGGAGAACCCAAAAGACTCCACCTCAAAATTGCTAGAATTCACACAGGAATTCAGCAACATGGCAGGATAGAAAATCAATGCACTGAAAGCAGTTGCATTTCTGGCACTAACAATGAGACAGAAGAAAGAGAAATTAAGGAGTTGATCCCATTTACAACTGCACCCAAAACCATACAATACCAAGGAATAAACCTAAGCAATGAAGCAAAGTATCTGTACTGAGAAAACGATAGAATGCTCATAAAAGAAATTAAGAAAGATACAAAGAAATGGAAAAACGTTCCATGCTCATGGATTAGAAGAACAAATCTTATTAAAATGTCTATGCTCCCTAGAGCAATCTATACATTCAGTGAAACCCCTATCAAAATATCATCAACTTTTTTCACAGACCTGGAACAAAGAATCCTAAAATTTGTATGGCACCAGAAAAGACCCTAAATAGCTGAAGGAATGTTGAAAAAAAGAAAACAAAAACTGGTGGCATTAGGATTCCAGACTTCAAGCTCTATTACAAAGCTGTAGTCATCAAGACAGTACGGTACTGGCAAAAAAACAGACACACAGATCAATGGAACAGAGTAGAGACACAGATATGGACCCTCAACTCTATGGTCAACTAATCTTCAACGAAGCAGGAAAGAATATCCAATGGAAAAAAGACAGCCTCTTCAATAAATGGTGTTGGGAACACTGGGCTGCCACATGCAGGAGAATGAAGCTGGACCATTTTCTTACACCATACACAAAAATGGACTCAAGAAATGGATGTAAGAGGGGCGCCTGGATGGCTCAGTGGGTTAAGCCACTGCCTTCGGCTCAGGTCATGATCTCAGGGTCCTGGGATCGAGTCCCGCATCGGGCTCTCTGCTCAGGGGTTAAGCCTGCTTCCCTCTCTCTCTCTCTGCCTGTCTCTCTGTCTACTTGTGATCTCTCTCTGTCAAATAAATTTTAAAAAAATTTTTTTTAAAAATTAAAAAAAAAAAAGAAATGGATGTAAGAGCTAAATGTGAGATGGTAGTCCATCAAAATCCTAAAGGAGAACACAGGCAGCAACCCTATGATCTCGTCTGCAAGAACTTCTTGTTAGACAGGTTTCCAAAGGCAAGGGAAACAAAGGCAAAATGAACTATTGGGACTTCATCAAGATAAAATGCTTTTGCACAGCGAAGGAAATAGTAGACAAAACTAAAAGCAACTGGGGCACCTGGATGGCTCAGGTCATGATCCCAGGGTCCTGGGATCGCATCGGGTTAACTGCTCAGCAGGGAGCCTGCTTTCCCCTCTCTCTCTGCCTGCCTCTCTGCCTACTAGTGACCTCTCTTTAAAAAAAAAAAAAAAAAAAAACAACTTTAAAAAAAAAACAAAACTAAAAACAACCAACAGTATGGGAGAAGATATTTGCAAATGACATATCAGATAAAGGGCTAGTATCCAAAATCTATCAAGAACTTATCAAACTCAACACCCAAAGAACAAATAATCCAATCATGAAATGGACAGAAGACATGAACAGACATTTCTCCAAGAAGACATACAAATGGCCAATAGACTTGAAAAAAGCACTCAACATCTCTTGGCATCAGGGAAATACAAATCAAACCATGATGAGGGGTTCCCGGTTGGCTCAGCAGTTAAGTGTCTGCTGTTGGCTCACGTCAAGATGAACCCTGCATTGGGCTCCCTGCTCAACCAGAAGCTTGCTTCTCCCTCTCACACTCCTCCTGCTGTGCTCCCTCTCTTGCTGTCTCTCTCTGTCAAATAAATAAATAAATTCTTTTTGAAAAACCCATGATGATATACCTCCTCACAGTCAGAATGGCTAACATTAACAAGTCAGGAAATGACAGATGTTGGCAAGGATGCGGAGAAAGGGGAACCCTCTTACACTGCTGATGGGGATATAAGCTGGTCAGTCACTGTGGAGAACAGTATGGAGGTTCCTCAAAAAGTTGAAAATAGAGCTACCCTATGACTCAGCAATTGCACTACTAAGGATTTACCCCAAAGATATGAGTAGTGATCCAAAGGGGTACCTACACCCCAATATTATAGCAGTAATGTCCACAATAGCCAAACTATGGAAAGAACCCAGATGTCCATCGACAAATGAATGCCTAAAGGAGATGTGGTGTACATATACGGGAATACTACTCAGCCATCAGAAATGAAATCTAGCTGTTTGCAAAGACATGGATGGACCTAGAGGGTAGTATGCTAAGCAAAATAAGTCAATCAGAGAAAGACAATTATCATATGATCGCATTCATATGTGGAATCTAAGAAACAAAACAGAGGATCATAGGAGAAGAGAGAGAAAAGTATAACAAGACAAAACTAGAGAGGGAGACAAGCCATAAGAGACTCTTAATCATAGGAAACAAACTGAGGGTTGCTGGAGGGGAGGGTCATTGGGGAATGGAGTAACTGGATGATGGACATTAAGGAGGGCACGTGATGTAATCATATAAGACTGATGAATCACAGATCTGTACTCCTGAAACTAATAATACATTGTATGTTCATCAATTAAATTTAAATTAAAAAATTGAGGACACCTGTCTGGCTCAGTTGGTGGAGCACATGACTCTTGATCTCAGGATTGCGAGTTCAAGCCCCAGTAATAATGTAGTAATATAGTAAAAAAAAAAGTAAAAAAAACCCCAGAGATTACTTAAAAATAAAATATTAAAAAACGTAGAGTTAAAATTTAGTCTAACAGCAGATTTGATAAATATTTTAGTACGGGAGAAGTTAGTATTTAAGTAATGTTTTATTAAACTTGTTTTCCACATTTCTTCTTTTAAGAAAATTTCAAAATTGACCGTGTATCAGAGAACAGAGTACAAAATATCTATCTCATTTTTATTAAATTCACACACGGCATGTAAGAACCAGAAGCTTCCAGAAGGTGGTGCTAACATGTGTCTTTTCTCCACTTCACTCCTCATTCTTGGTGTTTCCAGAGTCTGCACGTTTCACTCTCAGAAAATTAAGTTTCTGTATCAGCACAGACCAACCCCGGTTAAGATGCACAACAAAACATTACCAGTAAGATGTTGAGGGGGAAGAAATAGCCCAAGAGCTGTAGCCTTGGTTGGTGTAATTAACAACGTCCAGGATCCTGAATTCTGATTCTGAATTGTTTATGGATTTTGTACCAATTTTGGTTCGAAGAAATATACCAATATACCAGCGAGGTCAGCCTCACTTCCTGTTTGCCACCACCACCTCCCACGGCTCTCTTTGAAGCAACAAACAAGGTGTTTTCGTTAACGTGAGGGACTGGGACCCCAGGGCAGAATGAGACTCTAAACTCGGTATTAAAAGACTGGAAATAGAAACCTGGAGATTCTGAACTCCCATGGCTGCTGCTTCTCTCTTTAGGGTCATGACTGTGTCCCAGGCCATGACAAAGACACAAGTCGGGATTAAAGAAAGGGAAACCATCTAAGTGACAGAATTGTCTCTATGCCTTCTCCCAAGTCTGGGGAAAAGGACTGTAGAGGTGGGGAAATCAAAGAGAATGGGAAACTGAAATTGCAAAGGTAGGCTAAACATTTACGCCAAGCCTAAACACCTATTTTTTTTTAAAGATTTTTATTTATTTATTTGACAGACAGAGATCACAAGTAGGCTTGAGAGAGAGAGAGAGAGGAGGAAGCAGGCTCCCCGCTGAGCAGAGAGCCTGATGCGGGGCTCGATCCCAGGACGGGATCATGACCTGAGCCGAAGACAGAGGCTTTAACCCACTGAGCCACCCAGGCACCCAATGCCAAGCCTAGACATCTATTTTTTTAAAAAGATGTATATATTTATTTTAGAAAGAAAGAGAGAGAGAAATGAGCAACCAAGTTGAGGGGGAGGGGTTGAGGGAGAGAAGGAGTCCTCAAACAGAATCTCCCCTGTGGGCAGAGCCCGGTGCAGGGCTTGATCCCACGACCCAGAGATCATGACCTGAGCTGAAATCAAGTCAGACGCTTAACTGACTGAGCCACCCTGGTACCCTAAGCCTAAACATCTATTAATGACTGTCTAGGTATGTGGCATTGTGAAAACGGAAAAGAGATCTAGTCCCCAGGAATTAATAACTCCGTGGAAGGAAAGATTATCATGTCCAGGAGTACCTTAGAGCCAGCTAACAAGTTAGGACTCCCCGTCCCCCAGAGGTGAGTGTTAATCATTCACCAGCACACGGATGATATGTCTCACAACACAAACTCTTTCAGTGAAAGGGGACAGGACATTTCAAGGCTGGGAAGCAATGGAGAGTGTTGCAGGTTTGCATTCAAGGTCAAGCTCTCCCACATGATGACCATCTGACCCTAGGCTCAGTTTCCATCTTTCTTTAATGGGAGTGAAATCCCATGCTCTAATGAGATGGATTTGTGTAAAATGCTACATAAATCATAATGGATTTCATCAAGGTGCAGAAGTAACCTGTAAAATTTGTAAAATGATGATGATGTGTGTCTCATCCTGGTTTTATGACGAATACATAAGATAATACATCATATATATTTTTTCGCTTATTCAATAATGTTTATTGAGGTTTCCTATCTGCTAGACATTGTGTTAGCTGGGCAGTCATAAGATGTAAAAATGCCTTGTAGGCTTTTGTGCAAAAGTCCTTTATAAATTGGAAGGCGTCACACATTGGTATCTTTTTCTCAACTTTCTGCAGCCCTCCTAATCTGGACACACTCACATTTGCCCTGTGATACATCCTACAACTCATTGTACTCTGATGCCTCCGTTTAAACGGTAATACATGGCAGCCGTCACAAATGATGGGATGGAAACAAAACTGGGACAAGAAAACGCCCACGGAATGTTTCGTTGACTGGAAACATGTCATAACCAGATTTGTACAGAATTATCTCCGCATGTATATAAGTGAATCTGAGAGCACATACACTAAAATACTTGCGGTAGGTTTCTCTAGATGGTAAGGTCGATGATTTTGATTTTTCTTGCTCAGACGTTTTTACTTTTTCTACAAATATTGCCTGTGTAAATTTAAGATTTCATAAAATAATTAGCTCAATCTATTTATAATATTATCATTGTATAATATTGTAGCTACTATTTATAATAGCTGAATCGATTTATTTTATGAAATCTTAAATTTAGATTTGAAAGGAGCTTATAGATCTTTACAATGAGGAAACTGAGTTCCAAAGAAATTAAGTCCCTGAATTAGTTGGACTTCCAAATCTGACGTTCTCTTTCCTCCTTCCGAGTGCGTTTGCAGACTCTTGATCATTAGTCTACATCTATGTGCTCTGCGACTAGATTCTCATCTTTAAGTATCTTTCTGACTTTTTGATGTGTATGATTACCTTAATATGCTCGTTTTTCTTTGACTTTCTCTCTCTCTTTTAATGTTCAAGTGGCTGCTTAGATTCTTTGACTTTGTCTTTGAAAGACTCTTGAGGTAAATAAGCATTTTTATCCCAATCAGTAGGCATCTTCATTATATTCTTCTCACATTTGCTCTTTGGTCTCTGCCAACTAATTTTCTCAGAAATCTCCAAGGGTGAATCATAATTCCTCAAAGCCACAATTCCTGGAATCAGAATAATTTTTTTCCTTGCTTGATGTCGGCTGAAGTAAGAGTTTTTCATACAGAGTGTATAGTATTATCTAACACAAAGGTTTTGCTCTCTGGGGCTCAGTGTTTCTATCTGCTGAGTAGATGTTTGCTTAACTCACTAGATGACTATTATCGAAAACATCATGAAAAACCTGAAGCCCTTCCAGCCGTGACCGATAGACCCTCGGCACGTTGGATCTCATGTGAGTGAATGAATCTGAGCCAGAGGCTGTGAGAGAAGCCAAGGCTTCTCTCAGGACTGTGTCTCAGGATCAAGGCTGTGTCTCAGGACGTGGACCCTGGACTGGACATGTGGAAAGCCCAAAGGGCTAGAGCCAAATGTTAGAGCGCGCGAATTTGAGTTTTTTTCTTTTTCTTTTTCATTTTCTTTTCTTTCTTTCTTTCTTTCTTTCTTTCTTTCTTTCTTTCTTTCTTTCTTTCTTTCTTTTTTTTTCTTTTTAACTAAAGCCTCTTCTCTGACTGATGTCCCTCCAGGCTTATCCTGCTCAGGGCAACCATGGCTACAGTTTGATTGTTCCCTTATCTGTGGCCAGTTGTGAAACTTAATACACACACACACACACACACACACACAGAGTAAATGAATTGATGTAACCTTCCAGGTTTTCTCTGTGAGTCCAGGGTAACCCTGTCAAGTAGAAATAATAAAAATAATTCGAGCCACAAAGGTAGGCCACATATGTAATTCCAAGGTATTTTAGCAGCTTCATTTTATTTTATTTTTAATATTTTATTTATTTGTTTGATAGAGAGTGAGAGCGAATGCCGGGGGATGGGGGTGGTGGGTGTTGGGGAGGGTCAAAGGGCGGGGAGCAAACTCCCAGGGCTTGATCTTGATCCTGGGACCCTGAGATCATGACCTGAGCTGAAGAAAGAGGCTTAACTGACTGAACTGCCCAGGTGCCCCTAGCAGATGTCCTGGATGTCTGGTGGGAGACAAGCAAGCATGGTAAGATTGCTCAAGGCCAATGTGGGGACACCATGAAACAGCATCCAGCTCCAATTGGGTTAGGGACAGCTCCTTGAAACCTCCTGAGTCTGCTGACGGTGATGGAACCAAGAGAGAGGCCGCGGGGAGGTGTCAAGGGTGACCCTTTAGGGACTGCGGATGGCTCCGGGTAGCTAGAACAGGGCCCGCGTGTACTAGGGCAGATATGTGAGTTGAGAACAGAGGAGAAGTCGGTGATGGGCACAGAACCGAGGGATTGTACCCCAAGGGCTGTGGGACTTTAAGCAGGTGGTTGATATGAAGGGATTTGATTTATATGGCTCTACACCCTAGACACAGGATGGAGGACAAATGACCCAGCCTGGGTACAACCCCACTTGCACATTTCTTTCGTATATTTGAATTTCAAGTCTAACCAGAGAGGGTAACCCCAGAGGTTAGGACCTGCTCGGTCCGCAGAATGAAGCAAGAACTCTGGGAGGTGCTTGGTGTTCATGCTGGGATTTGGGGTCAGACAAATCCAAGCTCGAGTTCTGGCTTTGCTATTTTCTAGCTGTGCCACCTCCGCCAAGACTCAGCTTCTGCTTCTGTGGAGCGGAAACTATCCGGGACCACCTCGATGGAGCTGTCGGGAGGAGTAAATGCAACAATACCGGCCAAGCGCTAAGCAGAGGAGCTGGTACCCCGCCAAGACTGAATCAGGAATGTCCGATGGTGTCACTGTCACCAAAGCAGTGACATGGCCGAGTGTTCAGGGCTTCCTGCGTCACATGCCCGTAGCCAGGTCCAGGATACCTGCCCCATGACCGATTCATTCCCAACGATTCCAGTGTTACACCCCAGGCCCTGGGGAGGGAAAGATGCCCCTGCCTTCATGGAGCTTATAGCCTAACGGGGGTGCAGGGGGAAGGCAGAGGTCAGTTAAATGATACATAAACTGATACATAAAGTACAAACGTGACAAGTGTTTCAGGGGAGAGCTCGTGCTCTAGTTAGAAGTGAAGAAAGAAAGCGAGGAAAAGTGCTCCGTGTGTAAGTTTGCCAGGGATGTGGTCTGGAGGCCGAAAATCTTAAATCAGGGTGTCCACAGCCACGCTCCTAAGGGAGGAACCGTTTTTGCCTCTCCCAGCTTCCGGTGGAGGCAGGCGATCTAGCGTTCCCGGCCTGTAACGCCGTCTGGCAGGCGTGCGTGTGCGCCCCAGCACCAGGAGAGGCTCACGCAGGCGGAGGGACCGGATGGTTGCAGGGCCTCTCTGTGCCCTGTGTGCACGTGGTTCTGCCTTCTCTCCCTCTTCTGTAATATCACTCAATACGGAGTCAAAATATATTTCAAAGCATTTTTGCACTTGTTGAAAAAAAGATCATGTTCCCTTGTCAAACAGTCTGATGCATGAAAAAACGCACTTAGCTTCCAGGAGTTCATGCTAATCCCTCCCTGCCCACTCCCCAGAGAGACCGAAACCCTGGAGGCTGGAATTCCAGCCTGAGGACCCGCTTTAAAGATACAGATGTGTTCACTGAGGTGTCTGTTACAGCAATATAAATTTTTTAAAGAAATGCATTTTATCTTACTTTCAAGGCAGCTTTGAGTCACAGCTGCCATGAAGTAGACTGCGCATGCCTGTCCGTGAGCGAGAACAGCCGGGCGGCTTCCGAGCAGATGCCACCTCCCAACCCAACCTCCAGGACGTTTTCATCCAATCCCTCTCAAGTGATTGTGAATGGATTTCTCATCCCACATTTGACTCCTGTCCTAATGGTCAGATAGAGAAACTGAGACTTTCTTCCTTCCCTCTTGGCCTTTCCCATTTTCACTCAACCCTTGCAATCTGGCTTCTGCCCATGACTGCCAGGGAACTGGTGCCTGGGGCTGTCCACACATCCTGTGGCCCAGTGTCATGGGCTGCTACCTGATCTTGTTACTCCTGGTCTGCAGCATTGGACAATCCTGTTTTTTTCTAATCTCTTCCAAAATTCCTATAATGCCCTCTCTCCAGGCTTTCCTCTGCCCTCTTGGATCTTTTCTTCTGGTTTCTCCCCATCCTGGCTCAGGAACTCCCCTCCCCTCCCAGAACCACCTGTCTGGTTATCCTGCTCTGGACCTGCCCTGCCAGCCGATATGATCTTTCTAACAGGGAAATTGGATCCTGGCTCGAGTCTACAAGCGTGGCCTGAATTGACAGGATAAAGTCTAACCTCCTTAGTTAGATATCAAATGCTCTTTCTAATCTGGCTCTCAGTGATCTCTAAGAGTATCCTCACTGTCGCCCTTTAAAGTCTGCAGTATAGAACTATTCATAGTTCCAGTGTTGGAGAACCAGGCTACTGGTTCATCTGCATACGTGTAGTTGTTCTATTTTAGAACATAATGTTGTAATTGTTTGTGTGGCTCCCTATTTCCTACCACAGGGGCAGTTTCCTGGAGGGCTGGGATCTATCTTGCTTGCTCTCTTTATATCTCTTATAGTTGGACAATATTTTAATAAATGTAAGCAGCTCCAGAAAGTAGATTGATGTCTTGATGGAGATCTCAGAATCATTAAGAAGTAAAGTTAGGACTGAAAGCCAGGCCCTCAAAATTCCTGTCCCTTCCCACACGTTCTTACAACTGAGAGACCTGGGAGGTCCAGGGACAAGATGCTGATGGGAAATGGATGCAGTCACTCTGTGGTCCTAGGAAAATAAAAAGAGTAAGGGTTACAATCCTGGATGAGGGTAGACAGACATTTTACGAACAACCCAACTGAGGAATATAGCTGGTACTATAGAACCACACCGCAATAATGAAGTTCGGCATCTGACGGGAGCTCCTCTCCTGCTTCCCGCTGTACGTTCTGGAAGAAGAGCTCACAGTGTGTGGACGGCAGTGGTGTTGCTCTGTCCTCCCCCAGGCCGGGGAGGGGGCTCTGCTCACCTCCTGGCAACAGCGCACAAGAGCTTGCTGATTCAAACGAGCTCACACGAGGTCCAGCTGAAAGAGATCTTGCCTCCCGCAGGGCCCTTGAGTCCTGTTTTCTTTTAGGTCTGGCACGTTAGGCCACATGATCTCATAATGCCCAAGAGCCTCCTCCATGTGGCCAAGGAAGGGATATTTAGGTCTGTTTCAACTCTGAAACTCAGAAAGAGGAGAATATTTGCAGTTAGAGATTGTTCAACACTTTTGAGATTAAACTGGTCCACATTTTCCGAGCTTCAGAGTGACGGCGGAATCCTCTCCTGGGGCAGGTGGTCGCAGGATTTCTTCACGTGCTCATCACCATCCCTTGCTTCTCCACTACTGTTACTGATATAAATGCCCAATTTATTCAAAGTGCTTCTTGGGGCGCCTGGGTGGCTCAGTCGTTAAGACTCTGCTTTTGACTCAGGTCATGATCTCAGGGTCCTGGGATCGAGCCCCGGATCAGGCTCTCTCCTCAGCAGGGAGCCTGCTTCCTCCTCTCTCTCTGCCTCTCTGCCTACTTGTGATCTCTGTCTGTCAAATAAATAAATAAAATCTTTAAAAAAAAGAAGGAACTTTAGTTGCACTCTTGGTTTAAACTATTTTCTTATGTTATGAGTTGGGGGTAAATGATGTTTTTGATTCATCTGGGTGGGATAGAACCTGCTCAGAGCTCTTGAAAGATGGTGCTACTGAATGAGAGGTCTGGCCAGAGCCACTGCTGGGATGGAAAGGAGAGACAGAGAAACAGAAAGAGACAGGGAGATTTCCTTTTACAAACACAGATGGTTTCCTTAGAGGTTGTGAGGAGTTTCCACAAAATCCACCTATCATTTAGTCAAGACTCTTAATTAGGGGGCAAGATCTGAACTGCTGTCTATAGCCCCCAACCTGGTTATTAACCAGGAGGAGCAAAAAAACACTGGAGATTCACCAAGTGCTGTCCTGGGGAGATGGTCCACTTCCATGTCCTGGATGGCTATGGGCAGAGGCATTTCATTCTCCAAAGTCCTACACAGATCTTATTTCATTTAATATTCACAACCACAAAAGGAGCAGAAAACATAAAATTTCATTTCCAGCTTAGGAAACTGAGGGTCAGAGAAAAAAAGGACTCACCAGATATTATGCAACTGGGTATCCAAAACCACGCCTGACCCCAAGACCACGCTCTGCCTCTCTTACAACCAGATCCACCTGTTTCAAATGGCGTTCTCGATCTTACCATCTGCCAAACAAATCACACCCAGGTCCATCCCTCATTCCGTCTTACGAAACCTCATGAGTCTCTCTGACTCTGTGATTATTTCATGGGTTACTGACCACCCGGTAATTTCTTGAGGTCAAGGAGAATGTTTCCTACTTCGTTTTTCATCCAAACCACTAGATACCAAGCTGAGCACATGACTATATGCTTGATAGTCAGTGGGTCCCACAGAAATCCACAAATGACATGTTCAAAGACCACGGATTTTTGACTTGTGGAATGACTCTTCTCTTTCTTTCCTACAATCATGCTCATATTTCACAGACCCTCTTAGAGCAGAAATGTTATTCTTCCAGAGACTTCCCTGATAACCCCAATCTCAAGGGTTACCCTCGATTATTCCCTCTCATGGTCTCTCTCTCTTTAATTTCTCTATAAAGGTATTGTTCTTTAAGTTATATAAACCAGAGTTCTAAGCCACCTCTTTGAATCACTCTTTCCTATGGAGATGTGAGATGTGTATGTTAGTAAACTTGGGCTTTGGGGTATTTTTTTGTTTGTTTTGCCTTGTTAAACCTGTCTGTTATTGTACAGTGGCATCTGAGAGTCTATGATGAGTAGAAGAAAATTCTTTCTTCCCCTACAGTAAGTCCTGATTGTGTGTGTGTGTTTGTTTACCTGATAAGCTCCTGGTCAAATGGGCTCTGGTGTAACAACATCCTCTCTTTCTAGTGTTGATAGGGGTCAGTCTCAGAGTGCTGGGGTCTACATCCACTGTAGTATCTCTAATAAGTACAAAGTAAATCTTTGACTTTTTCTGCATGGAAAAAAGTCTCCCAAAGATAGGTGTTCGGGCATATTAATTGTCACATGTCTGTTGACATGCTAAAAGTTTCTTCCTTGAAACGGTTGTCACAGATCAATATGCCCCACTCACCAGTGACCATGACCTGCGTCTAGATTACTACATTGGACATAGATTTACTTTGCTGTTTTCTCATGGCATCTCTTTTTTAATTATTTTTTTTATTCAAGTATAATTAACCCAGTGTCACATTAGTTTCTGGTGTACAATATTTACTGATTGAATAATTCTCTACATTTTTCAGTGCTCATCAAGACAAATCAAGATAAATGTACCTTTAATTCCCTTCCTCTATTTCACCCATAGCCCCTCCCAAGTCCCTTCTGGCCACCACTGTTTGTTCTTTGTATTTAAGAGTCTGGTTTTTGTTGTTTCTCTTTTTTTCTTTGTTTGTTCATTGGTTTTGTTTCTTAAATTCCACATGGATGAAATTACATGTATTTGTTTTTCTCTTCCTGATTTATTTCACTTAGCATTAGTATTAGAATCCTAGAGGCTTCCAGTTTCATCCATATTGTTGCAAATGGCAAGACTTCATTCTCTTCTAAGGCTGAGTGATATTCCACTGTATACAACACCACTTTTCTTTATCCATTCATGTACCAAGGGACACTTAAGTTGCTTCCATATCTTGGTTATTGTAAATAACACTGCGATAAATACAGAGGTGCATATATCCTTTCTAATTAGTGTTCTCATTTTCTTTCAGTAAATATCCTTATTTATTAGTAGTAGTAGGTCATATGGTAGTTCTATTTTTAATTTTTTTGAGGAACCTCCATACTGTCTTCCACAGAGGCTACACCAATTTGCATTCCTACCAACAGTGCACGAAGGCTCCCTTTTCTTCACATCCTTGCCAGTGCTTCCTATTTCTTTTTCTTGTCTGATTGCTGTGGCTGGGGCTTCCAGTGTTATGAGGAATAAAATGTGAAAGTGGACATCTTTGACTGTTTCTGACCTTAGAAGGAAAGCTCTCAGTTTTTCACCATTGAATATCAAGTTAGCTATGGATTTTTCATATCTGGCTTTATTATGTTGAGGTGGTCTCTCTGAACCTACTTTGTTAAGAGTTTTTATCATGAGTGGATGTTGGACTTTGTCAAATGCTTTTTCTACATCCATTGAGATAGTCGTATGGTTTTTATCTTTTCTCTTATTACTATGATGTATCATGTATGGTGTAACATGGTATCATGTTGATTGATTTGCAAATATCGAACCACCCTTGTATCCCTAGAATAAATTCCACTTGATCGAGTGATTTTTTAAAAGTATTGCTTGGTTTGGTTTGTTAATATTTTGTTGAGGGTTTTTGCATCTATGTTCATCAGAGATACTGGCTTGTAGTTCTCTTTTTCTTGTAGTATCATTTTTTGTAGTATGTTTGTTATCAGGGTAATGCTGGCCTCAGAATGAATTTAAAAGTTTTCTTTCTTCTTCTATGTTTTCAGAATAGTTTGAGAAGAATAGATATTAACTCTTCTTTAAATGTTTCGTGGAATTCACCTGTGAAGCCATTGGGTCCTGGACTTTTATTTGTTAGGAGTTTTGTGATTACTGATTTAATTTCTTTGCTAATAATTGGTCTGTTTAAATTTTCTATTTCTTCCTAACTCAATTTGGAAGGTCGTATGATTTTAGGAATTTATTCTTTTCTTCTAGGTTGTCCAATTTGTTGGCATATAATTTTTCATAGTATTCTTATAATATCTTGTATTACTGTGGTGTGAGTGTTTATTTCTCCATTTCTGATTTTATTTATTTGAGTCCTCTTTTTTTTTCTTGATGAATTTGGCTACAGTTCTATCAATTTTGTTTAATTTTTCAAAGAACTAGTTCTTAGTTTTATTGATCTGTTGTGTTGTTTTTTAAGTCTTCATTTCATTTTTTTTTCTGCTCTAATCTTTATCTTTCCTTCTACTGGCTTTGAGTTTGGTTTGTTCTTCTTTTTCTAGCTCCTTTAGGTGTAAGGTTAGGTTGTTTATTTGAGATTTTTCTTGCTTCTTGAGGTAGGCTTGTATTGCCATAATCTTCCCTCTTAGTTTTTGCTGCATCCCAAAGACTTTGGACTGTTGTGTTTTCTTTTGCACCTGTCTCCATGTATTTTTTATTTCCTCTTTGATATCTTGGTTGAAAGAAATTGTTTAGTAGCAGCATGTTTTTTAGCCTCTATGTATTGGTGTCCTGTCCAGATTTTTTTCTTGTAATTGATTTCTAGTTTCATACTATTTTGTTCAGAAAAGAAGCAATTTCAATCTTTTTTAATTTATTAAGACTTGTTTTGCCTAACATGTGGTCTGTTCTGGAGAATGGTCCATGTGTGCTTGAAAAGAATATGTATTCTGCCATTTTTGGATGGAATATTCTGGATATATCTGTTAGGTCCATCTGGTCCAAATGCAAAGCTACTTTTGCCTTCCTGATTTTTAGTCTGGATGATCTATCCATTGATGTAAGTGGGGTGTTAAAGTCCCTTACTGTTATTACATATTACTATCATTTTCTTCCTTTATGTCTGTTAGTAGTTGTTTTATATATTTAGGTGCTCCCATGTTGGGTGCATAGATTTTTGTAATTGTTATATCTTCTTGTTGGACTGTAGTTATGTAACATCCTTTATCTCTTGTGACAAATCGACTTTAAAGTCTATTTTGTCTGATATAAATATTGCTTTCTTTTTGCTTCCATTTTCATGATAAAGGTTTTTTCATCCCTTCATTTTCAATATGCATGTGTCTTTACGTCGAAGTGAGTCTCCTGTAGGCAGCACGTAGATGGGTCTCACTTTCAGTCACTCTGCCTTTGGACTGAAGCATTTAGTTCATTTACATTCACAGTGATTGTTGATTGGTGTGTACTTGCTGCTGTTTTGTAACTTGCTCTATCGTTTTTGGAGTTCTTCTCTGTTCCTTTCGCCTCTCATTCTTTTCCTTTGTGATTTAATGGCTTTCTTCAGTGATATGGTAGGATCTTTATTTTTTTGGTACATATATTACAGGTGTTTGTGGTTGCCATTAGGTTCATATATAACATCTTGTGCATTTAACAGTCTATATGACATTGATGGTCACTTAAGTTCGAACGCATTCTTAAAGCATTACATTTTTACTCCCCTTCTTATGTTTTTATGGTATCATACTTTACATTCTTTTATTCTGTGAATCCCTTGACTGATTTTATAGATACAATTGGTTTTACTGCGTTCGTGTTTCATCCTTTGAAGTGGTATTGTAAATGATTCATCTACCTCTTTTATTATGTTTGCATTTATCTGTGAATTTTTTCCTATCCTATCCTAACTTTATTACTCCTGATTATGGTCTTTTTTTTGTCCACACAAAGAATTCCCTTTAACATTTTGTATGGCTGGCATAGTAGTCATGAACTCCTTTAACTTTTGTTTGTCTGGAGAACTCTTCGTCTTTCTTTCTATTCTGAATAATTGCCTTGCTATAGATAGAGCACTCTTGGTTGCAGGGTTTGTGTTTTTTTTTTTTTTTTTCCTTTTCTTTCAGCACTTTGAATATATCATGCTACTTTCTTCTAGCATGCAAAGTTTCTGCTGAAACTCTGCTGATAGCTTTATGGGGTTTCCCTTTATGTAATTTGTTTTCTTTTTTCCTACTGCTTTTGAAACTCTACCACTACTTCTCATCATTTTAATTACTATGTGTCTTGGTGTGGATCCACTTGGGTTGATTTTGTTGGGGGTTCTCTGTGTGTCCTGGATCTGGATGTCTGTTTCCTTGCCAGATTCAGGAAGTTTTCAGTTATTATTTCTTCAAATAAATTTTCTGCACCCTTTTCTCTCTTCTCCTGGGATCCTTACAATCCAAATGTTATTACGCATGATGATGCCACTGAGTTCTCTCAACCTATTCTCATTTTTTATTGTTATTCTTTTCTCTTTTTGCTCTTCAGCTTGTTTTCTTTCCATTATCCTATCTTCCAGCTCACTGATGTGTTCTTACACCTACTCTAATCTGCTTGATTCTCTCTAATGTATTTTTAGTTTTGTCTCTGAGTTTTTCCATCTTTGATTTGTTCTTTTTAATATTTTCTTTCTCTTTCTTTCTTTCTTTCTTTTTTTTTTTTTAGAGAGAGAGAGGGAGGGAGAGAAAGAAAGCATGAGTTGGGGGTGGGAAGGCCAGAGGGAGAGGGAGAGAGAATCTTAAGCAGGCTCCTTGCCCAACATGGAGCCCAAGGTGGAGCTTGATCTCACGATACTGAGATCATGACCTGAGCTGAAATCATGAGTCAGACACTTAACCCTACAGAGCCATCCAGGAGCCCCACTTTTTGTATTTTCTATTTCTTTGTTTAAGTCTTACAGAGGTTCTCTACTCAAGTCCAGTGAGTGTCTTTTTTTTTTTCTTTCTAGTGAGTATCTTTATGACCATTACTTTGAATTCTTAATCAGGCATGGTGCCTATCTTTGTTTCATTTAGCTCTTTTGCTATGGTTTTGTCCTCCTCTTTCATTTGGGACACATTCCTTTGTCTCCTCATTTTGTCCAATTTTTGTATTTACTTCTATGTTTTAGGAAAATCAGCTGTGTCTCTTGATCTTGTAAGTAGTGGCCTTATGAAGAAGAGATCCTGTCCCTTGTAGCATACTATCACCTGGTCACAGACCAGCATGCTTCAGGGGTGTCTCCTGTGTGGGTTGAGTGCACACTACTGTTGTAGCCACATTTGCCTTCAGTCCAATACTTTCAATGGCCTATCTTGCCTTTGGTAGGCCTGATGGGCAGGGTTTGGTCCCTGTGATGTTAGGGGGCCAGTCTGGGGTTCTGTAGGCTTGTAGTTGGGTAATGTCAGCAGCTAGATCAGATGCCTGTCCTCAGCCCATCTTCTGGGGCTGTGGTCCCACCGACTGCATGGTAGTCTCCCTACATTGTCCATTAAGAGGTTTCTGTTGGTGGGCAGAATGAATGCTATAGTGACTTCCATTATCTGCAGACTCCAAGGCCCAACCATGTATGTAGTGATGACGGCCTCCAACTAGAAATCAGAGAACCGGGCCCTCAATTCAGGCTTAGTGTGTTGAGTGATCAGTCCACAAACTCTCTCTTGGCCTCTGTTTTTCACTTGCAGAGCAACGGTAGTGTTTCCAGTCCCACATATTCTTAGAGGAGGTTAGGTAAAGGTGGGATAATTTTCCATTTACCTTGTTTTTAAATTAAAGTCTGATATGAACCTGATGAATGACAGGTCCCCTTGGCAGGGCGCAGGAGTGGTTCATGTCTGAGTTTTTTTAAACTTAATTTTTGTGAATAGGCCATACAGATACATGGTTCAAAAAATATAAAAATAGAGGCCTCTGGGTGACACTGTTGGTTAAGTGTCTGAATTTTGATTTCAGCACGGGTCCTGATCTGGGGTCATGAGACTGAGCCCCATGTTGTGCTTCAAACTCAGCACGGAGCCCGCTTGAATTTCTCTCTCCCTCTCCCTCTGCCTGTCCCACTCGTGTTCTCTCTCCACTACGATAAATAAATAAATCTTTTAAAAAACATCAAAATATACAAAAAGACATACAGTGACAATCCTCCACTCTTCTGTCCCTATCTTCCCAGTCCCACTCTCAGCCGACCATTACTACTGGTTTGTTTTGTAGCATTCCAGAGGTTTTTTTTTTTTTTTTTTTATCCATATACAAGAAATTTCCCCCCCACAAGAATATGCCTCATACCTGCAAGTTTTCTAACTGCCTTGCTCTGAGCCCAATACTGAGTAAGGCTTCAGTAGATATCTGTTGATGAAATTAACTAGTAGGTATTGTAACACAGATCGGGCAAGAAAGAACATGACTTTGTAGTGTGTTTTAAGGACGGTGACGTGCAGGCTGAATAGGGACTGTTGCAAAGAAGAGTCAGTCAACATCTTTCCTGCTCTGTTCCAAGACCACCCCCTCCATCTGGGCCTTTGCTTTGTTTTGCTTTTTGTCTTCGTTTCGTAATGGAGGTAAGCACTTTATTGGGAAATCTCAATTCATTGATTGTTACAAAGATAAAATTAGTCACTTCATGAAAAGGTCTTAGAACAGTGTCTGGCACAAAGCCAGAACCCAGTGGGTCCTAGAAATTAATATGGAACGCAGTCTTACCTCCTAGCCAGGATTCACTTCAAGTCACCTGTTAATCCTATCCACCTAGAATTCAGATGTGGAAGTCCTAACCCCTACTGCCTCAGAATGTGACTGTATGTGGAGATGGGATCTTTAAGGTGGTAATTAAGGTAAAATGAGGTCATATGGGTTGGTCCTAATCCAACATGACTGGTGTCCTTATAGGAAAAGATTAGGACAGACTCACACAGAGGAAGACCACGTGACAACACAGGAAGTGGCCGCCCATCGGCCCAAAGAGAGGCCTCAGAAGAAACCAACCCTGCGGACACCTTGATCTTGGACTTTCAGTCTCCAGAAATGTGAAATCATGAATTTCTGTTGTTGAAGCCCCTACTCCGCGGGACTTTTCTCTGGCAGCCCTGCCAGACTCACACACCTGCTCAGCCCCTCATTTCCCGAACACATTACACTAGAGAAGTTTCTTTGTTTTTAAAGATTCCATTCATTTATTTAATTGACACACAGAGAGAAAGCCAAAGAGGGAACACAAGCAGGGGGAGTGGGAGAGGGAGAAGCAGGCTTCCCACTGAGCAGCGAGGACCCTGGGATCATGACCTGAACTGAAGACAGATGCTTAATGACTGAGTCTCCCAGGTGCCCCAGAGAAGTTTCCTTTTTTTGTCACCTGTGAAGGAGTTTCTGTACAGAAGGGGGGGGGCAAAAGTAATACACACCCCAGGGCGGGCAGCAGGGCACCTGCCCCAGGAGCCCTCCAGCAGTGCCCGGGGATGGAAGCCAGTTTCCTGGCCAGCTCTTTGCAGGTGTGTGGGCAGAGCTGAGCAGCCACATGCCTGCTGTGGGGAGAAGCTGACCCCCCAGGAGTGGGTCAGAGAGCAGACACCTCCCGGGGTCCCACCCAGGGTCCCGCCTTCACCCCAACACGTCCAGCGCCAGCTCCACCTCTGCCTCTCTGAGCTTTGATTCCTTGGCGAACCCATCCCGCTTCTGTGGTAAGTTCATGGGAGGTGGTTTGTGACATTTGCCACTTAGAAGGTCCTAACACAGTCTCTGCCGAGTAGGATCCTAACTCTGGGCGGCTTCGGTGAGCGGCCGCTGGCCAGGCTCCTCCCTCTCACTGCGGCCCCTCCCTCGTGCAGAAATGCTCAGGGGAATGGGGAAGGGTTGGGGGAGGGGTCCTCTTTCAGCTCGGAGCCTCAAGACAGGCCTGCACCCAGAATAGGCACCCTCAGCCCTGCGGTGCTTGTTAGCACCCACCAGGCCTCCCCTGCTGGTGACTCCTCTCAGGTCCCCCCCCACCCCCGCCGCCCCCAGAGATGGAACCTCCCTCCTCTGGGCTTCCCTGGTCGCGTGGTGCGCATGCACGTCTTGGCCCTGTGCTCCTCAAGGCCAAGGCCTGGGCAGTACCTAGCTCTGCGTTCTCAGAACCTGCCGCGGGCCTGCTGCCTGGGGTGCAGGCGATCAGCGGGGAGTCTGTGTGGCTCCCAGCTCCTCCTCTGCGGTTTGGCCCTCAGCTGCTGGAAGTCCAGTAGCGCTTGCCGAGATGCATCCTACTGGCCAGCATCGAATCTCTTACAACTTGGGGTTTGCAGAGGCAAGTGGGATCCAGACCGCAGCCAAGCCTGTGAAGCAGCTCATAGTTCAAATGCCATTGCCAAGTGCTTATTTAAGCAGGTCTCCCTGGAGCGCAACAGAGCAGGCTGCCCCGGGCCCTAGGGCTCGCCACCCTTGCCGGGCTGACCAGAGTCCACCAGGTGGCTACATATTAAAGGACAGCAGGTCAGGTGGGGACCAGTTACAGTTTATAAAGTCACCTGCCCCAGTGGCCCAAGGCATTGGCTGTGGTCTCATCCTGGGCGGGGCGGGGGTGGGGGAGGTTGTGGGGTGGGTCATCACCTTGCTTTCTGGCAGGCTCAGAGCTAGACACGAGGCTTCCTAGTCCAGCGCTGCCCTCAGGGAGCTGTGTGCCTTCAGGGAAGTCTCCTAACCTCTCTGAGCCTTTCATCACCATTGGCCAGAGAGAACAGTATGTTAAACGAATGGGGATATGCTTAAGAATGCGTGAAATACTATCCTTGAAAATGTTTTCTTCTAACACCTTAGAGATGATTGTTGTTGGTTTGTTTGCCTGTTTGCTTTTCCTCAAGCATATTTACTTCCAGTCCTTGGCCCCCCTCCCCCAACCTTCTCATGATCAGCCTCCTCCGGGGATCCCAAACCTGCTTCCCGTCCCTCCTCACAGCCCATGCCACCTGCCGTATCGGATCCTTTTTCTCTTTTGCCCACCAAACCTCTCTTTTTCCGTGCACTCCTGGTCCTTCCTTGTCCCCTCAGCCCTCCCCCGTGCCGCACTTCCTTCTCTTTCCATCTTGAACTCGTGATTCTCAGCCCCGGGGATGAGGCATCACACGGTCTCCAAGTAACCGCTCATTTCAGGGCACGTGCGGCTGAGACACTTGCCCTGCAGGGGGAGGGAGGTCAGAGGGGATGGATCAGCCCGCTCCCCTCACCACCAATGGTACCCCATCGCCGTTGCGGACCGACGGGCAGCCGCAGCACAGTTCCCTGCCCCCAGATGGTGGAATCTTCCAGATACAGGGCTAAAGGCTCATATGCATATTTTATTTCACTTTTTCACAGTCCACTGTGGGTGCATCACCTCGTCACCTAGTTTGGACACGAAGAACCAGGGTTATCAGCAAGGCCGTGTGTAAAGCAGTGAGGCACAGTCCCTGTCGATCGCACCTGGAGTCCAGAGGGACCCATTTCTGACCCATTTCAAGCAGCTTAGTGCTGGGCTTGCCAATGGCCTACGTCCTCCTTTGGGGCTTCTGTGCGCTCCAGGAAGCTGCCTGGCTCAGCCGTCTGCTCAGCGGGCTGATGGGGGTGGGGAGGGCTCAAGCTGTGTGCCCTTTGGAGGAAGGCTGTCTGCTGAGTTATCGCAGGAGACTGTCCAGAAGCTTGGTTGTTGAGTCTGTGCACGCAGAATGCCGCCAGTGTTCCCTGACCCGAATGTGCTGAGGCAGCACGGCGTGGCCCAGCCAGGGCCCGAAGTGGCCATGGTGTGGCTTTGTGCTCCTCCTGTGGGCTGAGGCTCAGCCACCCTCTAGATCCTTTGTTTAGCTGGTGCTATGAACCGAATTAGGTCTATCCCAAAATTCATGTGTCCAAAGACTAACCTCCCATGGGATTGTGTTTGGAGTGGCGGCCCTTGGGAGATAGTTGGGTCAGGAGAGGTGATGAGGGTGCGGCCCTTGTGGTGGGATTAGTGTCCTTGTAAGAAGCAGTGCCAGAGAGGCCAGAGAGCTTACCTCCGCTCCCATGTGTGATGACGCAGCAAGCCAGTGATGGGGAGAGTCCTCGCCAGGACCCCCGGTGCCGGCGCCCTGATCGTGGACTCCCAACCTCTGGAGCCTCGAGAAAATGCCTTTCTGTTGTGTAAGCCACGCGGCCTGTGTTACTTCGTTATGGCAGCCCAAGTCAACTCCTACATTTAGTTTCCTTATCCTGGGGCAGTACAAGGGGTCAGCATGATTGCTGTGGGATAATTATCCTCCGGGGGGTTTCACATTTTGGGAACACCATGGATAAGCATTTGGCTGTGGGTCTGCTACGAGAGCCTCTGCCCCGAGTTTAAATTCTCTGTCTCCTCTAGAAGCGTGGGTCTGTTCCCAGGGCATCTATCTGCTGAAATCCTACCAGCCCTGACCACGCAGACCGCCAGGAACCACCCCCCCCTCCGCAGGGTCCCTAAGTTTGCCTATTTTCCTTTTTCTCTCCCTCTTGGCCTGATCTCCAGACTGCATGAAGGTGGAGGCTGCTCCCTGGCACCGTGGGCAGGGAGCGCATTCTTCCCTTTCCAAGTACAAAGCGTCACTGTGCCCAGCCTCACAGGAAAAATGCAAATGAGGCTCTGGGTGTGGCTAAGCCTTGGGGCCCCAAGTGCTGACCTGCATTTTTTCCTGCTGTGGCCTTTGTTCTCCCTTGCAGCAGATGGGACTTGAAACATAAAGAGAACTTAAACTTTCATACCCCCTGACAGGGCCATCACCACCCACTGGGTAATGCGAACCATTGATTCAGCACTGCCCGGGAGAACTGGACATGCCCCGAAAACGGTGGACCCATAAGTGAAAGCAAGCTCACTGACGTTTTCCCAACCGGGCAGGAACCCTAAACATTGACCTAACTCCCGTTAATTAGTTGTGAAGTCGCAGCTGGCCTGAACTTCAGTAATAAAACCAGTATCCTATTAATCGTGCTGGAGAAAAGAATGACCTTTCTTCTGTCTCCACAGACGATGACACTGCAGAGTCATTCTTCCGTGAGGTGCAAGCAGCCAGAAAATGTAGGGAACAAAGTATTTCGAAATGCCTCAGACAATTCATTAGTAAAATTGCTGCATTCTTCCTCTGGAATTTGTAATATTTGTGGTCCTGGTCAGCTTAAACTTTAACTAACTTTGTACTAGTAGTTTTGTTTTTCTTTCCTTAAAGAACGTCTCCCAATAGCAAGGAAGCTTCAGGACCCGTGAAACTTAGCTCCAGCTCAGCCTCTGAAACTTTCTCCTAGTGACTTGGGACGCACATGCTTCACCTTCCTCCCTTCTGCCCTGTGCCGTGGCTAGAAGCCAGCCTTTCTGCAGGACAGATTCCAGCCACTCTCGGTGGCTAACACTGTGCACGCGGGGAGACCTGGGGTATAATTTCAACAACTAATTTTCCATGCTGTGCAGGAACCTTCTATCCCTGAAAATAAGATATGGTTCTTCTTAGGCCCTGAGACATTATGAAATGCCATGGATGGACTCGGCTTTCTCTGCCGAGTGGAAAGCACCGCATTTTCTAGAGACAATAATGGGATACGAAGAAGGATGGGGAGCAGTGGCAGGCTGCTTGAGCGACTTTCCAAGAAATCCTGGAAAGAACTGGATTGAGTTTTTCCCCCGAAACTTGAGCAAACCACTGAAAATTACTTCCCTGGAGCAGGGTATGCTTTCGGGTTTTCAACGTTAGTTAACTTTTCATTCTGTTTTCAGGCAAGTAGGCAATATTCCATGCTCTTGACCTCTGTGGGCCCCAATTTGTACTAGATCCTTTTTTCCCCCCAGATCCACTTAATACCAAAGTTTTAATGAGATGATTGAGTTATGAAAAGGGCATTTCTGAGCAACCCTTGGGAGGGCTGTACCATCTGTCCGTTTGCTTAGAAACCAGTTAAGCATTGTCCTAGATCTGGAGTTTGTTACCCACAACCCCACTGTGGCTACTTGACTGAGTTAAAATCTGGTATGCTTCCTATTGGGAGGGATGAAACCTTTTTTTTTTTTTTTTAAGGATTGTATAATTTATTTGTCAGAGAGCGCACAAGAGGGGGGAGCAGCAGGCAGAGGGAGAAACAGGCTCCCCACTGAGCAGGGAGCTGATGTGGGACTCATCCCATGACCCCGAGATCCTGACCTGAGCCTAGACCAAGAGTTGAACACCCAACCAACGGAGCAACCCAGGAGCCCGGCTAGTCTTTTAATTTAGGAATTACAAGCATGAGAAAAAAAAAAATAGGTGTGGAAAATAGACTCAAAATGGATGAAGGACCTCAATGTGAGAAAGGAATCCATCAAAATCCTTGAGGAGAACACAGGCAGCAACCTCTTCGACCTCAGCCGCAGCAACATCTTCCTAGGAACATCGGCAAAGGCAAGGGAAGCAAGGGCAAAAATGAACTATTGGGATTTCATCAAGATCAAAAGCTTTTGCACAGCAAAGGAAACAGTTAACAAAACCAAAAGACAACTGACAGAATGGGAGAAGATATTTGCAAACAACATATAAGATAAAGGGCTAGTATCCAAAATCTATAAGGAACTTAGCAAACTCAACACCCAAAGAACAAAAAATCCAATCAAGAAATGGGCAGAGGACATGAACAGACATTTCTGCAAAGAAGACATCCAGATGGCCAACAGACACATCAAAAAGTGCTCCACGTCACTCGGCATCAGGGAAATACAAATCAAAACCACAATGAGATATCACCTCACACCAGCCAGAATGGCTAAAATTAACAAGTCAGGAAATGACAGATGCTGGCGAGGATGCGGAGAAAGGGGTACCCTCCTACACTGTTGGTGGGAATGCAAGCTGGTGCAACCACTCTGGAAAACAGCATGGAGGTTCCTCAAAATGTTGAAAATAGAACTACCCTATGACCCAGCAATTGCACTACTGGGTATTTACCCTAAAGATACAAATGCAGTGATCCGAAGGGGCACGTGCACCCGAATGTTTATAGCAGCAATGTCCACAATAGCCAAACTATGGAAAGAACCTAGATGTCCATCAACAGATGAATGGATAAAGAAGATGTGGTATATAAACACAATGGAATATTATGCAGCCATCAAAAGAAATGAAATTTTGCCATTTGCGGCAACGTGGATGGAATTAGAGGGTATCATGCTTAGTGAAATAAGTCAGTCGGAGAAAGACAACTATCATATGATCTCCCTGATATGAGGATGTGGAGATGCAACATGGGGGGTTAGGGGGATAGGAGAAGAATAAATGAAACAAGATGGGATTGGGAAAGAGACAAACCATAAGTGACTCTTAACCTCACAAAACAAACTGGGGGTTGCTGGGGGGAGGTGGGGTTGGGAGAGGGGGAGGGGGTTATGGACACTGGGGAGGGTATGTGCTATGGTGAGTGCTGTGAAGTGTGTAAACCTGGCGATTCACAGACCTATACCCCTGGGGATAAAAATACATTATATGTTTATAAAAAAATAAGAAAAAAAACCCCAAAAAACAAAAACAAAAAAAAATAGGTGTGTAAGTGATTCATATTTCACAACAGGTCAGATTTATTTGTTGAAACAGGAACTTTTACCCCAGAGAAATCTCAGCCGGCAAAACCCTTCTCACTCATGCTGCTTCACCTGCTCCCCCTTGAATCTCTCAGCATTCCTGAAATCTTTGAAGCCCTTAGCGTTGAAAGTTTAAGACTGCCGTTTAGGGGCGCCTGGGTGGCTCAGTGGGTTGGGCCGCTGCCTTCGGCTCAGGTCATGATCTCGGGGTCCTGGGATCGAGTCCCGCATCGGGCTCTCTGCTCAGCAGGGAGCCTGCTTCCCTCTCTCTCTCTGCCTGCCTCTCTATTTACTTGTGATCTCTCTCTGTCAAATAAATAAATAAAATCTTAAAAAAAAAAAAACAAACAAGCTGGTTTACATTTTAAAATGTGGCTTAACTCACTGAGCCACCCAGGTGCCCCAAGAGAGGTTTTGTCTAACAACTGACACCTGTGAATATTGATAAGTGACTGTCTCGGGGCGGGGAGGGGGGTGCTGGTGAGCCACTTCTTCTGCTGACTTCTTCCCCCAGTGAGTGTGGGCCTTCTGGACACGTTTATTAATATTCTAGATGGAGCAGGCTGTGGGGGTTGTGTGGTTTCTAATTATCCTACATTTCTGCAGCTGGAATCAGCATGGAATAGGGTGCCTGTCCTACGGACTAGGACAGGGTGCTTTTCCCCAGGAGAGCACCAGCAAAGATCTGTTTATCTCAATGAGCTCCTTATTGCCTTGGAAGTCCTAGTCCTCTGGACAGATGCATTTTAGGGGGCATGGAGCATGCGGAGGGTATGTAAAGTCCTGCAGGGTGGGCACACTGTGGTCTACAGGCCCGGGCACTTGTGCAAGTGGCCGGGGGGGATCTGGATAGCTGTACCCTCAGTTGGGACAGGAAGTTCAGAGCTGGGAGAGATGCCTCATGGCAGCCGGACCTCAGCAACCAGTCAAGGGGCAAACATATTTCCTTCTTTGGATGCCTTGTTCTTACCCTTTAATATTTGAAAGAATTCTGAGGGCAGCTGACAGTTTTTTAAAATGATGACGTCATGCAAATGTTATATCTGTTTCCCCAAAAGTCGATTCTAAACTTTTTTTAAAAATACTTATTTATTTATTTGACAGGCAGAGATCACAAGTAGGCAGAGAGGCAAGCAGAGAGAGAGGTGGAAGCAGGCTCCCTGGTGAGCAGAGAGCCCGATGCGGGGCTCGATCCCAGGACCATGGGATCATGACCTGAGCTGAAGGTAGAGGTTTTACCCCACTGAGCCATCCAGGCACCTCTCGATTCTAAACTTTTAACCACGTGGAGACGACGATCTGGGAAGGTCTAGAACAATGCAGGACGATCTCTGTCTCCATGTTGGCCGTGTAGCATCTGAACTCCCTTCCCACACTGGGGAACTTCCTACGTTGGGAAGTAGGAGCTCCCACCATAGACAGTGAAGATGCTAAATGCTTATGTTTCCAGCCACCATGGCTGCTAGGATATGGGAACTTGGTCTGGGTTCTGTCAATCAGATGGCCTTGCCCCAGACTTTGCATTGGAAGTTCTTGATTCAGAGAAGCATGAACTTCATCCTCTCATTCCAGAGAGAGATTCCCTTGCCCAACATTCTTTGCAACCCCTTTCCCTCGCCTGCCCCCACTATGAAGCTCGGTCATGCCAGATGTGTGTTTTCTCAGTTCCCTTTGCATCACTAGAGAAGTGTATGACACACTACAGGTGGTGGTCTGTCTTGAGATCTCTGGGAAAAACTCTGGCCTTCCTGCTATGGAAGTCACCCTTTCTGTCTTCTCCCGATTTCTGCCTTGGCCGTGAATGTCATATCTAGGGCTACAGCAGCCATGTGGCCACCATGAGGGCACAGCACTGAGGAGCTGTCAGAGTGCCCAGAGTGGTAGAGCAGATCAGAAGAGCCAGAGTCCTAGGCAGATTTCTTGGACAGTTGAATCCATGTTTGGCAGCAACTGACTTCTAGATATGGGAGAAAAAGAAGCATTTCTTTTTAACCTATTTATTAACCAGGTTTTTTGTTCTCTGCAACTATTTTCATTCCCAGCAGAAACAGGCAGTTTCCAGTGTCCAGTGCGGGTGTAGTCTGTGATGCAAAGCGGCACGTGAGAGCTGGTGATGGTACTACTCGGTTGTTCCGCAGCATGGTTTTGGGCATCATTCCTCTCTTGTAGCCGCCACATTCCACATTCCTGCAGAAGTCCGGAAGATTTTGTAAGCCACATAATGCACTTTAAAAAAAAAATATTTTATTTACTTGACAGAGAGAAATCACAAGTAGGCAGAGAGGTAGGCAGAGAGAGAGGAGGAAGCAGGCTCCCTGCGGAGTAGAGAGCCCGACGCAGGGCTTGATCCCAGAACCCTGAGATCATGACCTGAGCCGAAGGCAGCGGCTTTAACCCACTGAGCCACCCAGGCATCCCCACATAATGCACTTTTTGATACATTCTTTTTCTGCTTAAACTAACCAATGTTAATAAAAAATAAAAAAGATGAGATCTTAGCATGGGTCCTAATCCAATATGAAGGTGTCCACATAAAAGGAGGAAAGTTGTACAGAGATGCCCAACTATTTCTATTGCTTGCAACCAAGAACCCTGAGAAATACAGAAATTGACACCAAGAGGGCTAGCAACAACACCCCCTCAGAAAATGGGGGAGAATTTGAGCTTGATCATCCAGCCTTGTTAGATTTAATGATGATGAAAATTCAAGTCATTTTAAGACAGCTCATGCATAAATGATTATTTGTGGTCGCTTGTAGCAATCACCCAGGACAATGAAGGTCCCACTGAAGTTAGGGCATTGAGAAACCTAGTGGTTGCTTCCAGAGCACAGCATGAGGGCACAAAGAAGTCACAAACTGTGGGGTAGAGTGGTTGATCCCAATGGCTGGAAAGATTAAGCGGCAAATGACCAAGTCTTAAATGATAGTTCAAGGCACAGTCTGAAAACAAGGGGCTTTCAATGACTACTGAAAGAATATCTTATCTTTTGCAATAGCATCTGAAACCAAAAGGCAGATGTTGTGGGTTCCTGATTCACAACATCTGTTAGAGTCACAGCCTCCTCTCGTCTCTCACTGGTGGTTAGGGGACTGACTGGAAAGAGTTGGAAATGGGACATATGGGACATATGGGACTGAGGATTCACAGCGGACAAATCTTCCCTAATGTTAGGAAGTAGCTCCTTCTCCCTATTGTTCTTCACTTGCTTGAAGACCTATAATGTTCTTGTCTGAGGAAGTTGCATTGCCGGTGGTGGTGGGGGGGTGGTCCAAGTCCCTTTGTATCTCCTCTCTTGTCATTGTCTTGGTCTCACTGGTCTTCAGACCAAAACCAGAGCTAAATGTCAACATGTCCCTCATGTTATAAAGCCAAATCTAGATGGGGGGAGATTTACACACCAAAGTAAGTGCAAGATTTTGCTCTTTATATTGGCAAAAGTCTTGGGGATACATGTGGGAATCAATTCTGAGGGTGGTAAACCAGGGAGGGAGGAACAGGATGTTTCCTTCCCAAGAGATTCTAGCTCACTGAGCTTCCTGGAGCAGGGGTAGTGGTTCTGTTTGCTTGCTTACTTGGTCGAGTGAAACCTGGTGGCCCACACCAAGAGAAGTTGAAATGCATGAATTCCTTTGGCCTAATGGAGAAGCAGGACCCAAGGAAATAGGAATGCCAGTGTGGCTATATTGTGTATGATCCATTCACCAGTCTCCTAACTCGGTTCCCTGAGAGGGGCCGGAAAGATGCTCCTTTCCTCAAGGCATTGAGAAATCCACTAGTGGGGGAAATGCCACCATCTCTCAGAAGCACTGTCATGGTTGGTTCATGTATACCAGGGATTCTGTTGAGAGCTGCCAGAGTTCAAGAGACTCCCTCCCATTTGCCAGGATTCCAGGTGCCAGAGGTCAGTGGTGGCACAACCACCGGGAGAGGCAAGGTCATCTCAGTGGAAGGCATATGCTGACTGTCACCATTCTCAAGGCGAGTCTGGAAATCAGAATTATCTGCACATCAGATATCTTAGGAAGAAAGTAGTTGATCACGAGCCCTAGCACCAAAATAGATGGGTGGTTCTCTGTGGCTTTATATAATCCATATGACAGAAGCAAACCAAAATGCTCCAGATCTGACAAGTCCTCAACCGACAGCTTGTATCCTTATGCAATTCTTAGGCCTGACCTTGAATGCTGCAGAAGTAGTAACTTCCTACAACGTCTACATTTAACTGTCCAGTTGGTGTAGAAGGTGGACAGGTCTTGGAGAGTAACAGTGGTTAACATAAGCTTATAAGGTGGTAACTTTGTACAACAAATCCACACAGCCCATGGAGGAAATGCTCTTTCTCATTTCTTTTAAGCAAAGAACTCCAAATGCAGCGTTGTCTCATCTGGCAAGGACGGCTGCCCATCTCGTTTCAGAGTTATATCAACTCTGATTCCACGCTACGGTTTGGTCTATTGAAGTTGTAATCATCTCACCATTCTCGAGGACATCACAGTGACCACAGTGACTACTACATTGATGATATCGTGCTTGAGGACCTAAAGAGCACGCATCATAGTTATTCTAGATACGTTAATGAGAAACATGCACATCATAGCGTGGGCTGTAAGTTTCATGAGCCTCCAGGGCCCTGTGACCTTAGGAGACAATTTGAGAGAGTCTAGCGATCTAGGTAGGTTACGGTAGCTTCTCCAAAGCAAAGGAGGAGCTGTTGTACCTCACACAACCTCCCACAGGAAAAAGAGACAATGCTTCAAAGTTCCCTGTGGAAGCAACATTTGTCACATTAGGTGTGCTTCTCTGACCCACTTATTGGGTGACTCAAAGGGAGCTAATTTTGAGGAATGGCCCAGAGATAGAGAAGACTGTCCATCTTGTTTGGGCCGCAGTGCAGTCTGCTCTGTCACCTTTGGCTCGTGGATCCAATGGTGCTCTGAGTGTCAATGGTGATTGGACGCATGTGTGGGACTTGTGACAAGCCCTATTAGGATAATCACAGTGTCAACTATCAGTGTTTTGGAAAAAATACCCTGGCTTCTTTCTCAAGTGACTCTTTTCCTTTTGAGTGAAGTATTTGGCTTGTTCCTGGGCCATGGAAGAAGCCAAACGCCTATCAAGAAAGTCCGTTTACCATGCAATTTGAGCTGCCCATCTGCAGCTTGCTGTTACTTTAATCCATCAAGCCATTAAGTCAAGCCACCAAAAGACCTAGTGACACAAGAGACACTCAATATTCAAGAGGACAGGTTAACTTGTCCCATGGGTGTAAGTCAGCTTCTCTCCCCAGCTTATTCAGTGGGTCGTGGACACATGGACCACGTAAGTAGAGACTGAAATTATCTATGTTTTTAACAACTTAGACTTCCCCTCCCCAGGCCAATCTAGCTTCTTTCCTGCAGCACTAACCAATTGTGAGTGTTCTGAAATGTACCAAAGTCAGAGGTCTTACACAGCCACCAGGAAGCCGAGCACACAGACTTCTTCACTCATGGAGGGGATCAGTGATTTGTCTTCACAGGAACAGACAATGCTTCTGAACTTGGATTTACTGTCTTTGCCCACCACGCCTCTGCTGTCATCCCTCACTCGTCATCATGGTATTCCGTACAATATTGCCTCTGACTAAGGACCTCACGATACATCAAAAGGAGAAATGAAGTAGGCTAATATCTGTCCCTTAGTAGCAGATGGCTTACAGAATAATGGAATGATTGACTGTAGACATAGTGTCTGCCGGAAGACACACCTGTAAAGACGATATGACTGTCCTGTGTTCATAGGGTATCTTCTGGTCTCAAGGCCAATGCATGGTGTTTCTCCATACAGGATCCAAGAGGATGACCTCTCTAATATGCCAAATGACCCATTTACAAAGTGTTTGGTTCTTTTCCCTTCTCCTTTGGGCTTTCGTAGTTTGAAGGTCACAGCGAGCAAGGAGGAGTTCTTCTAACAGGCACCCAAGCACATTTCCCTTGAGATTGAAATGAACACACTGGCTCTTTCAGACTCTTCATCCCAGGGTTTGAGATTGCAAAAATGGGGAGTTAGTGTTGACTTTGATGATAGTGACTCTCAAGGGGGATGTAAGATTGCTATTATATTGGCAAAAGGGAGCCAATAGAATCTAGCTATGATGAGGATCCTTTGTAGTACTGGTATGTCCAATGGGAAACAATGTATTTTGTTAAAAAAAATGAACATACCCAGATCCCTCAGGCATGAGGGTTATTGTCTGATTAGCTGAGATGATTAATAAAAGAAAAAGAAGATTTTATAACATGCATTTAAGAGAGGAGTCCTAGAGGCACCTGGGTGGCTCAGTCAGTTAATTGGCTGCATCTAGCTCAGG
The DNA here is from genome assembly GCF_922984935.1 of Meles meles. Taxonomy (NCBI): domain Eukaryota; kingdom Metazoa; phylum Chordata; class Mammalia; order Carnivora; family Mustelidae; genus Meles; species Meles meles. The sequence continues at coordinate 6,656,299 of NC_060078.1, forward strand.
GCATGATTCCAGGGTCCTGGGATCAAGCCCTGCATCGGGCTCCCTGCTCTGCAGAGAGCTTGCCTCTCCCTCTCCCTCTGCCTGCTGCTCTGCCTACTTGTGCTCTATCTCTCTGTCAAATAAAATCTTAAAAAGAGAGGAGTCCTAAATTGATATACTTTTATAACACTTATAGTCTTGTGACCACTTGCAAAAATAAGGTCTCTAACTTCTATTTACGTTTTCTTTCTTGCTGTGTCATATATATATATGTCTATTTTAACTAATTCCTTTCTTACTTTTAATTTTCTTCTGTTTATATAGGATAAATTAGTAATAGATAACTTAATCCAGAAGATCAGAATATTGAGACAGGGTCGTGGCAGAATTGAAGGAGCGATGACTATCATCCACAGGTCCTGGACTTCAAGCTGGACACAGAAAATGATCCTTCAGTGTGACCCCTTTGTGGGGAGGAGTGAAGGTATTTTGCAAGTGTACAAGGTATGTTGCATTATATTAAGAGGAAGCATTTTATATGGTTTTTATTTTCAGATATGTCAGAATAGTAAAAAGCACATTTGATGCTGATAAAGACTGCTAGTTCCTTCCCAGATGGAGTCTCCTCTTTGTCCATAATAACAGAACTTCGACTTTTAGCCATATGGAATAAAAACTACATTTCCTAATCTCTCTTGCATTTGTCTCATTAGGGTAACTAAGTTCTAACAATGAGGTGAAAGTGGATGCATTCTGTGGTATTTCTGGGAAGGCTCCATAAACAGGGAGGGACAAGTGCCTGCTAGTTCTCTCCTGTCTTTCCTAATGCCAGCCTGGGAGGTGGATGTAATGGTTGGAGAGGCAATAGCCATCTTGGATCGTAAGGTAGCGTTGTGAATAGAGGTTTACAGATGCGGAGAAGTATCAGAGCCTGAGCCTCTGAGGACAAATTACATTCTTTCAGCATAAGAAAACATAAACAGATATTTTTTGAACGCCCAAGGCAAGCACAGGGAAGACGCTGGTAAGCAAGGCATAGTTTCTAGCCTGAGGAAACTTACAAACAAGTCCAGCGGCAGGCCAATTATGCAAGGTTGCTTGGAGAGCACGCAGGTGCTCTGAACTAACCCTGAGCAGATGGTGGGCGGTGAAGTCTGGGAAAACTTTCTGGAGGAAGCAACCTCCTTATAGAAGAATAGTATTTGGAGGAATTGTTGGAGGAAAGGGTGGAAAGAATTTTCTAGGTGTAGGGGAGCTAAGGGGTGTTTAATACTCTGTAACACCTCTTAAGAAAGACAAGTCAGGGAGGTGAGCTAGGGTAGGAATGTGGACTATATTCTCCGGAAGATGAGGCGCAAGCGAAAGGAATTAAGCATGGGAATGACAAAGAAAAGAAAAAAGATCACTCCAGCTGCCCGGTGCAGAAGGGACTGAGGGAACAAGATCAAAGGTGGGGGGACTGTTTTCTCTTGGCGATGGAAAGAGAAAGAGGAAGGAGAAAAGGAGCTTGACACCAAAGCCACACTTGGCCTTGACAAAGCACCTGAAATGTATTGGCAACGTGTAAACACTAATTTGGAGGAAACATAGAGCTGGATCCAGGCTCCACGGGGCCCATTTCAGAAAAAAAACCATGCAATTAGGCACGAAGTTGACTATAAAGATGAAAAAAGGAGTCACAAGAAATTACTGGAGCCCTGCAGATCGGGCCTCTTTCCTGTTTGTCCAGACTCGCTTCCAGAGGTCAGCCTGGCATCTCCTCTCTGGCGGGTCTCCGGGAGGAGCACCCTGTCCCCCGAGACGGGGCCGTGGTCACAGGAACCAGTTCGCTCGCTCTGGCGTGCGCGACCCCACAGACACGGACTCCTGTCCCGGGCACTTCTGGATTTAGAGTCCGCGGAAAAGCGCCGGACCTTCACAGCCAGTTTTATTTTTAATGGAAAAAAAAAGGACTTAACAAAGTTTGTTGTTTTGAGATAAAAGAATTAACTTCTGCGAAACAAGTCAGTCATCGTCGGCGGAGAGCGGGACGCGCGGGGCGGGGGCTTCGGGTGCTGAGCGCGGCGGGACGCTCGGTGTCCGGGGGCGGCGGAGGGGGCGGGGCGGCGCCTGGACCCTGCAGTGCGCGACTCGTGGTGTCGGGGGCGGGGTGGACGGGGCGGTGCGGGCCGCGCGGCTCGGGGTCTGACGTGGGGCAGTGCGGGGTGTGGCGGGGGCGCGGGGGCGCGTGCGGCTCGGGGTCAGACGTGCGGCGGCGAAGGGCGGAAGGCGGGGCGGCGCGGGGAAGCGCGGGGAAGCGCGGGGAAGCGCGGGGAAGCGCGGGGCGCGCGGGGCGCGCGGGGCGGGGCGAGGCGGGTGGGCGCGGGCGCGCGGGGGCGGCAGCGCCGCCCCTCCCGGCCGGGGCCGCCCGCGGATCATGTGGTGCGGCGGGAGGAAGTGCCGCTTGTTTTCTTTCCTGCGGGCGCCGGGCTCCGGGCGGGGCGCGCGGCTCCGAGACCCCCCCGGGGGCGGCGCGGGCCGCGAGCGCAGATGAGGCGCCCCCGGCCCCGCCGCGGCGTCCCGGGCCCGATGGCGGCTCCGCCGTGGGACCCGCTCCGCAACGACTCGCTGCCGCCCACGCTGACCCCGGCCGTGCCGCCCTACGTGAAGCTCGGCCTCACTGTCGTCTACACCGCGTTCTACTCGCTGCTCTTCGTGTTCATCTACGCGCAGCTCTGGCTGGTGCTGCGCTACGGCCACAAGCGGCTGAGCTACCAGAGCGTCTTCCTCTTCCTCTGCCTCCTCTGGGCCTCCCTGCGGACCGTCCTCTTCTCCTTCTACTTCAAGGACTTCGTGGCGGCCAACGCGCTCGGCCCCTTCGTCTTCTGGCTGCTCTACTGCTTCCCCGTGTGCCTGCAGTTCTTCACGCTCACGCTCATGAACCTCTACTTCACGCAGGTGAGCCGGGGCGCTCACCTGGGGGGACGCTCACTTGGCGGGGAGGGCGCTCACCTGGGGGGCGCTCACCGGGCGGGGAGGGCGCTCACCTGGCGGAGCCCCCCGCCCCGCGCGCGCGGCGCCAGCTGCAGGGCTACGGCTGCCGGGTCGGTTGCGGAGCCCAGAGGGTGGGCGGAAGGCACTGGCTCTGGGGTTGCCCGAGCCCTGTCCTACCTGCAGGCCTCCTGCAGGTTCTCCTCCTCCCCCCCCCCCCCCCCGCCCATTCCCAAATGAGGCGACAGAGAGAGAGAAAGTGAGGGCCTGCCCCGGTAGCCACCGGTGGGTGGGTGGTCCGGGCACAGGGGCTGCTTCCCGCACACATTAGAACGGGGCCTGCCAGGAGCTGTGCCCACCAGGGAGGCTCGATCTCTAGACTGACTCCTCCGTCCGTCATGCCAGAGCACCTGACCTGAGTCTGGAAAGGTCATGTGCACGCTGGCCTCCAGATTGGGGTCAGACGCTGATATTTTTGAGTAATGGCAGGACGGGACTGCCCCATTTGGGATGAGGTGTCTTTGATCTCCAGCTTCCAGCCCTGCTGAATGAACCAGCGCTTCCGACTTCATTTCTCAGGGCTGCTGAACAGTCTGGGGGTGACACCCAGCTCCCCAGCTGCTTCGGTGGGAGGTCAAGGCTTGCTCTCTGAGCTGGATGGAGAGGCCCCAAGAAAAAGCCATAAAGTTTACGGGGGCTCTTTTATGGGCACAGAGGAGCTAGTTTATGAGGCGTATTTTTAATAAGCTAATGGCAGAACATGTGAATTGACTGGGCTGCTGTGACTTAAGGAAAGGACAGTGATTGTAAAGTGCTTGTAAATACCATGTCTGATATTGCAAAAAGGTTTAATTACACAACGCCCTCATCATCATCTCTGATTCTCATTAGCTTTCCGAGCCCTGAAATGTCCATTTTCACGAGGACTCTGCCCGTGTCATCTGGGGAGGGTAATTGAAGAGCTTTCTCACCGACAGACGCCCGATGCAGGCAGGCATTCTTTTTTTTTTTTTTAATATTTTATTTATTTGACAGAGAGAAATCACAACTAGGCAGAGAGGCAGGCAGAGAGAGAGGAGGAAGCAGGCTCCCTGAGGAGCAGAGAGCCCGATGCAGGGCTCCATCCCAGGACTCTGAGATCATGACCTGAGCCGAAGGCAGAGGCTTTAACCCACGGCCCCGGCATTCTCTTTTTTTTAACAGTGTCCCTGTTCTCTAAAGAAAACGTCTTTACTTCAAAAAAAGAAAGGCAAGAAAAAGTAGAGAAGGATTGCCGTGCTGTGGGAGCCCCAGAGAGAATCAGCAGGATACAGGTCTGGCTCCAGAAGAGCTAGGTACTAGTTAGTAGTCTTGATAGTCTTATAAAACAGCTCTGCGCTCACAGCCTTCTGGTAAGTCTGGTGTAGCCAAGTATTTTCCAGTGCACGAGTCATAGGTATTATCTGTCCGAAAATTACCTTTGAGCCCAAAAGCTGGTTACTCAGGCAGTCCTCAGCTCCACTGCTGACACTTTAGCTTTTTAATTGGATCCAAAGGGGGTAGTTCCAGCAAGGTACAAAGGTCAGGTAGGCTGACATTACTTTAAGAACTGTGACTGTGATCGTGTTTTGTATTTAGGTATTTGTGTTCCTTTTTAAGAGAGAAAAAAAAAAAAAGAAAGAAAACGCAGGCCAGGGCCATGGCTCTCCGCTAATCACATGCAAATTCTGCACTAGCTGGATTAGGGGCAGGGCCGCACAGCACATTTTCTGCACCGTCTGCTGGTTGGCAAGTAAATGCTGAGCAAGGGAAAGTGACCAGGCAGACAGAGCCACTCCAGCCAAGAGGCCTCAAGCTTTGGCCCAGGCTTCTTTGTATCTTCCACCTCTCATTGCTTTTCGTATCTCCGGGGTGGCAGTCAGGAAGAGAGGGTACCTAAGTGCTGGTCTTCGAGACTCTGTAGAGCAAAGCCATCCCCTGGCTTCCTGACAAATACTCTGATATTTCTGGGGAGCTAGAAAGGGGGTCACCCTTCCTTTGATTCTCAGCTCTGACGTCTCTCCCTACCTCTTTCTCCCGCATGCCTTCTCTTAGACAAGATTCTCAACCTCTGGAATAGCCCAGGGAGCTTTCAAGAATGACTGCTTCCCTGGGGCCCATCTCAGAACAAATCCGTCAGATCTGGGAGGGAGGGGGTGAGCAGCAGATAATGGAGAAGCCCGACTGGGTGCCAGGTTTGGCCTCTTCTTCGCAAGGGACCTCTGATGATAGTGCTGAGACGTTTCCCGTGTTGTGGACGGTCAGAGAGGTTCAGTGGCTCGCTCAGGGTTACCTGGTTGGGGCATGGAGGCGCTGGGAGGTCCCCCACATCTCTGGCTTCTGAGTGATGGCCCGTGCTTTGTGGTACAGCGTTCAGAGGGGAAACATACTCTACCGGAGTTGCAGCCCCTGTTTGCTGGGAGCCGAACCCCTGGCTGGGGGGTACGAACCTTATACCCCACCCAGTTAAGCGATAATTCAGGGGACTTAGGTGGTGTATATTTAAGCTGTGGGAGGCTTGTGGGACCCGAGCCCTCAGGAGGCGGGTTTGTGGCAGCTGGGGAGGCCGGTGGGAAGAGGGAGAGGGCCGTGGCAGAGGGGCACCGTGGCAGAAGTTCGGGGAAGAACTGGAAGGTGCTCTTGGAGCTGGAGGGAGTCTCATCTGTCATTGTCCTGTGCTCTGTGCCTGACCCAGCGCCTGGGGCTGGCTTAGGCGTCTGTGTGGAGCCAGCTGGGGAGAAGGTGTTATCAGCTTCCCTCTGGGGGGCGGGGTGGTCGGGAGCTGGCCTATCATGCCCCGCAGCCTCCGCGGCACCTCCTCTTGCCCCGGCCGCTCGAGGACCATGGTCCCTTCTGTCCAGGGCTCGGAGTGCAGGAGAAGGATGTGTCCTGAGCGCTTAGCCTCGCCTCCCATCTTCGGAATCTGGCTCTTCTGGGGCTGACCCGAGGAGGGGCAGGGTGATTTTAAGGGACGCTCTGCCTCTTCACTGCTGGCCTTGCTCCACCATGGGCTCTGGGGGTGACCCTGTCACAGGGCTGCATCCACATGGCGGACTCTGTCTTATCCTGGCTCCCTTTGCCTGTCTGCCTTCCACCCAGTCCCTTCTTCAGGTGCGGCCACTCAGGTCAGGGGCTGGAGCCACCCGCGGTCTCCTCCCGGTCCCCACCTGCCCTTTTTCCTTCTCTGCCACCTACAGAAATCCCAGGTGGAGGCAGATACCGCCGCCCCCACCCACGCCCTGAAGTCCTGGTGCCCTTAGACTTCCACGGCACAGGTGTGCCTCTGCTGGTACTCTCTCCAGAATCCACTCTGTTGTCATTCTACACCCCTTGGGTCTGAGCCTTCCCATCAGCACAGTCACTGTCCATGGAGTGGGGTGGGGTTTTCTCCTCAGTGACCGGGCGTGAGGGTTGCATCTCCTAGCATGAGCGCTGCTCCCCTGCTGGGGGTGATGACTCCTTTCTCCGCTCTCCAGCTCCTGGGACCGCCTGGAACGTGGGGCGGAGGCTAGTGGTAGGACTGGTTCTGCTGACTCTTAGCTGGCCCTGTGTGAGGTGTGTGACTGGTCCCAAATGTCTGCGGCTGTCTTTGGAACATGGGGTGTTGAGTACCTGTCGTATCTGGCTCTGGTCCCCACTACCAGTCCTGGGGACAGCCAGCCAAACTCCCACTCAGATCTTTTCTTCTTCTTCTTCTTCCTCTTCTTCTTCTTTTAATAAGATTTTAACTGTCGGAGCGTGCATACAAACAGGGGGGGCGGCAGGCAGAGGGACAGGGAGAAGCAGGCTCCCTGCTGAGCAAGGAGCCCAATGCGCAGGACTGGATCCCAGGACCCTGGATCATGACCTGAGCTGAAGGCAGAGGCTTCACCAACTGAGCCGCCCAGCGTCCCTCCCACTCAGCTCTTGGCTGCACCAGAAGTGGTAGGGCCGAGGCTTGAACGGAGGTCCGTCCTCTGGAGCCTGCTCTTCTGGTGCCGTTTGCCTCTCAGATGGAGGTTTCGAGCAGAGCAGGACCCTGAGAGCACATGGGAGTCTCTGCGCTTGGGCTGTTGGGGGGCCCTCCACACCAGGCTGTGGGGTTGAGGCCCAGTAGCAGAGGCTACCAGCTTCTGCGCCTGGGCAGCCCCTGGGCCAGCAGGTCTGTCCGCAGAGCTCCTGGTGTGGCCATGGGCTCGGCGATGCCTGGGCCGCCGTCCCTTCCAGCTGTTTTCCCTTGGAATCACGGGTCTGGACCTCAGATTCTTAGGGACCCGAGTTTGGTGGAGCCGTGTGGGCTCAAGGTCTCACTGGTTCCGCTTTGTCTTGAGCCCAGTGACGAATTCCTGCCATGACAGAAGGGTATTTTGAGGAAGGAAAAGGAGAAGTGAGCTCTGGGGACCGGGCGACATGGGGTGTGATTAATGGTTGCTGACGCAGAAGCCAGGATGACAGCGTGTCTCGAGGGCAGCTGGGAAGCTGCTGCAGGGCTTTTGGGGGTGGGGAACTGCGGCTCGTGGGGGTGTTGGAGCATGTCATGGGAGTCTGGGGGTCATGGCACATGGGTGTGCCGGCAAAGGTCTATAAATGAGGGGGCAGCACTGGGCATGGAAGGAGGAGGGAGCGTGTGGGCAGGACCGAGTTTGAATCCCGGTTTCTCCCCTGTTGTAGCTCCGGTGGCTGGTACTGACATTCCTCATCAGGAAATAGCGGCCCCGGGGGAGCATCCCCCTGGTGGGAGCTGCATAAAGGAGAGCCTGTCTGTGTCCTACCCTTTGCACCTCAGTTAAGTGCCCTTTCTGCATCTAACAAGAGGGACTCTGGCTCTTGCCCAGACACCAAACCACGGTCTTGAAGGTCTGACCCCTGGGGCCTGCTCTGCCTTTTATCCCCCCACCGTGTCGTCCAAATGACTTGTGGTGCTATGCCGCAACATTTGTGTTTATAAGGTGGCAGGGACACCCGGCCCCCCCCTTAGCTGGAGTGTGGAAGGGAACCGCTCACCGCTGCGGTGCCTGGAGCCGAGCACTGGGGAGAGACGGGGGTTTGGCAGCCTAGCGCTGCTTCTTCCCGATGAACCGACCGAGGCCCGGAGGATTCTAGGGACTTGTCTAGGGTCACCAGCCTGGGATGAAGAGTAGGGTAGAGGCCTGGCACCCGTGAGCCTGTGTTTGCTGCACACACCTCCCCCAACTCAAAATGCACCCCGTCCCCATCCTTGGTGATAGGGAACCAGGAGGCAGCCGAAGTCTAATCAGGGCCATCTCTCCCTCCCCCACCAGGAAAAGGGGTTGTTGATCTTAGGAATAAGGAGTCTTGCTGGGGTTCTGGGCAGTCCATTTAATCAAGAAATGTTTACCATGGGGTGCCTGGGTGGCTCCATTGGTTAAGCAACTGCCTTCGGCTCAGGTCATGATCCTGGAGTTCCAGGATCAAGTCCCGCATCAGGATCCCTGCTCAGTAGGGATCTGCTTCTCCCTCCAGCGCTCTCCCCTCTCATGCTCTCTCTCTCACTCTCTCTCAAATAAATAAAATCTTAAAAAAAAAAATGTTTACCAAATACTATTGTGTGCCGGGTCGAAATCCTGGAGGTGTGAGGAGGGACACTTCTAGGCCTGTTCACGATTATGAAGAAGTAAGAAGCTTGGGAACACACAAACAGGCCATTGACAGTCCCCAAGTACCTTATTTCAAAGCTGGGATCAAACAGTCACACCAGGGCAGGGACTATGCTGGCCTCACCTCTGTGCGCCACACCCATGACCTCTTGGTCCCGGACACTGGCCCCTTGTGGTCACTCAGTGGCTTATGTGTATGTGCCTGTGTGTGCGCTTGTGTGTGTCTGTGTGTGTGCTAGTGTGCGTTCCTCTGTGTGTGCCTTTGCAAGGACAGGCACACATGGAACCCAGGAGAAGTTTCCTTATTTGCATTCAGTTGACCGTCCACCACCAGCCCCTCCCAGGAAGTAGCTTTCAAGCCTCACTTCTAAAAATTTCCCTGAGAAGGGGCCTCCTGATTCTACAGCCCAGTTGCCCAAGATCTCTCACTGGAGCGCAGGCTTTTAATTCTCTCTGCTTCGGGGGCGCCTGGGTGGCTCAGTGGGTTAAAGCCTCTGCCTTCAGCTCAGGTCATGATCCCAGTGTCCTGGGATCGAGCCCCGCATCGGGCTCTCTGCGCGGCAGGGAGCCTGCTTCCTCCTCTCTCTGCCTGCCTCCTCTGCCTACTTGTGATCTCTGTCAAATAAAATAAATAAAATCTTTTAAAAAAAAAATCTTAATTCTCTCCGCTCCAGTTATCACTGTTGCAGCGCTGGCTAAGCTGAGCCACGTTTTGTGAATGCCCTCCGCACTCTTGGGAGCCGTCAGACTCAGCCGATGCCAAGTTCTGTTCCCCTGACCCTGAAGCCTTGATTTCCCAACAGCAGAAGCAGAGCTGAGCCTCCTGGCTGTGTCCTTGTGTGCTGAGCATGGACCTGCAGCGCCTGTCCCTCCGGGAGCCTTGGTCTGGGTCCCACACACCCTGCCACCTACTAGGTTTTGTGGCATCTTTTAGTGCCCCTGTCTTTCCCTGGGTCAGACAAGCAGGGCCTAGTGGGGTGGGGGATGTCCACGGCTGTGTCCAACAGCATGTGCCCTCCCCAAACAGGGACTGTTGTGTGTCCCTCATCTTGGCCCCCAAAGGCCTCCAGTGCCAGGGAGGAGAGTGTCCTGGAGGTGACGCCATCAGGGTGGTGAGGGGTGGCCTGCCCAGAGAAGGCCGTTGGCAGAGTGGAAGGCTGCTCGTCCAGCGACATCGCTCAGAGACTCTCAGGTTTTGAGAACAGCAGATCACGTGATCTGGAGAACGGCTTCGGTCAGTAGGTTCCTGTTGTCCTTGTAACTCGAGCAAGAGGAGAGGCGCCTCCTCCTGGTTTGTGGGTCTGTCTCAGGCCTGACATTCGGGCAGGTCAGGTTTTCTCGGGACAGAAATGTTCTCAGCCAGTGGTCACGATGATGCCTGCTGCACCGGCACTCAGGGAGCCTGCAGAGCCTTGTAAATACTTTTTATTTATCCCTGGGCTGAGGTTAAGAGTCTGTTCACCAGTGAGGATAGATGAAGTCCAAGTGGTTTTTCTCTACAAGTGGGTTGATTTCCTAAAATTTGCGTGCGGAGGGCCTTGAGAAAGGAAGGAGTGCAGGGTGCCTGCATCTGTATCTTAGGCCTTTTGAGCCCCGTGTGACCTCTGCTATGTGTTCTCTGTGTGTATGTGTATTTATTTTTTAAAAGATAAAAACTGCTCTTAGCTCACAGGCTGTACAAAAACAGGCTGTGAGCTGGATTTGGTCCTTGGGATAAGGTTAGAACAAACCCAGCATTTATCACCAAGCTCGCATCCCATCTTTATCCCATTGTCTTTGCTGGGACAAATTGGAAACGGGCTTGGGTTCTCATCTGCTTAGAGAGTGCCATTCCAGAGGCAGTAAGTTGGGATTTTTTTTCCCCAAAGGGCCACTGACTATGGGGAAGGACAGACATGATGTCCCAAGACATCAAGCCGGTGCAGGGCCCTCGTCTGTGTCTCCCCCAGCCCCTGGCCTCCAGGAGACAGGTTCCCTTCTGTGGCCGGCATGTGACATCATCAGGCCTCTACCCCTTTCACGGCAGACACTTGTTGAGCATGATCTGCAGGGCAGAAATCCCCACACACTATGGGATACACTCCCCAGGCTGCCCCGTACCTCCTGCTGCCCTTTTGGGGGTTTCCAGACCTAAGAACTGTGGGGGACTGCGTTGCCCATCAGGCTTTGTGGGTGACCGGTGGTAGACGCAGCAGGGAGCGAAGCGCGCGGAATGTGAGCACCACGGCTCACTGCTGAGTGACGGGGGCTGAGCTCCCCCGTCAGGGCTGCACTCCTGCCCCAGGGGACGGTGCACACGTCTGTCCACGCACAGCTGTCACACGGTGACACCAATTTCACTGCAACCTCGAGACTCCTCCGCTCAGCCAACGAGCGTGTTTTTAGAATCGAGGTGGAATTCACACAACATAGAAGGAACCATTGTGTGTGTACAGTTTGGTGCCATTTTAGCCCCTCCTGCTCTGCAGCTGTCACTTCTGCTCCCTTCTCAAACGGTTCCATCTCCCCAGACTCTTCCCTCGCGCCAGCTCCGGGCAGCCACAGGTGTGCTTTCTGTCTCCGTGCAGTGACCTGTTCCGGATGTTTCCCACCAAAGGCATCCCCCGTCAGTGGCCTTCTGGGCCCGGCGTCTCTCGCCTAGCGTGGGGTTTCAGGGCTTACCCGTGTCGTGGCTGTTGTCATGACATTGCTTCTTGAGGCTGGAGGCCGTTCCGTAGGCATCTGCCCCCATTGGCCACCCTTTCCCCCACTGACGGACGTGGAGGTGGGTGTTGTGTGTTTCTGGGAGCCCGCGGCTCTCTGGATGCTGTGTAGACAGGACGGAGGACAAACATGGCTCCTGCCTCAAGGGAGGTGCGTGTTGAGTGGGAAAACAGACCACGTGACGAACATCGCTTGTGCCACTGGCCAGCGTTACTTGGGGACAGCCCTTACGGTGGTGACACAAAGTGGGATGTTTCCAGCAGAAGGTTGAGGGCTTAGGTCCCTCCTTCATCTCTACGATTCTCACTATAGGGTGCTTGTTGCATGTTTTTAAAAGAACGGGTGACATCTGTTACTATTTAAATATGAGACAAATCCATTTGTTCTGGTTTGTTCCCAGAGGCAGCTTCCTGGGGTTCAGAGTGCTGGGACAGAGAGGGGGCGCCTGGGGGACATCTGCTTGGCTCCCATTCTTGCCCTCGGTGCCCTTCTGAGCAGATACAGCCCCTCCTCCTGGGATAGCCCTTCACAGATATGGTGGCAGAGGTCTCCTCCCGGGTCCTGTCCTCGTGGGCTGTGCCATTCTCAGTTCCTTTCTTTGTTTCTGATGGGATGTGGGTTTGTCCCTCACTGTCCTGGTCCCTGCGGGCCCCACCCAGGGGCCCACGGTGAGCCGGGGCAACTCTGGGAGCAGAAGGAGGCCTTGGTCCCTGTGTCCCACCATGTCGCTTCCTCTGTGGGGTGTCCCGAGGGTCCGTCCCGTTAGGGGTGGATATGAGGAGCACCGTCTGCGCTGTCTTGGGCTCCCCAGGCTGCTGTAACCAAAGACCATGGGGGTTTTGCAGCAAATTATTCTCTTAGCTCTAGAGCTGAGGGTCTGCGATCAGGTTGTCCCTGGTAGGAGCTCTTCTAGGCTGCAGATGGCAGCTTCTCCTTGGGTCCTCACGCGGTGGAGAGCAGAGAGAGCACTGTATGTCCCTCACGAGGGCTTAGCCCCCCTGACTTAACTGCCTCCCAGAGGCCTCACCTGCTGACCGAGCAGCGGGACTTCAGCACATGATCTGGGGGGACACCCGCAGGCGGCCCGTAGCCAGCACTGCACTATGCTCCCAGCCAGGGCAAGAGTTCCCGGGGAATGTCAGAATTCTCCCCACTTCTGAGGCAGAGTTATTTTGGGGAGGGAAAGACACCCGAGGCATTTTCTCTGCTATCTTACTTTGTCGTTCTGGGGGATTCGGTGCAAGGATTGTTGCCGTGGTAAGACGTGGGCCACTGTGGTCACATGGGGCCTTTCTTCCTGGAGCTTTTGGGCCTAGCTGGCCGCTGACCTCCTGGCTAAGCTTCCCGGGCTGGAAGAGGTCTCCTCCCTGCTACTAACGTGTCATTTCACATGCGTGTTATGCTCATCTGGGACAGTCGCAGGCAGGGCCTCCACCAGCGGATCGTGACCTGGGGTGGTGGTTGCCGTAGGAGCGGTTCGGAAACGTAATGATTGTGGCACCTTGTGTGGTCAAGTTCCTCTCTGTTCACGAGGCTGAAAAGAGAGGATCCTGCCCGGGAGGCCAGTCTGCACGGTCAGTCTCCATCTGTCCCAGCGGGATGGTGGGTCTCCTCCCGGTGGCCTCTGCCCAGCGGAGTTGGTGGGCTTGGGGAGGGACTGGGCTTCTGTGGCCCCGGGCTGTGGTGGGGGCTGCTGGGCCCGGCTCCTTCCTCCCCCTGACAGGTGGGGTCCACGCCCCTGAGAAACAGGCTGCAGCGGCCCAGGTGGAGCTTCCCGGGGTGAAGGCCACCGGCTGCCCTCTGGCAAGGCCCTTTGTGTCCTAGAGTTTTAAAGGTAGAAGGCACCTGAACGGGTTTTGGGACTAATCCTTTTGTCTCACAGAGGAACACCAAGACCCAGAAAGACAAAGAGAAGTCATCAGGGCTGAACCAAGCAGGTTGTCGGTTGTCTGGCTAGCCACACCCCTGAGTCCACTCAGGTGCCTGATAGCCAGGATAAGCAGGGACGGAGGGCCAGGCTTGGTGTGCTGCTGGCGGACTGCGAGGGGCGCTCTCCGGGCTTCCATTGCCCCTCCTGGGCTGCCTGCCAGCCTAGAGCCTAATGGGGCGGTGTGGCTGGCGAGGGCACTGTCCAGTGGAACCCAGTTCTGTTGACGAGGACAGGGAGGCTGTCCTGAGCCACTGGGGGGCATGGAGGTGGGAGCAGAACTTGGCTGAACTGGTGGAAACTGGAAACAGGAGAGGATGGGAGGAAGCAAGTGAAGATGCTGCTTTCCCGTGAGACCTTTCCTTCTGCTCCCCGAGTGAGCACTGAGAGTCAGGGCAGTCCAGGCGCGAGACCAGTCCTGCCCCTTGCCCCACTGTGCGGCATTTCAGGTGTCGGGTCAGCCTGATGGGACAGGACGGCAGAGCGATCAGGAGGGTGGGAGACAGCTAGCAGCACTTTCAGGGGAGTTCAGAGGGGAGGTAAGGTCACTATCCTTCCTGAAATCACATGCAAAAGCAGCTCACTTCATTGCTGGCGACTCTGTCTGTGTTCTTCCGGGCAGTATGAGGTCGGGAAGTGAGCGGGACTCGCTCCCCTGGCTGTGAGCTGGCCAAGTTCAAAGGCAGGAGTTGAAATGGGGATGACCTGACCCTGGAGCCCAGTCACCTCCCTGGAAGTCCCTCACATGGGGCCTGCCCAGGACCCAGACCAAACCCACCTGTCTTCAGGCTTCAGGCTATTGAGCCACAGAACTCTATGGCTTTTTTCCTCCATGGATTTCCAGGCTTTAAATGCATGGTCTGTCTCCGCACCCATGAAGACACCAGGCTCACCCCCGCTTTCGTAGAGAGCTGACCTGATGGCTGACCCCCTAGAGCTTGTACTCATCCTCGGATTCCTGCAGAAGGGAAGAAGTGCCCCCTTCGTGTCTCAGAGACTGTTGTCGTGTAACCCTGCTGTGGTGAGTCAGGGTGCTCAGCACAGGGAAGCTCAGAGGGAGGCAGCTGACCGCCGACTGTCACCTGGGCAGACCAGCGTCTTAGGCTTGCATAATTTCCCCGATGTATCAGGAAGTGGGCAGCACGGAAGGTCCGTAGCGCGAACAGCGAGTGTGTCTTGGTTCCTAACCTTTCAGAGTGTGAAAGTTCCTTTTATGGTCAAGAAGGCCTCTGTGGTCATGGTTTGTTTAGTAGTTGTGCATTTAGAGTCATGGTTTGAGAACATGTCCAAGGACTAGTAACAGCAGCAGGGGTAGCAAACACCCAAACATGGAGTGTCTGTGAGGTGACCGGCATTTGTCTAAGTGCTGGATGTGTGTTAGTTCACCTAATCCTCTCAGAAACCTGTGAGGTGGGTACTGTGGTTACTTTCATTTGACAGATGAGGTACTTGAGGCACAGAGAGGTTAGGTAATTTTTCCAAAGTCACACAGCTGACAACTGTTGGAGCCAGGATTCAGGTCCAGGTGAGCCAGGTCAAGTCCACGCTCTTAACCATCTTTACATGTCTCTGTGCCAGAGAAGGACACACAGCGGTGGCCTGTGGACAGGGGGCACTGGGCCTTAGTGAGAATGTGTGTTCCAGCCTTCAGACGTGGTGAACCCGTCAGAATGGGCAAACAAGTTGCACAAGGGTGTGGAGAGTGTTAATGTTGTTCAGGTGAAGTGAAAAACCACCCAGGATGGTGCTCTGTACTTTTTACATATAGTATATTGACCTACTGTGAGTTATTTGTGAATGTGTGCACGCGCAGTAAAAGCGTAAGCCTTCCTGGGGATGCTAAGGCTGGATTCCGAAAGTGATTACCTCTGCCGAGGAGGGAGGGATTAGAACTGGGGAGAGAGGTGCCTGGGGCATCCGTGATATCTTATTTATTAAAAATAAAACTGAGCTGGAGCAGAGATGACTGTTGTAGGTTGAACTGTGCAGTGGGTACATGAGTGTGGGCTAAGTAGTTTCTTTCTTTTTTTTTTGTGAAAACTTTTAATTTGTCAGCACAAGCAGGGGTCCCCACGGAGCAGACTCCCCGCGGAGCAGGGAGCCCAGTACGGGACTCCGTCCCGGCACCCCAGGATCATGACCTGGGCTGAAGGCAGACGCTTCACCGACTGAGCCCCCAGGAGTCCCCGAGTTAGGTAGTTTCTTCGGGTATATGTGACATACTTTATAATGAAGCTTAAACCTACCATAAGTTTGTAACATTTTCCTGTTTTTCTTTTTTAAAAATTTTGTTTATTTGATATATATAGTGAGAGATGGAACACAAGCATGGGGAGTGGGAGAGGGGGAGGCAGGCTTCTGACGGAGCAGGGAGCCCGATGCGGGGCTTGATCCCAGGACTCTGGGATGGTGACCTGAGGGGAAGGCAGACGCTTAAGGACTGAGCCACCCAGGTGACCCACATTTGTAACATTTTCAAGTGAATTTGCATATATACATTTAAAGAGAGACTGTGGAGAGACATACTGGTTTTTTTTTTTTTTTTTTTAAAGATTTTATTTATTTATTTGACAGACAGATCACAGGTAGGCAGAGATGCAGCCAGTGAGAGAGGAAGGGAAGCAGGCTCCCTGCTGAGCAGAGAGCCCGATGCGATGCGGGGCTCGATCCCAGGACCCTGGGATCATGACCTGAGCCGAAGGCAGAAGCTTTAACCCACTGAGCCACCCAGGTGCCCCGACATACTGGTTTCTTTTGACTTCGGCCTGCTTGGCTGCTGGGAGAGTCTCCCCGGGGCCTCAGCCCAGGGCCGGCCCCCCCCGCACAGCAGGTCAGATGTGTGCAGCCTGGAGCCCGCTCGGGCTGGGACAGTTGGGGAGTGTCTGTTCGGCCTGTTCGTTTCCAGGGAACAGTGGCCCCGAAGGGCAGACTCAGGGACCTGGGTCAGGCGGTGTGTGTGTGTGGAGCAGGACGGCTGCGTACAGAGCCTCTGAACCGAGTGCGAGTGTGGAAGCAAGGGCTCCATTCAGCTGCGGACACCGCCTCTGGGGACAGTGGTTACTTTTGTTCAATTTCGCTGAATGCACAAAGGACACTGTCATACCCACAAAGAAGAGCAAGGGACATTCTGCCAGAAGCAGCCAACATGACATTGGGAAAAATGATCGTGAGGCAGCAAATGCCAGCGTGAGTGAGTGGAGGAAAAGCAGGCCGGCGGGAGTTCAGAGAGGAGAACGGTTGCTGAGAGGGTGGGGCACTGTGATTTATGGGGGAGGGGGACAAGGTCAGCAGCTGCTCGAGACTCTCTGCTTCTGGCCCAGCGCGGACGTCATCCTCTGGGCCCTCTGGCATCCTCTGAAAGGGGGTGCGAGGGGTCGGGGGTTACCGCCTCCGGCGTCCCCTCATGCCTCCCTGGAACCTGGTCTTAAATCAGAACCCCAGGGGCCAGGATGGCTCACGGTGGCACCCGCAGCCCTGGATGACCTTGCGGGAAACCACCCAGCTTTCTTGCCATGGTACAGTTTTGGGCAGGACTTTGTACTGCGGGGAAGTGATGCTGAGACCACGGGCGTCTGCGAGGGGAAATGCTGTCTCTCCGAGAGGCAGTGGCCTTTTCTGAGGGAAGTGGCTGCCGCTCCCACCCTGCCCTGCGCTCCAGCCCTCACGACGGCCACCGCTCCTGAAAACCCCACTGTTCTTCCTGACTCTACACCCCAACGGGACGGCACACGGGATGGCAGGGAAAGGCCTGGTCCCTTTGTTTGCCCTCTCTTTCCCCGCGGACTGTCCCTTCACGTCAGGGTTCCGGCCTGACCGCACAGTCCCCCAGGGCCGCTGGCTGTCCCCGTGACCCCCTTGTGGGCGCCCTCAGTTTCCCGCTGTCCGCCTCCCTCCGGGACACTGCCGACCGCCCTCTGCTGTCCGGCTTCTCCCTCCATCAGCCTGACACCCAGACCCCTTCTCACCGTCTGGGTCTCCCGGTCATAAAACCAAGGTCCCAGCCCCTGTGCGGGGCCTCCCTCTTTCGTTCCCCCTGAGCAACCCCCCTGCAGTGCTCCCCTCCCCCTCCATCCCTGCTCCACTGCTCATTCCCTACTGCTCCTGCGTGCTTGTGGGGACTTAACCCACCTTCCAGGCGGCGCCCTGTTTCAGGGACGCTGTATTCCCAGCCTCGTGCAGCCTTCCCGCTGCTGATTTTGGAAGATTTTCATCACCCCCAGTAGAAACGCTGTAGCCCGAGCGGTCACTCCCTGTGTCTCCCCGACCGGACCACTCCTCGCTTACCTTCTGTCTTCGATTTGCCTGTTTCGCCTTCCTGCTCAGCCCACAGAGGCCCTTTGCTTCTTGTCCTCACCCCTGCGCCCTGACTGCTGACTGGGTTAACCCCATCCCACCCCCCTGTGTCCTGCTGCCCAGGCCCGACAGGCCTTCCCAGCCTCGGCTGCTGCCTCATGGCCTGGCCCTGTGACTGTGGTGCTGCCCTCCCCAGGGCGCTGAGGTGCCCCTTGCCTGGCAGCCTCCTCTCCTCACACCTCCCTGCCTCATGCCTCCTTGTGCCGCATCATGTCTTTCACACCTGCTCATGCCCCCTCACACCCCCTCACACCTCCCCACACTCTCTCCTACCCTCACGCCCCCTCACACCTCCCACCTCATATCTCCTCATACCCCCTCACACCTTCTCATGCCTTTCCACATCCCGTCACACCTCCTCATGCCTCTTCATTCCTCTCCACACTAACTCATGCCTCCTCATACCTCGCCATACTCCTCACACCTCCTCACGTGCCCTCACAGGCCCTCACCCCTCCCTGCAGCTCCCTGCACCATCTCATGCCTCCTGGCACCTCCCCACACCTTTGCACACCCCCTCACACCTGTCCACGTCTCCCCCCACCTCCTCAGATCACCTCACACTCTCCGTCCTTCTCCCACCTCTGGGGGGGGGGGTGGGGGGTGGGTGTGTGTGTGTGTGTGTGTGTGTGTGTGTGTGTGTGTGTCTTTAGTTCTCGGGCCCAGATTCCACGCACCACGTTGCCGACCTGGTGCGCGCTCCGTCGGTCTGAAGGCGAGAGTGGTGTGAGTTTTCGTCTGGCCTCAAGTGTTCTTCAGCTTCTCTCACGGTCTCTGTCTTCGTCCTCTCGGAATTGATGGGTCTGGTTTTGTACCAAACAGGCAGAGCCCGCGCGGTCAGGAGCAGCATAAAGTAGGGACGGGTCATTAATCTCCGTCTGCCTCTCCCTCAGGAGCTGTCTCCTCCCAGCCCAGGCCCTGCGGAGGTCAGCGGGAGCCAGCGCAGCCTGCAGGAGATGGGCAGTGAGATAAGGGACCCCCGCAGGCCAGAGATCAGGACTTACCCAGCGCGTTTAGCTCCAGTTCTGGGCACGAATCAACAGTCAGTGACGTCTCTTGAAGCGCAGATGGGGGTGGGGGTGAGTCGGAGAGTTTGGATTTATTTTCCTGGAAACTCGATCCGGATATTTATACACCTTAAGTAACGGAGGCGGACTCGGTGTTGTAAAAATGTGCGTATGTATGTATTTGTACGTGTGTGGGGGCGTGTGTGCATGTGTGCATACATATATTGCAGTTCAGAAACGCCAGAATTTAAGTGCAGCTTGAAGGGCCTTAACATTAAGGATTAACTTGAAGAACAAAGGAGGATTTTCTCAGCTTGAGTAGAGCCAGCTGCATTAAGACCTGGATGTGTCACGGATGATCGGCCATGGATTGAGTTTTACAAATCCTGGTCAGGCTTGTCTTTTGATGTGGTTGTCACTTCGGCTGTTAGTTTCGAGAGCATCAGATGATTTACTGAAGATTAGGTTGTGTCTTTCCCTGGCGATGACTTTCCCTCTCCAGGCAGGGGCAGGTTTAAGCTCTGTGTGAGGCTCCGGGCCCCCTCAGGGT
The DNA here is from genome assembly GCF_922984935.1 of Meles meles. Taxonomy (NCBI): domain Eukaryota; kingdom Metazoa; phylum Chordata; class Mammalia; order Carnivora; family Mustelidae; genus Meles; species Meles meles. The sequence goes on from NC_060078.1 coordinate 6,675,403, forward strand.
GGAACGCCTCACCCACGGGCCCCTCGAGCTCTGGGTGCTGCGAGGCTGGTGGCCCTGCGTAAGGGGGGTGGTCCTGAGTATTGTTTTAAAGTTACCCTTCTTGTTTGTTGTGTTGTTATCACCGTGAGTCTTACTAAAGCTGTGGTGAACGGTGACATGGACAATGTCTGTCCGTGCTTGGTGGCTAGGGTGTTTCCCAAACTCTGTTCCTTGGAACACTCAGTGGCCAAGTAAGTTCCGAAAACTGCCGCATGCTCTACGTTTCCTTGATGATTTGCAGCAGTCCTTTAAAGACTGGGAAGTTCCTGTGGGGAAAACCATGTAACCTAGCAGTTTCTAAATTTATTTGATCATTTGACGCTTAATTTCCAGTAGCATTTATTAGTTCTCAATTCTGTAGGAGCGCCCTGAGAAGCCCTGGCTCGGAGTAAGCGTGTGCAGGTGGAGGCGTTGGGGCAGAGCGCATGAATGCCGAGAAGGCTTAAATGCTAGACCGCGTACTTCACCGTCACAGCCGAGAACCCTGTGCTTCCCCGTGTTCCAGGAAGGGTGTTCTGGGTCCGGGCTGGCCTTGGACACCGGCCTCCCGCACCCGCCTCTGTGCAGTCCACTCCCAGCGGAACATGTGCAGATGGGCAGGGGTCAGGGGTCAGAGGAGGCCGAGGTACCCCCCACGAGGTGGTGCCCACCCGCTCGCTGCCTGAGCTTGGGCCAGCGGAGGCTGCAGCCTTCTGGTCTGCGTCCCGCCTCATCACCTCTAGGTCTCTCCTCTCTAGCTGTAGGCCTGTTGAAGGCAGGACTGCCACAGTTTTCTCTCAGTCCTGCCAGCGCTTTGCAGAGAGCTGAGTTGGTTGTGACCACCTCGTTGTCCCCTGTCTGGGGGATGCTGTCCCGTGGAGTGTGCTTGGGCCATGCCCGGGAGCACCGGGGTAGGCCTGCTGGGTATGAGTAAACTGAGTCACTCGGGCTGAAGTTACCTGCCACCAACCAAGTCCCCTAAGTGTGACATAGTATTAAAAATATTTGCATGTTGACAAGGTCAAACACTTTAAAAATACTGTAGTTTCTTCTCTACACTTCGATGTCTGTGAATTCTTTTTTTTTTTAAAGCTTTTATTTATTTATTTACAAAGAGTGAGAGAGAGAGAGCACAAGCAGGAGGGGCAGCAGGCAGAGGAGAGGGAGGGGCAGGCTCCCCTCCAAGTAGAGAGCCCGATGTGGGGCTTGATCCCAGGACCCCAGGATCATGACCTGAGCTGAAGGCAGATGCTTAACCAACTTAGCTGCCCAATATCTGTGAATTCTTAGTTAAAAACTACTAACATTTTTAAATAATGAAGAGTTATTAAAAGCAAAGTCCCCAAGTATCATTTAAGGAGAATTTTTCCAAAACCGTTGTTCTGTGTTGGGTGAAACAGTCATATTTTGTAGGAAATTTTTGGAATCACGCATTAATCTGTTCCCAAGAGAGTTGGTTTTGTAACATTTCTCCTTACAGGCTACAGAGAAACACCAAAGGTGATGGGACTTGCCTAAGATCCCAGGGAAGATTGTCAGGTGAAGCCGGAGGAAGGACCCCTTTACAGTAAGGGCAGTGTCCTTTGCCACATATTTGGCTAATTACCAGACATTTCAGTTTATTTGTGATGTTAACTCCTACTTCCTACTTCCTTCCAAAACCAATTTAGGACAGATACAGAACTCATGTCAGAAGCAAAATCATTTGTAAGTTCAGAATGCTTACCCATGAAGCTTGGAAAGTGTGACTTAAGTGGGGTCAGGGGGATTGTAGATTTGCTTCCTGTAAATCTGTGGGAGTATCTGCGTGTCCCCCTCCCCAGATACGGAGTCTGTTCCTGAGAGTCTCCCGTGGCAGCGCGTTACTAGACATCGGAGGGAGGGCAGGAGTGTGTCTGGCTGGGGGGCTGTCCGTGGACCCCCAGCATCCCCTGATCTCTGGTCTCTGCGCTGTGCCCTGACTCTCCGTGTCATCCGATTGCTGTGATCACCTCTTTCAGCATGTCTTAAGTGAATGGTTGCAAAGCTATTCAAGAGGAGCAGCATCTCTCAAGAGGTGGTCCTTGGACTAGCTGAGTCAGAATCACCTGGGCTGGGGAATTAGTGACATGCAGGTTCCTGGGCCCCTCCCCAGGTGGGGCTGTGGGATTTGCATCTTTAGCAAGTTCCCCGGGTGATTCCGTTTTTTTTTTTTTTTCCTTTTAGTTTAAGTATAATTGACACACAGTGTTGTAATAGTTTCAGGTGTACAACATAGTGATTGGGCAAGTCTGTGCATTACTCCGTGCTCACCATGAGGAGTGTGGTCACCATCTGTCACCGTACCATGTTACTGCAATACTATCTTCCCTATGCTGTACTTTTCATCTCTGTGACTTATTTATTTTATAACTGAAAGCTTGTACGTCTTAAACCCCATCACCTATTTTACCCATCCCCCCACCCCCCTGGCCACCACCAGTTGGCTGCATTTCAGAGTCTGCTTGTTTGTTTTTGTTTGTTTGTTTGTTTTTTCCAGATGCCCCATCAATGTGAAATCATATAGTACTTGTCTTTCTCTGACTTATCTCACTTAGCATAATACCCCATAGGTCCACCCACGTTGTTGCAAATAGCAAATCTCATTCTTTTTTAAGACCAAGTAATGTTCCATTGGGTATACATACCCTGTCTTCTTTATCCAGTCATCTGTCAAGGGATTCTTAGGTTGCTTCCATATCTTGGCTGTTGGAAATAATAGTGCAGTGAACATAGGGGCGCAGATATCTTTTCAAGTGAGTGTTTTCGTTGTCTTTGGGTAAATACCTGGTAGTGGAATTACCAGATCATATGATCTTTCTTCTTTAAATGTTTCAAAGCTTCTCCGTACTGTTTTTCACAGTGCCTCTTCTGCACATAAAAGTCAGAATAACCTACTGAGGGTCCTCAGGGGAATGCCTTTTAGGAGGCTCCTGAGGGAAATGGCTTCTCCTGTTGCACATGTATTCTGGGAACTGACCCAAACAGCCCCCACGGAGGCTCGCTGTGACCTCTGCATCAGCACACTTAGCTACGTACTTGGGATCCACTGAAGCATTTCCTGGGGTTACTTCAGATATCCCTTGTGCACATGGATTTCTCACTGCGTCTTCCTTCAGCAGGGGGGCAACGATATTCAATTCCCGTCTAGCCTCAAAGATCCCAGAGCTGCCTGTTCGCTCCTCCCCTCTCCCAGGAACCATGCTCGCGCTGCCCACCCTGTTCTGCCTTGTCCTTCCCTCCATCCAGCTCGGGCAATGTGTCAGCCCCTTAGCTGTTTTCAGGCATGGAGCAAAATGTGGGAGAAGCCCCGAACGCAAAGAGAGCTGAGAAGTGGGAGAGCGTGTGGGAGACTGTGTGTAAGGTTGGTGGGGAGGGGTGGGCCTTAGTGGGCCAGCGGGCCAGGCCAAGGCTGGGAGCGGGTCTGGGAACTCGGTGCAGAGGCCTTGCTGGGCAGCAAGGGACGCGGGTCCCGATACCACCCACAGCAGGGGCTTCACCCTTCTTCCAGGGTTGCCCCCGCCCCGTGGACATCAGGGATCTGGGGAGAGCACAGGCATGAGCACGTGTCCTACTGTTCCACCTTACCCCATCTCAGTCCCCCGGCCAGCCCCCCAACACCCCCGGGGGCCTCCTGCGTTTGCCTCAGAAGCCCCCATGTGCACGTGCTGTGGCCATAGAGGCCGAGTTGCAGCTGGGGCTGGAGTGGGAGCTGCCACCTACAGTCCCTCTCCTCTGCCTCCTCAGAGGCTCTGCCAGGCTGGCCGCTGCGCCCTGCGTGGACATAGCGGCGATGGGGCAGGACACGAAAGATGTGGAGAGATTCCGACACATGATGTTTTCTCCTGTAAATAATGGTCGTTTGATGCTTCGATAGCCCGGAGATGTTGGAAGTGGGCTGCCGAACTTGAGACCTGGGTGGGTGGACGCTTCTATTCAAACAACACGGATTTGGTGCCAGTGAAGATTCTAAGGAAGGGCGAGGGCGGACTGTTGATCTTTAGGGGAAGTACAGGTGTGAATCATACTAAGAGAGGTACTTGGCTGTGGTAGGCCAGTAATACCTTTTACCCCCCCCACCCCACCTATTTTTAACCCTTTCCATTATTTAAAAAAAAATATTTATTTGATGGAGAAAGACAGCGAGAGAAAGAACACAAGCAGGGTGAACGGGAGAGGGAGGAGCCTTCCCACTGAGCCTGGAGCCCGATGCGGGCCTCCATCCCAGGATGCTGAAGGCAGAAGCTTAATAAATATCCTTACTTTTGGAATTGTGTGGAGGGCTTGAAAAGTCTTTAGCATAACACTCTTACAAAGCCAACAGCTCGGTTTCAGAACCAGGGGCCTGGTGCCGGGTGCAAAGGGAAAGAGGAGTTGCAAGGGACGGTGCTGGTTTGTTGGTGATGGTGTACTGTGTCCCAACTCTGATTTTGTCTGTTGTTGCAGGTGATTTTCAAAGCCAAGTCAAAATATTCTCCAGAATTACTCAAATACCGGTAAGTACCCGGGGGGATTTCCATCCTCATTTGCAAAATACATTTTCAACTATTTAGGACTTGGTTAGGCAGCCTGAGGCAGAAATGGAGCTTGTGTCCTCGAGGAGCAGACACCCTGTGCAGATGTCCGGAAGAATGCCAAAACTCCCCGAATCCGATGAAGCAGGTGGTGTTCGGGGGGATTGGGCAGTCTCCGGCCTGGGCTGCTGTGTACTCTGAGGGCCACGGGAATTTCGTGGAAAGTCAGTTAGTGTTGGGCTGAAAGGGCAGGCTCGTAACCTGGAAGGGAGCACCTTAAATTACGTGGCAAGTTTACATGAAGAAGCGGATAGGCTTGTTTTTCCTGTAGAGAAGGTTTGTAGGTTTCCCCAAATTTCAGAGGTCTGTGACCCCAGCACCCCCAAGAGCAAAGAAACTGGTGGCTTAAAGAATGGTCAGACTTGGTCAAAGAGGAAAGGACACAAGGCATTCAGAAGACATGGGGCAGGTGTGTGGCGTTCTGATGTCCCTGCCCAGGAGAGCTCCAATGGCATGAGCAGACATTTCTGGGAAGGTAATTTTGGCCACTTACCTTCTTGAATCAAAATGAAAATTAAATTATTTTGTAGCTTTAAAAATATGGAAAAATGTGTGCATATTGTATTTTATTTAAATATATAATTTTAAATTTATAAACACTCTTTTATTTAAAATTCTAGAAGTGTATTTTTCTCGCGATATCATTGACATACAACATTATATTAGTTTGCAGTATCCCACAGGATGATTTGATATTGGCCTATTGCAAAATGACCACTTCAGTAAGTCTAGTTAACATCTGTTACCGAACATGGTTACAAAATTTGTTGTTTCTTATGATGAGAACTTTTAAGATCATGAAAATGTATATTTTGATCTCCATTTTATATCCAAAGAAACTGAAATTCAGAAAGTAATATGACAGTACTCGGGCCAAGAGAGAAGTCATGAGACACAGGGTGCCATGTTTGTTTTTTTCACCTAAACTTGAAGTCTTTGTTCACTACTTTTTGGGTAGTTTGGTGCTTGTTTCTACTAGACTACTCAGCTGGGACTTCACGGTCTACCATGAAAATATGTTGGTCTGAAGGAGAACCCTTTAAAGGAGCAATTCCAAGTACACAATCCCTTCCCTTCTCTGGTAAGAAAATAGCTGGCCTTTCCTCCACACCCATAATGTAAGCCTCCAGCCTCTTGACTAGAAATATGGATCAACCCGGGGACTGGGGAGCCAAGAATGGTTGAAGACTGGGGAGGAATAAGATATTCTGATCGGATCATGGAGCTGGTCTTAATCTTGGACGTGGTCGGTTGAAGCTGAGGTAATGCGGTGTCTTCTAGACGTGGAATATGAAAGCACTGGTCAGAAAGGAAGGCTGGTTCAGAAGTTTTCAGCCTCTGAGCCCTTGGGGGGGTGGGGTCCATTAGATGTGAGGGGGTGTGTGTGGGTGCAGTTCTTGCTCCTGGAACCGAAGTGCAGACACCAGGATGGGCTGTTTTCAGTGGGAGGGGGTTTGTGGAGATGGAGAGAGAACACCAGGAGAAATTCAGCCGGATGAGATGTTCGGGCTGGAGGAGACGGAAGAGTTTCTTGAAAGCAGGAGGGTTAGAGTCCAGTGGGAGGAGCCTCTTGACAGAAGTCCTCAGAGTTACTCGTATTCATGCCTGGCTTCCATCTTCTCTGTTCGATCCCCCACTTTTTTTTTTTTTTTAACATTTTATTTATTTTTTGAGAGAGACACACAGCGAGAGAGGGAACACAGGCACTGGGAGCGGGAGAGGAAGGGAAGCTGGCTCCCTGCAGAGCAGAGAGCCCGATGTGGAACTCGATCCCAGACCCTGGGATCGTGACCCGAGCCGAAGGCAGATGCCCAGCGACTGAGCCCCCCAGCGCCCCAATTCCCCACTTCTCTTAAGCCATTTGCAGACATTTCAGGCCTGATTTATCCCTCGAGGTGCTTTGGTATGTTGGCTTTTGAACAGACCGGCTTCCCTGACTGAACCACAGCTCACTTGGAAAGAAGCACAAGCTGCCACTCTGGAAGTGGTTGCAGCTTCTCCCCCAAGCTCCTCCGGTAGCCGCTCCATGTCTTTGAGGATGGTTTATACTCAGCCCCGCCGAAAACCACTTCGTTTCCCCTGAAGTCCCCTCTCCCCTTGACACACCGCACACTCTCGGCTTTGCTGGAGTCGGTGCCCATGTGATTCAGTTTTTCACTTTCTCAGGCTCTGGTTTTTGGTCTTCGGCTTAGGAGGCATGAATACCGCGCCTGGGGAGCTCAAGAACACTTCGATTTTAAGCATTTTTAACTGTTTTCCCACCACCTTTGAGTAAAAAACACAACGAACCAGGCTTCACTTTTCCCATTCTGGAAGGAATCTCAGAAGAGAAATTTAAACCACGCTTTACAAGCCACTGACACCATCCCCTTACCGTCAGAGGGAGCAGGGTTCTTGTGCATGGAATTCGTGGGCATTCGTGGGCGGCCCACAAGCTGGGCACCTCGGCCCCGAGGCCCTGCCATCAGCAGCCTCAGTGACTGTCTCCACTTGCAGACCCGCCCGAAGCCGATCCTTGTGGGCTCACAAGCAGAGTCATCGTCCTTGATGCCTGGTCCCACTGATTTTCTTTTCCTTTGGTCTTTTTTCTCCTTATAGGCTGTTTATCCTGACCCTGTGTTTGAGCTGAGAAGTAGTCATTCTGGGGCAGGTTGTCAAACAGTGTTGCCATGGAAATGCCCCCTTGCCATAGGATTTGTTCTGCACCCCCCCCCCACCCCGCGCGCTCTCCACACCTCCAGATCTCTCCCCGTCCTCCACAGCTGCAGGCCCTGGGGGAAAAGTTAAGTTTTGCAAGGTTTTTTTTTTTTTTCATTATGAAAGTTATAAAAATCATATAATAGAAAAGGATTGGAAGTTTGTGAATAGAGACATGTGGAAAGAAAGAAACCAAATCTAGTACACCCCCACCCCCCGCCCTACAGAAACCCCGTCCAACTCTGAGGAGACACAGTAATGTTTTCCATTGTCGGTTTTCGTCTGTCTTTCCCAGAACAGAGTTATTTTGCCACATTTATGATTTTGCTTTCTGACATTGACCTTAATGTTGGATTACAAGTACTTTGCCCATGTTGTCTCAAGCCTCACAACACAGCTGATTTCTTTGAGACAAAACCAGGCAGTTCAGCTCAGGTCATGATCCCGGGGTCCTGGGATCCAGCTCCATGTCGTCATCAGACTCCGTGCTAGGCAGGAAGTGCCTAGTGTGAGCACTCCCTCTCTCTCTGAAAAAAATAAATAAAATCTAAAAAAGAAAAAATACAAGACGGATAGGATTCTGTTTAGCAGGTGGTCCTAGAGGCTTACGGAGTAGGGTAGGCTAGAAAGGGAAGGGCAGGAAGGTTTTAAGCAGAAAGTTCTGCTTGTGTAAAGACGGGGCAGTGGGGACACCTGGACGGGCTTCCGGCCAGCACAGACCGGCTGATTAGGATGGGGGGTGCCCATCGGTTGACCTGGCTCTGGAGACTGACCGAAGTACGGGGACTGGAGGGTGCCCGTCGAGGGTGGGGGGTCAGTCTGGACACCGTTACGTTGGTTTTAGACAGAAGCACGAGGCCATGCAGTCGGTGACGATGGGAAAGGGGGGCCCACAACAAGGGGAGCCGGAATAAAGAATCTGTTGAATTTGACAGCTGGTTAAACTGGGGTGTAATCCAAGAAACTGTGGTGCCTTTCAGAGAAATAGGAAAGCGGAGAGGAGTACTGGAAGAGGAACTTTGGGAGTTAGGCGTGGACACGGTCTGAGGGGACAGGGGCCAGTGACAGGCTGTTTGGAATGTGAGTCGGGATGTAGGACAGGGCGGTGGCTTTAGAAGAGCAGTAGGAGCTTGAGCGTCTGAGGCCGTAACTGAGGCTGCACGAGTAAGCGCGTGTCCCGGTGGTGGAGGAGGAGAGCGCCTCGGGTGTCGTCACTTTGGGGGAGGAAGAGGAACCAGGGCTGTCCAGGGGCAGGTCAGACAGGGGAATAGGAGGCAAGCATAGGGCCATGGAGTGATGGACAGGGGGGCTCCGGGAAGGCAGGGAGAGACGGCGACCAGGAGCTGACACCTTTTGGTTTGGGAGTAGGTCATGGGGACCTGGGAGAGTGGGGTGTCTGCAGGGGACGACCTCGGAGGAAAGGGTGATGGGATGATGTGAAGACTTTCTAGGAGCTGCTGCTGACCAAAGGGGAAGCTGGGGTGAGACCGTGAGGCCCCATGGGGTGAGGACAGAGGAATGATGCGGTAAGAAGCCACAGAGCCCGATGGATTCTCACGGCGGCCCTTTGAGGCAGGCTGGGAGACCTCATCTCCTTTCTATAGATAAGGACATGCAGCCCAGAGTGGCCATGAGAGACTGGCCTGATGTCTTGGCTCTGTGTGTCTCCAGGTCACACCGGGGAGATGAGGGTAGTGGGAGGGAAGGAAGGAGGGTGGGATGGAGGCTGGGTTGACATTGTGTGAAAATCCAAGATGGAAAGGCGCAGCAGGGAGCTGGGGACACTGACCGTACTAGCTGTCGTGGGCACCACACGGTTGGCATCGAGTTATGCCTGGCTTCACACTTCCCTTACGCTTCTCTCTCTCCCTGTGTCCCCTCACCCCTGCTGTGGGTCCTATCAATGACAGTGTCTAGAGCTGGGACTATCATTCAGGAGTCTTTTTTTTTTTTAGGATTTTATTATAGGAGAGAGAGGGGGAGCACGAGTAGTGGGGAGAAGAAGAGGGAGAGGAAGAAGCAGGTTCCCCACTGAGCAGGGATCCCGACGTGGGGCTCCATCTCAAGACTCTGGGACCATGACCTGAGCCGAAGGCAGAAGCCTAATGACTGAGCCAGCCAGGCGCCCTGTCATCCAGGTTTTTGTGTCCCCGTCTGTTACAGCTTTAGAAGACACTCTAGCTTCAAACCGCTTTTACTTTTTCTATTTTTATTTTTTTTAAAGTTTTATTTATTTATTTGATAGAGACACAGCGAGAGAGGGAACACAAGCAGGGGGAGAGGGAGAGGAGAAGCAGGCTTCCCGCTGCGCAGGGAGCCCGATGCAGGACTCGATCCCACGACCCTGGGATCATGACCTGAGCTGAAGGCAAATGCTTAACGACTGTGCCTTCCCAGGTGCCCCTCAAAACCGCTTTTAGTCGAGAGTTTTCTTTTTCTGGATTTACAGACATAGTCAACGTAGAGCCAGTCTGATTTTGAGCCCTGCACGTCTGTTCCTTGTTGGCGTGTTTACCGAAGGAGGTAGACAGCACGGGCCATCCTGAAGCAGCCAGAGGCTGCGGCCTTGGGTTTCATTCGGTCCGAGAAGCCCGCTGGCCGTGCGCCGGTCACAAGGAAGTGGGCAGCTTCAGGAACCTGCGGGTCACAAACGGCGGGGACCCAGCCAGTGGTGTCCATTAAGCCCCCGGCAGGGTCTGCGGCAGATCTGACCACCTCCCCGAGGCAGGAAAAGCAGGGCTCGGCTGGCAGCTTCCCGAGGGCACCGTTTGTAGCTGGTCTGTGATCCGCGTGCGAGAGCAGCTGCTCTGCAAACCCGCACTCCGCGGGTCCGCGCTGGCGCGTCCGCTTCCAGCCGTTGACGGAACGGGCCGCGCTTTCCTTGCGGGTCGATCCAGACTCACAGCCAGCAGGCAGGGCGTGGGGCTGACCGCTCTCTCTGTTTCTCCCTAGGCTGCCCCTCTACCTGGCCTCGCTCTTCATCAGCCTTGTTTTCCTGTTGGTGAATTTGACCTGCGCGGTGCTGGTGAAGACAGGCGGCTGGGAGAGGAAGGCCATCGTCTCGGTGCGTGTGGCCATCAACGACACGCTCTTCGTGCTGTGTGCCGTCTCCCTCTCCGTCTGTCTCTACAAAATCTCGAAGATGTCCTTGGCCAACATTTACTTGGAGTCAAAGGTTGGTGGATGCGTGGTCAAGATCCCTTTGCTAAGCCGACTCTAAATATAGTTTCTTGGTTGCAGACAGAACTCAGCTGACACCTTCCACAAGTGGCCTTCTGCGAATGGTTGGCCACACCGTGGCTGCCAAAACCCGGAGCTGTGTCCTTCCTTGAACTTCGCACGTGAGAAGGGTTGCTTTGATGTGTGGGAGTGTGAGAATTACTGGCAGGGAGGCGGCCTGTGCATAGACACAGTGTTTAACCAACATTTTAAAGGACTCGCCGATTGCTTGTGCCGCTGAGACTAGTAGAAACACTCGCCAAGTGTCCCCAGTGTTTCAGGCACTTTGAGATCCGCATTTGGCCTGCGTAAGCTCTTGGCGTCCTCCCAGATCTCTGGGAGACCAGGCCCTGGAGGTCAGTACCCGGCGTTGTCCTATGCAGCCCGGAGACGGAGAGCCAGGCTTTGGGCTCACGGTCTGGCCGCAGGCTCTGCATATTTGGATGGAGGCTCACCTCAGGACTGACTGATGCACCCAGGAGAGGACAGTGGACACTCCAGTGAGGACACTGCCCCCTGGAGTTCAGGCCGGCCCCTGCACTGCGCTCTCGGTCAGAGATGGAGGTGGCCGGGAGGGGAGGCCGGCTTGGTTTGCGGTGTGCTGCACACCCTAGAATGCCCGTTTGCTCTTCCTTTCCCCAGAGTTCTAGGGAAGGGCTGACATGCTCGTGGGCCCCCGATCGGCCTCACCCCGAGTCTCCCTTCGTTGGGAAACCCAGAGAAGTCTGGAGGCTGGGGAGGGCGCCTTGGTTTTCGCACTCGTGCACTGATTGAATGATTCCTGTCATTCCTTTGCTTCTAACCATGTCCTCTGGTGGACCCCCTGTCTGGCCGACCCCCGTCTGGCCGAACTTGTGTCTGGCCGACCCCCGTCTGGCCGACCCTGTGTCTGGCCGACCCCCTGTCTGGCCGACCCCCCTGTCTGGCCGACCCCCTGTCTGGCCGACCCCCGTGTCTGGCCGACCCCCGTGTCTGCCTTCTTTGCTGCACGGCCCACCTGGCTATAATTAGTCTATGTCTGAAGACTGGGGGGAGCTCCGTCGCCCACGGTGTTGTGTCTTCAGTAGCGACCAGTAGACTAAAATCTGACCTCGGAAACCCCAAGCCTTCGCAAGGCGTCCGTGATCGGGCTGACTCTGGCGAGGTCCCTCGAGACTTGAGTGTGGCAGGAGTAGTTTTTTCATGTATGAGTTTTGACAGATTTCATACTTGATTTTGCCTTAAGTTTTGTCTGTTGTTTGTCCTGTCTTCCGTGTGAGGGCTATCCAAGGCTTTTAAAAAAACAGAATCGTGGTTTTTATGGGAAGAGTTACATTTCGGTTGCCAAATAACCATTTAGATCAGCCCTGTGGCAAACAGGCTGTTAAACTGCTGCTGGCAAAATAAAATCGTATCTTGTTGATGAATGATTTCTCAATGCAAATTTCAAAAACCTGTTTCATTTTTTTTTGGTGACGTTAACTATACGTTTCTAGGTTAGGGCCCTTTAATGGACTGTAAATTGATAGCTTCATAAATGGGGGTACAAATCACCAATTTCCATGTAATTTCAAGTCTGGAGTGAGACCAGGGCTTCCAGTCTAGAAGAGTCTGGAATTTGAGGAGGTACTCCCTGCCCAGGGCTATGGTCCGTGGGACCCCTCCCCCAGTCGCCACCCTGCTGGGCTCGGTTGTCCCCGGGCCGGATGCTGGGCAGGGGGCTCCCAAGTCGGGAGGTCCTGGAGATTGAACAGCATAAACCACCTGACTTTCTCATTCTTACAAACCTGGGCTTTAGGCAAATGGCCCTATTTTAAGGCTTTTCCAAACCAACTCCCAGATTTGGAGGCGTCTGTATGGAGATCCTTTGACATTTGAGGAAGGGGTGTGGGGTGAGGTGAGGTTTGGATGTGGGTTTACCGGTGAGAGTGGACACCGTGGCGTGTGCCCCCGAGAGCTGAAGGTTTACCGGATCTGAAGCCAGGGCAGGTTCTAGGATGAGGCTGGTGTGTTGGACCTGGAATGGGTGCTCCCCTCATGGCTCCCTCTTTTCCAGGGCTCCTCTGTGTGTCAAGTGACGGCCATCGGAGTGACCATCATCCTTCTCTACACCTCCCGAGCCTGCTACAACCTGTTCATCTTGTCATTCTCCCAGAGCAAGAATGTCCATTCCTTTGATTACGACTGGTACAATGTCTCAGACCAGGTCAGTGTGCACCGGGGACATGTCCCCCCAACAGCGACCCTGTGCTTCACAGCACCCCATGTGGCAGAGAGAGGCTCCTTGCTTCTGCTGCTGCATTGCTGGGTGACCTTGACTGTCACTTACCTGTGTGGTATCTGCGTCCGCCTCTGTCAGATGGGATCATAGTACCTGGCTTGTCCCAGCTCACATCTTCTGAGACAACTAGCATCTGGGGGTGCACACGCACACTCGCGTGCCCACGTGTGCGTGCACACACACACAGATTTCTGGGGCTCTTGACAAACCGTACTTAAAACATTTTTCAGTGCTTCCTTGTAAATGTAAGATGGTTTTTATTAAAGGGTGAAGTTTGCCTTGGTAAAACCGATCGTATGCAGATTTCAGAAAATACATAAAACTATGGCTTTACTTTTTTTAAGATTTTATTTATTTGTCAGAGAGCGAGCGAGCACAAGCAGCAGCAGTGCAAGAGGCAGAAGCAGACTCTCCACGGAGCAGGGAGCCCAATGCGGGGCTCGATCCCACGACCCTGGGAGCACGACCTGAGCCGAAAGCAGATGCTTAATGACTGACCCATCCAGGCATCCCTAAAACTATGGCTTTTTTAAAATGGAGCATGGAGACAACATTTGAGGAGATTGAGACAAAAATGCCTGGGGGGTCACCCCATGATATTCTCGCCCTTTTAATATACGCTGGAAACTCGTGAGTCGTAAGTTGTAAAGCCGTGAGCAACGGTAGTGACATGTCATCTGGCATTCTTGTTCACAAAAGCCAAAAATAAAAGAAGAATGGGAATGAGGTCGCATCCTCTCGTTTCAGAAATATCGATTCTTCGTCTCTGTTGTGCAGGACAGAGCGCTGGGGGTACAAATGTACACAGACGTCCTCCCCGCCCCACAGCAGGAGTTTATGTGCCCTGAGGAAAACAGACACACGATAAGCCATTACAACACGCAGAACTTCTGCTTTATAATAGGGCTCTACTGGACTGAATTACAGAACGCTCCTTAACTGTCCCTGGAAAAACACCGAATGCTCCACTCTATCAAACACACGTCTCCGGTCCCAGCGGTGCTCCCTCCCTGAGCTGGAGTCACACTCTAGAAGAAGACATTACGTAACCCTGAGAAGCAGTGGAGGCCAAGATGAAATTCAGAAGGGGCACGGGGAAGGGGCTAGAATTCGGAAGGGTTCAGACCACCACTGCCCAGACCAATCCCACCTGTATGGGATGGGAGAGATTTGGGCAAGGCACTGCCAAAGGTGTGCCCTGTTTGGAGAAAATCAAGTACATAAAAACTGAATCTTGGGACAATAAAGGAGAGACTTACTCAGAAGACCTGAAGGATTTCATTGTAGTGAAATGTCCGTCGTGGCTACTGTCGGAACAACTTCCGGGCGGACGGCAGCAGCCTGGCACTCAGCACCGTCCCCTTGCTGAGCAGCTGTCACCGCTGTCTGTCTCGAGAATGTGCTCGTCCTCCCAAACCACAACCTCATACCCATTAAACACTAAACCATAAACACTAGGTTTTAACAAAATAATTATTTCAGTGTTTCTTTCCAGTAAGGGCTTATAATGGTAACAAACTTAAAATAACACAATTTTTAAAATTCTGTTGTTTTTAGGGGGAATGTTTATTTATGAATATCTAGACCTGTGTATTGCAACCAAAATAATGAAGGAGCAAACCTAACAGCTGGCCCCAAGCTACACGTTATCCACGTAGAATGGGAGGGGCCAGCGTGCTACCCAGCTGAGTTAGAGAAGGGAAGTGAGATGCAGAGATGGGGAGACGGCTTCCTGGAGGGGCCTGATCCGCTCGGGCTACTGCCCCCAAACACGATGCACTGGAAGAAGGCAGAAGGGTTCTGTTTAGGTGATCGGCTTTTCGTGGCTTGGTTTTGGTGCACTTTGTCTGAAATGCTGCGCTTTGTGGGAGAGCTGCCCAGATGCGACCCTGCGCACTCATCCTGGGCCCTGCAGACGGGGGACAGACTACACACCAGGCCCGTTTGGCCATCCCACTGGTCCAGACAAACATCCTGGACTCGAAACAGTCTTTTCCCAGGTGATCTCCCCTGCAACCAGCTGTAAAGGATAAAGAATAGGATATGAGGAACAGGAAGAGAAATTTAAAAATTGATGGGTTTATCCCAGGGATGAGACAGAGGGCGATGGTTATAAGCTGTCCTCAAAGATATGGGAGGGAGGGCGCCTGGGTGGCTCGCTGGTTAAGCAGCTACCTTCAGCTCAGGTCATGATCCCGGAGTCCTAGGATCGAATCCTGTATTGGGCTCCCAGCTCCGTGGAGAATCTGCTTCTCCCTCTGACCTTCTCCCCTCTCGTGCTCTCTCTCACACACTCTCTCTCTCTCTCAAATAAATAAATACATAAATAAAATCTTTGAAAAAAATGTGGGAGGGAGTGACCTAACATCTCCCTATTTGATTGTTGAAGGAAAGAGAACTTATGTTTGAGAGACTTAGCTTGGATGTGAGGAGGTTTTGGAGGGTGAAGTAATAACCCTCAGAGATTGGCAGTTCCCCATGTTTGACTGTTTTGAAGATAAAAATTCTATGCCCCATGTGGTTGGAATGACTCCCCACCTGGGCTCCTGACCATGAGTATCACCTGATTTCCACATGCACGTTGCAGGGGGAAGGAATGGCACCGATTAGAGTTAGCCTTTGTTCACGTTAGCAAGAACCAGAGCAAAACCTGTGTGCTGACTCCGCACCTCCCCTCGCTTCTCACCAGGCGGATCTGAAGAACCAGCTGGGGGACGCTGGATACGTGGTGTTCGGGGTGGTCCTCTTCGTGTGGGAGCTCTTACCCACCACCTTAGTCGTTTACTTCTTCCGAGTCAGAAACCCTGCGAAGGACCTTGTAAGTAAACCATCTTCTAGTTGTGGAAACTGTCTCCTGCTTCTCATCACAATGCATGACAGTGGGGCTTGACCTTAGATTTTCAGGAGCACGCCTCTTTCGTCCTGTTGTGATGTAAAAAGTTCCCTTGTCTGCCTGAGACAGTCTTCTCCCTTAACTCTTATTTATTTATTTGTTTGTTTTTATTTTTATTTATTTTTTTAATTTATTTTTTTAACTTCAGTGTTCCAGAATTCATTGTTTGTGCATCACACCCAGTGCTCCATGCAGTACGTGCCCTCCTTTATACCCACCACCTGGCTCCCCCAACCTCCACCCCCAGCCCCTCAAAACCCTCAGATTGTTTTTCAGAGTCCACAGTCTCTCGTGGTTCGTCTCCCCCACCAATTTCCCCCAACTCCCTTCCCCTCTCCATCTCCCCATGTCCTCCGTGTTATTCCTTATGCTCCAAAGATAAGCGAAACCATATGATAATTGACTCTCTCTGCTTGACTTATTTCACTCAGCATAATCTCTTCCAGTCCCGTTCATGTTGATGCAAAAGTTGGGTATTCATCCTTTCTGATGGAGGCATAATACTCCATTGTATATATGGACCACATCTTCCTTATCCATTTGTCCGTTGAAGGGCATCTTGGTTCTTAGCACAGTTTGGTGACTATAGCCATTGCTCCTATGAACATTGGGGTTACAGGTGGCCCTTCTTTTCACTACATCTATATCTTTGGGGTAAATACCCAGTAGTGCAATTGTGGGGTCATAGGGAAGCTCTCTTTTTAATTTTTTGAGGAATCTC
Source organism: Meles meles (assembly GCF_922984935.1). NCBI lineage: Eukaryota > Metazoa > Chordata > Mammalia > Carnivora > Mustelidae > Meles > Meles meles. Next base: position 6,691,803 of record NC_060078.1, read on the forward strand.
CACAGTTTTCCAAAGTGGCTGCACCAACTTGCATTCCCACCAACAGTGTAAGAGGGTTCCCCTTTTTCCACATCCTCTCCAGCACAAGTTGTTTACTGTCCTGTGAATTTTGGCCATTCTAACTGGTGTAAGGTGGTATCTCAATGTGGTTTTGATTTGAATCTCCCCGATGGCTGACGATGATGAACATTTTTTCATGTGTCTGATAGCCATTTGTATGTCTTCATCAGAGAAGTGTCTGTTCATGTCTTCTGCCCATTTTTTGACATGATTATCTGTTTTTTGGATGTTGAGTTTGAGGAGCTCTTTATATATCTTGGATATCAGCCCTTTGTACTGTCATTTGTGAATATCTTCTTCCATTCCGTGGGTTGCCTCTTTGTTTTGTTGACTGTTTCCTTTGCTGTGCAGAAGCTTTTGATCTTGATGAAGTCCCAAAAATTCATTTTGCTTTTGTTTCCTTTGCCTTTGGAGACATATCTTGAAAGAAGTTGCTATGGCTGATGTCGAAGAGGTTACTGCCTGTGTTCTCCTCTATGATTCTGATGGATTCCTGTCTCACGTTGAGGTCTTTTATCCATTTTGAGTTTATCCTTGTGTGTGGTGTAAGAGAATGGTCGAGTTTCATTCTTCTACATATAGCTGTCCAATTTTCTCAGCACCATTTATTGAATAGACTGTCTTTTTTCCACTGCATATTTATCTATTTTTATTTTTTTTCCCCTTAACTCTTTTTGAAGGAAATTCATTTTTTTCAGCTTTGTTTTTTGAAAAGAAGTGAAAGTTGCCTCTCAAGGCCTGAAGATAGTGACTTATTTTCCTAGTGAAACAAATCTCACTGGTATCTGAGCCTTGATTTGGGTGAACCAAATATATAAACTTTTATTTTCGGAAAGGGAAATAGAAAATGGTACTTGAGTTCTTCAGCCCCATGTTATGCTGGACAGTGAGTTGGGAAGTCGGTGACAGGGAAATAAAAACATCATGAGGGTTGCTAACCCCACTCCCCTGGTTCGGTCCCATTTCTGCTGGGCCAGCTTTGCATAAGTGTCTTTCTCAGGACATGACAGAAAATGCACAGCTTGCGAGAGTGAGGAAACTCCTGGGCACTTGTGCTCCATGAATTATTCTAGCCACACTAACAAGGGGTAGTATTTTGAGTCGCTGATCTGTGAAGCCCCCACAAAAGTATAGAGAATGGCTTTTGGCCAATGCGAGCCAAGTGTGGGCGGACAGCAAGGAAAGCAGGTACAATCACCAACCAGTTGTGTTCTACCCTGTTTCTTTTTCTTTCTTTTTAAAGATTTATATATTTGAGAGGGAGAATGCTAGAGGCAGCGAGGGGCAGATGGAGAGAGAGAGAACCCCAAGCAGATGCCCCACTGAGTGCGGAGCCCAACGTGGGGCCCGATCCCATGCCCTGAGATTATGACCTGATCCCAAACCAGGAGTTGGCTGCTGAACTGACAGAGCCACTCAAGCACCCTGACCCTGGTTTTTCCTTTCTTTTCTCTTATTCATCTCTGGATAGTCACCAGTGAGCCAGAAACGGGTAGGGGGGAGCTTGCCTGGCCTGGGGTGTGTGGGTCAGCCCAGCCTGAATGCGGCCTCTGCAGAGAAGGCAGTGGGTAGCGTTTTCTAGACCGTGGGATCCGCTTCCTCCACTTCCATTATTTGTAGCTGCAGGACCCTGGCCGTGCACTTCTTCTGACCTTCACTTGCCGTGGAAACAGCTGGAGGCATCTGTAGAGTCAGATCCTAAATGCCGGAGGCTCCCTGACGCAGAAATGGGACAGGTGGGCCCCAGATTCTAGGCTGAGAGACCAGGTGCCTTATTTTCCTTCCTTCTCCGAAGTTTTCTGGGCACCTTGCGGGACCAGGGGATTGTGAGGGGTCGCTGAAGCTGACTCCGGGAGCTTGTGGAGGCTTCCGCCGGCCTCTGTGTGTACCTTTTTATCAGCTCGTGTCTCGGAGGCTTCAGAACTGGGCTCCCAAAACCCAGAGTAGATGTCCAGATTTAACAAGAGGAAGGCTAATGTGATAGTGTTCACATTCTTCTACTAAATGAACACAGAATAATGTCTGCTGTGTACTCGCAGATGTCATTATCCAGGGGCACCGGTCTTCCTTAACACGCTCCATGTAGATGCGGTTACTTGGTTATTGGGCTTGAATAGAGTTCAAGGTGTTCAGAGTATTTTCTAGAGCCATAGTTCTTGAACATGGTGGTCTCAGGGCACTTTACACAGATTAATTTTTTTTTTAAGATTTTATTTGTTTATTTGACAGAGAGCATGAGCAGGGGGAGCGGCAGGCAGAGGGAAGGCTCCCCGCTGAGCAGGGAGATTTATGCCGGGCTGGATCCCAGGACCCTGGATCATGACCTGAGCTGAAGGCAGACGCTTCACTGACTGAGCCACCCAGGCGCCCTGTGATTAATTTTTTTACTGAGCTGTAATTGATATACTAGTTTCAGGTGTACAGCGTAGTGAGTGGGTGTCTGTAGCTGTTACACAGCGATCCTAACAAGCCCGGTTGCCATCCTCACGACATGGTTATGATGTTTCTTCTTGGGCTTTCAAGGTCCACTCTAACTACCTTCCGACATGCAGCACACTGTTACTACGTGTGGTCAGCATGCTGTACACGGGTCCCCAGGACTTAGTCATTGTGTAACTGGAAACCTGTACCTTTTGACCCCTTCCACGTGGTTCGCCCACTCCCTACCCCCCACCTCAGGCGACCACCATCTCTTCTCTGTACCCCCGCTGGGGTTTTCTCTGCATGCTCCGAGATTCCACATACACGAGATCATACAGTGTTTATCTTATTCTGACTCATTTCACTCAGCATATTGTCCTCAAGGTTTATTCGTGTTGTTGCAAATGGCAGGATTTGGGAGTTTGTTTGTTTGTTTTTTGGTGGTTGAGTAATCCTCCAGTATAGTTCTTTATCGTTTCATCCACTGACGGACTTTTGGGTCGTTTCTGTCTCTTGGCTCTTGCAAATAATGCTGTGGTGAACATGAGGGTGCAGGTATCCTGTCGGATTAATGTTTTCACTTTCTTCAGAGAAATGCAGAAGTGGAATTGTTGGATCATAGGCTGGGTCTGTCCTTACTTTTCTGCGGACCTTCCACAGTTTCCCGCTGTGGCTGCGCCCATCTACATCCCCACGGGCAGCGAGTCTGAAAGGAAGGGTTCCTTTGCACATCCCAGCCAACACCGGTTATTTCCTGTCTTTTGAGTTCAGCTATTCTGACAGGCGTGAGATGATCGCTCACTGTGGTTTTGATTCGTATTTCCCTGATGGTGAGCGACGTCGAGCACCTTTTCATGTACCTGTTGGCCGTCTGTAGGTCTTTGGGAAAATGTCTGTTCGGGTACTTTGCCTGTTTTTTAATTGGATTATATTTGCTGTCGAGTTGTAGGAGTTCTTCATATGTTTTGGGTATTGACCCTTTACCAGATACATGATTTGCAAACATCTCCTAGTCAGTCAGTTACCTTTTCATTTTGTTTATGGTTTCCTTTGCTGTGTGGAAGCTTTTTCATTTGATGTGGCTTTACGTGTTTATTTTTGCTTTTGTTGCCTTTACTTTGGGTGTCAAATCCAAACCATCATCCCCAGTACGGACGTCAGGGAGCTTACCACCTGTGTTTTCGTTTAGGGGTTTTATGGTTTCAGTTCTTACATTCAAGTGTTTAATCCCTGTTGAGTTAATTTTTGTGTGTGGTAAAAGAAGACAGTGGTCCAGTTTCATTCTTTTCCATGTGGCTGTCCAGTTTTCCCAACACTCTTTATTGAAAGAACTGTCATTTTCCCCATTATATAGTCATGGCTGCTTTGTTGTAAAGCACTTGACCATGGAAGTGTGGATTTCTTTGTGGGCACTCTGTTCTTCCGTTGATATGTGTGTCTGTTTTTATGCCAGTATCATACTGTTTGGATGACTGTAGCTTCGCAATATTGTTCGAAACCAGGGAGCATGATGCCTCCAGCTGTGTGCTTCTTTTCCAAGATTCTCTGACTCTTCAGGGTTGTACTGATAAATCATTGAGGACCTGCAGAAGCTCTTGTTTGGAGAGGGGTGTGCGTGCGTGTGTGTGTGTGCATGCGTGTGTGCGTGTAAAATTAAAAAAATTAATTCTCTATAAAAAGTAAACCCATTATTATGTTACCATAAAAATTTTTTCTGAAAAAGAACATTTTCCAAAACAAAGTAGGGGAGTAGCATTGTTGTAAAATTCTCAGATTTTTTTCGTATCTGATTTAATAGAAGACAGCTGGGTTCTGTCTGCTTCTGCATTCAGTCTGTTGTGATACATTGTTTTGGTGGAGTATGTGAGGAAAATCCAGCCTTACAGAAATACATATTTGCAATAAAGTGGGGTAATTTAAAACCCTTTAACATACTTGTGGATATTTTTCTTTGAAGTGCATCAAAGGCGAACGAGTTGTGGTTTCGTAACAGTCAGTTGCAGTGCGGAATCTAAAACCATAGCAGTAAACTCCTCAGACTGTGTGAAACACTAACATCCCTCAGTTTATCTTGCATTTGGAATGGATCTTTTACGCACACATGGCCTTTTATATTGGTCACTTGGAAAATACTGGCGTACTGAGTTACGCAGATCTTTCAGACATTAAAATTCACTCATTAAATATCACCACTGAACATTTCAGGAGAATCTTTGAAGTCCTGGGATGCCCTCCGGCTCGTGGTGGGGGATACCAGTTTTCCAAAGCTTTTTCATTTTTGCTGAAAAGCTCATATTTGATCAATGATAAATACTGTCCACCCATCTGACAGTTCACTTCAGATACTTTCGAGACAGGGTCTGCCAGACATTCATGTCTGAAAAAGCCTGGTTTGTAAGAGTTGTGAAGTGGCATGAAGAAAGTGGCTACGACCCCAACAGCTGCGTGAGGTCTTTCTCTGAAAACAGCTTCCGCACGGTAGGTGTGCTCTGTGCGTACTTCCCGTGTTATCACGTAACCTGTTAAAAACACAGGCTCGGGGGGCGCCTGGGTGGCTCAGTGGGTTAAGCTGCTGCCTTCGGCTCAGGTCATGATCTCAGGATCCTGGGATCGAGTCCCGCATCGGGCTCTCTGCTCAGCAGAGAGCCTGCTTCCCTCTCTCTCTCTTCCTGCTTCTGTCTACTTGTGATTTCTCTCTGTCGAATAAATAAATAAAATCTTTAAAAAAAAAAAAAAAAAAAAAAAAAAAACACAGGCTCGGGGACTGAGACTTAATATAACTAACAATGTTTAGGGCTTTGTTACAGCTGTTTTGTTTTTTTTTTAAGATTTATTTATTTTTGAGAGAGCATATGCAGGCAGGTGGTGGGCAGGAGCAGAGAGGGAGGGAGCGAGAGTCTAAGCGGATTCCCCGAGTGTGGAGCCCTGTGCGGGGCTCGATCTCATGACCCTGAGGTTACGACCTTAGTTGAAACCAAGTCAGACGCTTAACTGACGGCGCCAGCCAGGAGTTCTTGAGGAAAATGGCCTCTAACTGATGGTGTAGCCGTGGGGAATCCAGGGTCGGCGGGGGTGGTTGGCGCCACCATTGCAGAACAAACGGAGCGGCAGGCTTTTGTGCACCATCCATGCTGGTGTTGAGACCGTGGAAAGGGCAAGTCACGTCTTAACCTGCAAATCACAAAAATAGTTACAGCCTTGCAGGTGCCAGAACAGATCTCAGGGACACACTGAGGCTAAGCCCCCATGGACAGCAGCTTAGTCGTGAATTAAAATGATTCTCTATGCCCTGAACAATGTTTTCTCCTGATTTACCACAAGGAAGTAACTTCAGTAGGAGGGAGGCATCATCCTAAATAGAAAACCTTTTTCCCTTTTCTAATCAGGAAGGAACGCTCATTAGCAGGGAACGTGGGTGTCAGATTGAGCTCGGGGTGTTCGTGAAATCTCCTTAGGCGAGGCTCCCAGAGGGAAGGGCATCTGGTCACGTAGAGTTTGGTCGAGTGAGCCAGGCACGGTGGAGGGCTTCCGTGTGCCAGGCATGATGCGGAATGGCACTTTGATATATTCCGTGTTCTAATGCTCACACTCAGCCTCTGAGCTGCAAACTGTTATCACACTCAGATGAGGAAACGGGTTCCAGATCATGGGACTTGTCAGAGACAGAGCTGGGATCGCACCGCCATCAGCCTGGCTCCGGAGTCCATAAAGATAATTACTGGGCTGTGCTGTGGCTTTCCTTGGCGTAAGGTCTGGAGAAACTAAGTTGCTGCCGTGTGTGACTCGGCAACAGTCTTACCGCTGTCTGTAATTCCTGTAATTGCTTGGAGGAAACAGTCTAATATTCCTCTGCGTGGGTGGGTGGGGGGATTTATAACCCAACTCCTGTTCCTGGGCTTTAAAAGAGCCCGTTGCAGGGGGGGACGTTCTTCCACTGTGATCGACCGTCTGGATGCGCAGTGCAGTTGGTGTGAACATGCCTCTCCCCTCGGCGGCCGAGCCCAGTGTGACCCCGTTCAGAGTGCGGCTCTGTGCCATCCACATCAGAGTCCCGGGGCCCTTGGGGTCAGGGCAGATGCCAAGGTCGGAATCTCCGGGGCCAGTTCTGGGAATCCACATTTTAAATACGAAGAATCCCCAGTGATTTGAGTGCGCTGTGAGGTTTGAGAACCTCCCTGGTTTTGTTGTTCTTGCTTAAACAGCTTCACTGGGATAGAATTCCCGTCCCGTACACTCCCCCATGGCCTGTGTGCAGCTCAGTGGCTTGGGGTGTTTTCAGATATGCACGGGCTTCACTGTAGTTTTGCGAACATTTTTATCACCTCAAAAGGAAACCTGTACCCATTAGCTGTCACTCCCCTCCCTAGCCCCAGGCAACTGCTTGTCTGTCTGTGGATTTCCCTGCTGGAATTCCACGGGCATGGGCCGTGCGCTGTGTGGCTTCCTGTGACTGCCTCCTTGTGCAGGGTTCATGTATTCGTACCTTATTCCTCTTCACGCCTAAATAATACTTTGTCGAACGGCGGTTCACACCGTGTTTCCAGTTCTCTGCTCCTAGGAGCAGCGCTGGTCTAGACATCCATGTGTAGGTTTCTGTGTGCACATGTCTTCCGAGGCACCTGGGGGACTCAGCTGAGCATCGGACTCTGGATTTAGGCTCAGGTCATGGTCTCAGGGTCCCAGGGTCGAGCCCCGCCTCAGGCTCCCTGCTCAGTGTGGCGTCTGTTGGAGTTTCTCTCTCCCTCATGTTGCCCCTCCCCCCACAGGCACACTTTCTCTCTCTCACTGTCTCTCAGATAAATCAAGCGTAAAAAAAGTATTTTTCTTAGGTATATATCTAGGAGTGCAGTTGCTAGGTCATATGGTAACTCTATGTTGAAATTTTTTTTTTAATTCTAGTGTGGTTATCATGCAGTGTTGTATTAGTTTCAGGTGGGCGGTAGTGACTTGTCCTTCCACACACCCCTCACGGCTCATCAGGACAAGTGGCTCCCAGTTCTCCTCACGAAGCTCCCATCCCCCCCAGCCTCACCTCTGGTGACCCTTTGTTTGTTCCCTGTAGTTAAGAGTCTGTTTTTTGGGTTGTCATTCTTTTTTTTTCTTCTTTTGCTCATTTGTTTTGTTTCTTGAATTCTATACAAGTGAAATCACGTGGTATTTATCTTTCTTGGACTTATTTTGCTTAGGATTATACTCTCTAGCTCCATCCATGTGGGTGCACATGGCAAAATTTCACTCTTTTGATGGCTGAGGAATGTTCCACTGCATACGTACACACGTTGTCCTTATCCGCTCATCCGTTAGTGGACACCTGGCTGCTCGCATGGTTTGGCTATTGTAGATAATGTTGCTATGAACATAGGGGTGCAGGTATCCCTTCAAATACTGTTTCTGTATTATTTTGGTAAATACCCAGTAGTGAAATTACTGGATTTGTGGAGTAGTTCTGTTCTTAATTTTTTGAGGAACCTCCACACTGTTTTCCACAGTGGCTGCACCAGCAGTATAGGAGGGTTCCTCTTTCTCCACATCCTCGCCAGCATCTGTTGTTTCTTGTGTTGTTGGTTTTGGACATTCCGACAGGTGTGAGGTGATCGCTCATCGTGGTTGCGATCTGCATTTCTCTGAGCATAAGTGATGTTGAGTATCTTCTCACGCATCTGTTGGCCATTTGTGTCTTTTTTGGAGAAATGGCCGTTCATGTCTTCTGTCCATTTTTTTTTAATTTATTTTCAGCATAACAGTATTCATTGTTTTTGCACCTCACCCAGTGCTCCATGCAATACGTGCCCTCCCTATTACCCACCACCTGGTTCCCCATCCTCCCACCCCCGCCCCTTCAAAACCCTCAGGTTGTTTTTCAGAGTCCATAGTCTCTCATGGTTCATCTCCCCTTCCAGTTTCCCTCAACTCCCTTCTCCTCTCCATCTCCCCATGTCCTCCATGTTCTTTGTTATGCTCCACAAATAAAAGAGACCATATGATACTTGACTCTCTCTGCTTGACTTATTTCACTCAGCATAATCTCTTCCAGTCCCGTCCATGTTGCTACAAAAGTTGGGTATTCATCCTTTCTGATGGAGGCATAATACTCCATCGTGTATATGGACCACATCTTCCTTATCCATTCATCCGTTGAAGGGCATCTTGGTTCTTTCCACAGTTTGGCAACCGTGGCCATTGGTGCTATAAACATTGGGGTACAGATGGCCCTTCTTTTCACTACATCTGTATCTTTGGGGGAAATACCCAGTAGTGCAATTGCAAGGTCATAGGGAAACTCTATTTTTAATTTCTTCAGGAATCTCCACGCTGTTCTCCAAAGCGGCTGCACCGGCTTTCATTCCCACCAACAGTGTAAGAGGGTTCCCCTTTCTCCACAACCTCTCCAACACACGTTGTTTCCTGTCTTGCTAATTTTGGCCATTCTAACTGGTGTCGGGTGATATCTCAATGTGGTTTTAATTTGAATCTCCCTGATGGCTAGTGATGATGAACATTTTTTCATGTGTCTGATAGCCATTTGTATGTCTTCATTGGAGAAGTGTCTGTTCATATCTTCTGCCCATTTTTTGATATGATTATCTGTTTTGTGTGTGTTGAGTTTGAGGAGTTCTTTATTCTGTCCATTTTTTAATTGGATTATTTGTTTTTTGGGGCATTGAGTTGTATAAATTATTTATATGTTTTAGATGGTAACCCATTATCAGATGTGTCATTTGTGAATACCTTTTCCCAGTCAGTAGGCTGTCTTTCAGTTTTGTTGGTCTCCTTTGCTGTGCAGAAGCTTTCTATTTTGATGAAGTCCCTGTAAGTTTAGTTTTGCTTTTCTTTCCCTTGACAAAGAAGACATGTCTAGAAAAATGTCATCATGCCTGGTGTCAGAGAAATGACTGCCTGTGTTCTCTTAAAGGAGTCTTACAGTTTCATGTCTCATATTTAGGTCTTTAATCCATTTTGAGCTTATCTTGTGTATGGTGTGAGAAAGTGGTTCAGTTTTCTAATACCATTTATTGAAGAGACTTTTTCTCATTGCTTGTTCTTACCTTCTTTGTTGGAGATTAATTGACCATAAAATTGTGGGTTTATTTCTGAATTTTCTGTTATAGTGATCTTTTTTTTTTTTTTTTTTTTTTTGAGAGAGAGAGAAGAGAGGGTGAACACCTGTGAGCGGGGGAGGAGCAGAAAGGGAGGAGAGGAAGGGCAAAGAGTGTAAAGCAGACTCTGGGCAGATGGCAGAGCCTGATGTGGGGTTTGATGCCGCAGCTCTGAGATCTGACCGAGCCGAAACCAGGAATCGGATGCATAACCAACGGAGCCACCCGAGTGCCCCAACATATGTGTATTTTGCGCCAGTCCCATGGGAGTTTTGATGACTACAACTAAGGGAGTTTTGATGACTATAGCTTTGGTATAGAACTTGGAGTCTGGAATTGTGATACCTACAGTTTTTCTTTTCCAAGATTGCGTTGACTGTTTGGGGTCATTGGTGGTTCCACTCAAATTATAGGAGTGTTTGTCCTTTCGGCTACAGACTTTCCCCTTGCAGCACTTTGAGTATGTCACACCACTCCCTTGTGGTCCACAAAGTTTGTGCTAAAAAAAGCAGCTGATAGTGTTATGGGGTTTCCCTTATATGTAATGGTCTTTTTTTCTCTTGCTGCTTTAAAAAAATGGTTAGCAGTATTTTTTGCCATTTTAATTACCATGGGTCATAGTGTGGACCTCCTTGGGTTAATTTGTTTTGAAGGGTCTCTGTGCCTCCCAGATCTGGATCTCGGTTTCTTTCCTCAGAGTGGGAAGGTTTCAGCTATTCTTTCTTCAAATAAATTTTCTGCTCCCTTTTCTCTTCTTCTTCTCCTGGGATCCCTGTAGTGCCTTGGGTACTAGGCCTGATGGAGTCACTGAGCTTCAGAATTTGTTCTCATTTTCTGTATTTGTTCCTCACCCGCTCAGCTTGCTTTCCATTGCTCTGCCTCCAGGTCATTCCTCTAGCCTGCGGCGTGTCACACCAGGTGTGTTTTAAGTTTCATGCGTTCTCGCTGACTGGTTCTTTTTTATCTCTGTGCTAAAGAGTCTCTGTGTCTCGTTGATGTCCTCCCCTCTTTTCTCAAGTCCAATGAGTCTCTTTATGATGTTACTTTAAGTTCCCATTGGTCATACTACTGATAAGTTTCACTTAGGTCTTTTGTCGGGGTTTTGTCCTGTTCTTTCATTTGGGACATAGTCCGCTGCTCATTTTATGTAATTCTTGGTGTCTGTCTCTGTGCAGATAGTCCGCGACCTCTCCAGCTCTTGAAGGTAGTAGGTGGGGTGCACACTTTCAACAAGGTGGCCCTGTCCTCTTACAGAGGGGTGGCGCCCCTGCCGCCAAGCCCGGGCCACTCCACGAAGTGTGCGAGTGGGATGGGTGGTGCCCGCTCTGCACCTGCGCTCTGCCAGGGGTGCCCATGGCCCCGAGGAGACAGGCTGGCCAGGGCCACTCTGCAGGGCATGCACAGGGTGTGCATTTTTAGCAGGGAGCGAGCGTCCTCCAAGGGAGGTGACCCACGGCTGCTGCTGGGACCGAGGCCCTGCAAAACCCTTAGCAGGAACGAGGCGCATTGGCAAGGTTTGCATGGTCTTCTGGGGAGGGGACCCGCTGCACCAGGGCTGAGGCAGGCCCAGCTGCGGAGGAGGGGGCAGGGTGCCACGTAAGCAAGTTACGTACTGAATGCTGGCTCCGTTCAGGCTCTGCATGGGGGAGGGCGGGGCCGTGGTGCCCACCAGCTCCTTTGTTCCCGGAGTCTCCCGGGGAAGTCTGTCCCTCTGGTCCAGGCTCTGAGATCAGTGAGGAACTCACTCTCCTGTCCACCCCAGGCGTCTCTCAAACTGCCCTTCCGAGCTGCTTCTCCGCTCTCCCTCCGGCCTCTCCAGAACGGAGCCTGTTGGTTTTTAAAGTTCCAGGTTGTTGTAGGAACTTGGAGAATTTGGCCCCCTGGTTTGCAGAGACAAATGTTATGGGAATTCGTGCCCTGCAGGCTCCCAGGTGTGAGGATCTGTCTGTCTCCCCTCCCTGCGCACTCCGGTCCGTCCTGGCTGCAGGTGGCCTTGGCCCTTAAGCTCCCAGCCACGTGTCCACTCTCCCTACGCTCCCACACGTGTCCTCTTCTCTCCATGGCGTTGTGGTCTTCGGGTCGTTTTCTGGGCTATTTAGGTAGACGCGTTATCCTTGTGTCCTTGCACTGAGGTGTGCGTCGGGCCCTTCTCTGCATCTACCTGGAAGTCAGGGCTGCACTTTTTAAAAAAAAAACCTGCCAGACTGTTTCCCACAGTGGGCGTGCCGGGTGCCGTCTGCTCCTGCTGGGCCGGCGGAGGCTTCTAGGTCCCCCTCCTCTTCCCCTGCACTTGGTATGGAGGTTTTGATTCTTGATGTCCCGGATGGCTGTGCCTTTCGCCCTGATCGCTCAAGAGGTCAAGCATCTTTTCATGCACTTCTTGGACATTTGTATCTTTATCCAGATCTTTTGCCCATTTTTAAATTGAGTTGTCTTTGTATTGTTTTAAGTGTTCTTTATGTTATGTATTTTAGATCTAAGTCCCTTGTCAGATAGGATTCTGCAAATATTTTTTCCCCTTCTTGTGGCGGTTTTTTCACTCTCTGAATGGAGTCTTTGGAAGTTTTTAATTTTGGTAAATTTTATGTTCGTTGTTCATGCTTTTGGTGTCTATTAAGAATCCTGGGACATGATTTGTCCCTATATTTTTCTTCCCAGAATTTTATAGTTTTTACTCTTACATTTAGGTTTTTGATCATTTTGAGTTACTTTTTGTATAGGTGTAATGAGGTTAGGATCCAACTTCTTTCTTTTACGTAGACATTCTTGAACTGCTGCAAATCATAAATTTTCAGGCATCCGACCTTATCTAGGTTTATTTTGTTTCCTGTATTTGGCTAGATTAGTCTTAGAAAAGGAGGAGTTTCTGTATCGATACTCATGGTATAGCGAGCAACCTTGTTTCCTACCCTTGTTTAACTTTAAAATAGACCACTGATGATAGGTCCAAGGTCCTCAAACAAATTCTGGATTTTATGCCAGCTTTGATTTGCCTTATAAGACAGTTCTGATCTTCTTCTTACTTGAAACCATTTGAAATTTTTTGAATGGTGAACTCAGCTTGAGGACAGAAATGGGGGAAATGATTATAGAAGCAGGAAATGGAAACCTACTTGATCATTATGATGATTTCATTATTTTAGCTTGTAAATATCTACATTACTATATGGTTTTATAGCTAATTTGGGACTATCTAATTTGGTTAATTTGGGCATGGCCTCTTGTTTCAGTAAGGGATTAAAACAATGGTAATTCATGGCTGCACACGGAACTCTGAAAGAAGACTTTGCCCATCCTGAGAAAAGGAAAAGATAACACCTCTTAAATATAAATGCAACCGAAGCGAGCACCATAGTGGAACAGGTCCATCCTGTCCATCCTCCTTTGAGATGAGAACAACACTGCAGTCTCCTGCAAGAGAGATCTTGTTTATGTTTGTCTCGAGCACACTGAACACTTAATTGTCTTTCTAGAGCAACCCTGGAATGGTCCCCAGCCACGGATTCAGTCCCAGATCTTACTTCTTTGACAACCCTCGAAGATACGATAGTGATGATGACCTTGCCTGGAACATTGCCCCTCAGGGACCTCAGGGAAGGTAAGGCCCTGGCTGGTGGTAGAGAGGCACGGGGAGGAGGCCGAGCCCGGCACCCATGGAATCGATTCAGTCCAAGAGAAAACCCCTGGAGTCGGGAGGTGGGGGTGAGGCACAGGACATGGAGGGGAAGCCCCGGAGAACGAGACAAAGTGTCGCCAGAGTAGCGCCCCACTCCCAGGATTCTGCTTCCATAGGTGTGTGGCGGACAGGCGGGGTGGGAGCTACTGGGGTTCCCCGCCCTCTCCGGTGACACTTCAGCCACCCTCCATGGCCCAATGGTCATTATGTCCCCTCCTCCTGCCTGTGAAGCTGGGCCTTTAGGGTGGGCAGAGTGGACAGAAGCAACAAGGGCTGACCCGGGGCTCCCTGAACCCCCTCCTCTCTCAGCTTGTGCTCGCAGGCTCTGGCGCAGTTCCTGGGCAAGGGAGGCTTCCGGCTGTGTTTCTTGGAAGTGAAAGCTTATTGTTGGTCATCCTTTGTACCTTTAAAAGCAATCATTAACATTTTAATATAAACTACCCCCCTCCAGGTGGAATGATACAAGAGAAGATATCTGGCTTTTCTGCTCCTTATTACAAACAGTAAATGTCCTTGGAAAACTTTAAAAGGGCTCTGAAAAGAGCCCTTGTTTGGGGACCAAGAACAGAGAAGTTGGGAGGGTATCCTGCTTTCTCAGTGGACGGGGGAGCAGGGAACAAGAAAGAATGTAAGGTGGTGCTTGGGGAAGAGAAAATGCAGCCCTGCACGGACCAAGCCGGCAGAGGTGCAGAACACAGAGGTCTGGAAGCAGGCCAGTATACAAGGACTCCTGAGGTCCAGAGCTGTTCGAACCCTCACCCCAGCACTGCTCTTCCCCAGTTACCCCACTGCACGTCCTTCTGGGGCCCGCGGGAGCAGCCCTAGCCCCCCATCTGCCCAAGGCAGCCTAGAGCTGAGTGCCCTCGCTCCTGAGGTAGAAGACCAGCCCCTTCCACTCCCTACAGGAGGAAAATAAGGAGCTGCACATTAGCGATGCTTCCTGTGTATTAAGGTACCGCTCTAAGCACTCCATAGGTATTAGCTCACAGAAGCCCAGCCAGGCAGGTGCTGAGATCGCTGGTATTCTGCAGTTGATAAAGCCGATGCACAGAAGTTACTTTTCCAGACGTACCAGATACGATTTTTTGGCCAAATATTTTGTTACACGTAGTGATTGGTTTATGGTTCTAGTAATACTATGCTTCTGGGCTCTGTGGCGCTCAGTGTTTTTTTGTTTTGTTTTGTTTTGTTTTAGAGTGCGCAAGCCTGAGTGGGGGGGGGGGATCTTAAGCAGGCTCCACACACACAGCCTGACGTAAGGCTTTATCTCACAAGCCTGAGGTCAGGACTTGAGCAGAAATTAAGAGTTAGATGCTTGACGCTTAACCAACTGAGCCGCCCAGGCGCCCTGAATTCACTAAGTAGGTGAACTTGTAGCCACTGCACGTGGGCTTCAAGAAGCCACTTTAAAAACCAGGATTGTCTACAGTTTATACAAAATCCCAGTTCCGTCCAACTAAAATAGAGATGTCATTGATAGAAAGTATAATGTTTCAAGTCACCGAACTATCTCTTTTTTCTTTTTTAAGTTTTGCTCCTGACTACTATGACTGGGGACAACAAACTAACAGCTTCCTGGCACCAGTGGGAACTTTCCAACCAGACCCAGTTTTGGATCCTGACAAACCAAGCCATGGGTAGCATCAGTCAACAATTCTGTGGAAGATTCCTCAAGTGAAGACCTTCAAAGAGATTAACTTCATGACAGCTGAACTTTTATAAGGCACTTTTCCTTAAATAGGACTTGATTTTTGTTACAGGTTTCTAATGGCTCCATAGGACTAAGCAATAATTTAGATTGATAAAATCTTATTTTAGTACTAAAAAGTGAGCCTGGCTGCCTATTTCAGTGGGTATAATTTAAACTTTTTAAAAAACTCTGTACTTTTATAAAGATGTATTTTATATAACTTAAATAATAATGCTAAAATATATACTAGGATTTTTTGAGAATGTTATTGCAATATATGTTTGTAGTTAGCACAGACTTTGATGCATAATTCACTTTAAAAGTCCACAGTACATGGTCTCATGGTTGTTTCAGGCTGTGCAGGTGCTGAGCCAGGTAGACTCAAAACCCAGCTGACATCGAGAAAGCCAGTTTCCACTCCAGTCTTGTTCTACTGTAGCACATTTTCAGCAGACTACAGACAAGGTGTTGGCTCCTTCCTTCAAGTTCTTTAAGGCCCAGACGGTGGTTGTCTCAAAGAATCTAAATTTTGACCAAAATGTGGTACTCCTTTGAGCAGGGCCCTAATGTGTACCCTTCAGCCATAAGTGATCCCTTAGAAGCATGGATAGAGCTGACCCACACTGCTAAGCCTCCTCTGCTGTATTCAGAATCTTTGGCTAGTTTTTCAGCCCAGGGAAACCTAGGCTCTGTTACCTCAGTCCTTCCCAAGACGGCACCTTTCCCAATCACGGGCCATTCATTCCAGTCCAGGAGCGGAGGAGAGGTTCTCCGCTCTCGATCCGGCAGGCTGTATGCAGTCCTCAGTCTTCTGCACTTTCCCACCGTATTTAAAATAACTGCCTGCATTTCTAAAAAGCTCTGAAATCAGGCTACTGGCAATAGCAGCTTTAAAACGGGAGTTGCTCCCTGGGACCCAGGAGCACGATTTCTGTCCCTTGGCCACATGAAGAGACACGTTCCAGACGACGGCTTCAGTGAACTCAGCTGGGACTCCAGCCACGGTGCAAGTCTAAAACCTCCAAGATCTATCCAGGTACCACTGCCTACGATGGGAAACTCTGTCAGGGAGGTTAAATGCTCGGATTTTCTGTAAAACAGAAGGTACTGGAGGAAGGATGGTTACCAGAGAGACATGATCTGCTCTGCCTAGGAAATCTCTCCTCTCGGGACAGGAGGAGGAGGAACAGATGGACGGACAGTTATGCTATGCCTTCAGGATGAAACCCATTGCCAGTATCTCTTATTTCTCATTATGGTCTTCAGAAAGGATTTCTCTCTGGGCATTGATTTCCCAGAGATCAAGTCTACTTCTCTTGATGGTAATTAAAATTGCCATCTCAAGTCGTAAAAAATGGCTTGTGACTGGGTTTTTCATTTGTACAGAATGCCTTTATCCTACGTCATCCAACACAAAAGTGTTCTTGCCTTTCAGTGTGTGGAAGAATTGGGGTCATATGTCACTGAAAACAGTGTCAGAGCAAATTCTAGACGGAAGCAAAATTTGCACTGATTACTTGGGTTGCCTTAAAATATTGTAAGTTGTTATCATTCTAAATAGCTTTAAGAACACCCTACTTGTCATGCTATCTTTGTTACTAATACTTAGGAGAATTTAAACGCAGACCAAGCATAGACTTAAAAACTTTAAATCATGCTTTCAGAAAGTACTTCAATTAGGTCATTCAAGGGTAGGTATATTTAAAAATGCAGTAATAAAATCACTAAAATCATCCAATTATTATACTCATTCTGTATCAACACATTATCCTGTTATTATTAGCAGGAAAGTTGCAATAACCAGCATTAAGTGATAAAAGCCATAATCTATTTTTATGATAAAGCTGCTACTATTTGAACTATTTTTTTATTGGAAAGGATAAAAATGTTCTAAGAGCCTATTTTTCTCTTTCCCTTTTTAAAAAGTTCTGCTAAAACACAAGTATTGTAAACACATCTAGAATATTAATAGGATTGTATTAATCTTTTTCTCATAGTAAATGACCATGTGTACCCTGTGAAACACAGGTATGGGAGGTATGAAAAGGGAAATTAAAATTTCTTCAGTTTCCTAATTGTGTTACGGTGTTAAATAGGTTCACTAACAAAACTTCTCCTTCCTGTGAAATATTAAAGGCTCAAAGAAGGCAAAGAACAGGGATTACTGGTCATAAAACACCGAAAATGTCCTTTTTTAAAGCAACATAATGAAATCAAAACCTTGGTCATTTGAAAGTTAAAAATACATGGGGAAGAGGCAGTGTCACTGGAAATTTTGTACTAGGTCTGATTCAATCTGATTCAACACTGAAGGCTGCATGTGAGTAGTTCTGGGCACCTGCTGGGAATAGGCATAAAAGGGGTCTTCTTCTGCAGGTAATTGTCTGAAAGTGCCAGCTGATTTGTGTGGCTATCTTGCGCCGGCTCTTTGTTTCTACAGTTCACCCATTTAACTGAGCCACTGATGGCCACATCCGGAGTACGTTACACAGGGAGCTGTGGACTGTAAGGAGTGTTTTTGACTCTCACAGTCCACACATCAGGGTTATGCCAGTTCTTTCTTGGATGCTTCAGGTGTGTTGCTAAAACTATGCTGGTTACCATGTCTAGCGGTGTAGATCATCAGGCACATTCACTAGGGTGTCCCCAAATACCCTCTTTTCCCCAAATCCAATAGAACTGCTCTTTAATTCCTTGAACATTTAATTCTTAGGAAGAGGAGAACAAGCATGACTAAATTCCAGAGCATGAAAAGTGCTTAGAGAAAAAGGTTCTCATTTATATTCACATAGTAGATATTACTAGAATTTTTTTTAGAATGAATCTTTTTAATAAAGGTAAACTTACATTAGAATTAAATGGGTCTAAATATTTGGTTTTTTAGCATTTCCAACTGGAGAAACTTTATTAAAGTCTTCACTTCAGAGGACTGTATGATAAAATCTAGGCAAGTGTAGGTCTGATTGAAGACATATCTACTGCGTTTTTCCATTTTTGTCCCAGGGGAGAATTTTATTTAAAAAAGTTCTAACTGTGCATAATGCTATTTAAGACTTCTCACGGTCCAGAGGAGCTGCTGGAAAGGATCAGGCTAAAAAGCGGAATTCTCATCAAAAACTCGAATCCAAGTGAGGAAACATTTAAAAAGGAATGAAGGGAGTGGAGTTCGGTCAGTGTCTACCGAGTGCCTACTTCATGCCAGATGCTGGGACGACGAGGGGTTTGCCAGTCTGTAAATTCAGCCACATCCTTCTGTTAACCCTACGGTTAACCCTACCTTAGAGCCTAGGGATATGTGGAAAGCCCTTGCACTGATGGGTCAGAACACCAGGAAGTATGCTAAAGCTGTACCCGAGCCCCCAACCTAGATCTCCGTGCGGCTCTCTGGGCCTGGGCACTGAGGCGGGTTCCTTCAGTGTGGAGCTCTGCCTGGGTCATCAAGGAGGGGATCAGAGTCCTCAGATTAAAATCCAGTGACTCAGAAGCTCCTAATGGTATCTGCCCGTTTCCTCTGAAGTCCGATTTCTTTCATCTATTCCTTGACCTGCGACTGAAACCTGTCCTCTACTTTTCCAGAAACAGGTTAATTCCCCTGTAGCCTCCAGACTGGTCTTCCCTTTTGCAACCTGGTTGCCCGACTACTTGGAACATTAGACACTATCTCCAGAATATATTTCCTGCCTCTGAACTTTGGTGTAGTCAGGACAGAGCAGATGCCAACCGCATCTAGATTTGTGACCTCCTTCTCTTTCGTCCATGTGAGCCTCAAAGTCCTTCCCTTTCTCTGAACCTCAATTTCCCACGAATCTTATTAACCTGCAACGGTCCCTCCGGTCCCTAGTCATGGTGCTCCTTGAAGGCAGTACTTGAGATATAAAAAGGCATGTCTGGGTTAAACAGATGGTTTGTCAGGGCCATTTTGTGTTGCTGAGGATCCTTGGCTGTTCCCATACTGAATTCACTAGCCCAGAGTCTAGGCTTTAGGTCTGTAGACTCAATACCTACCCAAGGGAGAACACATTTAGAGGTACAGTCTATGAAGGAAATCCATATGGAAAGTGACAGAATGCATCCAGGTGCTGGCTGAAGAACTGCACACTCTGACCCAGGTGTGTTAGTTGGATGGTTTTACTCTGTGACAACGGGTTGGCAGCGTTAAGCTGACACTAAATTTCGCTCACACTGAGAGCATCGTCTCCACTGAACAGCTTTCTATTAGCTGTTCCTCTTCAGCTGGTCTGTTCCTCTCTGGTGAGTTCCCACTATGAACCACCCAGCTAGTTCGGTTACAGAATTCATAAGTTGCCTGACGGCAGGGATATCTGTGTTTTATTCATTTCTATGTTCCCAGCGTCTACAACAGTGAATGGTCAAATCCTGTTCTTGTGGTAGACTGGGACTCTTTTTTTTTTTTTTAAAGGTAATTTTCACTTGCACTTTCATCCACTGAGTATGGATTAGGCAACTATAATATGTAAGGGCCTATCCCTGTTTTCTCAGATATCCAACTTTTGGGTAGAGAATTCATAATGGAATAAAAAAGGACATAAGGCCTTTACACAAGGATAGTCTCTGGGAATGATCTGAGAACTCAATCTTAAAAGGGAAGCACTGAGATAAAATTCTGTCTAAACAGGCACCTCACGTCCTGTCTCTGCCCTCGTGTGTTTGGGCACTGGCAAACAGAATCCTGAAATAACACAACAGGCAGTAAAAAGTAGATATTTATCTGATAAAGTATAAAATTAAGAGAATAGGGAAACATTACAGTGGTTAAAAGTGCAACTCTCAAGAGGAAACACGACTGGGCAGAGTTCCAGCATGAACTATAGGTTAAAGAATTTTTTTAAAGCTCATATGGAACGCTCAAGCCCAGCTAAAGAAAACTGCTTTTAAAGAGGGCGGTAGGGGTTGGAGAGAAGAGGGGACCAGCAAACCAGATATTTAAACGTGGACCCCGAGTAATTAAAATGGCCGTGGTCCTGGTGTCTGAGTGAATAGACCAGTGAAACAAAGAGAACCAACCCCGGTGCAGAGCTAACGCCGTGTGCAATGTCATATACAATAAATGTAGCATCGCAAACCAGGCAGGACAGGACAGACTGTCCAGTCAATGGTATTGGAATAATTGGGTGACCACGTAGGAAACCTAATTAGGCTGGATCCATAATTTACACCCTACACTGGGGGATACACTCCAAAGGGATCAAAACTTAGACCAAAAAAACCATGAAAGCTCTAAAAGAAACTGTAGGTGAATTACTGCCGTGCAAGGAAGGTGTTCGGACTATGACTCAAAGTCCGGAAACCACTGAGAAACTGAGAAATTAAAAAAAAAAAATTGCATGACAAAAACCATCATAAGCCAAGTCAAAAGAGACACCAAACTGAAAAAAAAAAAAATTAGAGCTTGTCACAAAGGATTACTATCTGTAGGTAGCACTCCTAGAAACTGATAAAAGATCAACAGTGCGGTAGAAAAATGGGCAACATTATGAACACAAGGAACTACAAGTGGATCTTAAACATGTTGAAGGGAGTCAACCTCATTTGTAAGAAAAAAACTAAAACACAATGATATGTAATTTTGTATCACTCAGAATGGCAAACATCAAACCCCTATCTACAGAGGTACGGGGGTGGGTTAGCAGGTGTGGTCTTTAATTGCAGGTGGATATGAGGACCAGTAACTGCCTCTAGGGAGGGAAATATTCTATCATGGTCTGTGACCCTAACATTCTATTTTGGGGACTTTATTCTATAAGTACATATTTATGTAGGTGTAAAATGACATATACACAAGGTCTGGAAACAATCCAATGCCCATTAATAGGGGACTAGTTAATTAAACAATTATACATTCAGAGAATGGAATACCAAGCAGTTGCTAAGAAAAGAAAACTTTGAGTAAGCTGTCTAGGGACGTGGGAAGACTACCATGAAAACTAGAGTGAGTAAAAGCAAATGGTATGTATAGGGTGCCACTCTGGGTAAAAATGAGAGGGAAAAACTAAGACTTTACATTTGTATTTGTTTGTATATGCCTAAAAATGGATGGATGGAAACACAAGGAACCAAGAACCGAGTCACGGGGCGAGGGGTTGGGGAGAATATGCAGTATGGACGAAGGGCCAAGGACAGGAAGACATTCCACTGTACAGCCTTTCCTATTTTTTTGGTCTTTGAACCATGCGAATGTATCACCTATTTGAAAAATAAAGGAGATTTAAAAAGCCTTATGACTCTGCACACATCAGAAGATGCTAAAAGTCTCCAGTTTCTAGTGGTATAGTGATAAGCCCACTTAGGTAGTAACACAGATACGGGACATGCTAGCTAAGGACCTGAGGTCAGACTTTTTGATTTTTGTTTGTTTTAAGATTTTGTTTATTTGACAGAGAGAGAGACACAGAGAGAGAGGGAACACAAGCAGGGAGAGTGGGAGGGGGGGAAGCAGGCTTCCTGCCGAGCAGGGATGTGGGGCTCGATCCTAGGACCCTGGGATCATGACCTGAGCTGAAGGCAGACGCTAATGACTGAGCCACCCAGGCGCCCCAGACTTTCTGGTTTTAAACTCTAGCCCCACAACCCAGAATTTGTGACTACAAACGAGTTAGTCACTACTATCCTCAGTTTTCTTTTTTTTTTTTTTTTTAATTTTTATTTGACAGAGAGAGATCACAAGTAGGCAGAGAGGCAGGCAGAGAGAGGAGGAGGCAGGCTCCCTGCCGAGCAGAGAGCCCGATGCGGGACTCGATCCCAGACGCTGAGATCATGACCTGAGCTGAGGAAGAGGCTTAACCCACTGAGCCACCCAGGCACCCTATCCTCAGTTTTCTTATAGAACGGACTAGTAATTGTACCTACCAACCAGTCCCACTAGCGCAGCTGTGAGGATTAAGGAACCCATAGAAAGCCCTTCCGACAGTGGCTGCCGACGCCTGCCGTGGTAAGAAGCAAGCTCACGCTCCTTCTGTACTTCTTCCATTCTCCACAAGTTATAATCAAATCATCAGCTCGTGAGGGGGGTCATCTCAAAGGGGGGAGGGGAACAAGAAAGAAAAATTGCGGAAACATTTATTTAACTCAACATTCGCTACAGTCTGGTGCGCACAACAACAAATTAGTTGAACAAATGGAGTTCAACCACCTGTGTGTGTCTGCATGTGTGATTTTATCAGAAAATTTCCATGACACCACATGACCAGTCTGTGCGCTTGCGTGAACAGCTACGGTTTCTGCAGGTACTTCACTCTGTGTTCTGCTGAGAGGTTTACTGTAAACTGTTCCCAAACTTCCAGCTGAAGGCAATGCTGATGAAGATCAAAACAGCTGTCCTTCTGGGGCACCTGGGTGGCTCAGTGGGTTAAGTCTTTGCCTTCGGCTCGGGTCATGATTTCAGGGTCCTGGGATCAAGCCCCGCATCGGACTTTCTGCTCAGTAGGGAGCCTGCTTCCCCGTCTCTATCTGCCTGCCTCTCCGCCCACTTGTGATCTCTCCCTCTGTCAAATAAATAAATAAAATCTTAAAAAAAAATAGCTGTCCTTTCGTATTTACACTGGCACCTGGGTAAAGTTGGAGAATATGGCAGTTTCAGGGACATACAGAGACCACAAGTATCGAGTAAATTCACAATGTTACAATGTCACAGCATTTGCCTTAATCAAATTCCTAAACTGGGAAAAATTTTACTATTCCGTCTGATCTTTGTAATCTAAGAATCAACACAGGAGAAACACTCAAATTTCACCAATTTTAATATATAGTATTTCTAACTTACATAGATGCCACTTAAGGAAAAAGAAAAAAACTCATGCCACTGAAGGAAGGAATTCTTTCCTTCATTTTCATGACTCTGTCAGCTGGTACAATCATTTCTGTCAGTTATATTATCAAGTGCTGGACTTTGAAATTAGGTGATGAGATAAAGACAAAACAAGAGAGGAATTACCAGCCAAGCCTTTGCACAAGGCAGTCAGTCCTCTAGTGTCTCTGCATGACAAAGGGTCTGGGACATAGAAAAACAGGTTATATCACAAAGATCATACAGTATTACCAGGCTACAAAACAGTCCTACACCTATACAATCATTTAAGAAATACACACAGACACAAAAATGTAGGCTTCCCCCCCACAATCCAATTTGTGGTAAAATCAAGTTACTCAAATTTCAGCTTAAGAATACTTCATTCGTTTATTTTCTTGGTGGTGCAAAAATTCATTAAACACTTGAGAAGAACTTTTAATATTAACCTTTTAGTTTCCTAGTACTCATTCTAATATATAATTTTTTCCTAAGCTTGAAACAAATCACAGTAAAGGAAAAAAACAAACAAACCAACAATCACTGGAAATGACCAAGGATTTTCTCTGGTTAACAGAATTTAAATAATAGCTTTTAACTGAGGGAACAGTGAAGTAACACTACCAAAAAGATTTTTAAACTTACAGTAATAATAGACAAAGTGCAAAGCTTTCACATTTTCTTAAACTCTGAATGAACACTAAGAATAATTCTTTTTAATTTATCAGCAAGATTACTTACTCACTTTTTAGACAAGTTTCCCTTAAGGTTCCCCTCTCCTACACACAATACTTACATCCCTAAAAATGAAGAAGTGGAGAAGACTCCAATCAAGCCTGTTTTATCCAACTTAACAAAAAGTCACCACCATCAACAACAACAAAAAAACCCCTGGGTCTATAAAGGTTGAAACTGGGCAAGAAAATAATTAGTGAGACTTTATACCTTTCAACCATATCCCTTCAAGGGATGACCAAATATTTTTAAAAGAGAGGTGAGCCGACTAAAGACAGTTTAAAATACACCACTAAGTCATGGAGGAACACGCTTCAGACTCTGGCAGGTAAGGTGTGGGTTTAAGAGCACTTACTTCATAAAAGACTGAAGAGTCGAAGGAGAAACTCTAGGTTTTGTACCCGCATTACTTCTCCACAGATGCCTCCTTCTAAGTTAATCACATTCTATCTCTAACAGCTTTTAAAAGAATATTTTAAATATTGGAGGATATTTAAATCGCAGCTTTAGAAAATGAGCTTAGGACACGAAGGTCATCTGTTGGTACAAGTCACACAAAGTACCATTTATATACAACGAACCAAAATGAAAAGAAAGGTAGGGAGAGGGGAAGCTTCACGAGGCTCGAACTCATCTACCTGTTTAACCTGCCAAAGAAATTCAGGTTGAGAGAGGATTGCATAGATTGTATTCTAAAATAAAACCCTTAAAAAAAAGAAAAAAACGCTTAGAAGGGTAAATTTTGTGTATACTGTTTTAAAGTGGCATTATAAACCCCTATAATCGCATTCAAATTTTATCAAAGTGAAACTTACATATTTATGCAAATTTTTTTTTCTCAAAGTAGACAAAAATCTTCTAAAATTGGACACAGGACAAAGAAATGCAAAATCAAAAGAAATGGATACATAGTATGGGTTCTAAGTAAAGAATCCTCTGGAGCAGCCCACGACACACATGGGCTGTCCGGCTGGGCAGCTAGGGGAAGGGAGAGTACATATCACCTTTACTGAAGGAGGGCCTTTAGACCAAAAGAAAACAGCAACAGCAGCAACTAAAAATCTTAACTGAAAACCAATGAAACTGAAGTTGAAGTCTTAGGGATTCTTCAGTTCCTCTGTAACCACACACTGAAAGGGTCGTTCATCACACGGACACTTCCGGGTTACAGAAGGTGACATCGAGCAAGGCTAAGAACACAAAAGTCACCGATAAAAATTTATCCCTGGTCCTAATCTGAAGCAACATTTGTTCTCTAGCTCTCCTTTTCCATAACAGACTGCTAACAGTGTTTATTAGGATGGTCATTTAAGTCCGACAACTGGAAATAAAGAACAGAATAAGAAAAAAACAATTCTAAACAAACAGAATAGCAAAATATTCAACAGATGGAAACATGAAATTAAACATAGAATTAGTATAACTTACATGTTTTAAAAGTATATACTTCATTTATAAATATTTCTAATTGACAATCTATTAAAAATCATAAATATTCAAGTGAACATTTGAATTTTCTCTTTAAGAGTTCAGAATTCCTTCTTCAAGTCCTTGAAGATTAGTCTCCTCTGCTGAATGTCCAAGACTAACAGGCTTCACACAGTCAGATTATGTCTCTGATTAGACATAGAAAAGCCTTTATTACCTACTGTGTTGCAATAAGACTTTGAAATTCTGTAACTCTCTTATACTTGTAGAAAGCCTATAGAGGAAAAAAAGGACGTATCAGTATAGTTCATGTCTGTACATATTTCGAATAAGATACTATCCTATGAGCCATAATTTGAAAGCAAAATTCAAAATAAAATATATACAACACTGACCAATGAAATTTCCATTTTTAAATGCATGTGCTGTAATTACTTATTAAATACTGACGAAACACCCAGCTGCAGTTCTTCACTCTTGAGTTAGAAGGGGCAAAGGGAGCCAGTTATTTGTTATCAATAGATTCTAGATTAATGATGGCAGCAGTGATACGAATAACTCATTATAATAAAGAATCTCTAATCATTTACAAGTGGTCTTATAAGTTCGTTCTGCACATTCCTCTCCAAATGTCCTTCCTTGTTGTCCCCCAAATACCCTACACATGACCCTTGAACACTAAGGGTTTGAACTGGGTGGGGCACTTACTCAGATTTTTTTCAATAAAGATAGTACTATAAATGTATTTTCTTTTTTAAAGATTTTATGTATTTATTTGACAGAGATCACAAGTAGGCAGAGAGGCAGGCAGAGAGAGAGGAGGAAGCAGGCTCTCCACCGAGCAGAGAGCCCGATGTGGGGCTTGATCCAGGACCCTGGGATCATGACCCGAGCCAAAGGCAGAGGCTTAACCCACTGAGCCACCCAGGCGCCCCAAATGTATTTTCTCTTATGATTTTCTTAACACTTCCTTTTCCCCAGCTTACTTAGTTTTAGGAATATAGCATATAATACATACAACATATGAAATATGTGCTAAATAACTGTATTATCAGTAAGGCTTTTCCGATCAACAGTAGGCTAATTGTCGTTAAGTTCTCGGGGAATCAAAAGTTGCATGGAGTTTTGACCACATGGGGGGTAATGTTAGCTCCACAGGGGTAACGACTGTTTATTTTATCTACTGCTGAATACCTGTGCCCTACATCCACTATTTACAGTGTTAATAATAAGTAATTATTGAACGAGAGAATGAATGCTGGCATGCTTTTGGGCCCGGGCCCAGAAGTAAAACTCTGGAATGGGAATCATAAAAAAACAATTCTATAAGCTCAGTTTAAGGATAATATACAATTCAGGGTTGATTTGATAAAAATCTAATGCTTTTCTTTCTATGACATAAGATGACATAGTACACAGTGTTAAGCTTCTTTCTTTACTCTAAGTACTTAATAAATAAGAACTTCTCTTATACCAAGAGGTTATAGTATGCCAGGCAATGTCCTGAGCATATCACACACATATTCTCAATCATTATAAAAAAATTCTACAAAGTAGATAAAATTAACCCTGATGTTCCAATTTGAGGAAAACTGAGACTGAAATAAAATAAGTAATTTTTCAGGGTCACCAGTTCATCCTGTCTCATGATTATATAACCTCTCAAAAAGTCCGTGCTCTCTAGAGTTTCAACATTTTCTTTTTCTCTTGCAAATTGCGGAATTAGCAGAAAGTGAATTCTTACTCTAATCGTCAGAATATCAAAGGATCCAGACAGTTTTTAATTATTAGGAAAAACAACAGAATATTATTATTAAACAAATTAAATGTGTAAAATCATATGCTGCACCTTAAAGTACCTATTTTAAAAAACAAAACTGTCAAATATATATGAAAATATGGTAAAAAGACCAAGCCCTAAAACTAAAAAAAAAAAAAGAGAGCCCACGTAAGCAGCAGGAGGTGTGTTCAGAATGAAAAAGTACACTCAAAGTCTGACTTAGACACAAATGGGAGATGATCAGAAAACTCAAAGGTAACAGCCAAATTAAGGACAGGAGGACTGATAATCAGGTGGAAGATAAAATGAAAAGATCCCATTAACAATTACTAAGAAAAACTGTAACATTCTCTAAGGAAAAAGTAGATGTACAGAATCCATATAAATTAAAAAATAGGGCTCAACTAAGATTAAAAGGAGAGTGGCTAAGTAAATTGTGGTATGCCCTTATAACAGAATATTGGCATATAGTGAAAAAAGAGAGCGACAAACCAAGAAACAGACACTTAACTACAGAGAACAAACCGATGGTTCCCAGAGGGGAGCTCAGTGGGGCTATGGGGGGAAACAGGTGATGGGGATGAAGGCAGGCACTTCTGAGGGGCACTGGGTGTTTTAGGGAACTGCTGAATCCCTATATTGTACAACTGAATCTAGTATCACACTCCAAGTTAACTAAACTGGAATTTAAAACTTAATAAAAAATAAAGTAATGCTCATGTATTTGGAAGTTGCTAAGAAAGTAAACCTTAAAGCTCATCACAAGAAAAAGAATTCTGTAGCTGTGTGATGGTGATATTAACTAGTCTTACTGTGGTCAAAGTTCCACAATATATATTCAAGTATCAGTTCATTATGTTGTGCACCTAAAACTAATGTTACAGTTTCTTCTCAAAAAACAAAATGCTTATGAAAAAAATGTAGTAATATCAGGAAATGATTATAATACAATGCCAAGTAAAACAGGAGAGTACCTAAAAAAAAATGCTTTCAACTCTGTTAACATATACATATATAAACATACACATACAAACACATAAATATTTTACTTACAAGTCAAGGGAAAATACACATTAAAAATACATCAAATGCTGAAACAGTCCGGGGTGGTGGGGATAGCAGTGATTGTTAATTATTTTAAAATTAAACTTTCATACGTTTTTCCAAAATTTTATGATGACCTTGAATTATTTTTATAACTGGGGGGGGGCAGGGAAAGGGGATTACTTTAAGAGCTTTAATTAGCACATGGATAAACTGGTGTTTGTTTTTCCCTGGAGGGGAAAAAGGAGATTAAATTGGGCTGTACCCTTCCTTGTGTAAGGAAGTGTCACTGCCCTTAGGAGAAGAACAGTTTTCACAGACAGTATTTTAAGCACTGGAGAACAGGAGCGCCGGCCACCCAGTGGTTTGTGAAGCAGCGTCACAGCTCCAGCTGCCATCTTGTAGTTTGGAAAGTGCAGTTACACTGAACCTCAGGTCATCCTCGCGTTAACTCTGGAGAAGGCTTTCTCTTGCGCTCACTTCACAGTGCGTGGAGGTGAGCCGGGAGAGTGGAGTGACCCGGTGGAACCCGTGCGGACGGCACACAGCAAGCCCAGGCTTGCAGAACTCCAGCACGGCTGGCTCCGAGCCCAGTTCTCTGCACTTTCCTTCAGCAGAAGAAATACCAGACTCTCGATGGAGACCTGAAGCTGATGGGGTTGACTTTATGGATGTTTTCTTTGAGACTCAGAGACATTCTGAGGAAGTCAACATCAGTTTTTTTTCTCAGTTCAACCTTATTTGGATTTAAAATGTGTAAATTATTGAAAATATTTTTCACTTAAATTTCATTAAATAATCTAAATTTAATTCAATTTCTCCTGTTTTAGCTTATTTACAGGCCTCATAAGTGAGTGAGCGAAATTCTTCAGGAAGTACTAATTACCGATGGACACCCTACGTCTAGCTTATGCTTGAAACCCCAACCTACATAGCCAGCTGTAAATACACGGCAACAACAGGAGAAAAACACGGTGGGGAAGGAACAATTTATTTTTCACCTCACTGCCCCTTTTTAGCTTACAAATGCTTGTAAAGAAAACATAAGAGATAATCTGTGTAACTTGGCTCCCTGGCCTTGAAAAACAAAACAAAAACAAAACAGTTCTTCCTCGACTTTTTATTTTCCAGGGCAGCACAGTTTTCTCTTATTTTTCCCGGATTCTTTTCCTTCTGTTCTATATTCCTCAGTTAGTTGGTATCATATATATCTCCGCAGGCAAATTCAAATTCTGTTTGAAACCATGTGTGGCATAAACCAAAAGTAAACTATAGGTCTATTCAGGGGAAAATGGGGTTAAGAATGAACAGAGGGAAAATGCCTCCTCAGCTTAAAAAATAAAGAGCAGGGGTGCCTGGGTGGCTCAGTGTGTTAAGCTTCCGAGCCCTGGTTTCAGCTCAGGTCATGATGATCTCAGGGTCATGGAATCAAGCTCTGAGATGGGCTGGATGGAATCTGCTTGAGATTCTCTCTCTCCCTCCTCATCTGCCCCTACCCCCTGCTCCTGTGTGCATCTGCTCTGTCTCTCAAATAGATAAAATCTTCAAAAAAAAAAAAAAAGCAACGAGATTTAATCTCTTCTTTCATCACCATCTCAACCAAGCTTTCCTTTCCTGACCTGTTATTATACTTGACCAAGCTATAGCCAGCTGAATATCAGGATATCTTCCCCACAAAACTGAGAAGGTTATCAGAAACACTGCCAATCTCACACTATAAATTTTTCCTGTGGCCTGCTGAGACCCTGGCTTGTGAGTGCAGATACGACAGAGTTATATACTCTCATATATAACAGACAGAGTTGTTTATATAACAACATATCAAAACAAACTACTTTAGCAGAGAAGATGATCTTTGAAGTTTGCTGAAACCAGCAAAACCCAGCAAGTCTTCACTGTGAAAACCATTCTTACCTTCCGAAAGCATTTAAAAGAGCAACTATTTCCTGTCGAGTGAGTTGGAAGCCTTTAGATGGGCTGTTCTCTGGAAGCTTTTGGATTTCTTTTTCAGAAAAGAGTATCTTCAGGGCAGTTCCTAAACCCTGAGTCTAAGAAAATAGATACACATAACAATTAATGTAGTAATTACTATAAAGGTTGAAAGGAATACGCAGCCACTGTGATGAGAGTCAAGAAATTCGCATGAACTGAACTTCTCACCAAAATGTTAAACTGCATGATAGAGTTTCTACTTCCTCATACTTATGCATGATAAATTTATCTTAACTGTTAAGGAACCTGAATTGTTCAACGTTTGTTGGACATAAATTATGAAAATGCCTTTTCTTAACCTAGAAAATATCACATTAGGGTCACAATATTCAATATGTAACCTTGAAAGCATTCTTGACATCTCCTAGCAATTCAAAACTTAGAAATTATTAGTAATAACTACACTTAAAAATTTACCAATTACTAGAACTAGAGAAGACGTATTAAAATAATTAAAATTAAAATAATTCTGTCTCCTGATTTTTCTGACTTACCATCTTTGTGAAAAAGTAAGACAAAATATCAAACAATCCTTTTTACACTGAATACATATAGAGAGAAATGGGCCTTCTTGGCACAACTTTCTTTGTGACTAGATGGTCTTCTTTTGATCACTAAAATAAATTCAGTGATGGAAGCTTGACAACTAAGCCTTTTTATATTTTATTTTTATATAGGTCTACAAAATACTAATATTCTATTTATAACCACCGACTTCAGAAATGAATCTCAAGACTGTACCAACAGAAACACATATAGTAAAGCCAGACTGATTAGCATAGAATAGGGAAAACATTCTTACACATATAACACAGATTTAATATATTCATCTTTTACATCAATAAAGTAGAAACGCCATACTTCAGATCTTCTGTTTCAATGAACAGTGAGGGTATTATAATAAAAAGTTGCAAGTTCCCAGTAGGAATATTTAAGGTTAGTAATAGTTTTAAAACAGAAAACAAAACACAAACCTGCAATTTTCCCCATAGTCTGCATTTGTCGCATCCAACACAGTCCATTATACGGGAGATATTCTTGAAATGTAAGCGGAATTCTTCCTAACATGCAGAAAATATTTTTATTCTCATTACAGTTTTATAAATTAAACTGCACTTGTATGATTTACAAGAAATAAAAGTTCTGAAGATTAATGAATGACTTATGTTTTTCAGCAGTGAAGAAGAAAAATAATTGGATTTGTATGGCATAACATGGCACTAACACAACTAGCCATGGAAATTCATAACATTCATTCCACATGCTGATTCAACAAACTTTTTATTGAGGTGCTACTCTGTGCAAAGCACCAACAAAGGCATGACGGGAAAAACAAAAGTAAGTGATACATGGTTTTTACTTTTAAGGAACTTTACTGCTGCCCACATTTGATATCTGCATACAGCCAGTGGTAAACATATCTGTACTATGTTTGACTTATTTTTCATGTATTGCTCATGTGAGTCCAAATCGGAAAGCCAGTCTTAGACCAATGATCAGTTTTCATCTTTTTCCTTAGGACCACACACTGTTTGCAACGGGGGCTGCACCAGCACCGGTGATCCCAGGGCTCTATGATCCCTGGGTCCCTGCTTCCTTTTGGGGGGGAGGGGGCACTATTCCTCTGCCTGTGAGCAACTGGGCATGGTTTCTAGGACTCTAAGGCCAGTCTCATCTGAAGCTAACAGTAGCTAAGAGTTTCCTCATCTTTTCCATGTGATAAACATAGAAAATAAATTTCATCTTATTGTACTGAGGTAAACATTTTATTGCAAGAAGCTAGAGGAAAGCAGTCCCAAACTCTGGCCACCAGAAGGCCTGACTGGCTGCTTTCTGAAGAAAGGTTCCGAAGAAACAGGACCCTGGCTAAAAGACAATATACAGAACACAGAAGTCCTTTGCTCTTCATTCTCATGTAATTCATGTTCTTGGGAGGAAATGGAAAAAAAAGGGACTTAAGTTCTCCTTTATACACCTTTGAAAAATAGAAAACACAATTTCCAGCAATTCATAGATGACAGCCAGTTCTTTTCTCACTCCCATCTTCCTCCTCCACAAAGAGAACCAGAGCTACTTATATAAATACTTAAAAAATAGGAAGCACTACAAAAATAATGTCATAGTCAATACCACAATAGCAATATACCCTAAATAATCACAAAACAAAACCTCTTTCCAAAACCAAAATACAGTTGTGACTAGGTTACTTCACTTCAGAAGCACCAAGAGACTCTTACCAATGGAGGACCACTCAGTGCTCATTTATCAGTGAGCATCTGAAACATCTCAGGGCCAGATGTGTTTCAGAATTTCAAATTTTAGAAATATAGTACATACATTATTTATGAAACACCCCACCAGAGTGTGTAGCAACACCTAGCAATCATATACATTAATGGTTCTGTAGCAAAACACAATATTCAAACAAAGCAGAATTTTTTAAAAAAGCACTATAAATAGTCTTATGTCAGTACAGGTCAGGTTTTGCCAACAAATTAGTTGGCACCAAACATAAGAAAAATGTTTCAGGTTTTGGAGTTTTCTGGATTTCAGAACTACATATATAAGACCTTGGAGCTGCAAACAGAAGACTATTTGCCATTCAATTTCCAATACTTTTATGAACATTTTAAGGCTATAATGTATTCCTTGATACGCTGTAAGCAAATGAAAACAAAGAGCTCCCAACATGAAGTTTGAAAATGTTCCTAAAATACATTCTCCTTTGATATCACAGGGTAACAGGTAATTTTTGCCTTTTATGTTAGAGTCCATAAAGACAAAGGCATAATAGTTCCAGAAACTCGAACATCCCATAAAATATTTCATAAAATAAACTTTAGGAAAATATAGTATTTACTGCCTTCAAAGTGGTGGACAGTCATGATTTTTAAAATCAAAACAATATGCACTGTGATTTTAAAGTAAGAAAACTTTCTCTCAAAATAAAACCCCTTAAAAAACCTTTACAAAGGTGCCGTATTCACCGGTCAGTTACCAACAGAAGCTTCACTAAGAGGTGGCCAAACTTTCTTAGAAAGGAGAAAGGAACTGAAAAGTCTGGAGAAGAGGCTTTCTGTGCCATTTATAGTAAAACCCAGTCAGACCAACTTCAACAAGGTGGAGGGCTGGGCAAGAAGAGTTTAGATGGAGGGGATTAAAACACAGCTGGTCAATTGCTCTCCCCTCCCCAACCCCGTCCTCCAATCAAGAACTTTTTACCTTTAATGACTTGGCCCCCTTTTTGTCACCTGCAAACATGGATTTCTCGTCAAAGTGCATGGGAAAGGACCTGATGAAATGACAACACTAGAAGTTACAGATGAAAAATTCACGTACTATGTAGTAGAGCTCTGGTAGAATTTTCTATCCCCATAAATATTTACAATTTGTAATTTACTTGTGTGTAAAGTTTAATAACACAGGAAGGTGGCACATAGTTCACATGTAAACTACTCAAAAAAAGAGTAAAGCAACATAAAGTAGCTTTGTAATTTAAAAGACTGTAATGTTTTAAAGAAATTACATGATAAAAATAAATAACTTAAAAGCAATTTATTGAAAAATGTGCAACACTATTAAAAAGATGTTTTAAGTTTTAATGCATAATTCAAACACTTTTTTTAAAGGTTTTATTTATTTGAGAGAGAAAGAGAGCAAGTGCATGAGCACGGGGGAGGGGCAGAGGGAGAGGCAGACTCTCCTGCCAAAAAGGGAGCCCAACGTCAGACTCAATCCCCAGGACCCAAGGACCCCAGCATCAGGACCTGAGCCAAAGGCAGACACCTAACCAACTGAGCCATCCAGGCACCTCTAAACACTGCTTAATCCGACTTTGGTTCATGCTCATTTTAACAACCAGTGAACTGAAATTTTATAGACAGCATTTTTTAAGAAGAGGTATATTCTAGAAGGTAAAGCTAATGTTCCCTTAGGTATCTACTTTCATTTGGATAGAACCATCTGAATTTAAACAGCAACTGAGGGTTTTGGAGGAGAGGGTGGTGGTGGTTGGGTGAGCCTGATGATGGGTATTACGGAGGGCACGTATTGCATGGAGCACTGGGTGTGGTACATAAACAATGCATCTTGGAACACTGAAAAAAGAAAGTTAAATTTTTAAAAATAGGTTTAAAAAACCACATTAAGCTTTGGGGCACCTGGATGGCGCAGTCAGTTAAGAATCCTGCTCTTGGTTTTGGCTCAGGTCATGATCTAAGGGTCATGGGATCAAGTTCCGAGTCAGGCTCTGCAATCTGCCTAGAGTCTGCTTAAGACTCTCTCTTTCTCGGGGCGCCTGGGTGGCTCAGTGGGTTAAAGCCTCTGCCTTCGGCTCAGGTCATGATCCCAGGGTCCTGGGGTCGAGCCCCGCATCGGGCTCTCTGCTCAGCAGAGAACCTGCTTCCCTTCCTCTCTCTCTGCCTGCCTCTCTGCCTACTTGTGATCTCTGTCTTTCAAATAAATTAAAAACAAAACAAAACTCTTTCTCTCTCACTTGCTGACGTCCCTTCCCCTCACTTGCTCTAAGATAAATAAATCTTCAAAATAAAATAAAATAGCATTAAACTTTGATACTACACAAAACTCAAAGTTCTGTTTGAAAATAGAGCCAATTCTGAAGTGTGACTAGGCTGTCTCCTGTTCTACTGACCACGTTCCTTCTCAGTTCTAATTTTCCCTCTTCCTAACTTTTAGGAGTCAGTTTCTATTTTATTTCAAGCACTATCTCATTCATATTCAGAGTGCAGAATTTCAGATCACAGATACCCAATTCTTACTTTGTATCTTGGAAGATATTCAGTAGAAGGGTTTTTGTGTCCGCATCTTCTTCTACATTTCCAGTGTAAAGATCGACAATTGAGCGCTCAAAATATGGGGCCACCTTTGATAAAGCACGAAGCTCAATTAAGTATAAAAAGTATAGATTCTTAAGCCTTCTTGGACCTTCTCCCTTAGTTTCCACAGGGTCAAAGCGGCGTTTAAATTCTTTCATATTAGGTCCCCAGCTAGGTTTACCCCAAGTTTCTAAAGAGAAAGTAAAATACAAAATACAGCTTTAATACGATTTTTTTCTCTAGAGAATATATATACCCCCTCCAACAATTTTTACAGTAATGAAAGGCAAGGTTCGTAGATAAAAATGTGATTACCTTCCAAAAGATAATTTGCACACAGATGTAAATTGATACTAGCATGAAGTCCAGATATAAGCTTATAGAAGACTCTCTTCTCCAGACACAAACCTATTCAGAAAAATATTGAAAAAGAAATCACATCCATTTAGATAACGGAAATACTGAATCAAAAAGATTCAGTACACATGCTTATTTTTAAAGTTAATGTTCAAGGACATTAAAAAGAATCAAGGAATAATATAAAATTATTAGATCAAGATGCTCTCCCTATAAGATAAAGTAAGATTCTGACTTTAGAATGGAGTTACGACAGGGCACCTGGGTGGCTCAGTGGGTTAAAGCCTCTGCCTTCGGCTCAGGTCATGATCCCAGGGTCCTGGGATCGAGCCCTGCATCGGGCTCTCTGCTCAGCAGGGAGCCTACTTCCCCCTCTCTCTCTGCCTGCCTCTCTGCCTACTTGTGATCTGTCAAATAAATAAATAAAATCTTAAAAAAAAAAAGAATGGAGTTATGACTATGATAACTTAATGCAGAATGAGGCAGAAAATGTGGGGCTCTGGAGGTCAAAGCACTATGGATGTACCTGGCAAGCTCCCACGCTACCTAGGAGGCAAGAGCACAGATTTTTCATGGGTTTGGCTAAACTAAAGCAAATGTAATTCAAAGTCACTGCTTTGGCTTAACAATGGCTGTTTTCTCCCATTCCCTTCCCTAGAGATATTCTTTCTGTGAACCTACTTGATCGTGGAGGAAGAAGAGACTGCATTCCATTTCTCCTCTTCCTCCAGATTCTTCAGTGTCTCTTACTAATCCTCTGCCCTAGAATTCTCCAGGTCTATTTAACTGTATGGTCCACTTGCAAGGAACTCAAACCTGGAAAAGAGTCATCTAGGAATTTTAACTAATAAACAATATATGCTGACTATCTACCATGTGAACAGAACCATATCAGATGGAGTGACGGAATATGATGGAAAATTCTTTTATGTAGACTTCTTAAGCCTTTTGCTCAAATGGAGGTCAAGATAATCCCACTCTCCTATCCTACCTCTGCCTCAATTTTAAAAGATTTTTTCTTATTATAAGAGTAATAGACATTGTAAATGTGCTTAATGCCACTAAATTTAAGATGGTTAAGATGGTAAATTTTATATATATATTTTACCATAATAAAAAGAGAAAAAAATTCTAGAAATGGTTCTTTATAATTTTTTAAATAAAGAAAAACGCAAAGACCTAAGTTTTAAGAATCCACTACATTCAAAGCAATTGGCTCTTTCCTTCCCTTACCGTCCAACAGCATTTTTTGGCTTATGTCATTTTTTTAAACTACTCCTGAGGAAATGGGCTTCAGTAGTGGGAAGGAACTAAGAAATAACCTCATTTATAAGCTGAGGGATTTTTAAAATGTAAGAGTATATATGTGGCTTACTTTGCATTTTTTCCCCAAGATCTTTTAGATCTTCAGTTTACTCTATGTTCTGCCCTATATGGCTCTGAAGCAAGTATTTTCTCATAGGAAAAAATAATTCTTTTGAGATTTCATTCTTTAGTTCAGAATTCTTGTTAGAATATTCCCATCTTTACAAATGGGAATTTGTAAAAAGTAAAAATTAAGTTCTTTTTTGCAGCTTCTTCTAAAAGTATATGGGCAATTTTGAATGTTCATGGTGGCAAGGGATACAACCATCATGAACAAGTTAGATAAAATATTAGTTACTGACTTTTCTTCTAGTAAAACTTTCAGTCAAATCTGTTACCAAACAGCAAAATGATCAAATCTGAAGTTTACTTTCTCTTCCTTCTAACCTACCTCTCTAAGCAGTGCTGACACCCAGTAAGACATCTAAAGACCAGAGAAGGAAAAACAAAGCAAAGCTTGTGAAGATTCATATGCTTAAGAATAAGAGCATAAACCAGGAGGCCATTCTCCTCTGTAAAGCCCTCAAAGCTCTGTACTTGAAATGGCGATGGCTAAGTGAGAGTGAGGAGTAGAAAGATACTTCTGTAAACTGAAAATTAGGTAACTTCAAGCAAAATGGTAAAAATAAAACATGTGCCAATTGAGTGTACAAATAAGACCTACAATACAGTTGGCAGGAAAATGCTGGACGGCTTTTCCCTGCATGCTGCAGTTCCAACCGCGGAAGTCCTGACGGAAGTGTTTAAATAACACAGTAGGCAACACAGTAAGGCTACGTAAAATAATTTTCTGTCATACTCCTGCACTCCATCTGATATGATTCTGCTCATATAGAACAGTCAATGTACATTGTTTACTGGTTGAAATTCCTGGATGACTGTTAAGTAACATCTGCAAGGACTGATTTACAAAGTAAAAATTTACCAGCTTCTCTTTTTTTTTCCTGATTTAATAGTAATTTTTTATTATGTTTGTTAAGTCACCATACATCACTAGTTTCTGATGTAGTGTTCCATGATCCATTGTTTGTGTATAACACTCAGTGCTCATCACAACACACGCCCTCCTATTATCCATCAGGAGGGAACCCATATCTCTACCCTCCTCCCCTCTGAAACCCTCAGATCATTTCCCAGAGTCCATAATCTCTCATCTCCCCCTCTGTTTCCTGCCCCCTTCAGTTTTCCCTCCCTTCCCCTAATGTCCTCCGTGCTATTCCTTATGTTCTACAGATGGGCGAAACCACATAAAATTGTCTTTCTCTGTCTGACTTGTTTCACTTGGTATAATCCCCTTCAGTTCCATCCATACTGATGCAAATGCTCATCCTTTCTGATGGCTGAGTAATATTCCTTTTTTTATATGAACCACATCCTTTTCATCCATTCATCTGTTGAAGGGCATCTCGGCTCCTTCTACAGTTTGGCTATTATGGACACTGTTGTATGAACATTGGGGTGCATGTGCCCCTTCTTTTCACTACATCTGTATCTTTGATGTAAATACCCAGTAGTGCAATTCCTGAGTCATAGGGTGGTTCTACTTTTAACTTTTTGAGGAATCTCCATACTATTTGCCAAAGTGGCTGTACCAGCTTGCAGTCCCACCAACAGTGTAGGAGGGTTCCCCTTTCTCTATGTCCTCACCAACATTTGTTGTTTCCTGCCTTGTTAATTTTTGCCATTCTAACTGGTGCATGGTGGTATCTTAATGTGGTTTTGATTTGAATTTCCCTGAGGG
Source organism: Meles meles (assembly GCF_922984935.1). Taxonomy (NCBI): domain Eukaryota; kingdom Metazoa; phylum Chordata; class Mammalia; order Carnivora; family Mustelidae; genus Meles; species Meles meles. Next base: position 6,729,828 of record NC_060078.1, read on the forward strand.
CTAATGATATTGAATATTTTTTCATGTGTCTGTTAGCCATCTGTATGTCTTCTTTGGAGAAGTGTCTGTTGATGTCTTCTGCCCATTTTCTGACTTGATTATTTGTTTTTCAGGTGTTGAGTTTCAGAAGTTCTTTCTATTTCTAACAATACAGAGCAAATTCAACTCTCCAATTTAGAGAGTGGGTCTCTTTCTTTTGGATTTAATTTCATTCAAATTTACCTTCATCAAGTGATGTATAAGACACTGACTATAATTTTTTCTCTCACAAAAGGGCTAGATTTACTGTAATTAAGATTATGTGACATTTGGACACTGAGTAGGTAAGATGGTTGGCAACTGTCAGTTTCATGGCCCAGATGAGGAAACAATCTCAGAAAAGTTGAGTCAGCTGCCTATAAAAATAGGAGTGTTCTCTAAAACCATATATCAATATTCAGGGGTTCCCATCAGTAGGATAGTACAAAAGTGGTTAAAACAGAATACCTGAGAATTCATTATTGCCCATACATTTCACTTCCATCTTCCACTATCAATATTCAGAGTCTCTCACCACCTCTTTTAACCTAAATACTACTTTTCATAATTTGTGTCTTTACAAGACAGCTAATGAAACAAAGTTAAGAATCATCTTCCCCGTGGACCATTTATCAATATCACTCCTAGTATTAGTGGCGTATCAATAACATTCACCTTAAAGATGGCCAATACATGTAGACACTTCATTAAAAACAAAGAGAAATTATTTTTGTTCACAAGTTAACATCACCAATTAGCAAACAGAAAACAGAATTAAGTACTTAGTTTTTACTCTGTAGAGTTCCTATAAGGTTATGATCTCCTGTATCATTCAACTTGATTATCTTTCATTAATACCTTTAACTTTTGCTTTATGAATGAATGGCAATTTGGTAAATTTTTTAAAAGCATTATATATCCAGTTTTCTAACAAAGCTATTAAAATCCTAGAATGTTTCAGCTTTCCATTAATAGCATTTGTATTTTCAACACTAGAAAACACAGGAATGCAAAGTATCTACTAGGATCTATATTGCTTTATCCTTTAATTAGACAAGTTTAGGCTATATTAACATGTGTAAACATTGTTTAAAATCTTCTGAAATCAAATTTGCCTTCCCTCAATTTCATATATATATAAATTATATAAAATATATAAATATATAAATAATATATATATAAATTATATATAATATATACATATATAGTATTTCCTTCCAAAAAGAAGGTCTCTTATTTACAAAGTAGGTTTGCATAATGGTTACTAGAAAACAGTGTGGATGAGTGGTATATACAGAATTAATTTTCATACAGAATCAAAATAACACTGAGAAGCCAGTTACAAAAGCCTCAGGACAGTATCTGTCCTGTGTATTTCCCTAATGCTGATTATTCTTGGCAGAGCAACAGCCTCAAAATTTTTAAGCCACTGTATCCTAAAATACAGTAACTTAAATATATGATTCTCTTTCAAGCACCGTTACAATTAGTTGTCTAGGTAATGAATCCTGAACTTACAAAAATATATTAATCCATACATTTTTAACAAGAATCTGATAAATATAAAATGCAGACATATAAGTTTACCTTCCAGCCACGTGTAGAACGATTCTCCTTTAAAAACAAACAAAAAACCAAAACACACACACATACACACACACACACACAGAGATTTGGGTTAAAATATTTTAAATAGTCATTTACAAATTAGAATAAATTAAGTATATAAAATATTTCCTATGACAGACTAAGGAGTATCTCCAGAAGTGGCCACTGTTTCATGTGAAGTAGAAAAATAGGGATATGGTTCTAGGAAATAAAGCCCCGAAGTAATTTGAGTAACTCTGGACAATTTTCTTATAAATGACATTTAACTAAACAAAAATTTTAAGAAACATTTCAGTCAAAATATTATGTAATCTTATTCATTAGAAGGATAAAATATCCATAAGTATGGAAGGTTAAAAATCTTAAATTTGCTTTTGATAACAACCTTAGAACTCCTCTCCTTAAAAATTCTAGAAAAAACAAAGTGAATTATAATATAAAAATCAAATTAGTAATTATTCCATTTTTTTTCCTGAGTAGTAAAGCTACGTATATTTCCTCAATTATCTAAGACTACTAAATTTCAAGGAATATTTTAAAAATCCCTTAATTTTCAAGATAATTTTTCAGAAAAGTCAATGACTAGAATACAGAGGGATCTGACTTACCTATGTACTAATGCTAAAAGATCTATTTCTAGATCAGTACTATTCTAAGAGGAACAAAAATGGCAGTCAATACAGATCAAAATGGCTAATGCACTTTGTAAGTTACCTACTTCTGTTTTAAGAAAAGCAAAGCATAAGAAAAACTCAACACATAGACAACTGAGCAAGGATTCTAGGAGATAAATTAAATGGTGAGGAATTGCTTTGTTTCCCGAGACTCTTCACACTTTGCGAAACTACACAAACATTTCCCCACATACTAATTCACTCAACAAACTCTTCCTAAGGGCCACTGATCATGATCTGACTTGTTTACTCGAGAAACCCCAAATGCTATCAGGGAAAGTTGAGCCCCCAAGTCCTCAATAATCTGGCCTCCCATCCTACTAACTTAAACTACTCCTACATAAAGTTTTCCCTACTGCTAACAGGGTCTCCTCAAACATGCTTGATTCTTCTCTTTCCAACTCCTTGGTCCATGCCATTTTCTCCTCATGGCACACAGGATCCAATTCTACCAGATTACGTCTGTCCCATTACTCAAAACTCATCTCAAATATCACTTCCTGTAATAAGCTTTTCAGATCTCTCCAGTGAGACAGGCTCTGTCCCGCCTCTGAAGAGCTCTACCACCTACGGCTTGTAGATGGTATGCGCAGTCTGTAAGTGCAGCACTTCCTGTCACCATGCATAGTGCTTATCACTCCTGCTACGTACTGTCAGCTCCCGGAGCGAAGGCGTAATGTTTTACACCTATTTCTATCCTGCACAATGCCCATCACTGTGTCCCTGAACACAGATAAGTAAACATCCACTTGAAATAATTATTTTGATGTTTTGGGGCAATTTATTATGACATTCCTCTGATAACCTTGAAAAACCAACTGTTGATAAATCACTATTCACCAGATTAAGTATTATAACAACAGATTATAAATTACAAAGTCAGGAAGAAAATAAAGTCACAAGACAAATTATCTGGTAAAACTATCTTAACTTCTCTCCATTTCTTCAGAATATATTTTAGTAGATTATAATAGCAAGAGAATTGGGAAGTTGGAATGTAATCCTGGTTTCTAAATGAAACATTTCAGCAAAAGGGAATTCATAGTTTTTTTAAACATAGGGTAAATTTACATTATAAAATCTTTTTGTCACCATTTGTTGTCCTATTTCTGAAAAAATAGGATAAACATTTTCTTTTGAATTAAATAGAGGAAAAATCAAATTATGATCATTAAAAACATTTCCTCTACACTTGAGGCATACCCAAACATAAGAATTTTAACTCACCATCATCTTCTCCTGAAAAAGAAAACAATAAACAGGATTTTAGAAACTGTCCTGCACAGTTCAGATTCCAATTCTATTTACCTTAAAATGAGATTAAAACTTACTGTTTGTTGAACTATTAATCATACTACAGACTGTGGTCAGAAGTCACCTTGCAAATGAGACTTCTTAATAAGAATATAGGCCCAAAGTACAAGATCTTCATATGTCTTACACAGTAAATAATACCAGAAAACATTTAAAATTACTCGTAAAGATCACTAGATTCAGTAATTAACAAATGGACACAGGCGCTCCTTTCATTATGTACATACAACTCTCTCTTCTCTTCCAAATTACTGCTCCTCCACTTACACGCACGTTAAGAAAAGTATTTCCTAAACTGGGACCAGTGAAACCCTCACCGGGGTGCCACGGAGCTGCCCACAGGGCGGGAAGGAGCCGGAGGTTGGGCTGTGTTGGATGTGGGATTCTGAGCCCAGGTTTCCTTTCTGGGAAGAAAGGTCCCATCTTTCAAAAGCTGTGGGAGAGGCAGCCAGAGGGCCTCACCATTCAGCTCTGGCAGGAGCGTGTGTGGCCAGGCGGAGAGGCTAAAGAGCTGGGAGCCAACACCGGCAGCCCCGGCGGGAACCATGCAGACAGCATCGGCCCGAGCGCCCTGATTACTGCATGGACCAGGACCCCCGTTCTCCCCTCACCAGGTCTCCGTCTCCCTTCTTTCTTAGGACGGGTTTCCTCCCCCTCTCTCTGCCTCTGTCTTTTCCTAAGTGGTGCTCTCCTTCCTCTCTTCTTTGCAGAGGTCTCACGTCTCTAATTTGTCACAACATGGATGTGAGGGATTTCTTAGGTTGGGATGGTTTCATTAAATTAACTATATTTTCTGCTTTAAAAGGAAGTGATCATATTATTCAGCCACAAAAAAGGAAATTCTGCCATTCGCAAGCACATGGATGGACTCTGAGGACCTCATGCGGAGAGAAGTCAGCCGGAGAAGGACAGGTACTATGCTCTCTTGCATATGGAATCTAAAAACAAAACCAAACCCCCAAGCTCATAGATCCAGAGAACAGATGGGTGGTTGCCAGAGGCAGGCGGTAGGGAGTGGGCAAGACACGTAAAGGGTGTCAAAAGGTACCAGCTTGTAAATCCTGGGATTGTCATGTACAGCTTGTCAACTACAGTTAATAACACTGTATTTGAAAGTTATAAATTCTCATCACAAAAATAAAAATTCTGTAATTATGGTCACAGAGGTTAACTAGATTTACTGTGATCATTCTGCAATATACACAAATATCTAAACATTATACTGAACACCCGAAACTAATGTGATGTTGTATGTTAATTATACCTCTATTTTAAAAATATTTTAACTCCAATCCTAAAAATAAAAAACAAACAAAAATGAACAAACGAAAAACCCAAGTAGTCATAAGAAAGACCCGAAGAATACCTACCAAATTCTACACTATGGAACAGATGTGTGGGGGCAGGGTGGGCATGGGGGCAGAGCAGGGGGAGCTTTCTCTTTTTACTTTACATAACTTTTGTGTTGTTTCTATTTTTGTAAGTGTGTGTGCATGTGGTTTCCATTGTTATAAGTTATAAGGGTGAAACAGGCAAAGGATAAGAAACCATGCACACCTTTTTCATGATCCAATTCCCTTTTCCAGCAGTATCAGAATGATTTGCGACAGAACATTTGCTGCATTATAAGACAGCATCTGAAGGCAGTCCCTTCAGTTAACCTTTCTGTGTCTCTTTGGGTCTCAGAAATGTCTTAAAGATACAACTAGACCAGGAAATTCAAGTTCTTAAATCAGTCCTGGTCTAAAGAAAACAAGAGAATGGCAAGTCAATGACAGGACTGCTCCCAGGGTTTGGCTCCTTGCTGACAACAGACTAAGTATGTGCCCAGTAAGTTTGATTAACCTCCAAAAATGCTGTCCCATAGAAATATAATGCCAGCCACATATATAATTCCGATTTTTTTCTAAGGAAAATTTCTAGTAAAATTTTTCCTAGGATCCACATTTTAAAAAGTAAAAAGCATACATGTGCTACAATGCAATAATTGTACACTGTGTGAGGCCAGAGCTATCAAAACAATAAAATTCTGTTTAATGACAAAAATATTTTGCACTGCTTCAGTTCTTAAATTTAAACAAATTCAGTGAAATGTCGAGTTTGGTTCTGCGCTGGCCATACTGCATGTGCTCAACAGCCCAGTGGGGCAAGCGGGGACCCTGCCAGAAAGCATTCTGCTGCAGGCATCACAAGTATCTGAACAACTCTGCATCCTTAGCACTCAGGCATGGAGTGTGGACCAGCCAGCACACCGGGCATCGCCTGGGAGCTCTTAGAACCCTGCGCCTCCCTCAAGACCCACAGAATCAGAACCTGTATCTCAACAAGGCTCTGCGGTAATTTATATGCACACTCAAGTTTGAGAAGCATGTGGGGAGCCACTATTTCTCAAAGGTGCCTGCGTACTGGAATCATCTGGATGGTTAAAAATACAAACAAAGAAAAAAACACAAAAAACCCACCACCACCACTTGGGTCTAATCCCACAGATTCTGATTTAACTAGTCCGGGGTAGGGCCTGGGCCTCCCTGGAAAGCGTCTGTTATATGGATTACTCATATATTTTGATTTATTTACCACGAAACTCCTCTTTTATTTAGGGCCTGACACATACCAGGCACTCAATAAATGCCAGTAATTACCTAAAACACGCAGAAAACTTGAGATTGAACTATGAACTAAACTTTTACTTTTGATCAAATTAAAGAAAATATAAAATAGCTGAAAACTTACTCAGATTAAGTTAGGTACAAAGAAATTTTGTAAATAATCTCTAAAAGCATGGAAATGTATGAAAAACCCACCTCGGCCAGGTGCAAGAGGATTTAAAGGACGATAAACAGATCGAGGCCTGAAAAAGCAAGTGTGAAACTCAAACATAAAATGGTTTTACATAATTTTCTTCCCAACAGAATCCTACTCCCCTTCCTCTACCCTCCCTTTAGCCATTCCTCCTCCTTCCCCACCCCCTCCAGTTACTTGAAACAGTTTTCCTCGTAGATGCTGTTCCACACTCTCCACGCGGAGGACCCTTTATAGCCGGTGTAACGCTCTGGGTTCAGCAACAGGTCTACATACTGAGCAGCTGGAGATCGCTCATCTGAACAAGAAACAATTCATCAAAACCACCCGTAGGTCACCAGTTGTCTGAAATGTAGCACTGTAATGCAAACATAACTACTAAAAGGTCAGGGAAAGTCTACGCTTTTCAAGTAATGTCCAACTTAGGCGAAAGCGTGGTTAGCACGCTTGTGACTGTACTTGCCCCAGGATATGTTACACTCCTGAGAGGAAAAAACAACTCCTCCCTTTCCTCCGGATACTCAGTGCTCTCTTAAGGAACAGAACACCCCTCCCCTTCTGAGAGGCATTCATCATTCCTAAGTTTTAACCAACTGGGATCGAAAAGACTTAACAGAATCATAACCTGTTCTACTACTTGATTTGATTTCTTCCCTATTCATACACTTACCTAAACACAGGCTTAGAAACATTTTTTTAGCATATAGTATTCTAAAAAGAGAGATTTTCCTGCTATTCTCTACTCTGGACTTATGAAATAAATGGCTCAATAACTTCGGAATTCAAATTTGATCTTAGAATTAACACAGTGTTCTAGTTTAAACAAATACACATTACAGTTTGTTCCTATCACTGTTCATACAGAGTACTTTTGCCCTCTCAAGCCAATATACAGCAGACACAACTTCAGGAAATTGTTAAGACATATAAATTAACCATTTTCTTTTCTTTTCTTTTTTTTAGGATTTTATGTATTTATTTGAGAGCGAGTGAGTGAGCGCACAAGCAGGGAGGGGTGAAGGCAGGGGAGAGGGAGCAAGAATCTGAAGTAGACTCGGCGCGGAGTGCAGAGCCCCATGCGGGGCCTCATGCCAGGACCCCAAGATGACAACATGAGCCGGAACCAAGAGTCGGACACTTCAACAACTAAGCACCCTGGGTGCCCCTAAATAACTATTTTCTGTGTTGAAATTCAAATGAGTGTTTACTAGTTCTTCACTATTTGGACATTTTAATAGAGATCTCTGAAGGATACAAAAGATAAAGAAAATGATCTTAATTATCAAGGCTTACATTCTGGATAGAAAAGGGAAATACATGCTTTCATACCTTTAGAAAAATTGTAACAATCACGCTTCACAAGTGGATGATCATAATACATGGAAATGAAAGAACTATCTACGTTGACACAGAGGTACTCCTTTATTTGTATGTGCCCTACCTTTTCATGTCATGAGATTAAGTCAACAGTATGCAGGCACCTGACTTAAAACAGGGCCAGATATGGCCATTAAAATATGGTCCCTCTTTTTTTTATTACTAATAGTGTATTTTCCTTTTAACCAACAATATTCATTGAGCATTCAGTGACCATAACTGAGATTATCCATAACTGTAAGAGGAAAATGGCATCCTGACTACTTGGTACTTCTGTAGGAACTAGGAAGAACACAAAGAAACAAGTTAGATCTAACTTACAGACAACAGAAACATGAACTGAAGAATATTGGCTCTATTTCTACCCTAACATTATATAGATATTCCACTATATAAGTTAAGGCACAGAAAATAGGTAATTTACAGATGGATTTACAGAAACTGTCCAAAGACATGGACTGGTTCAAGAGTTAAAAACAGTAATTTAAAAAAATCTTCATTAAAAAAAAGAAAGATTCAAATTATGGAGTGTGGCTTTTAAGGTTCAAACAGAAGTTTTACAATTCACTAGTTTCTGTTATATATTTTTAATTTCTCTGAAGTGGTCTTGATTAAGCTCATTTCAAAACTGATCTCATTATTTACAAATACTAAACCTACCAGAAGCATATATATTCATTGAGATATGTGTGTACACGTGTATAAAGAATGTGTGCATGTAAGTCTACACATATGCGGGGTCATCTATGAATGTACACCTCAGACTAATATCAACCCAACAAAAGCGACTAAACAACCAATAAGGAAAAACAAGATTAAGATATTAAACTACATTTTAAATCATTATACCTTAAGGAAGTGAAAATCACAAGAGTAAAATCAAGTATATCAATGTTTAACTTAAAACTTATATTCTCAATGTCCTTAATGTGTATTCCCTTAATTGAATCAAAAGTGCATTGCCGGTTTAAGTGGTTCTTAAAAATTTTAATACTTTTTCAAATCATAAAAGGCGGGTCTTGTTAATTTACAGAAGGGGTTAGCAAACTATGACCCATAGTCCAAATCTGGTCTGTATACTTTTTGTAAAGAAAGTTTTATGGGAACATAAGCCACATTCATTCGCTGCTTTCACACAATTACGGCACAGCTGAGTAGTTGCAAGAGAAACCGTACAGTCCACGAAGTCTGAACTTTTTACTATCTGTCCATTGACAGAAGAAAATGTTTCTCAAGCGCTGACCTACACTGACAAGAACTTCACGGCATCTAAATGAGGATGTGGGGGTGAGGGGGCATCCACAGGTTGAGTTCCCCTACAAACGCACCAGTGCTGGTACCCCCATCCTCCCCCTGGGGCCACCTGTGACACGATTTTATTAACCTGTTCAGAAACTACAACTTCTTCCCATCTGCACAGCTGTAGCTTTCGTTTGGATAATGCTCTTTGGATCCCTAATACGTGTTCCTCCCCAGAGCTTTCTCTTCTTGCTCCCTTTGTAAAGCTCTTCCCAAACTCTTCCATCTGACCGTGCCAACCATTCCCAAAGGATTTGAAGAATGTCCACGGAATCAAAATACCTAATTCTGGGAACTCATCAATTTCAACTAATGCTTTTTCTTCCTTTTCAAGTATACCTTTTCTCCCCAAATGAATTTGCTTTCCACGGTCACTTAATTGAGTATTAGTGTTAGGAGGCTACTTGGCATGTTCGAGGATGGGAGCCAGTCCTCCACCCCTCCTAACCCAAATATCTCTTCAAACATAGCACAGGTCAACTTAGCGTGCGGTCTTTTTGTTTATGGACACAGATAAAAAATACTGCTGTAGACTCAGGACTGAGCCTCCCACCCTCCGTCACCAACTCTAACTTTGACTGCTAGTAATGCATTATTAAAATAGAACTTATTCAGGTGAGGAGAATCTATAGTTTAAAAAGCACCCAAGTAAATTTCTGACACACAGCCAGATTTGGAAACTACTGTTTTAGACAATAATTTCAATTTATTAATGAACATTTTTTGAATTTTTAAAGGCTTTTATTTATTTGACACAAAGATAAGAGAGTACAAGTAGGCAGAGCAGCAGGCAGAGGGAGAGGGAGAAGCAGGCTCTCGACTGAGCAGGGAGCCTGATGTGGGGCTCAATCCCAGGACCCTGAGATCATGACCTGAGCAGAAGGCAGCAGCTTAACTGGCTGAGCCACCCAGGCGCCCTTAATGAACACGTTTTAAGGGAAAATATGAAAGTAACAATCTTTCATATTATATAGGTTATTTATGAACCGACAACTTCATTCAGCAAACATTTACTGAGCAAGTACCATGTCCAGGCACTGTTCTAGGCACTAGGGATAAAGCAGTGAACCTGAAAGACAAAGCCTCAGGCGGCTGACAATCGAGTTGGAGCAGATGGACAACAAACAGATTAACTAAATAACCTGCCTGCACTCTCTGGTCATTCTTGGTACTCAGAGTGGGCAGCAGTGTCCACACTGACAGTGAGAGTGGTTGCTATTTCCTACAGGCAGGTGACAGCAGGCTTCTCTGATGAGGTGACATTTGAGCAGAAACCTGAAGCAGAAGAGGCCATGCATAGAGACAACAGCGACAACAACAACAAAACAGGAGTAGGGAAAGCAGCTTGCCTTGAACTGTTAAATTATTTAAAAATCTACTATTTGATCTATCAGGGTCATCTTCTCTTCAAATAAAGACAGAACAAAAACAAAACGGAGAACTGGGGTGTAGAGATATATTCCAATAAACTGGGGTGAATATTCTTTAGATTGTTTTAATCAAAATGTTTTACATAACTGAAATAACTAGACAATGACTCTAAAGCTAATCTGAAGTGTTTTTAAAAATTGTATATATAAATCATCAGGACATACACAAACATTACAACCCAGAGAAGTAGTGGTAATCCAACCAGTAGAATGGTTTATATGTTTCAGGACTACACATAATATAAAACTTACTAATTTTTAAATTATGAAATCCTAAATTCTTGCAGGACATCTCTTCCATTTTTATAATATAAGAACTAATGTTAAAAAATTAGTTAACACTATATTGATGAGAGGTGACTGAGTACATCATTGCTCATACCAAGTGATCTCTGGAATGGAGTAGCATTTTTTGTTAAATACCTATAAAAGAAATATATACTGACATTGTTTACTATAAGAAATATTCACAGAAATGATTTTTAATTTAAAAAATATTAAGCACTAAGAATTTTTTATTTTAATCAAAAAATAGGTAAAATGATAAGCTGGCAAGACGTGACTGTGAGTGTCAAACACTAAGTATAATTAGAATGACAACTTGAGTGGGGCGCCTGGGTGGCTCAGTGAGTTAAAGCCTCTGCCTTCAGTTCAGGTCATGATCCCAGTGTCCTGGGATCGAGCCCCATATCGGGCTGTCTGCTTGGCCAGGAGCCTGCTTCCTCCTCTCTCTCTGCCTGCCTCTCTGCCTACTTGTGATCTCTGTCAAACGAATAAATAAAAATCTAAAAAAAAAAGAATGACAACTTGAGAAAAAATTACAGAGTAAGCAGTGATGTCAATCCTTAGCCTAGGTAAACAGCTTGCTTTGATGAAACATTTGCCAATTCTAAATATCATAACAGGAGTATTTTATTAATTTCCCATTATTCTATCCAGATACCCAAAGAAATTTTTTTTCAGATCTCTTAAAAATATTCTTGCTGGTGGCAGGTTCAGTGCCCGGGTGCCTCAGTTGGTTAGGCATCTACCTTGGTCTTATGTCATGATCCCAGGGTCTGTCCTGTGACAGGCTCCCTGCTCACCTGGGTGCGGGAGGGGAGGGGAGGTCTGCATCTCTTTCTCCCTCTGCTACTCTCCCTGCTGTGCCCTCTCTGTCAACTAAAGAAAATCTAAGAAAAAAAAAAAATCCTTGCTGGGGTTGCCTAGGCAGCTTAGTTGGTTGAGTGCGTGATTCTTAAAAAAATTCTTTTTGGGGCGCCTGGGTGGCTCAGTGGTTTAAGCCTCTGCCTTCGGCTCGGGTCATGATCTCAGGGTCCTGGGATCGAGCCCCGCATCAGGCTCTCTGCTCAGTGAGGAGCCTGTTTCTCCCTCTCTCTCTGTCAAATAAATAAATAAATATATATATAAAAATTTTTTTTAAAGATTTTATTTATTTATTTGACAGACAGAGATCACAAGTAGGCAGAAAGGCAGGCAGAGAGAGAGGAAGAAGCAGGCTCCCTGTTGAGCAGAAAGCCCGATGCGGGGCTCGATCCCAGAACCCCGGGATCATGACCCAAGGTGAAGGCAGAGGCTTTAACCCACGGAGCCACCCAGGTGCCTGAGTGTGTGACTCTTGATTGAGGCTCAGGTCATGAGCTTAGGGTGGTTAGATCAAACCCTCAGTCAGGCTCCATGCTCAGCCTGGAGACTGCTTGAGTTCTCGCTTTCCCTCTCCCTTTGCCCCTCCCCGCTGCTCACATTCGACAGATAGATGCGTACATACATACGTAGATAAAATCTTTGAAAAACAAAAAATGTCCTTGCTGAAACCCTTTAAACCATGGTGATAACATTCCACCTCCTGCAACCTCTCAATCTGCTGCACTATTGTAGCAGCTCACTCTAACTTGCTGCACTGCAGACTGGAGGACAAACACAATTCTACAGATGGATCCCCTAAAGCCCTTTAGGAAGCTCTATGACTACTTGAGTGCTTTCCAAGTTCTGAGGAACTCCTGCTGCCTCCAGCCATGCATGCCTGAACCCCAAATTCTTCTCCCCCACCTATGATATTAAGGTAAAAAGTGAAGAGAGGCCAAGTGAATGATTGACGTTTACTCGGCACAATTCTTGGGAATATTCTTAGATCAAAAATTTTGAGTCACTTTAATTACCTTCTGAAGTAAGAGTCATGGTAGTTACTGTTGAACAGCACCCTCTCTCATACTATTCCAGGGGACTCTTGGGAAAAGTCTTGTGGGGAAGTCAAATTAGAGTCCTCCCCAATATTGTACTGTGTCTTTATGTTTGTTGGGACCTCCAGAAAATTCCAGTGTGAACATGTTTATACGTTCATAGGCCTAAACTAAGTGGTTTGAAATAGAGGTCCATAAGAGATGATGTGTCATGATGGGAAAAATATAGGTATGGGATCCAGTCAGATCTGGGATTGAATCCTGTCTCAGCCTCTTGTTACTGTGTGATCCTGGGCAAGTTAGTCTTTTTGAGACTCAGTTTCCCCGGACATGAAATAATACACATTATTAAGGTAACTATAAAGATTGGCAATAATGTACTTAAGGCACTCAGCACAGGGTCTAGAATGTAAGCTCTCAATAAATGCCATTACGAATAATAAGATCCACTCAGCAACACCCAGTATATTCAAGGTATAACTGATTATATTTTCACTGATTTCCATTTCTTATAAAAGGAATAAGGTTAAAATAACTTCATTACAATAGTTTATTACCATCAAGTTCACAAAAGTGATCCTGTGAATCATCATATCTTGCCCAGTCAATGAATGCTTCTTTGCTTTGATTACTAGGAGAAAGAAGGAATAAAAAAGAAAAATGATTTAAATTGGGAATGGAAAATGTTACACTGTATTTTATATAATTAAAAACAGATAATCTGAGGTCATGTCTTTAATTTAGATAGTTTCATAAATTCAATTAGTGGTTACCTGAAGGAATGATAAACAAGTTACATGAAAAATATAGGTATTAACTTCCATGAAGTGTTTCTATTTAACTATACTAAAACTACGAGCCCCATTTCAATAATAACTTTCACTAGAAAATTAATTTACAAAAATACAGGAGATGTAGTTAAATACAAAAGTCAACCTAGCCTTTTCGACTGACTTAGAAATGGCAGCAATCATTTTTTTCTAAAGTACGAATTAAATTTACATTCATAATTCCTTTAACTTAAACTGCTTCTGTATTTATAGGACAAAAATACCAAAAACTGCATTTCTAGGATCTCCCTTCTTACGTGGTATTCACTGGTAACACCAATGTCACTTTAATTGTGGCATATCATTCACTTTCCATACTACCTCACATTTAATAAAATAAAAGATCAAGATCTCTACTTGGAAAACTAATAAAGGAACAACTACAGTCATTCAAATAAACTCTGACCTATATTCACTTTAACCTATATTCAGACCTTCTGTCTTAAATAACAGCAACATCTATAGGAGAGCTATTATTCCTCTTCTTTATTTACTACACAACAGGAAAAAAACAAGGTAAAAAAATTATTCGTGTACCAAGTACAAATCACGTAGTTCTTAAATATGTTACTATCTTAGCCAAGAATTTATTTTGTATTTGAGAAACCGCTACGTGATATAACCACTAGCAGTCCACATACGGCTGGCTGCACAAAATCCACTATCAAAAAATGTTGCCGATTTAATTCACAGTGGGATTTTTTTTCCCTCTTATGGGAATATCCAATTAACTTAATAATAAAGGTTAATGGAAATACTTGTATCATAGTTGACTCAGCTGGAATACAGGATGTGATAAAACAAGAAGGCCTAAGTTCTAGTTACAGCTAAGATGGTAACTATAGTTATGTTACTTAATTAGAGAAGTCTTCTGTTTGAAAATAGTCAAGAACAAAGCAATTGTGACATAAATTCCTATTTTCTTGTTGACAATGTGATTAGAGGAACTTTTATCCTTGAGGATTCTTATGTGATGATGCTTTGCTGATCGTTTCATCCTAAACCTTGCCTGAAAGCCACGGCAGCAGAAAAGATGGGGAAGGCTAATCTAATGCTAACAGAGCTGGCTCAGTCTGGCTTATAGGTGGGTTAGAAGGGAAGTAGTCCAGCTTTTCTAAAAGTCGGTTTGAAGATGGATGCCAAGCTACTTACGTAATAATTTCCTAGTCTTTACCAGGGACTTCCTGTCAAGATGGCGCTGAGTTAAAAGGAGTGGCCTTCGAAGTGGGCAATGCAGGGGCAGGAAGGAAAGGGCCAGAGCTATTTCCAAAGAGCATGAGAAAACTTTTCAGGGTGGTAGACAAAATAACTATCTTGATTAAACTGATTTTCATGTGTACACACTTGTCAAAACACCAAGTGGCATATTTAAATAGGTACAGTATACAGCATGTCAATTAAATTTCAATAAGGCTGTTTAAAAATTATAGTACCAACTGCTGGAGAAGTTGTGGAATGAGGAACTCTCTCATGCACTACCAGTAGCAATGCATTTTAGGAGTCATTTTGGAAAACCGCTTGGCAGTATTACTTAATTCCACCTCTAGGTATATTCTACATAGAAATGCATACCGAATGCAACCACCAAATGTCCACCACTATATTTTTTGGAATGGCTGCGAAATGGAAAACTCCCAACTATCAACGATAGGATGGGAACATTTTGGTGCAGTCTTAACTATGGAAACCAATGAAAAAAGAATTAAATACTACTACTAAGCTCAAGAACATGAATGACTCTCATGACATGATGCCTAATAAAATAAGCCAGACAAAAAATACATTCCATATTATTTTATATAAATAGGCAAAATTAACTTCCGCTACTGTATTTCAAAATTATGGTTAACTTTGGACAGTGATAATGACCAGAAAAGTACACACAGCAATCTTCAGGGCAGCAAGTACATTAGTTTTGGATGGTTGTTGCAGAGCTCAGTTCACTTTGTAAAATTAAAATCACACTGATGCTTAAGATTTATATACTTTATTATATTTCTGTTATACTTAGATTTAAAAATAACTCTGTTCAACAAAATATCTATAAGCAAAATTAAAAGACAAGCCCTAACAATGCATATAGCCGAAGAATTATGATCAGATTGTATGAGGAATGCCTACAAATAATATATATTTTTAAATTTATTTGACAGAGAGAGAGAGATCACAAGTAGGCAGAGAGGCAGGCACAGAGAGAGGGGGAAGCAGGCTCCCTGCTGAGCAGAGAGCCCAATCGGGGCTCGATCCCAGGACCCGAGATCACGACCTGAGCTGAAGGCAGAGGCTTAACCCACTGAGCCACTCAGGTGCCCCCAAATTAATAATATTGTCAAAGTACATACTATCCCACCTCCACACCCCACGCCAACCCCATGTTGTTTCACCATGGAGAAACAACAGCAAAGAATATAAAAAGGAACTTTACCTTAAAATTCTATCATGACTTAAGTCCCAATCCCTGGATAACTTCTCTACTTATATTCTTTCCTGGGTAATGTCATATGGTTTTAAAATGCCATATATTCATATATGACTCCCACATTTTATCTCTCCCCTGAAATTGAGACTTGTGGATCCAAGTACCTGCTCGACATCTCCAACTGATGTCTCATAGGCATCTCAAATGTAGAAAGTCCAAGACTGAACTATAATTTTCCATCAAACTTGTTCCTCCTGCAAGTATCCCTAGTTCAGTAAACGGCAACTCCTATTTTTTAGTTCCAAATTTTTTTTTTTTTTTAAGTTTTTTGGAATTTACTGATTTGTATTTAAAAGGAACTGTTGACACAGATTCCCTGGAAATCATCTGACTAAACACAAGAAAACAGTTAATTCTACTGAAACAGTAAAATAATTCCAAGACATATGGTTTACCCAGCAGAACAATACTGTAGATGCTGTCTCTAATAAAAAAACTGACTGCTCCTTACTCTTCTAAAACACAGTGGTATACAGTTAACAATATTCAATCACTTCTCTTCTTTCTTAAATACACAAAAAATAAAATACCAATTAAAAAACTAATATATCTTCTCTTTAAAGGTTTCCTACAGATACAATTTCAATATTTTCATTCAACAGTGGTGTGGTTTAAGAGATGATTTTTCATTCACAAGTCAAACAACACTCCGCACAAAGAGGAACAGACAGGCTGTAGGCTCATACTGTGAATAAAGACTTCAGGAATGCAGCAATGGACATTTCTAAAATACAAAATGGATAAAATTCTGAGGATACATGCACTAAAGCTCTACTAAGCAGATGGCCACAGACCTAGAACATTCTACTGATAATTTCAATGGGACTCCAGATGCTTCCAAACTCAACATGAACTCTCATCTTAGGCTTTGTACTTTCCTTTTCCAGTTACACTAATGACACAAACATGATTCAAATCCCTGAAGTATTCATTATAGTCAAGGGCATAACCTACAATAAACTTGTCTGGATTTCAAATCCAACAAAGTCTGATTTATAGCTAACACTTCAAGGGGTCCTCTTCACCAGCAAGTTTCCGACCTCGACCATCTTTGGATTATGCTCCTTGACCAATGAAAGCAAGGTTTGCATTGTTTTGCCAGTGTCAATTTATCTTCAACAATCAAGACATTCTTTCCAGTCAAAGCTGAGAGATCAGGATGCCTGGGTGGCTCAGTCGGTTAAGCTGCTGCCTTTGGCTCAGGTCATGGTTCCAGGATCCTGGGATTGAGTCTCGTGTTGGGCTCCTTGCTCAGCCAGGAGCCTGTTTCTCTCTCTGCCTCTGCCGGCCACTCTACCTGCTTGTTCTCTCTCTCTAACAAATAAATAAATAAAATCTTAAAAAAAAAAGTTGAGAGATCATCTCCATCATTTACTTTGATGTTCCCTGTTGACTGGTCATTACAGTAGCTCTTCAGTCTGATGAAATCTACAGTACCGGGAAGGATCCATCACAATTTCTGCTCAGTGCTTTGATACAATCCAGCAGGTCAGCAAAGAATTTATAGCCTCCCTTGAGCACACAGAGGGCTGCGATGTGACTGCCTCCCATGTCTTCATCACATCTTGAGTAAGCTGCTCGGTCTGTCCATAATTCCATGAGGAATAAACACCTTTTCCAAATCTTCAGCATAATGATGAGGTATACGGAATAAGTCTAGGTCATCACTTGGTTCATCATCACTCATCATGACGCTGGGGCTGCAGGTCACCACTGTGGAGCCAGTGGGCATACGGGTTAACTGTAGCCTGAGGAGGAGGAAGCTGGGGAGCAGAGGAGGCGGAGGCTCCACAGGAGGTGGCAACACGTGGGAAAGCTGAGCGATGTGTTCGCTGTTGCTCTCTAGGCCACTGCTGGAGCAGAGGCCTCTACTTCCCAATCTTGTAGTCATTTAGAGCTCCTGTCTTTTTCCATACCCCACATCAAATCCTTCAACAAATCCTGTCAGCTCGCTCTTCAAAATCTGTCCAGAATCTGACCACTTCTCATCATTTCTACAGCTATCACAGTTCTGTCTTACCTGGATTAGTACAATGACCACATAACACCTGACTGTCGCAAAGCATTCTCCAGTCCTCCAGCAACTTTTCATTCCACTCAGTTTAAAAGCCGTATTCGTAACTCTTCAAGCCCTGCACCCCACCCTACCCCTTCCCCCATTCCTAGTATCTTCTGACTCAGTCTTCTACTACCTTGCCCTTGACCACTGTACTCCGGCCACACTGGCCTTCTTGGGACTCCTCAAATCATCTAGGCACACTGTCAAAGGTCCTTTTTACTAACAATTATACATGCCTAGAATACTTCTCCCTCAGGCAGCCATGTTATGACTTACGACTTATGCCTTCATGGGCACTTTGTTCAAATGTCCCATTATTGCTGTGGCTTTCTCTCACCACCCAGTCTAAAACAGTGCCACCTCCCCATCCCCATCCACACCACCCCTAGCCCTCTGTCATTCTTCTCTGCTTTATCTTTCTCCCAGGCACTCATCACCACTTCTTTACTTACTTTTTATACATTTTACTTTTTTACTGCAGATCTCCAAAGAGGATTAAGCTTCATGAGAAAAAGAATTTGTCATGTTCACCACTATATGCTTATTACTACTCTAGAACAGTGCTTGACATATATTGTAGGCATTCATTAAGAAACACTAACATGCAATAAACAGATTTTAAAAATGCTCAAAATTACTAGTAATCAACAAAATACAAATCAAACAAAAATGAGATGCTATTTCATCTGCAAACATTATTAATTTTTGGCAAGGGTGCGGAGACCAAAACCAGTTCTCAGCCCCAGAGGAAGTACACAGCCATACAAGCACTTTGGAAAGCCCTCAGGCAATATCAAGAACAGGTGTGCACGGGGCCATTGTAAGGTTCAGCAATCTCACTAGTGCATGCCAAATTTCCTAGTGTACGCCAAAAAAATTATCAAGGGCACTCAAGGTCACATAATTTGTAGAAGTAAGAAATCTGAATAATTCAAATGTCTATCAGTAGAGGAACAGATAAGTAAAATAGGTAATAGTCATCTGATAAAAACCATTCATCAGCTGAAAGAATGAGACAAATCTCCCATGTTTTAACACAGATCTAGAAAGCAAAATGTACAGTGTAAAAATAAATTTGGATGTTAAATTCAGTATTATTTTACATAAGGAAAAAATAAAATATGTAAAATAACCATCATTTTATATATATATAATAAAAACAAAACCATAGATGGATTCATGATAGTAGTTACCTCTAAGAAGGAAAGAAAATAGAATTGGGAAATAGGGCATAGGGGATTTCAAATTTATCTATATTTCTCTCTTCTTAAAAACATAGTAGAAAAAGTTAATATCTATTCACTTGGAATGAATTTATTTCATTATCTTATTATGTTATCTTATTATATTATCTTCTTTGTTTTCTATACTAAAATTTTTCAGTAAATAATGACTGATAACTTTATTAAGTCTATTAAGTACACAAATGCCAACCTAAGCGAATAGGGAAATTGAAAAGATTAGTAATAATCCATTCCCTACTCTCAATTATAGATATGTTCAGTCATTTCATAGTGCATCATCTGAGACCACTCACAAATTATGTTGGCCTTCACAAGCAGGTTTTTACTTAGAGAAAATAAGGAAAAGTCAATAGGAAAAAAAAATCTATGAAACTTAATAGTCATGGTAATCATAACTTTTACTGTTCAAAATGTAACAACACACAGATTGAATTACTATTTGCAAAAGACTTAGAGGTTCAAGTTCCTTTTACTATAAGAACCGGGAGGAATGGATCCCTAAGTCCTGCTAGCGGAACAATCTTCTATATTTTTACATTTTGATAAAGTCACTATTGATGATATATTTTTGAAATTTAAGGACAAATCCACTACGAGAAGGAAGCAAAGCAATCATGAAGTTTAGGATGAAAAGTAACTTCTTCTTTTAAGAATGACTTGAAAAAAAAAAAAAAGAATGACTTTACTGTTTCATCGAAATCACAAGAAAAACAGAATATTTCTGATATAAATATACTAAATAAGAGAATATTTTTTAAACTTGCCTTAGCGTGCTGTTAATTGCTCCCAGTTTATTAGCTTGCTCACAGTCTTCTAATTCTTTGGTATTGTTTGCTACTTTCGAGTACTGAAAGGAAGTACATAGTAAGTTTAGTAATAACTATTAGCTTTCTCTTTATTTCAAGTTCCACTGGCAATCTGTCAATGATGACACAGATACATCCTACTATCAAAACCTCTCACTTATGTAAGAAATGGAAATCAAAATGAGTCACAAATTCCCACCAACTAAAGAAGACATTAAAAACAATTACCACTGATATGCTGGTGATCATGTAAAATAAGAAAACCCTCTTGGAAAGTAATTTGACAATGTTTATCTAGAGCTGTAAAAATGAATAAACTCTTGAACCAACAGTCTTACAACTAAAACCATATCCAGAGCAACACTAAAAAACAAAACCAAAAATGAAGTACAACCACTTTAGAAAGTATTCGGTACTATCTCATCATGCTAAGATAGGCATAATCAATGGCCCAGCAACCTTACTTCTAAATATCTACCTAAATATCCACCTGCTTTTACATGTGTACACAATGAGACAAAGGATGCAAATGCTGATACATCACTGTTTGTAATAGCAAAAAACTCCAAACAACTGAAATGCCCATCAACAGAGGAAGAGCTAACCAATGAGATACTCATACTATGGAGTACTACACAACTATTAAAATTAACAAAGCTATATATATTAACAGAGACAACATTTCAAAACCATAAGAATAAAAAATAACTGAAAAAATATTTTTAAAATAAAAAAAATTTTAATGCCATTTAAAAGTACTATGCCCCAAATACCTTGATAACTGTGTACCCTACGCAGTATAATCCTGAAGATAACAGGTTGACTAGTTGGAACACAAGACTAAAAATACATGCATGATAAAACACCTGTTGCACAGGCCATCTGATACTACACTACACTACATAGTTCTACATACTATACTACACTACCACAGTTCTTCTAGAGAAAACAGAATTGATGTATCTCAAAAGAATCTATATAATTTAACTGTAAAAACATACAAGCTTTCTGCCTGTGGAAAGGATTAGAAAGGTGGGACTATGGAGCAAAATGTTCCCACTGCCAACTAATTCCAGAACAGTTCTCTTCTGCAACCACCATCAAGCAGGAAATGGTTAAGTTTCACAATGTAAAGCAAAAATATTCAAGGAAGAAAAGTGACTCACCTTATTAGAACTCCCAGCTTTAATTCCGACTGGAATTTTGCTCTTAAAAGAATAACAAGAAAAATTTAGGAAGTTATCTTCATTTTTTTTCTTGAGATTTCTTCACAAATTAGTAATGCCACTGCTCAAATACAGAGACTATTTTATTCTATGATGAAAAAATGAACATTCACTCAAATTGTTTTCATACTATCTAATAAAAAACCAATTTATGGACTTGTAAATCATAATTTAGCAAACTGAACGACATATACAAAATAACAGTGTCAAAATCAGCTATAATTTTTTTAAAAGATTTTATTTATTTACTTGACAGACAGAGATCACAAGTAGGCAGAGAGGCAGGCAGAAAGAGAGAGGGAGAAGCAGGCTCCCCACTAAGCAGAGAGCCCAATGTGGGGCTCGATCCCAGGACCCTGAGATCATGACCTGAGCTGAAGGCAGAGGCTTAACCCACTAAGCCAACCAGGCACCCCCAAATCAGCTATAATTTAAACTGTAATGCAGTATGGAATAATTCACATAATTTTTAGGTTTAAAAAAAAAAAACTGACAAAAATCACTTTTCCATAAACTTTCCTACCACAAAAACAGAAGCTTTAAAAATTTTCAAAGTTCTTTGAAAAATTTTATGCTCAATCTTAATTTCTGCTCTAAACTGACATTTAAAGTGAAGGCAGTTTGGGATTAATACAGAAAGAATTAGTTCCTTGGTGCAGAGGATTCACCTAGGTTTACCAATCCAGGTAATCAGGATTTACGAATAGAAAATCCATATGTCCAGCTTTCTTTTCTACAAAGCCAATAACTAGTTTCAGGCTTTAATAAACAAACCTAGAAATCATTATAACTGGTTCATCAGACACAATTTTAAACAAAAAATCGTATCTGAAAGCAGAAAATCACAGGTTGATCCTCTAATCAATCTAAGGGACTGATTTCCAGCATCGGAATCTATGTTATAGCAAAATACCTACTAAAATCTTTTCATGTGTCATGGTAAGTTTTTACTTAGGTAAATTTAACCAAATATTCAGAATAAATATCTTCCTGTCAGGTGGAAGAATATAAATAATGATAAGAGATATTTCCCTAATCAATAAAAAGATCAATAGATTAAAACATTACTTGTTGCCAGCATTTTATTATTTTAGTATTTGCTAGTACATCTAACAAAAGGCAGAAGAGAGAAGACTATAAAACTTAAGTCAAATCTAACAGCCACGAACCTGAATTTAAAATGTGGAAGGAGGGGCGCCTGGGTGGCTCAGTGGGTTAAAGCCTCTGCCTTCAGTTCACGTCATGATCCCAGGGCCCTGGGATCAAGCCCCACGTTGGGCCCTCTGCTCAGCAGGGAGCCTGCTTCCTCCTCTCTCTGCCTGCCTCTCTGCCTACTTGTGATCTCTGTCTGTCAAATAAATAAATAAAATCTTAAAAAAAAAATGTGGAAGGAATACTAACCAAAAGTGACTGCTGGCTACAGTGTGTCCTCTGACTAGTATAGTATAATATGCTAAAATCAAAATCTTTAGCAGCTTTCCTAAAGGTTTGATGCTAAATACAATAACTTGACTTATGCAAAGCTTAACAATAAACCTTTTAGAAATACTGGGGTAGGCATCACAGATGATTGTCATGAATAACACATAACAATCACAGAAGAGAATTATTAGAAGTAATGAAAAATGTAAAACTAATAACTAAATCAAGCATGCAATAAACCAGCTGGGATTGAGGCTGGGAAGATGATGGGGTAGGAGGACCCTAGACTCACCTCATCCTACAGATACCACTAGAAAACAAAAACTTCACACAAATAATCTAGAAAACAACCCAAAGACTGGCAGAACAAACTCCGCAACTAAAGGCAGAGAAGAGGCCACATGGAATAGGGTAGGAAGGGTAGAGAGGCAGTGGGGAACGAAACAGGCCTTGGCTGTCCGCAGTCAAGAACTGCAGGTACGGGGAAGGGTGAGAGACTATCACACCTGCACAGGGAAGACCAATCCCCATAACTTTTGGTTTTGAAAGCCAGAGGCTCCAAATTTCAGGAGTTCCTACAACCAGTGGGACTTGAAGCCTGGATTTTTAAAAACCAGCACCTCCACTCTGGGAGAGCTGAAAGGCATTAGGAAGCAGAGTTCCTGCCCTTAAAACAGACAGCGGGCGGGGGCGGGGGGGAGATAGGACAAACAACCCAGGTAGCTACAGCATAGAAGCAGCACCTAGGGCATATGGGAGGGAGACTTACTAATCTCAGAGCATGTCCAGAAAGGCAGGGATCACAGGGAGACCCCTCCAGGAACAAAGGAGGCAGGCACCATTTCCCTCACCTCCGCACCCCGACTCCCAGCATAAACACACAGGTACCTGTGGGAGCCAGCACTATGCAACACTTCCTGGCTACATTGCTTACACTGAGCCCCACCCACCCACACCTAATAAGGTCCCCCTTTCGACACATTTGTCTCAGTTCTGGCTTTGGATCCCCTCCCACGGAAGACCAGTATAAACATCACCAATGCAGCTTCTCCTGACCCACACGTTTTGCAGGGCCTCAGTTTGGGCAGTTGTGGACCTTGCAGAAGCTCAGGACACATCCTGTTAAAACTGGTACCCCACCCACACAGCCTTCCATCCGCCAGTGCAAGAAACGGGTCTCATCCCACAAACAGAGCAGCACACGCCTTGTTAAAATGTGCAGCACTCCAGCGGGGGACCAAACACAGCCCACAACAAGCTAAGAGAGGCTCTTAGACAACTCGACTAAAGGAAAAGCTGGCCAGGACACAAGCGCAGAGCATACGCAACACACACAGGAGACAGTCCCTCAAGTGCCAGGTCCCAGAGAACAGGGGACAACTCTACCACAGGGCACTACAGGACATCTTGTCCATAAGACCATGACCTTCAAGAGGAGGACGCAGAGTGACTTCGCTAGCACACAGAAACAGATACAGAATCAGACAAAATGAGATAAGGAATATGTCCCAAATGAAAGAACAGGATAAAACCACAGCAAGAGACCAAAGTGAAATGGATATAAGCAGTATGGCTGATAAAAAATTTAAAGTAACAATCATAAACATACTCTCTGGGCTTGAGAAAAGAATGGAGGCCATTAGTGAGACCCTTACCACAGAAATAAAAAGGAACACCTCAGAGATGAAGAACACAATAAATGAAAATAAAAATACACGAAATGGAATAAATAGTAGGCTAGAGGAAACAGGCAAATGAATTAACAACCTGGAAGACAGAGTAAAGGAAAGTAATCAAGCCGAGCATGTGAGAGAAAAAAAACGTTATACAAAATGAGAATAGACTTAGGGAACTCAGTGACTCCACTAAGTGTAATAACTTTCAAATTACAGGGATCCTGGAAAAAGAAGAAAAAGAAGAGAACAGAAATTTTATTTGAAGAAATAATAGCTAAAACTTCCTACATCTGGAGAAGGAAACAGATATTGAGATCCAGGAGGCAGAGAGATCCCCCAGCAAAATCAACCCAAGGTGATCCACACCAAGACACATAGCAGTTAAAATGGCAAAAAGTAGTGATAAAAAAATTTTTTTTAAAGCAGCAAGAGAAAAGAAAACCGTTACATACAAGGGGAAAGCCCATAGAGCTATCAGCTGATTTTTTTACCAGAAGATTTGTAGGCCAGAAGAGAGTGGCATGATAGACTTCAAGTGCTGAGAAGAAAAATCTGCAGCCAAGGATACTCTATCCTGCAAGCCTATCATTCAGAAGAGATGGAAAGATAAAGAGTTTCTCAGATAAACAAAAACTAAAGGAGGTTATGACTACTACACCAGCCATACGTTAAAGGGGACTCTTTGAGGGGAAAAAAAACTGAGTAGGAAATATAAAAGCAGTAAAAATAAGTATATCTGTAAATATCAGTCAAGAGATTCACAAAGGATATAAAATATGACACCATATGTACAAAATGTTAAGCAGAAAGCAATAAAGAATGGGTTCAAACTTAAGTGACCATCAACTTAACACAGACTGCTATATGCAGAAGATGTTACATACAAACCTAATGGTAACCACAAATCAAAAACGAGCAATAGATATGCAATGAATAAAGAGAAAGGAATCCAAGTATATCACTAAGGAAAGCCAAAACACCACAAAAAAGAGCAAGAGAGAGATCAGAGGAAAACTACAAAACAATCACAAAGCAAGTAACAACTTGGCAATAAATTTATATCTACCGATAACTACTTTGAATGTAAATGGACTAGACACTTCAAGCAAAAGACATAAGGTGTCTTTGGATCACGTAGAGTGGATAAAAAAACAAGGTCCATCTATAATGCTGCCTACAAGAGACTCATTTCCGACCTAAAAATAACTGCCGATTGAAAGTAAGAGGATGAAGAAAGATTCGTCATCCAAATGGATGTCAAAAAAAAGCTGGAGTAGTAATACTGAATCAAACAAAACAGACTTTAAAACAAAGACTGTAACAGGAGATAAAGAAGAACACTATATGATGATGAAGGGGAGACTCCAACAAGAAGATACACAATTATAAATATTTATGCACCCAACATGGGAGCACCCAAATACACAGCTAACAAACATAAAAAAACTAATCAATAGGAATGCAATAACAATAGGAGACTGTAACATCCCTCTTACATAAATGGACAGATTGTCCAAACAGAAAATCAACAAGGAAACAATGGCTTCATTCACCAGACCAGATGGACTTAAAAGATATTTTCAAAGCATTCCATCCCAAGACAGCAGATACATATTCTCTGCAAGTGCATACAGAACATTTTCCAGAACAGATCACGGATTAGCCCATAAAACAAGCCTGAACAAAGTCAAGAAGATCGAAGTCATACCATGCATCTTTTCTGACCACAACACTATGAAACTGGAAGTCAACCACAGGAAAAAATCTGAAAAGGCGCAAATTCATCAAGGTTAAATAACATGCTACTAAACAATGAATGAGTCATCTAAGACATCAAAGAAATAAAAAATTATATGGAAACGAATGAAAATGAAAATGCAATGGTCCAAAATCTTGTGGGTGGAGCAAAAGCGTTCTAAGAGGGAAGTTTAGGACAATACAGGCCTACCTCAAGAAGTAGGAGATATCTCAAACAACCTAAATTTACACATAAAGGAGCTACATAAAGAATAACAAAACCCAAAACCAGCAGGAAAGAAATAATAAAGATTAGAGAACACATAAATGATACAGAAAAAATTTTAAAAACAAAATAGAAGAAATCTATGAAATCAGGAGCTAGTTCCTAGAAAAGATAAGCAAAATTGATAAACCTCTAGCCAGGCTCATTAAAAAAAAGGGGGGGGTGGAGAGAAAGAGAGAGGACCCAAACAAAACTGCAAATGAAAGAGAGTAACAATGGACACCAAAGAAATACAAGCAACTACAGGAGAGTATTATGAAAAATTACATACTCCAAACCTGGACAACCTAGAGGAAATGGACAAATTCCTAGAAACATATAATCTATCAAAACAGCAACAGGAAAAAAGAACATTTAAACAGACTGATAACCAGCAATGAAACTGAATCAGTAATCAAAAAATTCCCAACATGGGGCGCCTGGGTAGCTTAGTGGGTTAAAGCCTCTGCCTTCAGCTCAGGTCATGATCCCAGTGTCCTGGGATTGAGCCCTGCCTAGGGCTCTCTACTCAGCAGGGAGTCAGCTTCCCCCTCTCTCTCTGTCCACTTGTGATCTCTGTCAAATAAATACATAAAATCTTAAAAAAAAAAACAACAGAACTACAAAAAATAACAAAAATATTTTTTTAATTAAAAAAAACTACTTGCAATCTCTATCAAATAAATAAATAAATAAATAAAATCTTTAAAAAAAAAAACACTACAGGACAATAACTCTGATGAACATAGATACAAAAATCCTCTACAAAATACTAGCAAACCAAGTCCAACAATCCATTAAAAAAAAAAATCATTCACCCTGATCAACATTTACCCCCAGGTTGCAAGGGTGGTTCAGTATATACAAATCAATCAGTGTGATACATCATATCAGTAAGAGAAAGGAAAAGAAGCTTCAGATTTCAACAGATGAAGAAAAAGCATCCAATAAAATACAGCAACCATGCATGATCAATAACCCTCAATAAAGTAGGTTTAGAGGAAACATACCTCAACTATAATAAAGGCCTTATATAGAAAATCCATTATACTCAATGGGGGGAAAAACTGAGAGCATTTACCCTGAGGTCAGAAAAAGGACACGTATATCTACCCTAACTGTTTTATTCAACATAGTACTGGATGTCCTAGCTGCAGCCATTAGACAACAAAAAGGAATAAAAGGCAACCAAACTGGTTAAGGAAGAAGTCAAACTTTCACTATTTGCAGATGACAGGATATTCTATGTAGAAAACCCTAAAGACTCCACCAAAAAACTACTAGATCTAAAAATGAATTCAGTAAAGTTTCAGGACATAAAATCAATGTACAAAAATTTGTTGCATTTCAATACATTAATAAGGAAGCAGCAGAAAGAGAGATTAAGAAAACAATCCCATTTACAACAGTCCCCAAAACAATAAAACAGATACGAATAAACTTAGCAAAGAGGTAAAAAGACCTGATTGTGAAAACTATTAAAATATTGATGAAAGAAGCTGACGATGATACAAAAAAATGGAAAGATGGTCCATGCTCATGGATTACGAGAACAAATATTGTTAAAATTTCTATACTACCCAAAGCAAGCTACACATTTAATGCAATCCCTATCAAAATACCAACAGCATTCTTCATAGAACTAGAAAAAACAAATCCTAAACTTTGTATGGAACCACAAAAGACTCTGAATAGCCGAAGTGATCTTGAAAAACAAAATCAAAACTGGAGGGAACACTATTCCAGATTTCAAATTATATTACAAATCTGTAGTAATCAAAAAGGTATGGTACTGGCACAAAAATAGACACTTAGATCAACAGAACAGAATACAAAGCACAGAAATAAACCCACGATGCTATTGTCAATCTTTGACAAAGGAGGCAGAATATTTAATGGTAAAAAGTCTCTTCAACAAAGGGTAAACGGCATGGCTGCATGCAAAAGAATGAAATGGGACTTCTTACACTGCACACAAAAACTCAAAATGGATTAGGGACCTAAATGTGAGGCCTGACACCATAAAATTCCTAGAAGAGAGCACAGGCAGTAATTTCTCTCATGTTGACCATAACAATATCTTTCTAGGTACGTCTCCTGAGGCAAGTAAAACAAAAGCAAAATAAGCTATTGTGATTACACTAAAATAAAAAGCTTCTGCCCAGCAAAGGAAACCACCAATAAAACTAAAAGACAACCTAACTGGGAGAAGATATTTGCAATGATATATCCAACTAAGGATTACTATCCAAATTATATAAAGAATTTATACAGTTCAACACCAAAAAAATCCCAAATAATCCAATTAAAAAATGGGCAGAAGACACGAACAGACATTTCTCCAAAGACAATATCCAGGTGGCCAACAGAAACATGAAAAGATGCTCAACATCACGCATCATCAGGGAATGCAAATCAAAAACAAAGTGAACTATCACCTCACATCTGTTAGAATGATTAAACTCGAAAACTCAAGAAACAAGTGCTGGAGAAGATGTGGAGAAAAGTAACACTCATGCACTGTTGGTGGGAATGCAAACTGGTGCAGTAACTGTGGAAGACAGCATACGGGTTCTTTGAAAAATTAAAAACAGAACTACCCTATGATCCAGCAATTATACTACTAGGTATTTACCCAAAGAATACAAAAACACTAGTTCAAAGGCATATATACACTATTTTTTTTTTCTAACGATTTTATTTATTTATTTGACAGACAGAGATCACAAGTAGGCAGAGAGGCAGGCAGAGAGAGAGAGAGAGGAGGAAGCAGGCTCCCTGCCAAGCAGAGAGCCCGATGTGGGACTCGATCTCAGGACGCTGAGATCATGACCTGAGCCGAAGGTAGAGGCTTAACCCACTGAGCCACCCAGGCGCCCCTACAGTCCTATGTTTATAGTAACATTATTTATAATAGACAACCCATGAAATAGCCCAAGTGTCGATCAATAGATGAACGGATAAAGAAGATGTGGTGTATACACATACAATGGAATATTATTCAGCCATAAAAAAGAATGAAGTCCTGCCATTTGCAAAACATGGATGGATTTAGAGAGTATAATGCTTAGGGAAACAAGCCAGTTAGAGAGAATTACCATATTATTTCACTCGTGCACTGAGTTTAAGAAGCAAAACAAACACAAGAACAAAAAAGAGAGACAAACCAAAACAACAAATTCGTAACTAGAGAACAAAGAGATGGTTACCAGAGAGGAGATAAGGAGGGGGCAATGGCTGAAACAGGCGGAAGTGGATTGAGAGTGCACTTATCTTGATCAGCACTGAGTAGTATATGGAACCACTGAAGCACTATTTTATACACATGAAGTGAATGTAACACTGTAAAACACTTTTTTTTTTTTTTAACTATATAGCACATTATTAAGTCATTCAGCAATATATGACTAAGGTCTATAGATTAGACATTTGTATTATAAAAACGTTAATTTCCTGATTTTGTTAGTTATATTGTGGTTACATAAGAGAATAATCTTGTTTTTAAGGAAACACAAGTAATTAGGGGTAATGTATCCCCTTGCTGGTAATTTACACCCAAATAGTTTAGAAAATAATATATACAAAGAGTAATAAAGCAAACGTGATAAACATTCAGGGAATCTGAATAAAAATAAATGAGGACTGTTGGTATTATTCTCCCAATTTTTCTATAGGTCTGAAATTATTTCAGACTAAAAAGTTAAAAAAATTTATTCTTAAAGGAAAATGAAGAGAATTTTTTAAATTGTCCCTTTAGAAAGGACATTGGTTAAGAAAGTTTTTTCCCCATTTTTAAGGATAACAAACTAGATTAATTGATTAGGTAAGAAAAGTAAAAAGTGAAATGAAAACAGAGCTTATAATGAATTACTGTTTAAGAAGAATTAATTATGGTAGATGTCAAAAAACAAAGTCTAAAAAAAAAAGTCTAAAATATAAGTATAGCTTTTTTTTAATGTAGCAAACCACCAAGTGAAGACCTCATACCAAGCCTGAAATTCCTCTACTTTACAAATCACTCTAATTCCCACTCTAAATGTAAAAGTTAAGGTCCAGTAACATCACTTTTCTTATGAAATAAGAAGCATATTCAATAAACATGAAATAAGAGTTAGCCAATTGTAGATTCAGTCCTAGAACAGGCTGCCCAGGCTTCCCCCTGGCATACTATACTTCCACAACCGATACTACTGGGTACAAGAGTTTCTTCAAACCCATTTTGATGACAAGTATAAAATAAACCTTCAATAATGTGGTTAAAAAGAGACAGCTGACAGCATATGAATTCAAGGACAAGTCTAAATCCATTAACAGTGGCCTAAAATATAAATTTATGCTTATCTAAGAGCCCAAGAAGAAGCAGTGTTTTTGTTTTTTTTTTTTTTAATTTATTTTACCTCTGGACAGGGCTCCACATGGCAGTCTTTTATTGAACAATGGCCATCTTCTGCCCAGAAAGGACATGGTCGCTTCAGATTGACCTTGAGAGAAAGATTGGATAAACGTTAGCACACGTATGGCACAGTTCTTCAACACTCTCTAGGTGTTCCTGTGCTGGGCACCACTGACGTGGTGGTGGGAAGAAGAAAAAGCTTCCTACCCTGTGGCATCTATAGGGTTCAAAATTTGAAACTGCAGTTTTTCAGACACCCAGTTGTAATATTAATTTTAAAAAAGTAACTGTTATTAGTCCTCTGACACTTCAAAAAAGGAAGAAAGTCCAAGTACACTGCTCACCTGCAGACCGTGGGCAGCATTGTACTCTGATGTCTGTCAGCACCTTACCCGTTAGGGTTCTCCCGAGTGCCCGCCCGCCTCAGTGTACACTGAGCACTCCCTATCTGCACTGTGTAGGGTCTAGGGCAAAGAACAGATATAAAAAAGTACTTCACCCACCTGGAGTCTACTGGAGGGACTAGAAATTATATATATTTGTTTAATTACAAATTGTAGTAAGTGTTACAAAGGAACATCCAGGTTTTGTGATGGAAAATAATGGGGCTGGTGGATAGTGACTTTTTTGACTGCTTAATGTAAATGGGGATTTTGTTTGCTGTATCTTATTGTTTATATTTATGAAGATATGGAATTTTGTATATTAAGTTTATAGCCTGCTATCTTAATGCATTTTTTTATCATTTTTGTTCATTATTTGAGTTTTCTAGTATTCTTTTGTCATTTATAAATGGAGATAGTTTTACTTGTTCTTCAAAAATGTTTATGCCTAGGGCGCCTGGGTGGCTCAGTGGGTTAAAGCCTCTGCCTTTGGCTCAGGTCATGGTCTCAGGGTCCTGGGACTGAGCCCCACATCGGGCTCTCTGCTCAGCAGAGAGCCTGCTTCCTCCTCTCTCTCTGCCTGCCTCACTGCCTACTTGTGATCTCTGTCTGTCAAATAAATAAATAAAATCTTTAAAAAAAATGTTTATGCCTCTAGTTGCTCTCTCTTGTTTGGTATGCTAATTAATATCTCCAGCAATAAAGAACAGTGGGTACCCTTGGTCCCTCACCTAAGTGAGAATTCCTCGACTATTTCCCAACAAGCAAGATCGTGGCAATGCTAATGTTAGGATCATGTTAAGGAAGTATCTATCCATCATTCCTATTAAATTTTTTAAAAATTAGGAATGTGTGTTGAATTGTGTTGAGGACCCAAAAGCCTTGTTCTTGCATTCTTAGAATAAGATTAACTTGGTCAGGATATGTTTTTCTGTAATATGCTCAAAACTCCACATCATCTTTGATTTCACTTCTACTCTCACAGCATACATTCACCCCATCAGGTAAGTTTGTTGGTGTTACCTCTTACATACAATGTTCGTTTGTTTACTTTTCACCTCTTCCAACTCTACCACCCTATTCCAACCCCTATCACTTTCCATCTGGTCTCATGCAAAAACCTACATGGTTTCTCTATTTCCTATCTCACACCCGAGAGTCTGTTTTGTACAAATCCCCCCAAAGCTTATTATACTTACACTAAAATTCAACATCCTTACAAAAGATTTTCTCATCTGGCTCTTACTTTCCAACTCTCCATATCTCACTCACCTTGCTCCAGCCAGGCTGAACTTATTCCTCAAACACGGGCAACCTTTATGCCTGCACTCAAGACGTTTATACCTGTAGTTCTACTCTTCTTCCCTGGAATGTTCTCTCTCTGTATCTTGTCATGGCTTTCACGTTATGTAGGTCTTTACCCAAATGACACAGCACGAATACCTTCCTTTCCTGCTCATCTTCTTTAACAGTAAAGCTACCTAACTTCCCCACCCCATTAATTTATTCTGTCTCCTACTTTATTCTTCTCCATAGCATTAACCTTAACAACCATATGAAATTATATTTTACTGTTTATTGTTTGTCTTCCTAATCTGAATAAAAGCTTCATGAAGTCAGAGTCTTTGTGTTATTCACTATTGTATTGACAGCACTTAGAATAGCACCTACTGCGGGATGCCTGGGTGGCTCAGTAAGCTAAGCGCCTGCCTTCAGCTCAGGTCATGATCCCAGAGTCCTGGGATCAAGCCCTGCATCAGGCTCCCTGCTCAGCGGGGAACCTGCTTCTCCCTCTGCCTGCCACTTCCCCTGCTTGTGCTTTTTCTCTCTGACATACAAACAAAATCTTTAACAATAATAATAATGATAATAAAAATAGGAAAACTCTTTAAAAAAGAGCGCCTACTGCAAGGTAATTATTCAATAAATATTTGGTGAATAAAGAAATGGAACAAATAGTATAAGAAATTATAAATACCAACTCAGCAGCCAACTGAGCAGTTGACAGGGGTAGACTGTGGCTTCCACCTAGGTATCCTTGCTCAATCATAAGTATGTTTGCACATGTTTAAAATTAACCTATTCTCTTTGCCTTCCTTTTCTGCCACTAGTGTATGAAGAGTATACTGTCGGTGGTTAAATGTCCTTTTTGTTTAATTTGTAGGTTGGCAGAACTAGAAAAAGGAATAATCATCACCAGAATATCCTTGACTTGGAGACAAATGCATTAACCAGATCACTGCATTACCCTCCCTTGGGAAGTAAGTGGATATTCCCATTACATATGGAATAATTTCATTAAATTGATTAGAACGTTTTCTTAGAACACTGTTATGTTTGCCTATCCAACTTCCATTTTTTCCTCCTCCTGTAACCCCTGACATTCCTTTGAGAAACAATCACTCCCCCTTATATTTATGCACATAGGATTGTTAACCCAAGTGTCTTTCCCTCTTTTGGTCAATTAGACCAATTAGACACCTGTGTAAGTGTTTTTCCAGAAATTAGAGAGGAATTTCTTCCAGAAATTTGATATAGAGTGTTGCAAAAACATGGGAAATGGCTATTGCATTTCTTGCTAGGCACATGACGTAATAAAATTTTTTGTCACCTTCAAAAAATAAAAAAAGGGGCAATGGTTAATGGTGCCAAAATTTTGGTGGTGACATAAAAATAATGGCCATTAGTTCCTGCTCTAATTTTTTTTTTTATCCTCAGAAATATTTAAAGACTAAGATAACTATATAGAATCAGGATATAAAAGAAAATCACGCTCAATTTTTAAAATAAACTAAAAATGAATATCAAATTATAAACCCAATTGAATACTGAGAACAAGAGCAAAACAAAGCATAACAGCAGCTTTTAAAATATTGTTCTTCGATTTAAAATACTGCTTTTGAATATTGCTTATTGTTGCTACCTTTAAACTAGCATTGGTTATTCTGTAAAGGGCTAGAGCAGAGCGCTCAATTTAAGAACCAACCCCGCAGCATTACTACGAAGGCTGTTCTGCTAGTGCCCTCAGCCTGGTTCGGCAGCCCTTCCAGTGAGTTCCCCAGGAACCGCGTGCTGCTGTGATACTTACACTGCGAACAGCACTAACACAGGACAGGGCCACCAGCACAACACAGAGCCTGGGGAGGGGTCTAGATGGCAGAGCCTAAATTACAACGAAGGCTGACAGATAAGTCTGTGGCACTTTCAGGTTCTGTGAAAGTAGTCTCTGTCCCAAAACCAAAACTGAAAGAGAGGAATTTCCCAAACACAGGAAGAGGGTTCAGGTTCTTAGTGTTCAAAAAGACGATCAGGTTTCACTACAATACTTAATATATTCCAATGATTAAAAACAAAACAAAACACAGAGCGTTCTGAGAAGTCAAAATGGGTTTTCAAAAGGGTCATAAAAGTCACATCTGTAGAGAGCTTTGTAAAAATTTTTGCTATTAACGGAATCAAAAATTATAACTATACCTTGTAATAACGGAAGTAGTCTCGCTCTTGCAATTTTTTTATTTTGGGGAAGATTTTGAAGGTGTTAAAGTTATCGATGCTATCAATATCGCACAGGCAATCATCCAGGACTCCGGTTACCTGGGGGTGGGGAATATATACATATAAAATTTAAAGTATGTAAATTATAGATATTTCAACCTTAGCAAATCTGTACTATTGTATAAAAAGATAGTTTATTCATTTGAGGTAACTAGTCTTTGCTAAGATACATAACATTAAAGGGGTGCCTTGGTGGTTCAGTTGGTTAAGTCGATTAAGTCGTTTTAAGCCGGTTAAGCCTCTGCCTTCAGCTCTGGTAGAGATCCCAAGGTCCTGGATCAAGAGCCCTGCTCAATAGGGAGCCTGTTTTTCTCTCTCCCTCTGCCACTCGCCCATTCATTCCTTTCCTCTCTCAAATAAAATCCTTTTAAAAAAGATACATAACATTAAAGCAATCATTTACTTTTTACTGTGGCCAATTAGGTAAAGAACAACAGAAGGATCAGATATACCTATTCTGGAGAACTAAGCATTATTGTTTAGTGGCTAGAGAAATATATTGAATGCTCCCCCCCTTCCCCAAACATACATAAAATCCAAATGTAGTAGGAATGCTAAAGCAATTTCTTCCAAGACTAACCTAAAAGTCACAGACTGTAATAATCCTGCTGTAGTAACCCCATCTTTCTTTTCTACTGCCATTTATGGAACACTTATGTGATAGGCATAGTGCTAAGAACATTACATGTTACCTCGTTTATTCTTTAAATATTCTATGAAATAGGTATTATTATCCTCATTTTACACATAAGAAAATTAAGGCTTAGCATAGTTAAAATAATTTTTCCAAAGTAAAAATGAGACTTAGCCCCAAATAATCACACTTAAAAATGCATGCTTTATCCACTACTCAAAGTATACATTAACTGAACAGAAAATGATATTTACAAAACGAGTTCAAAATCCAAAATTTCCATAAAACATTCTTCAGCTAAATTTAAAAATGGGACTCACTGACATCCACATCTCAGATGAATCTTCAGGGAATCAGGCTGAGTGAAAAAAAGCCAACCTCAAAATGTTACATATTATGTGATTTCATTTATACAACATTTAAAAAAAATTTTTTTTTTAAGATTTTGTTTATTTATTTGACAGAGATCACAAGTAGGCAGAGAGGCAGGCAGAGAGAGAGAGAGGAGGAATCAGGCTCCCCGCTGAGCAGAGCCCGATGCGGAGCTCGATCCCAGAATCCTGAGCCGAAGGCAGAGGCTTTAACCCACTGAGCCACCCAGGCGCCCCTACAAAATTTTTTAAATGGAGAGAAGTTTATTGGTTACCAGGGCTTAAGGACTGGAGTAAGGATAGGAATTGGAGTCAGGGAGAGGGGTAGAAAGGACGGAAGAGTGGTTATAAAAGGGCAAGAAGAGAGGTGCCTGAGTAGCTCAGTCAGTTGAGCTTTTGACTCTTGGTTTCAGCTCAGGTCACGGTTTCAGGGTCATGAGACTGAGACTCGCAAAGGGCCCATGCTCAGTGGGCAGTCTGCTTGAGATTCTCTCTCCCTCCTCTGGCCCTCTCTAAAAAAAATTAAGTTTTTTAAAAAAGGGCAAGAGGAAGGGTTCTTGTGGTGACAAAATTGTTCAGTATCTTGACTTTGGTGGTGGGTACGGTGATAAAAGTGAACAGACATGAGGGAGACTAGGAGGGATCTGAGCGGGTGTGTCGTCAATGTCCTGGCGATAATACCACACTGTATGTTTGCCAAATGGTACCAGTGGGTGAAACTAGATACAGCGTGGGTGGCATTTCTTTGTATTATTTCTTACAACTGCATGGAACCCGCACTTACCTCGGTTAAAATTACAAAAAAAAAAAAAAAAAAAAAAGGGACCCAGGTTGTTAAAGATCATTCGTGTGATCCTTTAGAGGAATCTATGCACAGATGATCAGAAAATGGAAACCAGAAATTCCCAGTTGTGTCTTTCTCATGTTTTCCCCCTAGGAATGTAAATGTGTCCCCAAACTCCCTACAACATAAAGAGTCAGAGGTATATTATCTTTAAAGAACAAAGGATTGTTCACAACAATTTTGGCTCTAGAATTCCAGATGCTTTACTATCCTAGTTACTAAGATCCTGTCACTAACTCTATTTAATTGTATTCCATTTCTCTAGCTTACTATTTGTAAAACTTCAAATTCTAAGTAATTGTGGAGAGTGGGGGGAGTAGAAATACCAACTGACAACTTTCTAGGTTTTAAAAATACTTTATCCAGTGACTGATCTTTCTTACAAATATTTCTTAAATTGTTCCTTTTTAGTAAACCACCATATTTTTTAAAAAAATATTTTAATTGTGGTAGAGGCTGGGGTAAGGTATACAAGATTATCACGTACTTATTTCTAACTCTTAAATACTAAAACAAAAGCCTGTATTTCACCAAATTTTTAAAAACAGAAATAGGTGCCTGGGTGCCTCTTGGCTGAGCATCTGACTCTTGGTTTCAGCTCAGGTCATGATCTCAGGGTATGGGGATGGAGCCTCAGGCAGTCCCTGCAGTCTCTCTGCTCAGCAGGGAACCTGCTTCTCTCCCTCTCCCCACCCTCCACCCCTTCTCTTTCTAAAATAAATAATCTTTAAAAAAAATAGAAATAGAATACGGCTATTATCTTTTAAGAACCTTTCTAATTATAGCCATCTCCCTCCCCCTGGAGGTAGAATAACTTATTTTTGTTAATTACTTTTCCTTGCAATTTCATCACATATGATATATCCCTAAACAATATAGAGTTTTTTTTGTTTTTGAACTTTAATATTAATGACATGTTTTTGCTAATATTTTGACAGCTACCCACCATCATGAGTTTTATGGTCATTCATTTTCGCTGCTATAAATGTAGCATTATATCAAACTATCACGGTGTATTTATTCTATTGTTGACCTGTAAGGTCGGCAGATATCCATGCCATAATTCCAGAAGCCAGTGAATATGTTACAGTACATGGCAAAAGTGACTCTACATATGTTATTAAGATCTTGAGATGGTAGTTCATACTGGATTATTTAAGTTAATACTGGATTATTTAAGCAGACTCAATAATAAGATCCTTGTAAGAGGAAGACAGTGTCAGAGTCAGACTGGAGGGTGCTACATTACTGGCTTTTAAGACAATGGAAAAGGACACAGGCCAGGAACACAGCAGCCTCTAGAAGCCTGGAAAAGGGAAGGAATGATGATTCTCCCCTAGAGCCTCCAGGAGAAATGCAGCTTTGTTGATACCTTTATTTTATCCCCGTAAAACCCATTTTCAGACTTCTGGCCTATAGCATTACATGATCATAAATTTGTATTATTTTAAGCCACTAAATTTTTGGTAATTTGTTAGAGCAGCCACAGGAAACTAATGCAATCCATATTTAGGTTGTTTCCAGATTAAGTTAAAGAATAATGCTACACAAACACTTTTTTCTTTATCTCCCTATATATATTTATAAGAGTTTCTCCAGCTTATATGCTTACAAGTGAAATTACTATAGTTCATTTCCAAAATATGTATACCACTTTACAATCCTACCAACAGCAGACAGAAGTTACTGCTAAATCATATCTTTACCATTATTTGATATTTTTTAAAAAAGATTTTATTTGGGGCACCTGGGTGGCTCAGTGGGTTAAACCTCTGCTTTCAGCTCAGGTCAAGATCTCAGGGTCCTGGGATCTGAGTCCCGCATTGGGCTGTCTGCACAGCGGGGAGCCTGCTTCCCCCCTCTCTCTCTGCCTCTCTGCCTACTTGTGATCTCTGACTGTCAAATAAATAAAATCTTTTTTCTTAAAAGATTTTATTTATTATTTGACAGAGAGATAGAGAGCACAAGTAGACAGTGACAGGCAGAGGGAGAGGGAGAAGCAGGATCTCTGCTGAGCAGGGAGCCTGATGTGGGGCTTGATCCCAGGACTGCAGGATCAAGACCTGAGCCGAAGGCAGCTGCTTAACCAACTGAGCCACCCAGGCACCACCATTATTCGATATTTCAAAAATTTTTACCAATATAGTAAGCAGGAAAGGGTATCTGATTTTTTTACTAATGAAGTATAATGCTTTATGTTCCATAAGACATGTGTATTTCTCGTGTGAAATAGCTGTTTTTCATTTTTCTACTGTGTTGTCTTTTTCATATTAACATGCAGGAATCAATACACTTCCCGTATTCTGGTACATTCTTCTGGAACTCCAACCTGACATATTATATTAGACTGTGTCTCTTAAGCTCTCTTTAAAATTTACTATCCCATTATCTCTCTGAGCTTCCTTCTGAATAATTCATGCTTTTATTTTCCATTCATTCATTCATTCAACATATTTGAGAATCTACCTCACATAAGCCTTACACTGTTCTACCTGCTGGGAGAGCAAAAAGAGAAGAAAGAAAGAAAAAAAAAATCTGTGCCCTCCATGAGCTTACATGCTCATAGGAAAGAAAAAAAAAAAAAAAAAGAATGAGCCACATACAGAGTCTGTCAGATTAATAAAGTAACAGGAAAACCAGGGAATAGGCATTGCAGGACTGAGTGCTACTATTTTCAAAAGGAGAGTTACAAAAGGTCTCAGTAAAATTTTGGCAATGCTTGAAGGAGGAAAAGGAACAAGCCACACAATTTGGGAGAGTGGGGGAAAGCACTCCAGGCATTGGGAACACAAACTATAAATGCCCCGAGGCAGTCGGCTTGCCCAATGTTTCTGAGGAACAATAAGGGGGACTATGTAGTAGGTGAAAAGGAGAAATAGGAGACCATTATAAGACTTTGGCTTTAATGGAACCCGGGGTTTTCTCACACCAACCAATCTTCCAACTCTCCAACACCAACTGAGTGCCCAAATCAGTTTTGATACCACCTGGAGTCAGAGCAGACCTCACAGAATTAAGGGCTCAGATACACAGACTGTCCCCACCTTAGATATCAGTCCCAAGTTCCAAGCCACCTGTACTTCTGACTGACCAGCTATAAATTGGGGTTCCCA
Organism: Meles meles; assembly: GCF_922984935.1. Taxonomy (NCBI): domain Eukaryota; kingdom Metazoa; phylum Chordata; class Mammalia; order Carnivora; family Mustelidae; genus Meles; species Meles meles. Next base: position 6,769,567 of record NC_060078.1, read on the forward strand.
TGACTCTCTTCTCTGGTTCAGTAATTTGCAATGGCTCACAGGACCAGGGAAACGCTTATGTTTACTGTAAAGGATACAACCCAGGAAGTACCAAATAGAATAGATAGGGGCATAGGGCAAGGTATTAGGATGTGCACACAGACCTTCTCTGCCTCCAAACCACCCTCCCAGCAAGGGTCTATTCGCCCACCTGCAAATGCATCAATCTTATTTTAAGAGCTTCTACAGAGCTCCATCTCCAGCACCCCTCTCCCCATCCTAGTGGCCATGGGTGGGGCCCAAAGAGGAGAAACAAGCAAAGGATACGGGAAAGACTAGCCTGAAAGACAACACAAAATCAGAAAAGGACAGCATCCTGGAAGCCCAGAGAAAAGAAGTATTTCAAGGAGAGTAACTGATGAACCGTGGGGAAAAAACGGCTGTCTATAGGTAAAGCTAAGGTTTAAAAACTAACTATTGGCTTTAACAAGGAAGACACTATGGACCTTGACAAGAGCAGTTTCCGAGGAGCTGGAGTAGGTTAAATAGAGGACCAGAATGGAAGGAATAAGGATAATTCCTTTGAGGAGTTTTTTTAATAGAGAACAGAAAAATGGAGCAGAGCCAGGAGAGATGGGCAGGTTGAGAGGGAACTGTAAACTAGAATTAGCACCATGTTTTAGAATGACGGTAACAGTCCACCATAGAAGGAAAAACTAATGATCCAGGAGAGAAAGGGAAGAGTTGTTCAGCCATGTGCTTGAAAGAGGGAATGGGACCTAATGCAGAAGAGACAGGGATTGACCTTTGAAAAGAGTTTACAGTTGATCTATGATAATCCATTGGAAGTCACGACGTGTGGATACAAAAACTAATAGGTAAACACATATGGATTACACTGATGACTCCAAATTTGTTAGTGAAATATGGAGCTAAGAAAAGGGGAAGTGTTGGAGGATTAAGTAGAAAAAGACATAAAATGGTAGCAGGATTCAGTAATCCTTTCTTCTGCTGAATATAATCAGCTTTCTAATCCACCCATTGAGTTTTTAATTTCAACTCTAGAAATCACAGGTCTTTTTCCATAGTCTATATTTCTAGTACCTCATTCATGGTGCCTAGTGTTTGGTAATTTGGGCTATTAGCTGTTTATTCTCCTTGACACTGTATCTTCAAGAATTTTTTAGGGCCTGGGTTGAAAATAAATTCTTCCAGAGGAAATGAATATTTGCTTTTACCAGTAAACCAGCACTTCTGGGAGACAGATCCAATAAAATGAGATAATATGTACTGAGACACGTTGGAGATTAAGTACTATCTATAATATGCTCCAACATTGTATTAGAAAATACCACTGGAAACAAAAACCAAATGTATCCACTTTTGAGGATTGTTTCACAAAATGTTCCTTTGAATATGCACAAATCTTTAATTTTTGAACTATATGTATTCATTTGGACATGATAAAATGATACATATTCATTTGGATATAATAAAAGTAAGCATGCAATTATAAAACAGTAACACATGTAATTAGTAGATGAGAAAAACCTAAAGTGAAGTTTCCAGATTGATGACAAAGTATACAATTAACATAGGCTATAAAAAGAAAAAGATGAAAAAAGTCTCCTTTTAGAAAAATATCTAAATGTATACCCCCAAACTATCACCCAATCAGTCGCTAGAAGATAATTTTGCTAAAGACAATTTGGAAAATTTACTTTTTAGAAGATTTCCAGATTTCCATTAGTTCAGTGTTTTCTAAGCGGGGCTCACAAGGTAGTTCAGAGGATAACTGCGTTACAGTTACCTACAAACAAGTTGTAAGTAACCGGTTTAAAACTGCTGATCGCTGGGTCCCATCCAGAGCCACTAAATCAGCACAGGTGGCCCTGGGGCCAGAGAATCTGCATTTTTAACACGCTCGCCCATAACGAAACTGAAAGTCTGTCTGCCCCTTTGATTTTCACCAAATCACTCATTTAAAAAATACCCACACAAATATAATGTTCGGGCTTTCTGGGATTTAGTGCACGACCCCATAACGCCACGAGGAAAGTGTGTGAGCAAAGTCAGAAAAACATGTTTACACGGTTGCACTCACGGCTTCAGCTGTGCTCAGCCGGGAGCACCAACCGCTTCAAAAGGCATCTCCCCAGCGGTCGAGCCACCGAGACACTTCGCCTCGCAGCAGGGGCGACCAGGCACAGCCGCACCTGCTGCTGCAGGAAAGCACGAACGGGGCCCTCGGGGCGAAAGGCTCTGGCTTCCAACCCCGACCTCCAGAGCACTCCGTCCTGCAGGTGGCACAAGGTCCCTCGGCTGGCCCACTCTCCCCACGTCACCCGTCACCGACCGGCCGTGTCCGCGAGCTTCCCACGCGGGCCCCCCGGACGCCGCGGATCGGCTCAGCCGGCGAGAACTGGGACGGCAGAGCCGGGGCGCAGCAGGGGGCTCTCCAGCCCGAGAGCTCCCGGACGCGGGGTCTGGCGTCCCTCCCCTCCCGCGGCACTCCTGCGGGACGCGGGGACCCCCCCGGTGAGGGGCGGGCTTCCCAGTCCGCGCGTCCCTCCCACACAGCGGACGGCGTCCCCACTCCCGCCCGTGTCCCGCACACTCCCCGCAGCCCCACAAAGCAGAAGAAAAAGCGGAAACGCCTCCGGGAACCGTCACCGCCGCCCCTCATCCTGCCGCCGCCTCCACGAGCGTCGCCGTCCCGCACTCACCGCGAACGTCTCGCAGACGCCCCCCGGACGCCGCGGTTCGGGTCACGGCCCCCCGACCAGGCGGTCCCCAAAGCCCCTGCGGGGCCGGCCCGACCCTCCCCGCGCCCCCGCGGCGGCCCGCTCACCCCAGCGCCCGCGTCCGGCCCCGCGTCCCCACCCCGCCGGCCCTTGGCTCACCTGGGCCTCGACGACGCGCGGGAGGAAGCTCAGGGTGACCAGCAGCTGCACTGCGGCCGCCCCCCGCCCGGCGCCGGCTCGCCGGGCCCCCCGGCTCATGCTGACCTCTCCCCACAGCGCGGCCGGCCGGGCCCCTCGGGGCCGGGGAACGGTGGGAGGCCCGGGTGACGACCCAAGAGGACGGCTCCCGGCGGTTGAGAGGCTCCAGGGTCAGAGGTCCGCACGCCCGTCGGGACGCGGGGGACGCCCTCCCCGGGGCCGGGCAGCTGCGAGTGAGGCGGGAGAGCCAAGCGCCCCCACTTCATCTCCCAGGCTGCCCCGCCTCCGGCTTCCCCTTCGCCCCGGCCACGCCCCCCCCGAGCGCGGGGCCTTGTGGGAGTTGTGGTCCCTGCGCGGCCGCGAGCCCACCTCCTGCGGGGGGGCGGGGCCGGGGCGGGGCCTCCCCCACGGCGGCCAATGCGGCAGGACCACGCGAGCCTCCAAAACAAGAGGAGCCGCGGGCGGGGCTCCGCCCCCCTCGGCCTGTCTTCGCGCCGCGCCGCGCCCCCTCCCTGGCGGTGGCTCCTGGAATCCCGGCCGAGGGTCAGGCCGGCGTGGCCGGTCCCCGACGCCGCACAGCCGGGGGACTCCCGACGCGCCCCGCGGGGCCTTAGACTGCGAGCCGGAGCGCGCTCTCCGCCTCCCGCAGCGTCCGCGGCCTCCCGCGCCCGGCGGGGCCCCGCCAAGCACCGGCCGCTGGGCGAGGCGGTTTCGGCCCCTCTTCGGCTTCACGCCCCGCAGGCGTGGACGCCGCCCCCTCCTCGGACCGCTCCCACTCCCTGCGGAGGCAGACCGCGCGCGGAAGAAGGGGGTCAGAGTTGATCATAACGTGTGGGGGTGGGGACGAGCGCTCGGAAGACCTGGGAGGGCTGCGGCCTGGGTCGGCCCCCGCCTCCGAACCATCCCAGTTTCTCAGGGCGCTTGAGACGTACGGAGGTTCCTTAACCTCCGCGAGCCTCAGTCTGTTCTTCCGCGAATAATACCCGACCCGAACCCTGTTTTAGGATTGCCTAAGACTACGTAAAGGGCTTAGGATGGTGCTGGCACAAAGGAAGTTCAACGACAGCTGCTATTCGTTTTATTAATAGCCTGATTTCTAGAAAACTAGCAATACTCCGGCTTACACTATGTAGTGTGTATTAGATTTCCATTGCTTCTGTAACAAATGACCACACATTTAGTGGTGTAAACAAGACATATTTATTATCGTAGAGTTCTGAAAATCAAAAGTCCGAATTGGATCAGCAGGGCGCATCTTCTAAAGGCTTTAGGAGACAATATGTTTCCTTGCCTTCCCCAGCTTCTGGAAACCACCTGCGTTCCTTACAGCTCATAACTGAACACCACACTGTCACATCTTTACTCCCTCGGTTTCCATTGTTACATTCTTTCTCTAGCTGACCCTGACTCTACTGCTTCCCTCTCGTAAAGACCCTTGTGATTACACAGGGCCCACCCAGATAATCCAGGATAATCTACCCACCTAAAAATTATTTTTTTTAAATTTTCAGGAGAAAAATTTATTGGGTAGGTAGGTGGGCACCAGACCCCCAAATTCTTAATCACATCTGCAAAGTCCTTTTTGCATATAGGGTAACAAACTCACAGGTTTGGGGGATTAGGGTGTACACATGTTTGGGGGACATTGATCAGCCAACACAGTGTGTTATACCTTTCTGAGCCTTTCATAATTTGAGGGGCCCGTGCAAAATGAAAATTCAGGGTCCTGGTTTAAAAAATGGCAAGAATTTCAACCAGGGACAACAGAGCTTTCAACCAGGTGCAGGGCCCTTCTAAGCCACGTCAGTCCTCTTCCTCTTCAGCAGCTTGGAATTTTTGTTGGACTTGTCCAGCTACTTTTTCACGCTTCCTCTTTTCTTGGCCAAACCTCTATTTTCTATCCTCCCATTTTCTTTTGTCCCTTATATAAATGTGATCTCTTCCCATTCTGCTAAAGCTTTTCTCTTGTCCAATCCAATAGAGTTTTTTTTTTTTTCAAGATTCCTCATCTCTGCACCACATTTTATTTTATTGCTAACACATACTTTGTGGGATTATGTTATTAAAAAAATTCTGGGAATTTTTTGTTGTGGTTTAAAAAAAAGTTTAGAAAAAAAGGTTTAGATTATACATTTTCTTATTACAAAATCTCAGGTCCTTTAGTGGACCTTTCATCTCAGTTCCTCTAGTGCTTTTGAAATCAAGGGCAGCAACCACGGTCTGTAGTTAGAGTCCTTCTAGATTTGTTCCTGCAGAACAATTTGAGTGGTCAGTGGGAGGAAGGGGTCACAGAACTCCAGTGCAACCCAGGAAGTAACAAGCAAGTGAAATTAGAAAGTGCTGGTGTTTTGCATAAGATATGGTGCACCCAAATGCATACCTAATGACATCTACCAGATCTGTCTTACCGTTAATTGTTATGAGTGTTAGGAGGGCGGGTTGTTCCTTTGTGAACAGACTGCTCCATTTGTCCTCTCCCCCTGCCTCTTTGTGTACCTTTGCTTTCCCTAAAATCAACAACACTGAAGCCATCATTGTGCAAAGTACCAGTGATGTCATCCTTGCTTCCAGCAGAGTTCCACGATGACACTCTGAACTTTTCCACTTTGAACACTGTGGCTAGAAGTTGTGACAGAGGAAAGAAAGTGGCAACACTAATCCTTACTGGTTGAAAGAAAAACCAGCTCCTGCTAAACTTTTCAAGAAAAAATAGCAAATGACAAGAATGTAGAAGTGCTTATAGGAAGATTTCACTGTTCATGCTTCCCGGAAGGCAAGTTCATGAGGACAGCATTCAGGGGCACTAAACAGAGTCTTTCCCAGGGCACTGCCTTTGGGCCCGTCAATGCCAATTGCTTTTAGTCCTTTGTCCTTCCTATCAAAATTCAAATTCCTTCTAGAATTTAGCTTGGAGGGAGGGAACAAGTCCCTTGACTGACAACCCTAAAAGTCTACAGGGAATCAGCAAAATGTTACACAAATCAACAGTGTGTACTACTACCTTCAATTCTTAGTAAAAAGGGAAGGGGTGGGGGAGGCGCCTGGGTGGTTCAGTCAGTTGAGCTCCAACTCTTGATTTCGACTCAGATTATGATGTCAGGGTCATGAGATTAAGCCCTGCGTTGGCTCTGCACTGAATGTGGAGCCTTCAGATTCTCTCTCTCCCTTTCCCTCTGCCCCACCCCCCCACTGCTCATGCATGTGCTCGTTCTAAGTAAACAAATAAAATCGAAAGAAAGGAGAAAGAAAGAAAAAAATGGAAGAGATGCTGGTCAGACATGACCCTTCCCTTCAGGAAGACATGGTTGTAATTCAGATACTGGATACTGGCAGCTCAGAAAAAGCAACAATTTGCCTTTTGTAGTAATTTATGATTTGCCAGCCGCATCTGGATTGGACGGACCTAATTTTCTGGAACTAAGATATCTTAAAAGTGACATCATTTTGCAAACTGAAGAATTTATGGGCCTCCCAGATCTATTAATCTGAGAAGGGGCAGGGCCAACTATGAAGCTAATCCGTACAAGGCCCTTATTACAAACAATGAGAATTTGTCATTGATTTGGTTGGGACAGATTATGGGAGGGGGTTAGCCTGGAGGAACAATCTCAGTGTAGATGGTCATTCCACTAGGACTAGCCATGACTCTATTTCCCAAGATTCTTAATAGAGCCAAACAGAATCAGCCTATGTGTCCCGAGGATGACCCGTGTGGTTTAGGTTTTAAATGAATAGGGTCAAAATGTGCTTAAGGTTAATCTTACTCGTTTTTGAAATATAGATACACTGACAGCACGCACAAAACCAAACTAATATTTGTTGCAGTATCTCTCCATTTAGCTCTCAAATACAAATGACTCCCTATCCCTTTTATCCCTTTTTCCCCTCCCCTCCTTTGTACTCCATACCCCTCCCTTCTCTGAGAGGATGGCCCATCTCATCTGGTAATCTGGAGTGAGTTTTCTAGAGCCCTATTGCTGTTCCCACCCGTGACACTCATTTAGCACTAACAATCTGCTATTCTATATCAAGAGTTAGCTTTTGCTGTGTATCATATATTATAGACATCTAGACGGTAAAGTTTCAGAAGACTCTGTCTTCTTGTACTATATTCTCTCTAGTGGCTATCTCAGTTCCCATGAACAATAGTTGATGAATATTTGTCTGTTGGTTACTATTTCTTACAATCTTGATTTCTCTTAGAAGGTATCTGTCTCAGAACCAATCCTGGATTGGGTACCCCTGAACGTTTCCTGTGGACAGCTGGGAAATAGGGTCATTGGGCAGGAACATTCCTGGAGAAGGCAGTAAGAAGCTGACAGTCTTTCATTAAGGCGAGGGATTCCAGTTCCTTAAGCAGAGGTGTATTTGGGAACTATCAAAAAGACTGAGGACAGTAACAGACTTGTCAGAGGGTTGGTTGAAACCCACTCCCGGAAATTCATTACTTTAAGCATTTTGTTTTTTTCTCAAACACTATTTGAAACGTCTACACCCAAGGTTGTTGAAACAATGGTGTGAGAATGGTCTTGAGCAGATTACTATAACGCTTAAGAGACTTTGCACTGGGTCTTTAGGTTTCCAAGATACCATCAAATGTATTGTGTTTTTTTTTGATGATTTTTTTGGCTTGGTGAATTCGTGATTTCTAGTGAAGGAAATCATTGATGTGTGGTTCCAAATGAAAGTCAAGGTAATGGGGTGGAAATTTAATAACATCAGTAATTTTCACTCCTGATAGCAAGCTGAATTGTGATTAAAGACCTGCTGAGTAGAGGCAATCTGTTGTGTTTAAACAAGTGTTTTTGCAGATAGTACTGCTGTGTTAACAACCTGCCAATGGCAATTTTTTAAAAAGTGGATTTCCACCTGTAACTTAGTTATAAAGGGAATTTTGGCTTGGTGATAAGATTTCTTGGATTTTACTGAGGACATCTTTTCTCTTGTTCTTTTGACAAGGGATAGCGACTAAAAGTAATCAAAATGAAAGACCTTGGCTGACCTGTGGCTTGCTATATAAAGCATTCACTGTTTTTCTTTAATATTTACTCAGCTGTGACATGCTCAAGTATTTTCACTTAACAGCATTAAAGCCGATAAACTTGAGCACGTTAGAATTATTTCCATTTCTAAAGGAGTTTACCCGGAGATATATGCAGTTTGCACAAAACTTTCTTTTACGTAACAAACACATGGCATTATGTTAGAAGTTAATATATAGTGTGATCACAGGGGACATCTATTAATGTAATAACTGGGAAAATGAGAACCATTATTTTGCCAATTTCACTCTCCCACCTAATGTCCATAATGCAAAAGACTTCACATAATCCCAAAGTTCTATGCCACTGGCCTACACATTGGGACTGTCTGACTTTGGTCCAGCTCTCACTACAGTCCACTCTCCATATGATCCAGGGCACAGCGCATGAGGGCGACCACCGCAGATGTTCTTACAATGTGAAGATGAACATTACGGGAAGTAGAGAGGGCCAAGGTCATGGACAGAGTGAGGGCAGGGAGGCAAAGGCAGGGAAGGTCGTTGGTAGCCCTCAGTGACTGCTGGAGGTATTTCTGTGTTGGCCCCAACTGAGTTCTTCCGTCCTGTCAGTGCGTTCCCATGCAGTCACTGGAATCTCAAGAAGTTTCGTTTTTTCCAGATCCAGTTGTTTTTTCCCGATTCAGTCTCATATGTATATTGAATCCAGCCAGTTGCCTCGTCCTTGCTCGGTGCTGCTGCTTGTTTTCCAAAGCTCACATTCACGCTTGCTCCCCAACTGCTGCCCTACGGTCTCCTCTTCCCCATTCCCTCCAGCCCTAGAGTCTGGTTTTTATTGTGTAGGCTCCCTACCTCTTGTGCTTTGTCTTCTCTCACTGGCCAACATCTTGATTCAGATTTGGATTCCATTTGGCCTTAATATACTTGCTGGCTTCCATTTTATGTTATTTTCTTTCTTCTGTTTAGGAACTTCTGATGATCTCTCATAGACACAGACTTTAAGGATTTTCTCCTTCTACTTGAACAGGATGTCCATTTTGCATTTAGAATCTTACATAAAACCTCATGCTCTTCTCTGGAAAAAAAAAATAAAAGAGGAGCATAGCATATACTCCTCAAGACACTAAAAGTGCCTTTTACATAATTCCTCTTAGGGCTGGAATCCCAGTGGGATTCTCATTGTCGGTGACTATCCACAGTCCCCCACAGAAGCAGGATGACCCACCGCATTGTATAACATCCTTGGGATTCTTCTAGTCCCCCAAGAATGAAATGGGTCATTTATGCCTCTCCTTTCTTCCATGATCCCAAGGACTCAGTATATTGCTATATAATAAAATCAAAGGGGATACCTGGGTGGCTCAGTTAGTTAAGCATCTGACTCTTGATTTCAGCTCAGGTCATGATCTCAGGGTCCTGGAATGGAGCCTCCAATTGCACTCTGTGCTCAACATGGAGTCTGCTTGGGGTTCTCTCTCCCTCTCCCTCTGCCCTCCCAATAAATAAATAAATCTTTAAAAAAATAAAATCAATTACAATTTCTTAGAAAATACTACCAATTTTTATGAGGCTGCAATTTCCACTGGGTTATAAAACAGTCAGAAAACACAGAGAAAATATTCAGTTATTTAAAAAATAACTTTAAAGATAACTTTACAATTACTTGAGACAATCTTTTCCCCAATTTTCAGGTTCTGTTTTTAAAATGTCTTAAAATCTCATGCTCCTAGTCTGTGGTGCTTTTTTCCAGACATCTCTGGGTTTATCATACCACTAAATTAGCGTGATTCTTCACTGTACAAAATTATTTATCAAAGAAGTCCTCTTTTCAAATGACTTCATTGTACTATTTTAATTGCCATGTATAGAAATTTACTAATTTTTCAAGAATGGCTCTAAGGTTTTTAATGACAAGAGAACACTTTGGAAATGAGAGGTTCCACTTCTTTAAAACCTATGTTTGTATCTGAAAGGTTTGTGGAATTATTTTTTAATAGAGTAATTTTAGGTTCACAACACAATGGAGTGGAAAGTGCAGTTCCCCTCTACCCCTCCCATAACCTGTGTGGCCTCCCGAATAATCAACATCCCCCACTAGAATGGTGTATTTGTTATAATCAGTGAACCAACACTGATACATCATTAACACCCAAAGCCCATAGTTGATATTAGGGTTTGTTTTTTGTGTGTTATACATCTGATGAGTTTTGACAAATGTGTAATGACATGTATCCACCCTTGTCCTATCAGATGGAAGTTTCACTGCCTTAAAAATCCTGTGCTCTATTTGTGTCTCCTTCCTCAGTGAAATCACCTTTTCATTAACTTTCCTGCCCCGAGGTTCATGTCATAAATGGGAAAATCTGTATCAGTCGGAATTAATTCTAACTATGTAGAATAAAACAAAGCAAAACATCAAAGAAGGCCGGGGTAGTGATTCTCATATCAAATAAATTGGATTTTAAACTAAAGACTGTAGTCAGAGATAAAGAAGGACACCACATAATTCTTAAAGGGACTATCCACTAAGACGATCTAACAATTGTAAATATCTATGCCCCCAATATGGGAGCAGCCAATTACGTAAGAAAACTATTAATCAAGATAAAGAGTCATATTGATATGAATACACTAATAGTAAGAGATCTTAACATGCCTCTCTCAGTAATAGACAGATCATTCAAGCAGAAAATCAATAAAGCAACAAGAGCATTGAATGACACATTGGACCAGATGGACCTCATAGATATATACAGAACATTCCACCCTAAAACAACAGAATACTCATTCTTCTCAAGTGCACATGGAACCTTCTCCAGAATAGACCACATACTGGGTCACAAAGCAGGACTCAACCGATACCAAAAGACTGACATTATTCCCTGCATATTCTCCGATCACAATGCTTTGAAACTGGAGCTCAAAACTGAAAAGTTTGGAAGGAGCTCAAACACCAGGAAGCTAAAGACCACCTTGCTTAAGAATGCTTGGATCAACCAGGAGATCAAAGAAGAACTTAAACAATTCATGGAAACAAATGAGAATGAAGACACTTTGGTCCAAAACCTGTGGGATACAGCAAAGGTGGTTCTAAGGGGGAAATACATAGCCATCCAAGCCTCCCTGAAAAAAATTGAAAAGTCCAGAATACACCAGCTGTCTCTACACCTTAAAGAGCTGGAGAATCAACAACAAATCAAACCAACTCCACACATAAGGGAAATAATCAAGATTAGAGCAGAGATCAATGAGGTAGAAACCAGAGATACAGTAGAACGTATCAATGAAACTAGAAGCTGGTTTTTTGAAAGAATCAATAAGATCGATAAACCATTGGCCACACTAATCCAAAAGAAAAGAGAGAAAGCCCAAATTAATAAAATTATGAATGAAAAGGGAGAGATCACAACTAACACCAAGGAAGTATAAACAATCATCTGAAGTTATTATCAATAGTTTTATGCCAATAAGCTAAGCAACCTAGATGAAATGGATGCATTCCTGGAAAACTATAAGCTCCCAAAATTGAAGCAGGAAGCAATTGACAACCTGAATAGACCGATATGTAGTAACAAGATTGAAGCAGTGATCAAAAACCTCCCCAAAAACAAGAGCCCAGGACCTGACGGATTCCCTGGGGAGTACTACCAAACTTTCAAGGAAGAAATAACACCTATTTTCTGAAGCTGTATCAAAATATGGAAGCAGAAGGAAAACTTCCAGACTCTTTTTATGAAGCCAGCATTACCCTGATCCCCCAAACAGGCAAAGACCCTACCAAAAAGAATTTCAGACCAATATCATTGATGAATATGGATGCTAAGATTCTCAACAAGATCCTAGCAAACAGGATTCAGCAGCACATTAAAAAGATTATCCACCATGACCAGATGGGATTCATCCCTGGGTTACAAGGATGGTTCAACATTAGCAAATCAATCAATGTGATAGAACAAATCAATAAGAGAACTGAGAAAAACCACATGGTTTTCTCAATTGCTGCAGAAAAAGCATTTGACAAAATCCAGCATCCATTCCTGATTAAAACGCTTCAAAGTATGGGGATAGAGGGAACATTCCTGAACTTCATAAAATCTATCTATGAAAGACCCACAGCAAATATCGTTAATAGGAAAATGCTTGCAGCCTTCCCGTTGACATCAGGAACATGACAACGATGCCCACGCTCACCACTCTTGTTCAACATAGTATTAGAAGTCCTAGCAACAGCAACCAGAAAGCAAAGAGAAATAAATGGTATCCAAATTGGCAGTGAAGAAGTCAAACTCTCTCTCTTTGCTGATGACATGATTCTTTATATGGAAAACCCAAAGGACTCCACCCCCAAACTACTAGAACTCATACAGCAATTCAGTAACGTGGCAGGATACAAAGTCAATGTACAGAAATCAGTGGCTTTCTTATACACTAACAATGAAAATACAGAAAGGGAAATTAGAGAATTGATTCCATTTAATAGCACCAAGAACCATAAGATACCTGGGAATAAACCTAACCAAAGAAGTAAAGTATCTGTACTCAAGGAACTACAGAACACTCATGAAAGAAATTGAAGAAGACACAAAAAGATGGAAGACTGTTCCATGCTCTTGGATTGGGCTCAGTGGTTTGGGCCTCTGCCTTCGGCTCGGGTCATGGTCTCGGGGTCCTGGGATCGAGTCCCACATCGGGCTCTCTGCTCCGCGGGGAGCCTGCTTCCCTCTCACTTTCTCTGCCTGCCTCTTTGCCTACTTGTGATCTCTCTGTCAAATAAATAAATAAAACCTTTAAAAAAATAAAAAATAAACATTGTTAAAATGTCTGTACTGCCTAGAACAATCTATACTTTTAATGCCATTCCGATCAAAATTCCACCAGTATTTTTCTTTCTTTTTTTTAAAAAATATTTTATTTATTTATTTGACACACAGAGATCACAAGTAGGCAGAGAGGCAGGCAGAGAGAGAGGGAGCAAGCAGGTTCCCTGCTGAGCTGAGAGCCTGATGTGGGCTCCATCCCAGGGTCCTGGGATCATGACCTGAGCTGAAGGCAGAGACTTTAACCCACTGAGCCACTCAGGCGCCCCCCCACCGGTATTTTTCAAAGAGCTGGAGCAAATAATCCTAAAAGTTGTATGGAATCAGAAGAGACCCAGAATTGCTAAGGAAATGTTGAAAAACAAAAACAAAACTGGCGGCATCACGTTACCCAATTTCAAGCTTTACTACAAAGCTGTAATCACCAAGACAGCATGGTACTGGCATAAAAACAGACACACAGACCAGTGGAACAGAGTAGAGAGCCCAGATATGGACCCTCAACTCTATGGTCAAATAATCTTTGACAAAACAGGAAAAAATATACGGTGGAAAAAAGACAGTCTCTTCAATAAATGGTGCTGGGAAAACTGGACAACTATGTGTAGAAGAATGAAACTTGACCATTCTCTTACACCGTACACAAAGATAAACTCGAAATGAATAAAAGACCTCAATGTGAGACAGGAATCCATCAGAATCCTAGAGGAGAACATAGGCAGTAACCTCTTCGATATCAGCCACAGCAACTTCTTTCAAGATATATCTCCAAAGGCCAAGGAAACAAAAGCGAAAATGAACTTTTGGGACTTCATCAAGATCAAAAGCAAAACATCAAATTCAACTAAGCTCAAATAAGGTTTCTCTTCACTCTACATGATGTGATTTCAAGAGGGAAAAAAATGTGTAGTGGTGTCCAGTTATCTTACTAAACGTTAATGATCATCAGTTCAATCTTCTGACCACAATTATGACACAGGAGGGTGGGATTTTTGAATGTAGCCATACGGATATCTTGTATTAAGGCAGAGACAAAAGAAGTGTCTATAGCACTGTCAAGGTTATGGAAGAAATTGAAGGTATAGGGCACCTGGGCAGCTCATTCAGTTAGGCATCTGCCTTCAGCTTAGGTCATGATCCCAGAGTCCCAGGATGGAGTCCCACATGGGGCTAGTTCCTACTTGGTGAGGAGTCTGCTTCTCCCTCTACCACTGCCTGTCCCTCCCCCTGCTTGTGGAGACACACACACACACACACACACACACACACTCTCTCTCTCTCTTCTCCCTCTCTCATTTTCAAATAAGTAAAATCTTTAAAAAAAGAAAGAAAGAAAATGAAGATAGCCTTCCTTTGAGATAGCACCTTACAGCTCAGACTCTGTATAACCTTGTGTACACTCACCTATGAAAGGACTAGCACTTCATACCAGGATTAGCTGAGGATTCTCTGCACCTCCCCCTACTCCACAATATATGTATGCCATCTGCACATCTCATTTTGTGTCTATGTAAAAAAGCCCAATTCTGATTTATGTTTTTTGAGTAACAACTAGAAAATCTCTTGACTGTTCCAAAAATAATTTTTTTAAAGATTTTATTTATTTATTTGACAGAGAGAGATCACAAGTAGGCAGAGAGGCAGGCAGAGAGAGAGAGAGGGAAGCAGGCTCCCTGCTGAGCAGAGAGCCGGATGCGAGACTCGATCCCAGGACCCTGAGATCATGACCTGAGCCGAAGGCAGTGGCTTAACACACTGAGCCACCCAGGTGCCCCCCAAAAAGTAATTTTCAATAGAAAGCTACTAATGTGTTTTTGTTGATGAATTTCTATGACATAGAGGAATAAAGTAGTCACTTCCGTGGTGGTGGAGCTAAAGACAGGCCACTGCTCAGCAGGTGGGTGGGTGGGGGGTTATAAGGGAACATAAGCATCAAATGAATGATGAGACCAGGTGATTTTTCAGAGTTTTTCAATCCTGACTTTCAGTGATTCCACCTAAAAAACTGAGCACTCTACTTGGACCTTTTATTTTCAACCAATGATCAAACAAAAAGCCTTTTCCTAACATTGTTTAAACATTTAGAATTATCCTTTCCAATTTGCAGTATGAGCATCAGTATCCTCAATTCAGGAAATGGTCCATTATCCCGTGTTCCCACATTTAATAACTTGAACTGGAAAGTAGCTATAGATTGCAAATTGAATGACTGGAGCAATCAATAGCCATATATTACCAACTTTTGAAATAGACTAGACTACACATACTAATGCCCAGGAAACAGGAATGTAACACACTTTGAGAAAAATGATTAGATAAAAAGAACTAATTATTGTGGGGTTATTTTAATAGAGTTGATTGTTAAGAAAAACACTGGCCAATAACAGTGTCAGAAAGAATTATTTGGGAGAAAAGCCACTGGGCTGTCTTGCAATATTAGTGCACCATTGTCTCACTGTTCATGGTGACATCATTAGCAATGTGCAGACTTTTCAGATTATAAAGATACTGTTTTCATCCCAGGGTCAGTACCTCTACCATGCCTATTTTTGTATTTAAAAAAGAAGTATGTTAACCAGAAATTTTATTTCATTTCCAAAAAGCATATAGAAACCAAAGTATAGCCATGTCTCCCACCCCTCACCTACCCACTGACCTGCATCGGCCTTTTCTCCTGTGCCTCCACCCTCACACCCAGCTCAGGTCCTGATCCTGGGCCCTGGACTGAGACTCATGACAGGCTCCTTGCTCAGAGGGAAGCCTGCTTCTCCCTGTCCCTATGCTCGCTGCTCCCCCTGCTTGCACTCTCTCTCTCTCTCTGTCAGATAAATCAGATTAAAGAGAGGGAGAGAGAGACAGAGACAGAGACAGAGAGAGAACACTCCAACTCTTGATTCATCTCAGGTCGTGATCTCTGCACTCAGCGGGGAACCTGCTTGAGATTCTCTCTCTCCCTCTCCCTTTGCCCCCCCCACGCTCCCCCCACTCATGAACACACCCTCTCTGTTTCTCAAATGAATAAATGAATCTTGAAGTACGGCCTTCTCTTTTGTTATTTACTCTCACTCCCTTGCGATTTCTTGCCGGCATTGTGAGTGCTGTTGTATATTAGCGGCTCCCAAATCACTATCTCTAGTTCAGACCTCTGCATTCAGTTGCAGACACATGTCCATCTGTGCCTGGGACACATTTGCTTTGATGTCTAACAAGCATCCTGCTCTAATATATTCTTCTTGATGCCTTCCCCATGTCAAGAAATGGTGGCTCCCTACTTCTAGGGAGTCAGCCCCAAGTTCTTGATGCTGTATTGTCCTTTCTCTTTCTTTCTTTCTCACCCCAGTCTGGTCCATTAGCAAATCCTGGTGCTCTTTCCTGGAAGTCCATCGAGAATCTGATCCCTTCTCACCATTCCCACCGCCGCCTCCCTAGATCAAGCCGCCATCATTCCTCATGCAGATTATGGCAAAAGCCTCCTAACTTGTCCTCCTGCTTCTTTCCTTATTTGCCTTTAACTTTTTCTCAAACACACACTGTAGCATTCTTGTTAAAAACATACATCAGGTCATGCCATTCCTGTGTCTGTAACCCTGCAAAGCCTCCCTTCTTGTTCCTCATAAAAAGCCCGAGTATTTACAGTGACCTCATGTGATCTGACCCTCATGATTCTCTAACCTCATCTCTATTTACTTTCTTCTCAACACGTTCATCTTCAGCCAGATCTGCCTTTGTTGTTCTCCAGACGCACTGAGAAAGCTTCCACCAGCTTTGCGACTCCTGTTCTCTGGCAAACTCTCCTTCAAACTCTCCTACCAAAGACCTACGAGGCCTTCTCCTCCTCCTTCTTCAGATACACACTCAAAATTCAATTTCTCGGGGCCCTTCCATGCCTAGAATTGTGATTCCCCCAGCCTGATACTTTCTCTCTTTCCTCCTTTAGTTTCTCCTCGGCACTACTTGCAAATACTACCCATTTTACTTCTCTTGTTTATTTCCTTTCTTTTCAACTAAAAAAGCAAGATTCCTCTGCAAACAGAACAGCACCTGACATGTAGTAATCACTCAGTAACCATTTGTTGAACAGACAAGTTAGCAGTGTAGACTTTATGCCAAGAGCTTTCTAGCCCATAATACAGATATGTCCTACAATCCTCATTTACAAAAAATAAACTTGTGAGCTGTTAGGATAAACCAATTGCCTTGGCCAAGGATGGGAGTAGGGTTCCTGTTTAGAACAGATAAAACAGTGCATGGGAAAAAATGGTGGTAGTCACCCCTGAATGATTTTTCTGGTGCTCCAGGTCATGGGAGAGTACTGAGGGAAATTACTCTCCAAGATAGTTGTACTACTGCTGGTTCAAATTCAGGAGGTAAGATGACATAAGTATAATAAACCCAACGTTGTATATAATCTGCTGTTTAACACATGACGAATGAGTCCCTACTTCACTTCTCCTGGTTCTCTCTGAATGGGGACTCATGTGTGGGCACACAAATGGAGTCAGGCAGAAAAGGTCAAGTTGCAAAAGTCCAACTGATCATGAAGCATCGTGCCTTTTGCCAAAGTCACCCAGCCAGGGGATGGTTTTTAGACAGTGCAGAGTTGATCCAGACACAAATGTTTCCAGTTCTAATCTTCCTTTTCACCCTTTAGCAAACAGGAAAACATTTCCTGTAGTAATACTTACCTTTTCCAGTGTTGTGTCATAGCGCAAAATTCACAGATATCTACCTGAACACGTTTAAGCAAGAAAGACTATATTACAAGGACATAGGAGGGACCCATAGACCACAAGAGCAAGGAAGAGGCTAGGCTATGAGAATAGAATGGAATTAGGGACCCCCAATTCCTGGGGAATCTCAGTGTTTCTCATCTCTTTGCCCTTTCCTGGCTGTCAACTTGTCTTTTTCACCACACACCAGCTTTCTCTGCTTCTCATTGCATAGACGCAAACCATGGCAGGAACCCTTTCTCTAAGATTTACTTCTCGTCCTCTCTACAATAAGATTATGATCTCTTGGTCCCAATTCCAAGTTTCCAAAAACTGCCTGAGCGTGGTACCCAGTTCTGAATCACTGTATTTGTATGAACATAGATACTTTTATTTGGACGGGGTGGATGACCATAGACAGTTGCCAGAACATCTGGGAATGGTTTGGGCGCAGACTAGTCAGGGCCACCCAGCAGACATCCACTCTATTTAAAAAGGCTTCATGTACATTCATGATAAAAATGTTCTATTTGTAATACTACCTTTTCTTCTACCTCTCAGGTCAGGGTTAGTCTGACTTCTCAAAGAAGGCAGTAAGTATTTTACAGTAAGATTGGGGCAACCCCTAACGAAGTCAAATTGGGGAGAGTGGGATTGTCAAAAGAAGGAGAAAACTTTAAGCTCACTGACTGAAGGACCATGCCTGACTAGTTCACCACTGAATCCACGCTCCTAGTGTCAGCCTTGGAATAGGACTCTGTGAATGTTAGCTGTTACTATTACAGTAAGAACTCAACAAAACTGGGGCGCCTGGGTGGCTCAGTGGGTTAAGCCTCTGCCTTCGACTCAGGTCATGATCTCAGGGTCCTGGAATCAAGCCCCGCACGATCTCTCTCTCTCTCTCTCTCTGTCAAATAAATAAAATAAAATAGAAAAAGAACTCAACAAAACTCATTGAATGCTGTGGCTATGGAGGGGGAAAAAAGTTATAAGAGTGTCCCCAATAAAAGCCTCTGATGGCACAAATATTTCCATTTCTCTGACCTCATTATAGAACCAGGATATGTGGTAGAGGTAGCAACTGACAGTAGCCAGGAGGATTTCACAGTATTAGGGCTCATTGCAACAGAACAAGATAAAGTAAACAAATGAATACCTAGATCAAGAGGATCCATATGACATAAGCCAACAATCCTAAATGGACTTGGCAACCAACCTGTCCCTTACATCCATTAAATCAGTCCATCCAAAGATGGCCATCGTGTCAGTGTCTCTAATTCTTTCAACCTGTGTCTGTAGTCTGGGATAGGATTTTCATCCTTGGTAATCTTGTATACATCCTTATCACAACAAACAGACATCTGCAAGGAAGATCGGATATCACTGGTGGTGACTCTTGGCTTAATTTCTCTCTCCTGTTTGACACATTCACAGAAATGGTAACAAAAACAACATGCTCTTGTTTTACTTGGGGGAGAACAGGAGCTCCTCCCAGGAATGAGCTCTCTGCATGGATCGCTGCTCTGTCACCAGGACTCCTTTCTTCCCTCCAGAGGAAAGATTAAGTAGCCTCTCTTAAACCAAGAATGGAGAAAGCTCACATCAGCAAAAAAAGACAAAACAAAACAAGGTCTTATACTGCGAGGAAGAGGAAGTCGACCTGTACTTTATACTGGGAAGAAGTTATTCCAAACAATAGACTGCCAACCAAGGAAAATAAACTATTAAAAGGGCTAGTGAACTGAGAGCTGATTGTTGAGTAGAAAACAAAGGAAATTTGTGCTTTCCCCTTGGGCAGTTGTAGATAGTATCACTCTGATTAGGAGGCTGCAGGATGAAGTCTTGCAACCTCAGGGTATCCATATAATCAAGACCCTCAAATCCAGCTCAAGTGCTGTCACCTGCTCCTGGTAGCTAATAAACTCAAAAGCTCTCTTGAAGGAAAACAACTCCAATACAGGGGCTCCGGATTCCCGCAGGCTCACCTAGTAAATGGGAACTCACCATTTTGGAAAAAATCACCAAACATACGTGAATCATTGGCTATCGGTAAAAGTCAGCAGAAACAACAACGAGCAGATTTATGCCTCAAGACTCGTAGTATGGGAAGGATCAAATTCTGAATGTAAAATACCTACATAAGACATGGTTTCAGTATAATCAAATTAAAGGAAGACCCAACTTTAAACATAAATGAAGAGTAGGGGATGATTGAAACTAATACAAAAACAATAACAAAAAAAAGTTTAAAAATGCAAAATGTAAGTGTTGTAGATTCTTTTTCCCTAGAAGAGGGGTTTATTAGGCCATAGTACAAAGCTCCTCGAGAAGGAGGGGGACCCGAGGGGCCGCTGATTTGTAGGTTAAATCTAGACTTTTATTTATTTATTTATTTATTTATTTATTTATTTATTTGACAGAGAGAGAGATCACAAGTAGGCAGAGAGGCAGGCAGAGAGAGAGAGAGAGAGAGAGAGAGAGGGAAGCAGGCTCCCTGCTGAGCAGAGAGCCCGATGCGGGGCTCGATCGCAGGACCCAGAGATCATGACCTGAGCCGAAAGCAGCGGCTTAATCCACTGAGCCACCCAGGTGCCCCAAATCTAGACATTTTTATGGGCTTTTTGGTGTGGGATGTTTTAATATGATTAACCCTCCCTGTGCCAGTCACATAATCAGGTTTTTGCCTACACGCTCAGCTGTCTATCAGATAGTCGGTTGTTCACATGGGACACGGTGGAAGTTCTTAGCTTCGGGGATCAAAGGGCGTGGCCGCCATGGCTCTGACATGTGCCTGCCAGCTTTGGGCCACCAGATGAAGCTCCTTGTTTAAATGTCCCACTGACTGTGGAGCTGGCCCAGGACCTGGGTTAGGACATCCAAGGCCATTCCCTTCCTGTCACATAAAACTTGCAACGTCCTCTCAGTAGGAAGACTTAAAGCTCGGGCACTTGGTAAAACCTAGAGTCACAGAATGGGGTCTTTTTGCTTTGAAGGGTGGTTTTCCATTTGGACCGGGGCCCCTGTCTCTGCCTGCCTTTCTTCCAATGTCCTCCATCATAAGCAGGGATCTTTCATGCTCACACTAGATTAAACAGTAAACTAGACACAAGTGAGAGATTTAGTTAACTGGAAGATAATTCTGAAAAAGTACCCAGATTTCAGCATAGAAACTGAAAGATGGAGAATCTGAAAAAGAGGGTTAAGAGACATGAACTCTACCCTGAGGAGTTCCACAAATACTGAACTGAAAATGTCAAGAGAAGAGAAAAGAGAAAATGAAAGAAATGGAATATTCAAGTAGATAGTGACCAAGAATTTTCTAGAAATGATTAAATATGCCTATCCACAGGTTTAAGAACTTCAGGGAATCCCAAGATAAATAAAAAGAAACTCACATGCACATGCTTTGTGGTGAAATTGCAGAATAGGAAATGAGAAAAAAAAGTCTTAAAGCAATCATGGAGAAAAGGTGGATCACTTCTGAAGGAATAACAGGAATTAGATTAGGCCGCAGACTTCTGGAAGCAGCAGTGTGAGAACAGAGAGTACAATAAACAACTTCAAAGTCTGAGAGAAGTAGGTGGCAACCTAGAATTATGTATCATCAAGTCTATCTTCCAAAAATGAGGGCAAAGTAATGACATTTTCATATTAACTAAAGCCAGAGAGATTCTCTTTTAAAAAACACTCATAGTCTGGGGGCACCTGGGTGGCTCAGTGGGTTAAAGCCTCTGCCTTTGGCTCAGGTCATGATCTCAGGGTCTTGGGATCAAGCCCCACGTTGGGGCCTCTGCTCAGCAGGGAGCCTGCTTCCTCCTCTCTCTGCCTGCCTCTCTGTCTGCTTGTGATCCCTCTCTGTCAATTAAATAAATAAATAAAATCTTAAAAGAATTCCAGTCTAATGAGGTATTTAAAAAGACAATAATACTAAGGAAATCGGGAAGGAATGATGGGGTAATGTTCTTTTTTCTTTTTTTTTTTTTTTAGGATTGGTTTCTTTGAGAGAAAGAGAGAGCACCAGCTGGGGAGGGGGAGGAGCGGAGGGAGAGGGAGAAGCAAATTCCTGGCTGAACAGGGAACCTGACGTAGGCCTATCCCAGGGCCCTGAGATCATGACCTGAGCAGAAGGCTCCCCAGTAATGCTCTGTTTCCTAAAGTTACTTTGGGAAAATGAAGGTATATATTTATGTCTTTTGCTCTCTTGTGGATGTATGTTATACTTCTGTAAATGTACACATATGTAGGTATGTGTGTAAATATTGATCTATTTTCCTATTATGTATTTTTTTCCTGAGAGAAGAAAAGTGCTTGTATCAGGCTAGTTTAAAAGCAAGTTTTACCTAAACTTGAAAGGATCCATCATTCTAAATTTGTAAAACGTCTGGAAAGTAAAGACAGGGGAAATAGACTCTAATCTGTTCTGCTAGACTAGCATAACTGTAATAGTAGAGCCAGAGAAGGACCATACAGGAGGGGAAAATGACAGGCCAGTCTCAGTCATGAATGAGATGTCAAAATCTCAAAACCATATCTGTCAGGATATAAATAAGATGACAAAGTTCAGTCTAGGGGCACCTGGGTGGCTCAGTGGATTAAGCCGCTGCTTCGGCTCAGGTCATGGTCTCAGGGTCCTGGGATCGAGCCCCGCATCGGGCTCTCTGCTCAGTGGGGAGCCTGTTTCTCCCTCTCTCTCTGCCTGCCTCTCTGCCTACTTGTGATCTCTCTCTCTGTCAAATAAATAAATAAAATCTAAAAAAAAAAAAAGTTCAGTCTATTACAGGAAT
This sequence comes from Meles meles, assembly GCF_922984935.1. Lineage (NCBI taxonomy): Eukaryota > Metazoa > Chordata > Mammalia > Carnivora > Mustelidae > Meles > Meles meles. The sequence continues at coordinate 6,791,797 of NC_060078.1, forward strand.
ATAAGAATGGAATAACATGAGATAATTAATTAATACAATGCAATATACTAACAGACTGGAGGAGAAAACCTATATAATCATCAATAGATGCAGGAAAATAAAACCCTGAGCAATTAACTTTAAGAGGGAAAAAAAAGTCTTAGTAAATTAAGAATAAAGGGAACACCTTTTTTTTTAATTTTTAATTTTTTATTTCTTTTCAGCGTAACAGTATTCACTGTTTTTGCACCACACCCAGTGCTCCATGCAATATGTACCCTCCCTAATCCCCACCACCTTGTTCCCCCAACCTCCCACCCCCTGGACCTTCTAGACCCTCAGGTTGTTTTTCAGAGTCCATAGTCTCTCATGGCTCACCTCCCCTTCCAATTTCCCTCAACTTCCTTCTCCTCTCCATCTCCCCATGTCCTCCATGTTATTTGTTATGCTCCACAAATAAGTGAAACCACAGGATACTTGACTCTCTCTGCTTGACTTACTTCGCTCAGCATAATCTCTTCCAGTCCCGTCCATGTTGCTACAAAAGTTGGGTATTCATCCTTTCTGATGGAGGCATAATACTCCATTGTGTATATGGACCACATCTTCCTTATCCATTCGTCTGTTGAAGGGCATCTTGGTTCTTTCCACAGTTTGGCGACCGTGGCCATTGCTGCTATAAACATTGGGGTACAGATGGCTTTTCTTTTCACTACATCTGTATCTTTGGGGTAAATACCCAGTAGTGCAATTGCAGGGTCATAGGGAAGCCCTATTCTTAATTTCTTAAGGAATCTCCACACTGTTCTCCAAAGCGGCTGCACCAACTTGCATTCCCACCAACAGTGTAAGAGGGTTAAGGGAACACCTTTTTAAAAAAATTTTTATTTTTTATTTTAAGTAGACTCCATACCCAACATGGGGCTTGAACTCATGACCCCAAGATCAAGAGTTGCATACTCCACCAACTAAGTCAGCCAGGCTCCCTGAAGGGAACATTTTTTAGTCAATAAAGTTTCTATGACAAAAATACTGTAAACATTATACATAATGGAAGATCTTTAAGACAGTAAACAAGGTAAGTGATGCCCAACATCATTGTTACTGTTTAACATGGTATTTCGAGGTCCTGACCTACACTAGGTTGTAAGTAAAGAGGTTAAAAGATGTGTACTTATATAGAAGATGGTCTGAGAAAAAAAAAGGGAAAGATATCCCATGATTTGGGATGGAATACATCTATATTACAAAAACAACAATTATCTCCAAATTAGTCTCTAAATCTAGTGCCATTCCAAACAAAATTCCAGTAGATTTTTTCTTGAGAAAGCAAATAAATGTATTCTAAGCTTTATGTTAATAGACATCCGTAAATAATTAAGTGAATTTTTTAAAAAGAAGAGAAAAGAAAGAACTTGCCTTTCTAGGTATTATGACATATTCCAAAGCCATTTAAATAAATTTTAAAATGGTGATAGTAGCCCAAGAACAGGTAAATGCCCAAAGGGACAAGCCTGGGTGGCTCAGTCCTTAAGTGTCTGCCTTTGGCTCAGGTCGTGATACCAGGGTCCTGGGATCGAGCCCCACATTGGACTCCCTGCTCAGCGGGGAGCCTGCTTCTTCCTCTCCCACTCCCCCTGCTTGTATTCCCCCTCTCGCTGTCTCTCTCTCTCTCTCTCTCTGCCAAATAAATAAATAAATAAATAAATAATCTTTAAAAAAATGCCCAATGGGACAGAAAAGAGAGCTTTGAAATAGAATATATGTCTGTGGAACTAACACACCATAAAAGCTGTACCATAAATCAATGGAGAAAGAACAGATTGCTTACTACATGATGTTGAGAAAACCAGTTTATTATGGAGAAAAATCAAATTATTTCTACATGACACCCTACAAAAAGGCTCTGGATGGATTAGTTATCTAAATTTGAAAGGCAAAACCATAGGGGTGCCTGGGTGGCTCAGTGAGTTAAACCTCTGCCTTCAACGCAGGTCATGATCCCAGGGTCCTGGGATCAAGTCCCACATTGGTCTCCCTGTTCAGCAGGGAGTCTGCTTCTCCCTCTCCTTCTGCCTGTCCTTTTCCCTGCTTGTGCTCGCTCTCTCTCTGTGTCAAATAAATAAATAAATCTTTAAAAAAGTGAAAGGCAAAACTATAAAGTGAATAGAGAATGACACATGAGAGCATCTTTGGAACTAAGAGGTGGCAAAGGAATTATGAAACAATTTCAAAAAATACAAAACACGTTGCTACATTTTATTGCAAGGGAATTAAGGATTTCCGTCCAATGATGGATGCAGTCACTAAAGTCAAGGAAATGGAACAAAACTGACCTCTTAACCTTAACATCCCTTCAGGGTGTGAAAAGTAAGCTCAATCTGACAGGATTTATTACATGTAAGCATTACACTTGTCAGTTTGTTTTTATGCTTTGTGACCACTTGCAATAAGTGTGTAGCCATTCGGGACCATGGTTACATGGTTACACAGCTTGGCCATTGCCGATCCAGTTTACGAGCAACAGCCTGAGAGTCCTGGGATCCTATTTCCTGGAAATTCTACACAGATATTTCATAAAGCCAAGGAACAGCAGGTACCACTCTAGTGGTGGGAGAAAGACCGAATACGGAAGAGAACGCTTAGGGAATGATGGGTATGATGTAAGTGGAACTGCTCACTTGTTTCACATGCTCTGGCCCTGTGAGGCTCATGGCATACACTCAAGCAGTTATTGAAGCCATTATCTTCTCAACTAAAAAGAATCTCAAAAGGCTGTCGCTATTGGGTCAGAATTCCTGAGAAGCCAGAATGGTATCCATGGGCCAATGTAATGAGAGAAAATGGGATTTAACTCAGTTTGTAAACCTTCTCAATTAAAGTTTCTTTTAAATGAAATAGTTTTCTTAAAGACTTTATTTGAGAGCGAGAGCACAAGTAGGAGGGACAGAAGGAAGGAGGGAGAGACAAGCAAACTCCCCACTGAGCATGGAGCCCTACGCGGGGCTCCATCCCAGGACCCTGAGATCATGAGCTGAGCCAAAGGCAGATGCTGACTGAGCCACCAAGGTGCCTCTCAATGAAGTAGCTTTATACAAAGTTAATGTAAGACAGAGGAATAAAATAAAACTATGGGGAAAAGAATTTTATGCACAAAGTTCATCAACCCCCTTGAACTGCATAAGAATGTGCCTTGGATCTGGAACATTTCTTACCAAGAGATAAAAAAGTCACCACATCCTCTGTTGACCTTGTCACCTTGTGTGGGAATATCGTTCTCTGTTTCACACTCAGTATGTGATCCTTGGTCCTGCTTAAGCATCATATGGTGCCAGGCCAACCCACTGCTGTATCTGTCACTTGTGGGGAGGGGATGGGGTCCTTCTGCTGCAGTTCCAGAGGGGTGCAGGAGAGCCAACTGCCCCATAGCGTTTGGGGGAGGGATCTGCCCACCATGGGATACCAACATCCACTACTGAAGCTGATCTTACTTGTCCCTTCTCCTCGTGAGTAAAGTAAATTCCATCCAGCGCTGGACTGCATTGTGTTCTCCTTGGTGACTCCAAAAGCATAATACGGTGGGCAGAAGTGTTCACACTTATACTCCTGTTAATAAGCAACCAATGTGACTTGCTCAACAAAAACTTAAAACAAACCCTAAGGCAAATATAAAAATTAGAGACAAATTTGGAATTGTGAATGGGGATGCCTCAGGCTGTTGAACTAAAAATACTGTTGCCTAGAAATTCTGAATTATGTTTATCACTAGATTAGGAGTTATTATTTTGTTATTTCCTCTCATTCAGATGAACATTAGCCCCCTATTTCTAATTTAATATAAACAAAGACCAATATGGAAATATACTATGTCTCAAGAAAGTCTCCACTCATTTGCCTCCAGTCAAAAGGAAAAATCGAAGAAGAATCCTTCCATGGATCCTGGGGGATACCGCCATGAAGTTGCCAGAGAGTGGAAGCAGGTGCCATAACTGACAAATTCTAAGACACTGGGATGCACTTTAGTGTAGTGCTTCTCAAACTCTGGGGAATGTCATTAAAATGCTGTTTCAGACTCAGGAGTTCTGTTGGAAGCCGAATATTATGCACTTCCTTTTTCTTTGTAGGTTTTATTTATTTATTTGAGAGAGAACAAGCAGGAAGAGTAGCAGGCAGAAGGAGAGGAGGAAGCAGACTCCCCACTGAACAGGGAGCCTGATGCAGGGCTCGATCCCAGGCCCTGAAATCATGACCTGAGCTAAAGACAGATGCTTAATCAACTGAGCCACGCAGATGCCCCAGATTCTGCATTTCTCACAAGCTCCCAGGGGCATGCAGCTGATGCTGCCAGTCAACACGGGCACTCTGAGTAGCAAGGTTCGAGCTCTTGGCTTATTTTCTAGTTCTTGGTTTTACCAGTTGTGGTTCTGAATGAGCTGAAGAGCTACAAAGAGCTTCAGCATATAAATTCAGCCTTTCTGAGGAGCAAATCTAAAACCAAGCAAATCTGGGGTGCATGGGTGGCTCAGTGGGTTAAAGCCTCTGCTTTCAGCTCAGGTCATGATCCCAGGGTCCTGGGATCGAGCCCTATGTTGGGCTTCCTGCTCAATGGGGAGTCTGCTTCTCCCTCTCCCTTTGCCCATCCCTGTGCTTGTCCTCTCTCTCTCACTGTCTAATAAATAAATAAGATCTTTAAAAAATAAATAAATAAAACCAAGCAAACTTAAGACTACAGTGAGGGGCTGAGTTATATACAATGAGTGAGCATAGAATCTACATCTCAAGGAGCCCCCACGCCCCTTGTTTGCCCACCATGCCAGATATTTTTCAGGGAAGTGGGTTTTAGACTTTGAAGATTCAGGACCTATGCTCTGCCAGCCAAGCCAGCTGCATTTATTTCTTGTATTTACATGTTATCTAAGCTTCTGGAAGGAAAGAATGGCCAACTGAAAGTAGAGAAACTTCAGGTGAAGAAGCCAGACTGTGAAGCTATCATTAGCATTCTGTGGGTATCTTTCCAAGGGAAGCATACCTTTTCTGTTAAAATGGCTATTCTCCATCATGGAGCTACACAGGTAATTTCATTACAAGACCACAAATCTTCAAAAGCACATATTCTGATGTAAATAATATTATGCTCTACTGTATTTGCCATTTTTATAAGATTGTTTTGTAAGTGTACATTTAAATCAATCTTTTATCTTTTTTTAAACTTTAGTTTTTCATGGATCATTTATTTTTTCTCTTTCCCGAAGACTTTTATTCCTTTTTCCACTTGTACCTATAACCTCAACTCTAAGTACTTCCTGTGCCTAAATGCTAAGCTGGTGCCCGTCTCCCTTCTCCCTCTGACCCACAAAGGAAATAATTTCTTACAAAAAACTTCATTCTTCAGTTGAGGGTTCAAGTATATGGTCTTTGATTCAAGCTATGGTCTTTGATTTTTCTTCTTTTAGATCAATCCTAAATCTTTTAACTCAATAAAACGAGTGTTTAAGTCAGCTAGGGTATTATTATTTACCCACAGACTTTTAAAAAAGATTTTATTTATTTGAGAGAGACAAAGTACACGAGCACACATGAGAGAGCATGAGTGAGAGATGGAGAGAGAGAGAGAACACAAGCAAGGGGAGGCAGAGGGACAGAGGGAGAGGGAGAAGCAGACACCCCACTAAGCAGGAAGTCCAATGTGGGGCTCGATCCCTAGACTCTGAGATCATGACCAGAGCTGAAGGCAGACACTTAACCTACTGAGCCACCCAGGCACCCCAATTTACAGACATCTTTTAAAAATAAAATTGAACCATGATTAAAAACTACATATGGCATTAGTATACACACGGATAAGATCTGGACAGAAAATATGGACAATTGAAAGCAGTTTGATACACTTGCAAGAATGTAGGTACCTTTTATTTTTTATTTAGATTTATATTAATATAGTTACCTAATATGTGAGATAAATGTGTAAAAGTATTAAAGTTAGTGATGACAATAATGATGTCATATTGGCCAGGAAGAAAGATAGGATGGGGGTGGGTAGGTATACGTGACCAAATCTTTTTTCTGAAGAGTGTGTTTTTTAGGTTTTTTTAAAAAAGATTTTATTTATTTATTTCAGAGAGAGAGAGCATGAGGCAGGGAGTAGAAGGGGGAAAGGGACAAACAGACTTCATGCCGAGCACAGGGCTAATCTCACTACCCTAAGCTCATAACCTGAGCCAAAATCAAGAGTCTGATGCTCAACCATGTGCCCCTTGAAATACAGGTTTTTGTTTTTTTTTTTTAACACTGTATTCTTATTTTAAATTGCCATGAATTTTGGATGAATACATCATTGTAAGCTATCATAAAGTTCTATTTACCAGCCTACACTCAGGAAAGCAAGGAGGTACTTCAGTTCTCCATCTCTCTGTCCAGGCTCAGCTCAATACAACCAACACCAGGGTCAGATACTGCTCAGATTATAAAATGTTATCTTTCTCTTTCCTCTTTCTCATTTCCCTTTTTGGTTTTCAGGGAAAGGAAATGCTTGTTCCCAAGGTCCAAAATATGATTGTCTGGCTCCTGAGAGACAGTGAAAGAGAAAGAGAACATTTTACAAAATGACCCAAAATGAGAAATTGTAAACCATTATAAGGGAGTTCATTTGGCTCATCTTCATCATAAAACTATATAATGTAGTAAACAGAAAGGATAGTTACTAGGCCCTGTAACCAGACTGAATGAACCATGAACAGCAATTCATCCAGCAAACACTCCAACTTATTCCAAATTACTGTCTGCTAATTACCTATAAGGTGTGAAGAGCCAATGATTTCCTTATCACTGTATAATACATCAAGTAATATATTGCTATTCTGTATAATTTTCATCCACATCGTTCACATCCACAGTTATACAATACGTAGGGTTCAAAGCCAAACATAAAATATTGCTTAAGCAAATAGCCACCAGGAGATAATTTCCAAATATCTCCCTATTTGGGCTACCTTCTATGTCAGGTAGAATTTGAGTGCTGCATTCAGACCCCAATATGGACCTCATCATCACTTTCTCCATGTAGATAACTGTGAAGACCACTCTTCATCTCCACATGACAAATACATGTTGTCTGCTCTTGTATTAACCTCTTGGCTTGGGACTGAGCATTCAGCTGGGACCAGTATAGATGTTTTCCTGCCTTCACAGAGGTTTAAGTTTGGTGTCATTTGGTGGAAAGTTTGTCATGAAGCTTCTTTTTGTCATCCTAAGAATCCGAAATATGGTTCTAGCTTAGCCCTTGTCTTTATTATGCCATTGGATCTTCCAACATATCTTGGAGAAACCACTGAAATTAAAGGAAAAGTACTTAGAAATAGCAAAGAGTCAGCACCAACAAATCCTGTTACTTCCTTTTACTGTCATAGCTGCCTTATCAAGCTTGAGGAAGGCTGCTGTGTTTGCCCTCACATCGCATATGAGGCTATGTGGAGAAATGAGATGACTTGGCAAAGGTCACTGAAAGTTACTTGGTAGTAGAAGAAGGATTGGAATTTTGGTTTCATGCCAGATAGGTTACCAGTGAGTGACATCACTATTCTTTGCTCTTTTCGTGCCAAGTCTACTTTCTATCTCCCTCCAAACTGCCCATCTTTGCCTGAAAAGAAAAATTCCCCAGTGGAAATCAAGCATGATCAGAATGAGCATTTCTTACAGCCCCTTTACTCAGTTGTCTTACCAAAATCCCCCTTGAAGAAATCATTTTCCAGAGACTTCCCGTGATCTGAAAGTTTGGACTTAGGGCTGTTGCCTAGAGTTGGTAGTGAAGCGTCAAGAATAGGAAAGGACATGTAGATAGTCAAACGTTTACCTTGGTTTAACAGATCACAGTCTCCAGGGGCTCCTGGGGAACTCAGTCAGTTGAGCATCCCACTCTTGATTCTGGCTCAGGTTCTGATCTTCAGATCATGAGATCGAGCCCTGCCATGGGTCCCCACTCAGCACAAATTCTGCTTGAGATTCTCTCTCCCTCTCCCTGTCCCTCTGCCCCTTCCCCCACTCACTCTCACTCTCGTTATCTCCAATCAATCAATCAATCAATCTTTTTAAAAATGTAACTGAGGGGCGCCTAGGTGCCACAGTCATTTGAGTGTCTGAATCAGTTTCAGCTTTGGTCGTGATCTCAAGCTTATGAGATCCACCACCCCACAATGGGCTCTGCACTCTGCATGGAGTCTGCTTGAGATTTTCTCTCCCTCTGCTCCATCCCATGGAGCACGCTCTCTCTCTTTCTCTCTCTAATAAATAAATAAATATTTTAAAAGACTCATAATTTAAAAACAACAGTCCTTTTTTCTATGCTATAAAACTTGTCTACCCCATGGATAACAATGCAGTTTCTTTAAGAAAATTAATTATTTGCCCTTGATATTGCCTTTTTTTTTTTTTTTCTTTCAGCTTTTATTTGCACACATTCTGTATAATTATGGTCAGCAAGAGGGCATTTTCCGTACCCACACTGGCAGTATTTTCCACACAAAGGTTTATGCTGGCGGGCAGCCTGCCCTTGAGCTATTTACTTGTGTGGTGGATAGAAAACCATCAGACCTATGGCCAGTTAGACCCCAGCAAAATGTTTTCATTTCGACTTCTCCTGTAATAAGGCATATTATTTTAATTTCCCTCCACCCCTCGTCCTCTTCCCTAGGTAAAGTGATTCAAAAACAAGATTCTTTCTAATGGAAATACTGAGCAAAAGAGGATAAAAAAGTGAAGTTAATCTATCAGAAGCATTTTTCCTATTTTCATACCCATTTTTCAGATGTAGAGATGCAGGAGGGGGGAACCATTTCAGGGGGAGGACCAAGAAAAACAGCCAAGCTGATCAGTTGGGAGACTGAAGCAAGAGTAGCCCAGTCGCCTGGGTCCCCCTGTGTCCTCTTCTGGTGTTGGGGCAGTAAGAGGCAAGGCAAATCAGCCTCTAGGCTGGAGTTGTGAAAGTGGAGAGCATATCCAGCCTCTTCCTCATCCTCACTAGAAACTGGCCAGGATTTGTCTGAGGTGCTCCCTGAGACTCTCATTCCCCATCTGAAATGGATGTACAGAGACCACAGACATTCTAGAGAGTCTCAACTGGGAAGACAAGTCCATGATCTAACATAACCAAATATCAGGGCTATCTGACGTTAAGGAAGAGAGAAAATAAAGGGACCTATTGGCCAATAGGACCCAACAGTATATTAAAAGGATTATTCACCACAACCAAGTGGGATTTATTCCTGGGCTGCAAGGTTGGTTCAACATCCGCAAATCAATTAATGTGATACACTCATTAAGAAAGAATAAGAAGCATATGATACTCTCAATAGATGCTGAAAAAGCATTTGAAATGTACAGCATTGTTTCTTGATCAAAACCCTTCAAAGTGTAGGGATAGAGGGCACATACCTCAATATCATCAAAACCATCTATGAAAAACCCACAGCAAATATCATTCTCAATGGAGAAAAACTGAAAGTTTTTCTGCTGAAGTCAGGAACACAGCAGGGATGTCCATTATCACCACTGCTATTCAACATAGTACTAGAAGTCCTAGCCTCAGCAATCAGACAACAAAAAGAAATTAAAGGCATCCAAATCAGCAAAGAAAAAGTCAGACTAACACTCTTTGCAGATGATATGATACGTTATGTGGAAAACCCAAAAGACTCCATTCCAAATCTGCTGGAACCTGTACAGGAATTCAGTAAAGTGTCAGGATATAAAATCAATGCACAAAAGTCAGTGGCATTTCTATACACCAACAACAAGACAGAAGAAAGAGAAATTAAAGAGTCAATCCCATTTACAATTGCACCCCAAACATTAAGAGGCAAAGTATCTGTACTCAGAAAACTATAAAGTACCCATGGAAGAAATTGAGGAAGACACAAAGAAAAGGAAAAATGTTCCATGCTCATGGATTGGAAGAACAAATATTGTGAAAATGTCTATGCTACCTAAAGCAATCTACACATTTAATGCAATCCCTATCAAAATACCATAATTTTTTTCAAGGAAATGGAACAAATAATCCAAAAATTTATATGGAACCAGAAAAGACCTTGAATAGCCAGAGGAATGTTGAAAAAGAAAGCCAAAGTTGGTGGCATCACAATTCTGGACTTCAAGCTCTGTTACAAAGCTGTCATCATCCAGACAGCTTGATACCAATATGGTATGGGCACAAAAACAGACACATAGAACAGTGGAACAGAATAGAGGGCCCATAAATAGACCCTCAACTCTATGGTCAACTAATTTTAGACAAAGCAGGAAAGAATGTCCAATAGAAAAAAGACAGTCTCTTCAACAAATGGTATTGGGAAAATTGGACAGCCACTTACAGAAAAATGAAACTAGACCATTTCCTTACACCACATACAAAAATAGACTCAAAATGGATGAAAGACCTCAATGTGAGAAAGGAATCCATCAAAATCCTTGAAGACGACACAGGCAGCGACCTCTCTGACCTCAGCTGCAGCAACTCCTTCCTAGAAACATCGCCAAAGGCAAGGAAAACAAGGGCAAAAGTGAACTATTGGGACTTCATCAAGGTCAAAGCTTTTGCATGGAAAAGGAAACAGTCAACAAAACCCAAAGACAACTGACAGAATGGGAGAAGATATTTGAAAACGACATATCAGATAAAGGGCTAGTATCCAAAATCTAAAAAGAACTTATCAAACTCAACACCCAAAGAACAAATAATCTAATCAAGAAATGGGCAGAGGACATGAACAGACATTTCTGCAAAGAAGACATCCAGATGGCCAACAGACACATGAAAAAGTGCTCCATGCCACTCGGCATCAGGGAAATACAAATCAAAACCACAATGAGAAATCACCTCATATCAGTCAGGATGGCTAAAATTAACAAGTCAGGAAATGACAGGTGCTGACTAGGATGCAGAGAAAGGGGAAGCTCCTACAATGTTGGTGGGAATGCAAGCTGGTGCAACCACTCTGGAAAACAGCATGGAAGTTCCTCAAAAAGTTGAAAATAGAACTACCCTACGACCCATCAATTGCACTACTGGGTATTTACCCTAAAGATCCAAACGTAGTGATCCGAAGGGGCATGTGCACCCGAATGTTTATAGCAGCAATGCCCACAATAGCCAAACTATGGAAAGAACCTGGATGTCCATCAACAGATGAATGGATAAAGAAGATGTGGTATATAGATACAATGGAATACTATGCAGCCATCAAAAGAAATGAAATCTTGCCATTTGCAACGAAGTGGATAGAACTAGAAGGTATTATGCTGAGCGAAATAAGTCAATCGGAGAAAGACAATTATCATATGATCTCCCTGTTTGAAGAATTTGAGAGGCAACATGGGGGGTTTGAGGGGTAGGGAAGGGAAAAATGAAACAAGATCAGGAGGGAGACAAACCATAAGAGACTTAATCTCACGAAACAAACTGGGGGCTGCTGGAGGTAGGGGGCAGGGAGAGTGTGGTTGGGTTAAGGACATTTGGGAGGGTATGTGCTATGGTGAGTGCTGTGAAGTGTGTAAATCTGGTGATTCAGAGACCTGTACCCCTTGGGCTAGTAATACATTATATGTTAATAAAAAATAAAAAATTAAATATCCTTTTACAGCAAAAAAAAAAAAGGTATAAATCATGTAAGTTCATTATATAATACAACATTTTTGGAGATCTTGGAAATGAAATATCTAGTTGCTTAAAAATCACTTTGGGCCAGGTGCCTGGGTGGCTCAGTGGGTTAAACCTCTGCCTTCAGCCCAGGTCATGATCTCAGGGTCCTGGGATTGAGTCCCACATTGGGTTTTCTGCTCAGCAGGGAGCCTGCTTCCCCCCCTCTCTCTGCCTGCCCCTCTGCCTACTTGTGATCTCTCTCTGTCAAATAATTAAACAAAATCTTCCAAAAAAATCACTTTGATCCATCAGTAGATAAATGAAATGTGATATATATGCATAATGGAATATTCTTCAGTCTGGAAAAGGAAGGGAATTCTGACACATGCTGCAATATACACAAACTTTGAAGACATGCTAAGTGAAATAATCTAGACACAGAAGAACAAATACTGTATGGCTCCTCTTGTACAAGTTACCCAGGATAGGCAAATACATGAAGACAGAAAGTAGATCAGAGTTTCCAGGAGTTGGGAGAGACCAGGGAATGGAGACTTAGTGTTTAATGGTTACCAAGTTTCAGTTTGGGATGATGAAAATGTTCTGGAAATGAAGAGTGATGAAAGTTGCAACAGTATTACAAATGCATTAATGCCACTGAACTCTATACTTAAAAGTGGTTAAAATGACAGGGTGCCTGGGTGGCTCAGTTGGTTGAACAATTGACTCTTGATTTCAGCTCAGATCTTGATCTTAGGATCGTGAGTTCAAGGCAGGCGTTGGGCTCAGAGCCTACTTAAAAAAAAGTTTAAAATGGCAATTTTTATGTTATATACATTTTATCACACATATGCAAAATTACTTTGGGTTATAGAGGAGACTGAGTTTAGCAGCTGACGAAGAATTTTACCTGCTGATAAGAGGCATGACAGATACATTTACAAGTTCTAGTACTGGGGCACCTGGGTGGCTCCATCAGTTAAGCATCTGACTCATGATTTCAGCTCAGGTTGTGATCTCGCCATTGTGAGATCAAGCCCCACGTTGGGCTCCATGCCCAGCAGAGAATCCGCCCGAGATTCTCTCTCTCTTCTCCCTCTGTCCCTACCCCTGCTTTCTCTCTCTCTCTAAAAATAAAATCTTAAAAAGAATAGAAGTTCTAGTGATGATTTACATACACTTTATTGACGTTATTGTCATCATTCCTCATCAGAGTCTTCACCAGAGAAACCACTGTAAGGGTCCAGCCCAGTCCACCCATAAACCCCAGCTCTGCAGCCCCTCCACAACCAGGGATGGATACCTCCTTGGCCTGGCCTCTTCTCTTCTAGAGCATAGGTCTCAGAAGATGAGAAGATGAGAGACTAAAGAATCAGTGTTTCCATCACTCAAAGTGCCAGAAAATTCTTCCTCCAGGTTCCAGCCATCCCAGGGGAAAAGCTGAAAAGCCCAGTGTCCCCACTTTGTCCTTTGCAGGTCCCCCTTTGTCCCCCTTCTCCTTCAGCCAGATGCACGGCTATTGGTTTGCAGCTGGAGTCCTGTCTCAGCACCTCCAGATCACCCAGCAGAGTAGGAAGGAGACAGGGAGAGCCTGGGACCTGAGGCACACAGAGAAGGGAGCCAAGGGGCCTGCCCATGGGAGGCAGGGGCAGGCTGAGACTGCTACTCTGGGCTGGGCTCTCCCCACTCAGCCTCTAAAATGAGTGGCATCATGTTTGCCCAAATGTGCTTGGATTTCTATCCAGGCTGACTACCGGCCGAGACCCTCTCTGGCCCCCCATTCTTCATGGGCTTGGTGTCCCGGAGTGAACCTGTACCAGGGGAAGCCTTGTCCAGGGGCCTATGACACCAGCATGTGTGGCTGCCCATGGCTGATGTTGGGGTGGGGGTAAGAAGATCTGGAAGTGCCTTTCTCTATCAGTCCGATGAAACAGTCCATTCTAATCATTTATTCATTACGTGACTGATATGTGACAGTGCAGTCGAGAGGGCCCAGCTCGGGCACCCTGTAATGTCCCCAGCAGATGCACTGGAGAGCTCATGGCATGGCAGGCTTGGTGGTTGGTGCTGTTTATGGATCATGTCATCACGACAACCATGGGAAGCAAGTGCTGCTCTTTCTCCTGTTTCTGGAAATGAGGAAATGGGAGCTCAGAAATAGTTCACAAAAGTTCCCCAAAGCCAGGAAGACACAAGAGTTGATATGTGATTGGGCTCTGTGTGATCTGATTCCAGGGTCATGGTCCCAGCTATGGGCACTGTGTTCCTAGAGTCTGGTTTTCTTTCTGCTTCGGCTCCCTGGGTGACCCTGTACAAGTCATTCATCTGTCCTGGCCTCTCCTCCTAATCTATAAGGGATCATTAAGCTGCTTTTGAGCTGAGGTTTTAGGACACAAATTCAAGCACTTGCTATGTAGAAGGTCTTTGCCAATAGACGTTGGGCTAATAAAAATGTTTTTGGTGTACATTAAGTTCCCAAGGCCATTTAGTTCAAAAGGCCTCGTTTGATTTTTAGACTTTACTGCCTGGTTTGCTATTCAACTCCAAATTGTTCTAGCACATCCCCAAACAAGTACCAAGTGATAAGCTTTGGTTTCCTCTCTGTTTGGACAGAGCTCTTTATTTGGAGTCCACTGTTTCTGGAGAGACTTTTTTTCTCCCCTGCTCTTTGGGTTACACCAGCTCTGCCTTGTGAATATCCCCTTATTGTTTGAACCTGTTTTCCTCTCAGAAGAGCTCCAACTATTATTTATGAGGCTGTTTGCTGCAATTGATTCCCCTAACATGCCAAATTCCAGGCAGCCAGGCCCCTCAGCAAAACCTGGTTATGTACAAATCACTTATATTAATCAATCAGATGAACCCAGCATCATTATGAGAAAATATGGAAGGTGGGGTAAATACACCAGAATACTGTATTTGGATTTACTCTGGAGTTCAAATTTCGGCACCTTTCTTTTTTTTTCTTCTTCTTCTTTTTTTTTAAGCCATGTGACTCTGGACAAGTCAGTTAGCTTCTCTAATGTCCAGTTTCCCTCAAATTGCCGTTTTCCCTATAATAGCAAACAAATGTATGGTGTGCTGATTATTAACTCATTTAATCTTCACAACAATTTCACAAATAGGTATTTTATTATCCCCATTTTACAGGTGGGGTAAGCTCAGACAGGTACTAAGGTAGGGGCGAAGTCAGAATTTGAATGAGATAGTTGGTTCCAGAGCTCAGTTTCTTTAACACAGCAGAACCTTCATTGGCTTAGGAGCAGATGTGTTACACCAACCCCCAACTCCCTGGTCTGCCTTTTTCCTTTCTATTACAGTATAATTAATACACAATGTTATGTGAGTTTCAAGTGTACAGCATATTGATGCAACAATGTTTAAAAATATTTTATTTATCGTGCATGCAAGCAGGGGGAGGGGCAGAGGAAGGACAAGCAGACTCCACGCTGAGCACAGAGCCTGACATGGGGCTCAATCCCATGATCCTGAGATCATGACCTAAGCCAAAATCAAGAATCCTATGCTTGGGGTGCCTGGGTGGCTCAGTGGGTTAAAGCCTCTGCCTTCGCTCGGGTCCGGGTCTCAGGGTCCTGGGATTGAGCCCCACGTCGGGATCTCTGCTCAGCGGGGAACCTGCTTTCCTTCCTCTCTCTCTGCCTCCCTCTCTGCTTGCTTGTGATCTCTGTCTGTCAAATAAATAAATAAATAAAACATTTAAAAAAAAAAAAGAATCCTATGCTTAACCAAGGGACGCCATTGATTCAACAAGTCTGTACATTATGAAATGCTCAGCATGTTAGGTGTAGTTCCTATCTGTCACCACGCAACATTATCACACGTTATCCCTGTGCTATACTTTTCCTCTCCATGACTTATTTATTTTATAACTGGACGTTTTACCTCCTCATCCCCTTTATCGATTTTGCACCCTCCCCCCCAAGAACCACCATATTTAAGAGGCTGTTCAGCTTGACTTTTATAACTCCAAGTTCCCAGTGATTTGTTATTGAAGAATCTAAGTACGAATCAGTATATGGGAGGAAAGTGGAGCAAGGGCGATGCCTGTGACTTTCATGCTCTTAGATCCCCGGCAGAAGTAGCCACAGCATTTCCCATGAGTTTATTCAACTCAGAAGATTTCCTTGTGACATCTGAGAAATGATGGGGCCTCTGCTGGTTCTGAAAATGGGGAGAGATTGAACATAGACTTTGAACTCCCTCTTTGGGGAAGGAACTGGCCTAGCCCATGGAGACACTGTGCAAAGTTTAATCATGGGTAGTCCACGAAAAGCAAAGGGGAGAACTCCTGATGTCATGAGCCCTAGGTTTGACTGAAAAGAGGTCAACATCTGTCCTTGATATCTTTCATCTTCCTTCAGGAAATGTTCTATTGTGAAGGTTTCAAGTGGTGGTATAGGGGCCTCACAGGGTCCACAGAAGTAACCTGTCTTACAAATTGCTGACCTGAAGATCATTT
Organism: Meles meles; assembly: GCF_922984935.1. NCBI lineage: Eukaryota > Metazoa > Chordata > Mammalia > Carnivora > Mustelidae > Meles > Meles meles. The sequence continues at coordinate 6,807,888 of NC_060078.1, forward strand.
AAGTGTAATTAGATGTCAACATTTAGTGACAAGAGTTCACATTTATATCTAAGTTGCTGACCTATTGAAAAATCTGAGGGTCTGACAAGAGTCCCACCTGTCACCCATCAGCTGGAGCTCAGCAGATGCTATTGCCATTAGAATGGGTCTGTGCACCCTTCCCTGGAATCCCCCTGCTCCTCCCCAGGAGCCCAGGTCACTAATGTCTACACTGCCTGGACTCCGAATAGCCATTGAAGTAGCCATTCTTGACCTAGGATTTTAGGATTTTTCCCTGACATCAGCCCCTTTCACCAGAAGCCATCCACTTCATTTACTCAATTAGGGACCGTTGCCAGGTTAAAAAAAAAAACTCTCAGCTTTGCTAAAATGCAAACATCTCCTTAGAAGACATTAAGGTAATGATGTTAATAATAAAGATTCCAGGCATCTGGAAAATCCACTTTATCAAGTGGCCTTTTGGCATGGCTTGCTTAATAACAAATCATCTTCAGGGCATAAAATATATACATTTGAGACTATAGGTTTTTAAAAAATTTTTATTTCACAAATGAACCTTTTGAAAGATGAGTAAGTCAAATGCTAGAATTATATAAATAATATGCTCCATGTCATGCTTGCAGTAAACTACAGTGATAATCAGTGTATAGCTAACTTATGAATCAACTGGTTCTTTTTTTTAAAGATTTTATTTATTTATTTGAGAGAGAGAGAGAGAGAGAGAGAGAGCGAGAGCGAGCGCGCAGTGTGCAAGTAGGGGAGAGAAGCAGAGCAAGAGGGAGAAGCAGACTCCCCACCGAGCAGGGAGCTCATTGCTGGGCTCCATCCCAGGACCCTGGGATCTTGACCTGAGCCAAAGGCAGATGCTTAACAGACTGAGACACCCAGGTGCCCCGAATTGACTGTTTCTTGAAACCCCTGAAATAGGAGGCACATAAGTGAATAAGACTAAGTTTTTCACAGAGAGAATTTTCTTCATGATAATTTTTCATAAGAAAATTTTCAAACCTCTAAATTGGTATATATGGCCATAGATTCTTTATTTATGTATGATATTCCCTTAGAAAGTATCAAATTTTATATATGTATATATGTGAATGAAATCCTTGTCTGGATTACTTTTAGATATGCCTCACCACTTGCTCTCCTTGATAGTAGTTAAACCATACTAAATCAAGGCCTCTGGAAAATCTAGAACTATAGTCCCATATGTAACGCAAATCCATTCTTTTATGGGTATGAGTTAAGATAACAATATCCCCAAAACCACAGTTGAGAATATTATTTCTCCCATTAGCAATCAGTAATTACAGATTTTGTTATATTTAGTATCTCTTAGAGCATGTATTATACAGTATAAGGAGCATAATAAGTTATTTCTCCACCAAGATTGGGAAGCTGTGCCAACAGGCAGGTGTGCTATCCAGAAAGAATACGAAGTGCTAAATAAAATCGCAAATGAGAGGAGAAATAACAACTCCACAGAAATACAAACAGTTTTAAGAGAATATTATGAAAAACTATATGTCAACAAGTTGGACAACGCAGAAGAAATGGATAAATTCTTAGAAACATATAAACTACCACAACTAAAACAGAAAGAAATAGAAAACTTGAACAGACCAATAACCAGCAAAAAGATTGAATCAGTAATTAAAAAACTCCCAACAATTGAAAATCCAGGCTAGATCCGTTCACATTTAAAGAAAAGTTAATACTCATTCTTCTCAAACTATTCCAAAATATGGAAGAGGAGAAGGAAAACTTCCAAATTCATTCTATGAGGCAAACATTATCCTGATACCAAAACCAGATGAAGACACCACTAAAAAACAGAACTACAGGCCAACTCTGATGAACACAGATGCAAAAATTCTGAATAAGATGCTAGCAAACCAAATCTGACAATAAATCAAAGAAATCATTCACCACGATCAAGTAGGATTTATTCTTGGTTTGCAAGGGTGGTTCAATATTCCCAAATCAATCAATGTGATACACCACATCAGTAAGAGAATGGGAAAGAACTGTATGAGCATCTCAATAGATACAAAAAAAACATTTGACAAAGTACAACATCCATTTATGATAAATAACCCTCAAAAATAGGTTTAAAGGGAACATACTTCAACATAATAAAGGCCATGTATGAAAAACCCATGGCTAACATCATCTCAGTGGAGAAAAACCGAGAACTTTTCTTCTACAGCCCGGAGCAAGACAGGGATGCCCACTCTCACTGCTGTTACTCAGCGTGGTACTGGAAGTCCTAGACACAGCAATCAGACAACAAAAAGGAATAAAAGGCATCCGAATTGGTAAGGAAGAAGTATAACCTTCACAATTTGCAAATGACATGATATTTTATATGAAAACCTGAAAGACTCCATTAAAAAACTACTAGAACTGGGGCACTTGGGCGGCTCAGTTGGGCATCTGACTTCAGCTTCATGATCCCGGGATCCTGGGATCAAGCCCTGTGTTGGGCTCCCTGCTCAGTGGGGAGTTTGCTTCTCCCTCTCCCTCTGCCACTCTCTCTGCTTGTGCTTGCTCTCCCTCTTTCTTTCTCTCTCTCTGTCAAATAAATGAATAAAATTTTTTTTAAACTGCTAGAACTGATAAACGAATTCAGTAAAGTCACAGGATATGAAATCAGTGTACAGAAATAAGTTGCATTCCTATACACTAATAAGGAAGCAGGAGAAAGAGAAATTAAGGAACCAGTCCTATTTACAATCGCTCCCAAAACCATAACACACCTAGGAGTAAACCCAACCAAAGAAATGAAAGACCTGTGTTCTGAAAACTTTAAAACACTGATGAAAGAAATTGAAGATGACACAAGGAAATGGAAAAGACATTCCATTCTCATGGATTAGAAGAACAAATATTGTTAAAATAAAAATATATTACCCAAAACAGTCTACACATTTAATTCAATTCCTATCAAAATACCAACAGGATTTTTCACAGAGCTAGGACAAATAATCCTAAAATTTGTATGGAACCACAAAAGACCCCACATAGTCAAAGAAACCTTGAAAAAGGAAAACAAAGCTTGGGGCACCCGTGTGGCTCAGTCGGTTAAGCACCTGACTCTTGATTTTGGCTCAGGTCATGAGGTCCAGTCCCATATCTGACTCCATGCTGGGCATGGAGCATGTTTAAGATTTTCTCTCTCCCTCTTCCTCTGCCCCCTGCTCACAGTCTCTCTCTCTCTCTTAAAAAAGGAAAGAAAAGAAAAAAGGAAAGGAAAGAAAAGAAAATAAATGAAAGGAAAAAAGAGAAACAAAGCTGGAGGCATCATAATTCCAGGCTTCAAGTTATATTACAAAGCTGTCGTGATCAAGACAGTATAGTACTGGCACAAAAACAGATGCATGGATTGAATGAAACTGAAAACCCAGAAATGAACCCACAAGTATATGGCCAATCTTTCACAAAGCAGGAAGGAACATCCAATGGGAAAAAAGACAGTCTCTTCAACAAACGATGTTGGGAAAACTGGACAGCAGCGTGCAAAACAATGAAATTGGACCACTTTCTTGCACTGTACACAAAAATAACTTCAAAATGGATTAAAGACCTAAATGTGAGACCTGAAACAATAAAAATTGTTGAAAAGAAGACAGGTAGTAACTTCTTTGACATTGGATGCAGTAATTTTTTTCTAACTATGTCTCTTGAGGCAAGGAAAACAAAATAAAAGATGAACTACTGGGACTACAACCAAAATAAAAAGTTTCTGCATAGTGGAGGAAGCAATCAACAAAACTAAAACCCAAGCTACTGAATGGCAGAAGATATTTGCAAATGACTTAGTATCCAAAATGTATTTAAAAACTTATAAAATTCAACACCCCCAAAATGAATAATCCAATTTAAAAATGGGCAGAAGACGTGAATAGACATTTCTCCAAAGAAGATAAGCAGATGGCCAACAGACACATGAAAGGATGCTCAATATCACTCATCATCAGGGAAATGCAAATCAAAACAACGATGAGATATCACCTCTCACCTGCTGGAATGGCTAAAACCAAGCAACAGGAGAAATAATAGCGTTGGTGAGGAGGTGGAGAAAGGGAAACCCTCAGGTACTGTTGGTGGGAATGCCAACTGGTGCAGCCTCTGTGGGAAACAATATGGAGTTTCCTCAAAACGTTAAAAATAGAACAAGCCTATGATCCAGTAATTTCATTACTAGGTATTTACCCAAAGAATACAAAAATACTAACTCAAAAGGATACATGCACCCTGGTGTTTATAACAGAATTAACTACAATAGCCTAAGTGTCTACTGATTGATTAATGGTAAAGAAGTGGAATTTACTCACCATAAAAAGAATGAAATCTTGCCATTTGCAATAACATGGATGGAGCTAGAGTGTATAATGGTAAGCCAAATAAGACAGTCAGAAAAAGACAAATACCATATGATTTCATTCATATGTAGAATTTAAGAAACAAAACAAACAAACGGGGCGGGGAGAGACAAGCAAAAAAACAGACTATAACTACAGAGAACAAACTGATGGTCATCAGAGGGGAGGTGGGTGGGAGTTGGATGAAACAGGTGATAGATAGGGATTAAGGAGTGCACTTGTCATGATGAACACAGGGTGATGCGTGGAACCGTTGAATAACAACATTGAAGTCCTCATATTACACTGTATGTTAACTAACTGAAATTTAAATAAAATTAAAAAAAATAATAAGAAGTGCATATTGTAGTTTGAAGTCAATCCTAGTCCTTGATGTATCACATTTGATGCACTTAAAATTATTTTCTGTCCTTTAAATACTTATAAAATAACTTATGGTTTTGGTTTACCTTTAATTTTCACAAAACACTTTAACCACACTACATCAGAAAGGCAGCAGCCATGTACTTATTATATTGTATGGGATGCCCAAAGCTCTCTGCCACTCAGTGTCACTAGGCTTTGACAGTCCCCCAAATCACAGCTGTTAGAGATACAAGGTGTTGTGAACAAAATCTGCACCCTGTCTCACATTGCTGTCATCTAACCTCATAAAATCACATTTCTGCCTGTCTGTCTGCATTCTCTGTCGTCTTTGATTTGCCCCAACCCTAGTAAGCAATAAAAATTGGTGTCTTCATGAAAAAATATTCATTATCACTAGCCATGAGGGATATTCAAATCAAAACCACATTGAGATACCACCTTACACCAGTTAGAATGACCAAAATGAACAAGACAGGAAACAACGTATGTTGGAGAGGATGTGGAGAAAGGGGAACCCTCTTACACTGTTGGTGGGAATGCAAGTTGGTGCAGCCGCTTTGGAGAACAGTGTGGAGATTCCTTAAGAAATTAAAAATAGAGCTTCCCTATGACCCTGCAATTGCACTACTGGGTATTTACCCCAAAGATAGAGATGCAGTGAAAAGAAGGGTAATCTGTACCCCCCAATGTTCATAGCAGCAATGGCCACAGTTGCCAAACTGTGGAAAGAGCCAAGATGCCCTTCAACAGACGAATGGATAAGGAAGATGTGGTCCATATACACTATGGAGTATTATGCCTCCATCAGAAAGGATGAATACCCAACTTTTGTATCAACATGGATGGGACTGGAAGAGATTATGCTGAGTGAAATAAGTCAAGCAGAGAGAGTCAAGTATCATATGGTTTCACTTATTTGTGGAGCATAAGAAATAACTCAGAGGACATGGAGAGATGGAGAGGAGAAGGGAGTTGCGGGAAATCAGAGTGGGAGATGAACCATGAGAGACTATGGATTCTGGAAAACAATCTGAGGGTTTTGAAGGGGCGGGGGGTGGGGGGTTGGGTGAGCCTGGTGATGGGTATTAAGGAGGGCACGTATTGCATGGAGCATTGGGTGTGGTACATAAACAATGAATTCTGGTACACTGAAAAGAAATTTAAAAAATAAGAAATTAATTTAAAAAGTTGGTGTCTTCTTGGGTGCCTGGGTGGCTCAGTGGGTTGGGCCTCTGCCTTCGGCTCAGGTCATGATATCAGGGTCCTGGGATTGAGCCCCATGTCTGGCTCTCTGCTCAGCAGGGAACCTGCTTCCCCCTCTCTCTGCCTCTCTGCCTACTTGTAATCTCTCTCTCTCTGTCAGATAAATAAATGAAATCTTTTAAAAAAATGATGTCTTCTTTATTTCATTTTTCTCCATCAGTAACATTATTACTGTTGCTAGTGTTTCCTACTCTATTTAGACCAGTAGTCTCCAAACATTTTTTTTTTTTTTTTGGTAACAGCCTTATTGAGATGTAATTTACATATCATATAATTCACCCATTTAACGTGCCCAATTCAATGCCTTTAGTGTATTCACAAAATTGTCAAAACATCACCACAATCAATTTTGGACCATTTCCATCACCTCCAAAAGCAACCCCATACCCATTGGCATGCATCCCCCATCTCCTTCCAACTCCTCATCCCCTCACTGTCTGTCTCCATAGCTTTGCCTATTCTGCACATTTTATATAAATGGAATCATACAATATGTAGTCTTCTGGGACTCACTTCTTTCACTTGGCATAATATTTTCAAGATTCACCTGTGTTCTAACACGTATTAGTACTTCATTTCTTTTTACTGTCAAATACTATTTCATTTTATAAATATGCCACACTATGTATCTAGAGATACTAAGTATTTCAATGACATGGAACAATGAGAAATTTGCTGTATTCCTAAAGAAAATTTTTCAGGGGTGCTTAGGTGGCTCAGTGGGTTGAACCTCTGCCTTCGGCTCAGGTCATGGTCTCGGGGTCTTGGGATATAGCCCCACATCAGGCTCTCTGCTCCGCAGGGGGTCTACTTCCCCCTCTCTCTTCCTGCTTCTCTCTGCCTGCTTGTGATCTGTCAAATAAATAAATAAAATCTTAAAAAAAAAAGATTTTAATGCCATTCCAATCAAAATTCCACTGGTATTTTTCAAAGAGCTGGAGCAAATAATCCTAAAATTTGTATGGAATCAGAAGAGACCCCGAATTGCTAAGGAAATGTTGAAAAACAAAAACAAAACTGGCGGCATCACGTTACCCGATTTCAAGCTTTACTACAAAGCTGTGATCGCCAAGACAGTGTGGTACTGGCATAAAAACAGACACACAGACCAGTGGAACAGAGTGGAGAGCCCAGATATGGACCCTCAGCTCTATGGTGAAATAATCTTCGACAAAACAGGAAAAAATATTCAATGGAAAAAAGACAGTCTCTTCAATAAATGGTGCTGGGAAAACTGGACAGCGATATGTAGAAGAATGAAACTTGACCATTCTCTTACACCGTACACAAAGATAAACTCGAAATGGATAAAAGACCTCAACATGAGACAGGAATCTATCAGAATCCTAGAGGAGAACATAGGCAGTAACCTCTTCGATATCAGCCACAGCAACTTCTTTCAAGATATGTCTCCAAAGGCCAAGGAAACAAAAGCAAAAATGAACTTTTGAGACTTCATCAAGATCAAAAGTTTCTGCACAGCAAAGGAAACAGTCAACAAAACAAAAAGGCAACCCACGGAATGGGAGAAGATATTTGCAAATGACAGTACAGACAAAAGGTTGATATCCAGGATCTATAAAGAACTTCTCAAACTCAACACACACAAAACAGATAATCATATCAAAAAATGGGCAGAAGATATGAACAGACACTTCTCCAACGAAGACATACAAATGGCCATCAGACACATGAAAAAATGTTCATCATCACTAGCCATCAGGGAGATTCAAATGAAAACCACATTGAGATACCACCTCACACCAGTTAGAATGGCCAAAATTAGCAAGACAGGAAACAACGTGTGTTGGAGAGGATGTGTAGAAAGGGGAACCCTCTTACACTGTTGGTGGGAATGCAAGTTAGTGCAGCCACTTTGGAGAACAGTGTGGAGATTCCTGAAGAAATTAAGAATAGAGCTTCCCTATGACCCTGCAATTGCACTGCTGGGTATTTACCCCAAAGATACAGATGTAGTGAAAAGAAGAGCCATCCGTACCCCAATGTTTATTGCAGCAATGGCCACGGTCGCCAAACTGTGGAAAGAATCAAGATGCCCTTCAACGGATGAATGGATAAGGAAGATGTGGTTCATATACACAATGGAGTATTATGCCTCCATCAGAAAGAATGAATACCCAAACTTTTGTAGCAACATGGACGGGACTGGAAGAGATTATGCTGAGCGAAATAAGTCAAGCAGAGAGAGTCAAGTATCATATGGTCTCACTTATTTGTGGAGCATAACAAATAATATGGAGGACATGGGGAGATGGAGAGGAGAGGGAGTTGAGGGAAACTGGAAGGGGAGATGAACCATGAGAGACTATGGACTCTGAAAAACAACCAGAGGGTTTTGAAGCGGCGGGGTGTGGGAGGTTGAGGAACCAGGTGGTGGGTAATAGGGAGGGCACATACTGCATGGAGCACTGGGTGTGATGCCAAAACAATGAACACTGTTATGCTGTAAATAAACAAATAAAAAAAATAAATAAAATTAAAAAAAAAAGAAAAAGAAAAATTTTCAAACATTGTGAAGAGCAACTGGCAATACCATTATAGTTTAAAAAGTGGGTATCTAAGGACATGACAATTACAGTCTTAGGTATGAAGTCTACAGAAATGTTTTCACAGTTGCACAAGACACATACATGTACTCTCAGCTTTGTAATTGGAAAAATTATAATCTTCTTACTATTCATGAAGAAGAAAATGGGTATACCATTCTCATAAACAGTACATTCATTCAAGGGACCATTTCATAATGAGCTATAGACATAGACAAAATCTGAAACATATCTAAACTTTCCAGAACACATATAATGTGATCTCTGTATGTAGTTTTTAAAGATTTTAAAGATTTTAAATAACACGACATACCTACTTTTATATTTCTCTAAAAACATTTATTTTTTAAAAAATTAAAAAAAGATTTTATTTATTTATTTGAGAGAGAGAGCATGAGAAGGGGGAGGGTTAGAGGAGAAGCAGACTCCCCACCGAGCAGGGAACCAGATCAGAACTCGATCCCAGTACTCCAGCATCATGACCTGAGCTGAAGGCAGTCCCTCAACAAACTGAGCCACCCAGGCATCCCTAAAAACATTTATTTTTAAAAACTAGTCCTATCACCCCTCCTCAGGGTTCTTTGAAGTTTGTAAGTGATATAATATAACTCTAAAATTTTTCAAAACAAAGGACACATTAAGATTATACCAAACAGTCCATATGGTCAAAGAACGTGCTGAGCCGTAAAAATCTTAAAACAGAAATTATGGCAGCACCGAAGTCCTCAGCAGCAAGGACGCCTCTGCGGGCCTTGCTGTGGTGACTCTGCTCTGACCTTAAGTTTGTTGCGGGTTTTCTCCTTAGAAATTGGAAAATTCAAAAATGTCCAGGAAATTGAAATTCTTGAATATTCTATCATTGACCCACTTAGTCTCACTTCCCTTGTGGTAGGATTGTGTAGGCTGGCATGTTCCCTTCTCTTACCGATGGTGCAGGCAAGATCTCTGACTGCAGGGTCCTGATGTTGTGACTCTGTGTCCAGGCTAGCTCAGAGCCCATGCTCCCCCAAGGCTGCTCCCAGCCAACCTGTGAGCTCCGTAGGGACTGAGGCACACCTGGGAGTATCCAGGTCTGACAGCTCTCCCACAGTCTCCCAGCACCCTCTCAATTTTCTCTCACAGGCATTTCCCCCAAGGAAATTGCTTTTAATCCCATCTTGCCATCTGATCTCAAAGGAACTGAGCTAACATCTCAAGTACCATATGGAGTGGGTAAAGGCAGCTCTCCAAGGACGGGTGCTGGACACAAAATACACACCTGTATTCCAACAGCACCATATTCCAGTACTTAACTTCCCAGGTCACACACACATACATACTCTAAATCATTCTTCTCAGGCTTTCCAAAAATGTTTCTGAGAGTCTGAAAGTTTCCACATAAACTGTAAACACTCTCATCCCCTTACTAGTGAAAGGCAGCCCAAAGTCATGCCTACCTCTTGCATCTAGAAATAAAGACTTCAGCGTTTTCTGAGTTTACAAGCTCCCAATAAATGTCCATTCTATTTCTGATTCCATCCCAATATTTTCTTAATATTCTGAAGTCTGTGGTGAATTCGACCATTGCCCAAACTGCTGCTAATAATGTGAGAGGTAAGGGTAAAGAGAAGGAAAAATTTTCTAATAAATGGAAGACAAAGAAAATAAGGAAATAGAGATTGAAGTAAAGCATAACCAGAGGATACAGCTGGTGCTTATCTCTTCCCTCCTCCACTTCTGGCCAGCAGCTCTACTGGTCAGGGGTCTGTGTTCAGCAGAGTTTCTGAATGCTTTATACCTGAGGACTCTGGGACTGTGATCCTTCTGCCACTGTAGGGTAATCTTAGTCCTCACGCACCTTCGCTATTAGGGCCAGTGATTAAGGAAAATCCCAGAATGGATCTCTGACTCTCACCTTTCCCTTCATGACCTCATTGTATTACAGATTTAGAAAATCTCCATTTAAAACTGAATCAGAAACAACAAACTTCATTTTTTCAAGAATAGGAAGTCAGAAAGTAGATTCAGTTCTAGGCACAGTTTGGCCAGAGCTCCTGCTCCATTTCTGGAATCTTCTCTTTTGTCCTCCCTCCTTCCTGAGTCCGCTTTATCTAGCTACCAAGGGTGACATGATGGGGGATTGGGTAATGCCTTTCAGATTCCTTGAATTAGTGACACATACAGTTTTATCCCCCCATAGAAGAAAGCGCAGATGCAGGAAGCCAAGAGAACTTCGTGAAGGAGAGAAGAGGACCCTTCCCACAGTCATCGCTCATGAAACACCTGCTTCGTTTCCCCAGGACTCTTGGTTCTGCAGGTCTAAAGGTTGTACTAATGTGTGCTCCCTCTCTCTACACCCCTCAGCCCAGGACATAGTAAGTTTGTCACTGAAACAGAAGTTGCAGTTGACACCTGGCTGTGTTTATTTTTTTGCAGTGAACACTCTTCCCTCAGCGTCTATCCTCCCTTCCTCCTTTGCATCAGGTCCCCATTTTTCATCAATCGTTTTTTTGTACCCCTTATGAATCATGTGATTCTGGAGATGATCATCTCATTCCTAGCCACGGGGGTGGGTCCTGATCTGACTGAGACAAATCTTCTGATTTCACTGGACTACGATAATAGAACCAGAAAACAACACAAGACACCCCTCGAAAATTATCATTGGTTCAAGGTGGGGGAAGCGACCGGTGTTGGTCCAGTCAGACTTCTGAGGAGTTTTTAGTCTACAGCCAGGGTGGAGGTAAGTGAAGTAGTCTGACAAGTTACTAGCAGCTCTCTTGTGATCGTGAGGGAAGGAAGTCTGCAATCTTGTCTGCAACATTGCTTAAATACTTGATAAAGGTTATTGCATTCATGTTTACACAGTTCATTTCTAATTAATTTTAAAAGCACACTGCTCAAAGTGGAATTCTATTTTTCCAAATTAATCAAAAGAAAGTGAGAAATTTCTTCATTCCTTCACATTTCAACTTCTAATCAAATGCCTGTTTAAGGCAACAGATCTCTTGCAATTTAATATTTCTTTTCCATAAGCAACCAAGTTTTTGCCACAATAAAACAATTTTTAATCAGATTTATAATCTTAAAAAATCTTTTGATTAGTCTTCTGACATGTTCCCCTGTTGCCCAGCCCAAAATGTCTTGTCCCATTTCTTGATTATCAATCATTTCTTGTTTCAAAAGAGAACGCACACATAATGATGCTGGGGGAGGCAGGGCAGATAGAAAAGGCAAATCCAAATGCAGAATGTTTCTATGCTGGTGAAGAAAAATTCCAGCCTTTTCCAACAAGAATGAAGTCCAAGGTCACTGCACACCTCTAGGTAGCTGACTGGTCATCTCAGACCAGGGTGTCTGATGAGGGTTTCAGGGTGAATAATGGTGGCCAGCAAATTAGGCGTTGCACCGTGACAGATTTTTTTTTTTTATATATTTTTATTTATTTATTTGACAGAGAGAGAGGTCACAAGCAGGCAGAGAGGCAGGCAGCGAGACAGGGAGAAACAGGCTCCCCACCGAGCAGAGAGCCCGATGCGGGGCTCGATCCCAGGACCCTGAGATCATAACCTGAGCCGAAGGCAGAGGCTTAAACCACTGAGCCGCCCAGGTGTCCCCCCGTGACAGATTTGTTGATCAAAAGTCCACATTACTGAACTTTCACATAACTTGAATCCGTGCCATTGAGAATAATGGATTCATGAGCATGCTGGGTTGGCAAGGGAACCAGGAAACTAACATTCAAAACTCAGGTTGTCTTATGTCCTTAATTAAAAAGTTCCCCTGCAAGGGATAAAAATAATCTTCTTGTCCTTTTGGTAGCACAGCAAGGGCATGAATGAGAATAACATTCATATGGCTCAAAGCCGGTATTCTCGACATGCCAGGTTTTAGCATTCCTTCCTCTACACCAGGGTTTCTCAAACTTAGCACTACAGTCATTGGGGGCCAGACAATTCTTCATTGCGGGGGGCTGTCCTGCTCATAGTAGGATGTTTAACTGCACCTCTGACCTCTATCCTGGAGCACTCTCTCAGTCGTGACAACCAAAAATATCTGTAGACAGCTAATTGAGAACCACTGTTCTTTCATACCAAAGGATTTCTTATCTATTTATATAACTTAACATGGGCACCATGAGGTCCAAGCTTGTAATGGGGAACCTAGAAAACTGTTGAAATGTAACCATCTACTATGGTTGGCATACTGAATGCACACTGTGGTGATCATGATGGTAGTAATACTTTTATCTGGATTCAAAATTATAATCCTCTTGGTCTGGGGCTGACTGGGTGGCTCACTTGGGTAAGGGTCTGCCTTTTTGGCTCTGATCGTGATCCCAGGATCCTGGGATCAAGCCCCATGTCAGGGTCCCTGCTCAGCTGGGAGCCTGCTTCTCCCTCTTCCTCTGCCTGCCGCTCCCCATTTGTGCTCTCTCTCTCTCTGCCAAATGAATAACTAATTTTTTAAAAAATTACAATTCTCTTGATCAAACACCTTTAAAATTCAAGTGTCACATCCATGTTGCTACAAAAGTTGGGTATTCATCCTTTCTGATGGAGGTAGCAACATGGACGGGACTGGAAGAGATTATGCTGAGCGAAATAAGTCAAGCAGAGAGAGTCAAGTATCCTATGGTCTCACTTATTTGTGGAGCATAACAAATGACATGGAGGACATGGGGAGATGGAGAGGAGAAGGGAGTTGAGGGAAACTGGAAGGGAGATGAACCATGAGAGACTATGGACTCTGAAAAACAACCAGAGGGTTTTGAAGGGGCGGGGGGGGTGGGAGGTTGAGGAACCAGGTGGTGGGTAATAGGGAGGGCACGTACTGCATGGAGCACTGGGTGTGATGCCAAAACAATGAACACTGTTATGCTGTAAATAAACAAATAAAAAAAAATGGAAAAAAAATTCAAGTGTCATAAATATTCCCCCAATTTCTAAGAAATAAAGTGGTGAATTCTTATAGTTTTTAAAAAATCCTTGTTCTGTGATCCTGCAGGCGCCCACCACACCAGGGCCAACTGAGTTTGCAGCTGGATTACTTGGTTAGCACGTATTACTCTTACTACAGCAGCTGCCTCTAGCACTGTTTCATGGCTGGCATTGTGCTTTTCAATGTTTTATGAGAACTTTACAAGCATTACAAGTATTAACTTATCTATATATTTTTATATATTTATATAATTATTTTTATAATTTTTATATATACTATTTTATATTATTGTTTTATATATTGATATAGAAAATAGATGTGTGTACAATATATATGATACATATTTTATATATAATAATTTTTAATATATCTATATAATTATATATTACAAGTATTAACTTATCTAATTCCCCCAACAACCCCAGGGAGTTACTACTGAAATACGAAGTTATACTAGTTGCCTGAAGTCACTCCACAAATTAATGGCAATGCCATGGGTTGGGGGTCATTTGCTTTTCCTAGCAAGGAAGGCAACTCTGGCTAACAAAGAGGGCAAAGAGGGAAGGGATGAGAGGGTCTGGGTTTTCTTCCTGAGTTTTCAACAAGGGAGGGACCTGAAGAGTGTTTGTGTCCAGGTAGACACTCATGTAATTCTATCCTAAACTTTTTAATTGGGTTACTTTATTTCTGGAGCCATATATATTCTTTGTTCTGATCTGGACTAAAAAATCATGGCTCGGGGTGCCTGGGTGGCTCAGTGGGTTAGGGCCTCTGCCTTCGTCTCGGGTCATGGTCCCGGGGTTCTGGGATAGAGCCCCGCGTCAGGCTCTCTGCTCAGCAGGGAGCCTGCTTCCCCCCCCCCCCCCCACCCCTCTGCCTGCCTCTCTGTGTACTTGTGATCTCTCTCTGTCAAATAAATAAAAAAATTTAAAAAAATCATGGCTCAAGCCTGAGACTGCAAATCTCTAACCAGCAAATTTCTAATTCATGAAATTCTCTGAAGTAAAATGATCAGTGACCCAAGTAACATTAGAAGGCAACATCTGCACCTTGCTGCATTTTAAAAGATTGTTAAATATATGAAGGCTGAGAATTTTCTTTAAGGCTTGGTGATGGCAAGATTATAAATCCTCATTCACATTGAAGCAAAGTGTTGGATATGAGACAGGGCGTTGGCTTGAAAGTCTAGGATACAAGAGATAAAGGATGAAGGAGGTCCTGGTATAGAGTCATTTCATTATTTTTTTTTTTTTTTTTTTAAAAGATTTTATTTATTTATTTGACAGACAGAGATCACAAGTAGGCAGAGAGGCAGGCAGAGAGAGAGAAGGAGAAGCAGGCTCTCTGCTCTGCAGAGAGCAGAGAGCCCGATGCGGGGCTCGATCCCAGGACCCCGAGATCAGGACCTGAGCCGAAGGCAGAGGCTTAACCCACTGAGCCACCCAGGCGCCCCTCATTTCATTATTTTTTTAAAGATTATATTTTCTTATTTATCTTTAGTGTGTACATGTGAGTGGGGGTGAGGGCAGAGGGAGAGGGAAGGAGAGAATCTTAAGCAGACTCCTGGCTGAGCATGGAGCCAGACTCAGGGCTTGATCCTGGGACCCTGAGATCATGACCTGAGCCAAAGCCAAGAGTCAGCTGCTCAACCAACTGAGCTACCCAGGTGCCCTTAAATTTAATTAAAAAAAAATCTAGTATACTTCCTTGAGAGGATAAAATCAATGATGCAAACCCTTTTGAGAAATCAACACTGAACTTGTCATTACTCTTGGACAGAGAAAAAGAAAGAGGAACAATATTTACTTTATCAGTCATCTAATGACACAAAGAGAAAAGAACACTAGCCAGGTGGGATTAAGGAAGACTGAATATAGTCTGATTTTTAGCATTATGAAGTTGTTTCTGGCTAATTTTTTGCTCTGAAGGGTGAAACAATCTTCCCTAATAATCTATTTTTATGTACGAAAATGTTTTCCCTCTCCTGTGGAATTTAGTTCTTAATCCTGAGTTTAGGGTTATAAGTTTGTTGTAAGATACTGTATTTATTATGTGTTTATTACAGGGAAATAAAGTTTTTAAAATCATGTCTTATAGAAATTCAATCTACTTTCCCAAGCTTTCATGAATGCGCCATCACTATGATGATGAGCTTATCTTTGTTTTATAACTTCACTGGTATGCATGTGGCATGAATTTGCTTCCTAGGCAGAGAGCACTAGGGCACATTGTCTTGACATTAATTCTCAAGGCTTGTTTCAGAAAAACACATGTTATGATCTTAACATACTTGCCTAAATAAAACATGAATCTTGTTTCTCCAATATCCTAACTATTCCTCTTAGATAGCTTGCGTACGGCGGTTTTTTTGTTTTTGTTTTTGTTTTTTGCGTATGGCGCTTCTTGAAAAGGCAGTCCTATGAAAAGGGGTCTTTCATTAGCAAAGGATACGCCTTCTTCCAAAAAGCTCACCAGAGAATCAAAATGTCTAAATCATTACCCTCGGTGTTGGTACTGTAACCAAACCCAAGTTGCCAGCCTGTCTCTGAGACATCAAGAACGCAGCAGGGAAAGGGTTCATCTGAGAGGCAACCCAAGGAGAGGTGGGAGGGAGAGCCTCAAATCTGCCTCACCTGAGGAAAAGAGTCAGGGAAACCCAAAGGCCAGTGAACAAGGCCTGAGTGAAAAGTTGGAGCTCTCACTGGTTCAGAGCTGTGCTTATTAGTCATCAGCCTTATGGTTACCCCTTTCAGTACCAATAAGAGAAATCCCACCAGCTCTAGGTTTTCTCTGAAGCGCTCTGTTAAATGGCCAACAATTAAGTAAATAATAATAACAAAGGCTTCAGGCCCTCTGGGTGGATCTGACAGTTAAGCTGCTGCCTTTGGCTCAGGTGGGCATCCCCTGGTCCTTGGGGGTCCTGGGATAGAGCCCCTGGTCAGTGTGCAGTTTGCTTGTCCCTCTCCCTCTGTCCTACTCCCCTACCCCTCTCTGGTGCACCTGCACGGGCGCTCATGCGCGCGCTCTCTCTAATAAAAAAATAAAATGCTAAAAAACCAAAGGCTCCAGAGCTCCTTGTTGGATTACCACAGTGTTAAGAGATTGTGTGAATTAAATCACACTGTTGGCATTTCCATAACTCTAGCAAATGTCTTGCCATTCTACCGTGACTGCTTTTCAGCTGACTTGTCTTTTTAATGAACGTGGAAACAGTTGACTAAACAGTTCTTCAACCTGAAGGTGTGGAGATGAAGATGTAATAAAACACTTTGTATTTTTAATGGCGAGATGAATTTGTAAGAGTGAACCAGCTGAATACTGGTGCTTACAAATACAATACTGTAAAAGGGATAGTGGTGACTTGTTTCTGGATTTTTATCTGTGACTCGTATGAGTGACTTTTGCTTGACATTACGTCTTCTGGCCTTTTCTCAAGACACTTCTCTTTCTCCTAAAAAATAATAGGAATGAAAACTAACCCAAGTGAAAGACAATTTTTCATTGCACAGTACTTTCTGAATATAAAACTTTCTTCTATCAGACAACAGAGGAAAACATGAAATAATTCAGAATCATTAATAACTCCAAGTTTATACAAAGAGAAATGTCACACGAAGAAAGATCTTTTTATTTTATTTTTTTAAAAAATATTTTATTTATTTAGTTATTTGATTGAAAAAGAGCACAAGCAGGGAGAATAGCAGAGAGAGAGAGAGAAGCAGGCTCCAGGGTGAACAGGGTGCCCAATGTTGGGCTCGATGCCAGGCCTCCCGAGATCGTGACCCAAGCAGAGGCAGACACTTAACCAACTGAGCCACACGGGCTCCCCAAGAAAGATCTTTTTAAAATCATCAATATTTTGACCTTGTCTGGCATTCAATGTGCTAGACATGTTTGGGAGACTCTAACATTTAAAAAACTAGTAAATCTCATGCCATTATTCTGTTCCCTTTCTTTACCCGTTAACTTCTATAAGGCAACTCTTAGTAAGATAAAGAGTAAGATTATGTAAGAGTAATGTAACAGAGCCAGCACATTAAGACCCTTTCCTCCTTTTCTCTCTCTCTCCTTTTTAGATTGTATTTATTTGAGAGAGAGCATGAGTGAGAGGAGAGCAGTGGGGGAGGGAGAGGGACAAGCAGACTGTGAGCTGAGTGCAGAGCCCCAGGAGGGGCTCCTTTCCAGGACCCTGAGATCCTGACCTGAAACCAAGAGTCAGATGCCTTTAACCAGCTGAGCCACCCAGGAGTCCCTGACCATTTTCTTAACTCCTCCCACTTTCCTGATCTCCCCCACTCCACCCACTACCACCATCCACTACCACCACAGCTGTTTAGACAGTGCAAAGTAAACATTGCCTGGGGGAGCCCGGGGCAAGGTCATGGAGATATTGGCCGCAGACCAGGAAGGGCCGATTGCTGTGCCGGTCAGAAGTGGCTGGTGGAGGTGAGTTTGTTTTGGCACCGAGCTTCTCCCTCCATCAGTCTGTGTTCCAAGGCATCAAGAACCCTTGCAACACTGAGTGTCAGCACTCATCCGCGAACACCTTAAGGTCAATGCCTTTCCCCCCGTTCATTCAGAACCACATTGTTTGGTTCCATGTGGTTGCTCCCTTTTACTTTGTGCTTCTTCTTCTCCAAGGATCAGATCCGTCACTCCCCTGAAGAGCCTGGTAGTTCCTGTACAGGCTCAGTGGAGCGGGTCTCCGCTCCCAACTCTCTGTGCCTCCCATCTCTCACTCAGGGGTAGGGTCCCTTCTGCCCTGTTGCTGTTCTCCGTCACTGGTTTCCATTCTCTGAATCCCTTCAAGGACTTCACCGTCTCCTTAAGAAGATTGGGGCTTACATTTCCAATACTGTGCTCTTGTTTGGATAAAAGACAACAGAGTACGTGTTCTGCAAGTCTTTCACACAGTCTTTTGAACTTGGTCCTTACGTGAGTACTTGAGAAGATTTTCATTTTGGGGTGTCACTAATGGGAGCAACTGCCAAGCTGACCCACATGCACTGTGCATGTCCCCCAGTGTGAAAAAAGTCACTTATGCTCCCCCCTTTCCTTCCAGACCCTCCCCAACATCAGCTCTCCAGCACAATCAATGGATTTCTAATCTTACTATCTGACTTTTTAGCATAGTCAAAGTATGAATTTTGGAAATAAAAAATTTGAGTTCTTTCATAAAAGTTGCACAGGAAACCAAGTATCATAAAATAGAGGTTATACCCATTATAGTTGTACATATTATAATTATGTATTATAATTATATATGGTTATATGAATCACATATATAAAAATGAAAGAGAATGCTCTGTAATGCTTGGTGACAAACAGCATCTGGAAGGTAAGTGCAGGATGACGGACTTGTGAGAAATTGCTTCCATTACTGGTTCTGATTCAAACAGAGCTCCCTTGGAGTTCCTGGAGTTCCCATCTGTCCCTGCCCAGTTCCAGGCCACAGAGCATCTTTTGAGGGTGGGGAGGTGGTATAAATGCCCCTCATACTCTGCTCTGACACCCTGAGGACAGGGTGTCACCTGCACCATGGTAGCTCCCATTTACTCAGCATTTGCCGAGTGCCAGGCACTGTTGCTAGTGGCTTACGTGTACTGAACGTTGTTAACTCTACCAGCAACCCTTCTGAGCTCTCTTTCCTGGGAAAAGTGTAGTAGCTCTACTCAAGGTCGTATTCCCATAGCGTTGTGGACCCAGGATTTATACCAGTGGGTCTCTCTCCAGAACTCTCTGCTTTTACGTTTAGGCAGTCCTGCCTTAATCATATCTTATACTGTTTTTTACCTTTCTTCTAAGGGACAAGTGTAGAAGGGGAGAAGATACCTCATTCCAAAATATCATTAACTCCTGGAATATACCAGCATTGACTTTGAAACAAGTGCTTCTACTTTTTGTTTTCTTTTCAGCTTTTAGCAAACAAGAAAGTATTTTCTTTGAAATGCATGGGGCTGGTCTTAACTATTTCATGTTCTGGTGGTTGAAGTTGGTTTATGCCAGTGGGGGTGCAGGGCATCTAAACTCAGAAACAAACTGGAAGTGGGCAACTGAACATGGCCAGAACCCACCCCCTTGTACCCCTGTTCTTCTCTGAACATGTCTTCCCTTCATCTCGTCCTGCAGGACCAGCCCTTTCTGCTCCCCAGTTTAGACAGAAGGACACGGAAGGCCCCAGTGGCCAGGCTTCGCCTGCCTCCCTTCTCAAAGCCATGTGATCTGAGAGGGAGTATCTTGGTAATCCGTTCAAATTCTCGGGAAAGGCACATTGATTGGCTCAGCGTGGTCAGGTGTAAACTCTTGGGTCAGATCCTGGGTCCAAGGCAATGCTGTGTTACCCAAATGCGGCTGCTCCCTCAGCCAACCTGCTGGGGATCTGTTGGTACGAAGGAGTAGTTTTTCTGAAAAGGGAGGAAGGTTAGGGGTGCCAGTGAGAAGGATAAACAGACCATCTCATAGGTATCTACTACACTTTGATTTCACTGCAGCTCAACCGGGAAATAGTCGTTAGATGCCCATCTCTTCCAAACCCACTGGCTTTGGCTTAGTTTTACGAATTAACAGAATGAGCAGTGGTCATTTGAAAGCAAGATCTGAAGCCATTTCCCCCAGTGGCATTAAGTAAAAGCAAAACAAGGACAGTCAGCGGGGATAGCAAGCTTTCTTAGGTCTTCTTAAATGGAAGGTCCATCACTCCTACTGCCTGCCCGGACACAGAGCTGACGGTCAGTAAATAGTAGTTGCTATTTTAATTTCTGGAGAAGGCACGAAATGAGTAGTATTAGATTTTGTCAAAGTGGGGTTCCTGAGATGGGTGCTGGCACTTGAACTTGCTTACCCTCTCCAGACCAAAGCCTATCACAGAGCTATCATCTGAGAGTACTCAGTAAACCTGAATATTACAGGGGTGCCAGGGGGGCAGTCAGTAAGCTTCTGAGTCTTGGTTTCAGCTCATGTCGTGTTCTCAGGGTTGTGAGACTGAAGTGAGTTTGATCCCTGCCCTGGGCTCTGTGTTCAGCATGGAGTCTGCTTGAAGATTCCCTCCCTCTGCCCCCACCACATGCATGTCTGTGCATCCAAGCACTCTCCCTTTCTCTAAAATAAAAAAATCTTTTGGGGCGCCTGGGTGGCTCAGTGGGTTAAAGCCCCTGCCCTCGGCTCAGGTCATGATCCCAGGGTCCTGGGATCGAGCCCCGCATCAGGCTTTCTGCTCTGCGTGGAACCTGCTTCCCTCTCTCTCTCTGCCTGCCTCTCTGACTACTTGTGATCTCTGTCTGTCAAATAAATAAATAAATTCTAAAAAAAAAAATAAAATAAAATAAAATAAAAAAATCTTTAAACAAAACCCCCTTAATATTATAAAGGACCATGTTACCAAGATCAAAACGTTTAAAACAAAGAAACAAGTATTTAAAAGACCATGATTACATAAACTATGTTGTATGTTTATATTAAATTTTCAGCAAGGTTCTTTACTGGGTACTTCCTTCCTATAATGTGACATCTTGTTTGCCGTCCAGGTTGTCAACCTTTCTGTATCTTACAATCTGTATATATGAATTCTACAGCATGATGATGAGTTTCTATGACCTCGAAGCATTAACGTCACAACAAATTGCTATTGTAAATGAAAAAGCTAGCTTAAGATATGAAATTAGTAATATTGCGTGTTTACTAATACATTAGTTAACTAGTACTAATATTAGTTTTAAATCGTTTGTGTCTTTTTGCACCTGAACTGGACTTAGTTATAGACATTTCTCAATAAAGTGTCATTATGTCAAAGCAGTTGGAGGGTCCCCAGAGAAGTGGGTTCTTCAAGCTTTACTGGCTGTCAGACCTCTGCCTCTCTCCTCCCTACTCTGTGGTTGGTATAGATGCTAGTCAAAGCTGGGGCTGGAACGAATGGTGGCCCCATCTTGCCTGGAGCACTTGGAGACAATGGTCTCATCCTTCTTAAACCAGGCATCCCACCACCTCTGCTCCGGCTGAAAGGAAGCACAGCTTGTCCTCAGCAGTGAACTCTGCCAGGGCGAAAAGACTCCCGGACGGGGCGCCCGATGGCTCAGTCGTTAAGCATCTGCCTTCAACTCAGGTCATGACCTCAGGGTCCTGGGATCGAGCCCTGCAACTATGGGGCTTGCAGCTCAGTGGGGAGTCTGCTCCCTCTCCCTCTGCCTCTACCCCTGCTTGGGCTTCTGCTCACACACACACTCTCTCTCTCAAATAAATAAATAAAATACTTTTTAAAAAAGCTCTGGGATCCCATCTTTTATAAGTGGAGACAGTCATACCAGATGAGAGAGGAGAAATCAGGGCACTTGGGTACTGGATGTGGCTGCCGTGAAGACCTCAAATCCTATAGTTCCAGACATCGGGAATTATGGACAGACTAAAATCACAGAAACCAAGGGTAAGATGGTGCTTCTCAATGTACAGCACAGAACCTCTCAGGGTGCAGTTGGCGCCAAGTGTTCTCTTCTGAGCGGGGAGGATCAAACCGTTTTATTGAAGGGCTTCAGGGAAAAGTCAAAGGGCTAGGAGGACAATGGAGAGCCAGTATCCTCAGCCTGGCCACGATCTCCTCTGCTTCATAGTTGCCAAAAAGAAGTCCAAATGTCCTCGTAAGGCCCACATTCTAAAATGTCTTTTTGGCATTTGGCCTGCTGTTAACTCTTCACTTGACAATCACCACATCGTGCCAACAAGGACTTGGCTTCCCATAGCATGGGACTCCCAAACTTCTCTACCCTGTGCACCACCTTCCCAGCTATCCTTGCCTAAATTCCATATCTTCCAAACCAAACAACAAGACAGACATTCTAGTTTTTAGTTGGGGAAAAGCAGCCTATCTCAGATCTCAGGCCAGAGAAGGCTGTGGCGTGCGGCAGGGAGATGCCAGCAGTGGCTGGGGGACTGGATTCCGCCGTCTCAGTCACCCCACTTGCCGGTGTTTTCTTCTCCATCATAGTGGGGCCTGCATGCTATGTTCTAGGTGCCTGCTCTGAAGTCAGGAAATTGTCCCTAGACAGAGCGCTGGGCAATTGTAGGATCCATCTCCTGACTGTCCCTTCTCTCAGGGGCTGTGGTCTGTGTGACTTTGGCATGGTGCCTGGAAACTCTGTCTCACGTATTTTGTCTGGTTTTATAGAATTTCCTCTTTGCGGCAAGACAAAATGGAATTTCTAAAAAGGAAAATACTATGTTTTTAAAATCTTGGTGAGACTAGGGCCCCTGGGTGGCTCAGTCAGTCAAGTGGCTGCCTTCAGCTCAGGTCATGATTTCAGGGTCCTGGGATTAAGCCCTGCATCAGGCTCCCTTTCCTACTCCCCCCTACTGTGCCCTCTCGCTCTGTGTCAAATAAATAAATAAAATCTTTTAAAAAATCAGATGCTTAACCAACTGACTCACCCAAGCACGCAAAGCATATTTCAATATTATATGGCTTCAGAGATTCATGGTCAATAACATGGTAGGATCAAAACTAATAACTCATTTCATCAGCATTCAGAGATTTTTATTTGAAGGGTTGTTGTTACCAAAAACTTTGAGGAAAGGTAGATGATCCTTCTGTTGCTCGTTTAAGTATCAGTTGGGAACTAGAAAAGAATATTCTCTGTGATCATCTGAAGCCTACATTTGCATCTACAAGATGACTTAAAGGAAATCAATTCTTTATATATTCGACAGCACAAAGTATCTTTTTTTTTGCCTAGCAGTTTCTCGTAAAAAAAGTAATGTCTACTATGTTGCACATTTTTATTTGACATTCCTGTAATATATGCCATATTATTTCTCAGTTATGAAGAGACATTAAAAATGCCAAATTCTTTGACACATCCAATCACCCTATCATCGCCATGACATAAAGATGGGGAAAGAGAACTCCAAGGCTTCATGTCTCACTTCGAGGCAGGCAGCAGCCTGGGATTGATTGGTCTGCCTTCAGGCTCAAGCTCCTGTCAAACCACCCTCCATGGTGTGGAGACTAAGACCTCAAGTTACCAGAGACTCTCAAGTCAGGTTTGTTAATAACCAGCACTCACTTACCTCTGAGGAAAAACCAGCATCGAGAAAGAGAGATGACACCCTCTATAAACAGGTCATCTTTTAACCCCGAATGGGGCTCTAAAATACCTATAGGTAATATCTTTACTGGCTAAGAGACAACGGCACATGCAGAAAATAGAGGAGGGAGAACCTAGGCTTAGGGTTAGGGGCTACGGGCATGGCTGCACTGATCTGAGAGCACTGTGGCAAGGCTTACACGGGCCTGAGTTGAGAGCATGGTTCAGGGTCAGTGTCAGTGTCAGGTTCCAGGTCTGTGTCCAGGGGACTGCTGCATGTGGGCCTCTCAGGACAGAAACCTCAGAACAGAACCTAGGGTTAGGGTAAGGGCCTAGGGGCCTGGTAGATCTGGGACAGCATGCTCTGTCCATCTTTATGAGGGGCTGTGTTGGGGGCATGGTTCAGGGGGAGCGTCAGGTTCCGGTTTGCGTCCAGTGGCCCTCTGAATGTGCGGAGGCTAGTGTTGGCCATGCAATTTTTCCTCCACCGAATCATTCCCAGAGTTCCAAATGGCGTGGTTTCCCTCCGGGTGGCAGGCTCAGCCATCTGGTCTTGCTCAGGTATTCTCAATCCCTTGGGTTCTGTAGCCAGGCCCTTGGGGATGGGCCTCTCTGTACCCAAAGTGGGATTAGGCTTAAGGCCTAGGGGCATGGCAGGACTGATCTGAAAGTGCTTTGGAGAGCCTCCCAGGAGCCTGAGATTAGGGCGTGGGTCAGGGTCAGTGTCTGGCTCTGGGTTGGTGTCCAGGGGTCTACTCATATGGGCGTGGCTTCAGGTGGGCATGCAGATTTTGTCTGCTGTTCATTCTTTCCATACTTCCAAATGGCACTGTTTCTTTCCAGGGGGCATTCTGAGTCCTCTAGGATTGCTCTGGTCTCCCCAGTCTAGACAGCGTGTGTGCCAGGCCTCTGGGGACAGAAGTCTCAGAACTGAACCTACAGTCCAGTCAGGATTATAACCTAGTGGCATGACAGGTGTGGACTGCCAGTGCTCATTGCATCTTGATGGGAGGCTGAGCTGAAGGTCTAGCTCAGGCTGGATGTCAAGCTCCAGGTTTGTGTCCAGGGGCCCCCTGAATGTCAGGGTGACCAGATGTGGGCACGCAGATTTCTATTATTCAGAATAATTTCAAGAGTTCCAGATGGAATGGTTTCCTTGTGGATGGCAGGCTGAGGCCACTAGTATTCCTTAAGTGTCTCCAATCTTTGGGTCTTTGGATCCAGGCTCTTGGGGACGGAGGCCTCAGAACCCAACCTAGGGTATGGGTTAGGGACTAGGGGTATGGCTGGCCCAATCTGCCAGCTTTGATTTGACCTTTCTAGAGGCAAGATTTGATGGTTTGCTTAAGAATGAGTGTCAGGCTCTGCATTGTTGTTCATGGGGCTGCTGAATGTTGGGGTGGCCTCAGGGGGGCTTCCACATTTCTCCTACTTGGAACCCTTTCCATAGTTCCAAAGACCACATTTCCTTCTTGGTGGCAGGCTGAGTCCTCTGGTATTGCTCAAGGTCCCCAAATCCTGGGTCTTTGGATCCAGGCTTTTGGGGTTGGACCCCTCAGAACCCAATATGGGGTTAGGTTTAGGACCTGGAGAATGGCAGGACCAATCAGAGGTAGAGTGGAGAACTTCCTGAGGGGGACTGAGATGAGGGCGGGGCATCAGCGGGGCGTCAATGTCAACGTCACGGCGTGGTGGGTGGGCCCATCGTGCACGTCAAGGGGGCAGGGCAGCAGAGCCCAGCAGACGCCTGGGGTACAGGCCCGCGGCGGAGCGGCGGCAGCTGAGGTAAGGGGGACAGTGTGAACGGTGCAGCAGGGTGGCAAGGGTGCGTGTGCTGTAGCAATGTGAGCTGCGTGGGGAGGGGGGCAGATATTCAGGGCGAAAGTAGCGTGGTAATGCTCCTGGCAGCGGGGAGGCAAGGGAGCAGGTGGGAGGGGGAAGCAGTTAGGCGGTAGTGGCCTGTCGGGGGAGGCGGGACCATCTGGGCATCAGCGGGGCATCAACGTCACAGCGTGGTGGGCGGGGCTACATGGGCCTGAGGAGTTGGCAGCCGGGAGACTACACTGACGTAGGGGGACCGGATCACGGGGGAGGGAGAAGGGGTCACCAGAGGCCGGGAGGGTGCAGGCAGTAGTGGCACAGGGAGGAGTGGGAGCTGCGTGGTACCCAAGTGGGGCAGCCATGCGGCACCTGTGGGGGATGGGTGGAATCTAGGCGGCAGCAGAGGGGGTGAAGGGGTGGGAGCAGCCCCACGCAGCAGTGCAGCAAGTTAGGCGGGCGTGGTGGGCGGACCCATCATGCACGTCAAGGGGGCGGGCAGCGGAACCCAGCAGAGGCCTAGGGTACAGGGCCACGGCCGAGCGGCGGCAGCTGAGGTAAGGGGGGCAGTGTGAGAGGCACAGCAGGGTGGCAGGGGTGCATGTGGCGGGTAGCAATGTGGTGGAAGCGCGGGGAGGGGGGGGCGGGTATTCAGGGCGCTAGTAGCGCGGTAATGCAGCGTGAGGGGGTAGGGGAGCGGGCGTGTGAAGTAGTAACGCGCGTGGCGGCGGGGAGGCAATGGAGCAGGGGGAGGGGGAAGCAGCTAGGCGGTCGTGGCGGGTGGAGGGGAGGGACCAGCCAGGCATCATCGGGAGGCCAGTGTCTTGGCGTGGTGGGCGGGGGTAGCAGGGCTGCAAGGGTGCTAGGAGGTGTCAGAGAGGTGAAACGCTCAAGTATGGGGGCGGGACCAGTGGGGGAGAGAGCTGGGGTCACCAGAGTCGGGGGAGGGGGCAACCAGTTAGTAGTGGCGCAGGGAGGGGTAGCCATCTGAGTGGGTCAGCCGTGTGGCACCTGGAGGGGGGTACATGGAATATAGGCGGCAGGGCAAGCGTGGAGAGTGTGGGACCAGCCCTGAGGCAGCAGCACAGAGACAGCTTGACTGGCTTTCTGGGCCTGCTCATAGTGCATGCCAACGAGGCCCGGCAGCGAAGCACAGCAGAGGCCAGAGGGCGGGGGGAAAAAAGACAGAGGCGGCGCGGCAGTAAGGTGGCCTGTGTGGGGGGCACAGCAGGGTGGCAGGGGTGCATTTTTGGGGGGCAGCAAGCTGGTAGCTGCATGGGGGGTGGTGGACGTGCTGGGCAGTCACACGCTTGGCAGCCAGGAGGCATCGGAGTGGTGGGGGGAGTAGCTAGGCAGTAGTGTCGCTTGGGGGTGGGCAGGACTAGCTGGGTATAAGCGGGCTATCAATGTCATGGCGTGGTGGGTCAGGCAGTGAAGCAAGGGCCTGGCTTTGCTGGGCTTGGTGCATGTCTAAAGGGCGGGACCACTGATAGCAGCAGCGGGGACCCAAGATAGCAGCGGAGAGGCAGTGGTGGTTGTAAGTGGGGGTGCTGTGGACAGGGGTGCAGCGCGGTGGGAGCGGCTCATGTTGTGGGGGCAGCCTGGTGGTACCAGTGCGGGGAAGGTGGAGTAGGACTCGTGGGGCGGCAGCAGCGCGGCAACGGGTAGGGAATTGGGAAGGCTCCAGTATTGGGGGCCAGGGGTAGCAGCTAGGTGGTGCAGCTGCAGGGAGGTGTGGGCAGGAAGAGCAGGGGGCAGCGCGGCAGATGGGGCAGTCATGCAAGTCAACAGGGCAGGGCTGCGTAGGGCTGGGCTACGAAGACCAGCAGCTGCAGGATACAGGGAGGCAGCAGGACATAGGGCAAGAGTGGAACACAGGGCGGCAGCAGATCAGAAGCAGGGTAGCAGTAAGAGGGCAGTGACGGCGAGGAGCAGGGGATTGGTAGTGGGGGTGTGGTGCACCCGGCAGGGTAGAGGTGCGGGGAGAGCAGAGAGGGATGGTAGCAGCAATGCGGTGGGGCGGTACGACAGTAATGAGCTTGGTGGTGGGCGGGGTGGGACAGCGCAGCTACACGGGTTCATGTGGGGTGGCAGGTGGGTGGTGGCATGTGGAGAAGGGACGGAACCAGCTGGGAGGCAGCGGCACAGCAACTGCACAGGAAGGGCATGAAGGGTGGAGTAGGGCCTTAAAGCTTGTCAATGGGGGCTGGACAGTGAATGTCAGCAGTGGCCTGGGGCACAGAGCAGAAGTTTAGCTGCAGCAGCGGTGGTAAGGTGGACAGTATGAGGGGTGTGCTGCGGACGGCAGGGTCATGAGGCGGGGGCACCCAGGCAGTAGCAGCATTGAGAGAAGGCTGGGATGAGTGGGGCGGCAGCAGCAGGTCAACGGGGAGGGAATCTGGAGGCACTGGAGCAGGGGTCGGGGAGCCGACAGGCGGTAGCAGTTCGGGATTGTTTGGTGGGGCCAGCAGGGCAAGAGCATCAGGTTAATAGCCGTGTGGGCAGGGCAGGGGCTCTGCACAGCCGCGGCAGCAAGGGGACAGTATGCAGTGAAGAAATGGCGGTGGGGTCAGTGAGGCGGCAGTGACTTGAGGAAGCGCAGTGGGATGGCAGCAGACGTGGAGGCGAAGCGGGGAGGCGGAGCGGGGAGGCATTGGCCCGGATGTGGTTGGGAGGGACCAGCGGGGCAGCAGCTACACAGCAGTGGCCCGGCATGGCTTGGGGGCAGGGCGGGGCAGTGGAGATGGGCAGGAGCAGCAGGGTGACCGCTGTAGCAGTGGTGGTGCTGTTGGACACACAGGCAGCAGGGCAGCAGGTGAGGGCAGTAGAAGCACTAGAGGGTGGTGCAGCAGGGTGGCAGAGTCCTGGGGGGTGCACAGGGGAGCGGTAAGGGCATTGGGGGTGGCACAGCAGGGCATCAGCTGCAGCGGGCAGGGCAGCAGGGCAGCTCTGGCGAGCGTTAGCCATTGTGGAACAAAGGGGCACTGCTGTGGAGTAGCAGGGTGGAGGGTGGCAGCAGCGGTGGCAGCGGCCTGTCAGGAATGGGGGGTGGAAGGGACAGCGACGGGTGTGTGGGGTGCAGCAGGGTGGCAGTGGGGGGATGGCACAGTGGGGTGGCAGTGGTACGGGGTGTGGGGACCAGCCAGGCGGCAGAAGCGCAGGTTGGGGGGCGGCAGTGATTTGGTAGCAGCGCTATCAAATGCTTTTTGTGCATCTGTTGAGATGGTCCTATGATGTTCATCCTTCGTTTTGTGAATGCGCACATTAGTTTGATTTGTGCATGTTGAACCGCCGTTGCATCCCTGAAATAAATCTTACTGGATCATACCTCTTCCTGTATTGTAGAATTCGGTTTGCTGATATTTGGGTGAGGATTTTTATGTCTACGTTCATCACAGATACTAGGCTGTAATTTTCTTGGGGCACCTTGGGAGGTTTCGATAAGGGCCATGCTGGCCTTATAAAATGAGGAGGGGAGCATTCCTTCCTCTTGTTTTTCTGGCAGAGCTGGAGAAGGATTGGTATTCGTTTTTTTTCTGTGGATGATTTGTAGAATTCACTGGTGAAACCATGGTGTCCTGGACTTTTGCTTGTTGGAAGTTTTTGATTTCTTAATCTCCCTACTGGTCATTGGTCTATTCAGACTTCTGTTTCTTCAGGGGTCAGTCTTGGCAGGTTGTATGTTTCCGGGAATGTATCCTTTTCTTTTGGATTATCCAATTTGTTGGGGTGTAATTGTTCATAGTATTTTTTATGAGCCTTTGCGTATCTATGGTATCAGGGGACATGTCTTTCTTTTCGGACGATGAGCCCTCTTTCTTTTTTTAGCTTGAGTCTGGCTGAGACTCAGTCAGCTTTGTTCTTTTCAAAGAACCAGCTCTTTGTTGGTCTGTTGTTCTTGTTGATTTTTTTAAAATATATATCTTTCTGTTGTCTTAATCTGTATTTCATTTATTTCAGTTCTGATGTGTTTCTTCTACTAACTTTGGACTTTATTTGTTCTTTTTCTGTTTACTTGAGGTATCAAGTTAGGTTGCTTATTCGAGATGTTTCTTGTTTCTTGAGTTAGGCCTGTATCACTATAAACTTCCTTCTTAGAACCACTTTTTTTTTTTTTTTTTGAAGTTAGCTCTAAGGGGTGTCCACGTGGCTCAGTCTGTTAGGTGTTGGCCTTTGGCTCAAGTCATGAATTTAGGGTCCTGGAATTGAGCCCTGCATCAGCTCCCTTGTCTGCACGGGGGGCCACTTTCTCCCTCTTCTACTGCCTGCTGCTCCTTCCACTTTGCTCAGTCTGTCTCTCTCTCTCCCGCTCTGTGTCAAATAAATAAATGACATCTTTAAAATAAAGTGAGCTCTATGCCCAGTGTGGGGTTGAAACTCAAAACCACAAGATCAGGAGTCACAGAGCTCCACTGACTAATCAACTAATCGGGCACCTCGTTTTAGAACCTGTTTTACTGCATTCTGTAAAATTTGTTTCTTTGTATTATTTTTTCATTTGCCTCAAAGTATTTCTGTGTTCCTCTTTTGGTTTGTACATGACCCCAACTGGTTGTTCAGTAGCGTGTTGTTTAGTCTCTGTGTTTATGAATTTCCAGTTTCCTTCTTGTAATTGATTTCTAGTTCTATACCACTGTGGTTGGAAAAGATGGTTGATTTGATTTCAGTCATCATTTGGGAAAATTCTAGGCTCCTGGAGTTTATTGACTTGTCTTGTGGCCTCACATATGACCTATGGTGGAGAATGTTCTAGGTGCACTTGAGAGGAATGTTTTTGGATGGAGGGTTCTGTGTGTATCTGTTAAGTCCATCTAAGTAACGGGTTGTGTGAGGCTGATGTTTCCTTTGTGATCTTCTGTCTGGATGGTGTATCATTGAGAGAAGTGTGAGGTATTAAAGTTCCCTATGGTATTTGTGCTGGTTGCTTCTCTTAGGTTTGTTCATATATGCTGTACATATTTAGTTGCTCCACTGTTGGGTGGGTAAATATTTATAAATGTTGCATCGTCTTACTGCATTGATTCCATTATCAGTTAGTAGTGCCCTTCATTGGCTCTTGTTACAGTGTTTGGATTTTTTTCTTTTTCTCCTCCATTGGACTGAAAATCAGAAGATCATCTGTTAGCTCTGCAGCCATGAACAAAGCACACCCCTGCTCTAAGTCTGGTTTTCGTTTTTTTTCCTCTATAAATAAACACAGTAAATTCTTCTCCTAGGACCATATCCTGACTCCAATAAGAGAATGTATATAAAAGTGCTTTGTAAACTAGGAGATACTGCCCAATTAGGAAATGATTATGCAACCACCAAATGTTCAGGATAAGATTTTTAAAGACATTTATTTATTGTAGAGACAGAAAGAGAGTGCATGCACAAGCATATGCTAGAGAGGGGAGGGTCAGAGGGAGAGAGGGAATCCTCCAACAGCGTCCCGGCTGAGTGTGGAGCCTGGTGCGGGGCTCTCTCCCAGGAGCTTGGGATCTTGATTTGAGCCAAAATCAAGAGTCAGCTGCTTAACTGACTGTGCCACCCAGGTACTCCCAGAATAAGATCTTTTAAAACATTTTTTGAGGGCTTACTCTCATAGGTATTATTCTAAGTGACCTCTATTTCAATTCTAGAAACTATTCTTAAATTAAAAATAGAAGCTGTTCTTAAAGCAGATATTCATAATATCTTCAGAGGTGGGGAAACAGGCAGAAAAGAGGTTAACTAGGGGCACTGGGGTGGTTCAGTCACTGAAGCTTCTGCCTTTGGCTCAGGACATAATCCCAGGTTCCTGGGATCAAACCCCAGGTCAGGCTCCCTGCTCAGTGGGGCGTCTTCTTCTCCCTCTCCCTTTGTCCCTCCCCCTGCTTATGTCCCCCCCCCCCAACTTCTCTGTCTCTCAAATAAATAAATTAAAACGGTAAGTTACTTGCTCAGTGTCATGATAAATATTAGAACTAGATATAGCCCTGAGTGTGTGACCCTGAAGAATGAGTTTTTTTCATTTTTACATTTACCAAAAAATACCTAGGCCTCAAAATACCATAGATGAAATTAGTTTTCCCTTTCTACATACATTGAGTATCAGAAGATGCTACAATTCCAGGACCCTGGCTGGCTGGGTCAGTGGAGTGTGTGGCTCTTGATCTCCAGGTTATGAGTTTGAGCCATGTTGGGGGTACAGATTACTTAGTTGACAAACAAAAAGATGCTATAGTTGGGCTTGTTTTCTTTTTTCCTTTTGACCCCTTCACCCATTTCTCCCGCCTCCAACCTGAAACTTCTGCCCCACCCCATCTATTCTGTCTGTAAGCTCATATTTTTGTTTTTGTTTTGTTTAAGGTTCTACATGTAAGGGATTTCTAGTATTTGTCTTTCTGGCTGGCCTGTTTTACTTGGCATAATGCCTTCAAGGGCCACCATGTTGTAAATCGAAAGATGTCATCCTTTATTATGGCTGAGTAGGATTCCACTGTGTTTATTGACCACAATTTCTTTATTCATTCATCCACTGATGGCATTTAGGTTGTTTCTTTATGTTCACTGTTGTAAATAATCCTGCAGTTTACACAGGGGTAAATATACCTTTGTGAGTTAGTGTTTTCATTTCCTTCAGATAAATACTACGAAAGGGAATTGCTGGCTCCTTTGGTTGTTCGGTTTCTCATTTTTTTTCGAGGAACTTCTGTACTGTTTTCCATAGTGGCTGCACCCATTTATACTCCCAGTAATGGTGCACTAGAGTTTTCCTCTACTCCACGTCTTCACCAAAACTTGCTGTTCCTTGTGTTTTTGATAATGGCCCTTGTGACAGGTGTGAAGTGGTGCCTTGTTCTGTTTTGATTTGCATTTCCCTGGTGATTAATGACGTTGAGCATCTTTTCATGTTTGTGTAGACCATCTGTATGTCTTCTTTAGGAAAAGGTCTATTTGGATCTGCTCCTGTTACATTAGATTACTTGTGGAGTTTTTGGTGCTTTTGTGTGTTTTGTTTTGTTTTGCTGTTGAGTTGCATAAGTTCTTTATATTTTGAATATTAACCCCTTACTGGATATATAATTTACAAATGTTTTACCGTAGGTTACCATTTTATTTTGTTGATAGTTTCCTTTGTTGTTTGGACGTTTTATAGTTTGATGCAGGCCCACACTTTGCTTCTTTGTTTTTACTTTGATATCAGCTTAAAAGCACCACTACCAAGACCTATGTCAAGGACCTTTCCAAACGCTGTGTTTTCTGCTACGAGTTTTATAGTTCCAGGACTTATATTCAAGTATTTGACCCATTTTGAGTTAATTTTTGTGTATGGTGTAAGAAGATGGTGCAGTTTTGTTATTTTGCATGTGGCTCTCCAGTGTTCCCAGCACCATTGATGAAAGACACTATTTTTACCCCCTTGTTTATTCTTGGCTCCTTTGTCATAAGGTCCCGGACCATAGATCTGTGTGTTTACTTCTGGGCTCTCTCCTTTCTTCTGGTGATGTGTGTGTCTGTTGTTATGCAATGCTAGATTGTTTTGGTTACTCTAGCTTTGTCATTAGTCTGAAATGAACAAGCACGATGCCTTTAGTGTGCTTATTCTTTCTCTAGATTTCTCTGGTATTCAGAGTCTCTTGTGGCATCATACAAATTTTTAGATCCTTTGTTCTCTTTATGTGAAAAATGTCCTTAGAATTTTGATAGGAATTGCAGTGTAGATGGGTTTAGGGAAGTATGGACATTTTACCACTATTAATTCTTCTCACCCACAAATATGCAGTGTCTTTCAGTTTCTATGTTTGCCTTCGGTTTCTTTCCTTACTGTCTTGTAGTTTTCATTATACAAGATTTTACCTCTTGGTGAAGTTTGTGAAGTTTATTCCTGGGTATTTTATTCTTTTCGATGCAACTTCAGGTGGGATGATCTTCCTAATTTATTTTCTGAAGATTCGTTGTTAGCATATAGAAACGCTTCAGGTTTTGGGGTAGTGATACTGCATCCTGTCCCTTTACTGAATTTAGTCATAGTTTGAACAATTTTTCACTGGCTTCTTTGAGGTTTTCCTTATATTCTGTATCATCTGCGAGTAGTGACCGTTTTACTTCTTTCTTTCCAGTTTTGATGCCTTCTGATGATCTTCTTGCATAATTGTTCTGCCTTGGATTTTCAATATTGTGTTCAGTAAAAGTGGCAAGGAAAGATCAGCCATGTTCCTAACTTCAGCGATCTTAGAGGAAATAGTAACAGCTAAAACTTTTCACTATGGGATGTGATGTAATCTGTGTGGTTGTCATATATGGCCTTTTTAAAAAAGACTTTATTTGAGAGAGAGAGATCACTAGTAGGTAGAGAGGCAGAGAGAGGGGGAAGCAGGCTCCCTCCTGAGCAGAGAGCCGGATGCGGGGCTCAATCCCAGGACCCTGGGATAATGACTTGAGCTTAAGACAGAGGCTTTAACCCACTGAACCACCCAGGTGGCCCATATATGGCCTTTTTGGTGTTGAGGTATGTTCCTGGTCTATGTACTCTGTTGAGAATTTTGACTGCAAACGGATATTAAAGTTTGTCAAATGCTTTCCTGCATCTCAAGATGATCACATCATTTTTATTCTTTGTTAATGTGCTGTATCACTTTGATCGATGTGCACCTGTAAACCATCATTGCATTCCTGCAAGATCCCACTTGATCATAGTATGTGATCATCTCAGCATATTGGTGAACTTGGGTTTCTAGTATTGTGTTGAACATTTTTGCATCTATGGTCCTCAGGGATATTGGACTGTAAGATTTTCTTGGGGTGTCCTCGTTTACTTTTGTATTAGGGTAATGTTGGCCTCAGCAAGTGAGTTTAGAAGCTTTCTCTTCTGTTTTTTGGAAAAGTGGGCAAAGGACTGGTATCAGTCCTTCCCTGAATGGTAGAATTTACCACGAAAGGCATCTGGTTCTGGAACTTGGGTTTTTGGGAGGTTTTAAATTGCTGACATGATGAGTACCGGTGTTTTATGTAAGTATTGAATCACTAAAGATGAAACTGGTTCCATATTGTAGGTGGTGGGATGGATGAAGGGGAACGAGAGTCATGGGGCCCAGCGCTCGGAGGCTCCATCTCCACTGCGGCTGTGCCATTCCTCTCAGATGCTGGCAGAGGATGAAGGACGTGGTGGAAACACGGCAGAGTGGTGGTGGCGGGGTAGTGGGAATGTGGGGTCTGAGCAGGGTGATGAGACTGATGCGTGGCCCTCCTGTCCCACCCAAAGGGTATCAGATCGCCTACTGCCTGGCCAACAGCAACTCCAGCACGTTCACCACAGTGGAGATGGGTGCCATGGTGAGGCGATTCACGGCCACTGAGCTGGCCCCAGAGTCAGCGTACATCTTCAGGCTGATGACCAAGGTGATGCAGGGCTGGGGGAGCCTCTAGAGGCCACCGTCATCACCACTGAGAAGTGAAGTAAGGCCAGAGGCCCAGGTCCTGTCCTGGTGACATGGGGAGGACAGCTGGGCCCAACTGGGAGCCACAAACTTGCTGGGTCCATGGATTCCTGGGGCAGGGCTTGCAGGGCAGTGGGTCTGCACAGCCTGCTATTTACCAGACAGGCAGGAATGTCCCTGGAGAGGAGGTTGTGTGACTGGATCAGAGTAGCTCCAAGTCACCATGTTGGAGGGAGGCTCCCTGAAACCAGGTGCTTTTTCTCTGATGTTCAAAACGACATGACCAGCTGAGCCAGGTGTTCCCATGTTCTAAAACACGTTTCCTACCAAGCAATCCTAGGGAGATGTGTCTTCATGGATGCCGCTTCTGTTCCAAGCACTGGTGAGGTGCTTATTGTTCATTGTCTTGGTTTATCCTCACCAAATGCTGGGGGACAAAGTGCTGTGAGGCCCAGTTCTACAGAAGACATGGGGCACAGGCGGATTCAGTCATTTGCCAGGGACACAGCTGTTGAGGCAGTAATGTGGACACCCTCCACAGACACTGGGCTCCCTGTTCCCACAGCAATGTGCTGTGGGTTCCCATCTCAGTGAGCCCCTGATATGCCGTCCAGCCTCATCCTGGGACCTGCCTCAGGGGGTTCCCTTCCCAGGGCCACCCCAACTACTATACGTCCTTTTTATGCCACCTGACCTTGGAGGGACCACAGGGGTTCCTGCTTAGGTCTGAGTCAGGACAGAGCAGGGACAATCTGGAATGCAGAGCAGGCACTGAACCCCCCACTCTGAAGCTGCCATGAGCCTGCGTGGCTTTCAGGGCAGTGTGGTGCCTGCCAGTTTCTGTGCTACAATGGCCCACATGCATAGTTCCCTTAGAGTTCTGGCTTCCGAATGTGTGGCTCAGCGACTGCATC
This sequence comes from Meles meles, assembly GCF_922984935.1. NCBI lineage: Eukaryota > Metazoa > Chordata > Mammalia > Carnivora > Mustelidae > Meles > Meles meles. The sequence continues at coordinate 6,843,592 of NC_060078.1, forward strand.
CCTGTTCTCTCCACATCCAGGGAGCAGGTTGTGATTTGGCTCTGCTGAGGTCACAGGGTAGCACACGGATAGCAGCTTGACCCGGCCTATCCCAGGAGTGGTGTTGAGGGGAACATATGGCTCATTTACCTCCTGTGCTCTTGAACAGAGAGCCCCATCCATGCCCCAGAGCTATCTCCCTGGACTTTGGAGCAAAATCAAAATAACAAAATGAAAGGATCCAGGATACATTTGGGCCCATTTACCTGCAGAGGTACTCTTGGTCTGTAGCTTGCTCATCACTGTCAGAGCAAGGCTCTTACTGGAGCACAGGGAGGCTGACAACCCTGCTGCAGGCTATCTGGAAATGTTGCCGCCCTGGGAGAAACACATTTGCTCATGACTCAAGTGTCGTTTGTGCTGTTGTGCTGAATCCTCCTCTGACCCACCTGTGTACCATGAGAGGCTGAGTGAAATGCAGTGCCTGGAGTGTAGATTGTGTTGGCTTCTCTATACATCTGTCCCTAGGGGTTATTCGGCCGGTGGGGAGGGTGTTGGGGAACAGGTATTTAGGGCTGATGTGCCTTGCTTCAGAGGCGCCCCCTGGTTGAGCAGGAATGCGGGGGCTGCAGTCCGATCTGGCACCTGGGCCCGTGTTGGTCACCATGGTGGTTGGGTTGAGGGGAGCACAGGCTGGCCAGCCGGAGTCTGTGGCTTCTCAACTGCCTGTTGACGGCCTGCACTCAGGACTCAGGGCACCGGAGCAGAGCCAGGGTCACAGGGCCCAGGCAGATGCTCATAGGAAAGGACTTGGGCCAGGGAGGGAGGCGGGCAGGCCCAGGCAGCCACATCGGCCAGCCAGGTCACCGGGGGCTGAAGCCCAGCTCTGTGCTCTGTGCTGCATTGGAGGGTTGGCATGTCTCAGGGGGAAAAGCACACGGCAGGAAGGCTGCCATCACCACAACTCTGAAGTAGGTGGTGTGGTGTGGAGCGCACTCAGGCACCTGGGTGCGGTGGGTGTGTCTCCTCATCCAGTCTCCTTTCCAATGCCTAGCTCAGCGCCTGGGCGTTGGACAGAGGGCAGCTAGCTAGGGTGCGAGAGTTCTTTCTGAGGAGGCTGGCAGGTGGAATGCTGCCCCGTGGCTGGGGTGGGCGGTGGGGGTAGAGACCAAAATAGCCTGCTAAGCACTAAGGCTCAGGCTCTGTGCACGGGGATTCTTGGAAGCGCCACAGAAGAACCCCCCACCCCCCAATCTGCATGTCCCTGCAGCTCTGCTCCCCCTGCACAAACCTTGGATGGGTGCAAGGCGGGAGAAAGGGTGGGAAGGAGTATATTTTCTCCTTCCACCCCTATGCGGGTTACCTTCTTCCAAAGAGATCCATCGAGGACATGGAACACAGAGGCCGAGTGACCTGGTGGACACCAGGAGAGGGTGTGCTGTGCAACTGGGGTAGAAAGGGCTAGACCTGCCTGACCATGGTGGATGCAAAGGGGGCACTGAACAGGTTTGTGGGCCTCGGGCAAGGCGGTGAGCTGCAGGGCTTTGCCATCATCCAGGAAGCCTCCATAAACACTGTTGCAAATCCTTTACAACCCCTCTGGTTTTCTCCTTGGGAGAAAATTCTAGAAGCAGAAACCTTAGCTCAGAAGACATGAGCGTGTTCAGCTTGGAGATATGGAAACTCATGGACACGCCATGCCCTGGTGACCAGGATGCGGTCTTGTGGCCTCTCTGCGTCCACGTCGATGTCTTGCTTTCTGTGTTTGGTGAAAATATATCTCATTAAGCGTGTGTCCACAGGCCTTTCATCGCTCCTTTGCCATTAAATGCCTGTGACTGTACACGGTGATGTGTCTTGTGGGGTCTTAGTGTCCGATCGTGAAAATCCTCAAACTCAACTGGGTACGGATTTGCAGAACTCATGGAAAAGCTGCATTCAAGCCGAACAAGAATAAATAAGGGGGGACTGAGTGAGTTGAGGAATATGAGTCTACCTTTGTGACTCTTGTTTGAAACATTGCTGGTTCTTTAATGTTTCTTCTTCCAGATTGAGGGAAACTGTATCTGAAAATATCCATGATCTACAGAAATGTGATGAAATATTTCTGTGTGAACAAATGGGAGAATTTAGCTTCTCTCCCTTCCTGAACCCTCCATCATTCAGAAAGTCCCAGGGAGAATTCTTTCTTCCAAGGTACTTAGGATTATTGGCGTAAGTTCCGCACAAGGGCCTTTTCCTTGTAACAGGACACCACTGGAAACATTGGTTATTTTACCAAGGGATTGAGTGAAATATCCAATTTGATAGTAATGTGTATAGACTCAGATAATGACCAGACAATTTTCAGGAATTAAGGGTGACTTTGTGGAGCCCCTTGGCAATAGCGGCTTCACACCTCGATGACACAGTGCCCAGGAGCCTTGCCAGATGAGTAGGGAATGTTACTTGTTGGCAGGTATAGGAACCTCAGGATATTTGGGGAACCTCGAGAAGAGGAATCCACCCAAATCGACAGGTATTGCAGTCAAGTCTGATGGGAATATTGCACTTGGCTTTGGCCTGGACACACTACTGAAAGTTCATTCTAGAGATTCCTCATGAGAAGTTCCAGCACAGCAGGGTTTCAAAATCTGTATGGAACTGTCCGTCACTATGCCTGCCAGGCTTAGTTAGAATAGATGCTAAGAAACCAAGTGTGCTTGCGGCTGCCTTCTTGCATCTAAGAAACCATTCCAAATCTGTTGAACTGAAATCCATCACCCATGTGGACTGGCACCCGCTGCCATCACCCACCAGGCGTTTCTGTGCCTCACAGTGGGTTCCGTGAAGCTCTGAATCTGTTTAGTTCACAATCAGGTTTGGGGACCTCACTTTGGAGGCTGGCAGGGTTTCCTGATTGGGAAAGTCCTATCAGAACTATACCCCAAATCGTCCCAGAATCCTCTAGAAGCTGGTTGTTGGAGGGCTTGCCCTTTGGATCAGTAGCATAGTCTCTGATAGGAGTGAAACAACTTCAGTCTCCAAGGTATAGGTTATATTCGTATTGGGTGATGATTAGTTTTTTTTTTTTATTTCTTTTTTTGAGCTCCAGAGTCAATGAGAGAAATGTCTTAGAAAGCAAAGACCAGAGGCTCATTTCAGCCAAATAGAGTTGTGAAAAAAGAAAGGAAGCAAGAATAACAGAGTCACTCATGTAGAGTAGAAAAGACATTGAGGAGGTAGAGTATATGTACATCACCTGTGGGAGTTCCGTGTCATTGAAGTGACGGGGTAGATGAATGAGAACCATGTCAAAGGTGAAAGACAATTCCAGGAGAAGTAAGCATCCCTAGGATGGTCGTGCAAAATGCAGTTGAAATGGGGTTTATGCAGATTTTCTGTTTGGTTCTGGGAGCAGCAGGAACTTTATTTAGACTGTTGTGACGAGTTGCACACAGTGATTGACCTCTGGGCCATTTCCTGGCCCACATCCTCCTGCTTGGGTCTGGCAAAGATATCATGGAACTCCCGTTAGCCAATTGACCAAGCATGTATTATTTGAAGGTCTACCAGCAGCAATGCTAAGTCTTTCACAAATTTCAGGATTCTGTGGTTTTGGCTCTCTGCTGGGAGGGAGGGGCATGCATTCAGTTTTGTGTGACATTGTGTCTTCCCGAGTGTGGATCCTGAGACCTCAACTAAAGGCTCTCCCTGTTTTTCCAGGTGGTGCTTCGAGGCTCAGATGACTTGACCTCGTTGGCAGCATCCAATGCATCCGGCCTCTGTCTCTTCAGTGCAGATGGAAGTGCAGCACGTCCGGGAGTGTGACTCCTGTCATCTCCCTGCTGGATGTGCATCGCAGCGGTAAGTTGTCTTGGTTCTGAACCTCCCGCCTGGGTTGAGGTTCAGGCCTAGACTTGGGTGTCTTTTGTGCCGGCTACTGTCTTTTTTCCAGAGGGAAAGATACCCTCTTCTTGTCGAATAAATTGGAGATGTACCCTTAAGCAGAATATCTAGAGTTTGCTGCTTGGGGAAAGTTACTCAGTGGCACATACGGACAAGGTTCTGCAAGTGCCTGCCCCACACAAAACTTCTGAACTCCAGGTTGCCTCTGCTAGCGGACTCCTGAGTTACCGCAGGCTGACCTTATCAATAGACATGGTCTGGACGGTCGACTTTCTGCCCACACTTGCTTTATTGGGCCATTCATCTACAGCAAAGAAGACCGGGCATCTTTACAAACGGATGTCTGAGTGGACTTCCGCACACGTTCTCTCTCTTTCCCTCTCTCTCTCTCTCTCTCTGTTCTTTTTTTGGTGGGGGGGGGTAGTGGGAGTTGCAGACAATGAGAGAGACCCTTAAGCAGGCTCCACATGCCTTGAATAGCCTGACACGGGGCTCATCCCATAACCCTGACATCATAACCTGAGCCCAAATCAAAAGTTGGTGCCTTAACTGGAAGAACCACGCAGGCCTTCCTGGACATGCTTTGTCTTTATGGAAGGGAGCATAAGAACCCCCTCCTGTTGTAAAATCTTCTGAATCGGGGAGCATTTCCACGTCTGCAGAGGTCGTACACCCTTTCTGGTATTGGGAAAGGGACCACTCTGGCAGAAGGCTCTGCCTCAGTGACGGGCGACACGGGGTGTGTGTGTGTACTGTGTGGTTTCTGTGGTGGTGAGAAAGCTGGGCGCTCTGGATACAGGCGGGACCCCAGTGTCGACAGACACAGGTTTCTCTGCTCTGAGTTGTCTGGTGTCTCCAAATGGGAGAGCTGTGTCTAACGGCTCTTCCACGTTGACCGCATCCGTCGGGGTTCCCGCCGGTGTGGATCCTCGCATGCTGGCTAAGGGTGTGGCTGGACTAAATGCTTTCCCCTGAAGGTGGCGTCCAACCAGTTTCTGTCTGTGGCAACGTGCCCATGGCCTCGAAGGGATGCACGTTGCTGCGAGCTCTTGTGCCGCAATCCCTCCACATGGCCTCTACCCCGTGCGAGGTCCTGGGCGTGAATAAGGGCAGAGCTCTCCGAAGGAAGGGTCTCCCACCTCGGTTCCATCCCTCAGGTGCCTCTCCGGTGGTCTTGCTGTGTACAGAGGTGAGCACTGCCCTGGAATTGTTTCCCCCATGCCTGTCATGTCTACTTTCCTCGGAAGGGTGAGTTCTCTCGTGTCTCCCGGGGTTAGGGCCCCGACTAAAGGCACCCCCACACTGCGGACATGTGTGTGGTGCGATCCAGGATGAACGAGCTCTGATGTCTCTGGCACCAGGGACACATGGCTGCAGGCTCTTCCACATTGTCAGTAAATACAAGGTTTGGCTTCCCAGAACACAACACACATGGAGTGAGGTGAGGGACGTGAGACATCTCTGTCCTGTGCCCCGGCATTGGCCGGGTTCCTGTGCAGTGTGAACCCTCTGCTAATGGCCAGAAGAGGCGGGGCTGTGGAAGGATTGCTCCCCATGTTCCTCCCTTCCTGACTCAACGTACGCATTCCAGCCCCTTCCTTCAGGATTGGTCGCTGCGTCTCCCTCTGCAAGCCACTGGTAGTCAGGTGCCGTGTTCTGTTCCGGAATTCAGATCGATCTTTCTACGGGGTAGCCTCACACGCACGTCAACTGCTGATTAAATTTTAGATGTTTCGGTTTCAAAGACTATCTATTGGTGAGTGGCGTTGAAGCCAGTGACTTTTCCAGACACTCAGGCGGTGGATTGCCTTGAGGCCCATTTCAGCAGAGAAATGAAACTACTCAGATTTCCGGTGGGACAGCCCGAATGCTCAGGGTCTTGGAAGACGGGAGATTGTGGGGAATGCTTAGTGTAGCCCATGTCCAGCTGTAGTGTGGAAGGCCAGGGTCCATGACCCTGAAGCTTCCCGTTGACTTGCAGAGAAGCAGACCTTTGAGACGCCCCCGTGTGGGTACCCCTTCATCCTTTCTAATAGGGAACGTATTGCCGTGAACTCCTGGGTCTTCTCCACACAGAATGAGTCATGGTTGGACCTGAGTCAGTGTTGAGCCCAGCACCAGTCACGGTCCAGCATGTGGCAGCGACAGGGGCGGCTCAGGGGCGGCCCCCTAGGAGAATACGGCTGGGGTGGCTGCTGCCCCTCGAGTTGATTCCAGGGTGGTCAAGGGGCCCTGGCAGTCCCGCTTCTTCCTGCGTTTGTCATGCTCTGCATGGTTGCTGGGACTGGGGGGACAGTGGGAGGAGGAGCAGCCCCCGCAGCAGACAGGGGAAACGACTGGATGGCTTTGGTCCCGCCCAGTCCCAGGTGGGCCCAGTCTCACCAGACAGTGGACTGTCGTAGGCCCAGATGATTGCCTTGTGCTCCATGGGACAGTCATCGGCAGGGCCTGGGCAGCCAACTCTGGGTGTGGCGGCCGACTCAGAGGGTCCTCTTGTCTCGTCCTCGAGGTTCCAATGCGGTCTTCTGGCGGGCTGCCCAGAAGTCTTCTCTCTGGCCGACGGAGGTCAGGTGGAAGAGAGCCGTTGCTGCAGGCGTGTTTCCCTGTGTGCTCAGGCCGAACCCTCCTCCAGCCCCGGATCGGAGCCACACGTGGGGCCCCATGGCCCTCCTGGCTCCCTTTGTGTGAGCGCTCCAGGAGACTCTGGTGCCTCGGGGTCGTGGGCAGACTGTCCTGTGGCGGCGCAGCTGTGGAGACGAGAGGTGGAGTGGTGTGAGATCGTGAGTGGCGTGGTGCCTGGGGCAGGTCTCACCAGAGGGGTTTTGTGGGATGTGTCTTCTGAGGTGTGGAGGTAGAGGGGTCCCTGCAGGACCCATGTGTGACATTAAGAAAGGGACGTTTCCCATGGGCCCCCTGGGGCCGAATGAAGGCTACCCTGCCAGGGTCACTCAGGCCCCTTCCCGGATCGTTGTCCTCCATCACGGCGGGGTTGTCCTCCTGCTGGGCTGTCCCTTCCCGGGCCTCCCTGAGAGCCCTCGACATACCCTCTTCTGTGGGGGGATCCTTTGCCCACATGAGTATTGCAGGTTGTGTGGCAGAGACAATGTGCCCCCGATGCCCATAGGAAGTGAGTTTGCACAGTGCACAGGCTGTGGGCAGGTGGTGGGTGGGGTGGGAGCAGGCAGGTGGCCTTTCCCTAGAGGGTCTTCCCTGCGGACAGAGGGATGGAGGAGAATCTCTAGAAGACCCACCTTCTAAGATCCAACGAAATGGTGCCATGAGGGGACCACCCACTGCCTCCCACGAGGCGTCTTGGTCAGATCCTACGGGAGGGGCCGGCGGATATGACTCAGCTGGAGAACTTGGCCGACCTTGTGCCCGCAGGGATGCGGCGCTGGGAAGGGTGAGCTATCCTGCTCCTGGGAGCCTGGGGCCTGTCTTGTTTGCTCATTTCTCAGGTGCCTGAAGTGGGAGATGAGGCCACGGCATCACTGTCTCTTGCCGACTAGTGTTGTTCAGGAGCAAGCCGTCTGCTGACTTTTGCAGGGTGGGAGGGCAAGGCTTGGGTCGTGGAGCCCCTTTCCAGAAGAGCACCGTGCATGGGCTCCCTGGGGTCCAGTCGGCCCAGGCAGCCAGCGCCCCCCCCCCCCCCAAGATCAGCAGCTCCTGGACCACAGCGCCCAGCCACCGCGGGGAGTTGCCCGGATCAGGTAGAGGTTCCCCGTGGGGTGTTCTCAGGGCTTCTTAGTGCCTGCAGGGACTGTGACCTTCCTCTCCTCTCCTCTTTGTGGTCAGAGGCTAGGGCAGCACACCCCGGGCTTTGTGTGGCTTCCCGAGGTGCCCACAACAAAATTCGGGGCAACGAGGGAGAACATGTGTCCATGTTTTGCCTGCCCCTTTTCCTGCCCAACTCACCCCGTTCCCAAGTCCGCCTCTTCTTCTGCTTCCCTTGTTCTTTCTGTCAAGTCCAAAGAAGGGAAGCTTCTTAAGAGCTGAGAGCAAGAGCAGAACGGGGCATGAGCACAGTCTCCCCGGCTGCAGAGAACCAAGTGGGGAGACCCAGGCCCAGCCTCCCTTCCTGAGGCCCCTCCAGCAGGGTGAGCCGTGCGCTGCCGACTCCCAACCCTCCCCACTGCTCTGCTGTCCGAGGCTGCTTCCCAGACTCAGTGGTGAGGGGTCAGGGTGATTCTAGGGATGGGGTGAGGAGGGCTTTCCAGGGATTTCAGGCAGCAGTTCTGATGCAAAGCCTGAGTGCCTGCCGGAGACTAGGGCATGGTCAAAGCAGGGAAAGGGGAGGAGCTCGGAGGAAGCGCTTATGGACAGAGGAGAGAAGAAGCCCAAGAGATGGAGGTGGAAGTGAATTACACGCACAGTGTGGCGCCTTCTGTCGGGAGTCCTTGTCGTCTGTGGAATCGTCCTCCAGGTCAGAGAGCAGCCAGGATGCTGGGGTGGCCATGAGAGAAGGCATAGGGGAGTTAGTGTAGCTGACGACCTGTGGCCTGCTGCTCTGGGGATGCTGGGCTCTGCCCTCAGTGGGGTGGGTCCCCAGATCTGAGTCCTCCCTGGCCTTGGTCCCTCGATCTCCACAGGGTGCAGGTGGGTCTCTGGTTGCCCACCTGCTCTTCCCACCTCCGGCTCTCTCCAAGACCCGGAAGCCCGTCTGTGTGATCCTTTCCACCCTGGAGGCCGTCACCATCCCTAAGACTGCCTCTGCAGGGCTTTGCCTTCCTCCGTCCTTGTTCCTGTCCCTCACTGCTCCCCTTCCTCCTCCTCCTCCTCCCCTAATGATGCTCCACGTCCTTCCCCCGCCAAGCTCCACCACTCCGATTGTTGGCCAAGAGGGGGCAACCAAGGAAAGAGTGGAGATATCCTCCCCCCTTCCCCCCGGGATCCACCCCGTGATCCCTCTGTGCTGGGAGCAGCTGTCATGGGTCTGGGATTGTGCATGTGCTGGGGAAGTGCAGGGAGAGATGGCCCACCACCTCCCCACAGCCCATGTCGGCCAAGGGACTGAGATGACCTTCCCAGGGACATGTTTCAGGCTAATGCAACGCCCTGTGAGTCCTTCAGAGTTACAGAGGTTGAGTGGAGACGGGAGCACGGGAAGTTCTCCAGGTGCCCTCAGATGTTCAGGGCAGCCCTGGAAAATGTCCAGCGCTGTGGCCCCGGAAAAGCACGATTGCTGCCAGTGCTCCTGTGGTGGCTTGCAGGGAATGGACGGGGTAGGGGTGTGTGTAGGGCCCGGGCAGGCCCGGGAACGTTTGCAGTTTGGGCATGGCTGGGGAGTGGGGAGCATGGCCGGGCTGTGTGCCGGACAGGTGGGTTTGGGAGAGGAGCCGTGACTTCCTGGCCCTGCTCCCAAGAGGCTCTGTGCTATGCCTGGACGAGAGCTGGTGAGAGGTAGAGTGGACCCGGGGCAGCAAGTGTGTGAAGCAGGTCCAGCAGCCCCTTCACACAGGCCTGGAGTCCCCTGGCCCGCGACAGGGGGTTTCCAGGGCAGCTGCATGGGGGTGTCCTTCCCTTGGGAACACGTCCACAGGTCAGACTCGGCTGGGGTGTGAAGGCTGGCAGAAAGCTACGGGACACGGGAGCCTGTGTAGTGAACCCAGGGCAAGTACGCTTTACCTTCTGCAGCTCTGGGAGTCCACTTGAAGGTACAGCCGCTTAGACAGAACCAGGACGGTTTGGTAGTGGGCGTTATGAGGGAGAGTAGTTAGACCTGTCTTCCACCTCCTGGCTCACCCCAGAACGTAGTGTCCTGATTCTCTTGCCCAGGAGAGGGTGGTTGGGGCTGCCAAGGCCTGAGCACGACCAGGTCTGGGCCCATGCCAAGAAAGATCCAGAATCTCTCGTGCACCGTTCCCAAGAGGCCATGAGCAAAGAGACCAAGCTTTGACATGTGGCAGCGGCAAAGGGAGGCACGAGCAGGTTTGATTGGAAAGAGCCTTAAACTAGCCACGCAAGGAGTCGACCTTAAAGGCCTACCCTAAAGGCCCGTGGACACAATGTCTGTTCTTTTCACTCAGAAACCGTGAAATGAGCATCCCTTTTCTGGGTGTTTTTTTACTCACCTTCTTCCTTCTCTAGAGCGGCAGGGTCAACCCCATGTTCCCGGGAGCCCTATCCCACTGTTCCCTTCCTCTGTGCCGCTCCCTACCTGAAGAGACATCGTCCTCACTGTTGGAGTCGTCGATGCTCTCTACACGCGGATCTGTAGGAACCGAAAGAGGAGCAATGCTGTTAGGAGAGAGACTGCCTCATCCCTTCATCCCAGGTGCGTTGAGATGTCGATGGGCCGTGCAGCATCTGCCTGACCCCTTTTGCTCCGCTGTCAGAGGTTCACGGGGCTGGTGGAGCTGGAGCCCTTGGAGGAGACGGGGATTGGAGTTCTTCCTTCTAATGAGACCGGGGTGCCGCAGCAGTCATGTCAGTGTCAGTTCTGCATGCCCATGACCGCTGTCTTCTCCCAGTGCAACCATCTAAAACTGCAGTCATGCTATGGGACTCTTGACGCATGCCTAGTGGGGGTGAGCAACTGGACGTTTTCGTTCCCTTGATGATTTCCGTATACGGCATTGAGATAATCAACGACTGTGTAAAATGGGTACTAGACAGACTCTTTCCTGGTTAGCTCAGCACTGGAAACCAACCAGGAGCGAGAGACAAGGCCTGCTCTCTGGCGTATTTCTCGGGCATCAGTGGCTGGCCTGACAGGGCCGTTGATAGGGAAGATGTTCCAGGGCTCACGCACACCCACCAGGCACCGCTGGAGGTCTTTGGACCCTAAGAGATGAAGGTGAACCCCCAGTTCCCAGAATAAATGGGGAGCCAGATTCCGTGCAGCAATGACCGAAAGCACAATGTGATGTTCCGGAACAGAGAAACTGCTAGAAGAGATAATGGAACCCCTAGGGAACACAACGAGCCAAAACGTTTCTGAATATGAAGAAGTAGGTGGTGGGTCCCTAGAAGCTGACCTTCCAATCCCTTGCATGACTCCCCTGAGCCAATGGGATGGTGCTGGCCTACAAATAGGCAGGGGCACGTGGGAGCGAAACGAAATGCCCAAGTAAATGCACTCACGTTGGCATCGGGATGCTTGACCAGAGGACTGGCTAGAAAAAGCATCCTCTTCTGAGACAGCATGAACAGAATGAAAAGGCAGCCCGCAGATTGGAGACACCATTTGCAATCCTTATTTCAGAAAAGGTGTGTTCACTGACAAAAAGGGAAAACAACAAAGAAAACCAACCAAACCAAAGAAGACTGGGATTTCACCAAATGAAAGAATCGAGAAAAAGACTGCAATAGACAGTGCTGCAAAGGGAACGAATGACTTGGCCAGTCAAACAGACGTTGTGGGAAAAGATGCTCCACAGAAGGCATCGTGAGGGCAATGCAAATCCAAAGGACGCTGAGCTGTGTCATTGTCTGTTAGGGTAGCGAGGACCCAAAACAGGACTTGAAACCCTGGAACCCTTGATCCTTGGAAGGATGCCGAAAATTGGAGACTTTGTATGCAATTCGTGGAAGGCAGAACAGAACGGTGCAACTTCCCTGGGAAAGCCTGTTGAGTGTCCCCAGAGAGCACCGAAAGGTACTCCCGTGGAACCCGCACACGCGAGTGAGAAGAGATGTCGGAAAATCAGATTCTGTTCAAAGACGTGTCTCTCACGAGAGAAAGTCTTGTTTGCTGCCAAAGAACCCTGAAACCCTGATGTGGCTCTCTTTCCATTCCCAGGCACGGAAGTCCCTTGACTTGTCTATCGGCCCAAACCTTCCGAATCAAACAAGGCCCTCTTGCACGGGCAGATGGCCAGCGAAAGGTGTGGCGATCATCCTGTCACACCTGTTGAGGTGTGAGGTTCTCTTTCACCACCTTGTAATGCACAGAGCACCCTCCGTTCCTGCACGGAGGGGGCCCAGGCCCCCCAGTGATGCCCAGTCCCTGAAGACGACCTCATTCCCTCTTTGATAGGACACCTTGTGGGCCCACCTCAGAGAGCCCCAGCCAGGACCCGTGGTGGGCGTGTGATTTCCCCTGGGAGAAGGCCAGTTTCATTCTTAGACACAGTGTCTGCAGGGAAATGGTAGATCTCCACGGAGAAACACGGAGTGAATTGGCCCCATCTATTCGTGGCCACTGCTCCTTCGTCGGGGTCCTCCCCGAACGGGCTGTTGCACGAGGCTGCCCCAGAAGCCGCCCGCAGAAGGGAGGAGTGTGTCCCAGCACTCAGTGCTTCCGATGAGGTTGGGGAGACGCATCGTGGGGCCTCTGATGCAGAGACGTGTGTGTGAACGAAGTGGCAAGAGGGAGGTACTGTGACCTACCTTGACGGGAGAGACCCACAGACACTGACTCAGTACAGGGATTGGAGAAGACACCCTTGTGTCTTTGGGGCATAGTCTCCCCCTTCCTAGTTAGTGGCGGGATTTGTTTTCTAGGGGAATGGATGTGTATTTGCAAGGAAAGAACACCTATTTCAATCGTAGGTGTTGAAGAGTTTTCAGAGGAATGGACCCTCATGACGGGACGGTGATGGGAAACGTCCCTGAGAAGGTGGACACCATTATTCGCCATGTTGAGGGGACCAGACAAGTTCAAGAGCATAGCTTTCACCCCCCTGACACACACACCAAACCTGAGAATCACAGCGCATGGATTCCCATGGAAACACACCTCCCGCCCAGCACACAATCCTACAGCACCCAAGGACAGCACGGTGCTTCCCGGGGGCAGGGTCACGAGGCCTCGGGTCTCGGTCCGGAACATGACCCTTAGTCTCGTTGCAACAGGATCTGGATTCTGGGTGGCTCCCAGGATGGAGCCTGCAAGGAAGCCCCACCTTGCCCATTGTCCAGGTTGCTCCAAACCAATGAGTGACTCTAGCGTTACAGCATACTTACCACTCTCCCTTTCCAGCAGGGCCACCTGCGATTTCAGAGCAGAAAAGATGATGAACGTCAAGGCATGCCTCGTCCTGTGTGCACAGCTCTTTTGTTCTCTTGGTGATGGGTAGGGTCATGGGCAGTGATATGGAATCCACCTAGAGGTGGCATACCCTGGGTCCATTGGACAAAACAGGTGGCAGGGCGGTGTCAGTAGCAGCCGTGAAAAAGCTCACAACCCTGTGGACTGTAACCGAACCCGCTGTTTCCTGCAGGGTCTTTGGAATGGGGTCTCCATGGGTCACAGACGCTCCCTCAATAATCTCCCCACCAAGGACATTGGATGGGCTGAGGTGTTTGGATCTGATTTCGAGTATAAGAGAAACAAGGGATGCTGTACCTCCCATGAAGTAAGGCTCACTTACCACCTTGGCGAAAAATGAGGCCTCTCCCTCGGTGCTGTTCACGTCAAGGACACTGCACAGGCTAACCAGGGAATCTAGGTAGATACACACAGAGTGTGTCGGGACCCCGACGGGGCTCTCCGGGAACTGCTCAGGGAGCTTGGCTTGGCGCGCACGTGCGGCCAAGTGTGTGGAGGCGGGGAGCTCCTCGGTATGGACTGAGCTGCAGTTGGCCCTTCCTGGGTGGAGGATGAAAGGTCCTGGAGAGGAGCAGGGACGTGAATAGAAACTCTGCCTCCTATTGGAGCCGCAGGGCCTGGAGTAGCTGTGAAATAGTCCATCTCCAAGGCACAGCTACTGCCTGCACCCAGACCTGCACCACCTAAGAGCAGCGGAGTAGTTTCCGGGGACAGGGCCCTGAGGCCAGGGCTCTTGCCCCAGAAAATCCCTTTCTGTTACTCCGACCCTCCTCCTCAGTCCCGCAGGACCTGGAATCAGGGTGGTTCTCATCGTGGAGCCTGTGAGGAAGCCCCACCTTTCCCCTTTTCCAGGTTGTTGCAAACAAGCGAGTGACTGTAGAGTACAGAATACTTACCACCGTCGCCTTCCAGCAGGGACACCTGTGATTTCAGAAAAGAAAAGAGTCTGAATATCAAATCAGGCTTTGTCCTGTTTGCAGGGCTCTTTTGTTCCCTGGGGGACGGGACAAAACCAGATGGGGAAGTGTGCTAGAGGCCCGTGAGCCCCAAAGTATGAAGAGAGCAAAATGAGTCCTGCACAAATGCGCCCAGTCTTCCTACGGGTCCCACGTTCCGGGTCCCACTGGACAAAATAGGTGGCGAGGAGGAAGCTGCCCGTACCCAAGCTCCCTGCCCTCCAGATGGTAGGCGGTCCTGCTGTGGTTGTCCCCACCTCCCCTGCGATGTCTTCGGGATTACGTAGCATTTGGTAACAGAGTCTCACTCACAAACTTCTCCCTACCCTCTTCTCAGTTGTGCACGCTGAGATTTTTGTATGTGACCTTGATTAAAAATGCCAGAAGACTTTTGTGTCTCCCACAAAGAAAGGCCAACGTACCACCCTGGTGAAAAACGGGGCGTCTTCCTCTGTCGTTCCTGTGGAACATGCACCCTCCTGTCCATCCAGCGAAGCTAGGGAGAGATACACAGAATGGTCAGTCCACTGGTGGGGCTTGGCAGGAGCAGCTCAGGGAGTTTCGCTTGGGGTGGGCGTGCACGGGAGTGTCTGGCGACGTTGGGTTACACGGGTATGGACTGAGCAAGCTGCTGCTGCATCAAGAAAGGTCAGGGCAAGGAGCAGGAACGGAGAGAGAAACGTTGACGCTGAACTTGAGCTACAGGGAATTGAATCGGGGTGACCTCTTCCATCCAAAAGAGGGTAAATACTGATCTGCATGCTCCGTTGTATGGACAGACAAGTTCCGCCAACCAGAGACCGTGTCGTTGTCATCGTCAAGACCGTTTCTTGGCCAGGACCAACCTGTGCCCCTCCTGCCTATCTCTCACCTCTTCTCGGAGATCGTATTTGTTCAGAAGAACACTGTGTGGTAAGGGTTGCATTCAATGCAAGCACAAGTACCCTAGAGGTTTCTGTTTGTTCCCGAGTCATGAATGGACAGGACAACCAAAGACACAGGGTTTCTACGTATTGACATCTGTGCATTCCAACAGAGTCCCCATCCACAAAGTGCTGATTCTTCCCTGTCTCCCTTTCCTGTGGCACGTGGGTGTGTCCTTGGAGTCAGCGGGACCCAGTTTCCCAGGAACTGGCAAGTGCATGAGAGAGCGGAGGCCAGGCGAGAGAAGAGCACTCTCTAACCTGGCCATGGAGCAGATTGTCAGGAAGTTTGATCGGGCCCCAAGCTAATGATGCAGCTTTCCTGGCAGTTGCCATTTGCCAGCGGGCCTTCCCTCTGTGCATTCAAGATGGGAGCGTTTTTGTAAGGCTGGTGCTGATGTTCTGGTAGACTAAAGTAACTTCTGATTCTCTTGTGTTTCGACCCTGTCTGAGAAATGTCCCCCGCTAGGACAGATGTGGGCCCCTTCCTTTCTCCCCATCCCTGTGTGAGGAAAGGGAATCCTAAGCAAGCCTCCAGGTGGAGCTGTGGTCAGCGAGGAATGTGGTGTCCTGGGGCGGGGTGCACAGCGGGGACGAAGGAGGTTTGGCTTTGCCACTTTGACCCGTGCCCTCAACTCCATTAAGTGGGGGATGTCTTCTGATGAAAGGCACGCACTCAACACACCCACGTGCCCAGTCCCGTCGTTATCAACTCACACAAGAACGAGCCCCAACCCTCAGACGCACCAAGCATACCACCTGAATGACCTACTGGCTTGCAGGGACTGTAGCACAGGGTCCTGGTTTTCTCCAGGACACTCCGTTTGTTCAGTCCGCCCCAGCCTCTGTTCCCAGGAGAAACTCGGAATGGGGGAAGCTCTCCAGCCCAAAGGAGGAGAGAAAGCCCTACCTTGTTCTTCAGCTAGTTCCGTCCCACTAGAGTGAGTGACGGGAGTATACCCACATGGGACATATCTGGTTGCCGCCTCCTGCAGTTGGAGAAAGGGAAACCCGGTGAGGATCCCAGCCCCCCTGTACACACTACGTGCACCCACCTTTGTGCCCTTGGTGTTGTCAGCAAGCCAGATGGGATGCAGTCATTGCGTTTATGATTCAGAGAAGGAGACAAGGTCCTCCGGAAAAGGCTCCAGCTTGGAATGTCTAATCTCCCAAGTCCATTTTCTTCAGCAAGTCATTCCAAAGCCATTTCCCATAGACAGAATGACCTCCTGGAAAATGCTCACGACCATCCATTGCCTAAGGAATGGTGGTGATGTTTGCTCAGGGCCCGTCTAAATACGGGGTCCGTTAATGGTATCAACTCACTGCAGGCTCTCTCTCGTACGCTCTCTGTCTCTCTGTCTCTCTCTCTCTCTCCCCTTCTCTGTCTTTCTGTCTTTCAAAGACATAACATCTTGAGGAAAAAGGAGTTTACCTGAGGGAGAGTCGGGGTTTCTTCCTCGGCCCTCAAAGTGGGTAGCTCTTCCATCAGGTCCTTGGGGGGAGCTAGGAGGATACAGAGCCACTGTGAGGACACTGGTGTGGCTGCTCAGGAAGCAGGCACGACGATTGGATGCATGAGGACCAGAGGCGAGTATGTGCGTGTGGGTGCGTAGGAGGTATGACCTCACTGCTGCCGGGCCTTCTCCTTGGTGCAGAGAGGAAGGGATGGGAGAGGAGCAGGGAGGAAACAAGAAGAGGGTTTTTGTCTTCCTAGCTAAAGTGAGCCCGATCAAAGCCAAATAGTCAGTCCAAGACATGTGAACCCTAACCCGGCTTCTGTGTGAGGACCGAGTCCCATAAGCTCTCCTGACTGCCGTGCCACTAAGGTGTCCCATGCGTCTTCTTTGGAAATCAGTTCTGGGCCCAAGATCCCCATCTGCTGTGACTATACGCATCACGTCTCTGTAAGATTTTGCCCGGCATAAAAAGCAGCCCTGCTTGCCGGGCTGAATTCAACCCTCAGAAAAGAAGCCTAGCACGTTGCTTCACTCATCATTTGTCTTCAGAAAATCCCATGTACAACGCTGGAGAACACTGACATCGTAGCTTACGTAAACTGCCGTTACTGTCGATGAGTTTGATAGATTCCTTCCAAGATTCTTGAGCTGTCCTGTGTGTTTGTGTGTGTGTGTGTGTGTGTGTGTGTGTGTATGTGTGTTTTCCCATGAAGACAGTGCCTGTCTGAACCCTCCCAGGTGTTCTGACCAGTGGGGAGTTCCTTACACAGAGGAGGCTTGGAGTGTGTGCTGACACGCTGTCGGCGGGCTTTGCAGGAGATTTGCCCCTGGGTGTTGGGGCCAGAACTTCCAAGGAAGCTTGACCTTGATTTCCTTTTGGCCAGTGGTGTGTGAGCATGTGCTTAGAGAATTTGAACCTTCCCGAGGCTTCCGGCAATCTTATCAAGTACAGTAAATTCCCTCCGTGATGCTTTTCTGCCATTGGTGGGTCGTGTGTACACGCTGAGTCCAGCTATGACCGATGTTGCCCTGTTCTGTCCTCCACGGGTCCGCACCCTTTCTAGCAATGTGGGCTTGAGGATGTGGCCTTTGTCTGTGCACTTGACTCCAGGGACCAGGCTGTAATCTTTCTAGGGACGGTTGTATTCGTCAGTACGTGTCCGTTCAGTGACACTGCTCCCATCCCTGATGCTTAGTAGACAGCGCTGCCATCTACGGGGAAAACGTTGCCATCCTATCTCGTGCAACGTCTGTACCCGTGACGACATGACCGGCCCCCTCCCGCTGTCCTGCCTGCACCGTCCCTTCCACTTTCTGGGTCTACGAATGTCCCTACTCTAGTGTCCTCAAAGCCCGGGATTGTGTCAGGTACCTCTTTCCTTGTGTGCTTGCTTTCAAAATGTGTGTCAGGTTTCCAAGGTCCATCTATTTCCTAAAATATTGGAAGCCTTTGTTTCTTTTTATGCCTGAAGAGCACTCCGTGATGTGTCTGGATGCCCTTTAATGGATCCTTTCCTCCCACGATGGATTTGGGGGCTGTGCCTGTCTATGGCTATTGGGAACCCAGCTGTGTGAGACCTTAGTGCGCGGATTTCTGTCTGTTTCCAGAAGGAGAAGATGTCACTGAATGCACCGGCCCAATTTGTAGAATGGTAAACACATGGAATGTACTGGGTACTTTAGTTCCCCAGGTGTGGTGAGGTCGTTTTGTTCCTTTGAAGGTACGTAGCCCACCCATGGAAGATGTGGCTAAAGGGCGGAAGTGGAGGGGGGAGATCGTGAAACCTCCTGTTGTATTCCGTTCCATTTTTCTGTTCAGCGTTACTGGTGGAAAACCTCGTCTCTTCCGTCCTACGCATCTAAGGACCATGTTTCCTGGAGAGACCTACATGGACCTGTGTGTTCCAAAAAGACCCAAGAGCCAACCCTTCAGCTAGTAGACACTTTTCCTGTGCCCTTTGGACCCAGTTTGAATGAGAATTTCATCTTGGCTTGTGGACTCCATGGGGACAGACGGCATAGAGGGAAAGGGCTGCCGGTGAAATCAGAGGAAAAATGCGTCTCAGCCGTGTGAAGAGCTTCGGTTATGTCTGTGCTACTGAATGAAAGAATGCGTCTCCAATCAACGTCATGAGTCAATCTCCAAGGTACCTTCCTCGGTGTCCCCGATGGGGTAGACCTGATCGTGGAGGGAGAACCGGACCTTCTTCTTGGGTGGCTGTGGAGGGGCCGGCGTGGCTGGGGGCAGCTCCACATCCTCAGGGAGGAGCTCCTCCACGCAGAGTGCTGGGAGACGCACAGAAAGAGAGAGCAGTGTCGGCATTTTGTTGTCAGAAGACCATAGGGGATTCGACATTCTTTACTCCTAGTGCAACCGTCTCCTGCCCCTGCTCACCAGCTGCCCAGCAGGCATTCCTCCCCCCAGGTGAGACTGAGGAAGAGGTCTCCGTGTGCTGTGCTCTCAATTCCGAACCCTCCCACACCCACAGGTTCTGTGGGCAACGGCTTGTATGGAGCAGAGACGTGAGAGAGACGCAGCAGAGCGCCATGAGCACGCCTGATGGCCTGGATTGCCATCCCGTTGAGCATCCCCTCATACCCAAGAGTGTTCCTGAGAACCCTCTGTGCCCCGTTTCCCTGCCCTCCGGCCTAGGCGTTAGGGTGCCATCACGGTGTCCCAAGTGATTGAGTTCAAGGAGCGCCTGGGACCTAGGGAAGGACGGGATGCTTCCCTGTCGCTCGGCAGGTGCTGAGGAACGGACTGCCTACGGAATCAGCTAGGCGGCTGGCTGTGGGTGAAGCCAGACGTGGGACTTGCCATGGCTCCACTGCATGGGAGGATGGAAGCCCCCTCTTTATCCTTCCCATGAGAAGGATGCTTGACAGCCAACAGAGACTCCATGTCCCTTTCTCCTGTCCTCCCCACAGCAGCAGCGATGGGCGTGGCAGCGGGCTGGGAGCCCCATGGGACAGTGGAGGGCACTGAAATGTAGGGTGGTGAAGGGACTGTCCAGAGTGGCCACCCTGGTGAGAGATGGATCTGGGACAGGAATGTCGTCGTTTCCCTGTGGATGGAGATTCCCGAGGCCCTGACACCAACCCAGGGCCCCTGAGAAAACGTCCTGAACCCCTGAACCAAGAGCTGCCCTCACGATCTCAAATCCCCCTGTGGCAGCGTTTCCGTTGGGGGGAGCGAGTGCCACGAAACCAGAGTCTGTCCTCACTCACCTCTGTGTCTGGGGCCCTGACCTCAAATATGTGGCGGTTTCTTCCAAATGGAGGCCTAGTGAAGGACCAGGAAGGTGTAGCATTGGCCACGTTCCCTCACCTCTCTGCAAGGTGAGCGCAGTCGCCCACGGCCTTCCTGAAGGCCCGTTGAACCCCACGGCTACTGGAGTTCTGCTTGGCTCCCGAGCTGATTCACACTCCCAATGGTCCCGCGGGACCCGCCCGAGAACTCGCTTGCCTTGAGCCGGCCCATCCCCAGGCGCAGTTCACGGTAGGAACGACCATGGAGGTGGTCACGTGGGCTGGGGAGGGTTGGTTTCAGGAAGGAGACGGATGGTGCTGAATGGCCTGCTCTTGATGTGAGGACTGTTCTGAGGAGCCTGGAGGGAAGTGAGGCTACCCTGGCTGGAGTGAGTTCCTCCCTACTCTCTCATTCTTCCCCTACATCCCTTGTCTACTCTCAGGTCTCCTGATCCCCTCTGGAGTCTGTAGGTTTAGGGGACAGTCTCCTGTCTCCCTCCCTAGGCCGGGCCCTGAGACCCCAGGCCGGCAGTACCTTTGAGACCAACAGACAGTGCACTGTGCAGCTGCCGAGTGTTCTTCCCACCCACCCGGTGGCACAGCCAGTTCCCGTCCACGCCCAGGCGTCATGCCGACGGTCCGCGAAACCCCCATCAACCCATGAGAACACCCCGATATCTGCCAGTGACTCTCCTTCTAAAAACAGCTGCATTTCGCCCACTGACCGTTCCCCTCCGATTTTGTCATCTCCATCGAGAAGAGGTGACTGGCAATTCGTTCCCCTGCGATGTGTTGCCTGGGTGGCGCCAAGATTCTCCTGATCCAGGGCCAACCCAGGGACACAACCCTGGGTGGGTGTGTCCCCTGGGTGCGTTCGGACTGTGTCCGCAATCGTCATTCAGAAATAGTACGGTTTTCTGAACGTAGAAGCGATTGAAGGAAGGCAGCTTCCCCCAGAAATCCCAATGAAATAACCCAGAAAAGGCATGCCAAATAGGCATCGAACCAGGAGGAGAAATCAGAGGGTGGAAAGGAAGAGCCAAAGAGAAGAAGCCGGTCTCTGTAAAAGGGAGGCAGCCAGCTTGGGAGAAGAGAATTGAGAAAATTGATAGGCACGTACCCGTAGAACAGCAGTTGAGATTTCCCATCGTGGGGACCTATACACCTGTTTAGCAAACTGCAAGGGGTTCAGCTCACAGAGTGACAGTTGAAACGGAAGCATGGGGGCGTGTCATCAGGTCACCGTGGCGATGGCTCCTGACAGAACTCTCAGAGTGAAGGCATCCCTGCTCACTGTGGGGTCATAGAGGGGAGTGGGTTGGGGAGGGGTCGATGGATGATGGGCATTGAAGAAGGCACTTGTTGTGATCAGCTCTAAGTGGTGGAGAGAGGTGATGAATCCCTGAATTCGACTGCAGAAGGCAATGCTGCACGGTCCATTAACTAACGACATTTCTTGACACTAAAAGAAAGATACTCCTGAGGGCACATAGGAGACTTAAATGTTCATTTGACATCTGCTACTCTGGAAAACTCCTATTTACACGAGATTGTTTCACAAAGACTCTCTAGGAGTTCTGGGGTGGCTCAGTGGGTTAAGTATTGGCCATCGGCTCAGGTCCTGCTCTTGGAGTCCGGGATCAAACCTAGCATCAGGCTCCCTGCTCAGGGGCAGTGCTTCTCCCTCTGCCCCTCACCCAAGTCATGCCTGCTGTGTGCAATAAGGACAATATGTAAAAAAAATAAGAAAAGAGCTTTCTGCGGGACTCCCCTCCCCAGGAATGCCCTGTGTTCCTTCCAGGAGCCCCTTGGAGCCAAGGGTGACCGTTCCTAATATTGTCTGTGGGGCGGACTGCCTGAGCCACGAGCTAAGGATGGGAACGTATGTCTTTCCTTTTTCAGAGAGTAGCATTAATTTGGATGGCAAGGTGCCCTTTCTGCAGCAAACCGAGAGATACTCTTTGAAAACACTGGATTCCCCCTGCGTGTCCGATTTCCAAGGCCCTTCTTGCACTGACCTCCCTCTTGCCTGCCACCCGTCCTCCATTTCAGGTTTGCAGGGAGGGTCTCCCTTTGTGGACAGTGGGTCGTCTCCACCACTGGATGGCGCTTCCGGGGCCTGCATACATGGCATGCCTACATGGTGTCCTTGCATGGACACAGAGGATGACGCAGGTGACAGTTGGGTAGGACCCTCTTGGCTGCCGAGGTCAGTCTGTGCACCCTGGAGTGTTTGGACCCAAAACCTGTCTGCCGGTTTCACCCCTTGTGCGTGCACTCCCTGGAGCTTGGCATGCAGAGGACCTGCCGTGTGGTCTCTTGGAAAGCGACAATTCAGAACTCCTTGGCAACCACCCAGGGGATATAGGCATTGGCAGGCAGCAAATAGAACGTGATTTCTTTAAAATAGTTTCTAGCTGGGGCACCTGGGTTTCTGAGTCGCTGACGCAGTTGCCTTCGCGTCAGGTCCAGGCCCTGGGATCCGGCAAGCGTCGAGCTCCCTGGGAGCTCCCTGCTCAGGGGAGGAGCGCCTGCCTCACCTTGGGATCCGGCAAGCGTCGAGCTCCCTGGGAGCTCCCTGCTCAGGGGAGGAGCGCCTGCCTCACCTTCTGCCTCGCGGCCTGTCGCTCTGCCTGCTTGGGAGCTCTATCTCTCTGCCAAAGACGTGAGTCAATTCGTTACAAAATAAACAAGTTCAGAGAAATGAAAGGGAAATGAAGGTATTTTATGAGTTGTGCAACATAATACGATGGGAAGGGGAAGAAAACCAAACTAGTAACAGCGTATATTTACACACCACAATACGATCCAATCCTCATGCTGCTTCAGGTAACACAATTATACCCTTTGATCCAGTTGATATCGAAATAGATCATTTTTCTGGCAGAGTTTGGGAAACCTTTCTTACTGGTGTTCTGAAAATAGGTCCTTTTAAGAAATTAAGTTTTGAATACTATCAAGGAGTCTCTGTCCCTTGGGCAAATGTCAGATAACAATTGGAGTTTACGACTTGGCGAGGGTTTCCCTGGTGGTGGTGGTGTGAAGTCAAGTATAGCTATGTAGAGTACCTTAGAGACTACGGTGGAGGAAATTGGATGGATTTCTGATGTTCTGTCAAAATAGACTTTTTTCTTAAAAAAAAAAAAAAAAAGATTTTACTTGTTTATTTGACAGACACAGATCACAAGTAGGCAGAGGCCGGCAGAGAGAGAGGAGGAACCAGGGTCCCTGCGGAGCAGAGAGCCCAATGTGGGGCTCGTTCCCAAGACCCTGGGATCGTGACCTGAGGCGAAGGCAGAGGCTTTAACCCACTGAGCCACCCAGGCACCCCCAAAGTCGACATTTTATTTCCGACAGCCGGGGCTGGTTCTTTGGAAAGACATTTTCCAGAAAGACTGAATTGGAACCCCATTGATCTTAGGAATCTGAATTTAAGGTGAGGTGGACCTGGCATTTGAACGTTTCCTCTGAGGCTTGCCATAACCTGACGATGCAGAAATAGCCTACCATGGTCCTTTGCACCGGGACGACTTCATGTCAGTCAAGAAGTGGGTGCTGTGAAAGAAAAGAAAAAAGAAAATGGGACACTTCTGTTTGGGGAATTAGGGACAGTCATCTGGGAGACACAGAGTGGAGAGAAATCAGGTGTGCTCCCGATTTTGAGCAGGGAGTCCAGGTTTAGGAGGGAAAAGCCCAGGCACGTGTTTTGCAAGGATGACGTTGAGTGCTGGCAGCTAACGGGCGTGGCGTTGTCTCTCTCTGAGTCCGGAGTGGAAGGATGTGTACCAGGTGGCGGAGGATCTGCCACTGAGCAGGTCCATGGGCCGGAAGTCAGAAGTTCACAGTGCCCAGACACTGGCAACAGGAGATGTGCCTATGGTTTCCTTGCCGATTGTCCTTCACACTCTAGTGTCAGAGTGGCTCTCTTAGCAAAGCTTCCATCGTTCTGAGTCCTCCTTGAGAATTCTCGTCCATCTCATTTCTGCCATCTTTCTAACAGGAAAACACCAGTGAACCGAGTGTGCTTTCCTACCATCCCTACCACCCCTTTGCACTGTCTGGGGGGCTGGCAACGTGCTTCGGGTCCCTTCTGCCCCTGGAACGTGGCCGTTTCCTAATTCCTGGATCATCCAAGCTAGTTGAGTCTTTAGACCGCATCCCACTAAGAAGAAGATTTGAGGACGTCCCATCTAGAGGGTACTTCGGGTCTCACTTCTGGCGAGACCTGATGGCTGACTTGCATTCTTGGAGGCACACTTATTTTGACATTTTCAGTAGTACTGCAAGGAGAAACGCAAGGTAGAAGCCACTGGAAAATGACAAAATGAAAATACTCGTGAGTCCAAACAGTGCATCTCTTGCTCTGATGCTGGGGTCTGTGCCCATCTGTTCACACAGAGAGATTCTGGAGGAATGGCAAGACCCATGACGTTGCGTCCTGGCGCCTCTGCTCTTCCTCTGGAAGAGAGTCTGCTGTCCCCTTGACCCTGAGCGCCGAGGGGCTGGGTGGGTGTACTGTCGTGCCGGGTGGATGAAAGTCCCTGGTCAGGGAAGGAGGAGGACGCCGCTCCACACAGACCCTCTGGGGATGCCCGGGGCTTTTCCCGCAGAAGCTCGGTGCGGTTCCAAGAGAGGGAGGTGGTTCTGGACCCCCTGATCCCTGTCTCTTTCCACCTGTCGGTGTGAAGAAATCCCGGCACTCTGGGGTCATGCTGACGGCCTCCAAGAGCATCGGCCTGAGCCCATGTAGTGTGCCATGGAGGTGTTTGTGAGTGAGACCGGTATGCTCCAGGTACCCCTGCCCTCTGGGAGTCCTGGCCTGCCTCTCTCAGGGGCCTAGCAGCATGCCCCTGTGGAAGAGCATGGTTCTGGGGCACCGTGGGAAGGGAAGACTGTGAGTTCCTGGTCGCTGCTGGGAACGAGGGGATCTGGGGAGGGCTGGGCCACCCCAACGGATAGAGAGATGCTTCCAGTCTTGCCCTGAGAGCTGAGGGATTCTTTCACACCTGGAGGCATCCTCCCGCATCTCAGGACCTGCTGCCGGAGAGAGGCACTGCCTCCCGGGGAATCCAGGCATGTGCCGACCATGGCCTCTGGCCAGAAGTCTGTGCTCGGTGGCCCACGGTGCCAGGTGGGCCCGCAGCAACCCGGTATCCCCATCAGCCTGACCTGCTGGTCACAGCCCCTTCTCAGGTCTGAGAGAGCCCCGTGGCTCATTGTGTATATCCCTTTGTGAGAAGATGAAGCCCCTGAGTTTGTTGTCATAGCTGCCCCTTCTTTGGCGGCTCCCAGAGGGATGCCATGTCTCGTGGAGCGCCATGTGGGCTCGTCTCTTCTCCTCTCGTCTGCTGGGGCTCCTGCTCAGGTCAGCTGGGGCAGTTAGAGTGTCATGCCTCTGGCCAGCGATGATGGGAATTCCCTCTGCAGGCAGAGTCCCAGGCTGGCAGGAGAAGCGGCCGTGGTCGCGGGGCCAGCCCTCCGAAATGGGTCAGGTGACCTTTCAAAATCTGGGGAGGTGAAGGGTTCCAAACCTCACAACAGCACGCAGGCCATCACTTAGCCGGGTTTTTCTGGAACCATCAGACAACCTTTGAAAACGTGAGGACGAGTGAAATGCGCTGCCTGGAGTGTAGGTTGTGTGGGCGTCTGGGGCTTCTGTCCCCAGGGGTGATTCAGGCCAGTGGGGTGGGGGCTAAGGGGCAGGTTATTTGGGGCCGATGTGCCGTGCTTCCGAGGAGCCCCCTGTGTTTGAGCAGGAAGGCGGGGGCTGCAGTCTGATCGGGCACCTGGGCCCACGTCGGTCACCACGGTTTTTGGGTTGAAGGGAGCACAGGGCCGGCCAGCTGGAGTCTGTGGCCCCTCAACTGCCTTTTGACGGCCTGCACCCAGGGCCCGGGGCACCTGGGGCAGAGCCAGAGTCACAGGGCCCAGGCAGATGCTCACAGGAAAGGACTGGAGCCAGGGAGGGAGGCAGGCAGGCCCAGGCAGCCACGGCAGCCAGTCAGGTCGCCGGGGTGCCAAAGCCTGGCTCTGTGCTTTCCTGGAGGGTTGGCGTTTATCAGGGCAAAATGCACACACTGTGAAGTCTGCCATAGCCACGTCCCTGAAGTGGAAGGGTGTTGTGGAAGTGGAAGGTAGTTGTTGTTGTTGTTTTTCCTTTTGAGTTCCAGGGTCCATGAGAGACATGTCTTAGCAAGGAAAGACCAGAGGCCCATTTCAGCCTCATGGAACTCCTGGCAGCCAAATCGCCAAGCATGGATTAGGGGAAGGTCTTCCAGCAGCAATGCTAAGTCTTTCACACATCGCAGGGCCCTGTGGTTTTGGCCTCCTTGAGCCTGCACTCCCTGCTGGGAGGGAGGGGACTGCATTCCGTCATGGGTGACTCCCTAAGTGCGGGTCCCGAGACCTCCACTAAATGCTCTCCTGGTTTTTACAGGTGGTGCTTCGAGGCTCAGGGGACGTGGCCTCATGGGCAGCATCCAGTGCATCCGGCCTCTGTCTCTTCAGTGCAGATGGAAGTGCAGCACGTCCGGGAGTGTGACTCCTGTCATCTCCCTGCTGGATGTGCATCGCAGCGGTAAGTTGTCTTGGTTCTGAACCTCCCGCCTGGGTTGAGGTTCAGGCCTAGACTTGGGTGTCTTTTGTGCCGGCTACTGTCTTTTTTCCGGAGGGAAAGATACCCTCTTCTTGTCGAATAAATTGGAGATGTACCCTTAAGCAGAATATCTAGAGTTTGCTGCTTGGGGAAAGTTACTCAGTGGCACATACGGACAAGGTTCTGCAAGTGCCTGCCCCACACAAAACTTCTGAACTCCAGGTTGCCTCTGCTAGCGGACTCCTGAGTTACCGCAGGCTGACCTTATCAATAGACATGGTCTGGACGGTCGACTTTCTGCCCACACTTGCTTTATTGGGCCATTCATCTACAGCAAAGAAGACCGGGCATCTTTACAAACGGATGTCTGAGTGGACTTCTGCACACGTTCTCTCTCTCTCTCCTTTTTTTCGGGGGGGGGGGAGTGGGAGTTGCAGAGGATGAGAGAGACCCATAAGCAGGCTCCCCATGCTTGCATAGCCTGATATGGGGCTCAACCCATAACCCTGACATCATAACCTGAGCCCAAACCAAAAGTTGGTGCCTTAACTGGAAGAACCACGCAGGCCTTCCTGGACATGCTTTGTCTTTATGGAAGGGAGCATAAGAACCCCCTCCTGTTGTAAAATCTTCTGAATCGGGGAGCATTTCCACGTCTGCAGAGGTCGTACACCCTCTCAGGCCCAGAGATCCGTAGCTGTTCTTGGTGGTGGAGGAGACCCCTTGGCTCCCACCTTCTCATAGCTGGGGAGGAAGCCCTCACTGCCTGATACTGAACTGTAGAGGTTTTCCTGCCCTGGTCCCAACAGGTCTTGCCGAAGAGCACGTTGGAAAAAGATGAAATTAATTTGCCAGCCCCCGGGTGGTGCAGTTGGGTCAGCATCTGCCCTTGGCTGAGGTCAGGATCCCTGGATCCTGGGGGATCGAGCCCTGCATTGGGCACCCTTCTCCCTCTTCCCTGCTGCCTGACCCTGACTGTTCTTGCTCCCTCTCTAGCTCTGTCGCTCTCAGTAAGTGAAATCAATAGAAATATTCGTAAATCCTTTCCCGTTTGTGAGGACAATGTTAGTAGAGTTCAGGACACATGAGAGGTAGATCACAAACCATGTGTTGGTTGAATCTTGTGGCCATTCATCCTTGCGCTCTCCATACATCGATAGGTTAATGTTTTTGTGAACATACATTGATCACCTTGTGCTGTGAGATTCTGAGTTCACCCTCCAATTGATGTTCTCACGGGTCCCAGGCAGTGTTACTTCCTGTGATCCAACTTCCTACCAAGAGACAGTACCTGGGTGAGCTGTGAGAACTCGTAGAGGAATAGTCCCCCTTTCTTTCTTGGCACGGTGTTCACGGTTGTGAGACCCCGCCTGTTCGGTGAGACTGGCCTTTAGGCAAGTACCGATGGATCAGAGCAGATGTGCTGTATTGCTAGCTATTGGTTCCTGGAAGAGCGCATTCCACATCCCGCAGAACGTGACCCAGTTGTATGTGTTTGCAGTGTCTGAGTTTGTATCTCCATGTCAGCCCAAGAAATTCCTTGCAAGGTCTTTGCCCAGTGATTTTCTGATGTGGGTGTCCGGGGAAGAATTTCCCCCCGTTGCGTTGGGATCAGTGATTGCTCGGTGTGAGGGCGTCATTGCTGGCTAAGGAAGAAGGGATACCCGAGCCCATTCGTTTCCTCATCACACCGGGAGGATTTTCTTGTGTGCGAATCCTCCCAGGGCCTCCAGGTGTTGGCTCCGTGAGGAATGGGATTCCCACGTGGATTTCATCGGCATTGAGTAGCAGCTAAGCCGCAGGGGGTCCCAGGAGGTCCCTGCACCGTCGCTCCCGTGTGAGGCCTGACACGCACTCTGAGATGGTAGCGGGAGCTCAGGCCTGAGCCCCAGCTGAAGCTTCTCCCTCTGCAAGCCACTGGTAGTCGGGTGCCGTGTTACTTTCCAGAATTCAGATCGATCTTTCTACGGGGTTGCCTCACACACACGTCAACTGCTGATTAAATTTTAGACGTTTCCATTTCAAAGACTATCTACCGGTGAGTCCCGTTGAAGCCAGTGACTTTTCCAGAAACTCAGGCGGTGGCTTGCCTTGAGTCCCATTTCAGCCGAGAAATGAAACTATTCAGATTTCCGGTGGGACTGCCCGAATGCTCAGGGTCTTGGAAGACAGGAGATTGTGGGGAATGCTTAGCGTAGCCCATGTCCAGCTGTAGTGTGGAAGGCCAGGGTCCATGACCTCTTCTAGGGTATTGGTGATGAGAACCCATGGACCATATAATCACGCGAGAAAAAGAAAAGGAGGATGGGATGCTGGGGAGGTTCAGATGGGCAAACTCAACCACGTCGAGGACTGAAAGAGGTGCCATGGGCAAACTCAACCACGTCGAGGACTGAAAGAGGTGCCATGTGAGCGTTTCAGTGCAAGAATCACAGAAGTGTCCTGTCCTTGGAGGACACAGAAGGTGCAGTGGGTCAAGAGGATGGAGTCGGAAGAGTTGACAGAAATGGGCCGGTGTTTCAGGGTTGTTTCCACAGGAGCCCTACCAGAGACAGGGCTGATATAGGAAAGACGTTAGAGTTCAAGGCCGATGGTTCAAGAAAGAAGTGTTGAGACGGCTTTGCTGGCAGGAGGTGATTTTTATTAAAGCACAGGGATTGAACACTTGGGTAGAAAGGGTTGCTTGCTGGGGTCGTGATGGGAGGCTGACTCTCTGGGATGGCACTGGGGGAGGTCAGGCAAAAGGGAGGTTTTGCAAGAACGTTGCAGGAGGACAGAGGACACGTCCCAGGATACAGGGTACAGGATACAGGATACAGGAGGCTTTGCTCTTCTCAAGGGAAGGTGGTTTTTCCTTCTAGGAAGACATTAGTTGAAAGATGGTGGGAGCTTTCTGGAGGAATGTTCCCTTCCTCCTCTCACAGGTCCTTCCCAAGGGACTGTAGGTTTGATAAGAAACTCTATCTTATTGACATTTCCTTAGGCCTCAGCCTCCCTCAGTGTCATGGAGGGGAGGGAGATATTAGGACTTCAGGAAATGGAGTTACAGGTCTCTGGAACCTAGCTAGCCTATTGACATGCAAGGGTATTCCTTGGCAATTACTAGGGCATTTGTAAACTGAGGGAGACTCAGGTCTTGCAGTGTTTTGATCTCTGTTTATTTAAAATCTGTTTTTTTTTTTCCTTTCCTTGGCTTTAGGGCAGCCAGAGTGCATGAGGAGTGTCACCCATTACACATGTTGTGGAATGGTGGTGTGGTGTGCCAACTTTTGCTTTGTTCTTAGATAGCCTTTTCCTCCTTCCTCATGTCCTCTTGAACAGTTTATACCCTTCAGTCATTAAAGTTGTTGAAGGAGGACGGTCTCATGATCTGTATCTTCTTCCTGCTGAATCGAGGCGTACAGCTATCCCTACCTATGGGTCAGTACTGGTTATTTGGGGGCCTCTATGTGCAAGAGTTTTTAATTGCAGAGACCGCTGAGTGCAGGTGAGAACTTCTGTTTGGATTTTCCTGGGTAGACAAGACTATCTGTCCTCTGGAAGTTACTGCAGTGAAGGATTTCTGGAACCACCCGGGGAATTTTTCAAGTCCTGAGCTCTTGTTTACTGGGAGGTTTTTGATCACTGCTTCAATCTCATTACTCGGTATTGATCTATTCTGGTTGTCAGTTTCTTCCTGGTTCAATTTTGGAAGTTTATAGTTTTCCAGGAATGCATCCATTTCATCTAGGTTGCTTAGCTTATTGGCATATAACTGTTGATAATAATTTCTGATGATTGTTTCTATTTCCTTGGTGTTAGTTGTGATCTCTCCCTTTTCATTCATAATTTTATTAATTTGGGCCTTCTTTCTTTTCTTTTGGATTAGTTTGGCTAATGGTTTATCTATCTTATTGATTCTTTCAACAAAAGAGTTTCTAGTTTTATTGATGAATTCTACTGTATCTCTAGTTTCTATCTCATTGTTCTCTGCTCTAACCTTGATTATTTCCCTTCTTGTGTGTGGAGTTGGCTTAATTTGTTGTTGATTCTCCAGCTCTTTAAGGTGTAGAGACAGCTGGTGTATTCTGGATTTTTCAGTTTTTTTTTTTAAGGGAGGCTTGGATGGCTATGTATTTCCCCCTTAGGACATCCTTTGCTGTATCCCATAGGTTTTGGACCAAAGTGTCTTCATTCTCATTGGTTTCCATGAATTGTTTAAGTTCTTTGACTTCCTGGTTGATCCAAACATACTTAAGCAAGGTAGTCTTCAAGTTCCAGCTGTTTAAGTTCCTTCCAAATTTTTCCTCGTGGTTGTGCTCCAGTTTCAAAGCATTGTGATCTGAGAATATGCAGGGAATAATGTCAGTCTTTTGGTATCGGTTGAGTCCTGCTTTGTGACCCAGTATGTGGTCTATGCTGGAGAAGGTTCCATGTGCACTTGAGAAGAATGAGTATTCTCTTGTTTTAGGGTGGCATGTTCTTTATATATCTATGAGGTCCATCTGGTCCAATGTGTCATTCAATGCTCTTGTTTCTTTATTGATTTTCTGCTTGGATGATCTATTACTGAGAGTGGCATGTTAAGATCTCCTACTATTAACGTATTCATATCAATATGAGTCATTATTTTGATTAACAGTTTTCTTCTGTAATTGGCTGTTCCCATTGCGGGGGCATAAATATTTACAATTGTTAGATCTTCTTGGAGGATAGTCCCTTTAAGAATGATGTAGTGTTGGGGTGTGTGGGTGGCTCAGTGGGTTAAAGCCTCTGCCTTCGGCTCAGGTCATGATCCCAGAGTCCTGGGATCGAGCCCCGCATCGGGCTCTCTGCTCGGTAGGGAGCCTGCTTCCTCCTCTCTCTCTGCCTACCTCTCTGCCTAGTTGTGATTTCTCTCTGTCAAATAAATAAAATATTTTAAAAAAAGAATGATGTAGTGTTCTTCTGTATCTCTGACTACAGTCTCTAGTATAAAATCTAATTTATCTGATATGAGAATCACTACCCTGGCCTTCTTTTGAGGCCCATAGATATAAAAGATGCTTCTCCATTCCTTTACTTTCAGTCTGGATGGATCCTTAGGTTCAAAATGGGTCTCTTGTAGACAACATATGGATGGGTCCTGTTGTTTTATCCAATCTGCAACCCTGTATCATTTTATGGGCACATTTAGGTCATTCACATTCAGAGTGATTATTGAGAGATACGTTTTTATTGACATCGTGTTACCTTTGAAGTCTTTGTTTCTATAGATTGTCTCCATATATTTCTGTTTAATGATATTCTTAGGTTTTTCCCTCTTTTATAGAACCACCCTTAATATTTCTTGCAGTGACGGCTTGGTGGTTGCATACTCTTTTAAACCTTCCTGGTCTTGGAAGCTCTTTATCTCTCCATCCATTTTGAATGTCAGTCTTGTTGGATAAAGTGTTCTTGGTTGCATGTTCTTATTTAGTGGCCTGAATACATCTTGCCAGCCCTTTCTGGCTTGCCAGGTTTCTGTGGACAGGTCTGACGTTATTCTGATGGGCTTTCCTCTGTATGTAAGGAATTTCTTTGCCCTCGCTGCTTTCAAGAGCTCCTGTCTAAAATTATGATTCATCATTTTCACTACCAGGTGTCTCAAGGTCTTTCTGGATTCTATGATCTTGGGGGTAAACCTTTCTGCCTCTAGTACATGAATGCTGGTTCCATTCACGAGATTGGGAAATATTTCATGGAGAATTTTTTCAACTATATCTTCTAGTCTTCTTTCTGTCTCCTCCCCCTCAGAGATTCTATTAATTCTGATGTTGGAACTTTTCATGGCGTCATTTATTTCCCTAATTCTGTTTCTGTGGCTTCTAAGCTGTTTGTTCCAGGCTTCCTCCTGATCCTTTTTCTCTCTCTGTTTGTCCTCCAGATCACTAATTCTATCTTCTGCCTCAGTTACCCCAGATTTTAGAGAATTTAGATTATATTGGAGCTCATTGATAACATTGTGAACATCATCCCTGGTGGCTTTCACTTCTTCCCTGATCAATACCATTTTGTCATCAAAGGCTTTTTCTAGCCTAGCTATTGCCTGGATATTTGTGAGCCTGAATTCCCTTTCCGATATACTGTCCATGTCCATATCCAATAGCTCTGATGCAGAAGGCCCAGTATCTGAATTTTCTTCAGTTGGGGATTCCTCCTCCTAGTCATTTTGGTGAGAGATGGCTGAATGGACGTGTAGCTGAATGTATCGACCATGGTGCAGGCAAGGTGCACCCTGGAATGCTTCTGAGCAATCAAAAGTCTCCACCAAAAGAAAGAAAAAAGAAAAAAAAAAGAGAGAGAGACAGGAAAAAATAAGAAAGATAAAATAAAGGAGAAGGCCCAGCCCAACGGGGCCCCAAGGTAAGATTTATGAAGTATACAAACGTAAATAGACAAAGAAAAAGACCGACAAAAGTAGTTGACAAGAGAAAAAAAAATAAATTAAAAAAAAAAGAACCTCGTCCAAAAGAACGCCAAGTATAAGATTTATATACTACCAGGACAAAAACAAATACATAGAAGCACTGACAGAAGAAAAATATGGGAGGGTAGTTATAAATTCTCAGTATGGGCGAGGAAGGTTATTTTGATTCTTCCTGGATGTATCTTGATATCTTTGTTAAAGGACTTAACTTTCCTAAGATAAATGGGGATTAAAACTGGTTTACCTATAGGGGTTGCATTGATTGGGGAAAGGGGATTACCTTGGAGCTTATCTCTATATAAATATTTAAAAATAAGAAATAAAATAAAAATTAAAAAATAGAAAAGCAAAAGAAAAACACAGGTATATGTATCAAAAACTTCAGGTTAAAAGGTTATTATGGAATTTGATGTACTGAACATCTCATTGTGATGGTAAATAGGTTAAAAAGTTATATATATAAAAAATGAAAAGAACCAGAATAGTGGGAACATATTAAAAGTAAAAATTGTATCTATGAAGTAGCAGTGGTTGTCCTCTTGTCTGTTTTTTGGGGGGGGGGGGTGCTGGCATTCTGGGGGAGGGGCCTGCCGCATGGGTTTTCAGTCAATGATGTTCCTAGGGTTAAGTCCTCCTGCCCCTATCAAGGGACTGAGCTCTGAGGAAACATGTTTTTCAGGCTTTTGTTCTCTGGAGGTTTTTTTTGTTTGTTTGTTCGTTTGTTTTCTTTCCCCTTGGCAGCTCTTGATGGTTTTTGGAGGTTTAGAGGAAAGCAAACTGCACCCAGACCTCCCTCTCAGAGAGAAGCCTCAGTCTGTTCCCCTCTGGGTGCTCCAGAGCACATAAATTCTCCCTCAGCTTCTGGCAGAGCACATTCCCAGTCATGGTCTTTGCGGTCACAGAAACTCTGCTTGTACCCAAAACCACGAGAAATACTAGCCACAGCTGTCTGGGCAGTTCCAGGCTGCCAGAGAGGTCCCAAGCAGAGACAGCACACTGAGATTTTCACACTGGCTGGACTGGGAGTGCTCAGACTCTCTGCTGCGTTCTGAGAGAGCACTGGCAGGCGCCAGCCCGCACGTCTCTCAGGGGAGGGTGTCAGGGGCGACTTAGAATCTGGTCACGCAGCACGAGCATGGAGAGTGCAAAAGGTTATGGTTCTGCCTGCTGGTTGGTGAGGCTTCCTCACCCTCATGGGTGCTGCCACCCAGACACTCTCATGCTCCCGGTGGCTCAGGGACCAAGACTTGGCTTCTTCAATGCGCTCTGTCTGGCTCAGTGCCAACAGTGACATCTTGGGTTAGCGGGCTTAAGCCCCATCCCTATCTGCCTGATTCCCCCAATTTCCCCCTATGATCTTTGCTCTTTTTGAGTGCTTTCAACCAGACTCCAAGTTAATTCTGGTCCCCAGTTGCAGGGCACACTCATATGGGGATATTACTTTCCAATGATTCGCTTCTGGTGGCTCCCTCCCCCTTTTCTTTATCTTCTGATATCGGTCTGATGTTCCCACTCCCCTATACCTGCCCACTGGTGTCTTCTGCACCTGTAGAGATCCAGACGTGTATAATTCAAATCTCAGTCTGATTTCATGGGTGATCGGAGTTCTTTGGTAGGTAATCAGCTCACTTTAGGGGACAGGTTGAAATGGCGACCCTCCTACTTCTCCGCCATCGTGTCTCTCCTAGACAATCTGATATTTTTTTTTTTTTGATATATTTTTAAAGAGCTAGTGCGAACAGTGTTTTTTTTTACATTTTTTCACCATTTTTTTACATTTCTTTTTTAGTTTTATTTACAGTCAAGTTAGATAACATACACTGTATTGTTTTTTTCTCTTTCTTAAAAGATGTTATTTAGTTATTTATTTATTTTGAAGAGTGAAAAAATACATTTTATTTAAAATTTTAAAATGATGCTATTTTATATCTTTATGAGCTTTTTTTTTTAAAAAAGATTTTATTTATTTATTTGACAGACAGAAATCACAAGTAGGCAGAGGCAGGCAGAGAGAGAGGAGGAAGCAGGCTCCCTGCCAAGCAGAGAGCCTGATGTGGGGCTCGATCCCAGGACCCTGGGATCATGACCTGAGGCGAAGACAGAGGCTTTAACCCACTGAGCCACCCAGGTGCCCCTTATGAGTTTTTTTTTTTTTTAGCTTTATTTATTTTTTCAGCGTGACAGTATTCATTGTTTTTGCACAACACCCAGTGCTCCATGCAAAACGTGTCCTCCATATTACCCACCACCTGTTCCCCCAACCTCTCACCCCTGACCCTTCAAAACCCTCAGGTTATTTTTCAGAGTCCATTGTCTCTTATGGTTCACCTCCCCTTCCAATTTTTTTTTTTTTATAAACATATAATGTACTTTTATCCCCAGGGGTACAGGTCTGTGAATCGCCAGGTTTACACACTTCACAGCATTCACCATAGCACATACCCTCCCCAATGTCCATAACCCCCTCCCCCTCTCCCAACCCCACCTACCCCCAGCAACCCCCAGTTTGTTTTGTGAGATTAGGAGTCACTTATGGTTTGTCTCCCTCCCAATCCCATCTTGTTTCATTTATTCTTCTCCTATCCCCCTACCCCCCCATGTTGCTTCTCCATGTCCTCATATCAGGGAGATCATATGATAGTTGTCTTTCTCCGATTGACTTATTTCACTAAGCATGATACCCTCTAGTTCCATCCACGTTGTCGCAAATGGCAAGATTTCATTTCTTTTGATGGCTACATAGTATTCCATTGTGTATATATACCACATCTTCTTTATCCATTCATCTGTTGATGGACATCTAGGTTCTTTCCATAGTTTGGCCATTTTAGACATTGCTGCTATAAACATTCGGGTACACGTGCCCCTTCGGATCACTATGTTTGTATCTTTAGGGTAAATACCCAGTAGTGCAATTGCTGGGTCATAGGGTAGTTCTATTTTCAACATTTTGAGGAACCTCCATGCTGTTTTCCAGAGTGGTTGCACCAGCTTACATTCCCACCAACAGTGGAGGAGGGTTCCCCTTTCTCCACATCCTCGCCAGCATCTGTCATTTCCTGACTTGTTAATTTTAGCCATTCTGACTGGTGTGAGGTGGTATCTCATTGTGGTTTTGATTTGTATTTCCCTGATGCCGAGTGATGTGGAGCACTTTTTCATGTGTCTGTTGGCCATCTGGATGTCTTCTTTGCAGAAATGTCTGTTCATGTCCTCTGCCCATTTCTTGATTGGATTGTTTGTTCGTGGGTGTTGAGTTGGCTAAGTTATTTATAGATTTTGGATACTAGCCCTTTATCTGGTATGTCGTTTGCAAATATCTTCTCCCATTCTGTCAGTTGTCTTTTGGTTTTGTTAACTGTTTCCTTTGCTGTGCAGAAGCTTTTGATCTTGATGAAATCCCAATAGTTCATTTTTGCCCTTGCTTCCCTTGCCTTTGCCGTTGTTCCTAGGAAGATGTTGCTACGGCTGAGGTCGAAGAGGTTGCTGCCTGCGTTCTCCTCAAGGATTTTGATGGATTCCTTTCTCACATTGAGGTCCTTCATCCATTTGGAATCTATTTTCGTGTGTGGTGTAAGGAAGTGGTCCAATTTCATTTTTCTGCATGTGGATGTCCAATTTTCCCAGCACCATTTATTGAAGAAGCTGTCTTTTTTCCATTGGACATTCTTTCCTGCTTTGTCGAAGATTAGTTGACCATAGAGTTGAGGGTCTATTTCTGGGCTCTCTAATCTGTTCCACTGATCTATGTGTCTGTTTTTGTGCCACTACCATGCTGTCTTGATGATGACAGCTTTGTAATAGAGCTTGAAGTCCGGAATTGTGATGCCACCAACTTTGGCTTTCTTTTTCAATATTCCTTTGGCTATTCGAGGTCTTTTATGATTACATATAAATTTTAGGATTATTTGTTCCATTTCTTTGAAAAAATGGATGGCATTTTGATAGGGATTGCATTAAATGTGTAGATTGCTTTAGGTAGCATAGACATTTTCACAATATTTATTCTTCCAATCCAGGAGCATGGAACATTTTTCCATTTCTTTATGTCTTCCTCAATTTCTTTCATGAGTACTTTATAATTTTCTGAGTATAGATTCTTTGCCTCTTTGGTTAGGTTTATTCCTTTGTATCTTATAGTTTTGGGTTCAATTGTAAATGGGATTGACTCCTTAATTTCTCTTTCTTCTGTCTTGTTGTTGGTGTACAGAAATGCAACTGATTTCTGTGCATTGATTTTATATCCTGACACTTTACTGAATTCCTGTACAAGTTCTAGCAGTTTTGGAGTGGAGTCTTTTGGGTTTTCCACATATAGTATCATATCATCTGCGAAGAGTGATAGTTTGACTTCTTCTTTGCCAATTTGGATGCCTTTAATTTCTTTTTGTTGTCTGATTGCTGAGGCTAGGACTTCTAGTACTATGTTGAATAGCAGTGGTGATAATGGACATCCCTGCCGTGTTCCTGACCTTAGCGGAAAAGCTTTCAGTTTTTCTCCATTGAGAATGATATTTGCGGTGGGTGTTTCATAGATGGCTTTGATAATATTGAGGTATGTGCCCTCTATCCCTACACTTTGAAGAGTTTTGATCAGGAAGGGATGCTGTACTTTGTCAAATGCTTTTTCAGCATCTATTGAGAGTATCATATGGTTCTTGTTCTTTCTTTTATTAATGTGTTCTATCACACTGATTGATTTGCGGATGTTGAACCAACCCTGCAGCCCTGGAATAAATCCCACTTGATCATGGTGAATAATCCTTTTAATGTACTGTTGAATCCTATTGGCTAGTATTTGGTGAGAATTTTTGCATCTGTGTTCATCAAGGATATTGGTCTGTAGTTCTCTTTATTGGTGGGATCCTTGTCTGGTTTTGGGATCAAGGTGATGCTGGCCTCATAGAATGAGTTTGGAAGTTTTCCTTCCATTTCTATTTTTTGGAACAGTT
This sequence comes from Meles meles, assembly GCF_922984935.1. Taxonomy (NCBI): domain Eukaryota; kingdom Metazoa; phylum Chordata; class Mammalia; order Carnivora; family Mustelidae; genus Meles; species Meles meles. The sequence goes on from NC_060078.1 coordinate 6,881,013, forward strand.
TCAGGAGGATAGGAATTAGTTCTTCTTTAAATGTTTGGTAGAATTCCCCTGGGAAGCCGTCTGGCCCTGGGCTTTTGTTTGTTTGGAGATTTTGGATGACTGTTTCAATCTCCTTACTGGTTATGGGCCTGTTCAGGTTTTCTATTTCTTCCTGGTTCAGTTGTGGTAGTTTATATGTCTCTAGGAATGCATCCATTTCTTCCAGATTGTCAAATTTGTTGGCGTAGTGTTGCTCATAGTATGTTCTTCTAATTGTCTGTATTCCTTTGGTGTTAGTTGTGATCTCTCCTCTTTCATTCATGATTTTATTTATTTGGGTCCTTTCTCTTTTCTTTTTGAGGAGTCTGGCCAGGGGTTTAATCAATCTTATTGATTCTTTCAAAGAACCAGCTCCTAGTTTCATTGATTTTTTCTATTGTTTTTTTGGTTTCTATTTCATTGATTTCTGCTCTGATCTTTATGATTTCTCTTCGCCTGCTGGGTTTAGGGTTTCTTTCTTGTTCTTTCTCCAGCTCCTTTACGTGTAGCGTTAGGTTGTGTACTTGAGACCTTTCTTGTTTCTTGAGAAAGGCTTGTACCGCTATATATTTTCCTCTCAGGACTGCCTTTGCTGTGTCCCACAGATTTTGAACCGTTGTGTTTTCATTATCATTTGTTTCCATGAATTTTTTCAATTCTTCTTTAATTTCCTGGTTGACCCATTCATTCTTTAGAAGGATGCTGTTTAGTCTCCATGTATTTGGGTTCTTTCCAGCTTTCCTCTTGTGATTGAGTTCTAGCTTCAGAGCATTGTGGTCTGAAAATATGCAGGGAATGATCCTAATCTTTTGATACCGGTTGAGACCTGATTTGTGACCCAGGATGTGATCTATTCTGGAGAAGGTTCCATGTGCACTAGAGAAGAATGTGTATTCTGTTGCTTTGGGATGAAATGTTCTGAATATATCTGTGATGTCCATCTGGTCCAGTGTGTCATTTAAGGCCTTCATTTCCTTGTTGATCTTTTGCTTGGATGATCTGTCCATTTCAGTGAGGGGAGTGTTCAAGTCCCCTACTATTATTGTATTATTATTGGTGTTTTTCTTTGATTTTGTTATTAATTGGTTGATATAGTTGGCTGCTCCCACGTTAGGGGCATAGATATTTAAAATTGTTAGATCTTCTTGTTGGACAGACCCTTTGAGTAGGATATAGTGTCCTTCCTCATCTCTTATTATAGTCTTTGGCTTAAAATCTAATTGATCTGATATAAGGATTGCCACCCCAGCTTTCTTCTGGTGCCCATTAGCATGGTAAATTGTTTTCCACCCCCTCACTTTAAATCTGGAAGTATCTTCGCATCTAAAATGAGTTTCTTGTAGGCAACATACTGATGGGTTTTGTTTTTTTATCCATTCTGATACCCTGTGTCTTTTGATTGGGGCATTTAGCCCATTAACATTCAGGGTAACTATTGAGAGATATGAATTTAGTGCCATTATTAGCCTGTAAGGTGACTGTTACTGTATATTGTCTCTGTACCTTTCTGATCTACTACTTTTAGGCGCTCTCTTTGCTTAGAGGACCCCTTTCAATATTTCCTGTAGAGCTGGTTTGGTGTTTGCAAATTCTTTCAGTTTTTGTTTGTCCTGGAAGCTTTTTATTTCTCCTTCTATTTTCAATGATAGCCTAGCTGGGTAGAGTATTCTTGGCTGCATGTTTTTCTCGTTTAGTGCTCTGAATATATCATGCCAGCTCTTTCTGGCCTGCCAGGTCTCTGTGAATAAGTCTGTTGCCAATCTAATATTTTTACCATTGTATGTTATAGACTTCTTTTCCTGGGCTGCTTTCAGGATTTTCTCTTTGTCACTAAGACTTGTAAATTTTACTATTAGGTGACGGGATGTGGACCTATTCTTGTTGACTTTGAGGGGGGTTCTCTGCATCTCCTGGATTTTGATGTTTGTTCCCTTTGCCATATTAGGGAAATTCTCTCCAATAATTCTCTCCAATAGACCTTCTGCTCCCCTCTCTCTTTCTTCTTCTTCTGGAATCTCAATTATTCTAATGTTGTTTCATCTTATGGTGTCACTTATCTCTCGAATTCTCCCCTCGTGGTCCAATAGCTGTTTGTCCCTCTTTTGCTCGGCTTCTTTATTCTCTGTCATTTGGTCTTCTAGATCACTAATTCTTTCTTCTGCCTCATTGATCCTAGCAGTGAGAGCCTCCATTTTTGATTGCACCTCATTAATAGCTTTTTTGATTTCTATTTGGTTAGATTTTAGTTCTTTAATTTCTCCAGAAACGGCTTTTATATCTCCAGAGAGGGTTTCTCTAATACCTTCCATGCCTTTTTTCGAGTCCGGCTAGAACGTTCAGAATCATCATTCTGAACTCTTGATCTGACATATTACCAATGTCGTGTTGATTAGGTCCCTAGCCTTCGGTACTGTCTCTTGTTCTTTTGTTTGTGGTGATTTTTTCTGCCTTGTCATTTTGTCCAGCTAAGAGGATATGAAGGATCCAATAAAATACTAAAAGGGTGGCAAAGATCCCAGAAAAATGCATTGTAACCAAATCAGAAGAGACACCAAATTGTGGGGGGGAGAAAGGGGATAAAAAGAGGTTCAGGAAAAAAAAAAGAAAAAAATTTAAAAATTAAAACAAATAAAGAAAAAATATAAAAGAGAAAGAAAAAATATATATATTTAGATAAACTAGTCAAAAAACGTTAAAAAAGAAAAGGGTAAAAGTTTTAAAAAATTTAGCAGAAGAAGAAAAAAGAAAAAAAAATTGAAAAAAGAAAAATAAATTGAATTAGCCGCAAGACTAAAGAATCATGGGGAGAAAGCCATGAGTTCCGTGCTTTGCTTTCTCCTCCTCTGGAATTGCACTACTGTCTTAGGAATTGAACCTGCTTTCCTTGATAGATGAACTTCGTCCTGGTGGATATTTTGTTGATCTTCTGGGGGCGGGGCCTGTTGTAGTGACTCTCAAGTGTCTTTGCCCGAGGAGGGATTGCACCGCCCTTACCGGGGCCGGACTAAGTAATCGGCTCGGGTTCGCTTTTGGGAGCTTCTCTTCCCTGAACGCTTTCCGTAGAGTTCCGGAGGATGGGAATGAAAATGGCGGCCTCCTAGTCTCCGGCCCGGAGGAGCCAAGAGCCCGGGGCCCCACTCCTCAGTGCGCCCCCAGAGGATAGCACCCAATCACTCCCGTATCCCCAGCCTCTAGCCGCGCTCCGACCTCACCCAGCCCGCGACCAGTTCAAGGTAACCCCGAGCTGAGAGTTCAGTCCTCGGCTCTGTCTATGTAGCTGGCTTCTCTGTTCTAATACCTGCGAGCTCTGCGACACTCCGACACCCCCGATCCTTCTGTAACCCTGTGGGTCACAGCCATTGGTGCTGTCCCCACGTGGGCTTCACCCTGGTTTAGCCTCTGGAGCAATGTCCCTCAGTGGAACAGACTTTTAAAAGTCCTGATTTTGTGCTCCGTTGCTCCGCCGCTTGCTGGGAGCCAGCCCCTCCCCCCGCGGTCTATCTTCCCATCGTTTTAGATTCACTTCTCCACCAGTCCTACCTTTCAGAAAGTGGTTGATTTTCTGTTTCTAGAATTGCTGTTCTTCTTCTCTTTGATCTCCCGTTGGATTTGTAGGTGTTTGCAATGTTTAGATAAGCTATGGAGCTGATCTCCTGCTACCTGATGTCGTCTCAGCCTGCTACTTCTCCGCCATCTTGACTCCTCCTCCCCTTATGAGCTTTTTAAAGCAAAACATCCATGACCTAAATTCTCCTATTGATAAAAATTACCTCATTTATCATCTCTTTTTTAAATCTTTTTTAAAAATTTTTATTTATTTTTTTTCAGTGTAACAGTATTTATTGTTTTTACACGACACCCAGCACTCCATGCAATACATGCCTTCCCTATTACCCACCACTTGGTTCCCCCAACCTCCCACCCCCTTCCCCTTCAAAACCCTCAGGTTGTTTTTCAGAGTCCATAGTCTCTTATGGTTCACCTCCCTTTCCAATTTCCCTCAACTACCTTCTCCTCTCCATCTCCCAATGTCCTCCATGTCATTTGTTATGCTCCACAAATAAGTGAAACCATATGATACTTGACTGTCTCTGCTTGACTTATTTCACTCAGCATAATCTCTTCCAGTCCCGTCCATTTTGCTACAAAAGTTGGGTATTCATCCTTTCTGATGGAGGCATAATACTCCATCGTGTATATGGATGACATCTTCCTTATCCATTCATCCATTGAAGGGCATCTTGGTTCTTTCCACAGTGTGGCGACCGTGGCCATTGGTGCTATAAACATTGGGGTATAGATGGCCCTTCTTTTCACTACATCTGTATCTTGGGGTGAATACCCAGTAGTGCAATTGCAGGGTCACAGGGAAGCTCTATTTTTAATTTCTTCAGGAATCTCCACACTGATCTCCAAAGTGGCTGCACCAACTTGCATTCCCATTAACAGGGTAAGAGGGTTCCCCTTTCTCCACATCCTCTCCAACACATGTTGTTTCCTATCTTGCTAATGTTGGCCATTCTAACTGGTGTAAGGTGATATCTCAGTCTGGTTTTAATTTGAATCTCCTTGATGGCTAGTGATGATGAACATTTTTTCATGTGTCTGATAGCCATTTGTAGGTCTTCATTAGAAAAGTGTCTGTTCATCTCTTCTGCCCATTTTTTGATATGATTATCTGTTTTGTGTGTGTTGAGTTTGAGGAGTTCTTTATAGATCCTGGATGTCAACCTTTTGTCTGTACTGTCATTTGCAAATATCTTCTCCCACTCCGTGGGTTGCGTCTTTGTTTTGTTGACTGTTTCCTTTATTGTGCAGAAGCTTTTGATCTTGATGAAGTCCCCAAAGTTCATTTTCGCCTTTGTTTCCTTTGCCTTTAGAGACATATCTTGAAAGAAGTTGCTGTGGCTGATATCGAAGAGGTTACTGCCTATGTTCTCCTCTAGGATTCTGATGGATTCCTGTCTGACATTGAGGTCTTTTATCCATTTCGAGTTTATCTTTGTGGATGGTGTAAGAGAATGGTCAAGTTTCATTCTTCTACATATAGCTGTCCAGGTTTCCCAGCACCATTTATTGAAGAGACTGTCACTTTTCCACTGTATATTTTTTTTCTGTTTTGTCGAAGGTTATTTGACCATAGAGTTGAGGGTCCATATCTGGGCTCTCTACTCTGTTCCCCTGGTCTTTGTTTCTGTTTTCATGCCAATACCATGCTGTCTTGTTGATCACAGCTTTGGAGTAAAGCTTGAAATCAGGTAACATGATGCCACCAATTTTCTTTTTGTTTTTCAACATTTCCTTAGCAATTCTGGGTCTCTTCTGATTCCATACAAATTTTAGGATTATTTGCTCCAGCTCTTTGAGAAATACTGGTGGAATTTTGATTGGAATGGCATTAAAAGTATGGATTGCTCTAGGCAGTAGACACATTTTAACAATGTTTATTCTTCCGATCCAAGAGCATGGAACGGTCTTCCATCTTTTTGTGTCTTCTTCAATTTCTTTCATGAGTGTTCTGTAGTTCCTCGAATACAGGTCCTTTACCTCTTTGGTTAGGTTTATTCCCAGGTATCTTATTGTTCTTGGTGCTATAGTAAATGGAATCAATTCTCTAATTTCCCTTTCTGTATTTTCATTGTTAGTGTATAAGAAAGCCACTGATTTCTGTACATTGACTTTGTATCCTGCCACGTTATTGAATTGCTGTATGAGTTCTAGTAGTTTGGGGGTGGAGTCTTTTGGGTTTTCCATATAAAGAATCATGTCATCGGCAAAGAGAGAGAGTTTTTTTTTTTTTTAATTTCTTTTCAGCATAACAGTGTTCATTGTTTTTGCACCACACCCAATGCTCCATCCTCACGTGCCCTCACTAATACCCACCACCTTGTTCCCCCAACCTCCCACCCCCACCCCTTCTAGACCCTCAGGTTGTTTTTCAGAGTCCATAGTCTCTCATGGTTCACCTCCTCAATGTTCATAGCAGCAATGGCCATGGTCGCCAAACTGTGGAAATAACCAAGATGCCGTTCAACAGACGAATGGATAAGGAAGATGTGGTTCATATACACTATGGAGTATTATGCCTCCATCAGAAGAGAGAGAGTTTGGATACCTTTTATTTCTCTTTGTCGTCTGATTGCTGTTGCTAGGACTTCTAATACTATGTTGAACAAGAGAGGTGAGAGTGGGCATCCTTGTCGTGTTCCTGATCTCATCGGGAAGGCTGCGAGCTTTTTCCCATTGAGGATGATATTTGCTGTGGGTTTTTCATAGATAGATTTTATGAAGTTCAGGAATGTTCCCTCTATCCCTATACTTTGAAGGGTTTTCATCAGGAATGGATGCTGGATTTTGTCAAATGCTTCTTCTGCATCAATTGAGAGGACCATGTGGTTCTTCTCTCTTCTCTTATTGATTTGTTCTATCGACATTGATTGATTTGCGAATGTTGAACCATCCTTGTAACCCAGGGATGAATCCCACCTGGTCATGGTGGATAATCGTTTAAATGTACTGTTGGATCCTGTTTGCTAGGATCTTGTTGAGAATCTTAGCATCCATATTCACCAGTGATATTGGTCTGAAATTCTCCTTTTTGGTAGGGTCTTTGCCTGGTTTGGGGATCAGGGTAATGCTGGCTTCATAAAAAGAGTCTGGAAGTTTTCCTTCTGCTTTAATTTTTGGAAACAGCCTCAGGAGAACAGGGGTTATTTCTTTGAAAGTTTGGTAGAATTGCCCAGGGAATCCGTTAGTTCCTGGGCTCTTGTTTTTGGCGAGATTTTTGATCACTGCTTCAATCTTGTTACTAGATATCGGTCTATTCAGGTTGTCAGTTTCTTTCTGGTTCAATTTTGGGAGTTTGTAGTTTTCCAGGAATGCATCCATTTCATCTAGGTTGCTTAGCTTATTGGCATATAACTGTTGATAATAACTTCTGATGACTGTTTCTACTTCCTTGGTGTTAGTTGTGATCTCTCTCTTTTCATTCATAATTTTATTAATTTGAGCTTTCTCTCTTTTCTTTTGGATTAGTGTGGCCAATGGTTTATTGATCTTATTGATTATTTCAAAAACCAGCTTCTAGTTTCATTGGTACATTCTACTGTATCTCTGGTTTCTACCTCATTGATCTCTGCTCTAATCTTGATTATTTCCCTTCTTATGTGTGGAGTTGGTTTGATTTGTTGTTGATTCTCCAGTTATTTAAGGTGTAGAGACAGCTGGTGTATTCTGGATTTTTCAATTTTTCTGAGGGAGGCTTGGATGGCTATGTATTTCCCCCTTAGAACCGCCTTTGCTGTATCCCACAGGTTTTGGACCGAAGTGTCTTCATTCTCATTGGTTTCCATGAATTGTTTAAATTCTTCTTTGATCTCCTGGTTGATCCAAACATACTTAAGCAAGGTAGTCTTCAAGTTCCAGCTGTTTAAGTTCCTTCCAAACTTTTCCTTGTGGTTGTGCTCCAGTTTCAAAGCATTGTGATCTGAGAATATGCAGGGAATAATGTCAGTCTTTTGGTATCGGTTGAGTCCTGCTTTGTGACCCAGTATGTGGTCTATTCTGGAGAAGGTTCCGTGTGCACTTGAGAAGAATGAGTATTCTCTTGTTTTAGGGTGGCATGTTCTGTATATATCTATGAGGTCCATCTGGTCAATGTGTCATTCAATGCTCTTGTTTCTTTATGTTCTGCTTGGATGATCTGTCTATTATTGTTAATTAGGGGGTAGAATTTAGTGATTCATGAATTCTATATAGCATCCAGTGTTCCTGACATCAAGGTCCCTTTTTAATACCGATCAGCCAATAACCCCATCCCCCAACCCACTTCCCCTCCAGCAACCCTCAGTATATACCCTATTTAGTTAAGAGTCATGGTTTGTCTTTCTGTTTTTAGCCTGTTTTATTTTTCTTTCCCTTCCCCTATATTCATCAGTTTTGTATATTAAATTCCACATAGGAGTGAAATATTATGGTATTTGTCTTTCTCTAAGTGACTTATTTCACTTAGCATGATATCCTCCAATTCCATCCACACTGTTGCAAGGGAAAATATTGCCATTTTTTGGTTGTTTATTTTTTTTGTTGTTGTTGTTGTTGGCTGAGTAATATTCCATTGAGTATCTATATCAAGTCTTCTTCATTCATCACTGAAAGGACATCAAGGCTCTTTCCATAGTTTGGGTTTTGTGGATATTGCTGGAGTAACACTGGGGGCATGTGCCTCTTCTAATCACTATATTTATACCCTCTGGATAAATACCTAGTAGTGAACTGCTGGGTGATAGGGTATTTCTATTTTTATCTTTCTGAGGAACCCTCTGTACTATTCCCAGAGTGGCTGCAACAGTTTACATTCCCTCCAGCAGTGTAATAGGGTTCCCCTTTCTTTGCATCCTTGCTAACATAGGTTCTTTCCTGAGCTGTTCATTTGAGCAATCTGATTGGTGTGAGGTGGTATCTCATGACGGTTTTTATCTGTATTACTCTGAAGAAGAGTGATGTTGAGGATTTTTTTCATTTGTCTGTAAGGCATTTATGTGTTGTTTGCTGATTTATTTGTTCATTTCTTCTGGCAATTTCTTGATTGGACTTTTTGGGGGGTTGATTATTGAGTTTGATGAGTTTTTCTTAGATTTTGGAGACTAGACCTTTATTTAGGTCAGTTGCAAACGTCTTCTTCCATTCTGTATTCTGCCTTTCAGTTTAGTTGATCATTTCTTCTGCTGTGCAAAAGCTTTTTTCCCTGATGAAGTCCCAGTTGTTTGTGTTGGGTTTTCTTTCCCTTGCCTCTGGCAAGAAGCTGTATTGGCCAAAGTGAAAGACATTGTTGCTTGTGTTTTGCTCTGGGATTTTGATGGGTTCCTTCCTCACAGTTAGGTCTTTCATCCATTTTGAGTTTGTTTTCATGTATGGTGTAAGAAGAAAGCCGTCCAGGTTCATGCTTTTGCCTGTGGCTGTCCAATTTTCACAACATCATTTGTTGAAGAGACTATCTCCCCCCCCCCCCCCCCCCCCCGCCATCGGCTGTTCATTCCCTTTTGTCAATGACTGGGAGACCACAGAGTTGAGGGTCCATTCCTGGGTCTTCCAATATGCTCCATGGATATAGGTGTCTGGTTTTGTACAAGTACCGTACTGTCCTGGTAATTACAGCTTTGAAATACAGCTTGAAGTCTGGAATTGTGATGCCTCTCTTGTCAACATTCCATTGGCCTCTTGGATTGTTTTTGGTTTTACAAAAATTTTAGGATTGTTTGTTCCAGCTCTCTGAAAGATGTTGAGGGTATTTTGATAGAGATTGCATTGAATGTGTAAATTTCTTTGGGTAGCATAGGTATTTTAATAACATTTGTTCTTCTAATCCATGAGCATGGAATATTTTTCCATTCCTTGGTGTCTCCCTCAACTTCTCTCATAAGAGTTCAATAACTTTCAGAATACAGTTCTTTTACCTCTTTGGTCAGGGTCAGTCCTGGGTATCATATGTTTTTTCATGAAATTGTAAGTGGAATCAATTCCTTGATTTCTCTTTTTTCTGGCTTATTGTTAGTATACAGATATGCAACTGACTTCTGCAAATTGGTTTTGTATCTTGGGACTTGCTGAATTGCTGTATACGTTTTTAGCAGTTTTTGCGTGGAGTCTTTGGATTTTCTACATAAAATAGCTTGTCAACTGAAAAGAGGAAGAAAATTGACTTCTTTGTTGCCACTTTGGGTGCATTTATTTACTTTTGTTCTCTGATTGCTTAGGGTAGGATTTCCAGTACCATGTTTTACAATAGTGGTGAGAGTGGACATCCCTGTTGTGTTACTGACCGTAGGAGAAAAAATCTCACATTTATTCTAATGAGGATGGTATTTATGTGGTCTTTAATGATATTGAAGCATTTCCTTCTTTTCCCTACATGGCAGGTTGTTTTTATCAAGAAAAGGTACTGTATTTTGTCAAATGCTTTCTCTGTATCTATTGAAGGGCCATATGGTTCTTATGTTGTTTCACACTGGTTAATTTACAGATGTGGAACCACCCCTCCATCCCAGGAACAAATCCCCATTGGCTGTGGTGAATAATCCTTTGAATGTACTTTTAGATCCTGTTAAGTATTTTCTTGGGGAACAGATTTCCATCCACGTTCATCAAGGATATTGGTCTGAAATTCTCCCTTATGGTGGGGTCATTGTCTGGTTTAGGGATCAAGATAATGCTGCCCTTCTAGAATGAGTTTGGAGCTTTTCCTTCTGTTTCTGTTTTTTGGAACAGTTTCAGAAGGATAGGTATTAATTCTTCTTTAAATATTTGCTAGAATTCCCCTGGGAAGCCATCAGGACAAATACTAGTTTGTTGGGATGTTTTTGATTCCATTTCTTTACTGATTGTGGGTCTGTTTTGGTTTTCTGTTTCTTCCTGTTTCAATTTTGGTAGTTTATAGATTTCTAAAAAGGCATTGATTTCCTACATATTGCCTAATTCCTTGGCATTTAATTGCCCATAATATTTTCTTATTTGTTCCATGTTGGTAGATAGCTCTCCTTTTTCATTCAGGATTTTATTTATTTGGGTCTTTCTCTTTTATTTTTGAGAAGTCTGCCTAGGGTTTCATCCATCTTATTCATTCTTTCAAAAAAAAACAGCTCTGAGTTTCATTGATCTCTTCTACTTTTTATTTTATTTTTTTATAAACATATAATGTATTTTTATCCCCAGGGGTACAGGTCTGTGAATCGCCAGGTTTACACACTTCACAGCATTCACCATAGCACATACCCTCCCCAATGTCCATAACCCCCTCCCCCTCTCCCAACCCCACCTACCCCCAGCAACCCCCAGTTTGTTTTGTGAGATTAAGAGTCATTTATGGTTTGTCTCCCTCCCAATCCCATCTTGTTTCATTTATTTTTCTCCTATCCCCCTAACCCCCCATGTTGCATCTCCATGTCCTCATATCAGGGAGATCATATGATAGTTGTCTTTCTCTGATTGACTTATTTCACTAAGCATGATACCCTCTAGTTCCATCCACGTCGACGCAAATGGCAAGATTTCATTTCTTTTGATGGCTGCATAGTATTCCATTGTGTATATATACCACATCTTCTTTATCCATTCATCTGTTGATGAACATCTAGGTTCCAAAACTGCTAGAACTTGTACAGGAATTCAGTAAAGTGTCAGGATATAAAATCAATGCACAGAAATCAGTTGCATTTCTGTACACCATCAACAAGACAGAAGAAAGAGAAATTAAGGAGTCAATCCCATTTACAATTGCACCCAAAACTATAAGATACCTAGGAATAAACCTAACCAAAGAGGCAAAGAATCTATACTCAGAAAATTATAAAGTACTCATGAAAGAAATTGAGGAAGACACAAAGAAATGAAAAAATGTTCCATGCCCCTGGACTGGAAGAATAAATATTGTGAAAATGTCTGTGCTACCTAAAGCAATCTACACATTTAATGCAATCCCTATCAAAATATAAAGAAATGGAACAAATGATCCTAAAATTTATATGGAACCAGAAAAGACCTCGAATAGCCAAAGGAATATTGAAAAAGAAAGCCAAAGTTGGTGGCATCACAATGCCGGACGTCAAGCTCTATTACAAAGCTGTCATCATCAAGACAGCATGGTAGTGGCACAAAAACAGACACATAGATCAGTGGAACAGATTAGAGAGCCCAGAAATAGACCCTCAACTCTATGGTCAACTAATCTACGACAAAGCAGGAAAGAATGTCCAATGGAAAAAAGACAGCCTCTTCAATAAATTGTGCTGGGAAAATTGGACATCCACATGCAGAAAAATGAAATTGGACCACTTCCTTACACCACACACGAAAATAGACTCAAAATGGATAAAGGACCTCAATGTGAGAAAGGAATCCATCAAAATCCTTGAGGAGAACACAGGCAGCAACCTCTTCGACCTCAGCCACAGCAACATCTTCCTAGGAACATCGGCAAAGGCAAGGGAAGCAAGGGCAAAAATGAACTATTGGGATTTCATCAAGATCAAAAGCTTTTGCACAGCAAAGGAAACAGTTAACAAAACCAAAAGACAACTGACAGAGTGGGAGAAGATATTTGCAAATGACATATCAGATAAAGGGCTAGTATCCAAAATCTATAAGGAACTTAGCAAACTCAACACCCAAAGAACAAACAGTCCAATCAAGAAATGGGCAGAGGACATGAACAGACATTTCTGCAAAGAAGACATCCAGATGACCAACAGACACATGAAAAAGTGCTCCACGTCACTCGGCATCAGGGAAATACAAATCAAAACCACAATGAGATACCACCTCACACCAGTCAGAATGGCTAAAATTAACAAGTCAGGAAATGACAGATGCTGGCGAGGATGCGGAGAAAGGGGAACCCTCCTACACTGTTGGTGGGAATGCAAGCTGGTGCAACCACTCTGGAAAACAGCATGGAGGTTCCTCAAGATGTTGAAAATAGAGCTACCCTATGACCCAGCAATTGCACTACTGGGTATTTACCCTAAAGATACAAATGCAGTGATCTGAAGGGGCACGTGTACCCGAATGTTTATAGCAGCAATGTCTTCAATAGCCAAACTATGGAAAGAACCTAGATGTTCTACTTTTTAAAAAATTTCTGTATCATTGATTTGCATTCTAATCTTTATTATTTTTCTTCACCTGCTGGATTTAAGCTTTATTTGCTGTTCTTTCTTCAGATACTTTACATTTAAGGTTAGGTTGTGTATTCGAGAATATAATTTGTTTCTTAAGAAAGGCTTTTATTGTCATTACTTCCCACTTGGGACCGCCTTTGCGGAGTTGTCCTACATTCATTTTCATTTGCTTCCATGTGTTTTTAAATTCTTGTTTAATTTCCTGATTCTCCATTCATTCTGCAGTAGGATGTTCTTTATCCTCCACATAGTTGTGGTCCTTCCACATTTTTTCTTGTAATTGACTTCAGGATTCATAGTACTGTGGTCTGAAAATATTCATGTTATGAAGTCAACATTTTGGTACTTGTGAGACCTAATTTCTCAGCTAGTATGTGATCTCTTCTGGAGAATGTTCCATGTAACCTCCAAAAGTATGTTTTTTCTGATGTTTTCAGAGGCAATGCTCTGCATATCTCTGTGAAGTCCATCTGGTCCAGTGTGTCATTCAAAGCCCATGTTTCCTTGTTGATCTTCTGCATAGCTGATCTGTCCATTGCTGTGAGTGGGTTCTTAAAGTCCTCTTGTATTACTGTATTCTTATCAAGGAGTTTCTTTAATTTTGTAATTCATTGGTGTGTATATTTGGCGGCTCCCAAGTTAGGGGCATACATGTTTAAAATCATTAGATCTTTTCATTGGGTACATCCTTTTTATTATGTTATAGTGTCCTTCTTCATCACTTATAATATCCTTCAGATTAAAATCTAGTGTGTCTAATGTAGAAGGATGGATCCTCCAGCATTCCTTACATGTACTTTAGCATAATAAATGATTCTCCATGCCTTCAATTTCAATCGCGACGTGTCCTTGCCTCTGCAGTGAGTGTCTTGTAAGCAGGATATTGATGGTTCTTGTTTTTCTTTTAATCCATGTTTATACACTATATCTTTTGACCAGGGCATTGAGTCCATTTGCACTCAGAGTGATATTGAAAGGTATCAATTCAGTGCCAGTGTATTACCTGTAAAGTTGCTGTTTCTGTAGATTGTCTCTGTTCCTTTCTGGATTTTTGTTACCTTTGGACTCTCTCTACACTCAAAGGATCCCCAAAAAATGTTTCTTTCAGGGTTGGTTTAGTGTTCACAATCCGTAAGTTTCGTTTGCCCCGGAAAACTCCTTATCTCTCCTTCTACTCTGAATGACAGGCTCCCTGGACTAAGTATTCTTGGCTGCACAAATTACACATTTTGCACATTGAATATATCATGCATTCCTTTCTGGCCTTCCCGATGTCTGTGGGCAGGTGTGCTGCCACCCTTATGTATCTACCCTTAGTGGTTAAGTTTCTCTTGTCCTGAGCTGCTTTCAGGATTTTCTTTTTATCACTGCACTTTGAAAGCTTGACTCTTATATGTTAAGATGTTGACATATTTTTATTGATTCTGAGAGGAGTTCTCTGTACCTCCTGGACTTGCATACATGTTTCCTTCTGCTAGGTGGGAAATTCCTCAGCTCCAGTTTTTTGAAATAAACTTTTCCCTCTTCTGTCCCTCTTGTCATCTTCTGGTACGTCTATTATCTGGATATTATTTCACTTTTTGGAAGTGCTGAGTTCTCAAAATCTCCCTTGGTGATCCAATAGTTTTCTTTCTCTCTTTTTTAGAGAGAAATTCTCCTTCTTTTCCATTATTTTCTCTTCTATATCACTGACTTCCTCTTCTGCCTCATTCACAGTCCTTCCCATAGTCTTATTTGGGACTGATTCTCTGTAATAGCAATTTTAATTTGGGTCCGTCTAGATTTGTGTTCTTTTATTTCTACAGTGAGGGATTCTCTATTGTCTTCTATGCTTTTATTAGCCTGTCCAGTATCTTTTAAATCATTGTTTTAAGTTCTAGTTCAGAGATATGAATTATATCCATAGCAATACAATCCCTGGTCGTGAGTACTACCTCCAGTTCTTTAATTTCAGGTGAATTTCTCCATCTCATTTATTGTATCCAGAAAGTAAAAGAAGAAAGAAAAAATAAAATATAATGAGATGAATAAAACTAAATAAAATAAATTTTAAAAGGACTAAAAATTATTAAAAAGAGGTGAAAAATTAAAAAAACTGAAAAACTAAATAAAACGCTAAAGAATAAAAATACAAAGAATGCTACCTAGTGTTTTCCCTTAAAGTTGAAACTTTGCAGCCCGTTATGATCAGTAAACTTGACAGAAGTGAGTTGTGTGTGATGGTTTTCTGGGGGAGGGGTCTGTGGCACTGATTCTCAGGTGTACGTCAGCTGGAACAAATGCACCTCTCCTAAGCAGAGGCAGACCTCCAGGTAATCCACCCTGGATTCCAGTATGTGGCCCTGTATTACTCCCCGAAGGCTTACAGCACCAGTGGGTGGGATGAATATGGCTTCACCCTGCTCTCTACCCAGAAGCTGAAAATTTGCACCCCAGCTCTTCAGTGAGCTCTCACAGAAAATCATTCCATCAGTCTTATCTCCTTGGTTTCTGTCAGAATTCTGTGTTCACCCAGCCAGTGACAAAACATTTTTATCTCAGGGATGTGACTGAATTCCAACTCTAATTTCTATGGGTTTCTGTGTCAGAATCATGCTGTATCTCCTGGAAGTTAGAGGTCTTGCCATGCTTCTGCTTTTTTCTTTCTTTCTTTCTTTTCTTTTCTTTTCTTTTTTTTTTTTGGTGGACTCCTCCCAGGAATGTGGTCGCCCAACTGTGCTGTGATTTGAAGTTTAGGACTACATAGAGCAAAAAGCCAGCACTTAGCCTCACGGTTGTCAGCCAGCTTTCCCCAACTGATATCTGAGGACTCTGAAGCATTCAGGCTCCAACTGTTCTTGTGACCTCCAGGATCCTCATGCTGCCACACCTGGGATTCTACCCTGCTTCACCACATGAACACCTTTAATCCAGGGACATCCCCCACAATAGTAAACTTAAAAGTTTCAGTTGTGTGCTTCTTTGCTGATAAAACATTGTGGTAGCCTCCTCAGTCCAGGTTCCTCCCCTCTGCTATATCCTCAGCTGTGTCACCCACACAACTTATTTCCACCCATGCCACTCAAACTCTGAAGCTGCAGCTTGCATCTCAGTAGGAGATAGAGGTAGCTCTTGAAGTCGATCAGGATCTTGTTCTGCAGCTGGTGCTGTAGCTTCATGAAGAGAAAGTATCCACACCATGATTCACTTTTTGTGTCCTTCTAAATAAAGGAAACGTTTCCCATCACTCAGTGGTGTCTGAGCCCATGAAGAAATCCCTGGGAGGTCTCTCCTGATGGATGGTCATGGGCACAGGAATCTTGAGTTTACTCATTACTCCTGGCCTACCACAGTTGGTGGAGACTTGCTCTGTTTGGCCCAAGCTGTTCCAGTCCATATAAGGCACCCCTTGTCCTCCTCACCTCAGCAACTCCCCGCTTCTTGTGTTCTTTTCTCTTTAATAAACAAAATCCTAAAAAGAGTAAAGATTGAGCATAAAGGTGTATATTTAGGCCTTCAAAACCCAAATGGAAACAACCTCCTATGTGTATTTGTCATCTTTCCTCTAGTGCTGATGGTGTCAGAGGTGCAAGACAACCCATGGAGTGAGAAGGCCCATGGTGGAGGGACTCTTGGTTCCTGAAAGACCACATGAAGGAGCTTTGTCTCCAAACTGAAGGTTCACTCAGCACTCTCATGTGGGGAAATTTATGGTGATATGCTACCAAAGCTTGGGGAGTTATTTGGTAATTCAGCATAACATAATATACCTACAACATGTTGAAGTCAACAAGTAACCTTCAATCTTTAACAGCCTAGAACCTATAAAATATGACCAGAGAAGCACCTGGCTTCCTCAGCCAGTAGGGCATGTGGTACTTGATCTTAGGGTCATGAGTTTGAGCCCAACATGGAACATAGAGTTTCCATAGGGCGGGGGGAAAAAAAGGTCTTACACATGACTAGAATCTAATAGGCTTTGGGAATAGAGCTGGTCAAGGCGGGCTGGATCCTCTAGGCTGTTCATTCAGCCACTGGGCTCTGAGCACTCAGATGGTGCCAGTGTTTATCAGGCAACCAGTTTCTCTCTCTAGGAGCTCAGGGTCTAGAGGGGAAGATGGAAAAACATGAACCAAAAAGGTGAATGAAAAGAACATTTGCCCCATAAGAAAAGAGCAAGGGATTATAACTGGGTCCTGAGCTCCACCAAGTGAGGGGTGTGAGAAGGCTGTGCTGAGATGAAATTGAGAATTCCTATGGCAGGAAAAGAAGGAGATAGCCCTGCACAAATCAGAGTATATTTAGCCTGGCAGAGGGCACCATGGTGCAGAGGATTGGGAACAGAATATGATATTCCTGCAGTGGAGTTAGAAATAAGGCCAGGGGGATTGGCAGAAGCTGAAGAGAGGAGCAGGGAGGAAGGGGAGGAGGGTCAAGGCCTGGGGCAGGTGAACAGTATCAGTACCCCGCTCCTAGTTCTGTGTGACCACATTACCCCACACTCAGTGGCTTAACCAACAAACAATTTCGCACAGTCTCAGAGGAACAGGAATCCATGAGTGCCCAGCTAGAGGCTCCTGCCAGAGCTTCTCAGTACTTTGGGGCTGTTGAAAACACCAAAGCATGACCTGATTCACTGAGAACCTGAGCTCACGTAGGGTTGTTGTCAGGTTTCAGTCCGTCTCAAAGGCCTGAGTTCTTCTGTCTGTCGTTGGCCCTCATTGGGATGTAACGTGCACATGTCTGGGTCATGGTTCAACATAGGGGCTTGTCCTCCTGAGTGAATATCTGAGAGAGAATAGGGGTCAGAGTCATCATGGGACTGGGCAATGAGCTTTTATAACTAAATCTCAGTAGGGGCTTATGGGTCATGTTGCTATGTTCTGTGGAATCATAGGACACTAAGTCCAGACCACACTCCAGGTGACAGGGTTACACAAAGATGTATAAACAGGATATGGGATTTCAGGGAACCACTGAAAGGAGAAGGTGAAGACCTCAACAGGGTTAGGGCATTGCCCAGAATGGTTAGAAGGCTGAAACAGGCATGAACCCAACTCTTTGAGTGTCCCCAAAGTAGGGACCCTGGATGCATGTAGCCATTCACCGGAGGGCTCTGGGAAAAGTTGTGTTGAAAGAAGTGGCTACAGACATGGAGATGGTATAAGGGTGAGGGTGAGCCTTGATATCCTAGATAGGAGGCATTCCAGCAAGTTCTTGTCTGAGGGGCAGCCCAGCTCATAGCAACACCGAGTGGAACCCTATCCACATCACACCCAATGGAAGGAAGTTAATGGCTCTCAGTACATGGTATGCAGTCTCTAGGCATGGGGGAAATTCTGAACTTCAGAGGCCAAGGCTCCAATCCCTTCTTGCTTTTAAAATTATAATGCATACGATCTTGGGAAGCTATTATCCACCCCTCTGTAGGTGAGGCTGCCATCTTCTGGGACTCCAGAATTTGAGCACTGATGAACACATCTGTACACACATGAGAGAGTGTGCATGTGCGTGCGTACACACACCAGTAGGAACTGTAGAGTGAGATCTGACCAATAGCAGACCCAGAGAAGATAAGAAGAGGAAGAAAATATGGTTGGAGCTATTTCTTACATGTGACACTGTTCTTCCATTGTCACAGATATTATCCCACAAATGCCTGTGAACATCTGGAGGAAGTCCATGCTAGAGTCGTCTGTATTGTACAGACAAGATGCAGACCACCCCTGACAGGGATAATGTCTTATCCAGGGACACAAACAGGTAAGACTGGAGAGCTGTTCCTGAAGACACGTGTGTTTCCAAGCTGGGCCCCTGGCTGCTCCCAGACCTTCCTTAGGGGGCTGTGGAGAGGGGTGTGTTGGTGTCACTGTGTACAGATGTGGCCTTGCATGCAGAAGGGGGATGAACAGATGGCAACCCTGAGCACTGATTGTGTAGGTGTCAATCCAGGAGTGGACTTGGGTAGGTGATCTCAAGCAGTGAAGTTACTTCCTTGACTGCAGACCCCAACAGAATTTGGAACCCCCGCAAACAGGCTTCCACATTCTAGTGTCGTGTAGCACCACGGTTACTTGGCTAGAGACATTCAATACTGAAAGATATTCTCCTGCTGTTTGCCTACTTCCCAGAACTCTGGCTCCCAGAAAACCCAGGGGAATGACTTTTTCATGCTGCAGATTTTGGCTCAAACCTCGTGGGCAAAGACTCAGGGCATTTGGCAGGAGGTTCGATAAGGTAATACAGAACAGCTTATGCCAGGCCAAGCCACACCTCTGAGCCATCCCACGGCAGCCTCGTCCTCTCCTCTGGAATTTCTGGCAAAGAGGGATATGTGGGGTTCCTGTCACTGGGATGGAGAGGGTTGCAAGATAGTGGATACCCTGGTGATCCCTTTATGTTCACACCAATGTCATGGTGGGCAGGGTGGAAAGGATTCCTGAGGTGCATCTTACCTCTCTCAGAGCTCATCCAAGGCTCTGAAGCTGTGTCACATTTCTCTCCTTGGTGGAGCTGTGTGCATACTGGGGTTTGGTGTATCTGGAATGTAGTGCCCTGGGTATGAGGACCAGCAAAGGCAGCCAGATAGGGCTCTGAGGCCTCCTTCCTGATTGCTGGGTGCTGTCTTTACAGAGCTCAACACGCAAGAGCTGAATGTTGAGATCCACTGCTCTTCCTCCTTGAAGGACAGAAGGTGCCCCCAAATGCCAACAGAGTCCAGTGATGGCTCAGGGTGAGTGCAGGTACTGGGGATATCCATCCCCCAGGGTCCCAGTGGAGCAGAAAGGGACCCATGTCCCAGAAGCCAGCCTGGTACTACCGTGGGCTCCCTCCTACAGTTCTGAACCCCCATGAATCTGCATCACCACCTCCTTTTCAAACTTGCCCTCATTGCCCTGCCCCTACCTTGGCCTGATGTAGAATCATTGTCCACATATTTGTAATAATATCAGGAAAGAGACTTTAAACTATGTCTCATGCCATTCATCTAGAATCCTTGTGCTCCCAGGTGTCCCCACTGACCTGACAGTCCTCCCCAAGTTCTGCAAGTCTTGCACATGACCATGGTGAGTTGGGGAGACTTTTACCCAAAGTGACATGTTGTCAATGGTACTATGTCTCTTGCTCTGCCTTTTGGTTTTGAGGAAACACATTCCTGGGGCCGCTCCAGGGTCAGGATCAGGGGCTTCATTCTGCTGCACAACATTCCAGAAGGCCAGTCGTTTGTCACAGCCACCGAGCCCTTCAATGATGCAGGACTTTGTTGTGATTCTCTTTTGTTGTTAAATCATAGTGCTACACTAAACACCCTACATGCCATAATATCCTGAGCTGTCTTACTTAAGAAAATGTCTCTCTGTTCTCATCTCAAGAATGGAATCTGTTATCAGAAACCACAGGATCGATGCCATTCATGCAGGGGGTTGCTATCAATACTCAGTTCCCAATCTGACCTGAGATACTATCAAGGTCAGACTTCACTGACTTCAATTCTTTGTATGTCTACCAAGAAAGGTTTTTCTTTTTCCTTAAAGATTTTTTAATTGATTGGTTGATTGCCTTATTTGATAGAGGCAGGGGGACAGTGGGGAGAAGCAGAGGGGGAAGCAGTATCCTCAAGCCAACTCTTCCCTAAGTTACGCAGACCTACAAGGAGATCCATCTCAAGAAATTGAGATGATGACCTGAGCCAAAACCATGACTTCTAGGGTTAAGCCAAGGAACCACCCAGTCACCTGATTGTTTTTATGACTGTGGGACCTCTTGTCCCACCTCTTGCCATAAGGCGCTGGCATCTTGGGGTTAATATGGATCACTGATGAAGAGGAGTGAGACCTTGTGCTATGGACAAACCGGGCCAGCCTGCTAAAGAAGCGAATACAACATCTGGTGCCTAATTTCCTAGGAAGAGACCTCAGCTATGCCTACATGTTCCTGGGCACATATCGAGCCACTGCCACCACCCAGGAGGTGTTGGACTTCTGTTTGCAAGGTGAGAACCCTGTCCCTAACGGCCCAGTTGGATTTGGCCACCACTTGCTGTGAGTCTTGGAAATGTCCCCAAACTTCCTCAGCCTCAGTTTGCTCCTCTGACTGGGCCAGAGTTATGTTAGGGACTCACGAAGTCTTGAAAGGAAAGTGCACCTGGGTGCCTGGGCCTGTGCAAAGGTCTGCTAGAGAGCCTGTGGTTGTACTCATTTATTATTGCCCTGCATGCCGTGATGAAGCCTCTGCCTCATCCCTCACTATCACTATAATCTTGAGTTGGGCTGTTTTGCCATTTGAAAGAGAGATCCAAGATTCCATTTGGGGTCTGTGTCTGGGTGAAAGCTGGGATCCCCGGGGTTCAGAGGTGTTCCCAGGCCCACTCAGAAACCTGTGACGGGCTGGTTGGGGCCCTTTCATTCATTCAGCAAGTATTCAGGAAGCCCCACTAGGTGAAGGCGCTTCTCTAGGACTTGACTGCAATCCCTGCACAGAGCAGACAGCAGCCCAGGTCTCCAGAGTAGTCAGGAGTCAGACAGTGATACTGGACACAATGAGATGTAGCATCCACAGGACAATTAATGTGATGCCCCCTGGCCTCCTCTAGATATGAGTGCATTTCCGCCAGCTGTGATGAAGTCGGCATAGCCCAGGAGCAGTAAAACATGAGTGAGCTTCGGCTAATGCAGGAGGACCTTCCCTCTCCACAAGAGCAGCAAGGGGACTGTGAGTTGGAGGGACTCTTGGATCCTCATCACACACATCTGGGATTCCTCCTTAAGCGTGAAGGTCTGAAAGTTTCTTCTAGAGAAAGAAAGGGGCCTGGGGGAGCTGTGGGTGTGGGTACTCTGGGAGAGCAGAGGGGAAGGGAGGACAGCTTTAGCCCCTAAGAGAGTCATTCCCCATCACCGCGCCCTCCCACCCGTGTCTCTGTCCCCATCCTGGGACCTAGAAGAGAGTCTGTGGAAACCAGCACACACAGCAATATGTTGGAACCTGGTCACTGGGTGCTCAGAGGGTGCTCAGGAGACCCAGTGAGAGGATAGGGTTTAGATATTCCAAACCCTGTGGGAGATTAGTGTCCCACTAATGTCCCACTAATGTCCCACGAGTGGGAAGGAGACCCACTCATGGCACCTCGTGAATAAAGAAGCACATGGGCACAGGAGGTAACTTTTAAAGCACTGGGAGGATCCTGGGAAGGCCTGGCTAGAGACAGAATCCATTTGCTCCCTCCTTGGTTGGATCTTCAGAGAGCAGTGGCATGTGCAATCAGGGTAATTAAGAGGCCAGACACCATCCCTCCCTGGGCCCATGCAGTTTAGTTCAAGTGGCAAGTGCACAAGGAGACAGATGGAGGAGTGTGTCCAGATCTGCCATGAAGGACAGAAATGGTCCCACCATTCATCAGGATCTCCCACTCATTGAGGCTCTTGCCAGCCTGTTGTCTATAACCAGGCCTGTCTCAGGCAGGATTGCCAGATCACATGTGGACAAGGAACAGGACTCGTCTCTGATGGAACCTGGATGCCCAATGACCCAGGTTCCCACAGGGTTCCCTGGGATATTCATTTGGGAGGGTGCCCTGTCCTCTGATTCCTCTTCCTAACTGTCTATCCCTGGGGCCATCTCCTCCATCTTGAACACGTGGCTAGAAAAATATTCTGAACATTTTTCCAGCCCCCAGAATTTCCCAGCCTGAATATGCTGCTGGTATACGTGGGGCTCAGTATGCCAGGCTCAGACCTGGAGGACCGTGCCCAGCTTCTGCTCACACAGTTGCAACACCTTGAGCCCACGGAGCCAGAAGCTGTGGGTGAGAAGGACTGGTGGTGACTGATGTGGGCCTGAGGAGGGGACAGGGTGGGCCACACTGAGCAAGCCTCCATAGAGTGCAGTTGGGCGGAGATCAGTAAATAGTCTCAGATCCCAGTCCCGGTGGTCTTCAGTCATGGAGACTTCACAGGGATTGGTTCTTGGATGCAGGCAACATTGAGTCTGGGGAAAGTTTCCTTTATTTAGACGGGATATGGGAATTCAATCATGCTGATGATACTGTCTCTTCATAGAGATACAGCACCAGGCCCGGAGCAACATCCTACATCAGGAACTCACCCCAACTCACACTCTGGCATCCTCTGTATCTTTGGAGACAAAGGTGGCTCTAACCCTCCCTGGTGCTGGAGCTCACACGTTAAGGGTGGCGACCCCACCTGCCCTGTTGGGAGGGCAGGTGGTAGTCAGGGCTCTAATTCACTCTTCTGAGATGGAAGAGCCTCCAGCTCTTTCTCCTGACCTGGTGGTCCAGCAGGGTCTAGACCCTGCTATTCAGGTTGAGAAGGGCTTGAGTCAGCACCTGTGTCCGTGGAACAACCACCCTCAGCCCCCAAGCAGCAGTTCTTTCTGGCTGGAACCCCAAGGATGGTTTCCCCTCCTCTGTCATTGCTCTCTTTGTAATTCTTGTGTTTTGTATACACTTGCTATAATGGCTTCATGGAATTTGTTCATTAAATAAAGTAGAATTTGAGTTTACATAAAGTTTTACTCTGGTCCTTTTCAATAGTATATGGAGGTGCCATTAAGCACTTTAAGAGTATTGTGCAACCATTTACTTGAGGAATATTTCCATCACAGAGAAACCTGGGCTGTGTATCACTCACTGCTCATTCCCTCACCCCAGTCCTGGCAACCACTGCTTTTCTCTCTGTCTTTGGTACTTTACTTCATCTGGGATTTTCATGTGCCTGGTATCCTACATTATGGCCTTCTCTGTCTGGCTCCCGAACATAGGACAGATACAAAAATCTTTTTTTTTTCCATTTTTTATTAAAAAAGCATTTTATTGGAGATAAGATGGTGGGGAAGTAGGAGGAGGCGCCATTTCAACCTGTACCCTAAAGTCAGCTGATTACCTACTAAAGAACTCCGACCACCCATGAAATCAGCCTGAGATCAGAATTATACACGTCTGGATCTCTACAGGAGCAGAAGATGCCAGTGGGCAGGTAAAGTAGAGTGGGAACTTCGGATTGATATCGGAAGATAAACAAAAGGGGGAGGGAGCCACCAGAGGCGACCCATTGGAAAGTAATACCCCAACGAGAGTGCCCTGTGTCTGGGGACCAGCATTAACTTGGATTCTGGTTGAAAGCACTCAAAAAGAGCAAAGGATCGCGGGGGGAAATTGTGGGAATTGGGGCAGTTAAGGACAGGGGCACAAGTCCCCGGACCCAGGGCAGCCACCCCTGGCGCTGAGCCAGAGAGAGTGCGGAGGAGAAACCAGGTCTTGGTCCCTGAGCCGCCAGTGCACCTGAGAATGCGTGAGGTCGGGCTCCTGTGAGGGGCTGGGAGCCTCGCCAGCAGGCAAAATGCCCCACTGTACTATCAGAGCCTGAGATGCATGTGCCCCACACCCTCCTCTGAGAGAGGTGCATGAAGGCACCAGCCCTCTGCTCTCGGACCCAGAAAGACCAGGCACTCCCAGCCCAGGCCAGCGGGAAAATCTCAGCCTCTGGTCGCCGCTTGGAACCTCTCTGGCGGTCTGGAGCTGCCCAGACAGCTGCCACTGTCCTGGTGGTTTTGGGTACAAGCAGGAGTTCCTGTGTCCCCAGGGACCACGACTCGGAACCTGCTCTGCCAGCGGCCAAGGGGAAATTTATGTGCTCTGGAACACCCAGAGGGGAACAGACTGAGGCTTCTCTCTGAGAGGGAGGTTGGGGTGCAGTATGCTTTCCTCTAAACCTCCAAAAACCATCAAGAGCCGCCAAGGGGGGAGAAAACAAATGAACAAACATAAAAACCTCCAGAGAACAAAAGCCTGAAAAACCGGTTTCCTCAGAGTACACCCCCTTGAGGGGGGCGGGAAGACTTAACACAGGGAACATTGCCTGAAAACCCACGCGGCAGGCCCCTCACCCAGAAAATTAACCAGAAAAATAAAGATAAGAGAACAACCACCACCACTACTTCATAGATACAACTTTTGTTTTTGATCCATTCCCACTATTCTGGAGAAAAAAAAAAAAAAAAAAAAAATATATATATATATATATATATATATATAAATTTATATATATAAATTTTAACCTACTTACCCTTACAGTGAGATGTCCAGTACATCAAATTCAATAATAACCTTTTAACCTGAACTTTTTGATACATATACCCATGTTTTTCTTTTGCTTTTCTATTTTTTATTTTTTTTTAATTTTAGTTTAGTTCATTCTTTTTTTTATTTTTATTTTTTAACATTCATATAGAGTTAAATTTCAAGGTAATCCCCATCCCCCAACCAATGCTACCCCTATAGGTAAACCAAGTTTTAATCCCCCTTCACCTTAGGAAAATTGAGTCCTTTAACAAAGATATCAAGATACATCCAGAAAGAATAAAAATAACCTTCACCCACACTGAGAATTTATAACCACTCTCCCATCTTTTTCTTCCGCCACTGTTTCTGTGTATTTGTGTTTGTCCTGATAGTATATAAATCTTACAGTTGGGGTCTTTTTGACGAGGTGGGTTTTTTTTTTTGTGTGTGTGCATATATATATATATATATATACTCTTGTCACATACTTTTATAAGCCTTTTTGTTTGTCTGTTTTTGTTTGTATACTTCATAAATCTTACCTTGGGGCCCATTTGGGTTGAGCCTTCTCTTTTATCTTCCCTTTTTTCCTCTCTCTCTCTCTCTCTCTCTTTTCCTTTTTCTTTTCTTTTTTCTCTCGTTTGGGTGGGGAATCCTGGTTGCTCAGAAGCGTTCCAGGGAGCACCTTGACTTCACCGCGGTTGATACATCCAGCTACATACGTTCAGCCATCTCTCACCAAAATGACTAGGAGGAGGAATGCCCAACAGAAGAAAAATACAGAGGATGGGCCTTCTGCAACAGAGCAAACAGCTATCAACATAGACAATATGTTGGAAAGGGAATTCAGGCTAACAACTATCCAGGCAATAGCTAGGTTGGAGAAAGCCATGGATGACAAAATGGAATTGATTAGGGCAGAACTAAAGGCCACCAGGGATGATGTTCACAATGCTAGGGCAGAACTGGAAGCCATCAGGGATGATGTTCACAATGCTCTCAATGAGCTCCAATCTAATCTAAATTCTCTAAAAGCTAGGATAACTGAGATAGAAGATAGAATTAGAGATCTGGAGAACAAACAGAGAGAAAAGATCAGGAGGAAGCCTGGAACAAATAGCTTAGAAGCCATGAAAACAGAATTAGGGAAATAAATGACGCCATGAAAAGTTCCAATGTCAGAATTATTGGAATCCCTGAAGGGGAGGAGAAATAAAGAAGCCTAGACGATATAGTGGAACAAGTTCTCCATGAAAATTTTCCCAGTCTCGCGAATGGAACCAGTGTTCATGTACTAGAGGCAGAAAGGATTACACCCAATATCATAGATTCTAAAAAAAAATATCAAGGCACCTGATATAATAAAATAGAGAAATCATAATTGTAGATACAATCTCTTGAAAGCTGCTAGGAAAAAGAGGCTCCTTACGTACAGAGGAAAGCCCATCAGAATAACGTCAGACCTGTCCACAGAAACATGGCAAGCCAGAAAGGGCTGGCAAGATATATTCAGGGCACTAAATGAGAAGAGCATGCAGCCAAGAATACTTTATCCAGCAAGACTGACATTCAAAATAGATGGAGAGATGAAGAGTTTCCAAGAGTGGCAAGGCTTAGAAGAGTATGCGACCACCAAGCCGACACTGCAGAAAATATTAAGGGGGGTTCTGTAAAAGAGGAAAAATCCTGAGAATATCATTGAACAGAAATATAGGGACAATATACAGAAAGAAAGACTTCAAAGGTAACACAATGTCAATAAAAACCTATCTATCAATAATCACTCTCAATGTGAGTGGCCTAAATGCACCCATAAAATGACACAGGGTTGCAGATTGGATAAAACAACAGGACCCATCCATATGTTGTCTACAAGAGACCCATTTTGAACCTAAGGATACACCCAGACTGAAAGTGAAGGGATGGAGAAGCATCTTTCATGCCAATGGGCCTCAAAAGAAGACCGGGGTAGCAATTCTCATATCAGATAAATTAGATTTTAAACTAAAGACTGTAGTCAGAGATATAGAAGGACACTACATAATTCTTAAAGGGATTATCCACCAAGATGATCTAACAATTGTAAATATCTATGCTCTCAATATGGGAACAGCCAATTACGTAAGAAAACTATTAATCAAGATAGTCATATTGATATGAATACATTAAAAGTAGGAGTTCTTAACACGCCTCTCTCAGTAATAGATCATCCAAGCAGAACACAAAGAAACAAGAGCATTGAATGACACATTGACCAGATGGACCTCATAGATATATACAGAACATGCCACCCTAAAACAACAGAATACTCATTCTTCTCAAGTGCACATGGAACCTTCTCCAGAATAGACCACATACTGGGTCAAAAATCAGGACTCAACGGATACCAAAAGACTGACATTATTCCCTGCATATTCTCAGATCACAATGCTTTGAAACTGGAGCTCAATCACAAGGAAAAGTTCAGAATGAACTCAAATACCTGGAAGCTAAAGACCACTTGCTTAAGACTGCTTGGATCAACCAGGAGATCAAAGAAGAACTTAAACAATTCATGGAAACCCATGAGAATGAAGACACTTCAGTCCAAAACCTGTGGGATACAGCAAAGGCGGTTCTTTTTTTTTTTTTTTTTATTCGTTTATTTGTTTATTTAGAGCATAACGGTGTTCATTGTTTTGGCATCACACCCAGTGCTCCATGCAGTACGTGCCCTCCCTATTACCCACCACCTGGTTCCTCAACCTCCCACCCCCCCCCCCCGCCCCTTCAAAACCCTTTGGTTGTTTTTCAGAGTCCATAGTCTCTCATGGTTCATCTCCCCTTCCAGTTTCCCTCAACTCCCTCTCCTCTCCATCTCCCAATGTCCTCCATGTTATTTGTTATGCTCCACAAATAAGTGAGACCATATGATACTTGACTGTCTCTGCTTGACTTATTTCGCTCAGCATAATCTCTTCCAGTCCCATCCATGTTGCTACAAAAGTTGGGTATTCATCCTTTCTGATGGAGGCATAATACTCCATCGTGTATATGGACCACATCTTCCTTATCCATTTGTCCGTTGAAGGGCATCTTGGTTCTTTCCACAGTTTGGCGACCGTGGCCATTGCTGCAATAAACATTGGGGTACAGATGGCCCTTCTTTTCACTACATCTGTATCTCTGGGGTAAATACCCAGCAGTGCAATTGCAGGGTCATAGGGAAGCTCTATTCTTAATTTCTTCAGGAGTCTCCACACTGTTCTCCAAAGTGGCTGCACTAACTTGCATTCCCACCAACAGTGTAAGAGGGTTCCCCTTTCTCCACATCCTCTCCAACACACGTTGTTTCCTGTCTTGCTAATTTTGGCCATTCTAACTGGTGTGAGGTGGTATCTCAATGTGGTTTTAATTTGAATCTCCCTGATGACTAGTGATGATGAACATTTTTTCATGTGTCTGATAGCCATTTGTATGTCTTCATTGGAAAAGTGTCTGTTCATATCTTCTGCCCATTTTTCGATATGATTATCTGTTTTGTGTGTGTTGAGTTTGAGAAGTTCTTTATAGATCCTGGATATCAACCTTTTGTCTGTACTGTCATTTGCAAATATCTTCTCCCATTCCGTGGGTTGCCTTTTTGTTTTGTTGACTGTTTCCTTTGCTGTGCAGAAGCTTTTGATCTTGATGAAGTCCCAAAAGTTCATTTTCGCTTTTGTTTCCTTTGCCTTTGGAGACATATCTTGAAAGAAGTTGCTGTGGCTTATATCGAAGAGGTTACTGCCTATGTTCTCCTCTAGGATTCTGATAGATTCCTGTCTCACATTGAGGTCTTTTATCCATTTCGAGTTTATCTTTGTGGATGGTGTAAGAGAATGGTCAAGTTTCATTCTTCTACATATCACTGTCCAGCTTTCCCAGCACCATTTATTGAAGAGACTGTCTTTTTTCCATTGAATATTTTTTCCTGTTTTGTCGAAGATTATTTCACCATAGAGTTGAGGTTCCATATATGGGCTCTCCACTCTATTCCACTGGTCTATGTATCCGTTTTTATGCCAATACCATGCTGTCTTGCTGATCACAGCTTTGTAGTAAAGCTTGAAATCGGGTAACGTGATGCCGCCAGTTTTGTTTTTGTTTTTCAACATTTCCTTAGCAATTCGGGGTCTCTTCTGATTCCATACAAATTTTAGGATTATTTGCTCCAGCTCAGCAAAGGCGGTTCTAAGGGGGAAATACATAGCCATCCAAGCCTCCCTCAGAAAAATTGAAAAATCCAGAATACACCAGCTGTCTCTACACCTTAAAGAACTGGAGAATCAACAACAAATCAAACCAACTCCACACATAAGAAGGGAAATAATCAAGATTAGAGCAGAGATCAATGAGGTAGAAACCAGAGATACAGTAGAATGTATCAATGAAACTAGAAGCTGGTTTTTTGAAATAATCAAGAAGATCAATAAACCATTGGCCACACTAATCCAAAAGAAAAGAGAGAAAGCTCAAATTAATAAAATTATGAATGAAAAGAGAGAGATCACAACTAACACCAAGGAAGTAGAAACAATCATCAGAAGTTATTATCAACAGTTATATGCCAATAAGCTAAGCAACCTAGATGAAATGGATGCATTCCTGGAAAACTACAAACTCCCAAAATCGAACCAGGAAGAAATTGACAACCTGAATAGACCAATATCTAGTAACGAGATTGAAGCAGTGATCAAAAACCTCCCCAAAAACAAGAGCCCAGGACCTGACGGATTCCCTGGGCAATTCTGCCAAACTTTCAAAGAAATAACACCTGTTCTCCTGAGGCTGTTTCCAAAAATTGAAGCAGAAGGAAAACTTCCAGACTCTTTTTATGAAGCCAGCATTACACATATCCCCAAACCAGGCAAAGACCCTACCAAAAAGGAGAATTTCAGACCAATATCACTGGTGAATATGGATGCTAAGATTCTCAACAAGATCCTAGCAAACAGGATCCAACAGTACATTAAAACGATTATCCACCATGACCAGGTGGGATTCATCCCTGGGTTACAAGGATGGTTCAACATTCACAAATCAATCAATGTCGATAGAACAAATCAATAAGAGAAGAGAGAAGAACCACATGGTCCTCTCAATTGATGCAGAAAAAGCATTTGACAAAATCCAGCATCCGTTCCTGATTAAAACACTTCAAAGTATAGGGATAGAGGGAACATTCCTGAACTTCATAAAATCTATCTATGAAAGACCCACAGCAAATATCATCCTCAATGGGAAAAAGCTCGCAGCCTTCCCGATGAGATCAGGAACACGACAAGGATGCCCACTCTCACCACTCTTGTTCAACATAGTATTAGAAGTCCTAGCAACAGCAATCAGACAACAAAGAGTAATAAAAGATACCCAAATTGTCAATGAAGAAGTCAAACTCTCTCTCTTTGCAGATGACATGATTTTTTATATGGAAACCCCCAAAAACTCCACCCCCAAACTACTAGAACTCATAGAGCAATTCAGTAACATGGCAGATACAAAGTCAATGTACAGAAATTAGTTGCTTTCTTATAAACTAATAATGAAAATACAGAAAGGCAAATTAGAGAATAGATTCCATTTACTATAGCACCAAGAACCATAAGATACCTGGGCATAAACCTAACCAAAGAGGTAAAGGATCTGTACTCAAGGAACTACAGAACACTCATGAAAGAAATTGAAGAAGACATAAAAAGATGGAAGACCATTCCATGCTCTTGGATCGGAAGAATAAACATTGTTAAAATGTCTATACTGCCTAGAGCAATCTATACTTTTAATGCCATTCCGATCAAAATTCCACCGGTATTTTTCAAAGATTTGGAGCAAATAATCCTAAGATTTGTATGGAATCAGAAGAGACCCCGAATTGCAAAGGAAATGTTGAAAAACAAAAATAAAACTGGCGGCATCATGTTACCTGATTTCAAGCTTTACTACAAAGCTGTGATCAGCAAGACAGCATGGTATTGGCATAAAAACAGACACATAGACCAGGGGAACAGAGTAGAGAGCCCAGATATGGACCCTCAACTCTATGGTCAAATAATCCTCGACAAAAACTGGAAAAAATATGCAGTGAAAAAATGACAGTCTCTTCAATAAATGGTGCTGGGAAAACTGGACATCTATATGTAGAAGAATGAAACTCGACCATTCTCTTACACCGTCCACAAAGATAAACTCGAAATGGATAAAAGACCTCAACGTGAGACAGGAATCTATCAGAATCCTAGAGGAGAACATAGGCAGTAACCTCTTCGATATCAGCCACAGCAACTTCTTTCAAGATATGTCTCCAAAGGCAAAGGAAACAAAAGCGAAAATGAACTTTTGGGACTTCATCAAGATCAAAAGCTTCTGCACAGCAAAGGAAACAGTCAACAAAACAAAACAACAAAACCCATGGAATGGGAGAAGATATTTGCAAATGACAGTACAGACAAAAGGTTGATATCCAGGATCTATAAAGAACTCCTCAAACTCAACACACACAAAACAGATAATCATATCAAAAAAATGGGCAGAAGATATGAACAGACACTTTTCCAATGAAGACCTTCAAATGGCTATCAGACACATGAAAAAATGTTCATCATCACTAGTCATCAGGGAGATTCAAATTAAAACCACATTGAGATACCACCTCACACCAGTTAAAATGGCCAAAATTAGCAAGACAGGAAACAATGTGTGTTGGAGAGGATGTGGAGAAAGGGGATCCCTCTTACACTTGGTGGGAATACAAGTTGGTGCACCACTTTGGAGAACAGTGTGGATATTCCTCAAGAAATTAAAAATAGAGCTTCCCTGTGACCCTGCAATTGCACTACTGGGTATTTACCGCAGAGATACAGATGTAGTGAAAGTAAGGGCCATCTGTACCTCAATGTTTATAGCACCAATGGCCACGGTTGCCAAACTGTGGAAAGAACCAAGATGCCCTTCAACGGACGAATGGATAAGGAAGATGTGGTCCATATACACGATGGAGTATTATGCCTCCATCAGGATGAATACCCAACTTTTGTAGCAACATGGACAGGACTGGAAGCGATTATGCTGAGTGAAATAAGTCAAGCAGAGACAGTCAAGTATCATATGGTTTCACTTATTTGTGGAGCATAACAAAGAACATGGAGGACATTGGGGGATGGAGAGGAGAAGGGAGTTGAGCGAAATTGGAAGGGGAGATGAACCATGAGAGACTATGGACTCTGAAAAACAACCTGAGAGTTTTGAAGGGGCAGGGGGTGGGAGGTTGGGGGAACCAGGTGGTGGGTATTGGGGAGGGCGCGTAATGCATGGAGCACTGGGTGTGATGCAAAAACAATGAATACTGTTACGCTGAAAAGAAATAAAAAAAAAAAAAAATGTGCCAGAATGGAAACATGGGGAATGTCTGGATTTAAATTTAAATTTAAAAGAAATTTTTAAAAAAAGACTATTAAAAGGATAATTTGGAAAATCAAAAACAACCTTTCTGCTATACCCATTCCCAAATAAATTCTAATGGATTTAGGCAGAGGGGAAGCATTTTATTACACCAAATGTTTCTGAAACGGCAATGACCATGGGAAGCCCCAAAATGAACCTCTTTCATTATCTGGAATTTTGTTCCCTTTCATAAGGACACCTTGAAAAGCAGAAACTGGGGAAATGGCTGGGTCAGTGAGACACCTTTAAATTATTTCATTTTCCTGCATAAGCCACGTTTAAATTATTTTAGTGGGCATATTATAAAAATATTAACATTACATCTTAAATCTTCCCATTTTTTAATAACAAGTCAGGAAATAAAGTAAATAGTTCTTAAGGTTTAGGCAGACTATATTTATGTAGTAAAATAACGATTTAAATATGAATAAATGAAGACACATGCCTTCTTCCATGTAATAATCACCCATAATGGATGGTGTCCTCTTTCCATGCTTTTCCCTCTGGATTTAGTGTGTGCTTACTTGCACGCATGTGTGTGTGCAAAGATGGGGGTGGGGGCAGCTGGGAGAGTTTTAGGTTTGGGCTCCTGTTCTACCTGATGTCCCTCCAGTGGATAGGCATGTTTGCTTCTGTCCCCTTGGACATTCTCAGTGACAGCACTCAAAGCACCGTCTGTTGAACAACTGAGCCATTTCCAATTGTTTGACTCACATCATTAAAGTAATAAGTACATATTTGTCATAAATCTCTGTTCTTTATGTCTGATTCCTATAAGCACCATTTCTGGAACACACATTAACCACATTTTTGGAGGACATTCTGCGGGCTCCTCTATCTACTCTCTCTTTATCCAGTGTCAGCCTTCCTTAGGAAAGGAGGAATCTGGAGTGTATAGATGAGACCTGAAACCATAAGGAGGAGAAGGCAGCAGTGAGCCCATTGGTAGTGGGAGTGACCATAGAGCAGGGAAGAGCTTTCCCACACCCCCCTCATATGTCATCCCCCACAAGCATCCCTGCCCCGTATCCTGGAACACACATCACCCAGGCCCTGTCCGGTGACATGCTCCAGCCACTCCAGCCCCTTGTGCTCTTTAACTCAGATTCTAACTTGAGCAACCACGCCCTGCTCCAGGCCGGCAGAGGAATGCAGACCTGGCCGCTCCCATCAAGTTGCTCCCTGTATTTCCTGGCTGGACCACATCCTCTGAGGGAAGAACCTCTGAGGACAGCGCAGGTCAGTGAGGTACAGACTTGTGTTCATCCGGATCTAGTTTGAGTGGCAACAGCAAAAGCCACTTGAACCTGTATGAACAAGAGAGGCCCTTACAAAGCACATTGGCTGCTCATGGAAGTCGCAGGGTGGAGAGAGGCTCTCCCAAGGGTTTTGGCACTGGATATAGTTTGTCCACAGCCCTCAAGCTCCCCTAGCCATGGCCCCATACCCCTGCCTGTCCCAACCTTGGTATCCCTCAAATTCAACTTTGTGAGAGAGGAAGCTGTGCTTCCAGCTTAAGACACCATGTGAGAAGAGGGGGAGATCCCTCTCTTCCCACAATGTTAGGTAAGGGGTGTCCACATAATCTGAAGCTGCTGGAGAAGCCATGGTAGTAATCCCTCTCTTCTCGGTCACAAGATGGAGCTAACCAGGCACAGAAGGTACATCTTCAGACAGAGGACATCTGGGCCTCTCCCTGCAGGGAGAGAGAGAAACACCAGTGAATGTGGACTCAGTGAGAAAGGAGAGCTCTGAGCACTAGGGGAAGGGCTGCCATGGGCTGGGGCACTGCCCTATTGGTCAGGGGCACGGGGTCTGTGTAGGTTTGTAGGGAGTGGTCGGGCTTCATCCTACCAACAGGTAGCATCAAAAACCAAATTCACCTCAGAAAATACTTTCAACTCTGACCATCAAAAGGTTCTGGTATCCTGGCAAGCAAGGAAGCCTAAGATGCTATGTACCAATGATTATACGATAGGGTGAGATAGGAGACATTCGTGATGGAAGTGAGGGCAGCTCATTTGCCTGCTTTGGTGGGAAAGAGCCCCATCACAAGGCACCCCAGCATTTGTTCCAAAAACAGATGACAATTTAGGAAGCTCCAGACTGACAGTCTCCACACCGAGTATTGTCCATGTCCAGGACACAAACTCTGGGTGAGATCCTTACCCAGGGCTGGCCTGGGTCTGATGGATGAGGACCAGTGTCGTGGGATCCCAGCTGAGGGACAGGTCACCCGTACTGGAGAGGATGAAGGCTTTCTGGAAAGACAGTGGAGTCAGGGGGAGTCAGGCTTGCCAGGCAAAAGGGACAGAGTAAGGTAGAGGCCCAGAGCCCATGGCAGCAGTGGGATCACAGTGGGTAATCTAAGCAGATAGAGCTAGGGATGACTGTGTGTCATTTGAGAACATGAATGTCAGTCAATCTCTATAAGAATTCCATGAGGAAGGTAGAAATGCTGTCTCTGCTTGATGAATAAGCAAACCAAAGCTTTAAGAAACTGCCCCTCTCCATACTCTACAGTGAGGCAGAGGCAGGATTTGAACCCAGGCCTTGCCTACCCTTGTTGGCCCCACCTGACAGGAAGGCTGCATTCCAGATGCTTCAGAAGGGACTTCTCAGCTCTGAGTTTCCATGAACCTTTGTGCTTGGTACCCAGGGAGAAACTTCATCCTTGCCAGACAAAGGCTGGATGGAACTGGGAGGGTCCTCAGTGCCAAGACCTGCCATTGTCAGACAACAGACCCAGGCCAAGCTCCAGAGTGGTACCACTGCCCCCTGAGTTCAGTGAGGTCTCCAGGCCTGGGTGTTGTATGTGGAGCTTTGCACAACTCTGAGTTCCATGTTGGGACCGTGTGACTGGAGCAGAGTCCAGTGGCAGAGAGACACAGCAGTTCCAGCCCCTACTCAGCCTCCTTGAAGCTGTGTGACCGCAGGCAGGGCTCTGAAGCTACAGACCCCATCCCTAAATTGGAGATAGTAATGGGTACAGCTAAGTAGGATGTAGAAAGAAGTGACTCCTACAGTTCTACGTGTTGCCTGGGAGCAAGTGGGGAGCCCAGAGGGCAGGCAGTTGTGTTGGTGACAGATTTACGCAGGTATCAGTTCTTCCACGTGTTGATTCTGGCGTCATCCTTAAGAAACAGATGCTAAATCTAAGTTCAGCAAGATTTCTTCTCAGGCTTCCTTCTCTGAGGTGTATAGTTTTAGCTCTTAAATTGAGATCTGTGACCTGTTTGGGGTTCATTTTGTGTCCCATGTGAGGGGAGGGCCCACCTTCATTCAGTCATTTATAATTTTATGTATCTGCATGTGCAAGAAGGTACACGGTTTAGTCACTGTAGTACCTTAGGTTGTCACTTGCAGGGAATTGTCAATAGATCCCAAAGAATCTTTACAGTGAATAATCCTTGGAGCAATTAAGATTGTGAGGGAAGTCCTAAAGGAGGCTAACTTCTACCTTCTGCAGAGGAGGAGCCATGTCTTCCATAAGAGCGCACACCCCCCTCTGGTGGCCACAGGGGACATTGCAGGAGTACCGCAAGGGCTCCCTGACCTGTCTGCAAAACAAGCCACATTCAACTTTGGACATCTTCAAGGATCCCAGAGAGAATAAAAAACAATTCTGTAAAATTTTTTTTTGGGGGGATGTCTTCTAGAAAATCTATGAAAAAATAGGCTTCTTCCCAAGTGCACTATTTTGAGAAGTATTTTCTGAGCAGCTGAGTCAGGCCCTTGGTCAAAGGACAGGACCTAGGGAGAATGGTGGATGCCTCCCAAGCGGCACAGTTTGTAGGGTGGGAAAGTGGGGGGGGGGGGGGGATAACTGGTCTAAGCCACAGCTCTGTATATCCAGTTGAAAGAAAACAGTAAATAGAAACAAGCCCCATTTGTGGATTCCTTTGCTTAATTAACCAGAAAACATTTTAGACAATTTGTAAACAATATCTCAGCATACCTGTATTCTTTTTTCCAAGTTAGATGACATCAACCTATATTCCCAGTTAATTTTTTTACTTATTAGGAGAACATGATATGATATATGGAACCCAAAATGATTCTACAAAAATCCTCGTAGAACTAACAGATGGATTAAGTCAAGCTTAAGGACACAGATTCAATATACGAAAATGAGTTTTATGTCTATCCATGAATAACAAGTTATCACTGAAAGCAAGAAAATAATTATTAATTGATAATCACTTAAAAAGAATAAAATACTTATGGAGTATTTTCATCAATAAGGGAAAGACCTGTATATTGAAAACCATAAATCATTAAAGAATTTGAAGAAGACAGAATGAAGTCTTTAGACATCCCATACTAATGGATCCCAAGAATATATGTAATCCAAAAGTACACACTGCAAAAATCAATCTAAACCTTCAGTTCAAACCCCATCAACATTTAATGGCATTTCCAGAAATAAGAGCAGCAATCATACAAAGTGAATAACACCATGGAAGGACTTGAATAGCCAAAGCCATCTGGAGAAAGAACAAAATTGGAGGTGTCATGCTTTCTGAATTCAACGTGTATTACAAAGCTGTAGAAATCAAAATGGTATAGTATTGATATACAGATAGACACACAGATGAATGGAACACAGTACAAAGACCAGGAAGAAACTGACATATATGTGTCAATTAATTTCCAACAAAAGCTCTAAGAATATAAAATAGGGAAGAAACCGTCTCCACAATAAGTGGCTTTGGAAACACTGGGCAACCTCAAGTGAAGCAATGCAACTGAATGTCTATCCAACCCCATCCACAACAACAGAGTCAACGTGCGACAAAGACTTCAACAAAACAGCTACACCCATAAAAACCTAGATGAAAACTGGACAGAATGTTATTAACACCCCCACCTTTTTTAAAATAATCTCCATGACCAAAATTTGAACTCAAGATTCTGAGATCAAGATTCTGAGATCAAGATAGATGCTGTGCTGACTGAACCAGTCAAGAACCTTTTAAAACTATGGAGCACAGAGGTGTCAGAATAGATCTATTCATTTAACCCCCTTAACCCAATTTTTTTGGAAGAATGTTTCTTGAAATCATCCTTTTTTTTTAAGATTTTATTTATTTATTTGAGAGAGAAAATGCGAAAGAAAGAGAGTATGAGAGGGTAGAGGGTAAGAGCAAGAACCAGGCTCCCCACTGAGCAGGGAGCCCAATAGGGAACTCGATCCTGGTACTCCAGTATCATGATCTGAGCTCAAGGAAGTTTCTTAACCACCTGAGCCACCCGAGGCACCCGAGATCATTCTTGACTCTGATATTTTGAATTTGATATCAGAAGCAAAGGGTATAATAAAAAATAAACAGCTGGGACTACATCAAACGAAAAGCCTTCTGCACAGCAAAGGAAATCTCCAATCATCAACACATTGAAAAGACAACATACTGAAGAGGAGAAAATATTTGCAAACTACCTAACTGATAAAGGTTTCATATCCAAAATATTAAAGAACTCATACAACTCAATAACAAATAGCAGTTACAAAATCAGCAGAGTTCAGAATATTTTTCCAAAGAAAACACACGGAGAGCCAACAAATAAGAGATGTTTACCACCACTCATCACCAGGGAAATGCAAATCAAAGCCCAAAGTGATGTCACCTGACACTTGTCAGAATGGTTAATATCCAGAAGACCAGAAATAACAAGCGTTGGCAATTGTGGAGGAAAGGGAACTGTGCTCTGTTGGTGGGACTGTAAATGGGTGCAGCCACTATGGAAAATAGTATCAATTTTTCTAAAAAAAAAAAAATCCACATGGGACACCTGGTTGGCTCAGTTAGAATAGTGACTCTTCATCTCAGGTTCATGAGGTTAAGCCCCACGTTACTTTGAAAAAATTAGAAATAGAACGACCATATCATGGGCACCTGGATGGCTCAGTTGATTAAGCAACTGCCTTTGGCTCAGGTCATGATCCCAGAGTCCCAGGATCGAGTCCCACATTGGGCTCCCAGCTCCATGGGGAGTGTGCTTCTCCCTCTGACCTTCTCCCCTCTCTTGCTATCTCTCACTGTCTCTCTCTTAAATAAATAAATAAGATCTTAAAAAAAGAAAAGAATGACTATATCATCCAACATTCCCCCTCTTACGTATTAGAAGGAAGCCAAGTCTTTTCTCCTAAATGAAGGTGTATAGTTTGATGTTCATTCCAGCACTGAGAGTCTGCTTCTTTGAAGTAGATTGTGAAGGGCCCTGGCCACAGATTAAGGTATAAATTCTCAGGTCAGCTTCCATCCAGAGCTCTACTCAAACCTTCAGAAGTTAGCCCTCAGTCTATCCCCCTTGTACCCACAGCTCTGTCTTCCCCCAGTCTCATAAGGCCCAGCCCACCACCCCGGGGAATCTGACATAACTTGTGGTTTGGTTGACCCTGGACTTGCTGGGTCAGCACTGAGCCTGAAGCCATGTCCTGAGCTGCCCCCTACAAACATACCTGGGTCACAGAAACTTATTAACTACTTAACAGAAAGCTCAGCAGGGTCTCACAACCACAGGCCAACAACCTGAATACTTGCTGATCAGGGAGCATCCCCCAACCATTGCAGACCCACTGATTCAATGTGCCATCAGGTGTTCTGTGCAAATTCCTTCAACTCTTGTCCCTCAGACTAGACTCTCACCAGCCAATGAGAACAGGTTAAGTCACATGCACTTGATCACCAACATCTTACTGGGGTAAGCTCTCTGCTACTCATGTGGATGCTTCCTTCCCAGCTCAGCAGTATCTGGAAGTGAGCCCCCAAAAAATTCCCTCCCTGCAAGTAGACGCAGTTATGGGGCTCCATGCCCGGGTTGCTGAGCCCTGAGGTAGGAGTCAACACTTAGTTCAGATTTGGAGCACTAGCCACCTGCTGCCCCTGGAACAGCCATGTTCCTCAACTCTGTATTGGATTTCTCTCAAATAGAGACTTCTGTTTTGTCTGTCAATAAGTATGTTTCTGTGTGAAGCATGGAGTGGTGTGACTACTTGTTCCTCCATGAAGTGTTGGAACCCCCTAACTCATAGATACAAACTCATTTCCCGTCCACTCTGCAGATCTGCCAGAGCACAGCTCCAGCTCAGCCTGTTACCCACAGCAAGCTTCAATGCTCCATATTATTATCCAGGCCTGATGTCTTTTTACGGATCTGAACCTGAGGCTTAGCATGGTCAATTAACTTGTCTGAAGTCACATGGGGAGTAAATAGTAGGACACAAATTCCAACCCGGATCCCCTCAAGTTGCTCAGAGGTCTTCCCTCTAACGCAGGCCATTCTCAGGCACCTCGAGGTCCTGTGTGTTTCCCTTTCTCTGGCTACCTGTGAGAAGTATAATGAGAGGTTTGGGCTGACTGTCCCAAATGTAGCCCTGGTCAGTGGCAAGGAAAGATCCCAAGTAACAAGACTGATGTCAGGGTGCAGAGTAGGTCTGCAGGGCCTGTGAGTCTGCATCTGGGGGACAGGCTGAGAGTGCCACTGCAGTGGTTTTCACCAGGCCTGCCCTTAGGAGCTCCCCCATGGGCTGCTGGCTCACATCCCCAGAGAAATGGTGGGTGAGCAGAGGAGGTTAGAAGAAAATGTAGAGTCGTTGGGGAAACCTGGTGGAACTAAAGGCAATCCTGAAGTGGCCTGTAGTTGGGGGAAGAGGGTAGGGCGACAAGAGGATGGGCTCGAAGAAGTCTTTTCAACTACTCTGTTCTCTGTGACAAATAGTACCTAATATTTTTCAGGTGCCAGTATGTTGCAGGGTGGCCATGTCAACTAATGTGTAGGTCCAAACAGCCATCTTGAGAATGTGCCCCCTGTGTCTCCATTCTACCACCCCTTGCAGGGCGAGTACTACCTGAAGAGACTTGGTCTTTCCTCTGTAATTTCTTTTAGAAGACCTTTAAAGTTGAGTCACTTGCCATAGGAGATGTGTGGCAGGTGGCAGTAAGGAGGAGAGGTTAAGACTGGCTTTGTGGTGCCTGAGTCCATCTGCTCTGGGCTCACCCTTACTTCCCTCTGAATTCATCAGGACTTCTGTCCTTCTCTAGTGAACAACACCAGTGACGGAGTAGCTGCTAACCCATGGGGAACATGAGCACACATGCAAGAATTACTACACACCTGTGATGTATGATGACCACATAAGAAATCCAACAGACTGAACATTAAATATCATTTGAAATAGAATTATTGGAGGAGACAGACTCCAGAAAATTAATAAACAGAATAAATCTATCCTTCTGAGTATAGGAAAATATCATTATCAATAAGACCCAAGAAAACTACAGGAAAGAACCAAGTCAAAATATTGCATATGAAAAATAGAATGGTTGAATTAGATTGCACATAGATAGGGTAAATAATAGGATAAAAACAGATCAAAGAGGTGTGCAATTGGTACTTTCTGTGGACATAACAGAAGTATCGACTTTGGAGCTGGCAAACGTATGGTAGGACCATTTGTGCAATTTCTCTACCAAAGAACTAATTAGCGAGATATGGTTGGGGGGTATGGAGAAGTGGAAGCTGGTACAGGAGCCTGGCATAAACAGCAGAAACAGAGCTTTTGTCATGCCTCCCAGGCCCTTTTCACCCCCTCCCTCACTGTCCCAACCTCCCCCACCACTGCTAATCCTAATGGACCGGGGAAGGAGAATGAGAAGTGGAGATTAGCAGCTGGGGGACACAACTGACCGTGGAAGCCCCACAAATAGGGTTTTCATGGAAATAAAAGGGGCCACTCTAATTCCTTCCTCAGATCTTCTGCTGGGGCTACCCACTGGCTGAACTCATCCAGCCAGAGAGCATAGATAACTGTCAGACCTTTCTATCTCTCACATCCACACCACAGAAGGGGTGGGATGGGTGGAGACTGTGTCGTTAGGGACAGACAGGAGGTATCTGCTATGGGTAGGTGGGTCGAAATTACTAGATTCCACTCTGATGCTTTAAAAAAAAAAGAAATTAAAAGCATTCATTAGGGTACTCTCCATGGGGCACCTGGCTGGCTCAGTTAGTGGAGTATACAACTTTTTATCTTGGGGTTGTGAGTTTGAGAAACACATAAGGCATAGAGATTAAGCAAAAATAAATAAACAAACAAATAAATAAACAAGTAAAACTTGTATAGAAGGGCAAACCTAAAAGCCAACTCTCAGTTATAGAGAGCAAACAAAATTATAGAGAACAAGCAAACCATTATAGAACAGTGCCAGAGGACAGGTGGGTCATGAGTTCAATAGATGATGGTTTAAAGAGGGTATTTGTTTGATGACCACAGGGTGTGGTATTGAAGTGTTGAATCTACTGTACACCTGAAACTAATATTACACTGTACTTTCAGTAGCCAGAATTTCAATAAACACACACAAGACAAAACAAGCAAACAACAATTTTAAAAAAACCTTTAAAAAAAAAGTCTACATAAAGGTATTGCAGAGGAATAAAGAGAGCAGGGATGTAGAAGGTCAAATGCTGAGAAAGCCTGCACTCGAAATAAAATCAGAATATCTGATTCCCAAAGTTGGTTTTGGGGCAAGGATAGTCCTGGCCTTCAACAAACATCTGCAAAGGCCACAGGAAGGGAGCTGTATTAGTCATAGTTCTCCAGAGAACCAATTGGGTGTCTAAAAGTAAATATATACCATCTATAAATATGCCTATATCTATATGTCTATAGGAAGGGAGGGAGAGAGAGAAAGAGAGAGAGAGAGTTAGTTTTATTTTAAGGAACTGGCTCATGATTATGGAGAGTAGCAATCCAAAATCTGCAGGTTGGGCTGGCAGGCTCAGACCCTGGAAGAGCTAATATTGCAATTCAAGGCTATATTAATTATGTTTTTCGTTTTCTGTTTTTTATGGTGATGAGACGTCTTTCTGGAGATAAGGAGAAGGTAAGGAAGCAAGGAGAAGCTGTTCTATTCATGAAGATAATAATAAGCTGGTAAAAACATACCTTTTATATCCAAACCAACCAATCCCAAGGCTCTACCTCCAACACTTCCTTTATCTCACTCTCACAAACTAAAGCCAATTGTTCTCTCATTCTAAATCACAGCAAAGTTTGGAGTCAGACATCTAAAGGCCACCCTTATACCTAAAGATGCTTGACATTATTCAAACTGTCCAGTCCTAGACTGTTTCCCCTCCTCCACCTTGCTTTGTCCATGGAAACCCCTGTAAAGGCTCCGGGCTATGCTCTCACCTCACTCCCACTTCTGTTTCCTGACCAGATTGGTGTTTCATCACCTGTGTGAAGTGGCATGCCCCCTCTTCTGGGGAAATGCAAATAACAAAAATACCTCAGTGCCATTTACATCTTTGTGTCATTACACAGTCACCTCCATAAGTTAAAATCCCACAGGTATTTTAGCACAAAGTCCAAATGTTCTTAGGCTGGAGACCTAGGAAGAGAAAATATTGCAGTTCGAGTCTGCAGGCCAATGTGCCCTTGCAGTCTGACTAGCTAGGGATCTGTCGACCAACATCAAGCTATGAATGTGGTTTGAGGTGGCCTGTGACTGATAGGGCTCCAGCCTCACGGCAGACACAAATGCTGAGCTGCTCTAAAGGAGGGTACAGTCATTCTTGGTAAAAGGAAATTACTGTAGTGACTTTTGCCAAGAATAAAATCCAGCATATGGGGGCGCCTGGGTGGCTCAGTGGATTAAGCCGCTGCCTTCGGCTCAGGTCATGATCCCAGGGTCCTGGGATCTAGCCCCGCATCAGGCTCTCTGCCCAGCAGGGAGCCTGCTTCCCTTCCTCTCTCTGCCTGCCTCTCTGTCTACTTGTAATCTCTGTCTGTTAAATAAATAAAATCTTAAAAAAAAAATCCAGCATATGGTAAAAAACAGAAACAAAAATGAAAGGAAACAAAGCTCATGAAGTAAGAAGCAGAAGATATAAGAGAAAGCAAAAATGGACAAAGATTTCAGACTTCATAAATGCCAAACTTTTCATAGACCTCTAATCATTTCCTTGTGTCTGTTAGTTTTTAGATATCTCCACTCATTGCAATTGTATTCACTTTCATTTACTGAATAACAAACGATCTCAAAACTACCAGCTAGGACGATCATTTCCATCATGGGTCTCTTGACCAACTGTCCAGTGAAAGTGGTGAAGATGACTTTTAAAAATGAGAGGGTCCACAAATGGTCCTATGTACATACAGCAAATGAATAAAAATGTATTCAAGGAAACCTATTTAGTAAGAACGGTAGGCGTCTGTGACACTTGAACCACAACCTTCTTCCTTCCCCATCCCCAGCTCAGCATGAAACAAAGTCCACTCCAGATGGCTGCAGCCAAGGACACAGGACTCTTTGTCTCCCAGTTCAAGGGTTACAGCATCCTCTTTGGAGATGCAAGATGACAGTCTTTCTCATCCTTCACCCCAGCTGCCTGTTTTCAAGGGGAAGGTACTGGCAAGTGTGGCCAAGAGATTGGGTTCTTTTTACCCCTGAGGCCCTACTCTGGAGGAGGCTCTCCCTTGGGTGGTGCACTGGAAGTACTAGAACCCCACCTGTCTTTCCCCTGGCCTGAAATGCAAAGTATCTAATGCTCAATTTGGAAAGCTAAGATGACCCAAATATACCACCTCCTTTCCCCATATCATGGAGTATCTACCTCCTGACTCAGGATGACAGGGGAGATTGCCTAAGAGCATATGACTCTTTGTCCTGGGATCTTTCCCCGCTCTTTTTTTTTTTTTTTTGAAGAACCTAGCAGAGAAGATTGTATTAACTAAATCAGTTGATCTTCTCTACCTTTTAAAATAAAATAAATGAAATGTAATTGACAACTCTAAAATCAAAAGACTTAAATATAAAAAACAAAAAGCAAAATCCACAACTAGAATAAATTTAAAAAAAACTAAAAATTAATATGTATAAGAATAAATTACTTATTAAAAATAAGCCTAGAAGAAATTCTAAAATGAAATAATTTAAATACATGTACATATTTGAAAATCACTTTAATGTTAAATGAATCTGGAAATAGATAACCATGTAAAAGAGTGGCTATAGATTTGGGGAAGATGAAGGCAGTTATTCCTTCTAAGTTATATATGCTGCTCACTACATTAAAGAACAGAACCAAAATGGCAAAGGGCTGTTGCAGTAGAAGTAGCGAGAGAGCAGACCCCAATGAATGAGGGGAAGGGGGATACAGCTAGAAAATCTCCAGAACCAAGCTGCCATGGATTTGAGCATTTCAGAGCAACAATAGGAGAGAGAGAGCTCTGTGAGGCTGGAGGTATGCTTAAGACATACTGCTTTCTACAAATCCAAGAAAACAAGTTTAGTGACAGAAAAATAGTGCTATGGACTCCCAGGCAGAGGGCTGTGAGAGGAAAGGGGAGTACCTTCAGAATAGCTCCACTGAAGAAAATGAAGGCATCAATTCCTGGCAAACTTCATCTACTTTCATGTGCTTTTTTTCCAAAATGAAGCAAAAGGCATTAGGGAAATGAAACAGGATATTGAATGACACC
The DNA here is from genome assembly GCF_922984935.1 of Meles meles. Taxonomy (NCBI): domain Eukaryota; kingdom Metazoa; phylum Chordata; class Mammalia; order Carnivora; family Mustelidae; genus Meles; species Meles meles. The sequence goes on from NC_060078.1 coordinate 6,925,711, forward strand.
ATAAATTAGAGTTAGAAAAACTCGGGAAAGTACAGGCCTCAGGGAAGAAGAAGCAGCACATCGAAACATCACTTCTAAGTGAAATGTAAAGTAGTAAAGGAAAGGCAGCAGACAGTGCTGTATGAGAATGAGAAGTGAGAAGATAAAAATGCTAAAAAGGAAACTAAGAAACTACAAAATTTGAGAGAAAATATCAAAATGTGAAGTTATGGACAGGAAATGAATATTTGGAATGCCTCTGGGAAAACCATGCAAGAGAGTAGAGAGCCCAGTAATGGACTCTCAAGTCTATGGTCAACTAATCTTTGACAAAGCAGGAATGAATGTCCAATAGAAAAAAGACAGTCTCTTCAATAAATGGTGTTAGGAAAATTGGACATCCACACCCGGAAGAATGAAACTGGACCATTTCCTTACACCACGCCAAATAAGACTTCAATGTGAGACAAAAATCCCTCAAAATCCTTGAGGAGAACACAGGCAGCAACCTGTTTGTCCTCAGCCACAACAACTTCTTCCTAGAAACGTCGCCAAAGGCAAGGGAGGTAAGGGCAAAAATGAACTATTGGGAGTTCATCAAGATCCAAAGCTTTTGCACAGCAAAGGAAGCAGTCAACAAAACCAAAAGACAACCAACAGAATGGGAAAAGACATTTGCAAATTACATATCAGATAAAGGGCTAGTTTCCAAAATCTATAAAGAACTTATTAAACTCAACACCCAGAGAAGAGATATTCTGTTCAAGAAAAGGGAAGAAGGGGGGAAGGGGGCACCTGGGTGGCTCAGTGGGTTAAAGCCTCTGCCTTCGGCTCAGGTCATGATCCCAGGGTCCTGGGATCGAGCTCCACATCGGGCTCTCTGCTCCGCGGGGAGCCTGCTTCCTCCTCTCTCTCTGCCTGCCTCTCTGCCTAGTTGTGATTTCTCTCTGTCAAATAAATAAAATATTAAAAAAAAAGAAATGGGAAGAAGACCTGAACAGATATTTCTGCAAAGAAGACCTCCAAATGGCCAACAGACATTTCTCAACATCACTCAGGACCAGGGAAATCCAAATCAATACCACAATGAGATACCTCCTCACACCATCATAATGGCTAAAATCAACCAGTCAGGATGTAGGACCTGTTGGTGAGGATGTAGAGAAAGGGGAATCCTCCTAAACTATTGGTGGGAATTCAAGCTAGTGCAGCCACTCTGGAAAACAGTATGGAGTTTCCTCAAAAAGTTGAAAATAGAGCTACCCTATGACCCAGCAATCCCACTACTGGATATTTATCCTAATGATAGAAATGTAGTATCTGGAGGGGCATGTGCACCCGAATGCTTAAAGCAGCAAAGTCCACAATAGCCAAACTATGGAAAGAACCTAGATGTTCATCAACAGATGAATGGATAAAGAAGATGTGATATATCTATATCTAGATCTATATATCTAGATCTATCTATCTATCTATCTGTATCTATATCTATATCTGTACACACACACACACACACACACACACACACACACATTTTTTTCTTGGGGTCCTGGGATTGAGTCCTGCATCTGGGTCTCTGCTCAACAAGTAGCCTGCTTCTCCTCTCTCTCTTTCTGTTTCGCTTCCTAAATGTGATCTTTCTTTGTTAAATATATAAATAAAATCTTAAAAAATAAACCCAACTTTTGTAGCAACATGGACGGGACTGGAAGAGATTATGCTGAGCGAAATAAGTCAAGCAGAGAGAGTCAAGTATCATATGGTCTCACTTATTTGTGGAGCATAACAAATAACATGGAGGACATGGGGAGATGGAGAGGAGAGGGAGTTGAGGGAAACTGGAAGGGGAGATGAACCATGAGAGACTATGGACTCTGAAAAACAACCAGAGGGTTTTGAAGGGGCGGGGGTGTGGGAGGTTGAGAAACCAGGTGGTGGGTAATAGGGAGGGCACATACTGCATGGAGCACTGGGTGTGATGCCAAAACAATGAACGCTGTTATACTGTAAATAAACAAATAAAAAAAATGAGTTTGTGTTAAAAAAATAAAAAGTAATTGCATCTTTAAAAAAAATAAATCCTTTAAAGAAGCAATTAGGTGAAATTAAATCATAATTAAGTAGCTTAAATTAAATTATAATTAAACCCTAATCCAATCCTAATCAATAAGTCAGGTGCCCTTATAATGGGAAGAGATACCAAGGATGGACCTGCATAGGAAAAGACCATGTGAGGACACAGCAAGAAGGTCTGGTCTCCAAGCCAGGAAGAGAAGCTTCAGGAGAAACCAAACCTTCTGATACCTTAATTTTGGACTTCCATCTTCCAGAATTCTGAAAAAATAAATTTCTTTTGTTTAAGCCACCCAGTCTGATGGCTGGCATTCTGTTAACACAATCCTAGCAACCTAATGGAGATTTTGGCATTGAAAAGTAGGGAGCTGCTGTAACAAATACCTGCAAATATGGATTTGACTTTGTGGAAGTGAGATGGGGAAAGGCTGGAAGAGTTACAAGGTGCATGTTAGAAAAGCCTACATTGACTTAAAGAGACTGTCAGTAGAAGTATGAACCTTTAAAGGTGATGCTCATGTGGTCTCTGATGGGAATGAAGAATGTTATTAGAAACTGGAGGAAAGGTTATCTTTGTTATAAAGAAGTAAAGCACTTGGCTGAATTGTGCTTAGTGTTTTCTGGAAAAGAGAACATATTTGTGATGAACTTAAATGATTACCTGAGGATATTTCTAAGAAAAAAATATGTCAAGGGTGCAATCTGGATTTTTGTTACAGTTCATAGTAGAGTGCAAGAACTTAGAGATGATTTTAACAAAGAATTGTTAAACAGTTGTTAAGCAAAAAGTAATCAGACTTTGAATACTCAGAAAACTGTCAACGCATCCACACTGATCCCAGGACTCCGGGATCATGACCTGAGCTGAAAGCAGTTGCTTATCCAACTGAACCACCCAGTCAGACCCAACTCCAATTTCTATGGATTCCTGTGGCACAGACCCGCATCACACCTGAGGGGGTGTTGGAGGTCTTGCCATGGTTCTGTTTTTTGCTGGACCCCTCCCAGGAAAGTGAATGCCCTACCATGCTGTGATTCAGAGTACAGGCTACAAAGAGCAGAAAGCCAGGATCTAGCTTCGTGGTTTTCAGCCATTTTCCCCTAACTGATGTCTGAGAACTCTGAAGCATTTGGGCCCCACCTGTTCTTCTTGTGACCCCCGGGATCCTGATATCATACTGTCACACCTGGGATTCCACCCAGCTTCACCACTTAAACACTTTTAAGCCAGGAGTGTCCCCCACAGTAGTAGACTCCCAAGTGTTTCAATCACGCACTTCTTTGCAGTAGGGCACTTCAGGTAGGTGCCTCCCCTCTGCTGTATCCACAGCCATACGATCTGCACAACTTATTCCCACCCATGCTACTCGAGCTCTGAAGCTGCCACAGGCACCACACTGGGAGCTAGAGCTAGCTCTGAGGTGGTTCAGGATATTCTTCTGGGGCTGGTGCTGTAGGTCCAAAAAGAGAAAAGTACCATCACCATGATCGACTTTTCCTGTCCCTCCTCAATAAAGGAAAATTTTCCCACCATTCAATGTTCTCTGAGTCCATGAAACAATCCCTGGAAGGTCTCCTCTGATGGCAGGACATGGGCACAGGGATCTGAGAGTACTCATTACTCCCAGAATATCAGTTGATGGAGCCTTGCTCTGTGGGGCCTAAGCTGTTCCCTCCAAAGGTCTATATCAGAAACACCCTGTTCTCCTCACCTCAGCATCTCTCTGGTTCCCCTCCTTCTGCTCCTCCTCTCCTGCTTGTGCTCTTTTCCCTCTAATAAAGAAAGAAAATCCTAAAAAATAAATAAAAGATTGAGCATAAAACTGTACATTTGGGCCTTCAAGACCTATCTGGAACCACCCTCCTGTGTGTATTTCTTTGGCATCTTTCCTCTTGTGCTGATGGCATCAGAGGTGCATGACAACCCAGGGAGTGAGAATGCCCATGGTGGAGGGACTCTGCGTTCCTGAAAGACCACATAAAGGATTTCAGTCTCCTAATCAGCACTGTCATGGAGGGAAATCTGTGGTGACATGCTACCAAATTTGGGGAGTTACTTGATAATTTAGCATAATGTAATATACCTACAACATGTTGAAATCACCAAGTAAACTTCAATAGTTATCAGCCTAAAACCTTTACAAATGACCAAAGAGACACCTGGCTTCAGTAGGATGCTTGATCTCAGGGTTGGGAGTTTGAGTCCCACATCAGGCATAGTTAACTTAAAAAACAAAAGAAACGAAAACAAAAGGACTTACACATTCACATGAATGAGGCTCAAACAATGGAACTGGTCAGTGTCAGGATGGATCCTGTCTCCCGTTCATTCAGCCACTGGACACTGCCCACTCAGATGGTGCCAGTGCTTATCAGCTAACCAGGTTCTCCTTCTACGAGCTCAGGGTCTAGAGGAGAAGATGGAGAAACAAGAAACAAAAATAAGAATGAAAAGAGCAATTGCTCCATGGGAAAAGAGCAAGGAACTATAACTAAGTCCTGAGCTCCACCAGGTGAGGGGTATGACAAGGCTATGCTGAGATCACATTGAGAATTCCTGTGGCAGGAAAAGAAGGGGACAACCCTGCACAAATCTGAGTGTATTCAGCCTTGCAGAGGGCACCATGCAGCAGAGGATCAGAGGCAGAACTTGATGTTCCCAGAGTGGAGGTTAGAAAGGAGGCCAGGGTGGCCAGAGGAAGCTGAGGAAGAGAGCAGAGATGGAGGGTAGGAGGGCCACATCCCAGGGCAGTTTGACAGTATCAGTACCCTTCTCTCGGTGCCATGTGACCACATTTCCCCCCACTCAGTGGCTGAACCCACAAACACTGTTCTCCCAGTCTCAGGGGATCAGTAACCAGCAGTGCTCAGCTGGTTGGGGCTTTTGACAACACCAAGAGAGGACCTGATTCACTGAGAACCTGACTCACTTAGGGGCATTGGCCAGATACAGCCCATGTCAAAGACCCGAGTTCTTCTCTCTGTTGTTGACCCACAGTGCTAAGCCACGTGCACATGTCTGTGTCATGGTTCAACCGAAGTGCTTGTACTCCAGCGTGAGGATCTGAGAGAAAACATGTGTCAGAGTCAACATGGGGCTGGGCAATGGGCTTTTATAAATAAATCTCAGCAGGGCCTTTGGGTCACGTTGCCATGTTCTGTGGAATGGAAGTGAATCAGTAAATCCAGAGCACACTCAGGGGAGGGGGTTGCAAAAGGATGTATACAGAGGAGTTGGGGAACCAGTAGAGCCTCTGCAGGGAGAAGGTGACGATCCCTGCAGAGTCCATGCCTTACCCAGAATCAGGGTCGTAGGAAGGACTATTAGGCATGAACGCAGCTCTTTGAGTTTCCTCAAAGGTGGAGTCCTGGATGTGCCTAGTCATTCACTGGGGGCTCTGGAAAAGGTTGTCTAGAAGGAAGAGGCTATAGACATGGAAATGGTATTGGACTGAGGGTGATCACTGATATCCTAGATAGGAGACTTCTCCCCATGTTCTTGTATGAGGAGGACCCCAGATCATGGCAACTCAGTGAATGGACCCCTATCAACATCACACCATTTGGAAAGGAGGTAATGGCTTGCATCACAGGATAGGCAGTCTCTAGGGGTAGGGGTAGATTCTGACCATCAAGGGCCAAGGCTCCAGTCCCTTCTTTAGGGTTTGCATTGAAAATTAGAAGCCTAAGGTCTTGGGAAGCTATTTCCCACCCCTCTGTAGGCGGGGCTGTCATCTTCTGGGACTCCAGAATGTGAGCACTGATGAACACACGTGTGCACACGGGAGCGAGTGTGCATGTGCACAAAAAACCACACAAACCAGTCGGGACTGTGAGGTGGGATCTGACTAGTAGCAGATTCAAAGAAGTTGATAGGAGGAAGGAAATTTGGTTGGAGATATTTCCTACATGTGACACTATTCCTCTAACATCGTAGATATTATCCAACCTCTGCCTGTGGATATCTGGTAGAAGGGTTTGCTAGAATCATCGGTATTTTACAGAAAATACCATTCCAGTCAGGCAAAAAGGCTTATCTGGAGTCAAAAACAGGTAAGAATCGAGAGTTGTGCCTGAAACCAGGTGCGTTTCCAAGCTGAGGCCCTGGCTGCACCCAGATCTTCCCTGGGGGCCTGTGGAGAGGGATGTGTTGTTGTCACTGTGTACAGATGTGTCCTTGCATGCAGAAAGGAAATGAGGAGATGGCAGACCAGAGTACTGTTTGTGTAGGTGCCAAACCAGGAGTGGACTCCGGTAGGGCATCCCAGGCAGTGATGTCACTTCCTGTGATGTCACCACAGACCCCAACAGAACTTGGTACCCCTGCAACCAGGCAACCACATTCTAGTGTAGTCCAGTATCAGAGTACTTGGATGGAGACATCTGATATGGAAAGGTGTTCTCTTGCTTCTTGCCTACTTCCCGGGACTCTGGAGCCCAGAAACCCCAGGGGAATGGCTTTTTACATGCTGGGGACATTGGCTCAAACCTTGACCCAATGCCTCAGGGCATTTGCAGGACTTGCTATAAGGTACTTAATCCTGAGCAGACTAGGCGATGCCTACCTCTCTGAACCATCCAAGGGCAACCCCATTCCTTCCTCTTAAGTTTTAGGGAAAGAGGGCTATGTGTGGTTTCCCGCCCATGGGCTGGGGGAGGTTGAGCACAGTGGATACCCTGGTGATCCCTTCTTGTTCATACCAATGTCATGGTGGGCAGGGTGGAAAGAGGATTCCTGAGGTGACTTTTACGTGTGCCAGAGCACATCCAAGGCCCTGAAGCTGTGCCACGTTTCTCTCCTTGGTGGAGGTGTGTGTATACTGGGGTGTGGTGTGTCTGGAATAGAGTTCCCTATATCTGAAGACCAACAAAGCCATCCAGACACGGCTCTGAGGCCTCCTGCCTGGCTGCCGGACACTGCCTCTGTAGAGCTCTACAAAGGAGATGGGGCAGAAGCTGAATGATGAGATCCCCTGCTCTACCTCCTTGAAGGACAAGAAGGTGCCCCACACCGCCAACAGAATCCAGTGCTGGCGCAGGGTGAGTGCACCTGAGTGCAGGTGCTAGGGAGAATGACCCCCAGGGCACTGATGCAGCACAAAGGATCCCACTTCCTATAAACCAGCCTGAGTTCCTAGAGTCCTGTAGTAACATGAATATGCATTCCATCTCTTCCCCAAACTTGCCCTCATGGTTCTGCCCATGCCTTGGATAGAAGCAGATTCATTGTCCACATATTTATAGGAATATTATTAAAGAGACTTTAAACCATCCCATTTATCTAGAATCCTTTTGCACTGTGATGTGTATTTTCCTAAATCATGCTCCCAGGTGTCCCCCTTGGCCCAACAGTCCTTCCCCAAGTCCTGCAAGTCTTGCAAATTATCATGGTGAGTTGGGAGACTTTTATCCAAAGGGACCTCTGGCCCATGGTACTATGTCTCTTGCTCTGCCCTTTTGTTTGTTTGTTTTTTTTTTTTTTGCCCTTTTGTTTTGATGGAACACATCTTTGGGGACCCTCCAGGGTCAGGAACAGGGGCTTCACTGCACTGCATCCCATTCCAGAAGGCCAGTCATTTATCACAGCCATTGAGCCCTTTACTGATGCAGGACTTTGATGTGATCTCCTTCTGTCACCAACACACAGTACTGCATCCTACATCCTCCGTGCCCTAATATTCTAAACCCTCTCACCTAAAACATCTCTGTGTTCTCGGCTCAAGAATGGGATATGTTATCAGAAATCACAGGATCCATGCCATTCATGCAGGGAGGTGCTATCAATACTCAGCTCACAAACATCATTTCCTTCCATTGTTTTTATAGATGCCAAGAACATTTTTTTTCTTTTTCCTTAAAGGTTTACTAATTGATTGGTTGATTGACGGATTTGAGAGAGAGGCAGGGGGAGAGTGGGGAGAAGCAGAGGGAGAGACAAAATCCTCAAGCAGACACTGCCCCATGTACACAGCCATATGAGGAGCTCAGTCTCAGGACACTGAGACCATGACCTGAACCAAAACCAAGAGCCTTATGTTTAACCCAATGAAGCACTGAGTCACCTTATTCTTTTTAGGACTGTGGGCCCTCTTGTCCCACCTCTTGCCACAAGTCACAGAGATATGGGGGTTCAGTCTTCCCTCCAATCCCCAGCTCTCCTGGTGGCTATAGCACTGACTCATGTCTCTTCTCATTCACCTCAGGGTAAAAATGGATCAAACAGGAAGAGGAATGAGACCTCCGTGCTATGGACCAACCGGGCCAACACGCTGGAGACAGAAATAAAACACCTGGTTCCTGCCTTTCTAAGAAGAGGTCTTAAGTATGTCTGCATGTTCCTGGGTACATACCGAGCCTTTGCTACCCCCCAAGAGATGCTGGACCTCCTATTTGCAAGATGAGCACCCTGCCCCTAACTGCCAAGTGCGATTTGGCCAATGCTTGGTTGTGATACTTTGGCATGTCCCCAAACTTCACAAAGCCTCAATTTGCTCCTACCTGGGGCAGAGTTATTATCGGGACTCAGTGGGGTCTTGTAGGGAAAGCACACCTGGGTGTCTGCTCCTGTGGAAAAGTCTGCTAGAGGGCCTGTGGTCAGGCGATTTTAGCATTCTCCTGCTACTCGGGATGAAGCCTCTGCCTCATCCTTCACTATCACTATGGTCTTGCACTGGGCTGTTTTTCCATTCAAAGGGATATCTAAGACTCCATCTGGGGATCCTGGGTGTGAGTAAGGGACCAGGACCACTCACATATCTGTGATGGGCTGGTTGGGGCCCTTTCATTCATCATTCAGGAAGCCCCACTCAGTAGAGGCATTTATCTTGGAGCTGAATGGGATCCCTACAGAGAACAGGCAGCACCCCAGGTCTGCAGACTAGTTGGGGCTCAGATGATGAGATGTAGCATCCACAGGACATTTCATGTGGTGTCCCCTGGCCTCCTCTAGATATGGGTGCATTTTCTCCAGCTCTGATGAGGTTGGCAGAGCCCAGGAGAAGCGGAACATGTGAGTGATCTTTAGCTGATAAAGGAGGGCCTTCCCTCTCCACCAGGCAAGCGAGGTACTGTAAATTAGAGGGGCTGTTGGGCCTTCAACCACACATCTGTTAGGAGTGCTTTAGGGTAAAGGTCTGAGAGCTTCTTTTGGAAAATGGGAAGTTGTCCTGGGGAGATGTGGTTGGTGTGTGAGCACTGTGGGAGAGCATAAGGGAATGGAGGACATCTTGAACCCCTAAGAGGGTCATTCTCCATCCCTGCTCCCTCCCAACCCTATCTCTACCCCAATTCTGGGACCCTGAACTGAGGATTTAGGAACCATCGCACAGCATTCTGTTGGAACCTGGACACTGGGTTCTCAGATGGCTCTCAGGAGACCCAGTGAGAGCTAAGGGAGCAGACATCCCACACTCTGGGGGATATTAGTGTCAGTGGAAGGAGACCCACTCATGGCCCCTAGTGAATAAGGCAGCACATGCGTACAGGAGGTAACGTCTGAGGCATTGGGAGGGTCCTGGGAAGGCCTGGCTAGAGTCAAAGTCCCTTAGTTCCCTCCTTGATTGCATCTTCACCGAACAGTGGCATGTGCAGTGAGGGTAATTAGGAGGCCAGACACCACCCCTCCTTGGCACATGCAGTTGAATGTGGCAAGTGAGCAAGGAGACAGACCGAGGAATGTGTCCAGCTCCCCTGATAAGGACAGAAATGGTCGCCATTAATCAAGGACTCCCACTCACAGTGCCTTTTTGCCAGCCTGCTGTCTGTGACCAGGCCTGTCTCAGGCAGGACTGCCAGATCACAGGTGGACCAGGACTAGGACTGGACTCTGACAGGAGCTGGAAACCCACGGGCCCAGTTTCCCACAGGGGTTCCCTGGAATATTGGCTAGGACGGGTGCCCTGTCCTCTGACTTCTCTGCCTACCTGTCTGTCCCTAGGGCAATCTATTCCATCTTGAGCACATGGCTAGAACAATATCCGAGGGATTTTTTCCAGCCCCCAGAATTTCCCAGCCTGAATATGCTGCGGGCATACCTGGGGCTCAGTATGCCAGACTCAGACCTGGAGGACCGTGCCCAGCTTCTGCTCTCACAGCTGCAACAGCTTGAGCCCACGGAGCCAGAGCCCGGCGGTGAGGAGGACTGAGGGTGGCTCATGTGAGCCCGAGGAATAGACAGTGTGGGCCACAGGTTGGGCCGAGTGGAGTGAGTAGTCTCAGATCCGAGTCACCATGGGCTTCGGTTGGGGAGACCTTCCAGGGATTGGGTCTTGAACGCAGACCACACTGAGTGGTGGGAAAACTTTCTTTTATTTATAAGGCAAAAGGGAAGTCAGTCATGCTGATGATACTTTCTCTTCTTAGAGCTACAGCGCCAGCCCCAGAGCAAGGTCCTGATCCGCCTCGGGAACTCGTCCCAGCACCCACTCTGGCACCTGCGGCATCTTTGGAGCCTGAGCTGGCCCACCCCATCCCTGCTGCTGTGGCTCACCCGCCAGGAAAAGCAGCGACACCACTTGCCCTGTTGGGGCCAGGGCAGGTGGTAGTCAGGGCTCTAATTCACTCTTCTGAGATGGAAGAGCCATCGGCCCTTTTGCCTGACCTGGAGGTCCAGCAGGGTCCTGCCCCTGCTCCTGGGGTTCCCGAAGAGCCTAAACCACCACCTGCCTCAGTGGAGGAACCAGGCTTAGACCCTGAGCATTAGCTGGTGCAGGCTGCAGCCCCAAACAATGCCTCCCCCTCCCCTGTCATTGCCTTCTTTATAGTATTTGTGTTTTGTATACACCTGTGTAATGCCTTAATAGATTTTGCTCATTAAGTAAAGTAGAATTTGAGTTTACATAAAATTTTACTCAGATCCTTTTCAATGGTATATCGAGGTCTCATTAGGTGCATTCAGAGTTTGGCACAACCATTTACTTCTACAACATTTTTTATCACAGAGACACCTGTGCTACCAATCACTCACTGCTCATCCCCTCACCCCAGTCCCTGAAACCACTGCCCTTCTGTCTGTCTCTGGTACTTTACCTCGTCTTGGATTTTCATGTGCCTGGAATCCTACAATATGGGCATCTGTGTCTGTCTGCAGATCATAAGAGTGATTCACATTTTTTAAATTTTTTATACAAATAACATTTTATTACATAGAAATGTTCCTGAAAGAACAAAGATCACGGGAAGCCCCCAAATGAAGTATTTTCATTATCCGTGATAGGGTTCCCTTTTACAAGGATGCCTTGAAAAGCAGAAAGCACAAGAGAAATGTCTGGGTCCATGAGCCACTTTCAATTCTTTCATTTTCCTGGATAGTCTACATTTAAACTATTCTAATGGGCATATTATAAAATATTAAAATCATATCTTAAATATTCTCATAATAAGTTATAACAAGTATAATATAATATACATTATATATATAATATATAATAAATAATAATAAGCTAGGTAATAAGGTAAATAGTTCTTTAGGTTTTATCCAGACTATTTAGTAAATAATGATTAAATATGAAAAAAAGGAGGCACGTTCCTTCTACCAGGAAATAACCGCCCATAAGACACAGTGTCCTTCTTCTCTGCCTTTCCCTCTAAGTGTAGTGTGTGTGTGTGTGTGTGTGTGTGTGGCAGAGTGGGTCAGGGAAGCTTCCAGAGCTGAGCTCTTGTTCTACCGTATGTCCCCACAGTGGACAGGCACTGTCGCTGCTGTCCCCTTGGGCATTCTCAGTGACAGCACTCAGCAGCCCCATCACTGAATGACTAAGCCATTTCCAATTATTTGGCTCTCATAATGTAAGTGAGAAGCATGTCTGTGCCATAAATCTCTGTTTCTTTAGGAATGATTCCTATAAACACCAATACTGGAACACACTTTAACCACATTTTGGGGGGGACTGGCTGCTGGCTCCTCTATGCCCTCTTTATTAAGGAGAAGCCTTGTTTTGGAAAGGAAGGATCCCAGTTCTATAAATGAAAACTGAAATCATGAGGAGGACAAGCCACCAGTGATGCTATCGGGGTATTGGGAGTGACCATAGAGCATGGACGAGCCTGCGCACAACACCCCTCATATGTCTTCTCCCACAAGCTTCCTTGCCTTGTGTCCTGGAACACACCTCACCCATGCCCTGCCTGGTGACATGCTCCAGCCACTCCAGACCCTCGTGCTTCATAACTCAGATTCTAACTAGAGCAAACAGACCCTGATCCAGGCCAGCAGAGGTGTGCAGGCCAGGCCACTCCTCTCAGCTTGCTCTCTGTCCTTCCTGGATGAACCCTATCCTCTCAGGGAGGAACTTTTAAGGACAGTGCAGGTCAGTGGGTTACAGACAAGTGTTCATCCAGATGTAGTTTTAGTGGCAACAGCAAGAACCACTTGAACTTGCGTGAGCAAGAGAGACCTCTACAAAACACACTGGCTGCTCATGGAAGCTGCAGGATGGACAGAGGCTTAACGAGGGGCTTTGGCACTGGACATAGTGCGTCAACACCCCTCAGGATCCTCTAGCTGTGACCCCCAACCCTTCCAACCCCAAACTTGGCATCCCTCAAGTTGAGCTTGTCTGAGAGAGGGGGCTGTGCTTCCTGCTGCGACCCCTTTCCTCCCACAAAATCGGGTAAAGGGGAGTCCACTTGATCTGATGCTGTAATAGAGACCATCGTCAGTAATTCCTGTCTTCTCTGCCATAACATAGGGCTAACCAGGCACAGAAGGTACATCTTCAGAGAGAGGACATTTGGGGCTCTCTCTGCAGGAAGAGAGAGAAACACCAGTGAGTGGGACTCAGTGAGAAAGGAGAGCTCTGAGCACTAGGGGAAGGGCTGCCATGGGCTGGGCACTGCCATATTGGTCCGTGGCACAGGCTTTGTGTTGGCTGTTAGGAAGTGGCCAGGCTTCATCCTACTAATAGGTCTAACAAAAACCAAAATGACGTCCATAAAATACTTTCAACTCCAACTACAAAAAAGCTCTGGGACCCAGGCAGCCAAGGAGGCCCAAGATGCTATGTACCAATGATTACACAGTGGGGGGAAAGTGGGACAGTCATGATAGACTGAGGGCAGCTCATTTCCCTGCTTTGGGGAGAAAGAGCCCCATCACGAGGCACCCCAATATTCCAAAAACAGGTGACAGCTCAGGGGGCTCCTGCCTGCCAGTCTCCACAATGAGGATTGTCCATGCTCTGGACACAAGCTCTGGGTGACATCCGGTCCCAGGGCTAGCCTGGGTCTGATGGATGAACAGCAGTGTAGTGGGATCCCATACTGGAGGGGATGAAGGCTTTCTGGAAGGACAACTGAGTCAGGGGAGCCTGGATTGGCAGGCTGAAGGGACACAGTAAGGCAGAAGCCCAGAGCCCGTGACAGCAATGTGCTCCCAGTGGGCTAATTTTAACAGGTAAAGCTAAGGATTACTGAGAATCTTTTGAAAGAATGAATCATGTCAGTCAATCCCCCTAACAATTCCATGAGGAAGGTAGAAATGCTGTCTCTGTTTGATGAAGAAGGAAACCAAGATTTTAAGAAACTGCCCCTTTCCATGCTCCACATTGAGTCACAGGCAGGATTTGAACCCAGGGCTTGCCAGCGTTGTGGGCCTGACCACTCACAAGAAGGTTGCATCCAGATGCTTCAGAAGGGACTTCTCAACTCTGAGGTTACATGAGCCTTTGTACCCAGAGAGAAACCTCCTCCTACCCAGACAAAGGCTGGCTGGTACTGGGAGAGTCCTCAATGCCAAGGCACAGCATTGTCAGACAACAGAACCAGGACAAGCCCAAGTCAGAGGTGGCACCATTGCCCCCTTGAATTCAGTAAGGACTCCAGGCCTGTGGATCTTTCTGCACCTCTGAGTTCCAGGACTGAGTTGTGGATGAAACACAGAGTCCAATGGCAGAGAGACAGCAGTTCTAGCCCCCCACTCAGCCTCTTTGTCACTGGATGACCCGAAGCAGGGCTCAGAAGCTACAGACCCCATCCCTAAATTGGAGAATGTAATGGGTACTGCTAAGTGAGATGTAGAAAGAAATGATTTCTACGGTTCCTGCCTGGTGCCTGGGAGCACGTGTGGAGCCCAGAGGGAAGGCATTCGTGTCAGTGACCAATTTACCCATGCACCTGTTCTTCCACTTGCTGATTCTGGTGTCGTCGTAAGAAACAGATGCCAAAGCTAAGGTCAGGACGATTTCTTCTTAGGCGTTCTTCTCTGAGGTTTATAGTTTTAGCTCTTAAATTTAGATTGTGACCCATTTGGGGTTTCATTTTGTGTCTCCTCTGAGGACAGGGTCCATGGATCTTCATTCAGTCATTTATAATTTTATGTATTTGTATGTGTAATAAGGGACTGGTCAATAGATCCACAAGAATTGGTAGAATAATATTTATTCTATCTTTGAAAAAATTCACTGAGACTTCACCTGTCACCTGTCAGAATGTCTAGTATCCAGAAGACAAAACAAGAAGGTTTGCCAAAATGTGGAGGAAAGGGACCTGTGCTCTTTTGGTGGGACTGTAAACAGGCTCTGTTGGTAGGACTGTAAGTGGGTGCAGCCACTATGGAAAACAGTATCAATTTTTCTAAAAAAAAAAAAAATTCAAAATAGGGGCACCTGGCTGACATAGTCAGAAGAGTGAGAGACTCTTTTTTTTTCATTCATTTATTTATTTTTTCAGCGTAACAGTATTCATTGTTTTTGCACAACACCCAGTGCTCCATGCAATACGTGCCCTCCCCATTACCCACCACCTGGTTCCCCCAACATCCCACCCCCGCCCCTTCAAAACCCTCAGGTTGTTTTTCAGAGTCCATAGTCTCTCATGGTTCATCTCCCCTTCCAGTTTCCCTCAACTCCCTTCTCCTCTCCATCTCCCCATGTCCTCCATGCTATTCCTTATGCTCCACAAGTAAGTGAGACCATATGACACTTGACTCTCTCTGCTTGACTTAGTTCACTCAACATAATCTCTTCCAGTCCCGTCCATGTTGCTACAAAAGTTGGGTATTCATACTTTCTTTCTTTTTTTTTTATAAACATATAATGTATTTTTATCCCCAGGGGTACAGGTCTGTGAATCACCAGGTTTACACACTTCACAGCAGAGTGAGAGACTCTTGATGTCAGGGTCATGAGGTTGAGTTCCACATTGGGATAGAGAATACTTTAAAAATGGATATAGAACAACCATATCATCCAGCAATTTTCTTACATATTAGAATGAATCCAAGTCTTCTCTCCTCTAAAATGAAAATGTATACGGGTGCCTGGGTGGCTCAGTTGTTAAGCGTCTGCCCTCAGCCCAATTTATAATCCTAGGGTCCTAGGATCAAGTCCAACATCGGGCTCCCTCCTCAGTGGAGAGTCGGCTTCTCCCTCTCCCACTCACCCTGCTTGTGCGCCCGCTCTCTCTCTCTCTCTCGCTGTGTCTCTCTCTCTCTGTCAAATAAATAAATAAAATCTTTAAAAAAATAAATATAAAATATAAATAAAAATATAAATATAAAATATAAAATATAAAAATATAAAATATAAAAAATAAATATAAAATATAAAAAAAATAAAATAAAATGAAGGCATTTTATTATATATATATTATATTATATATATGTATATATATATTATATATATATATATTATATATATTATTATATATAGTTTTATGTGCTCTGCTGTTTCATTCCAGCACTGAGAGTCTCTGTTCCTTTGAAATAGACTGTGAAGGGCCCTGGCCACCAAGGCTCAGGTAAACTGCCCTCCAGAGCTCTACTCAAATCCTGAGAAGTTAGCTCTCAGTCTATTCCCCTTGGACCCACAGCTCTGTCCTCCCCAGTCTTTCAAGACCTAGCCCACCACCCCCTGGGAACTTGACATAGGTTTGTGGTTTGGCTGACCCAGGACTTCCTGAGTTAGTACTGCCCCAAAACTATGTCCTGAGCTGCCCCCTACAAACATGCCTGGGTCACAGGAACTTACTAACTACTTAGCAGAATGCTCTCACAAGCACAGGTCCCCAACCTGTATACTTGCTGATCAGGGAGCATGTCCCGGCGATTGCTGTCCCACTGTATCCAACGAGTCATCAAGTGTTCTGTGAACATTCCTTCCACACTTGTCCCTCAAGCAGCCGAGTCAATGCACATGATCACCAAAATCTTGCTGGCTTTAAGTCTTCTGCTACTCATGCAGATATTTCTTTCCCACCTCAGCAGTATCTGGAAGTGAGGACACTCTACCAAGTCTTCTGATCTTGAAACCTTAGATCCTTCATCTGTCTCATGGTCTGATGTGCCTGGTGTCTTCCTTCTGCTCTCAGGAATCTTTTTCTTCATAAGGTCCAGCCCTTGGCTCTGAGTGCTGCATTCAGCCATGGAGTCCACCAGGTAACCTTCTTGATCCTTAGAGTCTCCCCGTTGGTGGCTTGGGAGCAATAATCTGGAGTTTATAGATTTCTAGGAGTTTCTGGAGTGAATAAGTGAAATATATCAGTCCAGCTGTCTCAGATTTTGTTTTGTGGAGGGAAACATTGATGCTGACAGGGCAAACAAAGTGCATTCAAATGCAACATATTTCATACATATACAGGATCAAAAAGGAAAATTCAAACCATAATTTGTCTCATTTTATATTTATATTTATTCAAAAATGATGGCCTCATTTTCTTTCCTTTAAAAGGTCCACATAAGACAGCAAGAGCCTATTTTAAGTGGTCACTTTGACAGAAATCTAGGTGCTGTTTTTCCTCTCCCATCGCTGAGCTTTTCTTCCTCCAACTTGCAACACATAACCTATTCTTTCTTCCTCTTTGGAAGGAAGCCAGGTGCCCACCTTAATGCTCAATCCCTGAAGAATATATATATATATATATATATATATATATATATATATATATATGAATATATGATAGGGTCTTCTGATAATCACACAGAAACAATGGCTGGCCCAGGTAAAGAAGACAGATTACCCACAAGGGAACTGCATTTCCACTTTTGGCAACATTATCTGAGGTGAAATGCTAGATCCCAATTGGGGAAATTTGGAGTGAATTTTCCTCAAGTCCTTCCAGAGGTGAATGTGGGATATGCCTGCCCAGGGCCTGACTGCTACAGCAAGGAACACTGCTCCAGAACTCCAAACTTTGAATACTATAGGAGGATTAACTCTGAAATTGCCTGTAATCAAAAGAGTTTGTGAGTGAGGGAAGGAGAAACAGTGAAGCATCAGTGTGGGAAATACCCACTGGATGCTAAAAGTACTTGAATGTTGAGCAAGGACTGGACCTGATGTCTTGCACCTGGCATGTGTCCCCACAGGAGGCTCTCTCGAGCAAGGACTAAAGCCACAGTTGATGCCAAACTCAGAGTAGAAATTTACAGTCCCTTCAGGCAGTGGAGATGTGAGAGAAAGTGCTTGGGCTTTGGAACCAAGGCACCAAATCTTCAGTGCCCAGTTTTTCATATCCCGGCTGTGGGCCTACATAGTCCTCAAGTCTCTGTTCCCTCACACAGCACACAAAAGACCATAATGGTGCCTTTTCTTTTCTCATGCTTGATCAAATGCCATGAGGGAAATCTAAAGCCTGCTCAGAGGTGAGGTTTATTGTTAGATGAAGTTATTACTGACTCATTAACAGAGATTCTGAAGTGTGGTTTTTGTTCATATACAACCCTGTGAACATGTTTTTCAGTGGTGATGACATTTCTCCCCAGGTTTATTGAGGTGCTACTTGGTGTACAATAGACTGAGGCCCAAGCATCAGCAGACTTCCCTCAAGAGAAGGCAGAGGGTCCAAGTGGATGCTCATTACTCACAATCCTTGCCTTGACTTCTGGGCATTACCTGTAAGACTGGCCATTGGGGAAGTACAGTCAACATGAGTTAAAAATTTGCCACACTAGCATTTGTAGGAACTTTCACATGATGACCCTGTGCCAGTGCTTAAGTGGTTCTTTAGATAAACAGAAAACAGAATGAAAATAAATAGAAGAAGAGAGAAATATAAAGAGAATGAAAACTTCCCATCTCTGTCTATAAAGCCAGCATTAACCTGGTCCTCAAACTAGGCAAAGATCCCATGACAAAGAAGAATTTCAGACCAATATCCCAATGAATATGGACACCAAGATTCTCAACAAGATCCTAGCTAATAGGATCCAACAGTACATTAAAAGGATTATCCTCCATGACCAGGTGGGTTTGATCTCTGGGATGCAAGGGTGGTTCAATATTTGCAAATCAATCAACATGATAGAACAAATTAATAAGAGAAGAGAGAACCACATGGTCCTCTCAATTGAAGCAAAAAAAACACACCACATTTGACAAAATATAGCATCTGTTCCTGATTAAAATGCTTCAAAGTATAGGGATAGAGGGAACATTCCTCAACTTCATCAAATCTATCTATGCAAAACTCACAGCAAATATCATCCTCAATGGGAAAAACCTGACAGCCTTCCCTTTGAGATCAGGAACACGACAAGGATGTCCACTCTCACCACTCCTGTTCAACATAGTACTAGAAGTCCTAGAAACAGCAGATAGCAAAAAGAAATAAAATGTACTCAATTCGGGAAAGAAGTCAAACTCTCTCTCTCTGCAGATGACATGATACTTTATACCCAAAAGACTCCACCCCCAAACTACTAGAACTCACATAACAATTCAGTAATGTGGCAAGATAAAAAAAATCAATGCACAGAAATAACTTGCTTTCTTATTCACTAACCATGAAAATACAGAAAGGGAAATTAGAGAATTTATTCCATTTACTATAGCACCAAGAACCACAAAATACCTTGGAATAAACCTAACTAAAGAGGTAAAGCATCCGTACTTGAGGAACTAAAGAATACTCATGAAAGAGATTGAAAAAGACACAAAAAGTTGGAAAAGCATTCCATGCTCGTGGAATGGAAAAATAAACATTGTTAAAATGTCTATACTGCACAGAACTTTGAATTCCATCCCGGTTCCATGGAACTTTCAATTCCATCCTGGTCAAAATTCCACCAGCATTGTTCCAAGTGCTGGAACAAACAATCCTAAAATTTGTATGGAACCAGAAAAGACCCCAAATTGCTAAGGAAATGTTCAAAAAGAAAAACAAAACCAGCACCATTATGTTGCCCGATTTCAAGCTTTACTACAAAGCTGTGATCACCAAGACAGCATGGTACTGGCACAAAAACAGACACATAGACCAGTGGAACAGAGGAGAGAGCCCAGATATGGATGTAAAACTCTATCGTCAAATAATCTTTGACAAAACATGAAAAAATATCTAAGTCTCTTGGAAGACTGAAGATAGTCTCTTCAATAAATGGTACTGGGAAAATTGGACAGCTATATATAGAAGAATGAAGCTTGACCATCCTCTTACACCATTTACAAAGATAAACTCAAAATGGATAAAAGACCTCAGTGTGAGGCAGGAATCTATCAGAATCCTAGAGGAGAACATAGGCAGTAACCTCTTCGACATCATCCACAGCAACATCTTTCAAGATATGTCTCCAAAGGCAAAGGAAATGAAAGCAAAAATGAACTTTTGGGACTTCATCAAGATCAAAAGCTTCTGCACAGCAAAGGAAACAGTCAACACAACAAAGAGGTAACCCACGGAATGGGAGAAGATATTTGCAAATGACAGTAACAAAGGGCTGTTATCCAAGATCTATAAAGAACTCCTCAAACTCAACACCAAAAAAGCAGATAATCTCATCAAAAAATGAGCAGTAGACAGGAACAGATACTTCTCCAAAGAAGACTTACAAATGGCTAACAGACACATGAAAAAATGTTCATCATCATTACCATCAGGAAGATTCAAATCAAAACCACTTTGAGAACCTTATACCAGTTAGAATGGCCAAAATTAACATCACAGGAAATAAGTGTTGGAGAGGATATGGAGAAAGGGGAATCATTTTCCAGGGTCCTGTCCCTCGAGCTCTCCAACTGGGGAACCCTGAGTCACACCCCACAAGTCCACTTGCCACCCAGGTGGAAACGGTGCCTTTAGGAGCTGCAGAAAGCCCCAGAGTGAGAGAAACCTTTGTGACCCAACAGGGCAATATCCAAACTTTGGCACCACAGTGGGTCAAAAGTTGGAGGCTGATGCCTGGCCACAACCCCTCCCTCAACTCTGCTCTGGGAAAGCTCCCTTGCGCCAGGTCCCCTGGGTGGGACCCGTTGTCTCTGTGTGTTTTCTAGATGGCGAGACTGCCCCGAGCAAGAAAGCACTCTAGGCCACAGGGGACAGGGAAGTCTGAAGGGCCGCCCAATGTTGGCCAATTCTCAGGACCTTTCTGCCCAAATCGATATCAATTTGGGCAGAAAGGTCCTGAGAATTGGCCAGAAAATCCCCGGCAAACTCGCTTCTTGCAACGCATGTCTGCCTGGCCTGGGATCCCGAGTTATCCCAGCTCAAATCCTGCCAGAAAGCCCTCAGTGAGTCAGATGCAGGTGAGGCCAATGCCTCCAGCTCCTCAGCCTCCATGGGTCCCCTCCCTGGTGCTGGCAGATGGGGCATGCCATGCCCCTAGGCCCTAGGCTGAACACTCACCTGCTTTTTCAGTCTTCCTTTTCCAGGGTCCTGTCCCTCAAGCCCTCCAATTGGGGATCCCCGAGTCCCATGCCATGAGTCCACCTGCCACCGAGGGAGAAATGGTGACTTTCAGAGCTGTGGAAAACCCTCAGAGAAGAGAAGACTTTTTGCCCCCACAAAGGCCATCACCAAACTACAGTGCCACAGCGGACTAAAAAGTTGGAGGCTGACACCCTGCCAAAACCCCTCTGACAACTCTACTGGGAAAGCTCCACTGCACCAGGGTTCCCAGGTGGACCACATTTTCTCAGTGCATTTTCCCAATGGCTGAGACATGCACTGAGTGAGAAAGCACTCTGGGCCACAGGGAACAGGGCGGTCCAAAAGGCCACCCAACCGGCCAATGCTCACGAGCTTTCTGCCCAAATTAATTGGGCAGAACTGGGCAGAAAGCTCGTGAGGATTGGCCAGCATTGGGCGGCCCTTTGGACCGCCTTGTCCTCCACTGATCTGGGCAGAAAGCTCGTGAGAACTGGCTGGTGTTAGGCGGCCATTGGGACTGCACTGTCCCCCATGGCCTAGAGCGATTTCTCACTTGGTGCATGTCACAGCCATCTGGAAAATGCGCTGAGATGATCCTGCCCACCCGAGGGCCCCTATGCAGGGGAGCTTTCTAGGAGCAGAGTTAAGGGAGGGTTTGGGGCCAGGCATCAGCTTCCAACTTTTCGTTGCGGTTTGGCATCAGGTTTTCCAGCCAATTCTCATGAGCTTTCTGCCCAAATTGATATCAATTTGGGCAGAAAGCTCATGAGAATTAGCCGGCATTGGGCGACTATTCAAACCACACTTTCATGGCCTAGAGCACTTTCTCCCTCGGTGCATGTTGTGGCCATCTGGAAAACTCGCCAAGAACACGCTGCCCACCCCAGGTCCCCTGCACAGGGGAGCTTTCTGGGAGCACAGTTGAGGGAAGGAGTGTGGCCGGGCGTCAGCCTCTGACTTTTCAGCCCAGTGTGGCGCCGATGGTTGGGGATGGCCTCAGTGGGAACATGAAAGTTTCTGAGGGTATTCCCGAGATCTGAAAGGAACCATTTCCTTCTGGTTGACATGTGGACCCATGGGGTGTGACTCAGGGTTCCTCAATTGGAGGGCTCGATGGAGAGGACCCTGGAAAAAGGCTGAAGGCTGAAAATCTAAGTGAGGGTGAGGGTCCAGGCCCCATCTGCCTGCATCAGGGAGGGGACCCCAAGAGGCTGAGTAGCAGGAGGCATTGGCCTCACCTGCATCTGACTCACTGAGGGCTTTCTGGCAGGGTTTGAGCTGCTGGAACTCGGGCCCCCGGGGCCAGGCCCAGGGGGTGGCGCTGTAGACTTGCGGCACATGGAGCATGTTTGCCGGGTGTTTTCTGGCCAATTCACAGGAGCCTTCTGCCCAAATCCTTATCTCTTCCCAGATGACATGATGAGAGGTAAGGTGTTTAACGATCCTGACTGTGCAGAAAAATTAGACTGTTAATCCACTGTGGAGGAAATGGAGGGCATGTCTGTAGTATAAGAGATTCCTTTGAACCAGCAAGCCCTGGTAGGTAAGTCAGTGAAAAATGACAACTGCCCAGTCCAGGCAGAACTACTGGTAGTCCAGAAAGCTCAGGAATGAAGGGTTGGGTCACTCCACCAGATAAAGAATCATGACCAGCTGAGGGGCTTGTTCACAGCAAATGTAATGTAGAACGAGCAGCCGAAGTAGCAGGTAGAATACCAGCTATGACCATGTGACCAGTTACAGAAATAAGGACTCTAATTCTTTTTTTCATAAGATTTTGTTCATTTGTTTCTTTGTTCAGAGTGCAAATGGGGGGCGGGACAGAGGCAGATGGAGAGAGAATCTCCAGCGATTCCATGCTGAGCACGAGCCCCATGTGGGGCTCAATCTCATGACCTGGGCCAAAACCAAGAGTTGGATGCTTAACCAACTCAGCCACCCGGGCATTCCACGACTCTAATTCTTATGAGTATTTCTTCCTTATTTTGTTATGAGTATTTTTGTGTTGATCCATCTGTTTTCTTCCTTCTCTTGGTCCCTTATCAGAGAACATACGATGCATAGAGTTTGCACTATATCAAAGTTACAGGTTATAAGGGAGAAGAGGACTTTGTATCCTCTGCTAGGGAATGTATTAGTGCATTTTAAGTTGTATGTAAGATAGTTGCGTCATGATAGACAGAAGTATAACCTTGTCATTGTTTTTATTTTGAGATTAAGCATGACTTGAACAGCCGTGTATAGGTCCTAAATTGACAAGGGTTAATTGTGATGGTTAATTCTATGTGACAACTTGTGTAAGCCAGAGGATCCAGATAGTTGATCAAATACATGTCTGGATGTAACTGCAAAGGTATTTTTTTATATGTGATTTTCACTGAAATTTTGAAAAAAGCAGATTATGCTCCATAATGAGGGTGGGCCTCATCTAGTCAGTTGAAGGTCTTAAAAGGAAAGATTGGGGTCCCCAAGTGTGAAGGAGTTCTGCCTCCAGGCAGGAATCAGACTCAAATTGGCACATCAGCTTGGTCTGCCACCAATCTGCAGAATTCAAACATGCCAGCTTTCACAGTCAGCAAATTCTTTAAAATAAATCTCTTTCTCTGTCTGTGATCTCTCTCTGTCAAATAAATAAATAAAATCTTTTTTTTTAAAAAAAGGAATGGAAGATAGGCATCATATTTACTCAGAAATTATTGGCATGTGCCTTGGTTATTAATTATAAAAATTCTAACAGAAGTTTCTAGTAAATTCTCAACAAGCACCTTCAAAGAAAGTATAGAAAGGACTAAGCTATTTACCAAAACCCAGAAAAAAAACAAAAAACAAAATGAAAATCCAGTAACTGCATGAAGTAGGCAAAGTGATCGTAAGAATAAAATTAATCAAATAAGAAACATACACAACTGCAACTAAAAAGGGACATATAACCAGATATCAATGAAACATGAGCATGGGATTTGCTTCTCCTGGAGGCAATGGAGCCAGGATGCTGGGTTTCTCCAAACTCTGAGCAGGCGAGTCTGGGTTTGATCCTCTGGCAGAGAGCTCCCGGCTGAAGAACTCAGCCATGTTTTTTTTCCTTCGGGGAATTGCTGATAGACCATCTGTCACACACTCAGCCTGAGCCTGAGCATAAAGAATAGCAGCATCAGCCACAATTGTGATTCTTAAGAATGACTCTCACCCCCAAGCTAGTGCAGTATTCTCTCACAGAGAAGAGCCTGGTTAGGAAGCTCAGAAGCTTCACACTGGGCCAGGGTGCATGGCTCTGGGGTCAGCTGTCCCCAGGACGGATTGGGAGATCTGACTAGCTCCCTGATCGGTATTAAGAAGTGGGTTAGATTGAGCAGGGTGGAGATGCATAACAAAGAAATAAGCGTGGACACCCATGGCTGGCTGATACTCAACCTGGATGGCTCAGAGGGTTAAGGGCCTGACTCCTGATATCAGCTCAGGTCAGGATCTCAGGGTTAGCTTGGCTAACCAGCACTTCGCAGGGAGTCGGCTGGAGATTCTCTCTCTCTCTCTCTGCTCCTCCCCCTGTTGTGCTATCACTCTCTCCCAAATAAATATATAAATCTTTTTTTAAAATTTCTTTTCAGCATAACAGTGTTCATTGTTTTTGCACCACACCCAGTGCTCCATGCAATACATGCCCTCACTAATATCCACCACCTGGTTCCCCCAACCTCCCACCCCCCACCCCTTCTAAACCCTCAGGTTCTTTTTCAGGGTCCATAGTCTCTCATGGTTCATCTCCCCTTCCAGTTTCCCTCAACTCCCTTCTCCTCTCCATCTCCCCATGTCCTCCATGTTCTTTGTTATGCTCCACAAATAAGTGAGACCATATGATACTTGACTGTCTCTGCTTGACTTATTTCACTCAGCATAATCTCTTCCAGTCCCTTCCATGTTGCTACAAAAGTTGGGTATTCATCCTTTCTGATGGAGGCATAATACTCCATCGTGTATATGGACCACATCTTCCTTATCCATTCGTCCGTTGAAGGGCATCTTGGTTCATTCCACAGTGTGGCGAGCATGGCCATTGGTGCTATAAACATTGGGGTACAGATGGCCCTTCTTTTCACTACATCTGTATCTTTGGGGTAAATACCCAGTAGTGCAATTGCAGGGTCAGACGGAAGCTCTATTTTTAATTTCTTGAAGAATCTCCACACTGTTCTCCAAAGTGGCTGCACCAACTTGTATTCCAACCAACAGTGTAAGAGGGTTCCCCTTTCTCCACATCCTCTCCAACACACGTTGTTTCCTGTCTTGCTAATTTTGGCCATTCTAACTGGTGTAAGGTGATATCTCAATGTGGTTTTAATTTGAATCTCCCTGATGGCTAGTGATGATGAACATTTTTTCATGTGTCTGAAAGCCATTTGTATGTCTTCATTGAAAAAATGCCCGCTCTCACCACTCTTGTTCAACATAATACTAGAAGTCAAAGGCCCGTATTTTGTTCTTTTAGGTTTGGGAACCATCAGAAAGTGATCTTAGTTGGATTCAGCTTGTCATAAACAGGGCAGTGGGGAGGTTTCAAAACTGAAGTCACACTAGGATCTTTAAGGTCTTGGCAACAAAGACCCCTGCAGGGCACAAAGCACCTTACAATCGGTTTTTCTCCTCCCTTCCTGTTGGCTGTTTAATTTTTGCTATGTCTAATTTTATTTCCAAAGAGGTTGTTTCATTATAGTGTATCTTAGTGTTTAAAAGCTACAAGCTGACATTTATGAATTTATAGAAGATACAAGGAATAAGGAAAAGAAACCCATATACATCCCAACCGTTCTAAGAAAAGCGGTATAATCCACATATTTGTAGTTGTCTGTACAACCCTCCCCCTGTCCATCAGTCCTGTTCACTATTCTGTGTGTTTTCTTTATAATTTTACCAAAGTAAATGCATTGCTTTTTTTTGATTTTGTATTTGATTTTGTATAGTTTTGAAACTAGAACAAATGCAAGCATCCTGCACAATTTTTCTGCAAGTCGCTTTTATCTCTTCCTCGGTAGCATGTCTAAGTAATTTACACTTACGATGTTGCACTGTAGTTCACTGTAACTTGAGCGTGATACTGCAGAGCACATACCTGTAGGGGCGGGCCAGGCCAGCTAGAGGAGACGGCCAATCAGTGGGGCAGGCATAAATTTACTGAGGTGAGTTGCAATCTCATTGGCCACCTGTGTGTGGGCCGGGCTCAACCACCTCTATAAAGGCTGGTCTGTGAGGCTGCAAGGGGTGGGGGATGGTAGTAGCAGGAGGAGTTAGGGTAGCTAGTAGCAGGAGCCATTGGGAGTAGTGGTAGTGTCAGGGTTGTGGAGAGTGACAGCGCCCTTTTCATCCCCGGTAGCAGCTTTGCCGCCCGCCCGAGCAGCGGTGCTGTCACTAGATGGCTGGGGAGCGGCCTCGTCGCCGGAGCCGGGAGCGGCTTTGACAGGAGCGGTATTGCTGGGGGCCTCGCCACCCGGAGCAGTGGTGCCACCGGGAGCGGACCCGTTGCGAGCGGCCTCATCACCAGCGGCCTCACCTGCAGCGGTGCCGCTGCGAGCGGCCTCCTCAGGAGCGGCCTCATCTGCAGTGGTGCCACCTTGAGCAGCGGCGCCGCTGGAGCAGCCTCGTCAGGAGCCGGCAGCGCAGCCTTGTCTGGAGCGGCATTGCTGGGAGCCTCATCGGCAGCGGCCTCGCCACCCCGAGCAGTGGCGCCGCTGGGAGTGGCCTCATTGGGAGCGGCCTGTGGTACAGCGAGGGTGAGGCAGGGAGCCTCCAGGAGGGACCCCAGAGCAAGGAAGTGGTGGCCCCCAGCAAGACTCAGGCACCTACCGGTCAGTTTGATTTCTAGTGCATGGAGCTCGGGCACCTACCGGTCAGTTTCGTTTCTGATGCATGGTGCGAAATAACGCTTTGCTTGATTTTCGCTTTGTGTCAGTCTCATTCCTTTGATCACGGACCCTAACACTGGGGGCTTGATCCAGGATCAAACAACGAGAACTGAGCCAGCATCCGAATTTCTGGAAAAAACCTCTATTGAGATCTTGTCTGTCTGTCTGGTTGTGGAGCTCCAGGGTATAGCCCACCGGGGAGAAGCTGGACGTGGCCATGCTCCCCAGGGCTGGAGTGGATGCGGGGATCTCCCATTCCTCTGCTGGTAGGTCGACAAGGGGTTCTAGTCCCCCTCGGCTGTCGGGGGATTCGAGTCCCCCTAGGTGTATGGGGGTTTCGAGTCCCCCTAGACAGTTGGGGGGTTTGAGTCCCCCTAGATGGTCAGGGGGTTTGAGTCCCCCTAGACGGTTGGGGGGTAAAGAAATCCCCCACCAGTGGCAGGTTCTGGGTAAGAATCTTTGGGCCTGCAGTTGTCTTTGCCTGGTTCTTTTGTTGTCTGTAGCGTGGTTTGTTGTGTTTGCAGGGGACCAAGAAAATCCCCACCAGCAGCAGGATCTGGATGGGGATCGCTGGGCCTGTGGTTGTCTCTGCCTTGTTTTTTTATTGTCTGTTGTGTTGTTTGTTGTATTTGGAGAAATGGGACAAGCAGGGAGTAAGGAACCTGTGACACCCCTAGGTCTTGTTCTCGAACATTTCAAGGATTTCCAAGGTAAAGCCACTCAGTCAGGTGACAAGGTTGACCTGGGAAAACTAAAAACACTCTGTCAATTAGAGTGGCCCACTTTCTCCACAGGGTGGCCGCTGGAAGGAACATTTGCCTTGGCTCAGATCTATTCTACGCTGAGTGAGATCTTTGATCTACATCGAGACCAAATACCATACATTGTGGCCTGGTGATATCTGATAGAAGAGCCACCATCATGGCTCAAGTCCCACCTTCCCCCTGCTAATGAAACCATCTCTCTCCCTCTAAGGCAGGTCCGAGCACCAAAACCAGAACAGACAGATGAGGGGGATCCAGGGAAGAAGACTGTCCTACCTCCATCGGATGTGGAATTTCCCCCCCTTTATCTGTCCCCTAAATCTGACTCTCGGTTCCGAGATGTCTTTACCAGTCCATCTCATACGCGGTCGGGGTCCACCTATGGGACCACCAAGCAGAGAGACCGCCCTGATCCTTCCCTTTTCCTTTATCCCCCTCATCCTCCCTTTACCTCACCGGTACTGTCGGCACCAATGCTGCCTCTCTGTGGGGTTGCTCTACTGGATGGGAGAGGGCGCCCCCACCTAAGCTATATCCCTTTCTCCTCTTCCGACATCTATAACTGGAAGATCCAACACAAATCCTTTTCTGTCTACCCTCAGGATTTAATTAGTCTCTTGGAGACTGTTTTTCTTACCCACCATCATACCTGGGTGGATATTCAACAGCTCCTTATGGCTCTCTTTAATGTGGAAGAGAGGGATATCATCATGCGAGAAACCCATATGGTGATAAGCAAGAGACTTGGCAGGGACCTCGATCCCTGCTGAATGGAAGACTACTGCCCAAGGGAACCCCCTGACTGGGATCCAAATTCCGATGAAGGTAGGAGAACTTATGTTTCTACCGCCAGGCTCTACGCTGCAAGGAGACCCATAAATTTATCCAAAATTAGTATGGTGACTCAAGGTAAGAATGAGTCTCCAGGAGCTTTCCTAGAAAAGCTAATTGAAGCCTATAAAATGTATACCCCGATCGACCCTGAGGCACCCGAAAATCAGAGGGCCATGAATCTTGCATTTGTTAGTCAGTCAGCCCCAGATATAAGGAGGAAACCAGAAAATCGAAGAATTTGAGGGGAAGAATCTGACTGAGTTAGTGGGAATAGCAGAAAAGGTGTTTAACAACAGGGATGTACAAGAGGATGAAAAACAGACAAAAAAACTGGTTAAGGTTTTGGCATTACATGAGGTGGGAAGGAAACAGGTTGGGGATTGTAAATGGAAGGAAAAGCCTAAGCGCAGAGAAGGCAGGCAGGAAGACTTCGATTCAGATCAGTGCGCTTACTGTAAGGGAAAAGGACATTGGGCCAGGGAGTGCCCCAAAAGGAAGACAGCAATGCTTGCCACCAGAGACTGAAGGGACCATGGTTCGGAGCCCCTCCCCGAACCTCGGGTAAAAATTGAAGTGGAGGGGAAATCAGTTGATTTTTTGGTGGACACGGGAGCCCAAACTTCATCATTACTTAAACCTATGGGAAAACTATCTGGAGAAGAAGTCTGGGTACAAGGAGCTAATGGCACAGAGAGACATAAATGGACAACAGAAAGGACTTTAAATTTGGCCTCAGGAGTAGTGAAACATCGATTTTTGGTCCTCTCTAATGCCCCATATAACTTGATGGGAAGAGATCTCCTCCATAAGTTACGAGCTGGCATTCAGTTCTCGGAAGGAGACATGACTGTAACCTTGAGACAACCCACCGTACAGGTGCTTATGGCAGCAGTAGATGAATACCTCCTTTACGAGCCAGTCTCAAATCCAGAGGAGACAAAAGGGGGGAACCTTCTCCAAATGCTACATGTCGTGTTTCCCGAGGTCTGGGCAGAAGGGAAGCCTCCTGGCTTGGCCAAGGAACAACCTCCTGTGGTGGTACAATTAAAGGCGACAGCTATGGCTATTCGTGTTCAGCACACCCCCTTCCCCAAGAAGCAAAGGAAGGATCAGAAAACACATTAACCGCCTCTGAGGAGATGGGATCCTAGTTCCTTGCAAATCTCCATGGAACACACCTTTGCTGCCCATCAAAAAGGCCGAGACAGGGGAGTACCAACCTGTTCAGGACTTGTGGGAAGTTAATAAACGGGTTGAAGATATCCACCCGACAGTGCCTAATCCCTATATCCTACTCTCCCTCCTGGGCCCCAAAAGAACTGTGTATACCATCTTAGATCTCAAGGATGCATTTTTCTGCATATCTTTAGCAAAGGAATCTTAGCCCCTTTTTGCTTTTGAGTGGTCTGACCCACTGAAAGGGTTTCGAGGCCAACTCACCTGGACAAGACTTCCCCAAAGAATCAAGAATTCACCCACCATTTTTGACGAGGCCCTACATGAGGACTTGCGTGAGTACAGAACCTCCAACCCAGGAGTCACTCTGTTACAGTATGTTGATGACTTGCTGATGGCCGCTGAGGACTATGAGTCATGCTTGCGGGGGACAAGAACTCTCCTACAGACTCTGCAGGAAAAAAGGTATCGGGTGTCAGCAAAGAAAGCACAGCTCTGTCAGAGCCACACCACTTTTCTAGGCTTTGATCTCCACGAGGGAGTGGGTCCACTGTCTGAGTCCAGGAAACAGGTGATCACCCGATACCCCCACCCCACCATGCCCCGACAAGTGAGGGAGTTTCTTGGGACAGTGGGCTACTGTAGGCTGTGGATACCGCGGTTTGCAGAGATTGCCTGACCTCTCTACAAACTGGCAAAAGAGGGGGAGTCACTATGATAGAGTGGACAGCTGAGGCCGAAGTAGCCTTTCGGGAATTACAAGCAGCCTTACTGTGTGCCCCAGCATTGGCCATCCCAGATGTTACCAAGCCCTTCCACTTGTATGTGGATGAAAAAGCAGGGGTGGCCAAAGGAGTTTTAACTCAGACCCTGGGGCCTTGGCAAAGGCCAGTAGCTAATCTTAGCAAGAAACTAGATCCAGTAGCAGCTGGGTTCCCCCGCTTGCCTCCGCATAATTGCTGCCACGGCCCTCCTGGTCAAGAATGCAAGTAAATTGACCTTGGGTCAAAATCTCATCTTGACCACCACACACGCTATCGAGGGCCTTCTCCGGACTCCACCAGGCCGATGGATGCCAAATGCCCGAGTGACAGGGTATCAGGCCCTCCTCTTCAATGAACCAAGAGTGACATTCCAGCCCCCGGTGGTGCTAAATCCAGTCACGCTGCTGTCAGAGGAGCTGGCTGACCACCCACATGACTGTGGGGAGGTCCTAACACAAGTTGCAGGAATAAGGCCAGATCTCAGAGACATTCCCCTCCCGGATGCCAAGATGACTCTGTTCACAGATGGGAGTAGCTACATGATCAATGGAAAGAGGTATGCGGGGGCTGTGGTGGTTTCTCCTGAGCAGAAACTCTAGACAGCAGCCCTGCCACATGAAACTTCGGCACAAAAAGCGGAACTGATTGCACTCACCAAGGCACTGCAGATGGCCAAAGGTAAAACCGCCAACATCTATACGGACAGCAGGTACGCCTTTGCTACTCTCCATATACATGGGGCTATTTATAAAGAAAGGGGCCTATTAACAGCAGAAGGAAAAGGAATTAAAAACAGAGGAGAAATATTGGCTCTCCTCCAGGCTATTTGGGACCCAAAATTGGTGGCCGTTATGCATTGCCTGGGACACCAAAAGGGGACTGATCTGATTTCAAAAGGAAACCAATTAGCAGATCAAGCCACAAAGCAAGCAGCCCGAGAAACAGTGCAAGAACTGGTTTCACTCCCGGCTCCAGCCCTACCAGAAAAACCGAACTCTTCAGAAGAAGATTTAAAGTATTTACAGGAATGGGTTAAATTGGACTATGAAGGGGACTGGGCTAAGACTGAAGCAGGAAAAATAATTCTTCCTCGAAGACTGGGCAAAAAGTTAGTAGACCAAATACATCAGGGTACTCATTTGGGGATACGCGAACTCAAGGAGCTTATAGGCAAGCAGTTCCAGGTTTCTAAATTAGGGCATATGGTTCAGGATGTAGTTGATAGATGTGCTCAAAGCCAGGCAGTTAATGTGGGAAGACCTAAAATGGGAAGAGGGAAAAGAGAAAGAGGTAAGGAACCAGGAATTTGTTGGGAAATAGATTTTACAGAAATGAAACCTGGAAAATAGGGGCACAAGTACATGTTAGATTTTGTAGATACCTTTTCAGGCTGGGTAGAGGCTTTTCCCACCAAACATGAAATGGCAGGAGTGGTAGCCAAAAAGCTACTAGAAGAAATAATTCCTAGGTTTGGGTTGCCTCTCCCAATTGGGTCAGACAATGGCCCTGCATTTGTGAGTTCAGTCTCACAGGCATTGGCCAAGGCCATGGGCACTAATTGGAAACTACATTGTGCCTACTGGCCCCAGAGTTCCGGGCAAGTAGAGAGAATGAACCGGACTCTTAAAGAGACCTTGACAAAACTAATTTTGGAGACTGGCGGTGGATGGGTGGATCTCCTTCCTTTTGCCCTCCTCAGGGCACGATGTACACTCTATTTAAGCAAGGAGACCCCATTTGAAATAAAGTTTGGGACACACACCCCCACCCATCCTCGACTACAAGAGGTTGCCCTAGCAGAAATGACTGATCAGTCTGTACTCCTGTCACTGCAGGCATTACAGTCTGTCTTAAAAAAAGCCCACTCAGGGATCCGGACTGTCCACACTGGGACAGAGATGGAGGTGGAACCACATCCTTACCAACCCGGGGACTTGGTTTGGATACGTTGCTATCAAGTGGGAAACTTGGAGCCTCACTGGAAGGGACCATTTACTGTTAT
This sequence comes from Meles meles, assembly GCF_922984935.1. Lineage (NCBI taxonomy): Eukaryota > Metazoa > Chordata > Mammalia > Carnivora > Mustelidae > Meles > Meles meles. The sequence continues at coordinate 6,957,776 of NC_060078.1, forward strand.
CTTGACCACCCCCATGGCAGTAAAAGTAGAAGGCATTAGGGCCTGGATTCATGCGGGTCATGTCAAACGAGCTGAGGACAAGGACGCCCCCCAGAGATGGAAGCTGCAGCCGACAAACCACGCTGACCATGGACTAAAGCTACGACTAAAAAAACTGTGAGTTTATTGTTGCTCTTATTGTTACCTGTTTATGAAAAGTATAGGTGGGAAATTAGATGAACGGAATTAGGACAAAATGGAACAGGTTATACAGTGTTGAATGGCTAAATCATCAGCTGACTGTGCACTACTGTTACTTTTTGGCCCCAGTAGTACATGCTCAATGTAGCCCCCTAACAACAGGAGAGCACAGAACTGGCTGAAAGGTCAAGGATTTGACTAATTTCCAAAGAAAAGGGGGGAATGTAGGGGCGGGCCAGGCCAGCTAGAGGAGACGGCCAATCAGTGGGGCAGGCATAAATTTACTGAGGTGAGTTGCAATCCCATTGGCCACCTGTGTGTGGGCCGGGCTCAACCACCTCTATAAAGGCTGGTCTGTGAGGCTGCAAGGGGTGGGGGATAGTAGTAGCAGGAGGAGTTAGGGTAGCTAGTAGCAGGAGCCATTGGGAGTAGTGGTAGTGTCAGGGTTGTGGAGAGTGACAGCGCCCTTTTCATCGCGGTACCTGCTTCGCCTCAGGAGCAGCGGTGCTGTCACTAGACGCCTGGGCCTCGCTGCCCAAGCCAGGAGCGGCTTTGACAGGAGCGGCATTGCTAGGGGCCTCGCCGACCTGAGCAGCGGTGCCGCCGGGAGCGGCCCCGACGCAAGCGGCCTCATCACCAGCGGCCTCACCTGCAGCAGCGCCGCTGCGAGCAGCCTCGCCGCCGGGGAGTGGCTTTGTCAGAAGCGGCATTGCTGGGGGCCTCGCCGCCCCAAGCAGCAGTGCCCCTGTGAGCGGCCTCTTCAGGAGCGGCCTCATCTGCCGCGGGGCCACCGCGAGCAGCAGCGCGCCGCTGGAGCAGCCTCGTCAGGAGCCGGCAGCGCAGCCTTGTCTGGAGCGGCATTGCTGGGAGCCTCATCGGCAGCGGCCTCGCCACCCCGAGCAGTGGCGCCGCTGGGAGTGGTCTCATCGGAGAGGCCTGTGGTACAGCGAGGGTGAGGCAGGGAGCCTCCAGGAGGGACCCCAGGGCAAGGAGGCGGTGGCCCCCAGCAAGGCTCAGGCACCTACCGGTCAGTTTGATTTCTAGTGCATGGGGCTCGGGCACCTACCGGTCAGTTTCATTTCTGATGCATGGTGCGAAATGAAGCTTTGCTTGATTTTCGCTTTGTGTCAGTCTCATTCCTTTGATCACTGACCCTAACAATACCTTCCACTTGATGGGACTGGGTTGGTCCCCGTTTTCTATTACTACAAAATGGCGGCTTTTCTCTAGCTCTAGCAGCAGAATCACTCTTTCAAAAGGCCTGTTCTCTTCAGCCTGGCCCAGGTCATGGTGAAGCGTTTTCAAAAGAGATCACTAGCCATCAGGGAGATTCAAATTAAAATCACATTGACTCTGAAAAACAACCAGAGGGTTTTGAAGGGCCGGGGGTGGGGGGGGTGGGGGGTGGGAGGTTGAGGAACCAGGTGGTGGGTAATAGGGAGGGCGGATACTGCATGGAGCACTGGGTGTGATGCCAAAACAATGAACACTGTTATGCTGTAAATAAACAAATAAAAAAAATCACATTGAGATACCACCTTACACCAGTTAGAACGGCCAAAATTAGCAAGACAGGAAACAACATGTGTTGGAGAGGATGTGGAGAAAGGGGAACCCTCTTACACTGTTGGTGGGAATGCAAGTTGGTGCAGACGCTTTGGAGAACAGTGTGGAGATTCCTGAAGAAATTAAGAATAGAGCTTCCCTATGACCCTGCAATTGCCCTGCTGGGTATTCACCCCAAAGATACAGATGTAGTGAAAAGAAGGGCCATCTGTACCCCAATGTTTATTGCAGCAATGGCCACGGTCGCCAAACTGTGGAAAGAACCAAGATGCCCTTCAACGGATGAATGGATAAGGAAGATGTGGTCCATATACACGATGGAGTATTATGCCTCCATCAGAAAGGATGAATACCCAACGTTTGTAGCAACATGGACGGGACTGGAAGAGATTATGCTGAGCGAAATAAGTCAAGCAGAGAGAGTCAAGTATCCTATGGTTTCACTTATTTGTGGAGCATAACAAAGAACACGGAGGACATGGGGAGATGGAGAGGAGAAGGGAGTTGAGGGAAACTGGAAGGGGAGATGAACCATGAGAGACTATGGACCCTGAAAAAGAACCTGACGGTTTTAAAGGGGTGGGGGGTGGGAGGTTGGGGGAACAGGTGGTGGGTAATAGGGAGGGCACGTACTGCATGGAGCACTGGGTGTGATGCCAAAACAATGAACACTGTTACCCTGAAAAGAAATTAAAAAAAAATTAAAAAAAAGCGATGGCTCTAACAACCCCACCATAGTCAGAGCCCATGGACACAGGCGTGACATCATCATAATCATACATCATACATCCATGTATGTATGACATCCACGGATGCCATGGTCCATGGATGACCATGACATCCATGAGGTCAGTAAAACACTCAATACCCAAAATATTCTCAGAACTGAGACTACTTTCTAGACACCAACGGAAATGTTGAGAAACTTGGGTTCTCAGGTAGCAATTCGCTGCAAGCCTGGGAGAAAAGTGGACTCATTTGGAAGTCCTTACCTATTTCCTTAGCTTTGTAAATTTTGAATAATCATCAATTTTCTAGGTCCTTCTAACTGAAGTTGGTGGATATTAATTGAAATAAAACATTTTAAGATGTTTTGAAAATGCACATGGCTAAAGAATCACAAAATAAATTTGAGTTTCTTTTGTACTAGGGTGATGCAAGGCAAGAACATATTATGTGGGGAGACTGGAGCTGCAGACAGAGGACAAAAGTTCCTGGGAATTAACCAAAATTCCAAGGACAACTCCAGATTTATTTATTTATTTATTTATTTATTTTTAAAAGCTTTTATTTTTTATTTTTTATTTGTTTATTTGACAGAGAGAGATCACAAGTAGAGAGGCAGACAGAGAGAGAGAGAGAGGGAAGCAGGCTCCCTGCTGAGCAGAGAGCCCGATGCGGGACTCAATCCCAGGACTCCGAGATCATGACCTGAGCCGAAGGCAGCAGCCCAACCCACTGAGCCACCCAGGTGCCCCGCCAACTCCAGATTTTAAAAGCCATGAAACTAATGGAGCACAACTGAAGATCTCAAGGGGAACAGGTATTCTCTGAGCTCCATGCAGGATGAAAGGCAAAATGACAATGGTCTGCCTCTAGCACGGTGAGTGGGTAGGAGTGTCAGGCCTGGGAGGGTGGAGGGATGACGGAGCTACAGGGTAGCGGTGGAGAGGGTATGTGGTCCAGCTACTTGTGTCACTTACCTGACATCAAGGGCCCTTTGTGACCAGACCACAGCTCTGTGATGTGGGTGTGGGGCTTGTGTCTGCATGTACATACCCAGGGCTCAGTTGCCTGAGGGCAGCAGTGCGATCGGTCACTAACTCTCAGGGCTCAGTTACCTGAGGGCAGCAGTGCGATCGGACACTTTCCAGTTTTCAGAGGAAAGAGATGGAGAATTCTCTCTTCCCTCAAGAGTTCTTTATTGATGGTTGGCTGAGCTCCAGTCCCACAATCTGGGCAGTTAATGCCTTCCTTGCCTTTGTGTGTGGACTGGGGCTCTGCATCTTCTTACTTTCCTATTTCCAGTCTGATCCATCCTCACCACCAGACAAGAAACAAAGGAAGAGCAGGAAGGTAAGGAACCCTCGGCCCAGACCCAGCAGAGTGTGATTCTGTCATCTTTTCTATTATTCTTTCCACTTTCCCGAGTCACTGGAGAGACTGCTGAAATGGGAAAGAATAGAACGGGTATTCTCAGGAGAGAGTAGACCACTATCCATCCAGGACAAGCCAGACCAGACAAGGGTTAGAGGGACATGAGGATTTCTCCCCAAAGATATCGGGCCGGAGTCCAGGTGTGGTGGAGGCGTCCAGGACAGTGTCCCAAACACAGTGACCAGTGGCTGAGGACCAGAGGTTAAGAGCTGCCTCTCTAGCAGAGGTTAGGACCCTGAGCACTGGGTCACCTGCTGCTGGGGCGGGGGTCTCAGTCTCCCCGTGTTCTCTTATCTCAGTACAAAGTGGAGCCACGGAGAAGGAGCAATGGAAGCAAGAAACAACAAACTCTGAAAGGTAAGTGTCCTCCAGGGGTCTGCATGTCCCAGTTACACTGTGGCCCCCTCTGTGAGGGCCCAGCCCCCAGTCTCCAGGACACCAGGGCCTGAGCCCATCCCTCAGGAAACAGAGCCCTGGGTGAGGGTTTGGGGGCTCCGAGGAGGGAGAGCGGAACCCGGAGGCTTCCCAGATTCTGCGCCAGAACGAAGCCCTGAGGGGCTGGAAACCGGTGTCGCCCAGCAGGGGCCCCGGAGCCTGGACGGGGGGCAGGACCTCCCGCTCCCGCTGTGGACAGGCTGTTCAACTCCGTTCAGAGTCCTCTGGAGGCCATGCGGTCCTTCCTCCCCCAGCAAGGTCATGAACGAGGAAGCACTTTGGAAAAGACAAAGCGATCCCCATCATGAATCCTGTAATCGCCGTGTGGGCACATGGCATTGGACAGTGCTGTTTGGGGCTCCCAAGTCCAATCCCCCAAAGGTCTCCCCTAAAGGGACATTGTACCCATCCTCCCGTAAGATCCCTGGACCCCACCTTCTGCTGTGACCTGGTCTCCTGTTTCCAGGTTACAGAGAATTTCTGAACAATCTGGAAGAGTTCCAGGACCTGTTCTCCCTTCTGCAAAGGTAAAGAATCTGCCCCCTTCTCCCCTGGCCTCCCCGAGTCTATGGTGTGACCCCTGGGCTGAAGGGAAGAGCCTCTGGGGCTGTTTGGCGGGAGCTGGGAGGAGCTGTGGGGACACACTGTGACCAAAGGCCCGGGCTGAGGGACAGCAGGAGCATTGTGATGTGGGTGTGGGGCGTGGAGGGCCATGGGGACTGCTCCCGGCCCCAACTGCTACAGCGGCAGCTCACGCCTCCTGTCTCCCACAGCCACCTGGCGAGGCTCTCTTACCAGGGGGGCTTTCACCAGTTCTTACGTCAAGCAGCCCCTGGGCAGGTGCACCATGGGGTGCCATCTGGAGGTCGTCAGCCATGCAGGGAGACTATGGAAGACGCTGCTCCCGCCATGGCCTCTTCACCTGCCCTAACTCCACTGATGGGCTCCCCTCGGCCTCTGGCCTCCACCCTGCCAGCAGGACCAACGACCTCCTCAATTTATGTCAGTTCACACTCCTCCCTGAGTGTTTCCTGGCTAGCAGAGCCTTTCCGCCCCCCGGATGGCTTTTCACACCAGCCCCTTGCTCTTCCCCCTTCCCCGCCATGTCTCCCTCCTTCAGAGGCCTCTCCTGGGCCTCTGACTGCCTCCTTGGCCCCAGAGCGGCTGGACTCCCCTTTGACTCTCCCTCAGTGTGACTCAAGGGCACCCCCGCCGTGCCCCATCCCACAGAGCTCACACATGCCTTGGTCAGCTGACAGGTCAACTTCTCCTGTCCCAGTCATCTCTGGCCTGGGCCGCTCACACTGCCCCATTTCGGCCCTGTCCTGGTGGCAGGCGGCTGCCAATGCCTGGAACCTATCCACCTCAACACGCTTGGAGTCTCATCAAGCACCTCTGTCCCATGGCCCACCAGAGGCCTTGTTCTGGGGAGACCCCACACAAAGACAGGGAGAGACTAGGATCCCCCCTTCCAACAACCCGGACGTCCAGAAGCTTCTGGAGCTACTCATTGCCAAGAGAAAAGAACTGAAGTTTTGGAGGGAGAAGGAAAAGAAGGAAAGGTCAAAATACCAGCTGACCTCTTTTGGGAGAATGTTCAAGTCTCCAGGTGACGGGCAGGACACCATGGGCTGCCCGTCCTCCTGGAGAATGAGGGGCAAAACAAAACAGGTGCTCGGACCTGAGAAGCCCCCACATCCCAAGATTCCAAGGGACGATTTGGAGCAGAAATGCAGCCAGCTCTTCTGGGGTCTCCCCTTTCTGCACAGCGAGTCCCTGGTGGCCACTGTCAGGGTGACTGATCCCCCACTGGAGTTCCCGTCTGTCATATTCAATGAGCTCTCTCATGCCTTGCCACTCCAGATTCAAGGCAATGTGGCTCCACGCCTCTCCCTGATCCAGGACTTTCGTGACCCTTCAGCCCTGCCCCAAACCTTGGCCCTGAGATTGTCCCAGTCCCTGCTCCAGCCTCTGGCTCAGCCCCAGCCCCTGCCTCTGGCTCCGCCCCCGCCCCTCCCCGCTCTGACTGAGCCCAACCACCTCCCTCTGACTCAGCCCCAGCCCCTCCCTCTAGATCAGCCCCTCCCTCTGACTCAGCCCAAGCACCTCCCTCTGACTCAGCCCCAGCCCCTCCCTCTAGATCAGCCCCTCCCTCTGACTCAGCCCAAGCACCTCCCTCTGACTCAGCCCCAGCCCCTCCCTCTGGATGAACCCCTGCCCCAGCCCCTCCCTCTGACTCAGCCCCAGCCCCTGCCTCTGGCTCAGCCCCTGCCCCTCCCTCTGACTCAGCCCAAGCACCTCCCTCTGACTCAGCCCCAGCCCCTCCCTTTGGATCAGCCCCTGCCCCAGCCCCTCCCTCTGACTCCGCCCCAGCCCCTCCCTCTAACTCAGGATAAGCCCCAGCTCCCACATCTAACTCAGCCCCAGACCCAGGCAGGCCTTGCACCCTCTGTCCCAGTGGGACCCCCTACTCTGCCACCCAAGATGGGGAGCTGCGAGGCATCTTGTCCTGTAGCCAAGAAGACACCGTCTTACATGTCAACTGCTGTTCAAAACCTGGAATGTCACTTTCTGGAGAAGCAACTACAAAGGGGCAAGGTACCCGCTGTGGTGAAAAGATCTCAGGAAGTCTTTAGCCAAGGTCCTCCTGACCTCCTGCAGGGTGGCCAGGCCCCCGAGGGCCATGGGTCAGTCTCTGTCCTTCCTGGAAAACTGATCGACTCTGAGCTCTGGGAGCAACCGGATTGGCACCTTTGGAAGAGGCTCATGAAGGAAGGAAGGGGTTCAGACTTGAAGCCCTCCACAAGCAGCACAGACGAAAAGCACCCAGAGAAGGACCTGAGAGCCCATTTCAGGAAGTTGGGGCAGTTCAGAGAGGGTCAGATGCCTTTGGATATTCATCCTTCCAGGCTCGCTGCCCACCATGCCTCGGACCTTCCCGAAAAGTCAAGCCCTCATGGGAAACCTGGAAAGCCAGTGCTTTCCAAGTGTTGGGAACCCTGCATGACCACCTCCCACAATTTTTCCATCCTCAGTCCGTACGCTCAGCGGATGCTAGAAGAACATATCACAAGGCTCAGGGTGAAGCACCGGTGGGGCCTCCCCCTCAAGGTTCTCAAGCCTATAAACCTCTTCAGGTTGAAGAAGGGCTTCCTCCTCTCCCAGTCCTTCCCTCCCTGCTCAGCCACCTGCATATCCAATGCCAGCTCGGGCACCAAGTTCGTGGGAAATCCTCCTCAGCCCTATGAAGAAGGAGAGGTGATGAAAGAGTCTTACCCGACCTGGGGGGCTTCCCTCGGTGCTCCCCAGCCTACGTGTGAGGAAATCCAGCAGGCTCTGGAAGGGACCTCACCTGGGGGTGGCTCTCCGGCTGGACAGGGGGCCAAGCCACCTTCTCGGACCTTCACATACAGCTTTGTGGGCAACATCTGGCACAATGAGACTGCCTCGAGGACTCTTATGAACAGCAACTTGGAATCAAGTCCAAGTCCAGCAATGGTCACGAAGGAGCCAAGGAGGGTGAATGGGGGTCGGGCCTCACGGGACATGACCATGCTAGAGCTCAACTTAGAGCTCCAGGGTTTGAGGTCCAAAGAGCCTGGGGATGTGAGGGAGGTCAAGGAGGCCCCTGCCTGGAGAGTCACCTTAGAACCCCGTGTACTGGCCAACAACCAAGGCCTCTGTGGCGAGCTGAGAAGAACAGGGTCTTCAGGGAAAAGCGACAGCCCCCTGCAACCTACAAAGTTGATCGCCCAAGACCCAGAAGAGCTACTTCTTGAGGCACGGTGCAGGGGATCGGAACCCCGGAAGTTGATGGAGTCAAAGAAGCGGCCTCGGGCCGCCACCCACACTGTGCTCCTTCGAGACTGTGAAACTGGGGCCCTCCTTCAAAACTGTGCGACTGAGAGTCTCCTTCAAGACTGTCAGTCCAACATGTTCCTCGCTGCTGACATCTTGGCTTCTCAGGGATCTCTGTCTGGCTTCCAGAGCAGGTCCAGTGAAGACACATTCACTTCCCAGGTGCTGCATGGCCAAAGATCCCGTGGCCAGAGCCCCCACAGGCAGCCAGGACCCCTGGGACTGTGGCACCAATGTAAGAGCCTGGGCAAGTCATGTGTGCCCCCCAAGGAGAGGGAGAGCTCCAGGGGGTCCCCCTCGAGAGAGCCTGCCAAAGAGTTGTCAGAACTGAAGCTCCTCCATAGCAGTGAGGGGAGACGTCCAGTCCACAGCCAGGAGTCAGCAGAGGACTCAAGAAGGAAGGCCTGTGAGATCTCGCTGAAGAAGGAGGAGGCGCCTCCTGAAAACTACAGGAGAAGGAAGACCCACTTGCTCCAGTGGTTCTTTCCCAGTAGAGGCAAAGGAAAGGAAGATTCCCTTCAAAAGGGCAAGGCTTCATCATCCCAGGGCCGGGGAGAAGTCATGGGCAGGTCAGCCATGGACAGGGCTTCTGCCGAGGCTCAGGTGGTCGTGACGGCTGTGGGGCGGATCCTAGAGGAGAAAATGGTGCCTCAGGGACTCAGGGTCCCGGAGGTCAGCCGGTGCCAAAAGGATCTCCAGGCTTCGGCAGACCCCAATGTCTGCTACCACAGGGTTCTCTCCTACCAAGAGCAGAGGAGAGTGATGAGGGAGACAGCCAGCCCACAGGGCATCCCCAGGGGCCACAACTATGCCAAGACTGAGTGGATCGGGTGGCCCTTCCCCACCAGGGTGCCAGAGTCCACAAGCAGACCCTGCCAGTACCGGTCCCTGGTGCCGGGCCCTTCAGGCCGCACCCTGCAGCCCCACTGCACCAGGCACTACCTCTTTCAAACAGACATCTCACCCGGCCAGCAACTGTGTGCTTCTGATGCCTTTCCTGGGAGTATAACTTTCCTCCAAGAAAAAAACAAATGGTGCAGAGGAAAAAATTTTTTTTCTCACATTAGCCCATCTTCTATGGGCTAATGGCTTCTCCGTGCCACAGTTTTTTTGCTTCCCCAAAATAAATGTGTTTTTTTTTTTTTTTTCCCTCATGAGTGGTGCTGGTCTCTGCGTGTGCCCTGCTGTGGTGGGAGGGAAGGATCAGGGTCCGTTCTCCCCGAGGACCTGCTTTGGCTTCCAGAATGAATGGGGCCTTGGAGGACGCGTGACCACGGGGTCCGCCCCTGCCCCCTTCCTCGCTCTCCTTCAGTTTCCATGACAAGGTGAACAAGACCCAGACCGGGATCTCGCTCTTCCCAACCTCTCCTGCTTTCCCTGAGCCTGGAGCTTGTGTGGCTAGGGAGGGTTTGCCGAGGCAGAAATCCTACTCAGCCTTCAGGAAGATGGAATCCTAGGTCAGAGTGGGGCCCACAGTTGGGAGACACAAGGCTGGCCTTGAGGGCAGAGGTGAGAAACCCTGCCTCCCCACCCCATGCAGTCTCCTGCGGGGAGTAGAGGACGGCCACCCCAGGAGCCTTCTCACCCCAGGGAATCCCATCTTAGCTCCATCACCCCTCTTCTCACACTCAGAGCTGCAAGGGACGAGCTCGCTCCAGGCGCTGAGGGTGTATGGGGGGGTGCCACAGATATCCCCAAGGACCCACCTGCCAAGGCCCAGGGCACTGAAGGGGCCTGCCCACCAGCGTCCCCTTCCCCTTTTGGGGGATAGAGGGGGTGTGGCTGTGGGTGGGGGGACCCTGCACTTAGGGTGGGATGCCAGGAAGGAGGCCAAGTGACAGAGTGTGCTCATGCCTGGTGAGTGAGGACTGCAGACCCTTGGTGTCCCACTGCCACCTACGGGCCCAGCGGAGAGAAGTTAGAGGCCCTGGGGCTGTCCCCGCAGGGTCTGCGCCCCATTCCAGCTGCCAATTCCAGGGGTGGGGTTTGGAGGGTGTGGGGTGGGGGTTGTACAGAAGCCACCTGAGCTCCTACACATATGGCCAGATGCCCAGAGGCAGCAAGGCCTTCAGGCAGAGAAGTTAATTTCTGCACAATTTGATAAGCTTGTAGGACGGGGCCCCAGACGGACTTGTGGTCTGTGACCTTTATATACACGTGTGGCCCAAGGATGGCTCCCAGGGTACTGGTGGGGACTCGGAGGCCAAGAGACTGGCCTGGCTCCTGGTCTCAGTTACCCCAGAGCCCGGAGGGGCAGGAGGCCCTCAGATGGGGCTTCTCCCACCCCTGGCTAGAAGGGATGTGTCCAGAAGGAGGGTGGAGTCTAGGAGGGCCCCCCTGCGTGTCCCGCTCCCAGCCCAACATTGTCCTCCGGGACCCCCACACATCACTCTGATGGAGACCCACACAAAGACACCACACGTAGACCTCCGACAGAGACCACCTGCAGAGACCTCTGATAGAGACCCACACAGAGACAGTACACAGAGAAATCTAACAGAGACCTCTGACAGAGACCCACACAGAGACTCCACAGAGACCTCTCCGCATGACCCTACACAGACATCTCTGCCAGAGACTCACAGGGCAGGGGCTAAGTTTCTGCTTATCATGTTACCATTATTATTATCATCCACGTTGCAGACAGCAAGGCCTTCTCAGAAACATCCAGAGACCAAGCCCATCCCGTACTGAGAGACGCCCTGCAGCTGTTGCTGTTGGGCTGTGCCAAACACCATGGCAGGGGTATGAACGCTCCGGTGTGAACAGGGGAGTGGGGAGGGCGCCCTGAGGGCAGGCATCCTGCACTGCCAACTATCAGAAGGATCACCTCTGGCAGCTTGTGTACACACCACCAGGACCACGCCTCCCCCCAGGACAGAGGAGCTTTGCTCCACATCCTCGTAATCCATTTCTGATGGTGTTTGGCCACTATTGTAACGGAAGACCATCAGTTTCCTAAATTCCGTGAAATTTACATGAACTAAAAATTTAGCTTTTTTAGACTCTGTCTATTGGGGGGGAGGGGCAGAAGGGGAGGATCAAAGGAGAGAGGGAGAAGGACAAGCAGACTCCCCACTGAGTGGAGAGCCGGGGCCCACTGGTTCTCATGACCTGAGTTGAAACCGAGAGTTGGTGCCTTACTTGACTGAGCCAGCCGGGTGCTCCTGAGATTTTTGAACTTTCAAAGTACACAGGAGAGGAGAAAATACATTTCCAAAGTATTCACAAAATGGTAATGACGGTGATGTTCTGTGCTTATGGAGGGTTTCCTCCTCATGAAGCCCTGAGTCAGGACCATGGCTTAGAGCACCTGGCTCACAACCCTAACCCCCTCCTCTCACCCCTCCCCTAACTGCTGCTCTAACCACTCCAACTAACCCCTCCCCTAACCCCTCTTCTAGCCACTCCCGTAACCCCTCCCAACTTCCGAGGAATCAGTCCCTGTAACTGATGAAGAGCAGGAATGTTTGTTGCTGTTGTCTGCTTTGTAAAGCAAGGTTGCTTGTTGCCACCTCTCCTCTGGATTATTTCACAGACATTAGACAAAGCCTTAGAAGAAAGTTCTCCCTCATCTAGGAGAGTGGATCTTCCCACGTTTTATCACAAAACTTTCCTACAAACATTTCAGAAATGCCAATGTAATACATAATATTTTCGACAAATGAATAAAAACAAAGATTTATCTCATTCATGTAAATGCTAAGAAAGCAAGACAGCGAATTAGTGATTGAAGCCTCACACCTGAGGCTTACGCAGAGGAGCAGAGACCTGCAATGGATCAGCTACAGAGAAGGACGAGACACGTAAGCGACGTCGACTTTGCAATCACGGGGAAAACTATGATGTGGGATTTGAAAAGTCCTAGAAATGGTCAATGCCTTTCAAAACATCCCTCCTATTCTTCCCCACAGAGTCCGAGGGGTTGGCAAGGCCTCAAACTTTTGATTTACCATGAGCCATAAAAGCTTTTCAAACTGGAGAAGACCCTTTCTGAAGTGGAACCACCCTTTTGTGGCATTCTTTTAAGTCAGGTTCTCTCCTTCGTTTCTTCATTCAATTTGTCGAACAGCCGGGGTCGGCATGGAGCCTGGAAGAGGACCCCCCATCAGCCTCTTTGCTGGCTTGAACCACACAGACAGACATCTGAAGAAAAGGGCTCACACGTGCTGAGATCTGACTGTTTCCAGGGCACTAAATGTGATTTTTTTCATAAGCAGGATCTCAATACATCCGTGCTGTGTGTTAAGGTTAACCACGCTGTTTTTTATGGAAAGAAAGAAAAACGGAGGTTGAGGTCGGGGAAGTTTCTTGGCCAAGGGTCATCCCCTGAGAGACCTGCCCCTGAGACTGAGGGTGGGAGGTTTCTGGAATAACGTCCCCCACACTAGGGCACGTGCTGGGAGGAATCCACTTACTAACAGGAGGTATTATCTACACATACTCCTCGGTTTTCCTACCAAATAGGACTGCTGAGTCATGGAAACACTAAGTGGGAATTCTCAGGGGAAACGACAAGAAAGAAACATCCAGACTAGGGTGCTGAGTGATTGTCTGTCCTACGTCAATCCTTCATCTGTCTCATGCCTTCAACTACCCCCTCAGGACGTGCAGCGTTCGCATGGATGGGCTCAGAGGACCTACAAACTCTGACTAAAACAAAGACCCATGACAAGACTTCACCATCGCCCAGGTATTTTTTTTTTCCCTTTTTATTTATTTATTTTTTTTTTCAGCGTAACAGTATTCATTCTTTTTGCACAACACCCAGTGCTCCATGCAAAACGTGCCCTCCCCATCACCCACCACCTGTTCCCCCAACCTCCCACCCCTGACCCTTCAAAACCCTCAGGTTGTTTTTCAGAGTCCATAGTCTCTTATGGTTCGCCTCCCCTCCCCAATGTCCATAGCCCGCTCCCCCTCTCCCAATCCCACCTCCCCCCAGCAACCCCCAGTTTGTTTTGTGAGATTAAGAGTCATTTATGGTTTGTCTCCCTCCCAATCCCATCTTGTTTCATTTATTCTTCTCCTATCCCCCTACCCCCCCCATGTTGCTTCTCCATGTCCTCATATCAGGGAGATCATATGATAGTTGTCTTTCTCCGATTGACTTATTTCACTAAGCATGATACGCTCTAGTTCCATCCACGTCGTCGCAAATGGCAAGATTTCATTTCTTTTGATGGCTGCATAGTATTCCATTGTGTATATATACCACGTCTTCTTTATCCATTCATCTGTTGATGGACATCTAGGTTCTTTCCATAGTCTGGCTATTGTAGACATTGCTGCTATAAACATTCGGGTACACGTGCCCCTTCGGATCACTATGTTTGTATCTTTAGGGTAAATACCCAGTAGTGCAATTGCTGGGTCATAGGGTAGTTCTATTTTCAACATTTTGAGGAACCTCCATGCTGTTTTCCAGAGTGGTTGGACCAGCTTGCATTCCCACCAACAGTGGAGGAGGGTTCCCCTTTCTCCACATCCTCTCCAGCATCTGTCATTTCCTGACTTGTTAATTTTAGCCATTCTGACTGGTGTGAGGTGGTATCTCATTGTGGTTTTGATTTGTATTTCCCTGATGCCGAGTGACGTGGAGCACTTTTTCATGTGTCTGTTGGCCATCTGGATGTCTTCTTTGCAGAAATGTCTGTTCATGTCCTCTGCCCATTTCTTGATTGGATTGTTTGTTCTTTGGGTGTTGAGTTTGCTAAGTTCCTTATAGATTTTGGATACTAGCCCTTTATCTGATATGTCGTTTGCAAATATCTTCTCCCATTCTGTCAGCTGTCTTTTGGTTTTGTTAACTGTTTCCTTTGCTGTGCAAAAGCTTTTGATCTTGATGAAATCCCAATAGTTCATTTTCACCCTTGCTTCCCTTGCCTTTGCCGTTGTTCCTAGGAAAATGTTGCTGCGGCTGAGGTCGAAGAGGTTGCTGCCTGCGTTCTCCTCAAGGATTTTGATGGATTCCTTTCTCACATTGAGGTCCTTCATCCATTTGGAGTCTATTTTCGTGTGTGGTGTAAGGAAGTGGTCCAATTTCATTTTTCTGCATGTGGCTGTCCAATTTTCCCAGCACCATTTATTGAAGAGGCTGTCTTTTTTCCATTGGACATTCTTTCCTGCTTTGTCGAAGATGAGTTGGCCATAGAGTTGAGGGTCGATTTCTGGGCTCTCTATTCTGTTCCACTGGTCTATGTGTCTGTTTTTGTGCCAGTACCATGCTGTCTTGATGATGACAGCTTTGTAATAGAGCTTGAAGTCCGGAATTGTGATGCCACCAACTTTGACTTTGTTCTTCAATATTCCTTTGGCTATTCGAGGTCTTTTCTGGTTCCATATAAATTTTAGGATTATTTGTTCCATTTCTTTGAAAAAAATGGATGGTATTTTGATAGGGATTGCATTAAATGTGTAGATTGCTTTAGGTAGCATAGACATTTTCACAATATTTATTCTTCCAATCCAGGAGCATGGAACATTTTTCCATTTTTTTGTGTCTTCCTCAATTTCTTTCATGAGTACTTTATAATTTTCTGTGTATAGATTCTTAGTCTCTTTGGTTAGGTTTATTCCTAGGTATCTTATAGTTTTGGGTACAATTGTGAATGGGATTGACTCCTTAATTTCTCTTTCTTCAGTCTTGTTGTTGGTGTACAGAAATGCAACTGATTTCTGTGCATTGATTTTATATCCTGACACTTTACTGAATTCCTGTACAAGTTCTAGCAGTTTTGGAGTGGAGTCTTTTGGGTTTTCCACATATAGTATCATATCATCTGCGAAGAGTGATAGTTTGACTTCTTCTTTACCAATTTGGATGCCTTTAATTTCTTTTTGTTGTCTCATTGCTGAGGCTAGGACTTCTAGTACTATGTTGAATAGCAGTGGTGATAATGGACATCCCTGCCGTGTTCCTGACCTTAATGGAAAAGCTTTCAGTTTTTCTCCATTGAGAATGATATTTGCGGTGGGTTTTTCATAGATGGCTTTGATAATATTGAGGTATGTGCCCTCTATCCCTACACTTTGAAGAGTTTTGATCAGGAAGGGATGCTGTACTTTGTCAAATGCTTTTTCAGCATCTATGGAGAGTATCATATGGTTCTTGTTCTTTCTTTTATTAATGTGTTCTATCACACTGATTGATTTGCGGATGTTGAACCAACCCTGCAGCCCTGGAATAAATCCCACTTGATCGTGGTGAATAATCCTTTTAATGTACTGTTGAATCCTATTGGCTAGTATTTTGGCGAGAATTTTTGCGTCTGTGTTCATCAAGGATATTGGTCTGTAGTTCTCTTTTTTGGTGGGATCCTTGTCTGGTTTTGGGATCAAGGTCTTGCTGGCCTCATAGAATGAGTTTGGAAGTTTTCCTTCCACTTCTATTTTTTGGAACAGTTTCAGGAGAATAGGAATGAGTTCTTCTTTAAATGTTTGGTAGAATTCCCCTGGGAAGCCGTCTGGCCCTGGGCTTTTGTTTGTTTGGAGATTTTGGATGACTGTTTCAATCTCCTTACTGGTTATGGGCCTGTTCAGGTTTTCTATTTCTTCCTGGTTCAGTTGTGGTAGTTTATATGTCTCTAGGAATGCATCCATTTCTTCCAGATTGGCCAATTTGTTGGCGTAGAGTTGCTCATAGTATGTTCTTATAATTGTCTGTATTTCTTTGGTGTTAGTTGTGATCTCTCCTCTTTCATTCATGATTTTATTGATTTGGGTCCTTTCTCTTTTCTTTTTGATGAGTCTGGCCAGGGGTTTATCAATACTATTGATTCTTTCAAAGAACCAGCTCCTAGTTTCATTGATTTTTTATTGTTTTTTTGGTTTCTATTTCATTGATTTCTGCTCTGATCTTTATGATTTCTCTTCTCCTGCTGGGTTTAGGGTTTCTTTCTTGTTCTTTCTCCAGCTCCTTTATGCGTAGGGTTAGGTTGTATACTTGAGACCTTTCTTGTTTCTTGAGAAAGGCTTGTACCGCTATATATTTTCCTCTCAGGACTGCCTTTGCTGTGTCCCACAGATTTTGAACTGTTGTGTTTTCATTATCATTTGTTTCCATGAATTTTTTCAATTCTTCTTTAATTTCCTGGTTGACCCATTCATTCTTTAGAAGGATGCTGTTTAGTCTCCATGTATTTGGGTTCTTTCCAGCTTTCGTCTTGTGATTGAGTTCTAGCTTCAGAGCATTGTGGTCTGAAAATATGCAGGGAATAATCCTAATCTTTTGATACCGGTTGAGACCTGATTTGTGACCCAGGATGTGATCTATTCTGGAGAAGGTTCCATGTGCACTAGAGAAGAATGTGTATTCTGTTGCTTTGGGATGAAATGTTCTGAATAGATCTGTGATGTCCATCTGGTCCAGTGTGTCATTTAAGGCCTTTATTTCCTTGTTGATCTTTTGCTTGGATGATCTGTCCATTTCAGTGAGGGGAGTGTTAAAGTCCCCTACTATTATTGTATTATTATTGATGTGTTTCTTTGATTTTGTTATTAATTGGTTGATATAGTTGGCTGCTCCCACGTTAGGGGCATAGATATTGAAAATTGTTAGATCTTCTTGTTGGACAGACCCTTTGAGTAGGATATAGTGTCCTTCCTCATCTCTTATTATAGTCTTTGGCTTAAAATCTAATTGATCTGATATAAGGATTGCCACCCCAGCTTTCTTCTGACGCCCATTAGCATGGTAAATTGTTTTCCACCCCCTCACTTTAAATCTGGAGGTGTCTTCGCGTCTAAAATGAGTTTCTTGTAGGCAACATACTGATGGGTTTTGTTTTTTTATCCATTCTGATACCCTGTGTCTTTTGATTGGGGCATTTAGCCCATTAACATTCAGGGTAACTATTGAGAGATATGAATTTAGTGCCATTATTAGCCTGTAAGGTGACTGTTACTGTATATTGTCTCTGTACCTTTCTGATCTACTACTTTTAGGCTCTCTCTTTGCTTAGAGGACCCCTTTCAATATTTCCTGGAGAGCTGGTTTGGTGTTTGCAAATTCTTTCAGTTTTTGTTTGTCCTGGAAGCTTTTGATCTCTCCTTCTATTTTCAATGATAGCCTAGCTGGATAGAGTATTCTTGGCTGCATGTTTTTCTCGTTGAGTGCTCTGAATATATCATGCCAGCTCTTTCTGGCCTGCCAGGTCTCTGTGGATAAGTCTGCCGCCAATCTAATATTTTTACCATTGTATGTTACTGATTTCTTTTCTCGGGCTGCTTTCAGGATTTTCTCTTTGTCACTAAGACTTGTAAATTTTACTATTAGGTGACGGGGTGTGGACCTATTCTTGTTGACTTTGAGGGGGGTTCTCTGCATCTCCTGGATTTTAATGCTTGTTCCCTTTGCCATATTAGGGAAATTCTTTCCAATGATTCTCTCCAATAGACCCTCTGCTCCCCTCTCTGTTTCTTCTTCTTCTGGAATCCCAATTATTCTAATGTTGGTTCGTCTTATGGTGTCACTTATCTCTCGAATTCTCCCCTCATGGTCCAGTAGCTGTTTGTCCCTCTTTTGCTCGGCTTCCTTATTCTCTGTCATTTGGTCTTCTATATCACTAATTCTTTCTTCTGCCTCATTGATCCTAGCAGTGAGAGCCTCCATTTTTGATTGCACCTCATTAATAGCTTTTTTGATTTCAACTTGGTTAGACTTTAGTTCTTTAATTTCTCCAGAAAGGGCTTTAATATCTCCAGAGAGGGTTTCTCTAATATCTTCCATGCCTTTTTCGAGCCCGGCTAGAATGTTCAGAATCGTCATTCTGAACTCTTGATCTGACATAGTACCAATGTCTGTGTTGATTAGGTCCCTAGCCTTCGGTACTGTCTCTTGTTCTTTTGTTTGTGGTGATTTTTTCCGCCTTGTCATTTTGTCCAGATAAGAGGATATGAAGGAGCAAATAAACTACTAATAGGGTGGCAAAGACCCCGGAAAAATGCGCTGTAACCAAATCAGAAGAGACCCCAAATTGTGCATCGCCCAGGAATTTAAAAGACAACAGAGAGAGGCAAGATTCCACATCAGAAGAAGCCAGGGACATCTGGAGGAGAAAGGTACAGATTAGCCTCTCACAGGCCTGCTTCCCATGGAAAGGAAAGCAGAATATTCTGGCACTCCTTCCCTTAAGCATCGACAGACCATCCTTCCTTCATTCAAAACTTACCACCCCCCCAAAAACAAACGACCAAACAAACAAACGTAACATGTGGAAAGGCTGAGCCAGGGGCAGTGATTTCTACCCCAACTATTCCTGAGTTAGTATTGTGGTCTTACAATACCTCACTTTTATTGTTTAACTGTCTCTGCTCTGAATACATTTCGGAGAAAATTCTTAAATGAGTATTCAAGTGAAGCCATAAAAATGTTCTGTACTGTGATCAAGTGGGCATTTTAACGACTTATAATTACACTTCTACCATAGGAAATGCTCCATACCTCCCAAGCTAAGCTTGTTAGGGGTCAGACAGATTCATGAATGTGTGCAGTCTCTACTATATTTCCGTCCTGGGTTGTTTTTCTTCTAAATGTTTATAGCTGCTTAAGCAGTGATTTAGAAAAAAATACTTCGACTACATTTTTTTCACTCTACAAACCCACTTCGAATATTGTGGAAATATTAAAAGATATAATTCTCTCATTCCGTTCTCATGCCTCGAAGCCTTTTAGTTTGTGTTTTTGAGAACGCTGTGCACTGAAAGTGATGTAAGTGTGCTGGGTGTCCTGATACAACGGTGGTGTTTTCCATTCGATGCCTACTTCAGCCAGAGGAGACCCTGACATCTTCTGCTGCTTCTGTGTGGGCTCTGCCTGTCCCATCACTGGGCTTACTTACCCTGCTCTTTGCTGCCAACTGATTACCAGACTGTTGGGGGTCCATGTTCTGGGATCCTGGCTTCTCAGCTGGACCCCCTGGGAGAGCCCTGGAGACCACATGATCTGCCCACAGAGTCCTACCACGGCCCAGGGTAGTAACAGGGAAGTTCAAGGGCCGTGAGAACACTTAGCACTGCTTCCCCTGAGCTCCCTGCCCCACTCACCAGGGCAGCGCCCTAACTCAGCTCCTGGCCACCTGCCAGCTCCTGGCAGCCGTGGTGGCTGCTACAAACTAGGGTTATAAGAGCCTTCTGCCCACATGTGACATACATGTAATCTTAGTGAGGCAGTGATGAACCAGGGAAGAAAACAGTATCTGTTAAGTAGCTCTAATGAAGACTTCGACTGTCCTGCAGCGTCTGTGCCTAAATCTTTGACTCATCACGGACTTCCACTCTTTCCATGCAAAACTGAGGTACAGTGATGCCCTGGCTGCCCCCTCCATGGAGGAGGGAAGGGTTGATTGCGATTTATAGACTGAGAAGAAAGCACAGGAATCCCATGGTCAATGATTTGTGGAACCAGGCCAGGTACGAAAAAAGAAGTAAAAGAAGGAATGAAAACAGAAAGGTGCAGTGTCCTTTTCTTTCAGAGAGTAACAGATGCACAGAGTCTGAAAGGTGGCCAGGTGCAGGGGTCCAGGGCCCTGCAGACACCACGGACCCCTGAGCCTCAGCAGAATTCACAAATCTCAGTGCCATGTCACCATTAATGAACTGAAATGTTTCCTCTCTGTCAGTTTCAGGAGACAAAAGACTGTTTATATATTTTGGAACTGTCCCGGGCAGTACCAGAGTCTTGGTTCTCTTACCTGAGAAGGAAAATAAAGTTGAAAATGAGAATAAAGGGTGAAGACTGATCATAAATTGTTAGCATTTCCTCTCTCCCTGATGACTCAACATCACAAGGCAGAGACAGGGAGCCCCCTCCTGGGCCAACCAGGGTGGTCAGGTTGGCTCCTGTCACAAGGTCCCCATCTCACCTTCCCCTGTCTGTGACCCAGGGACTCCAAACATAACAGTGAAATCCCCTCAAGGCTTTGTGGTCATCCCAACTTGAAATACAGGGAGATGCACAGGGGTTCTCCGGGGTTCAGGTCTGCACCTGCTGGATACGGTCACCTCCTGGGCCCACCTGCCGTGTGGCCACCAGCAAGGAGTGCCGGTTGTGCCTCCTGCCCTAGCACATGGGAGCATAACAAGTCCGGTCATTTCTTAGCTTTCCTGCACTGTGAGGGGTACTGAGTGTCCGAGTCAGGAAGGGCGACAACGGTCCCCAGGCAAGGGGCACCGAGGAAGGCTTTGGGGTGCAAGCCGGCACCTGCTCCAGTGGGATGACCCTGCAGGGCCTGGAGTGGGGGAGGGGAGTGGGCTGCTGTGAATCTGGGCTGGGAATCTATCTTTACAGACTATCTGAAATGGAGCTAATTAGTGATTAGGACTGAGTGAAATGGAGTGAGACCAGTTCTTGAAAAGTTGCAAGGTGGAAAGTTTGCCTCCTGGTGTCCAGCCTGGCTTTTGTTGTTGTTGGGTTTCCCTTCTGTTCCAACCAGCTGCCATGAAGTCAGCGTCCAGCAGAGTTCCAGTGACTAGCTGGGCGTGGGTGGGGGCCACAGGATGCATGGTCCCCATCTTCTCATGTGGATGGGGCTCACCCAGGGCTCCCCAGGGGGAGGGCCAGGCCCTGAGAGACTCATGTGGATCCCTAGTCCTTGACTCTCTGCAGCCTGAGGTCAGAAAGAGGACTGTCCCTCCTTCCTCTGAAGGGGGTGCCCTGGAGAGGACCCTGAGAGGGGGCCTGCGGACCTGTCCCTTTTTTGCCAGTGGCCTCCCTGCTGCACTTGTTGGGGTCCCTGGGCTGTGAGGATGTGCCCTGCAGAAGTGGTCATTTAGTGAGTCCCGGAGATGGCAGTGCTTCCCACCCTGGGTGACGGTCACATCCAGCTGGCCCTCAGGAAACATCTGATAGGAAACGGGAAGTGGGGGTGCCTGAAAATGGGCTGGAGGAGGGAAGGGCGGAGGGGCTTTACAGAGCCAGCGATAGAGGCACACAGGATATGGTTGGAGGTCGGCAGGGACATGTGAGCAGGCAGTGTGAGTACTGCGTCCCAGGTTGGGTTCCAGCTCTCCGTCAGTGTCACCCGTTGCCCACAATCCTCCCCTGAGGATTCCCTCCTCCTCCAGGATCCTTCCTGGACGGAAGGCTGCTTTGGTCGCTGGTATGGTATTACAGTACCTGTCATGGCCTGAGCACCAGTGGGACGGTCCCTGGTACCCAGGAGCCTTGGCAGTGCCCTTTCATGCCATGAGTGTCCAGACACGTGGTGTTTCCAGCAGCATCTGGAGACGGATACCAGCCCTCAGTGCAGGAGGCATATCTATGTGCAAGGAGGAGCCTCTCCACCGACACACGGTCACTCGGTTTAAAGGTCCTCTTAGGCATCACACATATCAGGCTGGTGGGATAGAGACTTCTTCCAGCAGTGACTGGAACCCACTCACACTGTGTTTTCATTTTAAAAATATGGAAACTGGGAGACGAAAATAACAGAACACAAACATGTATGCACCAACACATTCTGAAATAGACTGGATATTTTAAAAACTTACTTAAAAATTCAGGAGAGTGGGCACCTGGATGGCTCAGTGGGTTAAGCCTCTGCCTTCGGCTCAGGTCATGATCTCAGGGTCCTGGGATGGAGTCCTACATCGGGCTCTCTGCTTGTCAGGGATCCTGCTTCCCCTTCTCTCTGTCTCTCTACCTACTTGTGATCTCTGTCTGTCAAATAGATGGATAACCCGGACCCAGGACATCCTCCCCTGTTGCTGAGCCAGAAAGAGTGCAGTGGAGAAACTAGATCTTGGTCCCTTAGCTGCCAGCGTGCAAGAGAACTCGTGGGGTCCAGCTCTTGGAGGGGATGGAGCCTCGCCAGATGGCAGAAAGCCAGGCCCTGCCATCAGAGCCTTGGACTTGCGAGCCCCACACCCTCCCTTGAGAGAGGTGCAGGCAGGCACCACCAGCCCCGCGCTCGCTCTTAGACCTGTGCCATGCCATCAGAGCCTGAGAAGCGTGCGCCCCACACCCTCCCCTGGGCGAGTGCGCACAGGTGCCAGCCGGGAGCTCTTGGACCCAGAAAGACCAGGAACTCCCAGCCCGGGCCAGTGAGAAAAATCTCAGTGTGCAATCACTGCTTGGAACCTCTCTGACAGTCTAGAGCTGCCCTGACAGCCACCGCTGCCGTGGTTTTGGATACAAGCTGGAGACCCTGCGTCCCCAGGTACCACAACTCAGAACCCACTCTGCCAGTGGCCAAGGGGAATTTATCACTCTCAAACACCCACAGGGGAGCAGACTGAGGCTTCTCTCTGAGAGGGAGGTCGGGGTGCAGTTTGCTTTCCTCTAAACCTCCAAAAACCATCAAAAGCTGTCAAGGCGAGAGAAAACAGATGAACAAACATAAAAACCTCCAGAGAACAAGAACCTGAAAAAACCGGTCTCCTTGGAGCCCACTCCCTTGAGGGGGGTGGGAGGACTGAACTTAGGGAACATCATTGACTGAAAACCCACGTGTCAGGCCCCTCCCCCAGAAAACCAACCAGGAAAGGGGGAAAAAAAAAGACGACAAGAGAACAACCGCCACTACTTCATAGATACAACTTTTATTTTTAAATCGTTCCCACTATTCTGGTTCACTTTTTTTTATATAGATAATTTTTTAACCTATTTACCATCACAGTGAGATGTCCAGTACATCAAATTCCATAATAACCTTCTAACCTAAACTTTTTGATTCATGCACCCATGTATTTCTTTTGCTTTTCTAATTTTTTAAAAAATTTTAGTTCAGTTTAGTCTAGTTTACTCTTTTTTAATTTTTTTTTCTAATATTCATATAGAGGTAGAGTTCAAGGTAAACCCCTTTCCCCAATCAATGTTACCCCTATAAGTAAACCAATTTTTAATCCCCCTTAATCTTAGGAAAGTAGAGTCATTTAACAAAGATATCAAGATACTTCCAGGAAGAGGATTGGAAGAATAAATATTGTGAAAATGTCTATGCTACCTAAAGCAATCTACACATTTAATGCAATCCCTATCAAAATACCATCCATTTTTTTCAAAGAAATGGAACAAATAATCCTAAAATTTATATGGAACCAGAAAAGACCTCGAATAGCCAAAGGAATATTGAAGAACAAAGCCAAAGTTGGTGGCATCACAATTCCGGACTTCAAGCTCTATTACAAAGCTGTCATCATCAAGACAACATGGTACTGGCACAAAAACAGACACATAGATCAATGGAACAGAATAGAGAGCCCAGAAATCGACCCTCAACTCTATGGTCAACTCATCTTCGACAAAGCAGGAAAGAATGTCCAATGGAAAAAAGACAGCCTCTTCAATAAATGGTGCTGGGAAAATTGGACAGCCACATGCAGAAAAATGAAATTGGACCACTTCCTTACACCACACACGAAAATAGACTCCAAATGGATGAAGGACCTCAATGTGAGAAAGGAATCCATCAAAATCCTTGAGGAGAACGCAGGCAGCAACCTCTTCGACCTCAGCCGCAGCAACATCTTCCTAGGAACAACGGCAAAGGCAAGGGAAGCAAGGGCGAAAATGAACTATTGGGATTTCATCAAGATCAAAAGCTTTTGCACAGCAAAGGAAACAGTTAACAAAACCAAAAGACAGCTGACAGAATGGGAGAAGATATTTGCAAACGACATATCAGATAAAGGGCTAGTATCCAAAATCTATAAGGAACTTAGCAAACTCAACACCCAAAGAACAAACAATCCAATCAAGAAATGGGCAGAGGACATGAACAGACATTTCTGCAAAGAAGACATCCAGATGGCCAACAGACACATGAAAAAGTGCTCCACGTCACTCGGCATCAGGGAAATACAAATCAAAACCACAATGAGATACCACCTCACACCAGTCAGAATGGCTAAAATTAACAAGTCAGGAAATGACAGATGCTGGAGAGGATGTGGAGAAAGGGGAACCCTCCTCCACTGTTGGTGGGAATGCAAGCTGGTCCAACCACTCTGGAAAACAGCATGGAGGTTCCTCAAAATGTTGAAAATAGAACTACCCTATGACCCAGCAATTGCACTACTGGGTATTTACCCTAAAGATACAAACATAGTGATCCGAAGGGGCACGTGTACCCGAATGTTTATAGCAGCAATGTCTACAATAGCCAGACTATGGAAAGAACCTAGATGTCCATCAACAGATGAATGGATAAAGAAGACGTGGTATATATACACAATGGAATACTATGCAGCCATCAAAAGAAATGAAATCTTGCCATTTGC
Organism: Meles meles; assembly: GCF_922984935.1. Classification (NCBI taxonomy): domain Eukaryota; kingdom Metazoa; phylum Chordata; class Mammalia; order Carnivora; family Mustelidae; genus Meles; species Meles meles. The sequence goes on from NC_060078.1 coordinate 6,982,193, forward strand.
GACGACGTGGATGGAACTAGAGCGTATCATGCTTAGTGAAATAAGTCAATCGGAGAAAGACAACTATCATATGATCTCCCTGATATGAGGACATGGAGAAGCAACATGGGGGGGTAGGGGGATAGGAGAAGAATAAATGAAACAAGATGGGATTGGGAGGGAGACAAACCATAAATGACTCTTAATCTCACAAAACAAACTGGGGGTTGCTGGGGGGAGGTGGGATTGGGAGAGGGGGAGCGGGCTATGGACATTGGGGAGGGGAGGCGAACCATAAGAGACTATGGACTCTGAAAAACAACCTGAGGGTTTTGAAGGGTCAGGGGTGGGAGGTTGGGGGAACAGGTGGTGGGTGATGGGGAGGGCACGTTTTGCATGGAGCACTGGGTGTTGTGCAAAAAGAATGAATACTGGTACGCTGAAAAAATAAATAAATAAAAAAAAATACTACATAGCAGAAAACAAAAAAAAAAAAAAAAAAAAAAAAAAGATACTTCCAGGAAGAATCAAAATAAACTTCCTCACCCACACTGAGAATTTATAACCACTCTCCCATCTTTTTCTTCCGCCAGTGTTTTTGTGTATTTGTGTTTCTCCTGATAGTATATAAATCTTATACTTAGGGTTCTTTTTGACGAGGTTCTTCCTTTTTTTTTTTTTTTTTTGCTTTTATATATATACATTTTTTTTCCTCTTGGCATATACTTTTATCAGTTTTTTTGTTTCTCTCTTTTTGTTTGTGCACTTCATAAATCTTACCTTGGGGCCCATTTGCGCTGAGCCTTCTCTTTTATCTTCCTGTTTTTCATGTCTCTCTCTCTCTCTTTTCTTTTTCTCTTCTTTTTTCTCTCATCTGGGTGGGGAATTCTGATTGCTCAGAAGCATTCCAGGGTGCACCTTGACTGCGCCATGGTGGATACGTACAGCTACATCTGATCAGTCATCTCTCACCAAAATGACTAGGAGGAGAAATGCCCAACAGAAGAAAAATCCAGAAGATGGGCCTTCTATAACAGAGCTAATGGCCATCGACATAGACAATATGTTGGAAAGGGAATTCCAGCTAACAATTATCCAGGCAATAGCTAGGTTGGAGAAAGCCATGGATGACCAAACGGAATTGATTAGGGCAGAACTGAAAGCCACCAGGGATGATGTTCACAATGTTAGGGCAGAACTGAAAGCCACCAGGGATGATTTTCAAAATGCTCTCAATGGGTTCCAATCTAATCTAAATTCTCTAGAAGATATGGTAAATGAGACAGAAGATAGAATTAGTGATCTGGAGGACAAACAGATACAGAGAAAGGATCAGGAGGAAGCCTGGAACAAACAGTTCAGAAGCCATGAAAACAGAATCAGGGAAATAAATGATGCTTTGAAACGTTCCAATGTCAGAATTATTGGAATCCCTGAAGGGGAGGAGAAAGAAAGAAGTCTAGAAGATATAGTGAAACACGTTGTCTATGAAAATTTTCCCAATCTCATTAATGGAACCTGCGTTCGTGTACTAGAGGCAGAACGGTTCCCCGCCAAGATAATAGATTCTTGAAAGTCCTCGAGACACCTGCTAGTAAGAATGAAGAATTATAACTGTAGGCAGACCCTCTTGAAAGCAGCTAGGAAAGAGAAGCTCCTTTACATACAGAGGAAAGCCCATTAGAATAACGTCAAGCCTGTCCACAGAGACCTGGCAAACCAGAAAGGGCTGGCAAAATATATTCAGGGCACTAACTGAGAAGAACATGCAGCCAAGAATACTTTATCCAGCAAGACTGACATTCAAAATGGATGGAGAGATAAAGAGTTTCCAAGACCGACAAGGCTTAAAAGACTATGCACCCACCAAGCCGACACTGCAGGAAATATTAAGGGGGGTTCTATAAAAGAGAAAAAATCCTACGAATATCATTGAATAGAAATATATAGACAATCTACAGACAGAAAGACTTCAAAGGTAACACGATGTCAATAAAAACGTAACTATCAATAATCACTCTCAATGTGAGTGGCCTAAATGCGCCCATAAAATGACACAGGGTTGCAGTTTGGATAAAACGACAGGACCCATCCATCTATTGTCTACAAGAGACCCATTTTGAACCTAAAGATACACCCAGACTGAAAGTGAAGGGATGGAGAAGTATTTTTCATGCCCATGGACCTCAAAAGAAGGCCAGAGTAGTGATTCTCATATCAGATAAATTAGATTTTAAATTAAAGACTATAGTCTTAGATACAGAAGGACACTACATAATTCTTGAAGGGACTATCCACCAAGATAATCTAACAATTGTAAATATCTATGCCCCCAATATGGGAGCAGCCAATTACATAAGAAAACTATTTTTTTCCTAGTTGCAACTTTTTTTAAATTTATTTTTTCAGCGTAACAGTATTCATTGTTTTTGCACAACACCCAGTGCTCCATGCAAAACGTGCCCTCCCTATTACCCACCACCTGTTCCCCCAACCTCCCACCCCTGACCCTTCAAAATCCTCAGGTTGTTTTTCAGAGTCCATAGTCTCTTATGGTTCGCCTCCCCCTCCAATTTTTTTTTATAAACATATAATGTATTTTAATCCCCAGGGGTACAGGTCTGTGAATCACCAGGTTTACACACGTCACAGCACTTACGATAGCACATACCCTCCCCAATGTCCATAACCCCCTCCCCCTCTCCCAACCCCACCTCCCCCCAGCAACCCCAGTTTGTTTTGTGAGATTAAGAGTCATTTATGGTTTGTCTCCCTCCCAATCCCACCTTGTTTCATTTATTCTTCTCCTATCCCCCTACCCCCCCATGTTGCTTCTCCATGTCCTCATATCAGGGAGATCATATGATAGTTGTCTTTCTCCGATTGACTTATTTCACTAAGCATGATACCCTCTAGTTCCATCCACGTCGTCGCAAATGGCAAGATTTCATTTCTTTTGATGGCTGCATAGTATTCCATTGTGTATATATACCACGTCTTCTTTATCCATTCATCTGTTGATGGACATCTAGGCTCTTTCCATAGTTTGGCTATTGTAGACATTGCTGCTATAAACATTCGGGTGCACGTGCCCCTTCGGATCACTGCATTTGTATCTTTAGGGTAAATACCCAGTAGTGCAATTGCTGGGTCATAGGGTAGTTCTATTTTCAACATTTTGAGGAACCTCCATGCTGTTTTCCAGAGTGGTTGCACCAGCTTGCATTCCCACCAACAGTGGAGGAGGGTTCCCCTTTCTCCGCATTCTCGCCAGCATCTGTCATTTCCTGACTTGTTAATTTTAGCCATTCTGACTGGTGTGAGGTGGTATCTCATTGTGGTTTTGATTTGTATTTCCCTGATGCCGAGTGACGTGGAGCACTTTTTCATGTGTCTGTTGGCCATCTGGATGTCTTCTTTGCAGAAATGTCTGTTCATGTCCTCTGTCCATTTCTTGATTGGATTGTTTGTTCTTTGGGTGTTGAGTTTGCTAAGTTCCTTATAGATTTTGGATACTAGCCCTTTATCTGGTATGTCGTTTGCAAATATCTTCTCCCATTCTGTCAGTTGTCTTTTGGTTTTGTTAACTGTTTCCTTTGCTGTGCAGAAGCTTTTGATCTTGATGAAATCCCAATAGTTCATTTTTGCCCTTGCTTCCCTTGCCTTTGCCGTTGTTCCTAGGAAGATGTTGCTGCGGCTGAGGTCGAAGAGGTTGCTGCCTGCGTTCTCCTCAAGGATTTTGATGCAGTCCTTTCTCACGTTGAAGTCCTTCATCCATTTTGAGTCTATTTTCGTTTGTGGTGTAAGGAAGTGGTCCAATTTCATTTTTCTGTATGTGGCTGTCCAATTTTCCCAGCACCATTTATTGAAGAGGCTGTCTTTTTTCCATTGGACATTCTTTCCTGCTTTGTCGAAGATGAGTTGACCATAGAGTTGAGGTTCTATTTCTGGGCTCTCTATTCTGTTCCATTGATCTATGTGTCTGTTTTTGTGCCAGTACCATGCTGTCTTAATGATGGCAGCTTTGTAATAGAGCTTGAAGTCCGGAATTGCGATGTCACCAACTTTGGCTTTCTTTTTCAATATTCTTTTGGCTATTCGAGGTCTTTTCTGGTTCCGTATAAATTTTAGGATTATTTGTTCCATTTCTTTGAAAAAATGGATGGCATTTTGATAGGGATTGCATTAAATGTGTAGATTGCTTTAGGTAGCACAGACATTTTCACAATATTTATTCTTCCAATCCAGGAGCATGGAACATTTTTCCATTTCTTTGTGTCTTCTTCAATTTCTTTCATGAGTACTTTATAATTTTCTGCATATAGATTCTTAGCCTCTTTGGTTAGGTTTATTCCTAGGTATCTTATAGTTTTGGGTGCAATTGTAAATGGGATTGACTCCTTAATTTATCTTTCTTCTGTCTTGTTGTTGGTGTACAGAAATGCAACTGATTTCTGTGCATTGTTTTTATATCCTGACAGTTTACTGAATTCCTGGACAAGTTCTAGCAGTTTTGGAGTGGAGTCTTTTGGGTTTTCCACATATAGTATCATATCATCTGCGAAGAGTGATAGTTTGACTTCTTCTTTGCCAATTTGGATGCCTTTAATTTCTTTTTGTTGTCTGATTGCTGAGGCTAGGACTTCTAGTACTATGTTGAATAGCAGTGGTGATAATGGACATCCCTGCCATGTTCCTGACCTTAGCGGAAAAGCTTTCAGTTTTTCTCCATTGAGAATGATATTTGCGGTGGGTTTTTCATAGATGGCCTTGATAATATTGAGGTATGTGCCCTCTATCCCTACACTTTGAAGAGTTTTGATCAGGAAGGGATGCTGTACTTTGTCAAATGCTTTTTCAGCATCTATTGAGAGTATCATATGGTTCTTGTTCTTTCTTTTAGTAATGTGTTCTATCACATTGATTGATTTGTGGATGTTGAACCAACCCTGCAGCCCTGGAATAAAACCCACTTGATCGTGGTGAATAATTCTTTTAATGTAATGTTGAATCCTATTGGCTAGTATTTTGGCGAGAATTTTTGCATCTGTGTTCATCAAGGATATTGGTCTGTAGTTCTCTTTTTTGGTGGGATCCTTGTCTGGTTTTGGGATCAAGGTGATGCTGGCCTCATAAAATGAGGAAGTTTTCCTTCCATTTCTATTTTTTGGAACAGTTTCAGGAGAATAGGAATGAGTTCTTCTTTAAATGTTTGGTAGAATTCCCCTGGGAAGCCGTCTGGCCCTGGGCTTTTGTTTGATATGAATACAATAATAGTAGGAGATCTTAACACACCTCTCTCAATAATAGACAGATAATCCAAGCAGAAAATAAGTAAAGAAACAAGAGCATTGAATGAAACACTGGACCAGATGGACCTCATGGATATATACCGAACATTCCATGCTAAAACAACAGAATACTCATTCTTCTCAAGTGTACATGGAATCTTCTCCAGAATGGACCACATACTGGGTCAAAAATCAGGACTCAATGGATACCAAAAGACTGACATTATTCCCTGCATATTCTCAGATCACAATGCTTTGAAACTGGAGCCCTATCACAAGGAAATGTTTGGAAGGAACTCAAACACCTGGAAGCTAAAGACCACCTTGCTTAAGGCTGCTTGGATCAACCAGGAGATCAAAAAAGAACTTAAACAATTCATGGAAACCAATGAGAATGAAGATACTTCAGTCCAAATGCTATGGGATACAGCAAAGTCGGTCCTAAGGGGGAAATACATAGCCATAAAAGCCTCCCTCAAAAAAATTGAAAAATCCAGAATACACCTGCTGTCCCAACACCTTAAAGAACTGGAGAATCAACAACAAATCAAACCAACTCCACACATAAGAAGGGAAATTATCAAGATTGGAGCACAGATCAATGAGGTAGAAACCAGAGATACAGTAGAACGTATCCATGAAACTAAAAGCTGGCTTATTGAAAGAATCAATAAGATTGATAAACCACTGGCCACACTAATCCAAAAGAAAAGAGAGAAAGCCCAAATTAATAAAATTATGAATGAAAAGGGAGAGATCACGACTAACACCAAGGAAGTAGAAACAATCATCATAAATTATTACCAACAGTTATATGTCAATAAGCTAAGCAACCTTGATGAAATGGATGCATTCCTGGAAAACTACAAACTCCTAAAATTGAACCAGGAAGAAACTGACAACCTGAATAGACCGATATCCACTAACGAGATTGAAGCAGTGATCAAAACCTCCCAAAAAATAAGAGCCCAGGACCTGATGGATTCCCTGGGGAATTCTACCAAAGTTTCAAAGAAGAAATAACACCTATTCTTCTGAAGCTGTTTCAAAAAATTGAAGCAGAAGGGAAACTTCCAGACTCTTTTTATGAAGCCAGCATTACCCTGATCCCCAAACCAGGCAAAGACCCTACCAAAAAGGAGAATTCCAGACCAATATCACTGATGAATATGGATGCTAAGATTCTCAACAAGATCCTAGCAAACAGGATCCAACAACACATTAAAACGATTATCCACCATGACCAGGTGGGATTCATCCCTGGGTTGCAAGGTTGGTTCAACATTCGCAAATCAATCAATGTGATAGAACCAATCAATAAGAGAAGAGAGAAGAACCACATGGTCCTCTCAATTGATGCAGAAAAAGCATTTGACAAAATCCAGCATCCATTCCTGATTAAAACGCTTCAAGGTATTGGGATAGAGGGAACATTCCTGAACTCCATAAAATCTATCTATGAAAGACCCACAGCAAATATCATCCTCAATGGGAAAAAGCTTGCAGCCTTCCTGTTGAGATCAGGAACACGACAAGGATGCCCACTCTCACCACTCTTGTTCAATATAGTATTAGAAGTCCCAGCAATGGCAATCAGACAACAAAGAGAAATAAAAGGTATCCAAATTGGCAATGAAGAAGTCAAACTCTCTCTCTTTGCAGATGACATGATTCTTTATATGGAAACCCCCAAAAACTCCACCCCCAAAATACTAGAACTCATACAGCAATTCAGTAACATTTCAGGATACAAAGTCAATGAATAGAAATCAGTGGCCTTCTTATACACTAACAATGAAAACACAGAAAGGGAAATTAGAGAATCAATTCCATTTACTATAGTACCAAGAACCATAAGATACCTGGGAATAAACCTAACCAAAGAGGTAAAGGATCTGTACTCGAGGAACTACAGAACACTCATGAAAGAAATTGAAGAAGACACAAAAAGATGGAAGACCATTCCATGCTCTTGGATCAGAAGAACAAACATTGTTAAAATGTCTATACTGCCTAGAGCAATCTATACATTTAAAGCTATTCCGATCATAATTCCACTGGTATTTTCCAAGAGCGGGAGCAAATAATCCTAAAATTTGTATGGAATCATAAAAGACCCAGAATTGCTAAGGAAATGTTGAAAAACAAAATCAAAACTGGCGGCATCACTTTACCTGATTTCAAGCTTTACTACAAGCTGTGATCACCAAGACAGCATGGTACTGGCATAAAAACAGACACACAGACCAGTAGAACAGAGTAGAGAGCCCAGATATGGACCCTCAACTCTATGGTCAAATAATCTTCGACAAAACAGGAAAAAATATACAGTGGAAAAAAGGCAGTCTCTTCAATAAATGGTGCTGGGAAAACTGGACATCTATATGTAGAAGAATGAAACTCGACCATTCTCTTACACCGTACACAAAGATTAACTCGAAATGGATAACATTTGTCTCAACATGAGACAGGAATCCATCAGAATCCTAGAGGAGAACATAGGTAGTAACCTCTTCAATATTAGCCACAACAACTTCCTTCAAGATATGTCTCCAAAGGCAAAGGAAACAAAAGCGAAAATGAACTTTTGGGACTTCATCAAGATCAAAAGCTTCTGCACAATAAAGGAAACAGTAAACAAAACAAAGAGGCAACCCAAGGAATGGGAGAAGATATTTGCAAATGACAATACAGACAAAAGGTTGATATCCAGGATCTATAAAGAACCCTCCAAACTCACCACACAGAAAACAGATAATCATATCAATAAATGGGAAGAAGTTATGAACAGACACTTTTCAATGAAGATGTACAAATGGCTATCAGACACATGAAAAAATGTTCATCATCACTAGCCATCAGGGAGATTCAAATTAAAACCACATTGAGATACCATCTTACACCAGTTAGAATGGCCAACATTAGCAAGACAGGAAACAACATGTGTTGGAGAGAATGTGGAGAAAGGGGAACCCTCTTACACTGTTGGTGGGAATGCAAGTTGGTGCAGCCACTTTAGAGAACAACGTGGAGATTCCTCAAGAAATTAAAAATAGAGCTTCCCTAAGACCCTGCGATTGCACTACTGGGTATTTACCCCAAAGATACAGATGTAGTGAAAGTAAGGGTCATCTGTACCTCAATGTTTATAGCACCAATGGCCACAGTCGCCACACTGTGGAAAGAACCAAGATGCCCTTCAGTGGACGAATGGGTAAGGAAGATGTGGTCCATATACATGAGGGAGTATTATGCCTCCATCAGAAAGGATGAATACCCAACTTTTGTAGCAACATGGATGGGACTGGAAGAGATTATGCTGAGTGAAATAAGTCAAGCAGAGAGAGTCAATTATCATATGGTTTCACTTATTTGTGGAGCATAACAAAGAACATGGAGGACATTGGGAGATGGAGAGGAGAAGGGAGTTGAGGGAAATTGGAAGGGGAGATGAACCATGAGAGACTATGGACTCTGAAAAACAACCTGAGTGTTTTGAAGGGGCAGGGGGTGGGAAGTTGGGGGAACCAGGTGATGGGTAATATGGAGGGCACATATTACATGGAGCACTGGGTGAGGTGCAAAAACAATGAATAGTGTTATGCTGAAAAGAAATAAAAAAAAGAAATTAAAAATAGCTGTATAATGAAAAAAAAATTCAGGAGAGTGATGTCAGCAAGATGACACACAAGAAAACTCCAGGCCTGTTCCCTCCCCAGAAACACCAAATACACAACTAGAGACTGACCAAAATAACCTTTGGGAACTATGGGAATGGCCAAAGAGTCACAGCAATCAAGTGACTGCTTGGTCAAGAATGAGCCACATGTGACAGGGCAGGAAGTTCCATGACCGTGCTGGGCAGAACAGTTTGAGCAGAGTAGTCGCCACAAGCAAGTCCCCTTTGCAAAGCAGAGAGAGCAGAGTGGACGAATCTGTGACCCTTTGATTTCTAACCTGTCTAGGGGATACCTGAGGGACTGGTCCTGGGACATCCAACACAGAGTTCAGACAACCAAAAGTGGCTCACAGTTCAGACGGGGGTGTGGGGGGGAAATCACTGGAACAGCAGGTACGACTTGTGAAAACCGTCCTAAAGGTAATTACAGACACAAACATCTGGGGCAAGTGATTACTGATTTAGGAATACAATAGAACTGCTAACGTCCCTAAAATGAGCAAGGGTGTGAGCCTTACAGAGTGGAAGACATTAAAAGCAGCCATACCAATGGGAGACCTGGGAAGAGAGCACCTGAGCAGATGTAGGGAAAACACAGGCATGAGAAAAGTGCATGCCAGGCAGGTTAGCGAGGGTCTCCCCTGCATGAAGCCAGCAAGCAAAGCCTGGGAGAGTGGGCTGTTTTTAAAAATATCCAGTTTTCAATAAAAGATAACAAGCTATACAAAGAAGAAGTAAAATGTGGCTCATTCAAAGGAACAAAATACATCTCCAGAAACCATCCCTAAAGAAACACTGGCTTTGGACTTACTAGAGAAAGGGTGTTAAACAATTGCCTTAAATATGCTCTGAAGGCTAAAGAAAAACATGGACAAAAGAAATAAAGGAAATCAAGAAAATATATGAGCAAAATGAGAATATCTACAGAGAATTTGGAATTATTAGAAACAATCAAATGGAGGGGTGCCTGGGTGGCTCAGTGGGTTAAAGCCTCTGCCTTCGGCTCAGGTCATGATCCCAGGGTCCTGGGATGGAGCCTTGCATCCAGCTCTCTCCTCAGCAGGGTGCCTGCTTCTCCCCCCCCCCCCCCCCGGCCACCTGCCTCTCTGCCTACTTATGATCTCGGTCTGTCAAATAAATAAGAAAAATCTTTTAAAAAAGAAACAATGAAATAGAAATTTGGAGATGAAAAATACAAAACTGAATTAAAAAAATCATTTGAGGGGCTCAATAGTAGAGGCAAACAGAAAGAAAGGCTCAGCGAACATGAATGCAGGTCCTATGAGACTATTGAGACTGAAGAGTAAAATGAGAAAAAAAGGAAGAACAGTGAACAGAGCCTGAGAGACTTATGATGGGAGAACATCAATCTGACCAATATAGACATCATGGGACATTCAGGGGAGAAATGACAGAGACAAAGGCAGATAAGTAATGGCCATGCATCTCACAAGTCTGAAGAAAGTGATGGATATAGCAATAGAAGCTTAACAAATGCCAAGTAGGATAAACACAAACAGACCCACACCAAAAGAAGAGTGGCTCATCATATACAGGGCAGCCTCTGTGAAACTATCAGTGGGTTCATGAGGCAAAAAGGCAGGTCAGGGAGAATTCAACATTAGGCAAATGTCCTGCAAAAATGAGTGAGAAGGAAAGACATTCCCAGATCAACAACAGAAACTGAGAATGTCCATAACCACTAGACCTGCCATACAAGAAATGCTAAAGAGAGTCTATAAAGTTGGAATTCAGGATGCTAGATGGCCACTCAAAGCCATATGAAAATATCAGATTCTCCAGGAGAGACAAACACATGAATATCAGATTCTCCAGGAGAGACAAATACATGGACACATACAAAAACTAGCAAAATATTATTGTAATTTTTAATTGTTACTCCTTTCCACTTTTATTGAGAAATTACTGACATACATATACATAAACCCACTTTTTATTCTTCTACAAGATTTACAACAATTAGCCAAGAATATATGTTTAAGTATTTATAAATTATAAATCTATGTTACTAAGTACAAAATATATAAAGATGTAACTTGTGACATCAATAAGGTAAAGTGTAGGTGAATAAATAAATAAATAATAAGATGTGGGTAGAAGGGTGAAAAGAAGGGGTGTTGTATGCAATAAAGTTAAATATCAGGTAAAAACAGGTTATTATAACTTTAAGATATTCTATGCAATCCCCATAGACATCACAAAGAAAATGTTTATAGAATTTACAGAAAAGGAAATGAAAATTAAATCAAAATGTATAAATAAAAATGAGTAAAAAACTTAAATTCAAAAGAAGACAATAAAGGCGGAACAAAACATTTAAGACAAAAAGACAACAAATAAGAAAATGCTAATAGTAGGCCATCCTACCAGTAACCACTTTAAATGTAAGTGAATTATGTTCCCCAATCAAAAGGCCTCTATTGGCAGAATGATACCAAAAAACTAAAACAAAAAACGAAACAAAAAACCCCCAGTATCCAACGTTATTCTATCTATAACATACTCATTTTAGATGTAAGGACACAAACATAGATTTGAAAGCAAAAAGGATAGAACAAGATATTCCATGCAATTAGTAACCAAATGACCAGGGTTGGGTATACTAATGTCAGATAAAACACACTAAGGCAAGAAGTGTTTCAAGCAATGAAGAAGAACATTATATAATGATAAGAGGTCAATTCACCAAGAGGATATAAGAATTACACATAAATGAGCAAACAACATCAGAGCACCTACATATCAAACTGACAGAACTGAAGGGAGAAATCGATTGATCTAGAGTAAAAGAAGGAGGGGCGCCTGGATGGCTCAGTGGGTTAAAGCCTCTGCCTTTGGCTCAGGTCATGATCTCAGGGTCCTGGGATCGAGCCCCACATCAGACTCTCTGCTCGGCGGGGAGCCTGCTTCCTTTCCTCTCTCTCTGCCTGCCTCTCTGCCTACTTGTGATCTCTGTCAAATAAATAAATAAAATCTTTAAAAAAAAAGAATAAAAGAAGGAGACTTTAACCACATTTTCAATAACAAACAGAATAACCAGACAGAAGATCAGTAAAAATTAGGGGATCTGAATAAGACTATAAGCTAATTAGTCACAACAGAGATTTACAAAATACTCCATCCCAACAAGAGTAGAATACACATCTTTCTCGAAAAGACATGGAACATTCTCCAGTATAGACCAGATGTTAGCCGATCAAACAAGTCTTAAAAAAATTTAGAAAATGGGGATCATGAAAAGTATCTTTTCTGATCAAAATGAAATGAAACCGGAAAGGTTTCAGAAGGAAAACTGGAAAATCTACAAATATGTGGAACTTGAACAACATTACATTAAACAACAAATGAGTCAAGGAATAAATCACAGAGGAAATGTGAAAATTTATTGAGACAAATGGGAATGAAACCACAACCTAGCAAAACTTATGGGATGTAGCAAAAGAAGTGCTAATAGGGAAATTTGTAACTATCAATGCTTACATTGAAAAAAAAGAAATATCTCAAAGTCAGCAACCTAACTTTACACCATAAGGAACTAGAAAAAAAAAGAAGAACAAATGAAATCAAAAGCTAGCAGAAAGGGGCGCCTGGGTGGCTCAATGGGTTAAAGCCTCTGCCTTCAGTTCAGGTCATGATGCCAGGGTCCTGGGATCGAGCCCCTCATCGGGCTCTCTGCTCAGCAGGGAGCCTGCTTCCCTTCCTCTCTCTCTGGCTGCCTCTCTGCCTACCTGTGATTTCTGTCTGTCAAATAAATAAATAAAATCTTTAAAAAAAAAAAAGCTAGCAGAAGGAAAACAATAATAAAGATTAGCAAAATAGAGATAGCAAAATAGAGAATAAAAATAAGATAAACAAAACAAGATAAACAAAATAGAGAATAGAAACAGAAAATCCACAAAATCAAGACTTGAGTCTTCAAAAATCAAAAATTGACAAGCCGTTAGTGACACCGACTAATTAAAAAAAGAGAGAATACTCAAACAGCTAAAGGCAGCAATGAAAGTTGGTCATTATGACAGATTTTATAGATAGGGAAGGGTTATAAGAGAATACTGTGAACACTGTATAGTCACAAATTGAATAACTGAGATGAAATGGATTAATTCCTAGAAATATGAAATTTCACCAAGACTAACCCAAAAAGAAATAGAAAATATGAACAGATCCATAACAAGTAAGGCTACTGAATCAGTCATCAGGTCTCCTTAGAAACATTGGACTTGATGGCCTCATTAGTGATTTCTACCAAATATCTAAAGAAGAGCCAACCCCAATCCTCTTAAACATTTCCAGAAATATGAAGAGGAGAGAGAACTCCCTGACTCATTCAATGAGGCCAGCATTACTCCATAATCCAGAGATACTACAAGAAAAAAACGACTACTGACCAACATCCCTGATTAAGACCAGTGCGAGAATTGTCAACAAAATACTAGCAAACTGAATTTGGTAGCATATGAAAAGGATTATGCACCATTACCGAGTGCGATTAATTCCTGGAATGCAAGAATGAGTTAATATACAAGAAACAATCAATGTCATAGTCACATTACGAAAGGAAGGGTAAGTCACATGATCATCTCAACTGATGCAGAAAAAGCACTTGACAACATTCAGCACCTTTGGAATGATAAAAGCACTCAACAGACTAGGAATAGAAGAAACTATGTCAACATAATAAGAGCCAAATATGAAAAACCCACAGTGAGCATCATACCCCACAGGGAAAGTTTACAAGCTTTTCCTCTAAGATCAGGAACATTTCAGGGATGCCAGATCTTGTCACTTCTACTAAAGATAATATGGAAGTACAAGCCAGAACCATTAGGCATGAAAGCGATCCAAATTGGAAAGAAATAAGTAAAATTATCTCTGTTTGCTGATAGCATGATCTTATATGTAGAAAACCCTAAAGATTGCAGGAAAACAACAACACTTTTAGAACTAATCAATGAGCATTGATCAAAATCAACATACAAAAATCTGCTGCAATTCAATACCCCAGCAATGAATAATTTAAAAAAGAAACTAAGAAAACAATTTCATTTATAACAGCATCAAAAAGAATAAAATACATTGGAATAATCTTAACCCCCAAGAGGTAGTAGAGTTGTACACTGGAAACCATGACATGCTGCTGAAAGAAATGAAAGAATACACTTATAACTGGAAGGCTATACCAGGTTCATGTATTGGAAAACTTGATATTTTTAAGATGTTAAGGCTTCGCAAAGTGATCTACAAATAATTTTCAACATGGTTTCCAGGATTATTCAACAGGGAAAGGACAGTTTTTCAACAACCAAGGCTAGGAAAATTGGATAATAGTATGCAAAGGAATAAAAATGGACCTTCACCTTATACCGTATACAAAAATTAACTCAAAAATGAATCAAAGTCGGCCTCTCATCTGCCACCATCTTGCTTTCCTTCCAGCCGGCCATGACTGTGGATTAGAGCGAGCTTGAGCCATGAAGCTACTAAGCAGAGCCAGGTACCTCTCGAGATTTTACTCCCTGAAAGTTGCTCTCAAAGTGAAAGCCACGGCCGCCCCTGCAGGAGTGCCTTCACAGCCTCAGGACTTTGAGTTTACCAAATGCCCAATGGTTTAGTGATGACTTCTCTGGAAAACTATGCTCCTGCATCAAGAATCGGTTTGTTCATTAAAGCCAGCAGCAGATATGAGGACTCCAACAACTTAGGAGCCTCTCATTTGCTTCGTCTTGCATCCAGTTTGACTACTAAAGGAGTTGCGTCTTTCAAGATAACCCGTGGAATCGAAGCAGTTGGTGGTAAATTAAGTGTGACTTCAACCAGGGAAAGCATGGCCTACACTGTGGAATGCCTGCGGGACCATGTTGATATTCTAATGGAGTTCCTGCTCAATGTCACCACATCACCAGAATTTCGTCATTGGGAAGTGGCTGCCCTTCAGTCTCAGCTAAGGACTGACAAAGCTGTAGCTTTTCAGAATCCATAGGTTCATGTCCTTGAAAATCTGCATGCTGCAGCTTACCGAAATGCCTTGGCCAATTCCCTGTATTGTCCTGATTATAGGATTGGAAAAGTGACACCAGATGAGTTGCATTACTTTGTTCAGAACCATTTCACAAGTGCGAGAATGGCTTTGATTGGACTTGGTGTGAGTCACCCTGTTCTACAGCAAGTTGCAGAACAACAGTTTCTCAACATGAGGTGTGGGCTTGGTTTACCTGGTGTGAAGGCCAAATACCGTGGAGGTGAAATCCGAGAGCAGAATGGAGACAGTCTTGTTCATGCTGCTCTTGTAGCTGAAAGTGCTGCCATAGGAAGTGCAGAAGCAAGTGCATTTAGTGTTCTCCAGTATGTTCTTGGTGCTGGACCACATGTCAAGAGGGGCAGCAATCCCACCAGCTCTCTGTACCAGGCTGTTGCCAGGGAGTTCACCAGCCATTTGATGTTTCCACTTTTAATGCCAGTTTCTCAGATTCTGGACTCTTTGGGATTTACACCATCTCACAGGCTGCCGCAGTTGGAGATGTTATCAAGGCTGCCTATAACCAAGTAAAAACGATTGCTCAAGGAACCCTTTCCAATGCAGATGTCCAAGCTGCCAAGAACAAGATGAAAGCTGGCTACCTAATGTCAGTGGAGTCTTCTGAGGGGGTTCCTGGATGAAGTTAGGTCCCAGGCGCTGGGTGTGGGATCGTACATGCCACCAGCCACAGTCCTTCAGCAGATAGACTCCGTAGCTGACGCTGATGTTGTAAATGCTGCAAAGAAGTTTGTTTCTGGCTGGAAGTCAATGGCGGCAAGTGGAAATCTGGGCCATACACCTTTTGTTGATGAGTTGTAATACTGAAACACACCTTGCAGGGGAAGAGCTGAACATGTTCTCAACCCAGAGCAGCAAACACATGAAAGTCAAAGATCTCTAATATAACATTTATCTTTTTTTTTTCAATGAGGTGAAATGTCTTAACATATAAATATAGGTAATTATCCCCAGCTGACTTAAGTCAGTTTTAAGTCAATAAAACATTCTGTTTAAATGTTTTTCTTGCATCTTTGCTATTGGTAATCAAGTATTTACTATATGTTGAGATCTTTGTTTTAGATGCTGTAAAGGAGAACAGGAACATAATAATAGAGTCCAGAAGCATCAGAAACTATTAAAATTAAGATGATTATTGATGGCTTTTAGAGATAAAACCAGTTTAAAAATCTGTCCTCTTGGGTCAGAATAATTATTTGGGTTTTACCCACTTTCTGTCTTTTTTGGAATAGAGTTATTTCCTAAAAATATAAGTTCCCTATAGTCATAAAAAAATGAATCAAAGTCCTCAGCACAAGACCTAGGGCTATAAAAACTCTTAGGGAAGAAAAACAGGACAAAAGCTTTATCACATTAAATTTGGTGATGATTTCTTGGATAGGACACTAAAAGTACAGACAACATAAGGTAAAATAGATAAATTCAAATACATCAAAATTTAAAACTTTTGTGCATCAAAGAATGCCATCAGCAGAGTGAAATGGTAACCCATGGATGAAAGAAAATATCTGCAAATTCTCTATCTGATTAGGGGCTTATATCCGGAATACACAAAGAACTTTGTACATCCCAACAACCAAAAAATCAAACGCCTTGATTTTAAAATGCACAAAGTACTTCAATAGACATTTATCCAGAGAAAATATACAAATGCCCAATGAGCACATGAAAAGATGCGCAACATCAGAAGTCATCAGGGAAGTGCAAATCAAAACTACAGTGAGCCACCACTTCACACCATTTGGCTGTTTTTTTAATGGGAAATAAGATGTGTTGATGAGCATGAGTTGGAGCCATGGTGCACTGGTGGGAATGTAATGCAGCAAAGCAGACAGCGCCCAACAACTTAAAAATAGAATTACCACAGAATCCAGGAATTGCACTTGTTGGTATACACCCAAAAGAACTGAAAGCAAGGTCTCAAAGAGATATTTGTTCACCCAAATTCACAGCAACTTTATTCACTACAGCCAAAAGGTGGAAAAGTCCATGGATCCCTCAGGAGATGAGCAGAACTGGCAATATACATGCCGTAGAACATTGTTCAGAATTCGACACACGCCCCAGCGAGGATGGACCTCGAGGACATTATGCTACATGAGATCCACCCGTCATGGAAGGACAAAAATGGTTAAGATGCCACTTAGATGAAGTACCCGGATAAGTCAAATTCATGGAGACAGAAAGTGGAAGGGAGGTTGCTGGTGTCTGGAGAAAGGGAGGGATGGGGAATTTGTATCTAGAGGGCAGTGAGTTTCAGTTCAGAAATATGGCAAGGATTCTGGAGAGACCACAATGTGAATATGCTAATGCCATCAACCCGTCTACTTAAAAATAGTTACAAAGTTAACTTCTATGTTATGTTTGTTTTACCACAATAAGAAATATTTAAACAAAAAGTGTGCTTTCATTAATGTGAATGAGACCCAGCCTGATTTGTGATGCAGTGAGAAACCAAATTCCTGCACATACACTCCCTGGGGTGATGGGGACCCCCACCCACCCCCAGCCCCCAGAACAGATCTCCTGGTCACCCTGTGCATCAGTCCCCAACATCACGGCAGTGACATGAGACCCACCTGCCATCATGCCTCTTTTGGAGTCACAGAGTGGCAGGATGCTTGGCACAATTTCTCACCTGTCCTCACACAGTGGGAATATACCCACCACCAACTCCACACGGTGAGGGCCCCAATATGCCCACTCTAGTGTTTCTTTTCTTTTTTTTTTAAGATTTTATTAATTTATTTGAGAGAGAGAGAATGCATGTGTATACACTGAGATAGAGCACATGAGCCGGGACAGGAGAGAGTGAGAAGCAGCAACGCCGCTGAGCGGGGAGCCTGAGGTGGGCTCGATCCTAGGACCCCAGGATCATGACCTGAGCTGAAGGCAGATGCTTCACCACCTGAGCCCCACAGGCACTCAGAATCCCCAGTCTCTTAACCTAGATGTAGCCACCACTAAAGCCTTTTGTCTTCAGAGTAATGAAATCTGACTCATTAATCCAAACAGAGCAGTGAAGTTACAATCTTCCTGTAACAGAAAGTTACAATCCATGACTCCATCGGGATAAAAGCAGAGGCTTCTCCTCCCACCCCCTTATGATTTGCACGGGGGCAGGGCGGACAGCTGAGCAGCCAGGTCTGACTGAAACTGCCCCCCGCCCCGAGAATGGGTAGCAGCCTCTCCCAGAAAGCTGTCTGTGAGCCTGTCCCCACTGGGCTGCAAAGCAGGAGCGGGATCATCTCCAGAGGCTGCCCGATAAGCTAAGCAGGCCCGAGGTAACAAAATCTGCCTTCCACAAACAACATAAGTCTAATAAAAAAAACAAAAACGTATAATTTGGAAGTCGCAATGCCAACATCAGGAGTAAGAAACAGAAAGCAAAACCGAAGCACATTGAGCCACAAAGTGTGAAGGAGAAACGTGAAGGAGAAACTAAAATGAGAGTTGAAAATGACATGGAATTGCTGAATGGAGAGCCTTGGCTCTGGGGTGCTGCCAGCCCCCTGCCTGGGGAGCTGTGGGGAGACTGTCAGTCAAGTGGCAGGCGTCTGAGGCTCTGCACTTGGTGATGGAGCCAGAAACTTCCAGCTGCCTCTCCCCTACATCCCCTTTCCTAATCTCTCGATTCTTCTGATTCATGCTTGGCTCACAGTTCTTCCTCAGGATCAGTCTCCAGGATTGGAGTGATCCAGAGAACAAGAGGGATAAGGGTTGGAGAGGAAGATCTCCTATGACACTGATTTCAGAGAAAAAGGATATGAAAGCCAGTAAGGCAGAGAGAATTGAGCTCAGAGACACTGTGTCCAGACAAAGGCCACAGTAAGCCAGAGGCAAGTCTAGCATGGCCGTCTTCACTGCCTTGTATTTACCTGAACCAAGATGCCCTGAGATGCTGAGTAAGTCCCCAGCCCGGCATGAGGCAGGCAATGTGTTTTCCCAATGCTGAGCAGCTCTCTTTGCTGGCACCCAAAGCTGGAGGAAACTGCCTTGCCTGCTCTGCATCTCACTTCCACCAGAGAGAAATCATCAGCAGAGGCACTTTGGGGGAACTCTGAACAAGATGGCAGAGCTCTAGGAACTGAGGCCCAGGTGGGGCTGGGATGGCAGCCAAACCACATCATTCTGGAATGCCACAGAGGATCCTGAGGGCAGCAAGTGCCCATATATCTCCTGACCACTGTCCTTGGGTGCACCTTCACTGGCAAAACCCAAGCCTTGGGGGACCCAGATCTGCCTCTACTTCACCAACGGCACAGCCATCCTCTCGTGCCTCCTCCCCCTGTTCTGTAAGGCTTTCTTCTGCATGTGCTGGAAATGGATCTCAAATCAGGTAACAAGAACAAGAATGAAAAGGAAAATAAAGGACTATGTTGATCTTATTTAACACTATTCCAGGGCAGCACTGAAACTGACCATTGTGTAACTCGGAGCTTCATTTTCTCGTTCTGCAACATGAAGACACCTGCTGAACGAGACAAAATGACATAAAGCACCTGGAATGCTTGAAACGACACCTGGCTCATAGTAAACACTCACTAAATGTTAGACGCCAGCCCCCGGGCATCACCTTGGCTCATACACCCGCTTCCCTCTCTGGGTTCCACTGCACGTTGCACTTGGGGTGCTCTTTGCTCATCTTCCCACGTTCTTCAAAAGCATTTTTCTTCAATTCCCTATCAATTCCAGATTATTGCTCTTCCTCCCTTATAAAAAAAAAAATGCTCACAACAGACAAAATGAGAAAGTCTCTCTCCTCCTGTCCAATAACTATCATTTGACTACAGCCGCCTTTGTCATTCCTGGCCATTGTCACGTTGGGATGTGTTGGAATCCCAGCTCTGGGACCTGTGAATGTGACCTTGTTTGTTATTTGGTCTGTGCAACAGTCAAGTTAAGGTCACTGGGATGGGCCCTAATCCAGTACGACTGGGCGGTTTATAACAAGAGAGGAGAGTAGAGGAGAGACAACAAGAAGACACATGGAAGATGCCTTTTGATGAAGATGCAGACATCACAGTGATCTATCTACAAGCCAGGGGCCCCAAGAGTCACCACCAACATCAAAGTATTAGAAAGACATGGAAGGTTCTCCCCTAGACCCTCTGGGTGGAGTATGGCCCTGACAACAGATTGAGTTTGTACTTCTAGTCTCCAGAGTCATGCAAGAATAAATTTCTGTTGTTTTATGCCCAAGGTACTTAGTAACAGTACCTAGGAATATCTTACAGGGATAGACTTAATCCCTTCCCACCTTAAGGTGCCCAGGAGTGTCTGAAAGGCAGGTTTTCCAAGAGAGCCAAGAGATCACTGTGTGCCTCCTTAATAATCAATTAATGAATTTATTGAATTTAAGGGTAGAAAATCTTCAACAAGGTGATGAATACATTGAGCATTTCACTTGTTATTATTTGGGGGCATGCAGAAAAAAGCACTACCGCAGTAACTTTGCCTTCCGTTTTGAGACACTTTTCTGCTAACCCTCAAGTTTCCTCCCAGGAAATAGGAGCTTGTGCTGGGTCTGAATCTTCCCTCAGTGGGAACTTCCAATAATAAAGCTCTTGCTGCAGCATGTGCCCAACTCCCCAGGGGGTCTCTTTCCGTGGTCCTGAAAATTTTCTCTTCTTCTTTTAAGAAAGAAGGCTATTGAATTGTTACAGTGATCAAAGCTCTGAAAGGAAGATAACCACTTGGGTTTGAATGATTAAGGACATTAAAAAATACACAATAGAAGACGGGATCAAATCCAAATAAAGTGTCTTTGCCTAATGCACATCAAATGGGAAGGATTTTAAACTTCTCTCTCTTGGTCACAGATGTGACACGAAGCAAAGTTCGGGGACATCTGCTGCCTGCCTTTCTCCTCCTGGAAAAGTGGTCTGACCTTGCATTCTTTTTCAAAACTGGGCTCTTTTGATAGTTTTAACTGATTTCTCCTCAAGGGCATAAGGAAAAAGATTATGCCAATAAGAAAGTAAAAAGAGCTCTGAGCACAGCTCAGCATCACAGGGACTATGACTGGCAGGAGATCTGGTGTCTTGGGTGTGGAGCTCAGCTGGCAGACGGGAATGGGACAGACAGACATGCTCATCTCCATACACACAGGCCTCTGTACCATAATTCTAGAAGCAACTTGTCCTTTTATATGCAAGATGAAAGTAACCTAAAGAAGTTTTCCTTAAATTGGAATAGTATTTATTCTTATCTGTATCATCAAAAAGCCTATATTAGGAATATAGTAACAGTGGAGATGACTTAAGATTCTATTTACATGAAGGACACTCAAGCCTAAATCCTCATTTCAGCTGACAATCTCAAATAAATAGCGAGCAAAATTTTAATTTTTTTGTGTGTAATAAAACAGCACGAATGATATGCCTTGTAGCCATTAGTCTGTAGATCTTAGAATTGACACAATTTATGTCAAGGGTGTAATTTGGGGAGAAATGCTAACACAGAGCACCATGAAAGAGAGAAGTCAGTAACTGGAAGTTTCCAAATGCCATCATGGAGAGACTGGCATCATGGAAGTCATGGTCATCCAGGAAAATAGCCAGGAATGACACCGTTTTGGAAGCCATTCACCCAACAGAGAAGACGTGGCTTCGTGAATATGGGGCAGCTCATCATGCCTTCTTGAGAACCACAGAGATGCAAAGGGTCCTACTGCTTTAGAGTACAAGAGCACAGAGCTTGGGGGGATCCACGTAGAGTGAGCAGAAGCAAACCTGGACTGGGTCTGGGGAGGCAGCCCCTCAGCTCTCAGGGTTGTTATTCTGATACACCCTGAGAATGGCCTCCATTAACCACAGCCAGGGTCTTGCGCTCCTGGCATACCCAGCAAGGACATGTGGGGCCGCACAGGGTCCATGGGGATTGACTGTCTTTACAAAGCTCAAGAGTAAAAAGTCCACTGTGTAGACAAGAAATTAGAACCCCTGTGTTCTGTTGGTGGGAATGCAAAATGGTGCAGCCCTTGAGGAAAAGAGTTTGGAGCTTCCTCAAAAACTTAAAATAGAATCACCATATCCAGCAATTACACTTCTGGGGATATGTCCAAAAAACTTCAAAGCAGGATCTCTAAGAGACTGGTGCATACCCATTTTCAATGCAGTATTATTCACATTAGTCAAGAGGTAGAAGCTCCTCAAGGGGGCATTGATGGATGAAGGGATATCTCAGTCCATTCAAGCTGGTAGAACAAAACACTGTAGACTGAGTGCCTTCTAAACGACAGAAAATTACAGCTCACAGTTCTGGAGGCTGGAAGTATGGGGCTGGTGTGCCAACATGACCAGTGAGGACCCTTTTCTGGGCCACACAGGTTCACTGTGTCCTCACAGGGCAGAAGGGGGTAGGCATGTGTCTGAGCCTCTTTGATAAGGCGCTCTCCATTTCTAGACGATTCCGCTCCCATGACCTAAGCACCTTCCAAAGGTCCCACCCGCTAATACCATCATCACCGTTGGGGGTTTGGGTTAGAACCGTGACTTCAGGTGGGACACAAACATTCAGATCATCACAACAGATAAAGAAAAGATGGTGTATCAAGACAATGGAATATTATGCAGCCATTACAAGGAAAGAGATCCTGTCCCATGTTACAACGTGGATGAACCTCAAAGACCTTATGCTGAGTGAAGTAAGCCAGCCACAGCTAGACTCATACTATAGGATTCCACTTACACAAAGCACCTGAAGCAGTCAAAGCCCTAGAAACAGTTAGTAAAATGTGGTTTCTGAGGGCCGGGGAGAGGAAGAAGGGGAACTTGGTGTTCAGTGTGTTCAGACCTCCTTCCATTTTACATGATGAGAAACTTCTAGAGCTGTGTTGCTTGACTACATGAATATACTTAATATATTAACTTAATATAATTATCTTCAGTAATTATACTTAAACACCCAAAACCCATTAAAATAGTAAATTTAATGTTACGTGCTTTTTGCCACAATAAAAATTAACCGTTTTGTATTTCCTTGTTTTTTAAATCCTTTCAAATCAGTATTTAATTGAACAGCAATATATACATGTAGTTTTAAAATATCAATTATTGTGTATTTTTAGCCCCCAGACCCTTCTGCAGAGTGAGAAATGCTATTACTAATTTGTTGTGTATCTTTCCAGAATTACTGCGTGTGCACACATGCATGCATATGTGCACGTTCATCTCGGGGACTTTGGAGATGGGGGCACAGTGTGCATATGTATCGCTTTTCCTCGCTTTAAAATACTGTTTCCTAAAGCTCGTTATCAATAAACAGATTCACCTCCCTCTTTTCAAAGGAAGGCATTCTACACAATACTGCACTGTAGCATGCTTTGTCTCTGCACTCACCAGCCGCAGAGAACCAGACCGTGACTGTGAGGACTTGAGCACTGTCCACATGGGAGTATTCTGTGCAGCTCACCTGTCCCTGTGGGATTCATTCCCAGGAGTGGAGTTTCTACTCGGTGTAGACAGAGTACTGAAGGGACTTAAGATCCTGCTCCTTCTGGACGTCATCTTCAAAGCTACAAAGCAAGTGTTTGGGACCCCCTTTACTTAATTTTATGGAATTGTCCTTCAAGGGTTTGTGAGAGTGAACAACTTTTCATGCATTTATAAAACTCTCTCTTTCATTTTGTTTAGAGCCTATTTCTATCTTTACCCATTTTTTTCAAGATTATTTATTTATTTATTTGTCAGAGAGAGAGAGAGCTGAAGAACGGAGAGCAGCAGGCAGAACAGGCAGAGCAGGCAAAGGGAGAAGGAGGCTCCCCGCTGAGCAAGGAACCCAGTGTGGGACTCGATCCCAGGACCCTGGGGTCATGACCTGAGCTGAAGAAAGATGTTTAACCAACTGAGCCATCCAGGCATCCCTATCTTTACCCATTTTTAAAATCTTACCCATTTAGTTACAAGAATGCTTTATAAATGAAGAAAACTTTCTCTTTGTCATATATATTTAAATTTTCGTCAATTTATTTTTGGTGTCTTCTCACAGCAATTTTTTCCCCCACACATCATTTTAAAATTAATCTGATTTATCAATCTTTTTTATTTTTTATAGCATCTGGTTTTCCCATTTTCCTTAGCATGCTCTTTCCAATAAGCCACATGAAACATTTTCTAATTGCATCTAGTGCTTTCTCTGTGGCTGACTTATTTTAAATTATATCTATTTAAGGTATAAAATAGGGATCCAACTTTATTTTTTTCCAGGTTGTCCCAGTATCATTTATTGAATAATCCATTTTTTTTGTCACTAATTTGAAATGCCACATTTATTTTTGCTAATTCTGTAAATATATTTATTAACGAACCTTATTATGTTTCTTCACGAATCTTGCATTAATATGCTAATATAAACAATATTAGTATTAAGTAGTTTCAAACAGCTATGTTTAAGCTTCATAAGGCATTTTACTAACTTAATAGGAATAATTCCCTTTAATAATATTCTTTTTACCAATTGCTATGGCTACTTCTGCATGCAAACATTTTAAAATGAAAGTTAGAAAGACCTCATATTAGGGGCGCCTGGGTGGCTCAGTGGTTAAGCGTCTGCCTTCAGCTCAGGTCATGATCCCAGGGTCCTGGGATGGAGGCCCGCATCAAGCTCCCTGCTTGGCGGGAAGCCTGCTTCTCCCTCTCCCACTCCCCCTGCCTGTGTTCTCTCTCTCACTGTCTCTCTCTCTTTCTGTCAAATAAATTAAATTTTGGAAATTGTTTTCATAAGGAGGTATCTTGCTGAGTTATTTTATTTTTTTAAATTATTTCCCTGGAGATTTTCTATGGTTCTCCAAGAACATACAATGATAATTTATCTTCATTTCTAATTTTTATGCCTCTTGTATTATTTTCCTCTCTATCTGAATGTACTTCATAACTTGAGAATGTAAGGTTAGAGGCTTAGAAAGGAAGGCTAAATATGTTCATCTTTTAAGGTCATGTGGGATAAGTGCTTTTAAAAAGTCCTCCAAATTCTCAAAAGTAAAGGAAATCCCAGACTGATTATCTCTGACACAAATTCTGAAATAAGGCAGAAGTAGAAGTTTAAAACTTTATCTGGAGATGAACAAACAATAAGGGGAAAGACACTTTCCTACTATGTAAGATGACCCATTATGAAGACAAGTCACCCATAAGACCTCATGACAGAAACTTGAAAAACACTGGTCTCCTTCAGATTGCCGAGCAGATGTCTGTTTTACATCCGTGTTAATCCTATTCCCTGCATAACACTGCTCAGTAAATGATACTGTAGCAACTAGCAGCCATCTGGAAAAATCCATGAGCACGGATCCCAACCTCACGCCTTAGACAGATACAAAATGGACTAAACCAGGGATCAAGCAACCTGCAGCCCAAAGCCAAATGCAACCGGTGCATGTTTTTGTAAATAAAGCTCTATTAGAACACAGCCACACTCATTCACTTACACAATGCCTGTGGCTGCTTTCACAGAAGGGAGGAGCTACAACAGAGATTGTATGGTCTACAACACTAAAAACATTTGTTATCTGCCCCTTTACAAAACAAGCTAGCAGACCCCTGGAACACACCAGCAGTCCTCTCAGCGTGAGAAATCTGAATGTATTTAGAGGACCTCCAGTTTCTCAACTGATGCCCCGACAGTACTGGCTGGAAATTTGAGGACTGCTAATCAGAAATTCTCACCATCTCGGATTTTTAAGACCAGCTACATTAACATTTTTTAAAATACTGAAAACCTGTCATCCTCTTCTGCAAAATACTATTATTTAATTCATTGTTGCCTTTGTCTATACAGATTTTAAAAATGTGCTCTGCATCAAAGGTGGAAAATTGTTCTAACTGCAGGCAGCCACAATTTCTGCAACTTGCAGAGATACTGTACATATACAGAACACACCACACTTGCACATTCTGTATATTTACAGTATCTGCAAGTTGTAGAAAGTGTAGAGCTGACGGTCCCTCCATCTGAGACCAACTGTTGGTACAACATCCTCTGATGTTCAGCTGCCTGAGTTGCAAGGGGCTGGGAAGAATCTCCAGGAGGTTCTGCTAGAGATTCCCTGAGCTTCCCTGCCTTCTGCCTCCCTGAGACTCAGCTCAATGACGTTTCCTTTCAATGACTGTGCTACTGCAGAAACTTTTCTGTAAGAATTTAATATTTTTCCATTGTTCACTTTTCCTGCTTAACACAAAAAGGATTTTTTAAATTTTTATTTTTGTGCTCTTTCAAGGAATTAAAAAAATCCTACTTTTTAATTAAGTAGGTACAAAGGATAAACAGAGAAACAAGCCAGAGACCCTGACTCCAGAACCAATGTGAAATAGTCATGAGACGAATGAGTGGAATGAAAGAGAGTAGTGAGGGAGAGATGAGATTAATGAGCAAGACATGAGAGAGTAGTGTGTGAGACATGAGAGAGAAGTGAGTGAGACATGAGAGAGTAGTATGCGAGCTGAGAGAGCAGTGTGTGAGATGTAAGGGAGAGTAGTGAGCGAGACATGAGTAGTGGGCAAGACATGAGAGTAGTGTGTGAGAAATGAGAGTAGTGTGTGACAGATGAGAGAGTAGTGAGCGAGACATGAGAGAGTAGTGTGCGAGACATGAGAGAGAAGTGAGTGAGACATGAGAGAGTACTGAACAAGATATGACACAGTAGTGTGCGAGACATGAGAGAGTCGTGTGTAAGACATGAGAGAATAGTGAGCGAGACATTAGAGTAGTGTGTGAGACATGAAAGTAGTGAGTGAGACATGAGAGTAGTGAGGGAGACATGACAGAGTAGTGTTCCAGATGAGAGAGTAGTGAGCAAGGTGAGAGAGTAAAAGAAAAAGAAGTAAAAGGTATTCAAATTGGCAAAGAAGAAGTCAAACTCTCTTCGAAAATGACATGATACTTTATATGGAAAACCCAAAAGACTCTACCCCCAAACAACTAGAACTCATTCAGCAATTCAGCAATATGGCTGGATACAA
Source organism: Meles meles (assembly GCF_922984935.1). Lineage (NCBI taxonomy): Eukaryota > Metazoa > Chordata > Mammalia > Carnivora > Mustelidae > Meles > Meles meles. The sequence goes on from NC_060078.1 coordinate 7,009,157, forward strand.
TGTCAATGTACAGGAATCAGCTGCTTTCTTATACACTAACAATGAAAATTCAGAAAAGGAAATTGGAGAATGGATTCCATTTACTATAGCACCAAGAACCATAAGATACCTGGGAATAAACCTAACCAAAGAGGTAAAGGATCTGTACTCGAGAAACTACAGATCACTCATGAGAGAAATCGAAGAAGACACAAAAAGATGGAATTCCATGCTCATGGATCGGAAGAATCAACATTATTAAAATGTCTGTACTGCCCAGAGCCATCTATATTTCAATGTCATCTGGATCAAAATTCCACCAGCATTTTTTTAAAGATTTTTGTTTATTTACTTGACAGACAGAGATCACAAATAGGCAGAGAGGCAGGCAGAGGGAGGAGAAAGCAGGCTCCCTGATAAGCAGAGAGCCCGATGTGGGGTTCGATCCCAGGACCCTGGGACCATGACCCAAGCCAAAAGCAGAGGCCCTAACCCACTGAGCCACCCAGGTGCCCCTCCACCAGCATTTTTTAAAGAGCTGGAACAAAGGATCCTAAAATTTGTATGGAACCACAAGAGACCCCAAATTACTAAGGAAATGTTGAAAAGGAAAAACAAAACTGGGGGCATCCCATTGCCTGATTTCAAGCTTTACTACAAAGCTGTGAGCACCAATAAAGCATGGTACTGGTGTCTTTTTTTTTTTTTTTAATTTGACAGAGAGAAATCACAACTAGGCAGAGAGGCAGGCAGAGAGAGAGGAGGAAGCAGGCTCCCCGCGGAGCAGAGAGCCCGATGTGGGGCTCCATCCCAGGACCCTGAGAACATGACCTGAGCCAAAGGCAGAGGCTTTAACACACTGAGCCACGCAGGCACCTTTTTTTTTTTTTTTAAGATTTTATTTATTTGACAGAGATCACAAGTAGGCAGAGAGGCAGGCAGAGAGAGGGAGAGAGAGAGAGAGAGGAGGAGGAAGCAGGCTCCCCACTAAGCAGCGAGCCCGACATGGGGTTCGATCCCAGGACCCCAGGACCATGACCTGAGCCGAAGGCAGATGCCCCAACCCACTGAGCCACTCAGGCGCCTCTGGTGTCCTATTTTTATTACACTATCACACCTGGGTATTATTTCTGCTTAAACAGTAAACTATCACGAACTTATCTTAAAAAAGTAAAACAAAGTATACCCACATATTTATCATTTTTGGCAGTCTTCATTTTTAATGATTTTTAATGATTTGTTCTACCTGGTAAAAGACATTGTTTTTGAAGAGATAAGAGCTGTTGTTTGCAAAATGACTTACTTAGTGAATTTGTTTTATTTTATTGTTCTCATTCCTTCATTGAATAGTCTCAAATTAGGATTATCTATCAGGTATCTATTATACACAGGCAAAAGGAACAGCATTTGCAAATGTGAATGCCAGTTGTTCTCACCTGGAGACCATTTTTCAGGGAACATTTGCTAAAATCCCAAGGTTTGTGGGGCTTTTTTGGTTGTTGTGAAAACTAGGTGGGGAGGGTGTGTTAACTGGAATCAGTGGGCACACTGAACACCCTGCAGAGCACCGGTCAGTGCCCTGGTCCAAGATGTAAATCGTGTGGCGGGTGGGAGACACTGAGGCTGGTACGTGAGGCACCATGCATGGCTCGTTCTGCAAACTGTGCCTGTGCAGCGGGAATGACGTGCGCCGTGTTTGTGAGGGGCCAGCCCAGGGTCCCATGTGCCCCGCAGCAGGGTCTGGAGCCGGAAGTGCGGGACAGAAAGCACGGGGCGTGCTCACGGAGGACCGTCACCAACAACACAGTGTGAGGCGGCCGTCCGGTGGGCCCAGAGCTGGACCACGGAGCATGGGGCAGTGGCGGCAGCTGAGGTAAGAAACGCACGGGCTTTAAGGGAGACCGACGACTGAACGACCTTCTGGGGGGGGGGACCCCAGGTTTTGGCCTTGACAGGCGGGGGAGGCCGCCGCTCCGTGAGGTCGGGAGCGTGGGCAAGGGGCTGAGTCCGGGACCCCCGGGAGCCCGCAAGGGCAGCGTCCCGGAGGCGGTGGCCAGGTGCTGGGGAGGGGAGGGGGTGCTGGGCCTCAAGGCGCTGGAGCATCAGATGCCGCACAGGGAGGTGGGACGACAGGAGCGCCCGACACGGGGAAGGAACCAGGTGCCATCGCGGGGGCGGGCACCAGGAGGTCTGGCACTTGCGCCGTCCAACGCCGGCCCAGGACTTCCGCGCTCGCAGGGGACGAGGCCCGCGGTACCGGCCACCTAGCAGCCTGGCTGCACGTGCTCCGCCCCCACACCTCGCCCCCGCGCACAGGGCTCGCGGCGCTCCAAGCACAGCCCCGATGGCCCCCACAGCTCGCCCCCCACAGCTCCCAGGTTACAGCCCCTGAGTGTCCGACGACACCGGCTCTCGGCCCTCTCAGCCAGCGGAGAGGCTCCCGGAGGGCAGGCTGGGCGGGAGCCGGCGCCCCACGCAGGGCAGGGCCAGGCCCACTGCCCCCCACGCTCGTGGGGACCCGCGGCGACTCACACAGCGCCTCCCACGTGTCTCCTCCGCCGCCGTCGATCGAGGCCGGGCAGAGCCTCAGGGGAGCTCAGCGCACAGCCCTGTGGGAAAGCCCCGGTGGTGCACTGTGCGCAGACGCAGCCCCGCCCCGGAAGCTGTCTCCTGCGGTGAGGGCGGGGCGGGGCGGGGGGAGGGCTGGCTGGACGGGCGCGGTGCGGTGCGGTGGCACCGGGAGCCTTCTCCTGCGGGGCAGCGAAACCGGGGCTGCGGGGGTGCGGGGACGCTGCGGGGCCGTGGAGACTGCTTGCCACCAAGGAGGAGTGGTAGGCGGGGGCGCGCCTGTGGGCGGCGCGGCTGGGTCGGCCGCTGGTTCAGAGCGTGGCGGAAGGCGCTGCCTGCTGGGGGCGAGCCGGCCGCGGGGCGAGCCGCAGGCACGTGCGGGCGTCCGTGCGGAGGAGACGCTTTGTTCTTGCCCGGCTGTTGGCGGGCTCCGGCGCTGTGGCGTCCTGGGAGCGCAGAGCCGGCGCGGGTCCTGGAGGGCGGCTCCGGGGCCTGATCTGTATCCCCCGCCGGACACCGCGGTGTGGCCGCCCCCGGAACCCCCGCGGGACACCCGGCGGGCATGCGAGAGGACAACCCGGGAGGCACGCGAGCCCGCGGGCCGCGCACCATCGCGGACGTGCAGTCGGGAGCACGGGTCAGGGCGCCCTGCGTCCGGCCGGATAGCGGGGAACGCCGCTGGGGGTCCACAGGAGGTGAGGAAAAGCGGGCGCGTCGGGTCCGGCGCTGCGCCCCGTGTGGACGGCGCGGTTGTCGTCGTTGCTCACGACTGCCAGGACGGGACAGCTCGGTGCGTGCCCGCGGGCGTTGTGGGAGGAAATGTGACACGCGCACACGCGCGGAGACACTGATGGATCAGCCGGCGGTGCGGAAGACGGAGTGCCGCGTGCGTGACCGCGGATGGGGCCGCCACCGTGATGCCGACTGACCGCAGTCTGCCGGGGACAGATGCGGATGCCGTCCGAGTGGACTTCCGCGCGCTCCAAGCTCGGCCCGACCTCCAGCACCGCCGCCGCAGCCGAGAACCGTTCTGGGGCAGGGAACGGGTTAGGGTGCGGGTGGGCCTCGAGGCCGGGGGCGGGGGGCACGAGAGAAATGGGCGAACTGCCTTGTTGGTTTTGTGTAATTATGTTTAAATAAACCCGGGCCGAAGTCAGCGTTCTTGCTGGGATCCAGGAGGTCAGTGGTGACCTGACCGGAGCCTCCTTCTGGCCCCACCCAGCCCTCGACCTCGGGCCAGCTTCCTGCCCGGGGAACCCTCCTCCAAGAGTTGTTCTCCATCCTGACCTCTCGGGGACACGTTCTTTCCCCAGAAGACCATCTCGCCCCTCTTTCCCCGCTGAGGATCGTTGCCCACAGCGGCTCTAGCTGCAGGCTTTTCAGCACCCGTTGCTGCCCTTCTGACTCCCAGTGCTTACGCCCGACGCACTGGCGCTCCCCCAGCCAGACTTTGTTTTATCTGTGGAAGTGACCGCTGACATGCCCTGTGCTCTACTGACGCACTGGCTTCCTTGTCTCTGTGCGGGAGAGGATTCTGTGCTCGACCTCCCCGTGTTGTCTGGGCACAGAGTCTCCTTTGCTCTCCTTCTAGCTCCGCTCATGGTCATGAGATCACTCTCTCGGGCCTCTAGGTGGCTCAGTCCACGAACGCCTGCTTTTGGCTCCAGTCATGTTCTTGGGGTCCCGGGATTGAGTTCCACCCAGCAGGGAACCAGCTTCTCCTTCTCCTTTTGCCTCCCTCCCCCCAGGTGGTCGTTGCTCTAGCTCTCCATCAAATATAAATAAAATCTTAAAAAAAGAATAAGTAAATAAAATCTTAAAAAAAAAAAAAAAAGACAAGACTACCCTTCATGCACTATCCAGCAGGACAGTGTGTTTGCCTGGTCGGTCCTGTGGCTGGACCCCGAGATTCCCAAACCCGAAATCATTTCTGCAGCCAGTGTGGACTTGAGGGGGCCCTGGTGCACTGCCTCTGAGGGTTGGTCTCCGGTGGAGCAGGTGGCACTTGTAAACAGGCTTCTTGAAATGCTAGGGCATATGGAGAATGTGGGCAGCCCCTGCCTGCGAAGACACAGGAGACAGGATTGTAGGTCTAATAACATCATCTCGGATCTAATATTTTAGCTTTTTAAGATCTCCTTTCAGCTATTGTTTTCTTGACTATCACCCAAATGTGTATTTGAAGGAATAGTGGCGGGGGCGGCTGCTTCGGCTCTCTAAATTGGTGGGACACAGCCACACCGCAGGAATATGAAACAGGGCAGCCTGAGCAGGCAGGAATTCACTGTGTGTTCAGCAAAGTCACATTTGGAATGGCTAGAGATGTGCACCTGCCATGCTTCATGGTAGCTGAGACACCCAAATGGTAGAAGATCGTAAATCACTGGGTGAAATTACTTTGCACAGATAAATCAGCTTACATTTCTTTTCCTTTTTGCTTTCTTATATGTTAGTGGTTAAGAGCTGTTTCATACTTTTCTGTGTAATCTACTTAATACTCTTTTAAAAACCTGTCAGAATTTAACCTCAGGAAAAGGAACATTTTAGCCTGTTCAGGAATGTAAAGATTCTTACATCACAGAATGTTAAAATGTATTTGATGTGTGCTATACATGTAAATATCTTGGTTCTGAGTCTTTGTTTATGAATTACATGTATTGCTTTAATGGTTACAATTTATAACATTTTTAAATTAGGCTCCACAGAGCTCAAATTCGTAACCCTGGGATCAAGACTTGAGCTGCGATCAAGAGTTAAGACAATTAACCTACGGAGCCACCCAGGCAATGCAGTTGTGAATGATTTTTTTTAAAAAACCTCTTAGCTTCAAGGTGGTGAAGTTCATTTTTGGCTGCTATGTAATGAAGCCACATGGCCACTAGGTGGAGGTGTTGTACAGCGCGGAGCACACTGCCCTTCTGCAGAGACTTTTCATTATTCTTTTTAAAAGATTTTATTTTTTTGGTGCGCCTGGGTGGCTCAGTGGTTTAAGCCGCTGCCTTCAGTTCAGGTCATGATCTCAGGGTCCTGGGATCGAGTCCCGCATCGGGCTCTCTGCTCGGCAGTGAGCCTGCTTCCCTTTCACTCTCTCTGTCTGCCTCTCTGCCTACTTGTGATCTCTCTCTGTCAAATAAATAAATAAAATCTTAAAAAAAAAAAACCTTAAAAGGATTTTATTTTTTTAAGTAAACTCTGCACACAATGTGGAGCTTGAACTTACAGCCCTGAGATCAAGAGTCGCACACTCATCCGACTCAGCCAGCCGGGTACCCAGAGACTCTTACTGTTTAATACAAAAAATCAAATGGAAAAGTTCTGTGGAAGTGGACGTTTTTGAATATACGTCCATATTAAGGTTTCAAAGCACTAAATATGATCAAAACGTTCAGGACAAAGATTGTAAAGATAAATTATCCTGGTAGTGTTATTCTTCATTTTCCTCTTTTTTTGAGGGTTTATTCATTTTACTTTCACATATTTTCAGTTTCAAATTCCATGTATAGTATATAAAAGGAAAATGCAGCACTATCTAAAAGAGCACACATGCATACGCCTAGACACATAAATACGTGGTTTTTACTGTAGTAATTACAAGGGGAAAACAATGACCTCTTTTGTCATGAAAGAACTTTTGATCTTTCCGTATATATTTCTCTTTTTCTCAGCAACTAGAAAAGTAGCAACAAAGTTTAAATTTTTTTATGTTTAGATAATGGCTGCTTACAAAATTGATAACAGACTGTCAGGAAATATAAAATTACATGTCAAAATGGCTTTTGAAGGTTCTGGTGTGTTTATATTGCTTTGCTATGATACAGAATTCGAAAGGCCTTTGCTCTGAATGGATTTTGTCACCATTTACTTGTTACTTCTATTTTAAGACAACTGCAGAAAATCAAACATATTTTTTGGTATGTTTATTTTTAAAGAAAGCATTGTCTGTAATACGCCTGCGGGAATTCAATGTCATTGTTTTACTTATATATTGAAGTTGTCAACTAGCATCAGGTTCTCAGGTGCTCCTTCTCTGAACAGGGAATGAGCTTTGGGGGTCACTAGCATCATTGCTATGACACGTGTCTGGGGCCAGTTCAGTTCATGTGGGGAAGAGTCATGCCCTGGAGAGCTCCTAGTGGGGGTGTTCTGAGTGGTCCTGCAGATGTCAATGCCCCCCCCCCCCGGCTTGGAAGGAGTTACTTAGAGTGCTGGAGTGCTCAGTCCAACCTGGCAGCTCATTCATTCATTCATCAGCACAGGAGTGCCTGTGTGTATTGTGTCTTCTGTACATAGATGAGGGGAGCAGGCAAGGGTGTGGACAGAGAACAAGGAAAGGAGAATGCCCAGGACTAAGTCTGGTAGGAAGCACGTGCTCAGGAGTTGGAGGGAGTTGTGACATTCTGGGAGGCAGGAAGTAAACCAGGAGGGTTTGTGGCACAGAGAGAGCTTTAAGGAGGTGTGAGCTGTCACAATTGTCTCCTGGTGCTGAGAGTTGGTACAGTGGTGCCTGAGATCTAATGGGAAAGACAATGACAAGATGGGGGGGGGATCATCAGGAGGGTTGTTTGGTGGCATGAGGGGCCTGGAAGTCCAATAGGGTGAGTGGGAGATGGGGAAATGAAGAATCCATGCCGCTTTGCCTTTGAGTGTGGGAGAGAGATGGGCAATGCCACAGGAGGCTAATGCAGGTTAGAGAAGGAAAGTACCTGAATCAGAGATGCCCACACTCTGGAGGAAAGCCTGCACCCTCCACATATCACCCAGAGTCAGCCTCCTTTTATCCAAACCACATCCATGTCCAGGGAAGAGGGTTTTCATCTGGACTCAGGAGATAGACACCAGCTCTCCAGAAGTCATGGTTCCACTCCACAAACATGAGCAGGTAACTAAGAGATACTATCACATGAAGAAAGCCAGAGAGGAGTCACTGCAGAAGACAGAAGAAAATGACGCTAATCCAAAGAAGGCAAGGGTAGAGATAGATCCGATCCAAGCTATTGTGGGTGTACTGGATACAGCTGTACCTGAAGCCTGATCTCGAGCATTTGGATTACACAAGCCAAGATGCCTCTCTTGCTATATAGCAGGTCTGAATTGTACCCATCCACATACAAGATGGCCTTGACTGTGTTCACTGATGTATCTACTCTTGGAAAATTCGGGGACATTTTTAGGGTGAGCGTATATCAATTGTAGGAAAAACAAACATTAACTCTGATGCCATTATTTCTCCTGGAAATTCTTTGCAACACAAAGAAATGAAACAACTAGGCAAAAGAGTAAATTAAGTTTATGACAGTGTCTGAGTCTTCAGTCTTTGCTTTATGAGCCATTTAATAAGTTCTTAGGGTCAATGATGACCTGTAAGTTCTCATAATCCTCTCCAAAGAAATCGGTCCACTGTAAGTCTGCTACCAAGTGTTGTCATGTGGATTAATTCATTATCCCCTGTTTTGCTTTTCCTTAAAACTTCACCCATTAATAAACTTTTTCTTGTTTCAGTCTGTATTGTTGCATTTTGCCTGTATGGCTCCTAACACTTTGCATGCAAAAGCTGCCTTTCTCCCACTTCCATTTTTCGTGCCTCAGATAATGTAGGGCTGTTCTTAATGAGGAAAGTGGTCTGAGAACTGTCTTCCCTTGTCTCTGTGGACAGAGAATGCCAGATCTTCTAAGGACTTTGTATCTGATGTCAACTCTGTGTTCCTGGTGTATTAAATTTTCCATCATTAGCTCTGAGATTCCAAACCCCACAGCCTTCAGGAAGAGAGCAAAAATCCCCTGGGGAGCTACCGTGTGAGGAAGTATCTCCTTTCAGAGCAGCCCACATTCATTTATTTAACTTCCCTTGAAATGACGCTACCTTTCCGTTATGGGAATAACAATCTTATGGCTCACTGTCGACATTAATCATCTCAGGGATGTAGGTTGTGAATTTGGATCTGGTGCTGAATTTCAAAAGATTAAGTTTCTATCTGGGATTTAAATTTTATTCTTTTTTCTTTTTTCACTAATTTTTGGAAGCCTGTCTGGGCAAAACCTTCACTGAATTAGGTCAAAGAGAAGACCAAGGTTGGAAAAGATAATGGTGAAGTTTTACCTTCAAAAAACCAGGGGGCCGGCCTGGCTGAGTGCACCATGAAGGGATAGGGGCCATCCTGACCCAGCCGTGCCCCCTCCCATCTGGCCCTTGCGTCACCTATGGTTTGTACCCAAACCCAAGATGCTTTTGTTCATTTATTTAAATTCTGAAGTTCATAAAAAGGATGAGCTTTCTAGGTAACACAGGAAGGGCTCTGAGCCCTACAGCTGTGACGTGATGGTGAATTTTCCTTCCTTCTGTCCGAGAGGTAAGAACACCCTGTATTGTTCAGTTGGTGTTGCTACAGACGCCTCCCTGACCCCCAGAAAGGAGGGGCTGAATCTGATCTGGAGCTCTTCCAGAAGCTTCCACCCCATTAGAATAATCTGTCCGGATTAGGATTAAATTGCTCTGAGTGGATGTTTCTCACTGTACAACAAAACAGCATGGAATGGGACAGTAGCATAGTCAGAACTTGCCACCAAATGGAAAAGGAATCAAGAGAGCCCTCCATGCAGAGACGGTTTCTCCCCCACTTTCCTCTACCCCTGTCTGACAAGGTGACTTCCCTTAAAGGTTTACCCACCAGCGAGGAGCAGCTGTTTCAAAGTACAGCACAGGCTGGTTACAGCTTATTAAATAGTGTGTTTCAAAGGACCAGGAGTTAGATCTTGAAGGACGCCAAGGCAAGATCAGGAGAGATCGTAGAATCTTAGTGCTGAATGGTCCGTGTGGTCCCTGTGTGTGAATCCCCCACAAGCCCCTGCAGCTGTCCCCAGCCCCGTGCTCTCAGAACGGGAGGGGCAAGTGGTACCTTTGCTCTTTAGGAAGGGAGAAAGCCTGCATCTCCCTGCGCCTTATCTAAGGGGCAAGCCCACAACACACGCAGGACAGTTTCTTTAGGTGGCTCCCCATGGGGCAGGTGGCCCTGGGCCCCAAGCCACACTGCAGCTCCGGGCTTGGAACAGCGGTAAGCACGCAGATCTGGCGCGGGTGTGCTATCCAGGCTCAGGTAACGAAGGTGACTAAGGAAACCTACTCCTCGCATCTGAAATCCGGGAACTGCTCCTTCCAGCCTCCATATGGCCCCTGGTAGTCGGAAACCAGGAGCCGCTCCAACTCTGTGGAGCACTAACACTCTGCTTCTTTCTAGAGTTTGCTTCCTCAGCTCACACTGGAGGGATGCACATAGCAGGTTCTGCCTGGAAAAGCATCAGAAGAACAGCCTGAATGGCTCCAGTTGAGGACGGTTTTCATAGCATTTGCAGATTTGAAGGCAGGTGGGAGGTGGGCCGTGCTTTGTGTGGCTGATCTCACAGGCTCTTCTGCCTTTTCTTCGTGTTTCCTTAAAAAACAAAACAAAATAACAAACCACACACACACACACAAATGCCCCCCCCCGCCCCCAACAACAAAGAAAGTGAGGACAGTAAATCCAGGAGGTGGAATTAGAAGACTTAGAAGTCCTAGGGATTTTTATTTCATTTGCTCTGTGTCTCAGGCAAGGAAAAGTCAATCAGCTCTGAGCTGCTGTGCTCGTCATCTTAGAACCTGGTCACCTGTGAACACCCGTCTGGCTGTCCTGAACGCTGCAACTTCCCCAACGTGAGGCAGGCGGCAGAGTGGGGGGCTCACTGTGGACAAGCAGAAATCCAGCCCTCATATCTGGGTCCACCCTCGTGGGGGGCCCCCGTCCCTGAGGATTCCCGATATCTGAGTGTTCCCACTGGCCGCTCACATCCAGGCCTACGAGCCTTGGTCAGCTTTAAAACGGGTTGACTTTAGGTCAGATGTGACTTCAAATCAAGTCAGAAGGCAGCATTCTCATAATTATTTGCAAAAATGTCTCTAGTTTCTACAGATTCCTTCCATCCTGCCTCTATAGCAACCCGTCCTAGGCCCAGGATTGGCCGAGGTGGTTTTTTAAAACCCTAATTTTCTTTCTTAAACTCCTTATGCCCTCCTGCAGTATGCATAGAGAGAATATCAAAAATTCTAAACTGGCCTGCTTTGCACATTTATAATGCTGCCAACTTTCTCAGCCAAACAAAGTTGCAGATTTTGAAATCAGGGCTTAAAAATCCAGAAATATTTTTAAATTTTCATTGAGACAGAAATGAAAACAAATTGTAGGAAGTGTAATAAAAAAGAATTTTGTCAGCCTGTATCTCTTTAAGCTTGAACCTTTCCATAGTGACCCTAATAACAATTATGCATTGATATAGCTGGGTCTTCTATTAGAAAAATTAGCAAAAATTAGAAAAAGGAGAAGTTTGAGTCTTTGCGGGGAAATCTGAAGGAAATGGAAGCTTTGAGTGACATCAGAGGGGAATTACTGTAGCAGCTGCTGCAGGATGGTACAAACGATCTGGATTTGGAGAGTGATTTGCCGAACAGAGGAGGCCGCCTTGTAAGCACCACTGTGGCACACTGCCACTCCTTTGATTTGACAAATTGCATTTGTCAAATTGATTTGACAAATTGACAAGTTGTTCATCCAGGGGGGGATTTCTCCAGTCTCACATCCTGTTTCGGGCTGCATCGTGGGCCTGCCATCAAATTCATGTGCTAGAGTCCTAACCCCCGGTAACTCAGAGGGTGACCTTATTTAGAGAGGGTCTTGACACAGGGAACGGGTTGTTTTGAGGGCATTGGGCTGGGCTGTAATCCAGTAGGACTGGTGTCCTTAGAGAGGGTGAGATTTGAACACAGACCTAAGGAGGGAAGACACGTAAAGACACACAGAGAGAAGACAGCCACCTACAGGCCAGAGACAAGACTGGAACGGATCCTTCCCTCATGGCCCCTGGAAGGAATCAAATCTGTCTCACCTGGATTTTAGACTTCTGGCCTCTATTGAAACCTCCCGGTTGGTGTTGCTTTGTTGCCATGGCCGGCCGGAGCAGACCCAGCTTTGTCCTATTGTGATAGGGCGGTGGAACCAGGTTACAGAGCTTGGAGGGAGCTCAAGCTCTGTTTAGACCAGAAATATGCAAGAAGGGCACAGCGCTGGCCTCAGAGGTGGGCACTTATGTAATTTAAAAATTTCCTAGTAGTTGTATCAAAAAAAAAAAGGAAATGGGTGAAATTAATTTTAACAATATGTTTTATTTAATCCCATATACCCAAATATGGCAATGAGGTGTGTTGAATGTAAAGGAGATATTTTACCTTCTCTTTGTGGTCCTAATCTTTAAAATCTGGTGTGTGGGACATATGGGTGGCTCAGTCGGTTAAGCAGCTGCCCTCAGCTCGGTTCATGATCCCAGGGTCCTGGAATCGAGTCCCACATCGGTCTCCTTGCTCAGGCGGGAGCCTGCTTCTCTCTCTGCCTCTACCAGCTACTTTGCCTGCTTGTCCTCTCTAAAAAAAAAAAAAAAAAAAAAAAAAAAAGAAAGAAAGAAAGAAAGAAAAGAAAAGAAAAAAGATCTGGTGTGTGTGATTTACACAGACAGAGCATCTAAATGGGCAACAGAAGGTAGGGTTGTTTTGACCAGTGAAATTGCTCTGGAAGGTGCTTGAGGAAGACAGTTTCTCCTTGCACTATCCTGGCTCCTCTGTTGTGATTTCAGCATTTTGCTGTGGAATCATCTGGTCCTCTCTTGGCTCTGATAGAGGTTGAGTATAATCCTTCCTGACAGAGATGTGAAACTGGCGGGACCCATCACTAGATGTTTGAAGCATTGGCTCGTAAGGACCCTTGGTGGTGAGGACACGTTCCTTTTTCTTCATTACCATATTCAAACGAAGGCACAGATCTGTTGATGGTTCTGTCATGATTTTGCTCATCTTCAAGCAGAACTGTAGAGTGTTTGCTAAAGATCATACTAGAAAATTATCATGAATTTCTTTCTTCTGGGAATCTTTACCTATGATTTTATTCCTTTTAAATTCCTGTGTTTTTAAGAGAAATATGTTCTGGCCAAGCGAGTTTGGGTAATAAGTGAGTGGCTTGGAAAGCACTCTTTTCCTCCCGTGAGGGTGGGTCTGAATTCCCCTCTGGCTCCTTAAAAAAGAGATTTACCATGTGACGGCTTTTGAAATCGCATTTTCTGTCATTAAGGAGGAACATGGGAAGACCCATTGCCATGGTGTCACAACCGACACCTTTCGGATGGTTCTCTTTGAAAAGCTCCAATACCTTGCAATTAACACCTATTTGTCTTCAAGAGCAGAAGGAGGAGAAAACAGGATACGTAATCTCACTTCCTGAGGATGCATTAGTAAATCCTTTGGGAGAGTCGTTCAGTCAGTCAGCAAGTGTTTAGGAAAGAATCCGGGTCGGCCAGGATGGGTCAGTCCTGCAAGGTTCAGAGGTGGACGGAGCCCTGTCTACATGCCTCGGGACTTCTCTCCTCTGGCGGGCGGGCTTGACTCACGAATAAAAACCCTCCAGATCACCTTAAGCTCTACGGGCCATTCTCAGGAAGCTGTGTTCCTCCTAGGCATTTCATCTCACAAAATTCAAAATGAAAAACTCAGACTCGTTGGGACAGCAATCGTCCCACCAGTGACATGGCGGACTTTTACCAAAGGGGATTAAAGACTCCCCACACATTTATTAAAAAAAAAAAAAAAGGAGCTGGGTGGGCTGAGCGGGTGTTATACAAGTGATGTTGGACTTTATTGTCATTATTCTGCAGCTTTCTGCCCGCTTTCGGTGTTGCGCAAACTGCCCTTGGGAATCCCACCTTGTGGGAAGGGTTTTTTTTTTAAATATTTTATTCATTTGACAGAGAGAAATCACAACCAGGCAGAGAGGCAGGCAGAGAGAGAGGAGGAAGCAGGCTCTATGCAGAGCAGAGAGCCCGATGCGGGGCTCGATCCCAGGACCCTGGGATCATGACCTGAGCCAAAGGCAGAGGCTTTAACCCACTGAGCCACCCAGGCACCCCTGGAAAGGGTTTTTAAAAAGCCTCTTCTTTTTTTTTATTTCTTTATTTTCAGCGTAACAGTGTTCATTGTTTTTGCACCACACCCAGTGCTCCATGGAGTACGTGCCCTCCCTATTACCCACCACCTGGTTCCTCAACCTCCCACCCCACCCCCCTGCCCCTTCAAAAGCCTCTGGTTATTTTTCAGAGTCCATAGTCTCTCATGGTTCATCTCCCCTTCCAGTTTCCCTCAACTCCCTCTCCTCTCCATCTCCCCATGTCCACCGTGTTCTTTGTTATGCTCTACAAATAAGTGAGACCATATGATACTTGACTCTCTCTGCTTGACTTATTTCGCTCAGCATAATCTCTTCCAGTCCCGTCCATGTTGCTACAAAAGTTGGGTATTCATCCTTTCTGATGGAGGCATAATACTCCATTGTGTATATGGACCACATCTTCCTTATCCATTCGTCCGTTGAAGGGCATCTTGGTTCTTTCCACAGTTTGGCGACCGTGGCCATTGCTGCTATCAACATTGGGGTACAGATGGCTCTTCTTTTCACTACATGTGTATCTTTGGGGTAAATACCCAGCAGTGCAATTGCAGGGTCATAGGGAAGCTCTATTCTTAATTTCTTCAGGAATCTCCACACTGTTCTCCAAAGTGGCTGCACTAACTTGCATTCCCACCAACAGTGGAAGAGGGTTCCCCTTTCTCCACATCCTCTCCAACACACGTTGTTTCCTGTCTTGCTAATTTTGGCCATTCTAACTGGTGTCAGGTGGTATCTCAATGTAGTTTTAATTTGAATCTCCCTGATGGCTAGTGATGATGAACATTTTTTCATGTGTCTGATAGCCATTTGTATGTCTTCATTGGAGAAGTGTCTGTTCATATCTTCTGCCCATTTTTTGATATGATTATCTGTTTTGTGTGTGTTGAGTTTGAGGAGTTCTTTATAGATCCTGGATATCAACCTTTTGTCTGTACTGTCATTTGCAAATATCTTCTCCCATTCCGTGGGTTGCCTTTTTGTTTTGTTGACTGTTTCCTTTGCTGTGCAGAAGCTTTTGATCTTGAGGAAGTTCCAAATGTTCATTTTCGCTTTTGTTTCCTTGGCCTTTAGAGACATATCTTGAAAGAAGTTGCTGTGGCTGATATCGAAGAGGTTACTGCCTATGTTCTCCTCTAGGATTCTGATGGATTCCTGTCTCACGTTGAGGTCTTTTATCCATTTTGAGTTTATCTTTGTGTACAGTGTAGGAGAAAAAGCCTCTTCTTTAACACTCTTTGTGGGAGTCTTCTGTCCCGTTCGGGGATGCATGGCTTGAAAGGGCACAATGAAGAGATGAATATGTCTCCGGTCGGGAAGTGTTTTCACGGCCACTTCTGCCCTTTCCCTTACATTGAAGGAGGTGAAGGCAGAATATCTTAGCCCTGAGGTATGCGTCTGTCCCAGCCCCTGTATGCTTAGAACCACGAGCATGGGCGGGAACTTTCCCTTGCATTCACGCTTGGGTGGATCGCCTTGAGCCTGGCCCCCTGCCGCTTATCTCCCGAAGGCAGCAGAAACTCTCTCTCCCTCCTCTTAGGAAACAAAGCTGTCCTCATTTTACCTTTACAAGCCGTATTAGTGCCTGGCTGCTGCTGTAACACATCACAAACTCAGGGACTTGCAACAACCCCAGTTTCTTCTCTTACAGGCTAGAGGTCAGGATTTCCAAACTCCTGGGAGGGCCTCAGGCTAATCTGTTTCTTGTCTGTTTGCAGCTCCTAGAGCCTGCCTGGACCATGGTCCCCTTCTCTGTCTTCCGAGACAGCACCATAGCACCTTCAAGCCATTTCCTCTGTCCATCTGTCTCTGGCTGCGGTCAGCTCCCCCCATCTTCCTCTTACAAGGACCCCGATGACTACGCCGGCCCCATCGAGCTACAGCAGGATAACCTCCCCACAAGTTTCCTAACTGGCACATATCTTACAACATCTTTTTGGCTCCCTAAGGCAGCAAATTCCCGAGTTCCAGGCATGGGGACATCTTTGGGGTCAGTATTCGGCCACACAAAGTCCCAGAGCCTATGCACTCCGACAGACTTGGGTCTTACCGTGGCCTGATACAGTCATGTCCCCAACCTCCCTGTTCCCAGCAGGGACAGGAGTTTGGGCCATGTGGACACATGTGGACATGTGCGAGGACAGGCCCTTTGCTGTCTGTCTGTCTGCCTCCTTGGCTTCTACCTAGAGGGAAAACATGGGTATGGGGGCTTCACATTTTGGGCTGAAACTTCACAGCAAGCTGTTAATAAAAATGTTAGTTTAAAATGTTTTTACGTCTTGTTGGGATAGTAATGGAAAACTCTGTGAGCCTCTGTGGAGAATAAGATGCGGGTGAAGGAAACAGTCTGCAACAGACACAGAGGGTCCCACTTCATGGAGTTTGCCTCTATGAGACATAAACAGTCATTTTCAAGTGGATCAAAACGAGGTTTGCTGTGAACGGGTAACACTTGCTTGTGCTGGATTTCTGTGTCCGTGTCATGTGTTCAGCTCTCCTAGAGGAAGATGACAACTGGAGAGTAGGTTGTCCAGAAGAGGGGGCCAAAGTCTTTAAAAAATGCCAGGAGCCCCATACTGATTCTAGGCCACAACAGGGAGAGGTCTGCGCTGGCAAATGGAGCGTGTGACTCCCTAATTCTCCTGGGTGCATGCTGTTGTCGTGGTTGGTGCTCAGCTCGGCTCTACATGCCTCTCTGGGAACCAACCATGCAAGACCTGGGGGGCCTGGGACCTCACACCTCCCCATGTAAGGACCCCAGACCCACCAGGAAAGACTAAATTATGAATACCCACTTTGTTTGTTTTCAGTTTTGGTTAATCGTTAAAGGAATTCCATATACTTGGAAAATCCACCACAGAAGTTAGTAGTGTCCAAAGCTAAAAATCCCCTTCTCTCCCCACAGACATAAACACTAGTACCGGTTTGCTTCACAGACTTCTAAACATGACTGTCTTTACTCCTTGCTTGCATGGCACCATTCTCTGCTAGTTTGGAAGGCATGCCAGGTGCCGATGAGGGCTTTGGCTGTGAGTATGTGGAATACTGGGAAGGAGACATGGGTCCAGACTCCTGGGGAAAGAGAAGACAAGAAATGAACCCTAGTTGGGTAGAGGGTTGACAAAACCCTCTGTCCTTCTTCAAGGTCACATTTGACCTCACCCTGACTCTCTAGCACTAAGAGGGACTATCAGCGGTGGTATCAGGCAATAGTGACCATGTGCAGCTGTATCCAAGGGGGCTGGGTTGGAAAATCAACAAATGACCACCACAGCTCATGTACCTGTTAGGGGCTGAGTTGTGTCCCCTTCCCCAGAATTTGTTCAGTCCCAGCTCCTGGTACATATCACACATTTGATGCAGGGATGAAGTTAAAATAAGGTCATAGAAGTGGCTCTAATCCCATCTGACCAGTGTCTGTATAAGAGGAAGAGATAAGGACACAGACGCACACAGAGAGGAGCCCGTGAGGGCCCAGGGAGAACATGGCTGCCTACATGCTGAGGAGAGAGGCCTCAGGAAACCAGCCCTGCCAACACCTTGATCTTGGATTTCCAGCTTCTGGACTGAGAGGAAACAACCGTCCGGTGCTGAAGCTACAGGGTCTATGGGGTTTTGTACTGGCTGCCCTAGCCGACTAGAACGGCACCTGTTTCCAGGAGCCCAGTCCCTGCTCTGAAGGACGTGTCCGTGTAACTGTGTGTAGGACCTGCTCACCCCAGCCGAGGATGCTAGTGGCTTCTCTGGACACGTGAGCCCCTGCAGTCTCCGGATCTCACTTGCTCTGGGAAGTTGGCATGGAGGGTGGCGTTGGGACACCCCAGGCCCTGGTCTCGCATCTCTGCCTCCAGCTCAAAGCCAGGGAAGGGTCTGGTTTCTGGATCCCAAGGCGTGGGGAGCCAGGTGTGTCAGGGTCCTTTCTCCCAGCCAAAGAGCAGAAGGACTTGCATCTATGGCCCAAGAAACACAAGCCACCTCTTGATTTCTGTGGGAGTTAATTGCCTCCTGTCACATGTCAGACGGCAGAGATTCCTGGATGACAGAGCATGTCTCCCACAGTCAGAACCACGGTGGGTGCATCTCGGCCACCCTTGCGTCCCTCTGCATCTTCCAGCAGGCTGGGCTCCCACAGCTCCCTGTGTGGCCCCAGCAGAGCCTCGACCCTTGGCCAAGCAGGGAGCCATGGCGGGTGGATGGGGCTTCCAGCAGACAGGTGTAGAGAAGTCCATCCTGGCTTCATCTCCTCCTGGCTCTGCCCGCCAGCTGGGCGTTGTTTGGTCCTGAGTGTCAGGCTGTGCTCTGAGCTCTCTCCGTATTCAGCACGGTGGCTATAACCGAGGAGTTTGTAGCCGAGAAGCTTGACAGGCAGGGTTTCTGCTGGGGCCCCAGTGCGGGGAGGAGAGGGAGCCTCGGGGGCAGGGGAGCTCTGCTGAGGTTCCTCCCCTTCGGCCCCCCCGGAAGTCAGCTTCCATGTAAACAAAAGTCTGTTGTTAACGTCTTATGCTTCTCATCAGATCAGAGCTTGCTCCCCTGGTACTCCCTCGCTTTTAGGTTAATATAAACAACACATTTTGAGTCATTTTAATTAAGAAATGGGTACTGACTCAGTGTCTATCATGAAACCACCATGAAAGTGTTCTGTTCTGGAAACTGCTTGTAGCAACTCAGACCAACCTCGGACACTATTCTTTGCACATTACAATGGGTCCTTTTCAGCAACCCTGTCCTTCTGACAAACTCCTGCTCATGCTTTGAGTCTCTGCACAAATGCCACCTCCCCCGGGAAGCCCTCCCTGCTTCCACCCAGCATTGACTTGATGGCACGTCCTTGATATCACTTCTGTAAAACTTCCCCTATTTCTGCAAGATTTTCCTCACAATCTTTATAAACTTTATTTCCTTTAGAAATAAACACACGGCTGTCTTATAATTTGGCGTTCACTTTCAGGTATTTGTCTAAGACACGCGAACACACGTCTGCACAGAGCTTTGTGCATGATGTCCATGGCAGTTTTAATCGTCCTCGTCAAACCAAGAAGCAGGGCAGCTGTCCATCAGCTGGTGAGTAGGTTCAGAGCATGGTCTGTCCACACAGTGCAAGGCCACCCAGCAACAGAAGCGATGAACCAATGTGTGCAGAAGCACGGGGATTTCTCAGACACATTTGATGAGCCAAAGAAGCCGGACACAAGCGTGTATACTGTGATTCCATTTACAGGAAATTCTAGAAAAGATCAACCTAAGTTACAGCCTGGAAAGCCGAGCAGTGGTTGACTAGGGCTGCGGGGCAGGGAGGGTAGCGGCTGGGATTGGATGGGAGTCAGTGATGGGATGTCCTGGCCTCAGAAGTGGACACAAGCGCAATCTTGTGTCCAAATCAATGTACTGGGGAGTGGGCAGGACGGGATGTGGGTTGGTTTTGCAATCCAAGGGGCTGCTTTGCAGGGAATAGGACTTCTGAGCAGTGGAGAGACAGCTCCGCAGCTGGAAAATGGGAAGGGGCAGGGTCAGGGGACAGGGTCCCCTGAGATGGTGGCTGGCGTTAAAAAGTGCACTTTTTAAAGGGCCAAAAGTGGGTTAGTTAGTTACTGGGACAGAAGCAAAGTGAATCCGGGAGGGTGAAGGGAATCGATTCCTCAAACAGAAGTTGTAGAGAGACCAGGGATCCTAAAATGAGCCCTCTCCTATAGCTGAAATCAGCGTGGCCCCTGTGGAAGGCAGAAAAAGGCTGGCCCAGAGGGGGGCTGGAAGGCAGGGTGCTAGTGGGGCTCATGGATGCATCCTGGCCCAGTCAGACCCGGCTCAGGACCTGGGTGGGGCCCAGGACTCCGGGACCAGTTGGTGACCTCCTGCGGATCCCCACATCCTCTCTCCAGACCAGGAGGTGGGAGAACGAGCTTATATTCTCCATCCTTTTTCCTTACCACTAGGTAGGCAGTGATGTTAATTATCTGAGAAACAACTCAGAGGCAGAAAAGCAAGATCAAAGTGGAAAGCGAGACAGGGGCATGAGGGACCCAACGCCAGGGAGTTCTTAAGTGAGAACGTCATCAACACGTTCTCACTTACACGAGAAGCCACCCCATGTGGGAGCAGCTGGTCACCAGGACGCTGAGTTCTCCCAGAGTCGTCCGTACACATCTAACAGAGCCCGCTTGACTTGAGAAACTATGCAGTGACCAAAGTGGGAAGCGTTCATTGACAATGGACAATGACAAAGAACTCCCTGTGATGACAGGATTTCAGGCACTGGAGTGGGCCGCCATCGGGGTCTCCCTGCCCTTTGTGGGCTGGCGGTGACCCCGACTCAGACACAGGAAGAAGGCTTACAGTAAACGAGTGCTGATTTATTTTTCACATCTGCCATCCTACTTACAACTCACCGCGCTTCAGACTCAAAAACAAACCAGAGCACAAGAGTGACAGAACCATTTACTACAAACAGCTACTCCGGGATCAGTTTCAAGCGTTTGGTTTGTTTTGCCCAAAACACTGCTGTTTGAGTTTGTGGAACAATCAAGCTTTATCTCCTATTTCTTTCAGTCTTTTCCCAGGTGGCTTCCCCCCTCTTTCACGTGAAAGAAGTCCTACGAAAACCTGTTCATGATACAGACAGACGTTACCCGCAAAGGATCAGGTCTCAGTCAGCCAAGTGGGGCTGCACGCTGGGACAGGGAACTTTCCCAGGTGTCGACGTGCTGACCTGGGAGCCAGTTCTTAATCTGGAGAGACACGGCTTCTTACTGACGTTGCCAGTCCATGCCTTTCCCCTGCTGGAGCCAGGGCGCTGTGAGACCTAACAGTGGAATCTCTATTACGTGCAGCCTTGACATTGGGGTAAAGTGCTAGGGGCCCAGATGGCCTAGCCACATGCCCCTCCCACTTTGTCCCCTAGGCAGGGTCCCCCAGCCCAGCAGGTCTGCTGATCCCCGGCCCAAGGGCGCCCCGCCTCCCCCCACGGTCAGCGTATGTGACTGAGAAATTGCTGTGAGTCTCATCTGTGCTGTGTCGGGGGCTGTGTGTTGGACCCTCCCTGGAAGACGAGGTGGGACTCCCACCTTCATCAGGATGCATGGGGTCCGTTGAAGAGTCACAGAAGAAGCGTATGTCTGCAAGACTTCTTGTCCCTTTGGGCATGGCGAGTGTCGGCAGGGAGACACCAGCTCTGGGGCAGTGAGCCTGCAGTGCTTATGGGGCAGCAGTCCACCTGCCTCTTGGTCCTCTCTCCCGAGAACCCGTCTTCTCAGGGCTGGCCCTGCTCCTCCATCCCCACTCTGAGCTTAGGAGCCCCTCTCTGCTTTCCTCCTCCGGTTCCATGCCCTCTCCCCAGAGCTGCCCCAGGGGACAGCAGTGAGCACCATTGTCCTTGCCCACACCCTTGAACCCCCTCCCAACAGATGGGATGACCTCGCTTCCCCATCACGGAGCCCTCCTGCTCCTGTTGTGGTTTCCATCTCAGGAAAGGTGGTTTATAGAGCAAATTCGAGAAGCCACGTGTATCGGACTCCCAGAGGGCGATGGTGTGACCACCTCCGGGGTGAATCAGGGCTTTTCCTCATTGCAAGTCTTCAGAATGACTGGGATGGGGGCAGAAGCGAGCGTGGGAGCCCCACCTTCTCCACTGCTCTATGAGAAGTGTGAAGTCATGTTAAGGTGTTTGGGTCAGTGCAGTCAAAATAGTGGCTGCTTCTTTTCAGTTTCTCTCCAAGTGGCTGCCATCTGGGGCTCCTGAAGGCTGAACTGGGTTGTCATTAGGGTGAGCCTTTCAGACTCATGCTGTTGTGTGTTCCCTAAGTGTAGGGGAGGGGCCCACAGAGGCTTCTGCAGCTTCCCGGACCCCCAGTCCCTGGGGCGGCTCACTGAGGGACTCCAGACTCAGACGCTGACCCTAGTTCTGACGTGTGGCCCCCTGCAACACCAAGTAAGTAACTCCATTCTGACAGCATCTACCTGGAGACGGCATCAGATCCTCCAGGCTGTGGATAGTCCCGCAAAACTGGTCCTCACCCCGCGTCAGACATCAGTCGTGAGCCCAGGCTGTGCCCTGTGCTCTGGGCCTGGCTCTAGGTTGGGTCTCACGATCCACTCTCCCAGACCTACCCTGGTTTTGATAAATTTGCTAAAATGGCTGCAGAACTCAGAGAGGTTTTACTTCCTGGAGTACAGGTTTATTACAAAAGGATAAAACTTGGGAACAGACAGATGGGAGAGATGCACAGAGCTCGGCATAGGGAAGGACACAGAACTTCCATGCTCCCTCCAGGGACTGTCTCTCCAAACCCCGCACCCCACTCCTTCACCCTTTGGGGTTTTGTGGTTTTATCACCATCATTATTATTTTTCTCTCACTTCTGTTCCCTGAAATAACACTCTACTCAAAGTAACTTGCAAAAAACTCTCATAACCATCATAAATAAATGTGTTTTTAACATTTACCTTAATGCATCATGGAATGTCAAATGCATCTCTTCACATAAAAAAATACTGTTTACTTCCTACTAAGGGGGGAGTACTTAAATATTGTTATTCCAAGTGTTTATAAATACTTTTCCAAATGTATTACAGATGATCTGTCACATCCATTTCCTGTGAAAACACTCGGGTTTTTATGGAGGAGGCTTCATTATGTAGATGCAACTGATCAAATCGTTGACTGTGATTAGGTCAACCTCCAGTCCCTCTCCCCTCCCCAGGGCTGAAAGTCCCAACCCTCCAGCCACAGGGCTGTCCCCAGCCCCTGCAACCAGCACCCATCCTTCTGTGCTTCCTAAAATTCGCCATATTAACACAAACTCAGGGATGCTTGAAAGGGATTTGATATGGATATCAAGACACAATTACTGCTCTTACCATTTAGAAAATTCCAGGGGTTTTAGGAGCTCTGTGCCTGGAATGGGGACAAAGATCAAATCTTATTATAATCACAGTATCACACAGGCTCTCTTTGCTGGGGTGACTTGTGAAGCCGCTCCTCCAGAGATGGAATTTCGCCTCGCTAGCTCTCTGGTAAGACCTCCTTTATCGGAAACCATGCTGCCCTCAGAGGTCTCCTGCAATGGACTCCTTACCACTGAGCCCCTTTCAGACTTGCGTCTCTTGGCCCCACCTCTGGTCCTGTGAGTCTCCTTGGCCGGGATGCTCTTCCCACCTTCCAGCCCAGGTCGTAATGACCCCTTGACAGTTCTTCCTGGGAGTCTCCAGTTCATGAGCTCACATCAGCCTTTCTCTCCTCTGCATTCTTTACCCAGCGACTCAACCACTGCCATGGCGTCCAGCAAGGTCACAGCTACTTACATTCTAAGACAATAAAACGTTTCTGCACAATTTTAACATGCAGCAGACAACTCCCTGACATCGTTAAGTTGACCAGAGACTTTTCAGTTTGTGCCTTTCTTTTGCCGTTGGGCATCAGCCACCCTGTCCAGGAAGAGAGGGCATGTCTGCTGCCCTCTTAGCTAGGATTTCAGCAGTTGGCGTCCCAGCTTGCCTTTCTTCTACCACTTCTGCATTTTGTTCCTGTGACCGTGTTTCTCAGACCCAGGTCCCTTTCTGAAGTGATTCCCACATCCTAGTGCAAAGGCGTTCCCTATCAGGTCAACAGAGCAGCTCTTGTTCCTTTCCTAAAACCCCACTCCTGGACCAGGCGCCACTGGTCGTCATGAAACTAGAACAAAAGGTCCTGGCTGAGCACCTGTCACTTCATCTCTTTCAAAAACTAATGAGAAACCAGTCAGGTCTCCTTCTGAACAAAGTGGCAGTCACTTAATGAATGATTTGAGTTTGAACGGGGAACATGAGAGAAATGCACCAGGGTTTTCACTTTTTTTTTTCCCTGTGGGGTAGAGTCTTGGTTTTTGAGATTATGTTCATTTTGGTTTGCAACCAAATAATTTGTGGTGACTTTATAATATATGTATTTTTTAAATTGCAAACTATCTTTTTCTCCAAGTGGCTTTTGAAACAGGAGCCCATGCGACCAGGACCTGTACACAGAGATGGAGAGCCTCGAGAGTCAAAGGTAAAATTTGCCACCCTGACAGCTCCATTCAAACACAGGCATCTACTTCTTCTCAGGCTGCGTTAGCCAGAGGTGTTCCTATGCCCGTTCTATGGTTCCATCTCGGTCTGTGTATCACTGGTCCAGGAACATGTAAGGCTCAGTGATTTTTAAGGCTGGCTCAACCCTCTGGAAAAGGTAGACTCAAAACGAGTCTTAGAATAGGAAGAAAACCACTGTGTGCCTTCTCTTACATTTCTAGATGGCACGGTGGACTCAATTCTGCACATAAACAAGCTGTTCACATTTTCAGGGAATATTACCAATTCAGTCTGGCTGGGCCCATACTCATTGGTTGAGTTGGTGAACTTGGAGGAAGGTGGAGAGGACAGAGCTGAGTCAGGCTTCAGAGCCCAACTGCCGGGCCCAGTGTGGACTCTTGGCCTCACACTCAGGCTCCTGAACTTTCCACACGTGGAAAGTGAGGTGAGAATGCCTCCTACATCGAGGTCTAAGAGGAGGTTAAAGAGCAACCAGAAGCTGTGTCGTCTCTGCCAGCCCGAGCTCCTGCCTCCACAGGGACTCAGGTCACCCTTGTTAGCCCTCTTCAAGGGGGAACTCAGACTCTGGGCATCAGGTAAGGATGGTGATAGCTCAACTTCTTTCCAATTCTGAGGCTGAGGCTCCAAATGATGTGGTCTAGTCATGAAGCACCTCATTTTCCTCTTTCCCTGGAGAGCAGGATGGCAGCCCACAGCAGCAAGCTCTGTTCAATGAGGGCCTAAATAAGGAACACAAACAACTCAGCTTTCAAGCAGAGGGACTTCGGGTAGCCTGGCTGGCTCTGTCAGGGGAGGATGGCCACTCTTGATGTTGGGGTCGTGGGTTGGAACCCCATATTGAGGGTAGAGTTTACTCGGAAGAAAAAAAAAAGACATAAAACATAAAATTTATGTTATTGGAGAAGATGGTAGTATTGTGCATGATCCGTAAAATAAAACAAAACCCAACATATGGCATGACATCCATAAGATAAATTTTACCAGCATGCCAAGGAAATTAAGCAGTGGCTTCCACACAGGGAGAGGGTTCACATGGGTAACACAGGTGCTGACGAGCCAGGTGGTAAACTGAGGCCACCTAGAGATGAGTCACCAGGGTTGGCCACCTTCTGTTCATAGGACCCAGTCAGGAGTGGGGCTCCCATCTTCCAGGAAGCAGTGACTGTGACTCAGAGTCGGTGCCATGAGTGGACTTGTTCCCCAGGACCAAAGAGCAGATGATCAGTTTTCTCCTTTCCTTCTGCTTCCCAGTTTCCCACCAGTGTGTCCACTGGTAGAACCATGGAGAAACCAACCCTCAGTGCCTAGGAAATGCAGCCAGCAGGAGCTAACCCTGCAATACAGGGAGGAGCAGGAAGAGTTGAGGGATGATCTGGGGGCAGCCTGGTCAAGGACGGTACAGTTTATAGAGTTGAGACACAGTGTTTGAATTCCAGGCAAGAAGGTGATCCCACAGATGTTCTCCTGGGCTCATTTCCTTCTTATTTCCAGAGCTGAGATCATGCTTTCTTTATAATTTTGTTCTTTCTTTTTAACATTCGGTCCCGATCATTTCTCCCATCCCTGAAACACGACGTGAACACTCAGAGTCTTTAATACTCCATTTTATTAATGGGCCACACGTTCCTTGATATGCTTCTACCTTACACGGTAAGAGCATTTCCAGTGTTTCACAAATGTAACTCTGTGAGGCA
The DNA here is from genome assembly GCF_922984935.1 of Meles meles. Classification (NCBI taxonomy): domain Eukaryota; kingdom Metazoa; phylum Chordata; class Mammalia; order Carnivora; family Mustelidae; genus Meles; species Meles meles. The sequence continues at coordinate 7,034,466 of NC_060078.1, forward strand.
CGTCTTCATGCATTATTCAGAGTTCAGACCTCCTCTGTCACCTGTTTATGGAACTATTGGTCCAAGTATCCAAATGTTCCCAGGACTCTTGAAGTCTGCATTCTAATTCCTTTATAGTAGTTGTGTTTTTCAGCCTCTTCCTTTTTACTTCAATGGCCACCAGTGTTTGTCAGCTGTACTGAGCCCTGTGGGTGTCCTCTGTCTTTCACTGCTCCTGCTGAAAGAAAAAAAATACTCTCCATAGCTCTAATTATATTTACCTTTTGGAGACTTAGTATTTTTAATATACATTTGCCCTTTTTATTGCAAATTTTGTGGTGTGTCCTTTGTCTGCTCATTTATGTATTGAGATTATTATGATGTTTTGTGGATTGGAATGGACTTATGTGTAATAATCTTGATTCCTTTCTTTCCTCTACTTTCAGAAAAATCCCGGCTGTTTGTTAGTTTCTGTTCCTTTTTGAGAAAGCGTCCCTATGGCTTACGCAGCTTCCCGCTGGAGCTCAACTGCCAAATGACACATTCGCTCTTGGGCAGGTCCTGTCCCTTGTACCTTGGGGACCATGATGTCCACATTCTGTAACAATGTTTCTCCAGGCCATTGGTTCTCTTTCCCTTCAGAGGGACAGCCCACTGTCTGGCACAGTCAGGCCCGGGCTGGGGCACCTACGTGACCTATATGTGGAGCCATTTTCCCGAGGGCCACTTGCACATGGCCTGGGCCTCCGTGTTACCACCAAGCCCACGGTGGAGCAGCCACGAGCAGGGGGCACCCATGACGGTTGTCCAAGGAGCAGATGTGTGAGCCTTCTTACAGTCATACCTGCCCTTCTCCCTGCCAGACCCAGCACGTCCGAAACCAAGCCCTCCCACGCCCCTGTGATAACTGGTCACATTAGTTTGGCTGCTTGAGTTAAACTTGCTTGTCAAACTTGTTCGCATATTATTTTGAAAAGATCAGAAACAGCTTGTGCCTCTATGGAACACGAGTCCCAGGGCCCTGGTATCTTGTGATGCTCCCATGGAGAGGAGTACTGGCGAGTCACTGGGGAAATGCAAGTTTTCTGTCTTTGCCTCTGCCCATGTCCTTCCTAAAATCAAGCTCCTTTTCTCCCCTAAAATATGTTAGATTTCATGTCCTCTGTTTACATGTCATCTCTTCTCAGTGTGGGATTCACTACCCTGTACCGGTGTCACTGTCCCAGCGCTTAGGAAGGACGGACTGACAAGACGGGGGAGTAGGACACGTGACAAATGAGCTAGGTTGTCAGCAGGGAGACATGTTAACTTTGGTGCATTTGCAGAACTGGGGCATGAAGCTGTGATTTCGGTGTGTGCGGGTAGATGCTGGCTTCCTGGGCACACCTCAACAAGCAGTCCCAACTCAGGCTGGCTGTGGGCACAGCTCTGGCTAACAGGCAGTCTCCCCTTGCACTTTCCCTCCTGGAAAATGCCTTGGAAAAAGTGTGGTCGGAATTCTCCACCACTCTTCCCACATTTCAAATGGACCAACGAATACATTGACGTCTCCTGTGTGTTAGTCTGATTTACCTCCTAAGAGGTTTCAAAAAGTAATTTTCATGTGGCTTTATTTTCTTCTCACCCTCAAGTAACGAAGACTGGTTTTCTTCTCCCCCTCCAGCTCCCGTGAGGCTGTGCATTACCCAGAGGTTAGCAAGGCAGCCCCCAGGCTTGGGGGGGGGGGTGTTATTGCATGGTGAAGATAACAATGTGTGGCAGACACCAGAGGGGGAACATGCACTTCTGAGAAGGCTCCATGCTCAGAGCTAGAATCAGTGTGGAAAGTCAGCGCATGAGGACAGTGTCTAAGGAAACTGATATGGCTGAAAGGTTGGGATAGTTTGCTGTAGGCATGGAATTACATGAGAAAAATCCTTCTTCAGCATGTGGTCCAGATTGGCTTGGAGGAAGGGCAGAGCATGGAAAGAGCTTGGGTCACCTGGCCATCTGAGATGAAAATACTCAAGTGTTTGGATTCCTCTGAACACACGTTGCTATGGAAGGTCCAAGAGCGTATGACTTTATCCCTCCACAGGTTTGGATGGGCAGGTGCTGTGGACTGAATGTTGGGTCCTCCAGCCCCTACAGTTCATATTCAGAAGCCAATGACAGTCAGTTATTAAGTCCTTGGGAGATGAACATCCAGTCTCCAGGGACTTAACCAGACTATCCCTCTAATTCAACACCCCTTTTCAAAAATCAGTGAGCAATGTCTCTCTACTAAAATGTAAAGTGTAATACTTGGTGGCCTTGTGAACAGCGAGCTTTTCTTTTTCTGCATGGCATCCACATAGCCGTATTGCCAAGAGGAGGGATAGACACGAGCTCTGGGACAGGTTCCCTGAGGATTGAGCACTCAGTCCTCAGGGATCCTGTCCCAGAGCTGGTGTCTATCCCTCCTCTTGGCAGGTTATGTTCCTACTTAAAAACAACTCTGCCGACCTCCACAAATCCAGCCATGAAGGGTACCAGAGCACAAAACAAAAGTAAAACTCAGTGAGATGCGTCTCATGATACCACAGCAGGACTGTGGCTGATTTTCCAATTAACTAGTGAGTGAATGCCACTGACTGCGTGTGGGCTGGGCTCCTCATACTTTCCCATCGGTACCTTTAAGGACAGCAACCTTGGAGTCACTTAAGACAACCTGAAGGAAACAACTTCCATTATGACAACAACCCTTCATTTTTCTAACTCCTTCCAAATTCCACGCTGAACCTCATGGCGTGATCTAAGACAGACATGTCTTTAAGGATCCATTAACAGACATTTGGTGAACACCAAGGAATTGTGGGAAGGCACGATACCCAGTCCCTGGAGTTGTAAACGTTTACAATTTCTGGGAAGTTCACCACATGACAGTGAATCATACCTTCTTCCCCCTCACACGGGTTTCTTGATCACCCAGTAAACTCAGGATTAGACACGTGATAAATGCCAACACACTCTGCCTAGTCGCAGAACATGGCCTGGGGGGAGCCTCCGGGGGAAGCCGTGACGTCCTCCCAGTCTGTCATGAGAAATCCCATCAGATGGAGCCATCCCATGACAGGAAGAAAAAAATATCTACTTATTGCAGATGGTTTGGACGTTTCCAGTGAAAATTATTTAAATGCTACACGGATTTCACCACAAGAAAATGGGCTGCGTTGTCCAAGTTTGGAGATCACCCCCTCCCCCCACGCCATGATATTTAAACTGAAAATGTAATGGACACAAATATTTCCAATGAAATTTAAGACTGCTCGTGAGCAAAGAAAAAAAAATAAAATGTGCCAAAAGCTTTTAAACATCCTGAATTATAAATTCTCCACTAGAAGTCAGACCTTTTCTTTTTCTTGTCTTTTTTCCTGTTTTTGGCAATCCCCGGGCTTGCAGGAACCCACTCCTGGCCTAGCACCGTCCACTAAGGACCCGGGTGTTGGCAGGTGGAGGATTCCCCGGGGCCTCCTGGGTGGTTGGGTACTCAGATGTCTACCCACAGGAGCACCTGTGCTCACAGAGTTCTCCCACGCAACATTTCCCCCACTTGCTTACTTACGTTTGTTTTCTTGTAAGCTTTTCAAAGGAGCTGGGAGTTTTGGGGGCCCTTGTGGTACTTTTGAATGCTTTCTGGAATATTCAACAATCCTGCAAATACTGGTAATCATGTGGTTATACCCGACCACAGGAAGCCTTTTAAAAAAATTATACTTTTTCTGTTTTTTGTCTTCAGTGGACTTCCCAGACATTCAGAAGCCTGCTCAGAAAACTAGCTTCTCGTGAGAATGCCTGAGCCTGAATTGGAAGTAAGTGTGATTTCAGGAGGAAAAACATCTTAGTAGCAAGAAAAAAAAGGGGGGGGCCTGGATAAAGTTCTAGTATAGGACGAGACCACACTGAGAAGATTGGCTTCTTGTAACTCATATTTCACAAGAGACAGGGGGTATTTCTAGGATGACACGACATGGTGAGCTGCCTAGAAACAAAGTCACAGGGTCATTAAAACACAGAAGAAAGTGTGAGACTACTATGTGTCAGGAAGGAAAATGAGATTTGGTTTTGAAAACTAAAATTTATCAGGGGCAAATGTCATCACAGTATTACTTGCTTTAATCCCTGAATCAGTCAAAATGTGAGGTGATACATTTTCTATTATTATATTTAAATGAAAGATCTTTTCTCCATGTGCAGGATTTATGCTGAAAATTTACACCTGCATTTTCCAAGCTTCCCTTCAATGCTGGCATTCTGTGCTTCTGACGTGGGTTTGGGAAACGTCCCCTGGTTCCACATGAAGGCCCATAATCTCTAGTGTGATCCCATAACCCACTGTGGTCATGTCGTATGGCATGGAGAACAGGGAGATTATCCAGCAGCGCCTGATCCAATGACATGTGCCCTTAAAAGCTGAGAACTTTCTCTGGCTGGTGGCAGAAGACAGAAGCAAAAGGAGAAGTCAGAGTCCACACACTGCAAGGATTTGACCCACCGTCACTGGCCTCGAACGTGAAGGACGCCAGGTGGGAGGGAGCATGGGCCGCCTCCAGGGAGCAGAGCATGACCTCTCCAGGTGACAACCAGCAAGATACCAGCATCCTCAGGCCTGCGATCATGGGGAACAGGATTCTGCCCTCGATCCAGATAAGCCACACGAGACCCAGAGCCGAGCCCAGGCCAGCTCTTCTGAATGCCTGACTTACAAAACCAAGATGATAAATGGATGTTGTTTGAGCCCCTAAGGCTCTGTCTGGTACTTGCCGGGAGAAAATTAAGACAGCTGGCCTGTGGCATTTATCAAATTCCTAAGTGATTTAATGCCATTGGAGTCAGCGGTCAGCTCCAGAACTGGCTACCTCCCTACCTTGAATTAGTTTTGCTGGATGTTTCCATCACAGCGAGAACAGTGTGTTCACATATGACTCACCCAGTTCACACAGGGAGAACTGTGTGTTCTCCCACATATGACTTACACATTCTGTGTTTTCGCCTTCTTCTCATCTGAACGCAAATGTATATACAGCTGTTTTTAAAGCGGTAAGACCAGGCCATCATGTTGGCTGGGTTGTTTTTCCTTCTAACTTGTTTGGAATCTGGGGGGTCTATTATTTTCATCACCAGTGAAACCCAGCAGACACGGGTAACGCACAGTCCTGAGGTGGACTGGTTCTCTCTGGAGAGATGGGGACTGTTGTTTCTTGTACCAAGTGTGAGCGCATTCAAAGCTGCTGGAATCAGATTTCACTTCACAAAATTCACCTTCATTTCATTGTGGACATTTGGGGTTGGGATGGCTTATCAAGTCCCGTGCCCCCAGCTCACTGGGGTGTTCACGACACACGTGAGGGAAGTCTGTCGTGCACACATTGTTCTAAAGAAAATCAAACTCATTCTAAGGTTTAGATCCCTTTTAAAAAAGTAGTTTCTACATTGTTTGTGCAAAGTTCCAGCTCAGGTTGGGCATTAAAGGCTGACTCTCGGGACCATCAGAGCGCAAATTGGAGCCAGCCCCAGGTGCACCGATCAGCAGACAACATCTTTGCTGTGGCAGGAGACACAGAAGGAGGTATTTGGCATGAACACAGTATGCAGTCTTGGGAGCGATCCATGATACCGTGTGCATCTGTTCTGTGCTTTTCCTCCCATTGGATGATCAATGTCCTTATTTTCCCCCTTGATTTGACTCTCCTGGAAACATCCAGCAAAACTAATTCAAGCAAGGGCTTAGAAACCCAGGAGAGGGCAATGCCAAGAAGCCAAGAACAGAGACAGGACATAAAAGTTATAAAAATGTGGGGAGTGGGGAACTAGGCAGATACAATGCTTGAGAAATAATTCCCACCTGCATAGACGGTGTTTGTGGCCACAGCTCTCTTGTAGGTGGCATGGACACAGCTCCCAGGGCACATACTTTATGCTGGGAGAGACAGGGACCTACGAGCCATTGCTTCCTCCTTCAGGGACGCCCTCTGGTGACCTGTCCCCATGACAGCAGCGATGCCAGGCTACTGAGCTCAAATTCTATCTCCCCTGTGAACACTGCCTTATCACTGCAGGGGCATCCGTTGCTGCTTCAAACTTCTGGAGTACGTCCTGGCTATTCTGCTTTTCTGGAAACATGATTTAGTTGCTTATGGCACAAATGATCTCTTAGCCCAGGGAAGATAAACTATATCTCTTATTCCATGTTTCTCCTATTTCTCTCTATTACTGCTGAGGGCAAACTTAAGAAAGGAATGAATTTGGTTAAAGTATAAAAGTATAGCAGGGTGAGTTCATGGAGACAAAAAATGTCATTTAATGATTCTGGGACACACGTGCATTGGGGGAATCCAAGGCAGGGGTGAGTAGGTCAGGCGCTATTGAGTTGATGGGACACGTTCCTGATTGGTCATAAAAACAAAAAAGCTCTGCCCTTCTTCAGTGTCTTCTCTCTCGTGATTCTGATTTTCTGAAACAACCTCCTGACCTGTGCATGGTCTTTGATTATGTGGATTTACCATGCTCTATTCTCACCAAGTAACCTCGCTAATTTTCCCTCCCAAGCAATGTTTCCCACTCGACAATTATTTGGGAGACAATGGAACCAATTACTTCACTTCAAATCTGTTTAAAATAATCAGTAATTTTAGACAGCAAATTAGACACCATTTTCTCCAAGTAAGAATTCGTGATTGAACTCTCAACTTTTCATTTTATTGATAAAATCCATTATTTTAGTTTTCTTTGTTCTTTTGAAAGTATACCGTGGATTTAAATGTTCTGAAAATGAAAGACTCTCGGAAAGAAACCATTTGCTTCCCTCATGGGGTCAGTCCATGGCCCTGGATTTTGTGCGGGGATGGAAACACTGCCTTCATCCCATTTACAAAATCTGATGGATCAATTGTAGTTGCCTGGAACCTCGACCCCACTTGGAAGAGAAGAATGTGGTGATCGGTTAGTCATGTCTGCCAGGAATGGAATGGGGTGGTGTGGAGCGTATAAGAACTTTGGACAGTGGGTCTTTATTACCAGGGCCTGAAAATGTGCCTTCAGTCTGTTTATTTTATGACCATCAGTGTTGACAGATTGAGTAGAATATCCTAATACCTAGTGGAATAAAAGAAAAGAATTGACATGAATTCAAATCTCAATTTTTTTAAATGGAGATGTCTTATATAATGACATTTGGCTAAATGTAAAAACAGCAACAGTCGCTAATACCTATTGAGTGACCAGGACATGCCAGGAGTTGTTCTAGATGAGTTCCTGTGTCTCACCATTATGTTGTATGTAATCAAAGGTATTGATTGTCTCAAGTATTTTCTAAAACACAAGAGACAGAAAAGGTTCTTGCAAAATAAAAAAGAGAGAAGCCCTTTTATATCATTATACAAAGTATAGTTTTTTTAAATTTTTTTAATTTATTTCTTATTTTTTTATAAACATATAATGTATTTTTATCCCCAGGGGTACAGGTCTGTGAATCGCCAGGTTTACACACTTCACAGCACTCACCATAGCACATACCTTCCCCAATGTCCATATCCCACCCCCCTCTCCCAACCCCACCTCCCCCCAACAACCCCCAGTTTGTTTTGTGATATTAAGAGTCACTTATGGTTTGTCTCCCTCCCAATCCCATCTTGTTTCATTTATTCTTCTCCTATCCCCCTAACCCCCCATGTTGCATCTCCACTCAAAACAACTCACTGAGAATCTTTAAGGAAGGTAATAACTGTGATCATATATTTTTTAGAAAGTTTAAAGGGAATTCCAATAAAAATGAGTCAGTAGATCAACACACAAATGAACCCTCATTGCTGCAAATGTGCAGTTCTGATAGATAAATTGTGTAAGGGGAAAGCAAAGATGAATAGGCGTGCTCTCAAACAAAATCCACCATGCCATGGGCAGGAGGGGGCAAAGCAGAGAGTGAAGCCAAAGTCACGGGGCCAGTGCTCCCAGGCTGTTCACAGGTTCCCCCACACGGGGAGCAGGGACTGTGTATTTTACAAGACTTGACACCAGGGCTGAAGGTGAGTCTGTTCACCCCAGAAACGAGGCAGAGGGCTGTTTTCAATGATATCTGAGCCTCTGACTCGTATGGAACAAGAGACACGGTGAACAAGAATGCAAAGATCAGGCTCATGACGAGAACTGAATGAAGTCCATGCTGTGTCTGCAGTCCCCAACCTCACGGCGGAGGGGGCAGGAGCTCCAGACCATTGAAAATCCTGGTCCTGACTGAGGGGGCTGGGAGGCTGGGGGTAACAACCCCCCCACAAAACCCCAGCATATGTATGCATATGTGCACACACACACGCCATATTATCATACCACACACACATCATATCACACACACACACACCACAGACATATCACACACACATGCATACATACACACATACATATACCATATCATCACACCACACATACACACCCCACAGACCACACACATATCTCTCTCACACACACACATACACACAGAGCATATCATCACACACACATGCACATGCCCACACACCACACATCACACACACACACCCTGTATCACCACTTTACACCACATAACACACACAGTTTACAGGTTGAAGATGCTTCTGCTCATAGGAGCCTACAAGTTAAATTTACCAAACTCATAAAGAAATCTCATGCTAAAAATAACAGCAAAATTAATACTAGAGAATTATCTGAGGGTGTAGAAGTTGAATTTAGAGAAGCTTTTGGCAAAGATTTTAGCATTAGAATGTATAGGAATCTCAAGAAGATAAATAAAACTAAACTATCCATAAAATTTAAAAAATTCAACACATGAACAGGCAGATGTGAAATGAGAAGAGGCTAACTTAGAAATGCCCTTTAGGGAGCGGACACCCTGCCAGAGAGATTGGAAGAAGGCAACCCTTTTACAAAGGGACTTTTTAAAAAATAAAAATTCTGCTTGCTAGATAACAACTGGATGTATGCATTTAAACTTGTCCTCTTAGTCTGCTGACCAGGAGCCCACTGTGTGCCTGGTATGGAATGCTGTGGAGGACGAACCTCTCCAGGGCTCTGCATGAGTTTTAATGTTTTCAGCTGGAAGTAAGAGAAAACCCAGTTAGAAATATCTTTAAACCATAGGAAAATTTAGCCCACATAACAAGAAGGCCAGAGTAGGGCAGCTCCAGAGTTGATGCCTTTGAGGGCTCAGTGATGTCATCAAGGATCAGATTGCTTTCACCTTTCTGCTCTACCATCCTCAGCATGTCCTTCCCAGAGTAACCCCCACCTCGTGACCCCAGAATAGCTGCCATTGCTCCGGGCATTCACAGGTTGGCCTCAACAAGCATACAGGACATCAGAAGGAGGCAAGGGACCATTTCTTCTGGGTCTATTTCTTGACTAGACTGTGGTTTACCTGGTGGAGCTGGGCATGGGACCCGGCCCCCTCTGAAGACATGGATGGTGAGCATCAGGAAGTAAGATGCAGCATCAAATATTAGCACAGGGATGCTGGCTTGTAATTCCTTCATCATCTCAGATGCCACAGGTCCTCATGGCAAGATCCTGGTAGTGAAGGCATTGTGGACTAATGTCTCCTCATACCCTCACCACAGTAGCCAGAAGATGTCAGGCAGCTGGAATATTCTGGCAAGAGCCTCAGGTGTGCGGTTTCTTCAGAGGCCCTATAAAGGAATCAATGGGGACACTCCACATCCTCAAATCTAGCATTTCATCTCCTGGATGATGGTTGCCTTTACAAGATGCTCCTCTGTATCTTGTGACTGGGTTTTATCCTGAATATAAATGTACTTTGTTTTATTTTTGTTATTGTTTTATTTCTGTTGTCTTTCTGTTTTTAATTTGTCTCCATTTCCCCTGCACTAGTTATACCAGTTCCTGTCCTTTTGTCCTTGACCTCCTCTGACTCACAAAGTCTCTGGTATTTTACTCAGATATAGTTGGGTCTTGCTTTGGGATCTCTTGGGAGGAGCTTTTCTTGTAAGAGACAGATTTGTCCTGTTTTCAGCTACTATATATTTATTCATATTCCTGTGATCTGTTTAAAGTCTTCCTTTGTTTCCTATATATTTCCATATTTTCTTCTCTTCTCTGCTTTTGGAATTTACTCTGATAATGTTATGGTTCAGTAAGCATATGTTTGATTACTCTGGAGGTTAACTTTTGTAACGGTAAATAAAGTATACACATTTTAGGAGTATACGGTAGAGTGTGGACATAAAACTCTATTTCCTGATTTTTAAAATCTCTTCCTTTTTGTTCAGAACCCAAAAATGGCTTTAATGACATGGTCTTTGACTGAGGCTGTAAAAAGCACATGGTCTTGGGGTCAGACAGACCTCTCTGGCTAGGCTGATGGCAGGCGGCCATGTTTTTGTGGGTCTATTCTGTGCAGTGAAGCTAATTTTTATGATTACCTTTTGAAGCATGCATCATTTGATGTTCTTGATAATTCTGATTTCTACAGAATAGATGAAATTAGATGAATTAACCTTTAAAAAAACTAGTAGAAGCTTTTAAAAAGCTCAGTAAAGACCTGCTAGCCCAAAGGAAAACACCTCAGATGAATGAAAAAACATCTTTTCTATGCCTCTCGTGAGAGATTACTCTTTGATTCTAAGTTAGAAAAGGGAAAAGCCCTGTTTGATTTTAGAAACCACTAGGGAGCCATTTAATCCAACAGCAATTGTGTATGAAAGACCATAAACATGAGTGTTCCAGAGAACAAAAGTGCAGTGAAACAGCATCATGAGCAGCTCTAGAGACAAGGCAGGGAGAGCATTGAAGGGACAACTTCTCAGTGCACCTGGGGGGCTCAGCTGATTGAACGTCCAACACTTGATTTCAGCTCAGGTCGTGATCTCAAGGTTGTGAGATCGAGCCCTATGTCAGGCTCAACACTTGGCGTGGAGTCTGCCTGAGATTCTCTCTCTCCCTCCCTCTCCCTTCAACCTTCCCTCCCATCCCATCCTCTCTGGAAAAAAAAAGTATCTTATCATAGATGCTTACCTACTGTCCATAAATAGCTATAGAAATATAAAATAGGGGCACCTGGGTGGCTCAGTGGGTTAAAGCCTCTGCCTTCAGCTCAGGTCATGGTCCCATAGTCCTGGGATCGAGCCCCACATTGGGCTGTCTGCTCAGCTTCTTCCTCCTCTCTCTCTGCCTGCCTCTCCACCTACTTGTAGTCTCTGTCTGTCAAATGGATGAATAAAATACTAAAAAAAGAAATATAAAATAATTAAAAATTCATACACAACCATGTACATGAGTGTAAGCTTTAGTATCTGATACGAAATTATAACTTAGATTCAGCTAAATACAAGCTTTCAGAAGAAGATCTTTATTATGAATGAAAAACTGATCAAAAAGGAAGGAAATATTTAGATGATGAAGAGCTATTGAATGGGCTCAAGAAATTACACCCCAATCAAATAGAGAGAGGGAAACTTCTTGAATTTTGAAAGAGTATCATTTCCAAATTCTGTGAGGAACTAGTCTTTTTTCTTATTTTCTGGATGTGAATCACATTCTTTAGGGCACAGAACAACCGCTGCATAGAGAGTGCATGGTTTTCTATAAACAGAAAAAATGTGTTTCATGTTCCTCATAATTTAACTGAGAGGACGAATCTACAAAATGATGATCTGCTTTTGGGCTGCAGTTTAACTCTTGGGAAGAACACTACACTCCAAGTGCTTTGGGTTTTGATGGCGTAGGTTAAAAGTTGCAGCTAATGAAGAAGCATTGCTAACATGGGCCTTTGGGTCAGTGGACTCATCATACAGGTCTTGCATTTACTCAAGATTCTCTAGCTCACCCCAGACTTCTTTTCCTTCGGCCACAAGCTTCTCTGTCTTCTGGGCATGCTTCTGCATGCTTTGCCATGAGCACAAATATAAATACAGGCTAATTTTTGTCCTTATTCTACAGAAATTTATAGGATAGATAAAATGTGCACAAAAATAATTGTAATAGTAGGAGGGATTTCTTAGGAGCCACGAGAGTGCTATTACTGTGATGGCAAACAGCAGCCCCCTCAAAGATATTCACATTCTGATCCTCGGAACCCTGAGCATCTGTTACCATACGTGGCAATGGGATTGCAGCTTCAATTAAGAATTTTTAGAGGAGCTGATTATACCAGACTGTTTGGGTGGGTCCAATGTAATCCCAAAGGTTATTACGAGTGAAAAGGAGAGGAATGGTCAGGCATCAGAGTCAGAGAGATACTATGCTGTGTCTTTGGAGGTGGAAGAAGGGGCCACAAGACAAGAAATTCCAATACATCTATGAGTTGTAAAAGTCAAAGAAATAGATTTTCCTCTAGCGCATCCAGAAGGAACATGGCCCTGCTAACATCTTAACTGTAGTCTTGGAAAAACTGTGTGGACCACTGACTAAAGAGAATGAATCACTGTGAATTGCTTTAACCCATTGTCTGCGGTAACTTGTTACGACAGCAGATAGGAAACACACAAGTGAAGGAAGTGCAAAGAAGGGATCACATTTTCAGCCAGAGCAATAGAGGAGATTTTACTGAAGGAAGAAGAATTTGTTGACCTTGGATGGGACTGTGACCTTCAAGTGAGGTAGTGCCATGAACCAACGGGCAGAGCAGTGGCTGTGAGGCATGTGTTGAGGTTCTTGTGAATGGTTGCATTGGCCAACCTGGGGACTTGGGAAGAGGAGCTTGGTGGCAGGACTGGGCAGGGACGGCAGGACCTGGAATTGGGAATCCAGGCTCAAGGTGGAGTTACCTTGGGAAGAGTCCAAGCTCAAGATGACCTAGTGTATTCTGGGAAACTCATCTGCAGTAGTGTCTAGTGGGAGAGAGGAAGGGGGAGATCATTTAAGAGGAGAAAGAGACGTGGCCATGAGCACTGAAAAGTGGGGTGGATGAAAAACTGGAGGCCTGATAATGTGTAATTGTTCATTTACTCATTACAGAGAAATCTTCTCCAATGAAGACATGCAAATGGCTACCAGACACATGAAAAAATGTTCAGAATCACTAACCATCAGGGAGATTCAAATTAAAACCACATTGAGAAATCTATCTCAAGTGTTTTCTGATAGCATCTCTCTGACTCTGATACCTGGCCATCCCTCCTCCCCTTTTCACTTATGATGACGCTTGTCTAGATTCAGATCTGGGCACCTATCAGAAGGTCACATTACAGCATGGGGAGAGGGAGACATACCAGCTAAATATCCCAACACATACAGGTAAAGGCACCATAATAAGAGATGCCAGAAAGGGGGGATGGGTGACCTCGTGCTGCACATTATAACAGTGACAAGGTGAGTTCACCCTACCTGAGATCTTAAATCATTGGTGAGTGATTAAAACAAACAAACAAACTATAGATCAAGACCCAAATGATGCCATCTTGAGAATTTGGATTTGTCCTTATTAAAATGTCTTTGGGGGAGCTTCCAAATGCTCCCATCCCTCTTTCCAGGGACCAGGGACCATATTGCAGAGCTGTGGCTATCTGCCTGGTGACCCATTCTGAGAGTTGGGGTGAGGCTGAGGGTCTTCCTGCCTCGGGACCCAGGTGGGGGGCGTGAAGCCCTGCTTTCTTCATTTGAACCTTCCTTAATGAAGCTTCTAAGGAATGCTCCTTCCAGAAAGGCCCAGAAACAACTAGAAGTAAACCACATGGGCCCTGGTCCTGCCCGTCCTACCGTAAAGAGCGTATCTTGAGTTCCCTCCTCCCGGGCGGACAGGTAAGTGCAATTGACTAATCACCCTCGGGTAAAGAAAAATGCGTAAATGTCAAGGAGACAGTAAGAAGCACATCCTGTAAGAATGTTTCCTTGATTTTCAGGAATTCGCTCTTCAAGTCATTTTCTGTTATGCTCTCATTTTCTACTGTCACGTTCTATACAGATCCTTCCCTTCAAATTTAAGACAAAGAAAGCCCTTATCTCAGTGAATGTATTTTTTTGTGGTTTTTCATTTCTAATATATTTACTTCTAACTTTTTTCTATGTATAATTTACATTGTTAAGGAGGATGAAGGATGCAAGATTTTATGATAAAGTATAGTTCCGCTTTTAGGCACATTTTCTTCCTTGTATGAGAAGACCCAAATCTCCACTGTGCTCATGTCCTGTTCTGGCCGCTCACATGGGTTGTCGGAGGGACGACTGTTTTCTGGAAAGAATCAGTTTGGAAAAAGAGTTCTTTTGGAGATGGCCTCCACAGCTGAAAACAAGTAGGGAAATCTACTTTTCAGTGTGAACGAAGAGAAGTTCAGAATGGAGACAAGTGACTCAGCTGCAGGGAAAAGGGTATTTCGTGGGAAACCCCCAGAAAATGGTAAAGCTTATAGAGGAGTTTCAGTTAGTGTGAATGGACGAGACTTCTGGGATTACGGGATTTGCCAGAGCTTGCAAACTTAAAAGCACTGAGCCATCACACGGAACGAGGAATGACACCATTTGTCAGCAGAGATGTTTATGGAATGGCAGCAAAGAAGCTTCCTAAAAGCCACCCATTTGAGAGAAGACAAAGTTGTGTCTGGAAGTCAAGGCTCTTGGGATGAGACTGGTGACACTTGGGCACAATGGCTCTCACAGACACAGAGCCCTGTCATGGTTTTAGGGCTTTCAGAGAAGCCCAGGCACCCATCAGCTGTGTGGTTCATCTGTTCCCGGGGCTTCAGATACCTAGTCTATAAAATCAGGTTGTCAGATGACCTTTGGATCAAATTGCCTCCAGCCATGCTCCCTCTCTCCTCCTGCATTTCCATCTACCTTCTCCTGCATTAGAGGAGTCTGTACCCAGTGTCCCCCCCACCCAGCAGCTGCCCCGAGTTGCAGAGAGGGACTCATGGGAGCATGGGTGCATTAAAGAGGTAAACCCCACTCTTTGTGAGCCCCAGCTCTCTCTGTTCTGGACCAGTGTCTCTGAGCAACGTTTGTTTCTTTCCCATGAGACACACAGGTTTCCTCCTTCCCCTTGACCCCAATTGCCTCCTCTACTCCTGAGGACATGGATTTCAGACTCTACTCTCTCCTGTTTCTTTTCCCCTGGAGTGACACATGACCATCAATGTCCTTTTAGAAATACAGAGTTGGTGCCATGTCGGACTCTGCTGCTGGCAGATCAGGCGCTCAGCGGTGCTAAGTGGGAAGACATATTGCTGAGCCCATACATACTCTCTCCCACCACAGCCCTTTCTTCATGAACGCTTTGAGCAATGGCAGTGGTGGCTGGGGTCCACAGAACAAGTCATCCTATGTACTCGCTGATTAAATGGCTCCTGTGCCATAAATGTCTCCACAATTTTTAGCCATCCAGAGAATTCCATCCATAGACCTTTCCCCAGTTTCTCTTGCCACCAGTTTTCCAATTGTGCTCAAGTCCTTGACCATCCAGCCAAAGCGTGGACAGCAGTCCCTGAACTGGTATAGAATTGCCCGTCTTGCCGCTTTCCCTTTCAGAAAAGGGAATTCCTAGGCACGCTGCTTGACTTTCTGTGCCCTGGGAGTATTTTCCTTCATGGAAGTCCTGGACAGGGGCTGCAGGGAGGCGACCATCCACTTCCAGTGGTGCCTGAGTACATGCCAGGAGCATCTCTGAACCAGGTACAATTTCTCTCTTCTTCTGTCACCTGACCGCAGGGAACTCTCCATGAGGAGGCCGTAGGCACACAATGGGAAGGAAGGCAGCGGGTCAGGTGTGGGGACCACGCACCCTTGGACAGCTTCTTTGTGTAACTTACATGCCCAGGACTGCCTGGGCCCAGCCACTGTATAGCAGTCCCACTGCATGATGGAACGCTGCTTGCAGTGTTTTACTTTGTGGTGTGGTGGGTCGGATGACACCCACCTCACGGCTGAGTGTCATGATTTGTCATGTTCAGGTCACCTGTTAAGTCAGTAGCCCAAGATCAAGTAACTCTCCTGAGGCCCTCTAATGGGCCTTGAGCTCTTGCTCAAAAGGAACAATTATCCAAAGAGGATGCTGGGGCTTGGTCCCCAAACCTTAAGCTCCTGCACTGCAGATCACCTGTGAGAACTGGCCAAAGCTCCAAACAGCAATCCTATCTGCCCTGGGAGCTTCAGGGTCACATGGACCAAGTGGCCGAGCAGCTCACACAGCAGCCTGGACCTGATGCAGAGCCTTCTGTTGTTCTGGGTTTCACTCAAAATCAGCAGTTTTTTGGGTCACTCGATAAATGAACTGGAGTCCCACATCTAAATGAGAACTGTTTTGCCTCCAAAATTCAAAGGAGGTCATGGGCATCATGCCTCATTCATGGCTGTTGGAGAGGTCAGATACAACAAGTGACAAGTTAGAAGGGACATCTCATCATGCTCCACAGGACGGGACCCTAGAAATTTCACCGAGGTCAAGGCCTCTGAATTTGTCTGATGTACTTCCCATCCTCCGTTGTACTAACGTCTTCCCAATAACTCTACGGTGGTTGCAGCTTCTTGTTCCTGAGGTCCAGTCGTCAATGTCATGGGCTCGTGTGAGCATGGTCTCTTGTGTGGAAGGGAAAGGCAGTCAAGATCCCTGTGAACTAAACCATGGCACAGGGCTGGAGAGTTGATACACCTCTGTAGGACAGGAGAGGGTACTGCTGGCCTGGCCAACTTAAAGAAAACTGCTTCTGGTGGTCTTTACCAATAGGTTGGAGGAGAGCATTTTTTAGGCCAGTAGCTGTAGACTCAATTGTGGGGGACGTGTTAATTTGTCCAAGCAATGAGGCTCCATCTGGGTACAGTTACGAGAACCCATAGTTATTATTCAGGATCCATCTGTTTTCTGCACAGACTTATAGGCAAGCCAGAGGGGGAGGGGTTGGCCGTCACCACCCTGCACCCCTCAAGTCCTTGGTAGTGTGGCATTCATCTCTGCAGTCCCTCTAGAAATGTGCCATAACTTATGGTTTTCCACTAGAGACAGTTCTAGTGGCTTCCACTTGGCTTTCTCACCACAATAGTACTAATTAATAGGCTATGGAACACAGGGATGTGGATCACATAGGTGATCAACACAGGGATGCTGCTGGCTGCCAGGAAGGTCTTCCCAAGTATGAAGTCCAGACCTGCGAAATAACCACAGGATAAACTTAGGGATCCACTGGGCCAAATCTGAGATCAGCCTTCGACTGTCTAATTTCCATAAGCTTCTACTCTGAGTGCTGGGCAACAGGGATGTTTCAGGTTTCCTGAAAATCTTGTCTATTCGGAGCCCGTGTTCATAGTCTCTGAAAAGTCTGATAATTTTCTTTTTTGCAATGCACAGTAACCCTGCAGAGGGCTGGAGGTTCCTTTGGGGAAGTCTGGGTGAAGCATTAATAGTAAAAATGTTTAGCATTGTAGCAGAGTCACCCCTCTTGGCCTTCCATCCACTCAAGGAGTTTTGGGTCTGCAGACTGGCTCAAGACTGAGGAGCTGTCGCTCTCTGTTTCCAGAACTCAAGTTAAGGTCTGTTCACTTGACTAGCATTGTTCACACAGGTCGAGTATTGGACGTCCCGTTTCTTTCCTTTCTAGAACACAGGGATCAAGTGCCGATTACTATGTTGGCTCTGCTGTCCACGATGGCCGCGGGTCCACATGGCTTTGGTTGTGGGGTGCTATCCCTGGCCCATGCCACCCCCGATCTAACCAATTCTATTGTGTGTCGGTTTCCCTGTTATAACCACAGTTCCCACTGGAGAGGGTCCGGCTCATGGCGAAGAACAATCACAGAACCCTTCAAGGATGTGGCCTCCACTCATTAATGATTTCTCACAGTCCTGGTGGAAGGTCTGGGGTCTGGTCCTTCCCAGGGTGGATCAGAATGTCTTCGTGACAACTACACCTTCACTTCCCCAACCTGCCGCAACAGATGAATTCTTTCTGTCCACTCAAATCCCTATGCCGAACTCCAGTCCCTGGTGTGATGGTCTTGGGAGGAGGTCCTTGGGGAGACGATTAAACCAGGAGGGGGCAACCGTCATGAATGGGATTAAGGCCCTTCGGAAAAACACTCCAGAAACCTTGGGAGAAAACTGGCAGTCTGCAACCTGGGCCCTCACCAGACGCTGACCACGCTGGCGTCCTGACCTCAGACCTCCAGACCCCCTGACTGTGAGAAATAAATAAACCTGTTGTGATTACGGCCCCAACCATGCTGCTTTGTCCACCAGCCCAAACTGCCTACCAAATCCCCTGAGCTTTGAATTCCCGCCTTTATAGGACACCAAGGCTGGCCTGGTGCTTTAGCTTTACTGAGCAAAAGCCACCTTTTGGGTTATGTTTCCACCAACCAAATGATTGGACAAACTGACCCAAAGCCACCACATGAGATACAGACTCTCTGCTTAGCAGGTCCATCTTGGCAAATGTGTCTTGATCTGCCTTCCTGGTCCTTCTATCCTCAACCTCCAGCCTCAAGGCATTTGGAATTGCCTCCTTCAGGCTTGAACTTTTGGAGGAAAGTTGGCTTTCTGTCATGTTACTTTTTAATGGGACTTAACATAGGAGGCGATCTGCGAATTCAGCCGGGTTCAGAGGAGTCTGGCTGTTTGCTAGTGAGATCAGTACTCAGTGAGATTAGTACATCACTAATTAGCATATGCCAAATGCCTTGAGTAGGTTGGATGACGTTCAAGTACAGCTTTGCGTTTGGACGAAATGTTAATACTAATTGTCCTTTAACTCAAATATTGGTGTCAGGCTTTAAATTCCCCTAAGCTGAAAGATCTTCCCCTAAACTGGTAACCAGAAATGGATGCTGGTTTCACTTTAAACCCAATAAACCATCTGCTCCACGCCTCTGGCTTTGCTTATCTCCTAGGAGCAGAACACCTCTCCCAGACTCGACCTCTGCTTGGGAGCATGGATTATTGTCAGCCCTGCCAGGAACCATCAGACACACCTCAATCCCATCCCGTTCAAAATGCAGCCAGGGTCTCACTCTTGGCATTCCTGTCTGATCGCAAAGCCAGCTGGAAGCCCAGCAGAATCCCTGACGTCTTTGTTTCCTAAGATCCAGTCATTCTGGTCTTATCCTAAGGGTGGTTCAAATCCAGCCATGGAAGACTTTCTCCCTAGATGTCAGCCAGATCCAAATTGCCCATTCTCCCTGGACCCCACAGGAGACCGCTCCCTGACCCACCTACACCCACCTTAGATTGATGCTATCTATTCTTCACATGGAGCAAGAATAGTCTTCTCAAAATGTTTATCAAATTTATCTATTCTTGTCTTAATACATTTTAAAAGGATTTATTTATTTATTTATTTGTGTGTGTGAGAGAGAGATAGCATGAAAGGGGGAGGTCAGGAGGAGAAGCAGACTCCCCGCTGAGCAGGGAGTCCAACTCAGGGCTGGATCCAGGGACTCCAGGATCATGACATGAGCAGAAGGCAGATGCTTAACCAATGAGCCACCCCAGTGCCCTTCTTAATTCATTTTAATGGTTATCCATTAAACTGTTCCTGGGCTAAGGAGAAAGACCCTTAAAGAAACCTCAGTAAGTCTTCAGGGTAAGAACCCAAACTCCACTTCTGGCAACATTCCCTAACATATACACGTGTGTGCACATCTCTCTACACCCCCCCCCACAAACACAGAACTAGAACACACATGATACAGGATGTATAATGCATATAATTATCTACATCATGTAAGCTTACATACACTCACATGGGAAATATATGATTACATAAATATACAATATTATAATTTTATGATTATATGTATAATATATGTTTAATGCAGAACTATATTTAATATATCATGTGTAATAACCCCATATACCTATACCACAAAGAAATAGTAAACATTGTTAATTATTAACATAGTAATGCATGTCTAAGGCATTATTAAAATCCAGTATTTGCTTCCTGGCCAAACTACGGATTATAAAGACTTGAGATATACTCTGCTTCTTCTGCTCCAAACGATTGGTCTGAGAGGGGTGCTTCCCTCAGTTTTCGGGACTGAGACTGATTATTTAGTAAACTGGGATTTATGACAAGGCTGTGTCCTTTCAGGGAGAAGTCATCTGCCCTTCTCGGTGGTAACCATGACGATCACGCTTATATTGAAGTAGAGTACAGATAACATATAAATTACCATTTTAAAGTCTACAGTTTACTGGGATTTCGTTCAGTCACAATCTTGTGCAACAGTTACCTTTGTGTGGAGCCAAAATAATTTTGCTGTCCCCAAAGGAGATCCCAAACCGTTAGGAAGTTACTCCCTTTTCCCTTGCCCCCAGCTCCCCCATCTCCTGGCAAGCACGGACCTGCTTCCTGTCTGAGGATTCACCAGTTTTAACTATTTCCTATAAATAGAAACACATAAAGTGTGTTGGCGTCTGTCTTTGCATCTGCCTTCTTGTGCTGATCACGACATATTTGAGAACCATCCACACCGGAGCCGTATTTTACTGTTGTTTTTTTGATTTTTGTTTTTTTTTAAGCCAAATGGTAGTCCATTGCATGGATAGACCACATTTTTGTTTATCCATGTCCTGAACAAAGTAACTGTGGGAGCTCTTATTTTCACCTCATTCCGCTTATGCACCAGTCTCTCCTGGGTCGAAGGGCATGTCCAAATTATTTCTTCCTAATTAAAAAAAAAATTCCATTACTTGGAGTAAGTTAGTCACCTTTGTCTGTACAGAGGTTAATAGAACCAGGGGTCTGCAAACACCATCCTCACAGTGTTCCCCACCTTATCCTCATGTTTCTGTTCCCTTCTCCACAAAACACTCCTCTTAGTATGTTTGTGTGCGTCCCTAAAGATGCTGCAGCCGGGTACAACATGGGGGCTCTGAGCATGTGCTTTTCCTTTTCCAGTTCTTCTCCAAAAATTTTGTTCTCTGCCTTCTCCTTTCCCTGTGCACTCTGGGTTACTTATGTTGTTGTCGGTCCTTCTTCCCACCTGGGGCTTTTCCCCTGCCACAGGTTCTGTGGCAAGCACTGACTGCATCTGTCTCATCAGTTCACCAACAATAGAAAGTACGTTTTTTCTAATTCCCTGCCACAACACACCGAGCCTGTTTCTGTGACTCCCTATGGATGAATTTAAGAGTATCTCTCAGATAGAGGCCCAGGAATGAGGTTACTGGTCACAGAACACACACTTAGTGTCACTGAATGCTCCCCGGACTCCTTTCCAGAATGTTCTGTGATTTACACTCCCACAGAAGGGCTCGAAAG
Source organism: Meles meles (assembly GCF_922984935.1). Lineage (NCBI taxonomy): Eukaryota > Metazoa > Chordata > Mammalia > Carnivora > Mustelidae > Meles > Meles meles. The sequence goes on from NC_060078.1 coordinate 7,055,636, forward strand.
GCTGTTTCCTCCCACCTAGGCCAACACGTGTTATTATGACCCCCTTATTAGTCACTTTGATGGATGTGAAGTGTATCTCATTATTTCAACATACATTTCCTGGCTTACTCATGGATGAAGCATCTTTTCACCAAATGGATTTTTAGTGTTCTTCTCTGGAAATTGCCCATCTTTTGGGGATTTTGTGTCTTTTGTGGATTTAAAAAATTGGGACCCCTCAGCTTTGTTGTTGCTGTTGTCCTCGTAGCTCATTTGTAAGAAGTTTTGGATATAGGATGCCTGGGGGGCTCAGTCAATGGAGTGCCTGCCTTCAGCTCAGGTCATGATCCCAGAGTCCTGGGGTCAAGCCCTGCATTGGGGGTCCCTGGTCAGTGGGGAGCCTGCTTCTCCCTCTTTTTCTGACCCTCCCCCTGCTTGCGCTCAAGCTCTCTTTCTCTCTGTAAGATAAATAAAATCTTAAAAAAAAGAATTTTGGGATATGGTAGACTTTGATTTATTGTATTTTAGATATGTCTCAAAAATATAGAGTCTGTTTTATGGTACCCTGTGTGTTGAAATCTCTCTTAACACTCTGTGGGTGTTTATTGTTGATTAGAAATGCTTAATTGTCTTGAATGTTTTGTTATGTTTCTGATGTTTTTCCTATCCCTTGGTTAGTTTTATATTCTCTTCTTTCTTCTTTTGATCTTTAATCTATTTGGAGTCCAACTCTCTATCCAACAGTTGAATTAATAAACATGGAAGAAGGAGAAAATCACCCTTACCGAAAAATTCCAATTAATGAATGCAGACCAAATGAGGGGAATAGAAAATCACCATTAGCACACCACAGTGATATTGTTGATGGCAATATCCATGAATGAATGCCAAATATTGATTAATTACTATGTTGGTTTTAACATATGTCCACAAATTATTTGATATTCCTCTTTCCAGGAGGTGAAGCTTGATTTCCCTTCTGCTGAGTGTGGGCTAGAATTAATGACTCATTTCTAATAAATAGTGAACAGGAAGGGAAATATAGTAACTCTAATGGAGAAACAGGTGGGCGCCGAAGTGTTGAAGGTTCATGTTGCTAGTAATAAGTCATGTGACCAAGCTAATGGAAGGACTCAGGCTCATCGCCCCTGTGGTATCCTTCCAAAAATCTATGCCTCCCAGATCTTCCTAGAAACCCCATCTGATCATGGGAGGACCCTGGACACACCCAAACCCCAGGGCACTTTATGGAAAACTTGACGTGGACTCTTCAAAACATCGGGACCAGCAAGGACAGATTGAGCCGCTGTCTCTTTGGAGAAGACCTGAGGAAACACAGCGACTACATACTGTGCGGAATCGTGGGACACCAGGGGAAAAAGCAGTTAAATTCCAGTCAAGTCTTCAGCTTGGATGATAATAATGTGTCAATGTTAATTTCTTAGAATTGGTAAATGTACAATGATTATGTTAGGTAACATTACGGGGAACCAGGGTGAAGACTCTATGGGAACTCCGTGCTCTTTGAAACTTTTCTGTCAAACTAAATAAAAAGTAAAATTCATTTAAAAATAAAAATTTAAAAAATACCTCACAAACACTTTACAGATGATATAATAAACCGGAGGAAATAATTTTTCATAGCATTGTGGTGTGGAATGTATATTTATGACTGACAAATTTGACTACATAATAATCTTTCAATAGAAACAGCAGGGCAAAAAAAATACTTTAATTAAAACTAACAGTTAAAGAACAAAGTGAGGGTCCTATAAGACCACACATAGAAAGGGATCTTGGATGCAGAACACACTGGACACGAGGTAACCCACAGTTAAAGAGGTACTTCCAGTGACTTTGAAACAAGATTACTTCAAAGTCGCTGTAAGTGTATCTCTGCTTTACACTGTCCCTGGGTGCTGTGCGGGGTGTCCCTGGGCGCTGCACAGGGTGCAGATCTCCGATGTATGAGAACATTCTTCGGGTGACATCTGGTCACAACACCTGTGTGTTGTTTCCTCACTATTCCATTCCTTAAAAATCCGAGTGAAATGCATCTCTTCGGCATTCAGGCAGCCTCTGCCCACAGTCTTCAATTCAAAGCCTCCTGCAGTGACTTATTCACTCATGTCCTTGTTGTGAGTCTCTTCAGTCCATCCAAAGCATTGCTTGACAAGTAAACAAACAACCTTTTGCCCTACAACATGGCTTGATCAACTTACTGCCCTGGTCCAAGCCTTGGAGCACTCTCTGCTGTGGACAAGGCCACTTCAATGCCAGCCTCCAGGGTCCAGCCTGGTTTGCAAGGTCACCTAAGGGACCCACAGTCAGGAGGAAAGGGGCCCACTTATCTCAGACTTGTATGCAATTGTTAAATACTCTTGCTCTCTGCTTTTTTAATTCCTAAACAAAGGTTTGAAAGGATTTTCTAAGGAGACCAGGTCCAAAGGAATTCAAGACTCCCCTGGCTGGATCTACTCATTAGTTCCATTAAAGTAGGACTTCAGATAGTTACACGTGTGGGTGCCTGAGGGCAAGCGAGGGCCCCAGCAGAAGCCCTTGAGCTGCAGCATGAATGTGAGATTGAGAAACAGATGAGAACAGGAGGGTGTCGTAGGGATCTGGTGTCAGTGGATGCTGAACAGCTAGCAAAGACCTGGAACATGGAAGTTCTTCTACATGATGCCCTATAGCATAGACCTTCCCGGGGCACTGGGAGTGTTAGACAAGGAGAGTCACCAAAATAGGGGCAGGGCAAAAAGTGCAGGGAATCAGGACACAACTGCTTATGCATATCGATGGCCACCACCATGACCACACGCAGAACGGGGTCTCCCTCCTCCTTTCTCCATCCCCTCTTGCTTCTCCACATTTCCCCTCAGTGATTTTCAGATTGACTCCCACAGACACTGGGGGTCCCTGTGGTTTTCCTCGGGGGTGGGCTGGCATGGAGGAGATAGATGGAGGCTCGAGCAGAACCCTGACATTTTGCAAGTGATTCCGTCAGAGAAACACCTCATTCATCTCTTGCTGTCTTGAGCTTTGGGAAGGGTTGCTTCCCAAAAGCAGAGATGGAATCTCCTGCCCAGGCTGGCCCCATTTCTGTTCTCTCATTACACAGACGTGTGCTGATCCCGAGGGTGAAAACTACATATCCCTCTGCAGAGAAAGTTTCCCGATTCTTCTCTGGAAGAGACTTCATGTAGGAATGAGACAAAAGTGCAAACCCGGAAGCAGGTTATGAATGGAAGGAATGGAAGGATTCTAGGGGGTCTTCCCCAAATTTATGAGTGGGCAGCTTAGTGCTGGCTTCGTGTTGAGGTGCTTTCCTTCCTACACAAGTGGAATTTGTGGAGGGATGGAATTCTCCAGAATGGAGGGTAAGGACCTCATTCTCCCAAGGAGCTGGAGCGATTATGTTATTCATTTAGGACAGAGCTAAGGTCCTTGGCTGAAGCTGGTGGTTTAACACACCTCCTGGTTGATTTCCCCCATTAACAGGTATCCGTGAAGAGTGAGCTTTAGTTAACGGCACCCGTTATGGTGTGTGCTCTGTGGGTTTTGACCAAGGTGCACAGTCACATTCCCACCAGCAAAGCCATTTCCTTCGTCGCAAAACTCCCATCGTGCTTTGCTTCTGTCATGGAACCCTCCGGGCGCCGGCAAGCCCTGACGGTAACGGATCTGTGCTCCATCCCTTCTGCTTCCCCTTTCCAGGATGTTGACAGGTGGACTCAGAGACTGGAGAGCATTTCGGGCCCGGCTTCTTCACAGTGAAATGCACTGCTGACTTGTCCACATGTTTGCCTGGGTCGGGTGTTCCTTCTGTTAATGGGTCGTGTTCCGCTGTGTGGATGGAGCACAGTTTGTGAACTCACTCCCTGCTGAAGGACTTCTGGACGGCGTTCACTGTTTCAGGACTAGGACGGAAGCTGGATTTACAACCCTGGATTTTGGTAACCTTTATTATCTCACAAAATGAGACCAGTAAAGGAGTTTATGTATCCCCATGCACCCCACTTTCCCAACTGGCCTTCCTGGTCACCAGTGGTCTTTGAAGGAAGGAAGATATAGGGAAACGTGGTTTGACTCTATTTGCCTTCTGACCCCCGAGGGAAAGACCAAATAGTCCTGGAGAGCCTGAGGGAAAGAGAGAAAGGGGGAGAGAGAGAGTGAGAGAGAGAGAGAGAGAGCGAGAGGAGAGGAGAGGTGGCAAAACCACTCCCTGCTCAAGCAGTCGGAGCCATAGCAAAATGTGAAGGTTGAATTCTCTTTCGTGAAAGGAAGAAAAGTGCTCGGAGCATAGAGACACAAAATTCAGACCTTGAGGTCATCGAATCAGTTGGGCTCTGCTGTGCTTCTCCCTTCTGGAACACCTGCCATAAAAAAAAAAAAAATGTTCCTCGACTCCTCAGGTTGTCACAAGCTGTCCCACAAGTTAGCTCTGGTTAGATTTTCTTGAGTCAAGTGTAGAGGCAGGGTAATGAGATATGCAATGTTGAAGAAGTGACATGGGTAAAAAAGTAATAATGTAAGACCAACGGAAGATGATTGCATATAGGACCTTGAACTGGCAAAACGATCCAAGTTCTCAACTTATTTATTCTGGTGTAATTTAATGAAGGCATGAGAACTCTTCCGAACGTTCTAGTGAGGCCAGATACCGCAAATTAAATATAAAGTGGAAATGCTAGCACATTTCTCCACAGGATACTCTACATTAAATGAGTAAATCCTAAGACTGGATATTTGATTTTGAAAATTAAAAAGACTGTTTCCTGCCTAAACTAGACACTCCGTCTGGTTCCACATCCTGGGTGTGGCGTCCACTCCCTGGAATCTGTGACCCAAATGACATCTCTTCCTCCTCCAGCACTCCTGGCTGAGGCTGCTGGTCCAGCCTCCCGGTTCCCTGGGTTTAATCCCCAGGCCACCTTTGCCCTCTCTCCTCTGGTGGTCCTGCCTTTTGTCTCTTACACACATCCCACGGCACCTCGGTCCTTACCACACTGTGCCAGGAGATGTGGGAGCCATGGTTCTGCCATGTCTCCTGCAATCTGAAAGCCTCCCCTGGCTCCCTATCACCTAAACGATGAAGCCGAGCATCTCTTGGCCCTTGGCTATACAGACAACACAGTGACAGTCTCACTGCAATTGTTCTCTAATATCGGATTGCTTCCTGATAATCTCAAGCAAGAGCACATTCTGCATTCCAGGCTCAGCTGCCTTGTCTTGGCCCATCCCCCTGGTGGCTGGATCTCCTCTCCCTGCCTGTCCTCATTCTTCCACGAGGACCTCTTAGCACTCTCAGCATGTATGCCTCATCACCACCGAGACAGGAGGGCTCTTAAGACCTGGAGGAGCACAAGATGATCAACATGTCTGAAATAAAGCATGGACTGAAAGGTGTTCGGAGACCAGGTGTCCCAGCAGCTGGTGGGCTGCTGTCCTCCCCTCCCCCATCCCAATCAGACAACCGGGCCACTGCGGACAGGCTGCCAGGCTGCCAGGCTGCCATGCTCCATCTGGAATGCAACCACCCCAGGCAATCCCTTCCTAGCTGTCAGAGCATCTTCCCCAAGCTGTTTTCACTAACAATGCCTTGGACACCAAAGGTCATAGGCGTTTTGTACATCAGGGGCCCAGGCTCTGACACCAGCTGGGTGTGGAATAATTCAGATCCATTCTGATATGAACTAACCCCGAGCTGGGGCAGACCCCCCAGTCCCACAAGACCATCCCCTACTTCAGAAACCAGTCGCAAGTCCTGGGCCACTCGAACTTCGGCTGGACCAGCTCTAGACTGAGCATTCCAGGACCTGCTCCTCAGGTTTGAGAATTTGCTAGAATGGCTCGCAGAACTCAGGAAAGGGCTCTGCTCACTACTGTTGGTTTACTGTAAAGACTCCAACTCCAGGACAGCCAGGTGGATGAGGGGCACAGGGTGAGCCATGTGGAGAGGGACAGGACACTGCCATGCTCTCTTGGGGGGCACCAACCTCCATCACCTCCATGCCTTCACCAACCCAGAAGATCTTTTTGGAGTTTTCAGGGAGGTTTCATTACATAGGCACGGTTGATTAATTTGTTGGTCATGGGTGATTGACTCAACCTCTAGCCCCTCTCCTCTCCCAGGAATTCAGGAAGGGAGGCAGAAAATTCCAGCCCTCTAGCCACATGGGTGGTCTCCTGGCCATCAGTCCCCATCCTGGAGCTACCAGCCATGTCACTGGAAAGCAGAAGCTACCCTCATTACTCTGACGATTCCAAGGGTCTTCTGTGCTCTATACCAAGACATGGGGACAAAGGCCTAATACATGTTCCCCGTGTTCTCATGGTTCCTTGGCTCAAACCCTCTCATGGTGCCCCATCCACTTGGAGTAAAGGCCAGAGTTTCCCAGTGGCCTACAAGGTGCAGCATGACCCAGCCCCGCTCAGATCTCATCTCCCGCCATATTCCCCAGTCTCACTCTTCAGCCACCGCCAGCTGCTGCTCCTCACACATAGCTGACATGCCCTGCCATTGGGCCTTTGCACCTGCTCTCCCTTTGCTGGAAGTAGGCTTCCCAGATGTGTGAGCAGCTGCCTCCCTCACCACCCAGGACCTCAGCTCAAGCATCCCCTTGTCGAAGGGGCTTCCTTGGAAGGAGACAATAGCCTTCTCCTGGGCACTCTCTCCCCTCTCCTCTATGTTTCTCCCTGCTGCTCACTATTTCTGACACTCTGAGTCCCCCTGCTATCCATTGCCTGTCTTGCTTCTGCTCCCAGCACTGGAAATCCAGAGAAGCCCCCTCTGCTGTTCTCTGGGTCTCCCATGCTCTTGCATGTAGTGGTTCTTTCCCCTTCTGTTGGCCAGAGAGGGTATCCCCCACATGTTGACTGGGTGGGTGTCTGTGAGCATCTGGGCTGCAAAGAAGGCAGGAGGGAAGGAAGGAGGCTGCCTGGGCTCAGCCCACCATGTCCTAGGTAAGCCGACTGATACCCAGAGATGTGGGGTGGGTCTGAGAGAGAAACCCCAGGTCTTCTGGCTCCCAGTTCCATTCAGTGGACTCCACTGTGGCCAAGGTTCCAGCGTCAGCCACCCACAGGACTGAAACTTGGACCCCATCTTCGGACTCCAGATCCCACCTGACAGGTTTTCCCGTGTCCTGACCTGAGTACGTCTTACTTGTCGGTGGGGACAGACTGCCAGTGGTGGGACAGCCCCGTCAGCCACCCCTCACAGGGGCCAGGCCTGCAGGCGGTTCTGGTCCAGGAACAGTGGACAATGGGGGTGCTGGTGTCACACGAGAGCACAGAGGGTAAGGGAGCTAGTCTGTAGGGACACAGCCCGCCTCCTGAATGCTTGCTGAGGTGGAGACTCGACTCGTTTCCCTCGCACCCTGTGGCTGGCTCACTGGTTCCAGCTGGGACCCTTCCCTGGCGTGCAGGCGGCCTCGCACCTGCTGCGAGGTTCAAGTGACAAGTGACGAGCACGAGAGATGTCGTGTGCTCCTTTGCTCAAGGCTTTACAATCTTTCTTGCAGTAAATGCAAAGACTCCTAATTTTTCTATACCTCAAACCGTAAGAAGTAATACTTTGCCTATTCCAATAGACAGCAAGATATTGGTATTATTGATCCCAATTTCTGTTATTTATGATGCTTGCTGTTCAGTCAAGCAGTGGTTTACTGACCAATGTCTATGATACCAGAAGCACATGAACTATTTTTGGCCATACCATTCTTGCTCTCACGCTAATAGAGATGGTCAGAGAGGTGAGATCTCATATTTTGCTGTTAACAACCTGCTATCTCCGCCTCAGATAATATGATTTTTAGTTGTCCAGCACTTCATAAAGAGAATGTCTGTCATCTTTCAAATCCATCTACAAGTGGCTACTAACCACTTTCTCCACCACACAGGGTTCTGAACAGCCCCTGGTCAGTGGTCCTTGGAGTGCTTCTCAATATTGACATATCAGTGGACAAATCAATCAATGAATGACTTCAAAAGGGGACGGGTTCGGGGCGCCTGGGTGGCTCAGTGGGTTAAGCCTCTGCCTTCGGCTCAGGTCATGATCTCAGGGTCCTGGGATTAAATCCCTCATCAGGCTCTCTGCTCGGCAGGGAGCCTGCTGCCTCCTCTCTGCCTACTTGTGATCTCTCTCTGTCAAATAAGTAAATAAAAATCTTTAAAAAAAAGGGGGGGCGGGTTCACCCAAAATTGACTCCTGACTTATGCACCATGTATTGTTTTCTTTTTACTTCTGTGTGTGTGTGTGTGACTTGCGATCTGTTCTTCATTTAATCCACCCGTACGATTCTAACTCATTAATCATTTATTAAACTTTCTAAGCTGTTATATGCCATGCACTGAATATGCATTCCTTGTAAATTAAGAATGCAAATGTAACAAGCTAGATAAATTAAGGAGTTACCACTCACATAAAATCATTTGTCTCTTTTGCTACAAAAGAAAGCAATCCTGCTTTGGGGCCTGGGAGGCTCAGTGGGTTAAGTGTCCAACTCTGGTTTCAGCTCAGGTCATGATTTCAGGGTGGTGAGATCGACCCCCGAGTTGGGCTCTGTGCTCAGTGTGGTGTCTGCTTGAGATTCTCCCTCTCCCTCTGTCCCTCCCCCACTTGCGCTCTCTCCCTCTATCTCAAATAAATAAATAAGATTTTTTAAAAAAAGCAATTCTGCTTTCTTCACACCTCATCGGAAGATACTAATAACTTAATAACTTGTAACCAGGAACATCTCGGACCAAAAAGCTAAGAGGAAGCCAATGTGGGCAGACTGGTGAAATGATGTCTCTGTGCCTGGGGCAGACGTTCCATCATTTGAGAAAAAATATCAGAGGTCAAGAAAGTGAAACAAAACAGAAAGGCACATGGGCATTTAAAATAAAAAAAGGGAGGACTTAGGGGTAATTTGTGCTTTTGAAGAACTGGTTGCTACAAACTGTGGAGAAATGTGAATCCCTCACTTATCTACTTATTTCAATAAGAGCACAGGCTCAGGGTTTCATCCCAGAAGCAAAGCCTCAGAGAGTGGTCCAGAGGGAAGTGTCTGCCCCACACCATCCCTGTAGGCACAGAGCCATTCCCCTTACAACAAAGGCATGCACTGCAGAGATTGTATTGGGAATGGCACTGGGGGGTCATAGGAGCCACAAGGGCTGGCTGAAATGCCATTCCTAACAGGGGATGGCCATTCCAGACACCCCAAGAGCTGACTGTCTTCCCCCTCCCAGGCATGTCTGCCAGCTCTGGCCACTGGCTGAGGAACAGGGGTTGGCCAAGCCAACAACTACCTCTGGAGACAGAAGAAACCAGCAGAGCTCTGACACTCATCCAAAGTCAGACCACGGGAGCCTTCCTGAACCTGAGACATGGGGTGGTTTTCCTCAGAAGACATCTGCTGAATTTTGTGTGGAAGGAGCCGATGATGCCAAAGCTTCTGAAAAGCAGAGTAAGATCTCCTGTAGCCTCGTGGTCTTCAGGAAAGAAAGACCTGTGGCAGTAGGTTCCTGAGATGAGACCTCTACAGGGAGGAGCAAGTAGACACTGAGGGTCTACACTTGACCCTGGCCTGAGGGTTTCTTCTGCATTTGGTCGGAGACCTCTGCTAGGGACGTTTCCATGAGATTAGAGTAACAAATTTAGAGATGTGGGGGAGGGTGTTGAAGCACACAGTGGTTTCTTCACTGAAGACATTTGAGAGATTTTGAAGCTGCTGTCTGCTTGGCTCAAAGGAAGCTGAAAAAAGGAAGTGGATCTTTTCAACCCAACCAGATCCACCATGGATTCTCAACTGAAAGAACTAGAGGGGAACTGAAGGTACGCTGAATCTCACTAAAATTGACCCAAACTGCCACCCAGTTCTGATTGAGTGTAACTCTGACTGGTATAAGGCTAAATACCCATCTGAGAACAACAGCAACAAAAAAGGAAATCTAAGATGTTCACTGGTGCATAAAGGAAGGAGAACTCTGTCTTCCTAATGTCTCTGTATCATTTTGTTTAGGAAATTTGAAGTTGTAAGTGCTCTGTCTGCCTCTATAAGATGTGCAAAAGCTAAATCAGACTCTTGGCGTCCCAAGAATGTCCTTCTTGAAGATCTTGGAGGTATCTCTTCAAAATACAAACACCAAGGAGTATGACACCCCACCTTTCTGTTTCAGGGGGTTCAAGTTTTGACACTTAGCTCCAAGTGGTAACTTTCTATTTGTGAAAAAGACACCGCAAGCTCTAATTTCCTTTTTTAAAAAATTTTTATTATTTTTTAAAGATTTTATTTATTTATTTGACACAGAGAGAGAGAGAGAGAGATCACAAGTAGGCAGAGAGGCAGGTAGAGAGACAGGAGGAAGTGAGCTCCCTGCTGAGCAGAGAGCCCCATGCGGGGCTCGATCCTAGGACCCTGAGATCATGACCTGAGCTGAAGGCGGAGGCTTAACCCACTCAGCCACCCAGGCGCCCCTTGATAGTTAGGACAATGTGCAAGGATGTAATGGATGAGTGTCCCTGGCTGTGGGAAAGGGTGAGATTCTACTCTGCCTTTGCAGTATCTTTAGTGAATGTCTAATGGTTATACAATGTTAGTTTAATGCTTACTCAATAACAAAACTGTTCTCTTGCTTTAAAAAAAAAATTGTTGAAATGTGTTCTCGGCTGGCAGCAGGCTTTATTTTTGTGTTTTCCCAAAACTCGATGTGGGGAATCAGCCCCCACAAATCCTCTGACATAGAAGAACCCCTCCAATAGTGGAGAACATCCTTGGGTCCTCTAAGGACGTACCTGGCACACTCTCAGAGTGGAGCCACACAAAGAGGCAAGATGACAGAGCTGGTAACCAAGAGAGACAAGGGATAATAGAAGCAGAATCACAGATGACCTAGATATTAGCAGTGGCAGACAAGGGCTTTTAAATAACTGACTGACGTATTCAAGAGACAGATGGAGAAGATGGAAAATGGAGGGTTTTATCAGAGGATTGGAATATATGAAAATCAAATAAGCATTCTATAACTGAAACAATACAGTATCTTAAATTATGATATCAGTGAATGAACATAAGAGCAGATTGGATAGGATTGTTGCACTTGAAGACAAATCAATAGAAAATATCCAAAATAAGTAGGAAATAAAATAAGCATGGGGGAAAATAAAATTATAAGAAACATGTAGAACACACTCAAAGTTTCTATGGGATGTGTAATTGGAGTATCAACAGGAGAGAAGAAACAGAATAAAGCAGAAGCAAAACTCACAGTGTTTAAAGAAATACTGGCCAAGGACTTTCCAGAACCGATGAAAAAATATTAAGCTAGAGGTATTTGGTGAGCCAAAACCAAAACAACAAAACAAGACAAACCACCAGACCTTGGTCTTTTTAAGTAAAACTATTAAAAATCAATGACAAAGTGAGGCACCGGGCTGGCTCAGTTGGAAGACCATGTAACTCTTCATTTCAGGGTTGTGAGTTCAAGCCCTATGCTGGATATAGAGTTTCCTCAACAAATAAACTTACAAAACACACACACACACACACACACACAGTGAAAAAAAAATGAAATCTTTAAGGCAGCTAAAAAAGAGCCAGAACACTGAAATATTCCTTTCCTTCCTAACTACTTCATCAAACCATTTAAAATATAAATACAAATGGAACCACCACACTGAAGAACTCTTACTACTGTAGCAAAGGTTATAAATACATACTTGTAGAAGACTGTTCCTGATAAGTGAGGTTTGTTATTTAATTTGTGAGTATATTTTACTCCTATGAATATGGTTCTGAAAGCAGAACCTTTGGATGAGAAGGCAAAATCATAAAGCAAAAAGGCTGTCAGCTGGAAAGTCATAGACATCAACCTCCAAGGGGAAAAGCTCAGAAGAGAAATAATTCTGGTGCAGAGGAGACACGCAAGAAGAAGCTGGGAGTCCAGACGCATGAGAGCGCTGGAACTAAGAACGGTTACATTTGTAAACACACAGACAAGGAAGCGTGTATGGCAAGAAGGGTGTGGCGTTTTGGCCTATCATCTGGATTTATGCAAGTACAAGTATCCTGAAATTCATTAACTAGTCTTTTTCCTGTGTTACCCAGATTAAACAACATGACAACATTTCACCACCTTTTTAGTCCTTTTGTAATTTGGCATCAATATAAAAAAAAAAAGCTCCATTGCCTTAAAATTGTTTCAGAAAAAAAAGGATTTGCTATGAATCAACTAAAATCACTTTTTTTGAGTCATATTTATCCTTGCCAAGTCAGTCTGTTATACATTTTTAAAAATCAATAGAGTCTATCCAATGGAAAAAAGACAGTTTCTTCAATAAATGGTGCTGGGAAAACTGGACAGCGATATGTAGAAGAATGAAACTCGACCATTCTCTTACACCGTACACAAAGATAAACTCGAAATGGATAAAAGACCTCAACGTGAGACAGGAATCTATCAGAATCCTAGAGGAGAACATAGGCAGTAACCTCTTCGATATCAGCCACAGCAACTTCTTTCAAGATATGTCTCCAAAGGCCAAGGAAACAAAAGCAAAAATGAACTTTTGGGACTTCATCAAGATCAAAAGCTTCTGCACAGCAAAGGAAACAGTCAACAAAACAAAGAGGCAACCCACGGAATGGGAGAAGATATTTGCAAATGACAGTACAGACAAAAGGTTGATATCCAGGATCTATAAAGAACTTCTCAAACTCAACACACACAAAACAGATAATCATATCAAAAAATGGGCAGAAGATATGAACAGACACTTCTCCAATGAAGACATACAAATGGCTATCAGACACATGAAAAAATGTTCATCATCACTAGCCATCAGGGAGATTCAAATTAAAACAACATTGAGATACCACCTAACACCAGTTATAATGGCCAAAATTAGCAAGACAGGAAACAACGTGTGTTGGAGAGGATGTGGAGAAAGGGGAACCCTCTTACACTGTTGGTGGGAATGCAAGTTGGTGCAGCCACTTTGGAGAACAGTGTGGAGATTCCTGAAGAAATTAAAAATAGAGCTTCCCTATGACCCTGCAATTGCACTGCTGGGTATTTACCCCAAAGATACAGATGTAGTGAAAAGAAGGGCCATTTGTACCCCAATGTTTATTGCAGCAATGGCTACGGTCGCCAAACTGTGGAAAGAACCAAGATGCCCTTCAACGGATGAATGGATAAGGAAGATGTGGTCCATATACACAATGGAGTATTATGCCTCCATCAGAAAGGACGAATACCCAACTTTTGTAGCAACATGGACGGGTCTGGAAGAAATTATGCTGAGCGAAATAAGTCAAGCAGAGAGAGTCAAGTATCATATGGTCTCACTTATTTGTGGAGCATAACAAATAACATGGAGGACATGGGGAGATGGAGAGGAGAGGGAGTTGAGGGAAACTGGAAGGGGAGATGAACCATGAGAGACTATGGACTCTGAAAAACAACCAGAGGGTTATGAAGGGGCGGCAGGGGGGTGGGGGGGGGTGGGAGGTTGAGGAACCAGGTGGTGGGTAATAGGGAGGGCACGTACTGCATGGAGCACTGGGTGTGATGCCAAAACAATGAACACTGTTATGCTGTAAATAAACAAATAAAAATAAATATTAAAAAAAAAATCAATAGAGTCGGGGCACCTGGGTCGCTCAGTGGGTTGAAGCCTCTGCTTTCGGCTCAGGTCATGGTCCCAGGGTCCTGGGATCGAGCCCCGCATCAGGGCTCTCTGATCAGCAGGGAGCCTGCTTCCTCCTCCTCTCTGCCTGCCTCTCTGCCCACTTGTGATCTCTATCTATCAATTAAATAAATAAAATCTTAAAAAAATAATAAAAAAATAAAAATCAATAGAGTCTATCAATTTAGCTAAACAATGTGAGAACTCCAATCTTTGTGGTTATCTTCTGACATTCCTGATAAACACTGACCAAAAGGAATAAATACCCCAAGCTATTTCTCTTCTACCACAGGAGATGGGTAACCTTGTAACTTTCCCAAGTCTTGCCTACTTTCCATGAAAACTTTGTAATTTCTTTCTGTAAGAAGCTCATTTTTGGTACACTTATCATGATGGGGGGGAAAGCTCATTTCTCATTTTTTTTTCGCTGATGCTGGCCAATGGGGGAGCTGGGTATGTGGGAATCAGCGAGAATAACACAACGTGCCAACTTGGATTCTGCCCAGTGAGCCTACAGATTGTAGATTGTGAAAGAGAAACACTGATTTTAAAATCAACACATAGAATCAAAAATAGATGCAAAAATTTGCATCTGTTAGATGCAAATAGTATATCTTATTAAAGGTGATCTTTGAACAGCAATTGTAATAATCATTTCATGACCATGAATATGTTATTGTTATGTCCATGGTAACCTGGTATGGTGGAAAGAACACAGAATCAAATGGGGATTCAAAATCCAGTCCACTTCTTCCTGGGTATATTGTCTTTGAGAAGATGTTCAAGCCATTCATTTCTTGGTAAGTAAAATTAAATGAGTAATATTTCCATCAGACAGATGCTTTGAGAAATGAGAGAGAAAAAACAAGAAAGCGTTGAGTACAGCACCTGACACAAATATCAGTCCCTGGTTCCTCCGTCCCGCCTCAATAGTACAGATAGATACACAGAGAAAGGGTATTGAGTCACCCACTGGAGAAAGGGAACGTTAAGTAAGTGGCTATATGTATGTTGCTAATTGACTGAGGGAACTGAGCAGTGTGGAGGTAAAACTCCCCCTCAGCATGTGTCAGGAACCTACTCAATGATAGAACTAGCATTTAATCCCAACCTTTTGAATTACAAAGCTTCTATCCTTTATTTGTTATAATGCCTCTCTCACAGTCTACACAAATATACCAATATTTGTTTATTGGTTTCATAGTGAGAATGCACAGTCAAGGGGACACTTAAGGAAAGAAAGAAAGGAAGGAAGAAAGCAAGGAAAAAAGAAGGAGGGAGGGAAGAATGTTGGTCGGTGTGCTCTCCAGGGCTTAGAAATTTTTTTGTTTCTGATTTAATCATCTCTGACTTATAGACATTTCTTAGAGTCTCAAAAATATAGCACAAGTACTTCTACTAAATCCAAGACAAAATCAATATTATACTTACTTAACTGAACAATCAGTCCCACAAGGCAGGTCCAACAAAGCTGCAGTCTTGTCATCCTGCCAAGTAAGTGACACCTGCCACCTGCTCCACTCCCGGGGGAGGAGGCCCCTTATGGAGGATTCTACCCGCAAGAACTTCGTTCGGTCCAGGACGTCAGTCCCTGCTGGGTTTGCAGGAACGGGGGCTGCCCAAGAAGACACGGCCCACACAGGCACTGGATGGAGCAATGCTTTCCTCCCGTAAGAAGAGACAGGGCAAGAATGGCTTCAGTAGCGAGCATGTCTCACCCCTTAGCCCATGCATGGCCATGGCCTTCAGGCACCCCTCTCAGCTGCAAGGGGAGCACACCATTTCCTCCCCGGTGGGAAGACGGTAGAGCAGTGGGCTTGGCCAGGTGCCACATGACACCTACAGACACTGAAGCAGAACAAAGAATTGCATGTCAAGCCGGGAACAGGAGAAGACACTCCCAAACAAGGTGAAGGGCGGCACAGGCCAGGAGGGCTCCTGTTTCCTGCAAGGAGATGGTTCACATCCGAGGCCACTCTCTTGATCAAGAGTTGGCAGACGGCATGACCGTTGTTTCCAACAATTACTATGTCATGAAATTAGAGTTCTGTTTTGCAGTTTTTAGGTCTATAAAGCTTGTTTTTTTTTCTCATCTGAAGAAAATATATATGGGAACTTTTATCAAGACAAATAATCATTTATGAACAGTTTGGGATATTTGTCATAAAAACACGATGCTGGTCACACCTAAAACTAACCAATTCATGGTAATTTGTGTCAGTAGAAGAATTCAAGAGAAACTGGAATTGATACTGTTATTTGGTTGTAATAAAAATACTATCAGGTCACATAGTTTGATAACATTTTATTCATTTATTTTTTAAAAAGCATTTATTTATTTATTTATTTATTTATCTATTTATTTATTTATTTATTTGAAGGAGACAGAGCACAGAGGGAGAGGGAGAAGCAGACCCCCCACAGAGCAGGGAGCCCGACGTGGGGCTGGATCCCAGGACCTGAGATCACGACCTGGGCTGAAGGCAGAGGCTTAACCATCTGAGCCACCCAGTTTGATGATAATTTTTTCCGGTAGTATTTTAAATGGCAATAATAAATGTGGAAATTTTTATAATTGATAGAAATAGTTGACCTGAAATAGTACTGACAAGAAATTAAACTGCACACAGTAGAAGAGTTTACTGGGCAAAAACGGACAAATCTGAACCTTCAGGGCTTTGGATACAATATTGTTAACCAATTGAGGAGAGGAATGACCTCATGTCAAACAAGGCACCATGACAAAAACTAGACTCAGGAACATAGTATATGATATTGCACGGGGCAGCATCGATAAATCTGTAATTTCTATAAAATTAAGACAGAAAACAACTGAAATTAGTGGGCTACAAATAATGAGGTGAAAATCTCAAAGTATTTTCCCTGTGCTGCAAAGCCTTTGATCGAAGAATTAGTGGCTATAGATAGGAGTTTTAATGGAAAAGAATCAATCGAGATCATGACAGTTGCATGTTTTATGTACAGTGTCCTCAGGGTGGAAATGACAAGGTCAAAGCCTGAATTGCTTGAAACTGGCAGGAGAAGACAGAAAACTAGACATTTCTTAACAGCGGTTTCCTATCCTTGGCCTTACATTTTAGAGGCTTTCATCATTCACGAATAAAGTAAACATGCTTCAAAGGGACCAGAGCCCTTGACTTTTCTGTGAGGATGTGGAGATCGCCTCTGCTCCTACCAAACCCAGCACACTTTACAATTTCTTCTCTCTTTAGATGAGTTTCCAATTCTGGCATCTTCTTAAGGACTTTTTTTTTTTTTTTCCATGTTCAACTTGCAACTGTGAATTTTGGTTCCCATTCCCAACTCCTATTTTGCAAAAATGTTTGCAGAAACCTAGATGTATACTGTTGCATTTTTTTTATATTTATTTTTATTTGTTTATTTACAGCATTACTGTTGCGTTTTTTAATGGCAGCGGTGAGTCAGACTTGGCTGAGTATCTAGCTACACGACTTACTTACTATGCGACTTTAAGAAACTACTTACATTTCTTAAACCTCCATTTCTAAATCTCTAATAAGGAGATAACAGCCTTCGATTTGTGTGTTCGTGGTGAGGGTTAATAAGACCAGCCTTACAAAGGGCTTTCTGTGACTCATATTCCATAAAGGGAGCATTTGTCTGCCTTCCCAGCAGGCGGACTGTGAATCAGGTCTTGTTTATTAATTCTTTCTTCAAACACACCTTCATCGTCTCTGCACTAGAAGGGGTTTACTCTACACATTCAAATTTCTCTCTTTCAACTCACACATCCCATTGTCAGAGTCACAGACTCGCGTATGTACATAACCATTGGGATTATGAAAACTCTCATTATTTCAATGGGTGTTTGATGTGGAGACATGTATGTGTCTTCACACTGAGGCCAACAGATCAGAAGATGACTTCCATTGCAAAGAGAGTTTATTATACTCTGAGGTCCCCACAGGAGGGGGTCTGCACCACCGAGGGCCACGTGGGAGTCAGGAGACTGAGGTGGAGAGGCAGAGGGGATGAAGGGAAAATGTGGACAAGGACCTATCTTGGGATTTCTGTGGGATGGAACAGGCGAGGCAGGGTTGGCAGGCTTGGGATTGGCTAGTTTGAACAATGTCAGTAGGCTGTAGGGCAGGGGCTGTCCCGAGCTGCCTGGCCCCTGGCCCGGGGCTAGATCATGAGAGCCCAGCACCCACGGGGAATGGCTGAGTGTGGAACTAACCAGCTGCATCAAGTTACTGAAGGGCCTCCAGTTGGAGCCTCAAAACTAGGCCAAGACAAGCTAGAGAAAGCTGTATCCAGTGTGAGGGTGAGGAAGTACGGACTCTCCTGCCATGGGGGGGGTGCACCTCACGCCCTTGGAGGCTGGTTCTTAAATCAGGGAACTTAGGAAACCCAAGGTAGCTGGAGGCCTGGGGCCATCTCATCATGGTTCCTGAGCTGGGGGAGTGTGCCCCCATCGACAGCCACGACGTCATATAATAAAGCGGCAGACTCCCGGCTCACGCTGTGGGCCAGCGAGGGAGACGGCAGTTTGGAGAAGGTAAAATTTCAATTCAGAGGAAAATTTAACTTCCTCCTGGGTCTTGGCATAAGCCAGAACGTGCAGAAGAGCTTGGGAGGCAGGAAACGGATTAGCGCACCTCTCCAGAAGAGTATTTTCTGGTGAGGAAAGACCTGTGTGGGGGTGAGGACTGTCTTCCCTGGGTGGGAGGATGCTGGATGTTGTCTAAGGACAGCCTCAATGACGGCAGGCGTCAGCCAAAATGCCGGGTTGCCAACTAACCTCTTCATCACGTCAAAGAAAGCCAATGGTGGTAGCGCATTCCAAAGCAGCTCGCAAAGAACCGTATGGTTCCATCCGAAATTCCAAGCCAGACCTAGGAAGTCGAGTGTGAAGAGGAAGGAAATGGAAGTCTAACGCTCAAGTTGCATTTTTAGCCTTTTCATCCGGGACCTCCTTATCCATGAGGTAGAGCTGACAAAAAGGTTGGACTTGAATTTCTTTTAAAATTATGAGGAAAAAAGTGAATATAAATAATGATGACTATATTAAACAACTAGATTTTTATACTAATACAGTCATATGATGGAACTTTTAATACTTTCTAATGGAGGAAATAGTCCATGGAGCAAATATGCTCACTCAGTCGGCGAGAATAACAGCCCCAGCATTGCCCCCACTCTCCTCCCCAGACCCTGTGTCCATGTGACTCCATGTGGACAAAAAGGACTTTGCATATTAAGGGTTTGGGGATGATCCTGGAGTACCCAGTGTGATCTCCAGGGTCCTCCGAGGACGGAGCAGGTGTGAGAGAGAGAGGGAGGAGATGTGGCCAGAGAAGAGGGATTGGAGTGACATGCTTTGAATGTGGAGAATGTGGTCACAAGCCAAGCCAGGTGGGCATCCTCCAGAAGCTGGAAAAGGAAGACGGTCACTTCTCCCCTGGAGTCTCTTGAAGGGACGTGGCCCCGCTGACGCCTGGTTTCATGTCAGAGATCTGACCTCCAAAACCGTAGGACCACCAGTTTTGGCTGCTTGAAGGTGCTGAGTTTATGGACTTGTCAACAGCTTCCATAAGAAACGACGACATCCATGAATGTCGCAAAGTGGTCCCCTCCCCTTTGGCAAGTCTCTGACATAGTCGGGCTTTAAGTCCTTCCTCTGTCACGGAAGGAGATTGAAGCAAGCCTCATTTGCACACTCAGATGATTTCAAGGCCACACAGGTAGCATAACCCGGTGACTCTAGACCCTGGTTAGGAGCAGGAAGTCAGCCTGTGGCATACTGGTGCTGGCCTAGCCAAACAAAATACACCCACAGACATGGGTGGGAAGGAGTTGCGTGAAGTCCCTCTCAAAGTCCTTACAGAACTTTTGTCTTTTAAAGATTTTATTTATTTACGTGACAGAGAGAGAGAAAGCACATGTGCGGCATGGAAGCAGGGGAGGGGCAGGCAGAGGAAGAGGGAGAAGAAGGCTCCCCACTGAGCAAGGAGCCCCACGTGGGACTTGATCCCAGAACCCCAGGACACCTGAGCTGAAGGCAGTCACTCAGCCGACTGAGCCACCCAGGCGTCCCATCCTTATAGACGTCTACAAGAGACAGGTCAAACTCTTGAAACTGTAAATAAACTTGGAAAATGTCACATTATATTAACTAGTAACTCATACCAGCTCAAAATTTTGTATTTTGTATTTTATATTTTATTTTTCGGGGCGCCTGGGTGGCTCATTTGGTTAAACGTCTGCCTTCTGCTCAGGTCATGATCTTGGGGTCCTGGGATCGAGCCCCATGTCTGGCTTCCTGCTCAGGGGGGACCCTGCTTCTCTCTCTCCTCCCTGCCTGTGCTCTCTCTTGCTCTCTCTGTCACTATCTGCCTCTCTCTAAAATAAATAAATGAAATCTTTTAAAAAAAGAAGATTTTACATGCTCACTGTTATCTACATGTAGAAAATGGGTTCTGACATCTGGGAGAGTATTTGGCATAAAACATGGGTTCCTGAAGAGTGTGCTTTGAAAAGAGAAGCACATCTTTAGACCAAAGGTCCTGAATTATCCCCAAATCAGACCTTTCCCACCAGCACGCAAAGCCCATCTACTTTGAGTTCGTAAATAGCAAGCGTTTGCTTACCCGTTTTTATACATGTTTGGAATCAACACATTTATTATACCCTTGAGGGAGGTAAAAGGATTCACTCAGCCCGATTTCCTCTATAATCTCCCTTCCTTCCTGGAATCAAGATTGCATCTAAGTTTTTCTGTCTGGATAGGACTGAAATAACTCCATCAGGAACAGCAAGCCGTGTGCCTCCTGCTAGACGAGTGGTGGGCATTGCAGACAGACGTCACTGCTGCATTTCCCATTCCAGGGAGGACGGTCTAATGAGGAATTCCAAAGTCTCTTCAATATCAGTAAAACCAGTAAAAGGCATCACTGTCACCTATAAAAAGAACAATCCATAAAGTCAAAATAATTCTGAAACTGTGTTCTTCAGCATGGTGGAAAAAAATTAATAAATATTTGCTTTAAGGATTTTCCCTCTTTCTTTAGGAAAAAAAATAGGTGGGGTCCAGAGCTAGAAGAGCTGGTCCAAGTGGCTTACTCGGTATTTGCAAAGTATTTTCCCACTAACTAAATTGTGTTATATCTAAGGTTACATCCATAGTCTCCTAAGCTATTTGCAGTTAAATTTTAGTAATAGGAATAATAGATATTTGAAGCCAATGTGATTTCTCAGATGCATACAAAAAGCCAATTAATAGAATACATCCCCCGCCAAAATTAAATACAGTGATAAGAAGATATTTTGTTCAGCGTGATAACAATTAACTCAGAAAATATCTTCTTAAATTTTAAAATTTCAATGACAAGTTTGTTTTTCAATTGATTTGGAAGATTTTTAAGTTTTTATTTTAAATCCTGGTAGTTAACATACGACGTTCTATTAGTCTATTAGGTGTATAATCTAGCAATTCGAGATTTGGAGATTTTTTTAATGAAGCCTTTCAGAATGGTGACTTTTTTCCCCCGGAATCAGAAAAAGTGGAAAAATGTATTATTAGTGTTCAATGTCAAAATATCTTTGGGAAACCTATAGTTCTGCCTCTAGCAAATTTATTTCCACGGCATTTAAAGTTCTATAACTGACGAGTGGAAAACCTGAAGACTCTGACCTTATGAGGCTGGACTGTCACTTCAATATCATTACTGAATGCAGACCTAGGGCGCCAGTTTTCAGAAAACGAATACTAAGCATATAACAAGCATTCTGTGGACAGCGAATACACTGATATCACAAATGAGGCAGTAGAAGGCTTGCACCATGGTGACAGTTGAGGGATGCAGACTTCTAATTGGTCATCAAGGCAAAGATGCACATCAGACAGATATTAACCAAGTGTTCTGTCAAAAAGGCACAAAGAATCCAGCGCCAAACAAGAACTTAAGAGTTCCTGTCGCCATGTGATTATCAACTGCTGGGTAGGACAGCTTAGGAAAGCACATTAAAAAATTTTTTAAAAATCCCACAAGATACACAAAATGGTTATTTTAAACCACAAAATGATTTGAAGGTAAGAAACAGCATTTGAGAGAAAATGAGAGAATCACATTTGCATAAGAAAAGGCAATATTTGGAGCTCAGTGCTGGGTGCCAGTTGGAGGCAGTCGAGTCTGGCAGAGGGAGCACATTGTAGGTAGAAGGAATAAAAACTGGTGCAAAGAGCCAAGCTTGTTCTAGAAACCGGACAAACCCCAGCGTGAATGTGGCAGAGTAAGGACGGGCATGGGAAGTGGCAGAGGTGAGTGGAAACTAGGTATGGAAGTTTACGAACGCAGACCAGCATACTCCTGTAAGAACACTTCCCAAGGCAGGGGAAAGAACCACCTCCGAGCATCAGAAGGGGGGCACCTGGGTGGCCCAAACAGTTGAGCATCTGACTCTTGGTTTCGACTTGGGTCATGATCTTGGGGTCCTGAGATGGAGTCCTGCTAGGGCTCCAAACTCAGTGTGGAGTCTTCTTGGAATTCTCTCTCCTTCTCCCTCTGCCCCTCCCCCTGTTCGTGTACTCTCTCTCTCTCAAATTAAAAAAAAAAAAAAATATATATATATATATATATCCCTGGGACTCACACAGGGCAGAGAAAAATGCCCGGTCTCTCCAGCCAGCATGAGAAAACTTCAATACATGTGTATTCAGAATAATTCTCAGTCCTGAAAAGTGGGGAAACACAGCAACATAAATACACATTGTCGGACCTCCACCTAAAAAATCTTGAAAGCAAGACCCAAAAGGATAAAATTATTTTCAAGTAATTTAACTACATCCCAGAACCAAATTAAAGAACACTTACAGAAATACTAAAATATTCAGCTCCAAAAAAGTAAAAATGACAACGACTGGCATCCATTAGACATTCTTGGGCATGCCAAGAAGCAGGACAATTTAATGCAATGAGAAGGAAAAATAACCATCCATTAACACTGATCCAGAAATGGAGAAATTAAAGCATTTTTTTAAAAAGGACATTAAAAAGACATTATAACTATAGTCCATATTTTTGAGAAGCTACAGGAAGGAACATGTGAAGTAGAGGCAGGGAAGGTATATAAAAGAAGCAAATCAATTTTCTAGAGATTAAAATGAAAGATGCTCAGATAAAAAGTATACAGGATGAGATTAACTGCAGACTATATATTGCAGAAAAAAAAAATCAGTGAACTTGAACAAAAAGCAAGGGATATTATCCCAAAGAAACTCACAAATAAGAATTTTAGAGACTTAGAAAATAAATGAATACCAAGAGAATGAGAAAACAGACCAAAGAGAGGGAGAAGATATTTGTAAAGCACACGTCTTATAAAAGGCTCATATAAAAATATGCAAGGAACTCCTAAGGATCAACACTTAAAAAAAAAAATCAAACAACCTGATTTAAAAATGGGCAAAAAGCTTAGTAGACACACCAACAATGAAGATACAAGTACATCAGGTAAGCATAGGCAAAGATACACAATGTCATACATGGTTAGGGAATTATAACTTCAAACAACAAAGAATACCACAATGCACCTGTTAAAATGCCCCAAATCCAGAACAGTGATCACATCAATTGTTGGTGAGGGTAGGGAATCCCAGGAGTTCTAGTTACTGCTGCAGGGAACACAAAATGGTATAGCCACTTCAGAAAACAGTTTGGCGTATAGATTCTTAGTCTCTTTGGTTAGGTTTATTCCTAGGTATCTTATAGTTTTGGGTACAATTGTAAATGGGATTGACTCCTTAATTTCTCTTTCTTCAGTCTTGTTGTTGGTGTACATAAATGCAACTGATTTCTGTGCATTGATTTTATATCCTGACACTTTACTGAATTCCTATACAAGTTCTAGCAGTTTTGGAGTGGAGTCTTTTGGGTTTTCCACAAAAAGTATCATATCATCTGCAACGAGTGTTAGTCTGACTTTTTCTTTACCAATTTGGATGCCTTTAATTTCTTTTTGTTGTCTGATTGCTGAGGCTAGGACTTCTAGTACTATGTTGAATAGCAGTGGTGATAATGGACATCCCTGCCATGTTCCTGACCTTAACGGAAAAGCTTTCAGTTTTTCTCCATTGAGAATGATATTTGCGGTGGGTTTTTCACAGATGGCTTTGATAATATTGAGGTATGTGCCCTCTATCCCTACTCTTTGAAGAGTTTTGATCAGGAAGGGATGCTGTACTTTGTCAAATGCTTTTTCAGCATCTATTGAGAGTATCATATGGTTCTTGTTCTTTCTTTTATTAATGTGTTCTATCACATTGATTGATTTGCGGATGTTGAACCAACCCTGCAGCCCTGGAATAAATCCCACTTGATCGTGGTGAATAATCCTTTTAATGTACTGTTGAATCCTATTGGCTAGTATTTTGGCGAGAATTTTTGCATCTGTGTTCATCAAGGATATTGGTCTGTAGTTCTCTTTTTTGGTGGGATCCTTGTCTGGTTTTGGGATCAAGGTGATGCTGGCCTCATAAAATGAGTTTGGAAGTTTTCCTTCCGTTTCTATTTTTTGGAACAGTTTCAAGAGAATAGGAATGAGTTCTTCTTTAAATGTTTGGTAGAATTCCCCTGGGAAGCCGTCTGGCCCTGGGCTTTTGTTTGTTTGGGGATTTTTGATGACTGTTTCAATCTCCTTACTGGTTATGGGCCTGTTCAGGTTTTCTATTTCTTCCTGGTTCAGTTGTGGTAGTTTATATGTCTCTAGGAATGCATCCATTTCTTCCAGATTGTCCAATTTGTTGGCGTAGAGTTGCTCATAGTATGTTCTTATAATTGTCTGTATTTCTTTGGTGTTAGTTGTGATCTCTCCTCTTTCATTCATGATTTTATTGATTTGGGTCCTTTCTCTTTTCTTTTTGATGAGTCTGGCCAGGGGTTTAATCAATCTTATTGATTCTTTCAAAGAACCAGCTCCTAGTTTCATTGATTTTTTCTATTGTTTTTTTGGTTTCTATTTCATTGATTTCTGCTCTGATCTTTATGATTTCTCTTCTCCTGCTGGGTTTAGGGTTTCTTTCTTGTTCTTTCTCCAGCTCCTTTACGTGTAGGGTTAGGTTGTGTACTTGAGACCTTTCTTGTTTCTTGAGAAAGGCTTGTACCGCTATATATTTTCCTCTCAGGACTGCCTTTGCTGTGTCCCACAGATTTTGAACTGTTGTGTTTTCATTATCATTTGTTTCCATGAATTTTTTCAATTCTTCTTTAATTTCCTGGTTAACCCATTCATTCTTTAGAAGGATGCTGTTTAGTCTCCATGTATTTGGGTTCTTTCCAGCTTTCCTCTTGTGATTGAGTTCTAGCTTCAGAGCATTGTGGTCTGAAAATATGCAGGGAATAATCCTAATCTTTTGATACCGGTTGAGACCTGATTTGTGACCCAGGATGTGATCTATTCTGGAGAAGGTTCCATGTGCACTAGAGAAGAATGTGTATTCTGTTGCTTTGGGATGAAATGTTCTGAATATACCTGTGATGTCCATCTGGTCCAGTGTGTCATTTAAGGCCTTTATTTCCTTGTTGATCTTTTGCTTGGATGATCTGTCCATTTCAGTGAGGGGAGTGTTAAAGTCCCCTACTATTATTGTATTATTATTGATGTGTTTCTTTGCTTTTGTTATTAATTGGTTGATATAGTTGGCTGCTCCCACGTTAGGGGCATAGATATTTAAAATTGTTAGATCTTCTTGTTGGACAGACCCTTTGAGTAGGATATAGTGTCCTTCCTCATCTCTTATTATAGTCTTGAGGAAGACACAAAAAAATGGAAAAATGTTCCATGCTCCTGGATTGGAAGAATAAATATTGTGAAAATGTCTATGCTACCTAAAGCAATCTACACATTTAATGCAATCCCTATCAAAATACCATCCATTTTTTTCAAAGAAATGGAACAAATAATCCTAAAATTTATATGGAACCAGAAAAGACCTCGAATAGCCAAAGGAATATTGAAGAACAAAGCCAAAGTTGGTGGCATCACAATTCCGGACTTCAAGCTCTATTACAAAGCTGTCATCATCAAGACAGCATGGTACTGGCACAAAAACAGACACATAGATCAGTGGAACAGAATAGAGAGCCCAGAAATCGACCCTCAACTCTATGGTCAACTCATCTTCGACAAACCAGGAAAGAATGTCCAATGGAAAAAAGACAGCCTCTTCAATAAATGGTGCTGGGAAAATTGGACAGCCACATGCAGAAAAATGAAATTGGACCACTTCCTTACACCACACACGAAAATAGACTCCAAATGGATGAAGGACCTCAATGTGAGAAAGGAATCCATCCAAATCCTTGAGGAGAATGCAGGCAGCAACCTCTTCGACCTCAGCCGTAGCAACATCTTCCTAGGAACAACGGCAAAGGCAAGGGAAGCAAGGGCAAAAATGAACTATTGGGATTTCATCAAGATCAAAAGCTTTTGCACAGCAAAGGAAACAGTTCACAAAACCAAAAGACAACTGAGAGAATGGGAGAAGATATTTGCAAACGACATATCAGATAAAGGGCTAGTATCCAAAATCTATAAGGAACTTAGCAAACTCAACACCCAAAGAACAAACAATCCAATCAAGAAATGGGCAGAGGACATGAACAGACATTTCTGCAAAGAAGACATCCAGATGGCCAATAGACACATGAAAAAGTGCTCCACATCACTCGGCATCAGGGAAATAGAAATCAAAACCACAATGAGATATCACCTCACACCAGTCAGAATGGTTAAAATTAACAAGTCAGGAAATGACAGATGCTGGTGAGGATGTGGAGAAAGGGGAACCCTCCTCCACTGTTGGTGGGAATGCAAGCTGGTGCAACCACTCTGGAAAACAGCATGGAGGTTCCTCAAAATGTTGAAAATAGAACTACCCTATGACCCAGCAATTGCACTACTGGGTATTTACCCTAAAGATACAAACATAGTGATCCGAAGGGGCACGTGTACCCGAATGTTTATAGCAGCAATGTCTACAATAGCCAGACTATGGAAAGAACCTAGATGTCCATCAACAGATGAATGGATAAAGAAGAGTTGTATATATACACAATGGAATACTATGCAGCCATCAAAAGAAATGAAATCTTGCCATTTGCGACGACGTGGATGGAACTAGAGCGTATCATGCTTAGTGAAATAAGTCAATCGGAGAAAGACAACTATCATATGATCTCCCTGATATGAGGACATGGAGAAGCAACATGGGGGGGTAGGGGGATAGGGGAAGAATAAATGAAACAAGATGGGATTGGGAGGGAGACAAACCATAAATGACTCTTAATCTCACAAAACAAACTGGGGGTTGCTGGGGGGAGGTGGGATTGGGAGAGGGGGAGCGGGCTATGGACATTGGGGAGGGGAGGCGAACCATAAGAGACTATGGACTCTGAAAAACAACCTGAGGGTTTTGAAGGGTCAGGGGTGGGAGGTTGGGGCAACCTGAGGGTTTTGAAGGGTCAGGGGTGGGAGGTTGGGGGAACAGGTGGTGGGTAATGGGGAGGGCACGTTTTGCATGGAGCACTGGGTGTTGTGCAAAAAGAATGAATACTGTTACACTGAAAAAATAAATAAAATGAAAAAAAAAGTAACATAAAAAAAAGAAAATAAATAAATAAATAAATAAATAAATAAATAAAATCTTAAAAAAAAAAAGAAAACAGTTTGGCAGTTTCTCAAAAAAAACTAAATCGACACTTAACATGCAATCTGTTGATCAAACTTCATGGTATATACACCAGTGATCGAAACCTATATACACACAAATGCCTACACATGCATGCGTGTAGAACTTTTATTCATAATTTCCCACAAATTGAAAGCAACCAACATGTCCTTCCTAAGTGGGTGGGCAAAGGAACCATGCTAATACTCCTATAATGGAATATTATTTAGTGATAAAAACAATGTCCTGTCCAGCCATGAAAAGACATGCAAGAACTTTAAATGCATATTCCCAAGTGAAAGAAGACAGTATAAAAGGGCTACATGCTGTGTGATTCCAACTCTGTGACACTTTGGAAGACACTAGAGATACACTAAAAAGATCAGTGGCTGTCCAAGGTTTGGGAGGAGAGGGGGATGAGTAGGTAGAACACAGGGGATTTTGGAGCAGAAACTATTCTGTATGATTATGGTGGTGGTTGCATGTCGTATTAGTCAGGGTTCTCCAAAGAAGAACTTGCATGGTGTGTGTGTGTGTGTGTGTGCACGTGCAAAGTGTGTAAGGGGGAATTAACTCACACCACAGTAGAGGCTGAGGAGTCCCACAATCTGCTGCCTGCAAGCTAGAGACCCAAGAAAGCTGGGGTGATTCAGTCTCACACCCAGGACTTGGAGACCAGGAAACCAGTTATGTAGACGCTAGTCCGAGGATCAGGAGATGAGAGGTGTCCCGGCTCAATGGTGAAAAGCAAGGGCAAATTCTTCCTTCCTCTGCCTCTTATTCCATTCATGCCCTCAACAGATTAGGTGAGGCCCACCCACACTGGGGAGAGCAATCTATTTTCCTGAGTCCATCAATTTTAATACTAATTTCATCTGGAACACACTCACAGATAATCCCAGATAATCTGGGCACTGTGTGGCCAATCAGATGGGCACATAAAATTGGCCATCACAAATAACAAATCCTGGGTCAACATGACACACAAATCTCCTTAAACCACACTTAACCTCCAATAAGGACAATAAGAAGGTCATATTTCTACCTGACTCTAACATGATATAACAATCTGACACTAAACAGAAAATACACCAACCCCATCCTCAGAAGAGGAGGTAAGTTCCTTGAGTAATATAACTTAATGTAAAATTAATAATGCTTATGTACTAGGACATAAAATCAATACATCTTAATGTTATGTGATAATAAGAGAGTAACCCCACCCACCCACCCACACACATTCATAACAAAAAAAGAATAAATACCCCAGACACTTGTAGTCCTCATTTCTGTATCTGGTCACATGATTGCAGCTGGTATTGGTGCCTTCTTCCCCTACCCATTCTGTATTCCCTTCACCTTGAGCAGGCACCTCAGCTAGTTGTGGTTCTTCATCTGCTGGGGTGACCCACGGCTTCATTCCTGAATGGTCTGGGTCACTGGCAGTCCCACCTGCATTGGGTTGTTGTAAGTTTTCTATTGAACCCAATCCCAGAGCATTAGGCTTTGCAAGTGCTGCCTTAAGAGACCCCCTGTATTCCAGATACACACACCTCCTCACCTTTACTGTGGAACGTGTAGTCTGCAAATAGTCCCCTTGGTGGTCAGAGCCAATAAAACTGACCTCCCTAACTGTTGATTCAGAGGCACGAGGAGCCCACAGTGGCCAAATGGCAGTGTTAACTCACATTTAAATGGAATTGTTGTGTCTCCCAGTGGAAGCATTCATCTTTTTGGAGCTAAGGCCAGCAGGGCATAAGGTTATGGGAACAGTAAATTCTCATGGGGGTCACAATGGTCCTACTTTCATTTTGACTCCTCGATTCCTACATCTATGAGCCTTGGCTGTGGAGGAAGCAGCACCACGTATCAGATACTGACTCAGGTCACATATGGCGCCCTGGAGAACCCTGGCCCAGGACGAGCTTTGCCTGCAAGTTATAGCTGCTCAGGCAGCACTGTAACTGAGTTTTCAAATTTCGTTGTTCTACTAAGCCAACTGCTTCAGGATGGTGGGGAACATGGGAATATCATGACTTCCACCACTCTGGGCCCATTGCCACTCTTGGTGTGCTGTGATATGGGTTTCTTGATCAGGAGCAGTGCTGTGTGGAATACCTTGCCAATGGATAAGGCATTCTATAAGTCAAGAGATAACAGTTTTGGAAGAAGTGTTCATGTGGGGAAGACAAGTCTGTATCCTGAGCAAGTGTCTATTTCAGTAAGCACACAATGCTGCCCCTCCATATGGAAGCTATCCAGTGTTATCAATCTGCTACGTACCAGCCGGCTTATCACCCAGGGGAATGGGCTATATTGGAGACATGCTGGACATTGCTGCTGGAAGATTGAACACTCTGTGGTGAGCATGGCCAGATTGGCCTTGATGAATGGAAGTTCACATTGCTGAGAGCAGGCATAACTTCCATCGTGCCACCATGGGCCCTCTGTCGATAAGCTCCCTGGGCAATGACGAAGGCGGCTGGGGAGACAGGCTGACTCGTATCCACAGAACAGATCACCTCATGTACTTGAGTATCAAAATCCTTGTTTGCGGAGGTTACTCTTTGCTGAGAATTCACATGAACACAAGTACCTTCACATTTCTGACCCATTCAGAGAAGCCTGTATTCCTCTTCCCCATATTTCCTTACAACAGATTTTCCAATCCTGCGCCTTTCAGGTCCCCGACTACCCAGCCAAACCATTGTCTACAGACCATGATCCAGTCTAAAACCACAGGTCTGGCTATTTCTCCTTCTAGGAATTTATCTTTCAACCAGGTGAACTGACGGAAGTTCTGTCCACGGGGAGGATTCTCTTCACCACAGTCCCACAGGATGTCCCATAGAGGGTTTATTGTGCTGTGGCAGCCCACTGTTGGGTCTGTAGAGTAAGCAGAACCATCTGTAAACCAGGACTGCGTCTTCCCTTCCTTTGTCAATGAATCATAGGGAACTCCTCTAGAGGCTCTATGTGCACATGGAGAGAGCAGCGTAGCAGGAGTAGGGACCATGGGTATTTGGGTCACGTTTCCATGTCACTTGTGTGTGCCTCCAGGACCTGCTCTGTACTGATCATATATATATATGCTACTCCCCTTGGATGATGGGGTACGGTTGAGCAAGCCCCACTTTGTGGCTTCATAAGTAAGGTAGCGCTCAGTTCATGGTGGACAGCTGAGGTCACCTGGTAACTTTGTGGTCATGGTCAAGTGTTTAGTCTCTTGGCCCAGAAGCTGGCAACAAGCTATTTCTCGGAAGAAGAGTAGTTATATAGTGGATGATAGAAGGGCCTTGCTCCAAAATCCTCAAGGCCTGTTCTTTGATGCACCTAGAAGGGCCTTCAAAAGGCTCTGAACAGAAACCCTCTCTGCCCCTGAATCTTCAAACATCATACGGCCCAAATGGAGCATCAACAGGCCTGAGCAGCTGACCAGCTCAGACCTCCTGCATACCCTTCTCTTGTTCTGGGTCTCACTCCAAACTAGCAGCTTTTTGTGTGGTTCAGCAACAAGGCATGGTCACATACTCAAATGAGGAACATGTAGCCTCCAAAATCCAAAGAAGGCCACCAGGTATCACACCTCTTTCATGGTTGTGGGAGGAGTCAGACATAATAACAACTCGCCTTCATCTGAGAAGGGATCTCTCATCATGCCCCACACCACTGGACCTCTAGAAATCTCACCAAGGTAAAAGTCCTCTGCATTTTGTCCCATTTATTTCCCACTTCTGACAAGCAAAGGTCTCACGTGAATCTAGAGTAATAAGTTACTACTTGTTTCTCACTAGGTTCAGTAAACGTAATGTCATCAGCATAATGGGCTAGTGAGATGTCCTGTGGAAGGCAGAGGCCATCAAGACCCCTGAGAACTAAATGAGGTTGGAGAGTTGATATGCCCTGAAATAGGACAGTGAAGATGCATCATTGGCCTTGCCAGCTGAGAAAGCTGCCCCTGGTGTGGGCCTGATGGACAGATATGGAGATAGAGACATCGGAAATAGATCAATGGCTGCCTGTTGGGTACCAGAGGATGAGGGAAATCACTCAAGCAATGAAGCCACATCTGCCACAGCAGCTGCCTTATGGAATCACTGTCTGGTTAAGGACACAATAATCCACTGCCATTCTCCAAGCCACACAGAATGTCCTTGATGGGGGCGCAGACCCCTTAGTCCCTCCAGGAATGTAGTGGTTCTCTTGCTTTTCTATTTTCCTAGGTAGATGCAGTGGTTCTAATGGCTCCCACTTGGCCTCTCCTGCAGCTGTAGAGTCAATCCCCAGGTCAGGGGACAAAGGTAAGGATTCTGCTAGCTGCTAAGTTATGTCAATTCCAAATATACCTTCCAGAAGTGGGGGAATAACCACAGGAATAGTCGCGAAATAAAACGAAAGCAAGCAGAAGGAAGGGAATAACAAAAGCAGAAATGAGTAAGATAGAAAAAAGAAAAATAGAGAAAAGCAAAGGAAATAAGCTGATTCTTTGAAAAGATCAGTAAAATTGACAAACTTCTAAGTAACTGGTGAAAAGAAAGAGAGAGAAAGAGAGAGCTCTCAAATTATCCATATCTGGAATTTGGGGCATCACTACAGACCCTGAAGACATGACAATGGTAGTAAGAAAATTCTGTGAATGATTCCATCCACATATATTTGATAATCTGGGGAAAATAGACCAATTCTCAGTAAACCCCCAACATAAACGAGAAATTCACACAACTCATCCAATATAGGACACATCATTCAAATAGCCTGAAATCTATTAAAGATATTTAATCCATAATTAAAAAAACTTCTGAAACCAAAATCTCCTGGCCCAGATGTTTTCACTGGAGAATTCTACCAATATTTATAGAAGAATTCACACCAATCTACAAAATTCCTTCCAGAAAGTTGAAGAGGGAATAGTTCCCAATTCATCTCATAAAGCTCATATTACCTTGATGTGAGAACTAGACTCTTGACTCTGGGGAACACACGGATGGTCATTGGAGGGGAGAGCTGGGGTGGGGATGAAGGTGTGCACTTGTGATGAGCACCAGGTGTTGTATGGGAATGTTGAATCACCGCACTGTACACCTGAAACTAATATAACACTGCATGTAAACGAAATGAAATTTATTTATTTATTTTTTTTATATTTTATTTTATTTTGACAGAGAGAAATCACAACTAGGCAGAGAGGCAGGCAGAGAGAGAGGAGGAAGCAGGTTCCCCGCGGAGCAGAGAGCCCGATGTGGGGCTCGATCCCAGGACCCTGGGATCATGACCTGAGCCGAAGGCAGAGGCTTTAACCCACTGAGCCACCCAGGCGCCCCATTAACTAAATGAAATTTAAATACAATTAAAAAAAAAACCCGGACTGTACAAACAAGGAAAACTGTAGATCCATAGCACCCATAAACATAGATGTACAAATCCTTAACAAAACCTTAGCAAATAAAATTTGTCAATATAGAATATAGTGTACAATACAAGAATTGTATTGTCCAGGTGGGGTTTGTGCCAGGGATTGCATGCCTAGGCATCTGTCCAAGTGAAATTACAGCTTAAATTCCTGCACCCATTGGCACATCATGGTTTATGGCAGCTTCATTTGTAATAGCTGTAAACTGGAATCAACCAAAAATTTTTTAAAGATTTTATTTATTTATTTGACAGATAGAGATCACATGTAGGCAGAGAGGCAGGCAGAGAGAGAGAGAGAGAGAGAGAGAGAGAGAGAAGAGGAAGCAGGCTCCCTGCTGAGCAGAGAACCTGATGTGGGGCTCGATCCCAGGACCCTGAGATCATGACCTGAGCCAAAGGTAGAAGCTTTAAACCACTGAGCCACCTAGGCGCCCTGGAATCAACCAAATTTTTTAGAAACTTTTTAGAATAAGCGAATGGCTAAGCAAAGCGTAGTGTATCGATACTGTGGATCACTATTCCAGTCAAATGCATGGACAGTTGCTGCGTGCAGGTACCCTGACAGATCTCAAAGACATGATGCTGAATGAAAAAAGCTCATCTTAGAGTTGGCTTTTGAAGGGCGCATAGTGTATGAGTACGTTCATGTAGCATTCTTAAAACGAAAAAATAGGAGAAAAAAAAAAAGGAGACGGGTAAGTGATTGCCAGTTTGTAGGGCTGGTGGATGGGACGGGCTGAGGAGGAGGTGTGTGTGACTGGGAAAGGGAGGCAGGGGGAAGATCTTTGTGGTTATGGGTCAAGTGTGTATCCAGATTTCGGTGAAGGCTATAGGCGTCATCCGGGTGTTGTACTAATGTCAGTCTCCTGGTTCTGACAGTGTTCTATTGTTAGGAAGATGTAACCAGTTGGGGAAACTGAATGAGGATTATATCGAGCCTCTTTGCTCTACTTTTGCAACTTCCTGGTGATCTCTAATTATTTCAAAACAAAACATTGTAAAAAGTAACATGCTAAAATAGGAAAAAGTCTGTGGAGTGTAAGGACCTATTTAGCCAGAGTGACTCCATCTTGGTTAAAAGCCATTTTGTTGTTTGTGCCGTAAAACTTAAACTGACCCTGCCCCCCCACCCCCAGAGAAACTTACTTAGAAGCAAGTCTGGGATACCAGTATAATATGGTCAGCAAGTTCCTAATAATAGAGCCCAGAATACAAGGCCAGGTCGGCCAGTTCTTGATAACAGAGCCCGGAATACAAGGACGAGTCAGGCCAGGTGGAGACATCCAATCAGTAAGAAACACACATACTTTTTCCCTAACCACCAAAGAATGTAAGCCCCGCTGTTTGGGCACCAACCTTGAGCACCAATTCTGACCAGAGTAACAGGTTAGGTCAAACAGCTACTATAGGGTAAACTGTAATTCAATTGGCCACCTGCGTGTGACCTAACATGACTACAATCTCATTGGCCACCTATGTGTGGCCAGACTTTTGCTCTATAAAAGGTAGCCTGTAAGACGGGGAGGGGTTGCTCTCTTCGGAGGCGGCCCTGACCGGTCAGTCAGTCGATTCTTGAGCCTGTAAGCTAGGGATGGTTGCGCTCTTCGGAGGTGGCCCTGGCCGGTCAGTCTGACTTCTAATGCTTAGTATAGAACAGAGCTTTACATAACTTTCACCTTGTCTCAGTCTCGTTCCCCTGACCAATGAGTCTAACTTCTAATACTTATCATAAAATAAAGCTTTAAATAACTTTCACTTTGTCTCAGTCTCGTTTCATTTAATAATGGACGTAACATTGGCTCCCCTTCGGGGAATCGAACCCCGGTCTCCCGCATGACAGCGGGAGATACTTACCACTATACACTATCCTGGATGAGCCCCCAATGTTAGGTCTTACAGGCTACCTTTTATAGAGCAAAAGTCTGGCCACACATAGGTGGCCAATGAGATTGTAGTCGTGTTAGGCCACACGCAGGTGGCCAATTGAATTACAGTTTACCCTATAGTAGCTGTTTGACCTAACCTGTTTCTCTGGTCAGAAATGGTGCTCAAGATTGGTGCCCAAACAGCGGGGCTTACATTCGTTGGTGGTTAGGGAAAAAGTATGTGTGTTTCTTACTGATTGGATGTCTCCACCTGGCCTGACTCGTCCTTGTATTCTGGGCTCTGTTATCAGGAACTGGCCGACCTGGCCTTGTATTCTGGGCTATTATTAGGA
The DNA here is from genome assembly GCF_922984935.1 of Meles meles. Taxonomy (NCBI): domain Eukaryota; kingdom Metazoa; phylum Chordata; class Mammalia; order Carnivora; family Mustelidae; genus Meles; species Meles meles. The sequence continues at coordinate 7,090,631 of NC_060078.1, forward strand.
ACTTGCTGACCATATTTTACTGGTATCCCAGACTTGCTTCTAAGTAAGTTTCTCTGGGGGACGGGGGGGCAGGGTCAGTTTAAGTTGTACTGCACAAACAACAAAATGGCTTTTAACCAAGATGGAGTCGCTCTGGCTAAATAGGTCCTTACATATAGAAGTAGTTTTTTGTTTGTTTTGTTTTTGTTTGTTTGTTTCGAGAATGCTCACTTGTTCAAGACATTTCAACTTTAAGGCAGTCATTTTATCATTGGTAACATAATAAGAGAAGCATGATTTTTATAAGGAGACTATATTTCAGGGAGAATTTAATGTAACTTTTGACACGCTACATTAGAAATATTACTCTGCTGAATAATATTAGCTCACTTTTGAGAGAGGTTAACCATGTGCACATAAATCTAGTAATTGATGAGTAATGTTGGGAAAGAGAAGCAGTCTCTTAAGATACACGATATCATGCTATATGGAATTTTTCATTAATTTAGGCAATTTTGCAGAGCTCTGATGTCAAGATAACTGGCAAGTCCAATGCTCCTGAGATTTAATGAAGAATATAAAAAGTTTACAGAGTAAATTGAGGTAAATGGATTCAGTGCTGGAAACAGAGTTGCAGGCCTGGTGGAGAATTGAGCCTGCACGGTAAGATATTTTCTGAGAGATTCTGAAGAGATTCGGTGACATTTCCAAGTTCACCCAGGACTGGGGACTGCGTCAAGTCCAAGACTACTCAGTCCCTGATCCATGATCTCCCTGAGAGCCACCCTCTCTCTGTTCCTCCCCCTACATCCCCCTGTGTCCTCACACACTGGCTTCACGCCTGTGTGCTCTCTGCCAGATTTGGGGCTGTGGACAGCGTCCGCCACACACGTGCCTGACAGCAGGCTGGGTCTGTCTCTCTCCCAAGAATCAGCCCTCAATGAGTCCCATTACAGCTAACAAGATTCTCTGCAGCTTAAAATACTTTAGTCAGAAGAAAGAAAAATATTTTAGAAGTCTCTAATTGGAGCGATCTCAATCACATATTTTTCACCACCAGCCTTTGTATTCCAAGATTTTGTAAGCCAGTTATTCTGAGACACATTTTTATGGAGAAAGGAGATGGTCGTTTTTTTTCCTACTTTAATTGTACCCCTTCGGTCCTCAGAGTTGTTATTACTGAGTGCTCAAGACCAAAAACATTCACATGTTCATATTTACATTTGGGAAGATTTACTTTAAAAGTGCCCTGTTAGGGGGGCACCTGGGTGGCTCAGTTGGTTAAGCGGCTGCCTTCGGCTCGGGTCATGATCCTAGAGTCTCAGGATCTAGTCCCACATGGGGCTCCCTGCTTGGCGGGGGGTCTGCTTCTCTCTCTGACCTCGCCCCTCTCGTGCTCTCTCCTCTCATTCTCTCTCTCAAATAAATAGATAAAATCTTAAAAAAAAAAAAGTGCCCTTTTAGGGACACCTGATTGCTCAGTCAGTTAAAACACCTGACTTTGGTTCTGGTCATGATCTTGGGGTCCTGGGATCGAGTCCCTCATTGGGCTCCTTGCTTGGTGGGAAGCCTACTTCTCCCTCTCTGCACTTGTGCTCCCTTTTTCTCTCAAATAAAAAAAAATGAAATCTTTTTTAAAAAAATGCTGTTTTAATGCATTCTAACTAATAAAGTCATGATAATACCTTCTATAACAAGGCAGGATAGGGGACTGTTATTTCTCTATAACCTCTAATGTGATTAGGGCTGGGAAAGCGGTGGGCATTGGATCAGTGTGAGCCTGAGACAGTGCCTGGAAACCAGGTCTGGGACGAGCTCACTGGGCAGCTGGCCTCCAAGCCTGGGCCCTCTATCTGTGTCATGACCGGCTAGGCCCAGAGCACATTCGGCTCACATACACTATGTTTCTGTCCCACTGCTGCTTAGGGGGATCAAAATGACCTAAGAAGTAGCTTAGGAAGAAAACTCTGCTTGACCTAATATGGGAGAGGATTAGTCTTCCCTATTTTGAGTACTTTCCCTAAAATACCTACCCACAGTTGTTTGGCTGTCCAAGTGCTTTTCATGAGCTCACAGGGAGATGCAGGGAGCTGTTTCCCTGTGCTTTTTCTCTGCCAACTGTCATAGAAGAAAACCCTGTAACGATTCTGCTTTTGCAACATGACCTGAATAACCAGCTTGTGTGGTGTTCACATGTTCTCAGGGTGTGATCTTAATTCCAGTTCTGCTGGGAACGAACCACGTGAGTCTCTTGGAGTCCGTCTCATGGGTCCTAAGAAGAAAATTGAGAGCACATGGCTGGAAGAGCTGAGAGTTCCCTGCTTGCTTCTGTGGACTGTTTGGGAATCAGGAATGAACTTGGCAACTGCACGACCGACTGTTGTATTCTGGAGTCATGACTTCACGCTGGTAATGGATGAGGGGACAGATCCTACCTTGTTGGTGCTTCTGCTGGCCAGCTAGGAGGCACAAGCCTTGGACTCAGCAGACACGATCCCCCAACCCAAGACGCAATCAGGAACATGCAGGGCAAAGGTAAAGGAGGAGCGGCATTTTGTGGTGCTGACAGGACTTCTCCGGTGGCTCCTGGAGAGTGTGGGGACAGTGGCCTTGCTGGCTGGATGAGGGAGAGGGGCATGTCCAGGGTAGCTGAGCTGGTGTGTCAGTGCCCCGGGCTGTGTCCTGGCTGATCCCTTGGCATACTGTTTTATAGGACCTGGTTGCAACTTGAACGCAACGGCTGCTGCTTTCACTTATGAACCATGTGATCACCTCCTTCATGAATACTTTCCTCAACTGGATTTGGACATTGTCAGACCCATGGGAGGTCTGCTTCCGTCAGCAGGAACAACAGTGGTCCTGCTGCATGGAGGCTGAGACTGCTTTCTGGTATCCCAGTCTCTGCAAATCCCTGGGCAAGTTGGGGGGAAAAGGGTCATGGGGTGGGCAGAAGGCACGCATTCCAGTTAACAGGGGTTCCTAGGTCTTGGCCTCCTTACATTCTATATCTTATCAAAATTAATGAAGCAGCAATACCACACTGGCCAGACCATGGAGGTCTCAATATCCCCAGAAATGGAGGCCTGGTTTGGGACACCGGGTAAAGAAGGGGATGAGTGAAGTGCTTACCTGGGAGCAAAGTGAGCATGGGGCAGGGAGCGGCTGAAGGGCATCACGTCATAATGTCAGGACCGTTGCAGAAGCACATGCTGACCCATATTTCCTTCCTTGCTCCAGAACTAGCTTCTCTTGCCCTCCCCTTGGCTTTGTGAAACCACTTATGTAAGCACTTCCTTGGGGACAGTTAAACTCACTGTTACTCTGCGGGTTTCAGACGATGGAGATGTGCCTGCAACCATCTTGGAGGAGAGAACTGGGTGGTGCCCAGTGATGCTAGGCCTGGGACAGGACACAGAGATGTTGCAGTATTTACTATTTGAAAGATAACTGTACCGTGTTAATCACAAACACTTATAATTTCTGGAATTCTAAGTGTGTATAAGAATGTGTGTGAATTTGGGGAAGGCATGCTTGTTGTTTTTTTGACTGTCCAGCCCCCACCCGCCTCCTGGCTTGGAGGAAATTCCCCAGATGTGATCTCCTCTTGAGAACCGACGTGCTGCCTGCCACTATGAACGTCGCTTCAGTCCCTCTCCAGGTGTATGTGTGTGTGTGTTGGGGGAGGGCGTGGCTCACGCTCTGTCCTAGGGAGACTTTTTTTGTTTTTTGTTTTTTTTCCCTCTCACCGTCTTTACTTTTTATTCTCATTTTGTGATGAGAGCACTGGGTGTTACACACAACTAATGAATCATTGAACACTACATCAAAAAGTAATGATGTACTCTATGTTGGCTAACTGAACATAATTAAAAAATAAAAAATAGAATTAGGAAAAAGAGAACACTTGACATAAGATTGAGCCCTTAGCAAATTTTTGAATGCACCGTATTTAATCATAGGCACGACGCGGTACAGCAGATCTCTAGACTTAAGTCAACCGGCACCCTGAACTTTGGGCCTTTGACTAAATCCTCTTCGTTTCCCTCCCCCAGCCTCCGGCCTCCACCATCCCACCCTCTGCTTCTCTCAGTCCAGCTGTTCGAGATTCCTCACGCATGCAAGATCGTGCCATTATTTTCCCCCTGGGTGTGGCTTTGTTCACTTAGCAGGCTGTCCCTCACTCTCTCCCAGGTTGTCGCAAATGGCAGAACTTCCTTCTTGTGAAGGCGGGATGGCATCTGGTGATAGACACACCCCACATCTCCATCCATCCCTTCTGTCAGGGGTCCTTTATGCTGTTTCCATGTCCTCCCAGTGGTGCATAGTGTGGGGGCGCAGACATCTTTATGAGACCCTGAGGCCAATTCCTTTGGCTGTGCACTCCTAGGTGGGGGACACTCCTCAAAAAGTTAAAAATAGCTCCGGGTTGGCACTAACTGGGCAAAGATAAGGGGAGTGGTAGGCTCTCCCCAAGATGCTACCATGGCCCTTCTGCCCCGTACCCCACCAACGCTGACTCAGGGTGTTTAGTCTCTACTCATCTCCCAAGCAAAGCCCTTCAGCTCCCCGCTGGTTCTGCTAGCTCACTGTATCCTTTACTAAACCTTCCTTTTATGAAGAAAAATTGTCAAATTACGTTGTTTGCAGCTAAGAACTCTTCCCGCCACAAGGTAGTGCAGCATCTGTAGTCCGGGGTTTACCAGAGTTGCGACTTGGGGCCGGCCTCTCAGTTTCACGACTGAGGAAATCACGGCGTACGTCCCTCAAGATCTGTAAGTTAAAACAGAAGTTGAGTCAGACAATGATGGGAACGAAGAGGAGTTCTGTGGCTCTGGGGTTTTGATAAACAACTCAAGAACCTGAAGGACATCAAAGGGCTCCAGAGAATTTCAGTCATGTCCCAAGGGCATTTTCATACATGCCTTTCCCATCCTCAGTTGGGAAATCTGTAATGCCATTGAATTGTTTATTTTCAGGAACTTTCTGAGCCTGAAACTCTATCTCCAGGGAACGCCAGCTTCTCCCTGGAACAAAAATCCTTCTCATCAAAGGCTGTGTGAGTGGGGTCCCGGGATCCTGCTCTCGCAGGTGCCTCTGTGGGATCTGATTTTTGTCGTCTGTCCTTCATCACTGCAGGAGGCTCTGACATGAAACTTCACTGTTGAGTATGACGCTGGAACACCCATGACTTGAGTCAGGTGAGGATTGGGGGCAAAGATGAGTCTTTACACTCTTCCTGGCAGTGAGAGAAGAAACTCAAAGCCTGTTCCGAGTGAGATGGGGGCCACTTAGAGGAGTCGACAGGGTTACTGCGAGGGCGGGAACGTTGACAACAATGGCGGGTCCCAGGAGGCACTTGCTGTGGCCTGATGTCCTGAGTCCTTCACTGCTTGAATCCTCTCAGCCTCCCTTTGAGTTCAATGCATTATTACCCCATTTTACAGATGGGGAGCCGACGGAGAGGTTAAATGAGTTGTCCAAGCTCACACACCTGCTGTGAAAAGTTCGACTTTTTAAACTATGTGCCTGTATTATTTTTGTGATGAAAAAATTTTTTTCAGCTTTTCTATCAGTGTATTTATTTATCAAAGCACCAAGTGATTTCAAAATCTTCCTAAAATTCAAGATTTTGACATTTTTAGAAATTTTTATTTATTTTTTAAAATTTCTTTTCAGTGTCGTGACTAAAAATTTTTAAAAATCCCAGTTGAAAATGACATGGAGGACATGGGGAGATGGAGAGGAGAAGGAAATTGAGGGAAATTGGAAGGGGAGGCGAACCATAAGAGACTGTGGACTCTGAAAAACAACCTGAGGGTTTTGAAGGGGCGGGGGTGGGAGGTTGGGGGAACAGGTGGTGGGTAATAGGGAGGGCACGTATTGCATGGAGCACTGGGTGTTGTGCAAAAACAATGAATACTGTTACGCTGAAAAAATAAATAAATAAAAATTAAAAAAAAATCCCAGTTGAATAGAGGTTTATTTGCTTCCTTTATATTTTGCGGGGCCTAAAAGTTGCAGTATTATGCTTGCAAAAGTTGATGCAAAATTCGATCCAAAGATCTCTATCATGCAGTTTTTTGAATTGGCGTTATAGGACTGGACACAAGCTATTAGAAGTGACCTTCTTATTAGCCAGAACTCCTTGAATTTAATTCTATTCAGGAATCTCAGCTATTTTCTTAATGCATCTTTAAATAGAATTACCAGAATGGCTGGGCACACCCCTACTTGAAACATGACTTGTCTAATTGCTTCTACTTAGTTAAGCAGTACGTATTACAGCAGATCTCAAGTTGATTTTAAATTAAGTAAGATTTAGTAAAACAAGGACTAACATATACTGGATTAACTTGTGTGTTGTTTTGGTTTTGTTTCGTTTCCTTGTTTTTCCTTTGAGGAATTTCTTATCTATTTTTTCTCAAAGGAAAGCAGGAAACTAAAAACATGTTAAATGAAGATTATCCATATTATAAGATCTGGACTTTGGATGAAAAGGCTTTATAAATAATCTTTCTTTTTGAAATATTTGTAATAATTCAGGTCATTCCTCATAGTCAGTTGTATCATTTAGATAAACAAATTTCCAATGTTTCATATTTTGTACTTATGGAATATTATGTAACGCGATGCAGTCCGCTTTATGGAATGAAACATGAATTTAAATTAATGACTATGGCTTATAGTGCACCTTCATTTCTTCTACAGAGATAACATACACATTTCAAGAGTTGAGCTTTATTGACTCTACACAGGCATATCTTTTTGGAAGAGGGGTAGTGAGTCTGGTGAATAGAATAAAGGTTTAGAAATGGATTTTGGCTAATACACACATGTATTATGAAAATGATTTTATTCTAGTCTCTAAAACGTTATGTATGAGTCTTTTCCCTGGAAATACTTCCTATGTGAGTCAGGCTTCTTCACATATATGCTAATAGATAATGTTCAGTGTGTTACAAACCTAATTTAGTTAATATTTTTTTAGTTTACCTTCCAGTTACGTCATTTCAATTTTTATAGATTGTAAGATATAAAAACACATGAAACTCTGCATTTTGCCTGGTGTGGATTGTCCATGCATGAGCACTACCAATTTTAGCCTACAGCCTGTCCCAACGTGTCCAAGAAAAAAATAAAGTCTGCAGTTACATGCAGAAATTCCTCCACCCCTTCCAGAAAGTAAGTAATTGATCAATATGCATATATAATAAGAAATCTTTTAAAAATGTGCCTTTGAAATTCGGTGGTCTGTACAAATGTTTGTAGGGTAATACATTTGACGAATACGACTAGAGTTTGTTACCAGAGGCTTTGTGGTCAGGTGGCTGAATGTCTTCCTCAAAACGTTTGGGTGAAGTCACACCTGTGAAACTTACGTGGGAGACGTGTCCAGCACAGATGTCCTCTCCGGTGACATTATTGCCAGTGGTTATCTTAGTCTCTTAAATTCAAACAGGTAATTGATTGATGCTCCCAAACCATCTATGTGTGGCTCTTCAAGTTTACACCAAGTCCCCCAGGACCTAAGGTTTAATCCCAACACGTGTGTGTGTGTGTGTCCTATACAGCTGAAGAGTACACGGAAATGTGGTTTTCACTTGATATGGAGATGAATGGGAGACTATAAAAGGGTACAGATCACCTCGAAACACCTGCTGTCTAGGCATCGTTATTAGAAGTTAGGTTCCCATGTGATATTTAAAAATCATCAGCAAGTAATCATGTTATCAGTTTTAGATCTTAAACTCTTCTATAAGATAACTTCCACATAAAAGAATCACGCTAATTCAATTTCACTCATGTCAGAATGCATTGCCCCCAATACAGTGCAAATTGCCAGAATCATGCCACAGAATTAAACGGCCAGATACAATAACTGGGAGAATTCATTTTCCAAACATTCTTCCCTCTGTGTAGCTCTCATGGTTCTTCTTTCTGATGTCTCATTTCTTTTCTTGGCAAACCTTCCACATAACACAAAGCGTATTTTGTGAATCCCTGTCATCTGGAAGCCCATCTCTTCTTTCGTTCTTCCCAGTACTTCTGAGGACAGAGCCACGGCTGTGACTGGCGATGGGAATGTTTGTACCATGCTCTTTTTTGTTCCCTTCTTTGGAGTGGCGTTCAGCTGAGCTGGTAGCTCCGTAAGGAGGATGTGCTCTTCTGCCTGTGTGTGTTGGGGGAGTGGGGGATGACTGTAATTGTTTTTGTTCTAAAATGAATGCTCAAAACTTCAGCCCAAATTAACATTGTATACTGTTTCCTTGGCATTAACAATGACACTTAAAAATCGTATTGAAACCATCCGTGGTCTGGAAGGAAAATGTTTTAAGGGTCTCTTGCCCCTGTGATTCTCCTAACCTTCACTGAAATCAGTAAAACATTGATATTCACTCTGGAGTTTTATACTTTTAAACATTATTGACTTTCTGGTAAGAAGTCAGATGTTAAGATCTTGGAGCATGGACTCTGCTGAGAGACAAACTATTAAATGCTACTGGTTTAACTTTATGAACAAATCTTTATTTCACCTGTTTTATTGAGATACGATTCACATGTGCACCTGCTTGAAGTGCACAGTTCAGTAGTTTCTAGTATATTCACAGGGAAGGCAATCATCCCCACAGTTAATTTCAGGACTTTTTCATCATCTCAAAAAGGAATCCTGTACCCTTGGGAGATGACCCCACATCTCCTCAAACCCCTGAGACTAAGTCACTACTAATTAACTTTGTTCAAATCTCAGAAATGTTCAGGAGTCAACACTTTCATATAAATCTCCAACTGTCCCTGCCAGTACTATTTCAATTTAAGAACTTTATTTTTGAGCGTTTTGGGGTTTCTAGAAGCAGTGAGCAGAATGTACAGAGTTCCCATACACTCCCCTCACACTCACAATGCCTCCATCCCCTTTTTCCTATTTTTAACATGTTGTATGAGTGGTACATTTGTTACAGTTGATGGGCCAATGCTGAAACATTGTTGTTAATTAAAATTTACATTAGGGTTCACTCTTTGTGTTGTACATTCTAGGGGCCTTGACAAATGCAATGTGTCATGTATCTACCATCATAGTCTCCTACAGAGTGTCGCCGCCCTAAAAATTCCTGCAACCCCCTCCATTCATCATTCCTTCCCTTGTCCTTAGCTCCTGGCAGCCACTGATCTTTTTACTATCTTCATAGTTTTGCTTTTTCCACAATGCCATATGGTTGGAAAAATATAGCATGTAGCCTTTTCAGACAGGCTTCTTACACTTACCAATATACTTCTAGGGTTCCTCTATGTTTTGTTTTGCTTGATAGCTCTTTTTTTTTTTTAATTGAGGAATACTATTCTGTTGTCTGTATATTGCCTTGGCTTATCCATTCATCTACTGAGGGTAGATGCGAAGAAGTGTGATTGCTGATCATAGACTGGAGTAAATTTAATCTTGTAAGAGTTTGCCAGCATGTCTTCCAAAGCGGCCATACCATTTTGCAGACCCACTAGTCTGTGGTTTTCTAACAGTGTTTAATTTAGTGAAATCCAAATTATCAATTTTTTCCTTCAAGCAGTGTGCTTTTTGTGTTGTGTCTAAAAATCATTGCCCAGCCCTGGATGACCTAGATTTTTCTCCTCTGTTAAATACCATTGTGTTTTACATTTAGGTCTATGATCCTTTTCAAGTTAATTTTTGTGAAAGGCAGACTTGCCTCTGCTCCTCTGTCAAAGATCAGTTGACTGTATTTGTATGGGCCTCTTTCTGGGCTCTCTGTTCAGCTCCATTGATCTCATCATCCATTCTTTTGCCAATTCCACATGGTCTTAATTACTGTAATTTTAGAGTGTGTGTGGATGTTGGGTGGTGGCAGTCCTCCAACTTTGCTCTTCTCCTTCAATATTGTGCTGGCTCTCCCAGTTTTTTATGAACTTTGGAATACGTTTGTCAATATCCAGAAAATAACTTGCTGGGATTTTGATCTGGATTCATTGGATCAATAGACCAAGTTAGGGAGAAGTGACATCTTAACAGTTTTTGATCTTCCTATAAAAGGGAGATGAAGTATCTCTCCAATTATTTAAATGTCCTTTTGATCGTGTCAATCTTATATCTATTTTGTTAGGTTTATACCTAAGTATTTCATTCTTTTGGTGCTAATGTAAATGATGAGATTTTAATTTAAAACCCAAGTGTATATTGCTGGTATATTAGAAAGCAATCAACTTTTATATATGAAAATACATCCTGCAATCTTGCCATAATTGTTTTTTTGTTACCAGAATTTTTTGTTGATTGTCTCAGATGCTCTGCATAGATGATCATGTCATCTAGGAAAAAAGATAGTTTATTTCTTCTTTTCCAATCTATATATTTTTTGTCTTTGTCAAATGCTCTTTCCACATCTACTGGTATGATCAGTCAGTTTTTCTTTTTTAGCCTGTTGAAATGGCGAATTTCACTAATGAATTTGCTAACATCGAACCAGTCTTGCATACCTGGAATAAATCCCTCTTAGTCTTGGTTCTTTTCATATGTTATTGGATTTGATTTGCTAATATTTTATTGAAGACGTTGGTTTCTATACCCATGAAAGATATTTGTCTGAATGTTTCCTTTTTAAAGAATATTTTATATGTTTTTGATTTTAGGATAATGTCAACCTTGTAGAGCAAATTTATAAGTATTCATTTTTGTTCTATTTTTTGGAAGAGATTTTACTTAGTAAGCATAATTTTATCCCCTAAAATGTTTGGTAGAATTCACCAATGAACCCATCTGGTGCTAGTGTTTTCTGTTTGGCAAATTATTGACTGATTCAAGTTCTTCAGTAGACCTAGGCCTTTTCAGATTGTCTCTTTCTCTTCGTGTGAGTTTTGGTGCTGGAACAAATGCATATGTATGCGCCTGGGTGGCTCAGCGGGTTGGGCCGCTGCCTTCGGCTCGGGTCGTGGTCTCAGGGTCCTGGGATCGAGTCCTGCGTCGGGCTCTCTGCTCGGTGGGGAGCCTGCTTCTCTCTCTCTCTGCCTGCCTTTCTGTCTACTTGTGGTCTCTCTCTGTCAAATAAATAAAATCTTAAAAAAAAAATCTATACAAAGACTTCATACCTTTCACATATATTAACTTAAAATATATCATGGAAATAAATATAATCAGTGGAACTTTATTAAAATGAAGTACTTCTGCTCTAACAGAAAGACTGTTGACAGAATGACAAGTCAAACCATGGTCTGGGAAAAAATATTTGCAAAGACATGTATCTGATAAAGGGCTAGTACCCAAAATATACAAATATCATTTGATTCTTGGAATTCGGGAGCACTGCCATATTTTTGAAAAATAAAAAAATTACAAATATATAATAATTATAGAAATATATAACAAACTGGTATTTAGAATTAATTTTTGAATGTGATATAAAAAGCTGTTCTTTGATTTGTTTTCACACAAGGCAGATGCAGCATTTTGCTTGTTTCATTTAAACTATGTAGTTTGAAAATATTTTTTAGTCTCATTGGCGGTCTACCGATTCCATGTTAACTTTTATTAATTTCAATAATAATGATCCCCAATGTAGCACTTACGGAGGCATGACCCATTCACATTTTTCAAAAAGATTTTATTTATTTGACAGGGGGGCTGGGGGAGAGGCAGAAGCAGAGGGAGAAGCAGACTCACACTGAGCAGGGAGCCAGGCCTCAGGCTCCATCCCACAACCCTGAGATCATGAACCCGAGCTGACACCTAGAATCTGATGCTGAACAGACTGAGCCCCCGGGGCCCAGACCATTTGTATTTTCAAATATGAGCAAGGACTTCCCTTGGGACGAATCTCTGGTGACCACAGACTTGTCTCTGGGTCTTAATCAACAAAGTAACTTACATGTATTAATAATCTTTAATTAACTGACTGTAATACCATAGATACTGAAAGCGTGATCCATGAGTTTGGCTTCAGAAGGAAGACTGGTTTGAAAATAATGAAAAAAAATCCATATTCTGGTCGTCAATACTCACATGATGTATGTGACAAGCTTGAGGGCATCTCCTCTACCGTCTCCCGCTCACGCTGACAGACAGCTCCGTCCGGTGGGGCTCAGCTCACGTCCAAGAATGCAGGATTTCTTCATGAGAAACCTGAATTAAAACAGTTCTTTTTTACCATTATCCTTCTTTGGTTTTGAAAAGTCTGTTTTGACACAGGAACAGCTTTTTCATTCATGTATGCTCTTGAGTTTTGTGTTGCTTTGTGTGTGTTATGAGTGTGAAATAATGGGACAGGGACAGGCTGAAAACTTCGGAAATGGTGGATGTCACCTTCATCATCCCCAAGTGTGGGTGGGAGGAAGGAGGAAGCAGTGCTGCTGGGGGCGTCGGGAGGGAGGAAGGTGTCCTGGGACACTGCCCTGGGGTTGGCAGTAGCCGTTGTCCTGGGATTATCTTATCTGGGACCATCCAAAGCACGTCAAAGACAAAGACTTTTGCAGTTCACCTAGTCTTACAGGCTGCGAGGCCCCCAAGCACAAGGGCACACAATGGCTGCTATCCTTTCTTTGTATTGGAAGAAAGCATCCTTAACCGAGGAGCCTTCCAGAGTTCTGGACTCGTAAATCCACTCAACCTCAACAGAGGGGCATGTCTCTGAGCAAAGGAGAGGCCATGCAAACTAAGGTTTAACACAGGACACCTATGAAGATGGATAATTTACATTGGCTTTCTTGACTTTAACTTCATAAGAGCCATGTAAAATAAGCATATTTTTAAAACGTTTCCTTTACTTATTTATTTGAGAGAGCGAGTGGGGGTACATTTGCATGAATGCGGGGAGGGGCGGAGGGGGAAGGAGAGGGAGAGGGCATCTCAAGCGGACTCCGCATTGAGTGTGGAGCCTGTCTCAGGGTTTGATTTCAGGACCCTGAGGTCATGACCTGAGCCCAAATCAGGACTCAGATGTTTCACTGATGGAGCCACCCAGCACAACCCCCAAAGCTAGCTGTTTCCAACAATCTGCAGAGATGGGACAGATTTCTACCCGCAGTTTGGTTTGGTTGTCAGAAATGATGGCACTACACAGACAGACAGACAGACACACACACAGAAACACACACACACACACACACACACACACATAGACACACACACACACCCTGAGAGGGTGGGAAAGGGTTCATACTCACATACGAGACTTTCCGGGGAAAGCAAAGAAGGCTTCCCAAACAGGTGCTCATGTTGGTAAAAGGGGGACATTATGAGGGAAAAGTACATTGGCAATGATTTTACTTTTTGGGTTCTGGTTAGCTTCAGAAGTGTGTTATTTATATTATTTTTGTATGACTATCTTAATACTCACTAAAATACCCTTTGTTAACAAATCCATCCACATAAATAGACATAAAAAGACAGCTCCGTCCAGTGGGGCTCAGCCTCCCCTTAAATAGAACTAAATTAAAGTCAGGCCAGCACATGAACCAATGATCCCTAGGATTCGAGGAGGACACCAAGTATCCATTTAAACAAGGGAAAATCTAAATTGTTCTCAGTGCTTAAGATTCTTTTTTTTTTAATTTTTATTATTATTTTTTAAATTTCTTTTCAGTGTTCCAGAATTCAGTGCTTAAGATTCTTTTAATAAAAAGGAAGCTCAGAAGATGGCGGAGAAGTAGCAGCCTGAGACTACATCAGGTAGCAGGAGATCAGCTCGATAGCTTATCTAAACATTGCAAACACCTACAAAGCCAACGGGAGAGCAAAGAGAAGAAGAACAGCAACTCTAGAAACAGAAAATCAACCACTTTCTGAAAGGTAGGACTGGCGGAGAAGTGAATCTAAAACGACGGGAAGATAGACCGCGGGGGGAGGGGCCGGCTCCCGGCAAGCGGTGGAGCAACGGGGCACAAAATCAGGACTTTTAAAAGTCTGTTCCACTGAGGGACATTGCTCCAGGGGCTAAACCGGGGTGAAGCCCACGCGGGGCCAGCGTGGCCCCAGGCCCCGCAGGGTCACAGAAGGATCAGGGGTGTCGGAGTGTCGGAGAGCTCGCAGGTATTAGAACGGAGAAGCCGGCTGCAGAGACAGAGCCGAGGACTGAACTCTCAGCTCGGGGTTACCTTGAACTGGTCGCGGGCTGGGTGAGCTCGGAGCGCGGCTGGAGGCTGGGGATACGGGAGTGATTGGGTGCTGTCCTCTGGGGGCGCACTGAGGAGTGGGGCCCCAGGCTCTCGGCTCCTCCGGGCCGGAGACTGGGAGGCCGCCATTTTCATTCCCGTCTTCCGGAACTCTACAGAAAGCGTTCAGGGAACAGAAGCTCCCAAAAGCGAACCCGAGCCGATTACTTAGTCCGGCCACCGGTAAGGGCGGTGCAATCCCGCCTCGGGCAAAGACACTTGAGAGTCACTACAACAGGCCCCTCCCCCAGAAGATCAACAAAATATCCAGCCAGGACGAAGTTCATCTATCAAGGAGAAAGCAGATTCAATTCCTAAGACAGCAGAGCAATTCCAGAGGAGGAGAAAGCAAAGCACGGAACTCATAGCTTTCTCCCCATGATTCTTTAGTCTTGCGGCTACTTCAATTTTTTTTTCTTTTTTCAATTTTTTTTTCTTTTTTCTTTGTTCTTCTTCTGCTAAATTTTTTTTAAACTTTTAACTTTTACCCTTTTCTTTTTTAACATTTTTTGACTAGCTCATCTAAATATATATATTTTTTCTTTCTTTTTTATATTTTATATTTGTTTTATTTTTTAAATTTTTTTCTTTCTTTCTTTCTTTTTTTTTTCTTTTTTTTTTCAGAAGCTGTTTTTATCCCCTTTCTCCCCCCACAATTTGGGGTCTCTTCTGATTTGGTTACAGCGCATTTTTCCGGGGTCTTTGCCACCCTTTTAGTAGTTTATTTGCTCCTTCATATCCTCTTATCTGGACAAAATGACAAGGTGGAAAAAATCACCACAAACAAAAGAACAAGAGACAGTACCGAAGGCTAGGGACCTAATCAACACAGACATGGGTAATATGTCAGATCAAGAGTTCAGAATGACGATTCTGAACATTCTAGCCGGGCTCGAAAAAGGCATGGAAGATATTAGAGAAACCCTCTCTGGAGATATTAAAGCCCTTTCTGGAGAAATTAAAGAACTAAAATCTAACCAAGTTGAAATCAAAAAAGCTATTAATGAGGTGCAATCAAAAATGGAGGCTCTCGGGGCGCCTGGGTGGCTCAGTGGTTTAGGCCACTGCCTTCGGCTCAGGTCATGATCTCAGGGTCCTGGGATCGAGTCCCGCATCGGGCTCTCTGCTCGGCAGGGAGCCTGCTTCCCTCTCACTCTCTCTGCTTGCCTCTCTGCCTACTTGTGATCTCTCTCTGTCAAATAAATAAATAAAATCTTAAAAAAAAAAAAATAAATAAAAAAAAAAAAATAAAAAATGGAGGCTCTCACTGCTAGGATAAATGAGGCAGAAGAAAGAATTAGTGATTTAGAAGACCAAATGACAGAGAAAAAGGAAACCGAGCAAAAGAGGGACAAACAGCTACTGGACCATGAGGGGAGAATTCGAGAGATAAGTGACACCATAAGACGAAACAACATTAGAATAATTGGGATTCCAGAAGAAGAAGAAACAGAGAGGGGAGCAGAAGGTCTATTGGAGAGAATCATTGGAGAGAATTTCCCTAATATGGCAAAGGGAACAAGCATCAAAATCCAGGAGATGCAGAGAACCCCCCTCAAAGTCAACAAGAATAGGTCCACACCCCGTCACCTAATAGTAAAATTTACAAGTCTTAGTGACAAAGAGAAAATCCTGAAAGCAGCCCGAGAAAAGAAGTCTGTAACATACAATGGTAAAAATATTAGATTGGCAGCAGACTTATCCACAGAGACCTGGCAGGCCAGAAAGAGCTGGCATGATAGATTCAGAGCACTAAACGAGAAAAACATGCAGCCAAGAATACTCTATCCAGCTAGGCTATCACTGAAAATAGAAGGAGAGATAAAAAGCTTCCAGGACAAACAAAAACTGAAAGAATTTGCAAACACCAAACCAGCTCTACAGGAAATATTGAAAGGGGTCCTCTAAGCAAAGAGAGAGCCTAAAAGTAGTAGATCAGAAAGGTACAGAGACAATATACAGGAACAGTCACCTTACAGGCTACTAATGGCACTAAATTCATATCTCTCAATAGTTACCCTGAATGTCAATGGGCTAAATGCCCCAATCAAAAGACACAGGGTATCAGAATGGATAAAAAAACAAAACCCATCAGTATGTTGCCTACAAGAAACTCATTTTAGACGCGAAGACACCTCCAGATTGAAAGTGAGGGGGTAGAAAACAATTTACCATGCTAATGGGCATCAGAAGAAAGCTGGGGTGGCAATCCTTATATCAGATCAATTAGATTTCAAGCCAAAGACTAGTATAAGAGATGAGGAAGGACACTATATCCTACTCAAAGGGTCTGTCCAACAAGAAGATCTAAAAATTTTAAATATCTATGCCCCTAACGTGGGAGCAGCCAACTATATCAGCCAATTAATAACAAAATCAAAGAAACACATCAATAATAATACAATAATAGTAGGGGACTTTAACACTCCCCTCACTGAAATGGACAGATCATCCAAGCAAAAGATCAACAAGGAAATAAAGGCCTTAAATGACACACTGGACCAGATGGACATCACAGATATATTCAGAACATTTCATCCCAAAGCAACAGAATACACATTCTTCTCTAGTGCACATGGAACCTTCTCCAGAATAGATCACATCCTGGGTCACAAATCAGGTCTCAACCAGTATCAAAAGATTAGGATTATTCCCTGCATATTTTCAGACCACAATGCTCTGAAGCTAGAACTCAATCACAAGAGGAAAGCTGGAAAGAACCCAAATACATGGAGACTAAACAGCATCCTTCTAAAGAATGAATGGGTTAACCAGGAAATTAAAGAAGAATTGAAAAAATTCATGGAAACAAATGATAATGAAAACACAACAGTTCAAAATCTGTGGGACACAGCAAAGGCAGTCCTGAGAGGAAAATATATAGCAGTACAAGCCTTTCTCAAGAACTAAGAAAGGTCTCAAGTACACAACCTAACCCTACACGTAAAGGAGCTGGAGAAAGAACAAGAAAGAAACCCTAAACCCAGCAGGAGAAGAGAAATCATAAAGATCAGAGCAGAAATCAATGAAATAGAAACCAAAAAAACAATAGAAAAAATCAATGAAACTAGGAGCTGGTTCTTTGAAAGAATCAATAAGATTGATAAACCCCTGGCCAGACTCATCAAAAAGAAAAGAGAAAGGACCCAAATCAATAAAATCATGAATGAAAGAGGAGAGATCACAACTAACACCAAAGAAATACAGACAATTATAAGAACATACTATGAGCAACTCTACGCCAACAAATTGGACAATCTGGAAGAAATGGATGCATTCCTAGAGACATATAAACTACCACAACTGAACCAGGAAGAAATAGAAAACCTGAACAGGCCCATAACCAGTAAGGAGATTGAAACAGTCATCAAAAATCTCCAAACAAACAAAAGCCCAGGGCCAGACGGCTTCCCAGGGGAATTCTACCAAACATTTAAAGAAGAACTAATTCCTATTCTCTTGAAACTGTTCCAAAAAATAGAAACGGAAGGAAAACTTCCAAACTCATTTTATGAGGCCAGCATCACCTTGATCCCAAAACCAGACAAGGATCCCACGAAAAAAGAGAACTACAGACCAATATCCTTGATGAACACAGATGCAAAAATTCTCGCCAAAATACTAGCCAATAGGATTCAACAGTACATTAAAAGGATTATTCACCACGATCAAGTGGGATTTATTCCAGGGCTGCAGGGTTGGTTCAACATCCGCAAATCAATCAATGTGATAGAACACATTACTAAAAGAAAGAACAAGAACCATATGATACTCTCCATAGATGCTGAAAAAGCATTTGACAAAGTACAGCATCCCTTCCTGATCAAAACTCTTCAAAGTGTGGGGATAGAGGGCACATACCTCAATATTATCAAAGCCATCTATGAAAAACCCACCACAAATATCATTCTCAATGGAGAAAAACTGAAAGCTTTTCCGTTAAGGTCAGGAACATGGCAGGGATGTCCATTATCACCACTGCTATTCAACATAGTACTAGAAGTCCTAGCCTCAGCAATCAGACAACAAAAAGAAATTAAAGGCATCCAAATTGGTAAAGAAGAAGTCAAACTATCACTCTTCGCAGATGATATGATACTATATGTGGAAAACCCAAAAGACTCCACTCCAAAACTGCTAGAACTTGTACAGGAATTCAGTAAAGTGTCAGGATATAAAATCAATGCACAGAAATCAGTTGCATTTCTGTACACCAACAACAAGACTGAAGAAAGAGAAATTAAGGAGTCAATCCCATTTACAATTGTACCCAAAACTATAAGATACCTAGGAATAAACCTAACCAAAGAGGCAAAGAATCTATACACAGAAAATTATAAAGTACTCATGAAAGAAATTGAGGAAGACACAAAAAAATGGAAAAATGTTCCATGCTCCTGGATTGGAATAATAAATATTGTGAAAATGTCTATGCTACCTAAAACAATCTACACATTTAATGCAATCCCTATCAAAATACCATGCATTTTTTTCAAAGAAATGGAACAAATAATCCTAAAATTTATATGGAACCAGAAAAGACCTCGAATAGCCAAAGGAATATTGAAGAACAAAGCCAAAGTTGGTGACATCACAATTCCGGACTTCAAGCTCTATTACAAAGCTGTCATCATGAAGACAGCATGGTACTGGCACAAAAACAGACACATAGATCAGTGGAACAGAATAGAGAGCCCAGAAATCGACCCTCAACTCTATGGTCAACTAATCTTCGACAAAGCAGGAAAGAATGTCCAATGGAAAAAAGACAGCCTCTTCAATAAATGGTGCTGGGAAAATTGGACAGCCACATGCAGAAAAATGAAATTGGACCACTTCCTTACACCACACACGAAAATAGACTCCAAATGGATGAAGGACCTCAATGTGAGAAAAGAATCCATCCAAATCCTTGAGGAGAATGCAGGCAGCAACCTCTTCAACCTCAGCCATAGCAACATCTTCCTAGGAACAACGGCAAAGGCAAGGGAAGCAAGGGCAAAAATGAACTATTGGGATTTCATCAAGATCAAAAGCTTTTGCACAGCAAAGGAAACAGTTCACAAAACCAAAAGACAACTGACAGAATGGGAGAAGATATTTGCAAACGACATATCAGATAAAGGGCTAGTATCCAAAATCTATAAGGAACTTAGCAAACTCAACACCCAAAGAACAAACAATCCAATCAAGAAATGGGCAGAGGACATGAACAGACATTTCTGCAAAGAAGACATCCAGATGGCCAACAGACACATGAAAAAGTGCTCCACGTCACTCGGCATCAGGGAAATACAAATCAAAACCACAATGAGATATCACCTCACACCAGTCAGAATGGTTAAAATTAACAAGTCAGGAAATGACAGATGCTGGTGAGGATGTGGAGAAAGGGGAACCCTCCTCCACTGTTGGTGGGAATGCAAGCTGGTGCAACCACTCTGGAAAACAGCATGGAGGTTCCTCAAAATGTTGAAAATAGAACTACCCTATGACCCAGCAATTGCACTACTGGGTATTTACCCTAAAGATACAAACATAGTGATCCGAAGGGGCACGTGTACCCGAATGTTTATAGCAGCAATGTCTACAATAGCCAGACTATGGAAAGAACCTAGATGTCCATCAACAGATGAATGGATCAAGAAGATGTGGTATATATACACAATGGAATACTATGCAGCCATCAAAAGAAATGAAATCATGCCATTTGCGACGACGTGGATGGAACTAGAGCGTATCATGCTTAGTGAAATAAGTCAATCGGAGAAAGACAACTATCATATGATCTCCCTGATATGAGGACATGGAGAAGCAACATGGGGGGGCAGGGGGATAGGAGAAGAATAAATGAAACAAGATGGGATTGGGAGGGAGACAAACCATAAATGACTCTTAATCTCACAAAACAAACTGGGGGTTGCTGGGGGGGAGGTGGGATTGGGAGAGGGGGAGCGGGCTATGGACATTGGGGAGGGGAGGTGAACCATAAGAGACTATGGACTCTGAAAAACAACCTGAGGGTTTTGAAGGGTCAGGGGTGGGAGGTTGGGGCAACCTGAGGGTTTTGAAGGGTCAGGGGTGGGAGGTTGGGGGAACAGGTGGTGGGTAATGGGGAGGGCACGTTTTGCATGGAGCACTGGGTGTTGTGCAAAAAGAATGAATACTGTTACACTGAAAAAATAAATAAAATGAAGAAAAAAAAAAAAAAAAAAAAGGAAGCTCAGTGCCTGAGGGGCCTCCGTGATTGTGAGCGGCACCGCAGAGCTGGACCTGAGTCTGGAGGGCTCAGGCCGGCTCTGCAGGACTCCTCCCTGTCCCAGGGGCCCTGCAGGCACCTGTCCTCTCCCCTGCAAAACCTTCCCAGTGTTGCACCATATGTATGCATTTTCTGATGATTACTTTTATTTTAGAGAATATTGGGCACAGCTTAACACCTCCTGGTTACAATCTGTTTACCCATCATGATCCTGGTACTGTGACACCCAGCAGGTTCTCTGGGAGCCCCTAGCAACTGTCAGGATCCCCCAAACCCCCCCTGGAGGACAGAGGCACCATGCAGATTGAACAGCAACTGGACAGCCTTATAGAGGGCCAAGCCACAGCGGAGTACTGAGGATGTGCTTTTTATTTACAGCTCTCATCCAATTCCTTCTAAAGGACAGAGAAGAAAGAATTAACCCCAGGAATCCACAAAGATGGGGATGGGGGAGGCAGATGCCTCCTGAGAAGTAAATTGCCTTTCAGTTTCTGGATTTGGTGGATTGTTATTTGGTCCAATATAAACAACACCATGAGAATAGCTTTTGTTCTTGTAATTACACTGCTGCTGCCTGGCCCCCCTTGGTGGGGGACATCAGTGATTGAATGCATGCATTGTAATTACCTCCGCATCCTAAAGTGAACACAAGCTTCAAGTAAATCACGTTTCCTTTTTGTTTGCTTCTGTTAATATGTCAGTAAGAAAGAAAATTACTCTGTAATGACTTGTGAACTAAAAGTAATGAATAAATAAAATAAATAATAATATTTGATTATGGAGCCATTGTGTGCTCAGACTTTTTGTACAGGCATCTGAAAAGTCATAATGAGCCTTAAAATGCCCTTATTCGCTTATTTCAACAGATGTCAATTTACATTTTGGAATACGCTTACTATACTCAGAATATGGCAGATATAATCACAAACACCAAGAATAATTTTGGAATTTTCCCAGAATAATTTATGGAAACATTAAGTCGTGCTTCTGCTGCCCACATTTCCCCTCCTCTCTCATCTTATTCTGGGAACCCAGCTCCGTCAGACGTCGCCTGGGGCCCTGCACTGGCCTCCACACAGGAGAAGCCCCAGGCCTGCTGTCTTCAGGAGCAACTCCAGTGTGTCTGAAGGTGAGGGGAGAGGGGAGCCGTCGGGGCAGGGGACAGTGGCGGCCAAGGAGGTGACTAGGTGTCAGAAGGAATGTGGTGTACAAATGGCCCTTCTTTTCACTACATCTGTATCTTTGGGGTAAATACCCAGCAGTGCAATTGCAGGGTCATAGGGAAGCTCTATTTTTAATTTCTTCAGGAATCTCCACACTGTTCTCCAAAGTGGCTGCACCAACTTGCATTCCCACCAACAGTGTAAGAGGGTTCCCCTTTCTCCACATCCTCTCCAACACACGTTGTTTCCTGTCTTGCTAATTTTGGCCATTCTAACTGGTGTTAGGTGGTATCTCAATGTTGTTTTAATTTGAATCTCCCTGAGGCTAGTGATGATGAACCATGAGAGACTATGGACTCTGAAAAACAACCAGAGGGTTATGAAGGGGTGGCGGGGCGGGGGTGGGGTGGGGTGGGAGGTTGAGGAACCAGGTGGTGGGTAATAGGGAGGGCACGTACTGCATGGAGCACTGGGTGTGATGCCAAAACAATGAACACTGTTATACTGTAAATAAACAAATAAAAATAAATAAATTAATTAAAAAAAAAAGAAGGAATGTGGTGTGTGAACCTGCAGAGAGGCACAGGGATGGGGCTCCCTGGAACTCAGAACAGGGGTGGGGGCCGGCAGGAGCCCTGGTGTGGCTCTGGAGCTGGAAGGGATGGATGGGACAAGAAGGATGGGGGTTTCATCCTCTCCCACGCTGGCGCCTGGAATCTCACCCAAGTGCGTTTATAGGGGGGAAAAAACCCATAAAATGCTATAACATTTCCTGCACCCTGAGCTTTGGAAGTCAAGGCCAACACCTGTGCCCCAGGCTGTGATACTCTGACTACTCCTGTGTATAGCCGTCCCGCTTCCTTGTCCTTGGCTTTGCTCACCTCCGCCAGTTTCCTGCATGTCACCACCTTGGAGTTGGGATCCCCAGCACATGGAGCACCATTTCCAACATCCCCTCATGAAATATTCCAAATGTCAGCTACATTTTCTACCCTTCCAGCTCAACTGCTCCAGGTCTCCGCATCAAGGTCGTCTGTGTCACTGGGAAGCCAGACGCTGCATTTTGGGACTGGTTTCCAGCAGTTCTTTCCTCCTTGTTCAGGTGACCCTCGGCCATCGACGGACACTAGGCTCCCTTCCTGGCACGTACCCCCCACAGTTTAGATCCTTTCTGCCTCCCCATATTGCCTCCCCACTGGACCGAGCCCCACCTAGCACCAACGCAGACCTTCCTGTGAACAAAACAGGAGGAGTGAATCTAGGCACTGAGCTCACCAGACTCTCCCAAAGCGTTTGGTCCCTCACCAGCCACATTCCACCGTGCTGGTGATCCCAGCACACTTTCCAGTAGGCTCCTTGCTCCGTGTCTGTGACAGCTCCCCGCCAACAAGCCTCCCGCTCCCCCTCCGCTGGTGGCTTTACCTCCTACTTCATTAAGAAAATAGAAGCACTTGGCAGATTCTCTCTCCACAGGTCCTCCTCTTACTGGCAACTGCCCACATCATCTGCCAACCCTCTGAAGGATAAAGTTCCCCTCCACCTTCTTGCTCCTGCTCTGGGTCCCTTGCCCCCTCACCGCATCATGACCTCTTGTCTTCAATCACTTGTGCTCTGTCTGGCATCACTGGAAGTTCTCTCTAAACCAGCTTAACCCCGACACAATATAGTCATGTTCTGGAACCTTCTAAAACATCTGTTGTAAAATCACCCATTCCCAAGCCTCTACTTTCTGAATTCCCTTTCTTTTCCTTGGGAGAGTGTTTACAAAATCATTACCCATGTTTGTTGTGTCCACTCTTTCCAGCCCTTCCTAGTTCTTCACCTTACTCAGATCTGGCTGGTGTCCCAACGCTCCTGCAAAGTCATGGCTGCCCATGGCCTCCATATTGCCAGGCACAAGGGACACATTCCCGCCTCGTCTCACTCAGCCAGTGAATGGGGATGCACCCAGCTAAACACTCTGGCCTTCTGAAAATGTTCACCTGTTGTGTGTGGAAACAAATGAACACTAGCCAAATGAGGACAAGCTTATTATCCAGAGCTCGCGCCAGCGAGGGAGTCAGCCCCCATTGCTTGGGTCTGGCAGAGACTCAAAGGCAGACGGGAGTGTGGAGGAACTTTCTGGTGGAGCAAAAGGAAGGTTCAGGGTAACCCGGAGCAGCAGTCGCTGGGGGCGGCTAATGAGCAGGTGCACATCCGGGGGATGGAGGTTGGGGAGCATGACTGGTTTTCTCTGCTTGGTCCTAAGGTGGATGTGGGACCAAAAGTCAGGAAAGCTGCCAGTTACCAGTCAGCTCTTGGCTGTTTTGGCTTCACCATCACAGCAGTTATTGTTGGGCTTCCTGCATTCTTCACAGAGTTCCGAGACTTCCTTAAAGCAGGCGGCCTTACTGGGCCAGGTAGAGAGAAGGGGCTGGCTTCTTCAGCAGGTCACAGAGGTTTGAAGTCAGTGCTTTTTGTCTATGGTCTGGCCATGGGCCATTTGGATATTTGGTCTCAGTGTCTTCAAGAGTCCTTCAAGAGTGCTCCCGACTACCTTCCCCAGCTGCCCTTCTCTGTGGTCTTCCGTGCCCTTCTGTAAATAGGGAGATCTCATGTGGAGGAGGCCTCTGTCCTCCTTCGATACCCCTTTTTTGGGGGGCCCTCTACAATCCCGTAAACTTTCACCTGAGTTTGAGAGGTTGGCGTCCTTTAAGACTGTGTTCTCCGAGGAGCCACGGTTTATTCCTGCAGCCTCTCCCCAGAGCTCCAGACCCAGACGTGCCCCTGCCTGTGTCACGTACCCGGACGGCCTCATTTCACCTGGGAAACACCCCAGGTTATGGAATCACTTGTCAAACTCAGACTGTGAGCTGCTTCTTTTGGTTCTCAGTCCTCCAGGTTCTCCTTGACCTTCGGGATTTTCATTATTTATGAACGATGAGTGATTTTGGAAGCACTTTGAGCGGATGAAAGACAATGCCAAATCATCTCGATGTGTCTGAGAAGTGACAGGCGCTCCTGCCCCCTTCCCTCAGTGCCTCCTCCGGGACACACAACTGTGCCTCCCGCATCAGGTCCTGGTGGCTCCTGGGCATTCCAGGGTGACGCTTGCCCAGGTGACAGTGGGCATGGCCTGGGAAGAGGCTGGGAGGGGAGCCAAGGTTGCCTTGAAATCAGAGAAATCACTGTTTTTTTTTTTTTTTTTTTTCTGTGTATCTTTAAACAGGTGCACCTTTGGAAATGCTCCTTTGAATTAAAATCACAAAAACACAAAGTCATATCATTTTTGAGGGAATCTCATTTAAATAGAGCTTCAGACTCCCCTTAATTTTTTTTTTTTTTTTTTTTTTTTAGTAAAAATAAGTCTTTTGAGTCATCATACCTAAGTAATGACTGTCACTGAAGCTTACACTTTTGGGGGCACGGAAAAGAACCAGGCTCTTTGTTCTTTGACACGCTGCTTCCCCACTCGGCTACCCTTTCTCCCCACTTCGATTTGACTTCCCTAATTTTAATCGAACGTGAGAGCCCAGTTAAAATTTCACACCCCTTGAAAACCTTTCTAGATCCTTTAAGTCACGTGTTTCTCCCTAGTTATATCCTAATTTCAGCTGGTTTGCACCTCTACAATGTTTATGATCACTATCTTCGATGTTTGGTAGACGTCTGTCAGCTCAATGGAGCTCAATGTGTGGCCTTCTCGAGGACCAGTGGGATGCCTTAGTCATCTTTGGACCAAGTTCAACACTTGTTCTGGTTCAAAATACTAAGCAGAATACATCCTTTGACTTGAATAACACTGAATCTTAGTTCGTTTAAAATTCATTTTCCCAGGTCTACAGGTGCTCGGGGCTGGAGGGACACAATATTGTTTAGAAGTAAAAAATTGGTGAATATGCTTACGAAATCAGTCTCCTCCCAGCTTTCCCTCACTCAGAGTTGCAAATATCTCCGTTTCAGGTATTTGATTCATTCTTTTTGATGGTATCCACCAGTCAGTGCAGTTTCAATGAACTTGCTTGCAAGGGAAAGAGCCCCTTTAAAGAAGATGCTGGGACTTGGAGGAGGACGGCTATGGGGAGGGAGGAGAAGAAGCAGAGGTGTCCAAGCAACCTCCCCGGGACCAGACGGAAGGAAGGATGGTTCTCTTCCAGGCAAACAGTGGGAAGAGCCAGAGTGGGGAGGTGGTACTGAGGGAACGGTGTCCCAACATTCAGGAAAGATGGAGATTTAGGCTCTAGCTTTCTAGCTCACATCTCAGCTTCACACGAGAGCCCATTATCATACCTGCACACAGAGTGTTGGGCTTTTACCCTAGGAGAAACAGGAGTTTACAATGGCATGCAACAAATATGGGTCTAAGAGTTTTTAACAGAGAAGCATAACAAATATGCTAGGTATTGTAAAATCCTGGCTCTTAGGAACACAGATAAAAGCAGGGAAGAGATTGCAGAGCTCCTGCTTGAGAGTGACCAGTGTTCCTGTGTGTGCATCCGTGCAGGTGACCCTCCCTTCATGCACCATAGTTTATTGATTGGCTCATGCAGTATGATTCACACTGGCTCTTTGTTAAAGGACAATTTTCAAAAACTAAACCCATGATTCTCATGCAGATATAAAATGAGT
The DNA here is from genome assembly GCF_922984935.1 of Meles meles. NCBI lineage: Eukaryota > Metazoa > Chordata > Mammalia > Carnivora > Mustelidae > Meles > Meles meles. The sequence continues at coordinate 7,116,788 of NC_060078.1, forward strand.
ATATGCTATAGATTTAATTAGCTCATTAATAAGAGAACCGGCCTGATGGTAATGCTGGTTGGAGAGAGCGGGATGGAGTGGAAGACTCTACAGGAGCTGGAAGAGAGAATTCTTCCGGAAGATCGTTAATTTTAGGTAAAAAACCACCTACATTTCTGCAGTGAAAACTAGCTAAAATCCTGAACTTTGGGGGTTATTTTTTTTTTTTCCTCTCAGACAGGAATCATTTGTACCCGCTGGACAAAGTTTCTTTGCATCACTGCCAGACAAGAATCTTTTCTCTACAAGTGAGGACCAAGGCTTCCAGAGTTCTAACACAGCACTGGCAATATTACACAGCAAGAAAAAGAAGCAAAAGTGCACGCCTGCAGAGTCAGATAACCCTCAGGAAGACCTGGCGATCAAGTTTGAGCTTGACCCCGAGAAAGAGAAAGCTAAAATCTTTTAACTTCTCCCCACGTGTTTGGATAGTTTTTCTTAATGCCAATTTATGAGGGGTTTTCTCTTGCTCATCTGACCCACAAGTGTTTGGAGACTACGTGTTCCTGGGGAGGGGATTCCCAGATGTATTCTCCAGCTGCCCCTTGATAACAGTGAATCTTGAAACTGTTCACGTGATTTAAAAAAAAGCCAGACTAAGTGGGGTGTGACTCTGAGTGAGGGCAGAAACTGCTCTCAGAAAACATAGTATTGGTGAAATGTCACAGGCTCCAGGGAGCTGCATCATTGGAGAGCAAAACATTGGCTGATACAAGGCACTGCAGCACTTTCTGTCTTCTGACGATCCTGAGGCCCATGTTAACACCATACCCAAAATCCATAGGCACGTTGTGCTTTCTCAAGGGCCTACCATGTGTGCTGACTACATCATGCTTAAAACATGAATTTAATGGCTTTACTTTGAATATTTTTAAAGGGAAGTATGGAAATAGTTTCTTAAATAATATCTGTATATAGGACTCAGGTTGCACAAAGCAGATGACGTTCCTGGACACTGCAGCTCTCCCAGGTACCATAAAAGGCAGAGGCAAGATAAAGATACCAAGGGACGGTGCTCAGGAGAGAAGACCCCTGTGACCAATGTGATGATTTGATCAATTTCGAAGTTATTCTTATCTCACCACTAAAACACATTTTCTCCTTTATTGCCAATGTTACAGAAGAAAACCTTTTCCTCCACTCTCTTAGACTCTGTCCCGGAGGGTTGTGAATTAAACTAACAAGATACAGATGAATGGGAGATAAGATGTACAGTTTTTATTAATCTTTTATTATGTATGAGAGTCCACAAAAAGGGAGTGAAACTCAAAGAACCAGTTAGACACGGGGGCTTATATCCATTTTTAACAAAGGAAAGGGGGTTTGGGCTTTAAGGGATGACACGTGGTAGGAAAGTGCCTAGGAAATGGATGAGAGAAATATATGGCAGGTAAGAGGTATCTTGGTAAGGTTTATTTATGGACATATATCAGCACAGACCCTCTTTTCTGCCTGGCACAGAAGCAGATACACTTTCTAAAGGCAAGGTAAAGCTCTGATTTTAGGCAGAAAAGGGGAGGGAAGTTTCTTGCTGCCTCTGTTGATTTTTAACTGCTTTTAGCTCAGAACAGTCTTGATGTTAACACGGCATATTTTGGGGGGTGGCATGCCCTGATCCCCTTCCCTAATATTTCAGCTCCTTCCAATATGTGGGGAAGGAAGGATCTGTTTTCTGTCCTATGACAGGAAGGATCAGTTTGCTCCCATTGTCAGGAATCCTTTTTGAGTGTTTATTAGTGAAGTTACATTATGTTAATTCCACCATGTGTCCGCAAAGAGGATAGGTTCCCAGATGCTGTCGTTCTCAAGATATAATTCCAACGAGATTCTTGTTTTCATTTTAGTGCTAGAATTCTACAAACTTTGTTCTTAGTGTGGTGGTTTGTTTTTCTAAGTGTAAGACATACTCCACAGCCACTTTTCCATCAGCACCCTGGACTGGGTTGCTCAGGAGCCATGGGACAGGCTGCTCCTTCTCTATGCCACTGTTGGACTCCAGGTCTTCTCTCTCTTTTTATGCTATCAGTGTGTGTGTGGGGGTTGGAGCAATATAGCGCAGAAAGAATAAGTGGGGTGTGTGACTTGGTGCCTTGAAATGTTTCTTAGGAGGTTGTTTTGTTGTGTTTTCCCAAAGCACAGAGGACACCTTGGAACACCTCACTGAAGAAGTACCATCTGACAATGTGCCTTTGGGAATTCCAGCAGTAAAAATCATAATGTTCACTGGCTAATATTTTACGTTCTTTCTTTCTTTCTTTTTTTTTTTTTGGTAAGAAAGTATTTCTTTCTAAGCAACTTCAGTAAGGTATAATTGAAATGAACTAAGCCACATGTTTTGAAGTGTGTGACTTGACAATTTTTGATACATATGTATATATGTAGAAGCATCATTTTCACAATCTAGAAAATGAACATATAACTATCTCCCCAAAGATATTTCTTGCTCCTTTATAAACATTTCTGCTTCCTGTCCTTGCCGTGCTCATCAGTGGACCAGCACTGATCTACCTTCTGCCACTGTAGTTTGGTTTGTGTTGCATGGAGAATTTGACACAGAGTCACAAAGTACTTTTATGTTTCACCTGCTTTCTTCTACTGTGGGTGAGGATGTTGTGACTCCTCCCCTCCTTGCGCTTGTCTACATGTGTATTTTTACTGTTGTGCGTATACACACACAACGTTGTATATCTGTTGTACACACGTTGTGTATCTGTTGTACAGATACACCCCAATTTGTGTACTGAGGAATACTTGGCCTATTGACAGATGTTTGTGTTGTTCCCAGGTTGGGCTAATTATAAAAAAACACAAACATTTGCTATCGTCTGAGAGGGAGAGAGAGAGAGAGAGAGAGAGAGAGAGCGAGCGCACGAGCAGGGGAAGGGATGGAGGGAGGAGCAGGGTCCCCACTGAACAGGAACCCAGGGCTGGCTGATCCCATCATGACCTGAGCAGAAGGCAGACCCTTCAGCAACTGAGCCCCGGGCGCTCCTGTCATCTGCCTGTTTCGTTGTAGCTGGTACGTGTGTCTGTAAAGTAATTCCATTGTGAATGTTCTTTACATCTCCCTAACGTCTGTGACTCCGAGCATCTTTTCCTGGGCTAGTCAGCACTCTATCCATCTTGGGGGAAGCTTCTCTTCAAAGTTGTCCCCCTTTTTAAAAAGTTTTTTTATTGAGGCATAATTGATACACTTTGACCTTATATTAGCCTCAGATATATACAAGAATGATTCAATATTTGTACTTATTGTAGAGTGGTCATTGCAGTAAGTCTACTTTAAACCACACCACACAGAGTGCACACAGTTTTTTTTCCTGGGATGAGAACTTCAAAAATTGACTTAGTTTTTTTTTTTTAAAGAGTTATTTATTTACTTTCCAGCGGGCAGAGGGGCAGAGGGGAGGGGAGAGAGAGAATCTCAAGCAGACTCCCTGCTAAGTGAGGAGCCCACACAGCCGCTCCACCAGGGCTGGATCCCGCAGCCAGTGAGATCAGGACCTGGCTGCAGTCCCAAGTCAGGCGCCCAGCTGACTGAGCCACCCAGGCGCCCCTCACGAGTTGCATTCTCAGCAACTTCCAAATCTATGACACAGCATTATCGAGCATAATCTACGTGCTGTACATCATGTGCCCGGGACTTAGTTATTTTACACCTGGACGTTTGTGGGTCTTGACCCCTCTTTGCCTGCTCCTCCCCCACAGTTCCTCACTCTGGCAGCCCCAGTCTGTTCTCCGCAGGCACCAGCTCCTGTTTCGGTGTCTGTTGCTTCAGACTGCATGTAAATGAGATCATTCGTTTTTTGTGTCTCTGTCGCATTTACTGTGACAGCATGGTGTCCTCAAGGTTCATCCTGTCTTTGTCGAGCTACACTCCTTCCAGGCCCATTTTGCTGAGACGCTGATCACGAATGGATGTTGCACTGTTACATGTTTCCGCTACGTCTACCGGGAGGCCATGTCATTGTCTGCCCATCACTTTGATAATGTGGCTTAGCACATGGATTGGTTTGCAGGTACTGAGCTGTCTTGCACCTGGAATAAGATCCGCTTGTCATGACGTATGATCCCTTTCATGTGTTGTTCCATCTGCTTTGTTAATTTCTTTTGAGAATTTTTGTGTCCATATTCATCAGGGAGTTGACTTCCATTTTTTTTTTTTTTTTTTTTTTTTTTTACATCCTCGTCTGGTTTTGGTATCAGGGGACTTTATTTTTTGTAAAATGAATTGAGAAGTGTTCCCTTCATTTCCGTTTTTTTGAGGAGATTGAGGATTGGTATTATTCTTCTTTGAATGTTCAGTATAATTCACCAATGAAACTGTCTGGTCCTGGACTTTGTTATTGTTATTGTTGGGAGGGAGGTTTTTGTATACCAATGTAGTCTCCTTACCAGAAATTGGTCTGTTCAGATTTTATTATTGAGTTTCAACAGTTATTTATGTATACAAGTTTTTTAAAAAATCAAATCTGTTACTTGTGAGTGTCTTTGACTGGTTCATGATTTCTGTTCCTATTTTCTTAACTGAACGCTTTTTTCAAAGAACAGACATTTTTCATTTTGGTAAAATCTAATTTATTGACTTTTCTTATATATTGTGATTTTGGTGTCATATATAAGAAATATTTGCCTGATACCAAGGAACAACAAATGTTGGAGAAGTTGTGGAGAAAGGGGAACCCTCTTATACTGTTGGTGGAAATGCAAGTTGGTACAGCCACTTTGGAAATTAGTATGGAGTTTCTTTAAAAAATTAAAAATAGAGCTGCCTTATGACCCAGCAATTGCACTACTGAATATTTACCCCAAAGATAGAGATGTGGTGAAAGAAAGAGCCATATGCACCCCAATGTTCATAGCAGAAATGACTACAATAACTAAAATGTGGAAAGAGCCAAGATGACCTTCAGCAATGAATGGATAAAGAAGATGTGATCCATCCACACAATGGAATATCACTCAGCCGTCAGAAAGGATGAAAAACCAAATTAATTAACATGGATGGGACTGAAGGAGATTATGTTGAGTGAAGAAAGTCAAGCAGAGAGCGTGAATTATCATATGGTTTCACTTACTTGTGGAGCATAAGAAATAGCATGGAGGGCATTAGAAGGAAGGGGAAAATACAGGGGGAGATGTTGGAGGAGGAAATGAACCATGAGAGACTATAGACTCCGGGAAACAAACTGAGGGTTTTGGAGGGGCAGGGATGGGGGATAGGTTGGTCCGGCGGTGGGTATTAAGGAGGGCACAGATTGCATGGAGCACTGGGTGTTCTATGCAAACAAGGAATCATGGAACACGACATCAAAAAACTAATGATGCACTGTACGGTGACTAACATAACACAATATTAAGAAAAAAGATATATTTTCTTAATCCAAGGTCATAAAAATTTTCTCCAGGAGTTGTATTGTTTAACTTTTAAATTTAGGTCTATGATCCACTTTGAGCTAGTTTTTGTATAAAGTATGAAGTATAAATGAAAGTTTATTTTTAAAAAGTTGATGTAAGTTTTCCATGGAGCACTGGGTGTTGTGCAAAAAGAATGAATACTGTTACGCTGAAAAAATAAATAAAATGGAAAAAAAAAAGTTGATGTAAGGATCAAATTACTCCAGTACTAGTTCTTGAAAATTCCATCCTTTCTCTACTAAATTGCATTTATGCCTCATAATAAGCCTCCAAATCATTACTCTTAGGTCGCAAGATTTTCCCAAACCCAGCCAGATTCCCATCTTGAAAAATCCACCTTTAACCATTTTAGTTCACACTCAAAACCCTACAAATATACTCCCATATCCCTGAATCTGACTATGGCTAAGAGTCTGTCAAGATGGTCTTCTTGCTGATGCTGGAGGTTTGATTAACTCAAGTGTGCTTCACTGAGAAATTACCAACCGACAAATTCCAGTCCCATCTGATAATTTCCTGATTCCATGCTGACGTAATTATTAAGGAATGTGTTTGGATGGGAGATGTTATGTTTAGTTGAAGTTCTTTATGTCAGGTGTGACTTCCATAGGGAATGTTTGTATCACAGCTTAGAATTTCCCATTGTTAAAAGGTCTGATAGTGGCTTCTGAAAAGCATCTTGGTCAAAGTCTCACTTCTCTTTCATTTTTAAATTAGAATTCCTCACACTTTAGTAGTTAATCTGCATTTCATAGGAGTGTTTCTCACTTTTAATTGTTTATTCATAGAAAAAATACTCTCGAGGAACATCCATCTGTAACAACTAGAAACTATAGGACTGTAGGACCCAAACCCCTAACATTTCATCCTGCTGTCCCCAGGCAAGGGACACTACAAATTAGAGGCTATGGTAGGATAGATTAAATTCTTGGGGTAGAAGTGGGTGACCCAAAATGTATGAGGTTATTAAATATGTTCTTAGGAGACTCTTATGGTTATTTCTATTACTAATAACATGCATTTATGGAATTATCATTATCTTACTGGCCCCGGCCATTTTCCATGAAGAATTTTCATAAAAGACAGGTGATTTTATTTTCACATTGGAAGTGTGCCGACTGAGGTTTGCAGCGCTCCGTGAGGCCCAGAGCACCACGGCACCATGTCAAGGCTCGTTGGACTCCGTACCGTCTCCACAGATGCCCCCCTCAGGCCCTCACATCTGCTGGAACTGATCTGGCCCTCTCTGCCCAGTGCTGACAGGCAGCTTTCTTTATTTCTTCTTGCTTCTTGTATACAATCTAGGTCATGGCCTGGAGCAGTTGCCCGAGGGGTTATTTACCACACACGTCAGGAAACCCCTCATGTGTGTACTTCAGTCTGCGGCCATGGCACTGGCAGTGGTCTGGGCTCCCTCCTTCACTGTCACCGTGTAGCTGCTCTGTCGGGGAACCCTGGCAGCGGCCACACAGTCGGGCAGGACAGTCTAGACTTGTTCCTGCTCTGGACACGTCACGATCTGAAAATTAAATGCACACCTCTTACACGTCCAATAGAAATGGAGTTTTCTTCTCTGCATTCTTTATCTGCAAGTTAGGTTCTCAAACCTGGGCTGCTGTGTGCCCTTTGTCTTGTTTCTGTCTGCCATCTGTACCCACACTAGGAGGTGACTTTGGTCCCCAGACCCCTCTCACATTATCCACACAAGTGTCTTCAACCATGTGTTGGTTCTGAGGAATAAAATCTGACTTTCCTGGTGGTGGGGACTAAGGAGGGCACCTATTGCATGGAGCACTAGGTGTGGTGCATAAACAATGAATTCTGGAATACTGAAAAAAAAAAGGAAATTAAAAAAAAATCCAACTTTCCAAAAATCCCAAGGAAGGAGTAGCTTCCTTTCAGCTACTCACTGGCACGTTATAGACTTTGTGAACCCAGCTTTTCTTCTCACTGTTTGGAGATTAATTATGTAATTCCTTCATTCTTCAGAACCATACTTATCCACATGGGAATTCAACAATCGCTTCTTTACGCCACTTTGAACCACATTGGGTAGGAAATGTTCTTCTGAAGATTGGAAGATCTAGTTGGTGGGTGGATTGGATTTCCCTGAATCTTCCATAATATTCTCTGCTTCATTGTGCTGAGAAATAAGTTTGTGATGAGGCCATCTGGAGTTCTGAAACACAATTGTCGACATGTATAAAAATTTCTCAAAGCTGTTTTTCTTAAGTAACCTGATTTTCTTATAATTAATTCCAATGAGTAAAATAGTATCACATATTTAATAACCTAACAGATTTTCAGCTTCGAAGACATGAGCATGCCTATGGAAAGGAACATTTCAACAGAGATGAGAATGGTAAGTATTTAGGATGGCAGTTGTCATTTAGGGAATTTTTTCTGAGAAAAATTTTGGTTAACCTTTTCTATAAAGGTAAATATTTTAGGCCCTGGAGGACATATTGTATCTGTTGTAACTACTGAACCCTGGCATTGTGGGATGAAAGCAGCCCTAGACTATACCCAATGTGAGTATAGTGTGTGAGTGCATCTCCAGTAAAACATCATTTTTTAATTTTTAATTTTAATTTTATTTTTGTTTTTTATTTATTTTTTATTTTTTTAAAGATTTTATTTATTTGTTTGACACAGAGAGAGAGAGAGACAGTGAGAGAGGGAACACAAGCAGGGGGATCAGGAGAGGGAGAAGCAGGCTTCCCACAGAGCAGGGAGTCCAGTGCAGGTATGGATCCCACGACCCCAGGATCATGACCTGAGCTGAAGGCAGATGCTTAATGACTGAGCCACCCAGGTGCCTCCAAACATCATTTTTTTAAAAAAAATTTATTTACTTATTTATTTAAAGAGAGAGAGTGCGCATGCAAGCAGGGGGAGGAGCAGCAGACAGAGAGGGAGAGAATCTCAAGCAGGCCCCTCACTGAGCAGAGAACCCAATGTGGGACTCAATCCCAGACACTGGGATCATGACCTGAACCGAAGGCAGATGCTCAACCATCTGAGCCATCCAGGTGCTCCTCAGCAAAACATTATTAAAACAGGGGCAAACCAGATTTGGCTCTCAGGCCAGAGTTTGATGACCTTGGCCCTAGACAGAACTGTGAAGTATCATGTTAATCTCAGATGTTCTCCATGACCTCTTTTTTAAAATCATCTCCTCAGTACACCTGATGTAGAGTTGCCAGATTTATGTCTAGAATACGTATGCCCCCCCCCCAAACTATGTGATTCTCTGCAATTCAAATTAATGTAGGCATGTTGCATTTTCCCTGGCAACCCTACTCCAGCGATCTTTTCTTTGCGCATGTCACCCTTCCTTGGGGCTTGATGTCCTTCCCCAGATCAAAGCTGAGGATCCGAGGAGGGGGATTTTAAGGCAACACTGCCTGCCTTTCAGTGAGTTGCCTTTGTTACATGTTTGAAATGATAATGAGGAAAAGGAAACAAGGTTTTTGTCTTATGCTAAGTATTAGCAAGTCTGTGCTGAAACAAGAGAGATTCTGGGGTTCAGAAGTTCATTTCCATTCCCTGAAAACCTGCCCTGCTCACAGGTACTGATTATTTCTACGTAAGGTTAATCCCAATGGAGGCTGCATGGAGGGTGGTATTTCAGGAGGAGAGGTCACAAAGGACAGCCGTAAGATGCTTTGCACGTCAGTGGTGACAGCATCACGGTACGCTGCAGATGCCTTGTGCATTCTGCCCATCACGGCCCTCACGTCTTTAACATCCCACTTATTTTTACTAACTCAGTATAAAAAATTCAGAGACACCCTACTTGCCTACTCTGGTTGATTAGTAACTAAGGAGTTTTTGGAGACCATGTGTGGGACAATGTAGAAGGCAGTTTGCTGATTTCACAAGATTAAGGGATTTCATAGCTCATCTTAAAGGACGTTCTGCTTTGTACTCGAGTTCAAATTACATTCCAGGCTGGCTCTGAAAGGGATAGAATTGTTTTCCAGAAAATGTTGGCAAAGTTCTGCTTGGCTGTGAGAAGTCAGTTCTCATGCTCTCTGGTGTCTGAGAGAACACTCTGTCTTTCCCCATAAACAGGCAAAGAGGCTCAGGGGGCTTCTGACGCTGAAGGTAATGAAAGGTGCCTTCATAGGTCTGTTGTTCGGCACCATTAACCTTCCCGGTAATTGAAACACGTGGAAGGGGGAGGGAAGTGAGAAGCAGAGCCTGGTCTGTTTCCTGGCAGGAACAATTTCTTACGCCCTACTTCGAGCCACCACTTTTAAATCACACCTTTCTAAATCAGCCACAGCTACCACTTTAAAGAAAAAAAAAAGACTCTAATGATATAATCATTTCTTTCTTCTGATCTCGCCTGTGGATAGAAAGTGTGCCCAATGCTATACAGGTGGGCATTTGTTACATAATTCATGTGACCGATACAGTCCATCATGCTGTAACAGTCCATCATGATGTAACAACAAAAAAGAGTGTGTTAAAGGCAGACCACGTGAGATCCATTTACGATTCAAAGTCATTTTAGACTGACAGGACAGAAAAGAATTTCATTCTTCAAATATGAAGCCACTCTCTGGAAATAAGATGTGCAAACCCAGAACGAGATGCAGAGTAATGTCACAGTATAATTACAACACAAATAAAATGAACGCAGTCTTATAAGTGTGCATAAAGAAAGAGTTATCGTCTGTTTCATCAGTGACCTGGTACTTTCTATCCACAGGCAAGAGTAGTGTCTGTGTGTGTGTGTGTGTGTGTGTGTGTGCACGCACGTGCGTGCATACATGCTCACACGTGAGCTGCGGTCGTTATTAACATTTTCTTATTGCAATTATTATTTGTGCATACAGGCATGCATTTCAGTGATAAGAGAAGAATATTTAGAAAAGCACTTTAAAAAGTACTTATCTTTGTAAAGGCTAAAATTTCCTATAATTAAAAGGCAAGTCATCAAGCTGGGCTCGCTATAGTTTCACCAGAAACATCTTGGCTATGAGCATTTTCGCAGCAAACGCTTCCGCCACGTTCCTAATTGGCCATAAGGCAATTTTACCATAAAAGATAAAATCACAAAAAATGAAAGAGACACATTCATTGAAAAGGACACCACGAAACATGAAAAGTTAACAGCAAAATTCAAAACACTTTGCTGTGAAGTGCAAAATATTTGAATACACTTACAATGTGTGTAGATTCCTGACAACACTGCATATAACTGATTTGGTTTTCTGGATTGTACCTAAACACTTGTCTTTAATGTCTTTGTTCATACTTTCTTTCTTTCTTTCCTTCTTTCTTCTTCTTTTTTTTCCCTGTCGAGTTGTCTCCTCATTAGGCATCACATTTTTTCCCACTAAAATTCCATCCTTCATTAAGAGGAGTATCAGTTTCCAAAGACCAGGACACATATTTGTAACTGAGTTCCATGGCATGTGTGAAAGCCTTCCACACTGTTGTTTGCTCTTGGCATATTGCCAACGTGTCCATCAACAGCCGTTCCAAAGCTCTATGGGCAATGCCAGTTCGGAATCACGCCACTCTGTGGGCCACTGTGGGGGTTAAGATTTACATGCTGTGATGATGAGAGCAGCATGTCAATGGAGAAATGAAACCAAACTGCCATCCGACCATTTTTCTTAGTCCTTTAAATTTTTTATGGCAAAATTGCTTCCCTGCTGGTTGTGCAGCAAAAATGCTTGCTGTGAACACATTTGCAGCAAAGACATCTGCTACAAAGGCACTTTAAGGAGAAGGTATCAGACATAGTCGAGGCTCACATTGCATACAGCATTGTCCAGGGGCATTTCAGGGCTCGCTGTTGCAAATAGATTCAATTCACATTTCCATCTATCTGAATTATGCAGCTGTTGTTCAAGCTCAATTGTAAAAATGTTAAATGCGGCTAATATTTAAATTAAATGAGATGGAAAGAAAGCAAGATGTCTCAGTTACGGATACAATTGCATGTAGAAATGGGGAGAACATGAAGGTGAAGCCAGATCTGCCTTCCTGGCCCTTGATTCCGCCTTTGACCATGAGATTTGCTTTGGTCAGTGGAGTGCTCACCAAGGTGCTGGAGGAAGGGCTTGGAGCAGACTTGCTCTTCTCCTGGTCTCCTCTTGCTTCCACACTGCATTGTAAGAGGTGCTGGGCTTGTTGGCTGGGCTTGTTGAGGCATCCCACTTGGGGCCATTCTAGATCAGCCAATGGCCCGCATCCCCAACACTGGCAAGGTGAGACAGGAGCACCTGCTTGAGCAGGCCATGGCCTTGAGCCTGGGGAGATCAGTCTGGCGGTGTCTCCTGCTGAGGTCTGAGGCTGTTTGACAGCATTACTAGGACAGTAACGAACTGATGAGCAGCTTATGGATGTGACCTCTCATTGGTCAGTCACATTTCTGTCTGCAATAGCTGTGGCCGAGTAGATGTTAAAGGGTTCACTGTATTTGTAGAGTTCCTGTGTTCTTCCTTAAAAATGGCTTTGAGGGAACAAGCATCAAAATCCAGGAGGTGCAGAGAACCCCCCTCAAAGTCAACAAGAATAGGTCCACACCCCGTCACCTAATAGTAAAATTTACAAGTCTTAGTGACAAAGAGAAAATCCTGAAAGCAGCCTGGGAAAAGAAGTCTGTAACATACAATGGTAAAAATATTAGATTGGCAGCAGACTTATCCACAGAGACCTGGCAGGCCAGAAAGAGCTGGCATGATAGATTCAGAGCACTAAACGAGAAAAACATGCAGCCAAGAATACTCTATCCAGCTAGGCTATCATTGAAAATAGAAGGAGAGATAAAAAGCTTCCCGGACAAACAAAAACTGAAAGAATTTGCAATCACCAAACCAGCTCTACAGGAAATACTGAAACGGGTCCTCTAAGCAAAGAGAGAGCCTAAAAGTAGTAGATCAGAAAGGTACAGAGACAATATACAGTAACAGTCACCTTGCAGGCTAATAATCGCACTAAATTCATATCTCTCAATAGTTACCCTGAATGTCAATGGGCTAAATGCCCCAATCAAAAGACACAGGGTATCAGAATGGATAAAAAAACAAAACCCATCAATACGTTGCCTGCAAGAAACTCCTTTTAGATGCGAAGACACCTCCAGATTCAAAGTGAGGGGGTGGAAAACAATTTACCATGCTAATGGGCATCAGAAGAAAGCTGGGGTGGCAATCCTTATATCAGATCAATTAGATTTTAAGCCAAAGACTATAATAAGAGATGAGGAAGGAAACTATATCCTACTCAAAGGGTCTGTCCAACAAGAAGATCTAACAATTTTAAATATCTATGCCCCTAACGTGGGAGCAGCCAACTATATCAACCAATTAATAACAAAAGCAAAGAAACACATCAATAATTATACAATAATAGTAGGGGACTTTAACACTCCCCTCACTGAAATGGACAGATCACCCAAGCAAAAGATCAACAAGGAAATAAAGGCCTTAAATGACACACTGGACCAGATGGACATCACAGATATATTCAGAACATTCCATCCCAAAGCAACAGAATACACATTCTTCTCTAGTGCACATAGAACCTTCTCCAGAATAGATCACATCCTGGGTCACAAATCAGGTCTCAACTGGTATCAAAAGATTAGGATCATTCCCTGCATATTTTCAGACCACGATGCTCTGAAGCTAGAACTCAATCACAAGAGGAAAGCTGGAAAGAACCCAAATACATGGAGACTAAACAGCATCCTTCTAAAGAATGAATGGGTCAACCAGGAAATTAAAGAAGAATTGAAAAAATTCATGGAAACAGATGATAACGAAAACACAATGGTTCAAAATCTGTGGGACACAGCAAAGGCAGTCCTGAGAGGAAAATATATAGCGGTACAAGCCTTTCTCAAGAAACAAGAAAGGTCTCAAGTACACAACCTAACCCTACACATAAAGGAGCTGGAGAAAGAACAAGAAAGAAACCCTAAACCCAGCAGGAGAAGAGAAATCATAAAGATCAGAGCAGAAATCAATGAAATAGAAACAAACAAACAAAAAAAAACAATAAAAAATCAATGAAACTAGGAGCTTGTTCTCTGAAAGAATCAATAAGATTGATAAACCCCTCTCCAGACTTATCAAAAAGAAAAGAGAAAGGACCCAAATATATAAAATCAAGAATGAAAGAGGAGAGATCACAACTAACACCAAAGAAATACAGACAATTATAAGAACATACTATGAGCAACTCTACGCCAACAAATTGGACAATCTGGAAGAAATGGATGCATTCCTAGAGACATATAAACTACCACAACTGAACCAGGAAGAAATAGAAAACCTGAACAGGCCCATAACCAGTAAGGAGATTGAAACAGTCATCAAAAATCTCCAAACAAACAAAAGCCCAGGGCCAGACGGCTTCCCAGGGGAATTCTACCAAACATTTAAAGAAGAACTCATTCCTATTCTCCTGAAACTGTTCCAAAAAATAGAAATGGAAGGAAAACTTCCAAACTCATTTTATGAGGCCAGCATCACCTTGATCCCAAAACCAGACAAGGATCCCACCAAAAAAGAGAATTTACAGACCAATATTCTTGATGAACACAGATGCAAAAATTCTCACCAAAATACTAGCCAATAGGATTCAACGGTACATTAAAAGGATTATTTACCACGACCAAGTGTGATTTATTCCAGGGCTGAAGGGTTGGTTCAACATCCACAAATCAATCAATGTGATAGAACACATTAATAAAAGAAAGAACAAGAACCATATGATACTCTCAATAGATGCTGAAAAAGCATTTGACAAAGTACAGCATCCCTTCCTGATCAAAACTCTTCAAAGTGTAGGGATAGAGGGCACATACCTCAATATTATCAAAGCCATCTATGAAAAACCCACCGCAAATATCATTCTCAATGGAGAAAAACTGAAAGCTTTTCGGTTAAGGTCAGGAACATGACAGGGATGTCCATTATCACCACTGCTATTCAACATAGTCCTAGAAGTCCTAGCCTCAGCAATCAGACAACAAAAAGAAATTAAAGGCATCCAAATCGGCAAAGAAGAAGTCAAACTATCACTCTTTGCAGATGATATGATACTATATGTGGAAAACCCAAAAGACTCCACTCCAAAACTGCTAGAACTTGTACAGGAATTCAGTAAAGTGTCAGGATATAAAATCAATGCACAGAAATCAGTTGCATTTCTGTACACCAACCACAAGACAGAAGAAAGAGAAATTAAGGAGTCAATCCCATTTATAATTGCACCCAAAACTATTAGATACCTAGGAATAAACCTAACCAAAGAGTTAGCCTATATGCAGAAAACTATAAAGTACTCATGAAAGAAACTGAGGAAGACACAAAGAAATGGAAAAATGTTCCATGCTCCTGCACTGGAAGAATAAACATTGTGAAAATGTCTATGCTACCTAAAGCAATCTACACATTTAATGCAATCCCTATCAAAATACCATCCATTTTTTTCAAAGAAATGGAACAAATAATCCTAAAATTTATATGGAACCAGAAAAGACCTCGAATAGCCAAAGGAATATTGAAGAACAAAGCCAAAGTTGGTGGCATCACCATTCCAGACTTCAAGCTCTATTACAAAGCTGTCATCATCAAGACAGCATGGTACTGGCACAAAAACAGACACATAGATCAGTGGAACAGAATAGAGAGCCCAGAAATAGACCCTCAACTCTATGGTCAACTAATCTTTGACAAATCAGGAAAGAATGTCCAATGGAAAAAAGACCGCCTCTTCAATAAATGGTGCTGGGAAAATTGGACAGCCACATGCAGAAAAATGAAATTGGACCACTTCCTTACACCACACACGAAAATAGACTCAAACTGGATGAAGGACCTCAATGTAAGAAAGGAATCCATCAAAATCCTTGAGGAGAACGCAGGCAGCAACCTCTTTGACCTCAGCTGCAGCAACATCTTCCTAGGAACATTGGCAAAGGCAAGGGAAGCAAGGGCAAAAATGAACTATTGGGATTTCATCAAGATCAAAAGCTTTTGCACAGCAAAGGAAACAGTTAACAAAACCAAAAGACAACTGACAGAATGGGAGAAGATATTTGCAAACGACATATTAGATAAAGGGCTAGTGTCCAAAATCTATAAGGAACTTAGCAAACTCAACACCCAAAGAACAAACAATCCAATCAAGAAATGGGCAGAGGACATGAACAGACATTTCTGCAAAGAAGACATCCAGATGGCCAACAGACACATGAAAAAGTGCTCCACGTCACTCGGCATCAGGGAAATACAAATCAAAACCACGATGAGATATCACCTCACACCAGTCAGAATGGCTAAAATTAACAAGTCAGGAAATGCCAGATGCTGGCGAGGATGCAGAGAAAGGGGAACCCTCCTACACTATTGGTGGGAATGCAAGCTGGTGCAACCACTCTGGAAAACAGCGTGGAGGTTCCTCAAAATGTTGAAAATAGAACTACTCTATGACCCAGCAATTGCACTACTGGGTATGTACCCTAAAGATACAAACGTAGTGATCCGAAAGGGCACGTGTACCCGAATGTTTATAGCAGCAATGTCTACAATAGCCAAACTATGGGAAGAACCTAGATGTCCATCAACAGATGAATGGATAAAGAAGATATTGTATATATACACCATGGAATACTATGCAGCCATCAAAAGAAACGAAATCATGCCATTTGCGACAACGTGGATGGAACTAGAGGGTATCATGCTTAGTGAAATAAGTCAATCGGAGAAAGACAACTATCATATACTCTCCCTGATATGAGGACGTGGAGATGAAATATAGGGGGTTAGGGGGATAGGAGAAGAATAAATGAAACAAGATGGGATTGGGAGGGAGAGAAACCATAAGTGACTCTTAATTTCACAAAACAAAATGAGGGTTGCTGGGGGGAGGGGGGTTGGGTATGTGCTATGGTGAGTGCTGTGAAGTGTGTAAACCTGGCGATTCACAGTCCTGTACCCCTGGGGATAAAAATACATTATATGTTTATAAAAAAAAAAAGGATGAATACCCAACTTTTGTAGCAACATGGACGGGACTGGAAGTGATTATGCTGAGTGAAATAAGTCAAGCAGAGAGAGTCAAGTATCATATGGTTTCACTTATTTGTGGAGCATAACAAATAACATGGAAGGCATGGGGAGATGGAGAGGAGAAGGAAGTTGAGGGAAATTGGAAGGGGAGGCAAACCATGAGAGACTATGGACTCTGAAAAACATCCTGAGGGTTTTGGAAGGGCGGGGGTGGGAGGTTGGGGGAACCAGGTGGTGGGTAATAGGGAGGGCACGTATTGCATGGAGCACTGGGTGTTGTGCAAAAACAATGAATACTGTTATGCTGAAAAAATAAATAAATAAAAATTTTTAAAAAAAATGGCTTTGAGATATCTACCATCCAATTCACCTCTTTAAAGTGTCCAGTGGTTTTTAATATATTCAACGAGTTGTACATTCAGTACCACAACCCGTTTTAGAGTATTTTTATTACTCCCCAAAGAAACCTTTCTCCCCTTAACTGTTA
The DNA here is from genome assembly GCF_922984935.1 of Meles meles. NCBI lineage: Eukaryota > Metazoa > Chordata > Mammalia > Carnivora > Mustelidae > Meles > Meles meles. The sequence continues at coordinate 7,133,774 of NC_060078.1, forward strand.
TCCTCTTGTTCTTCTACTCCCTCTCCCCCCGCCCAGCCCTAAGCAAGAGATAGTCTAGTTTCTGTCTCTATAGATTTGTCTTTTCTGAGAAATTCTTATCAATGGGCTTATTTAATATGTGGTCCTTTGGCCCGAACTTCACTTAGCATGTTTTCAAGGTTTCTTCAAATACTTCAGTAGTATTTCTTCCCCACTCAACATTTTAATGACTGAAATTCATCCAAATCAAGGTCCATAAGTCTACTTAAGTTACAACTTTTGTATCAATGAAGCTATATTTTCTTTCTTATTTTTTTTCTGGGATACAATATGCATAACATAAAGTTCATCATTGTAATCATTTTTAAGCATGTAATTCAGGGGTATTTCATTCACAATGTTGTGCAACCCTCACCACCATACCTTCCAGAACTTTCTCATCTTCCCCAGCTGAAACTCTGTATGCATGAAACACTATCCCCCCTGCTCCCTCCCCACAGCCTCTGGTGATCACTAATCTAATTTCTGCCTCTTCACTTGTCTCTGAGAGTGCCCTTTGAGAATTGGGATCATATCCTGTTTGGTCTCTTGGGACCGGTTTGTTTCACTCAGCACAATACCTTCAGGGTTCTCGCATGTTAGCGCATACATCAGAAGTTCCTTCCCATTAAAGGCGAGATAGTATTTAATTGTCTGCCTAGACCACATTTTGTTTATTCATTCATGGGTTGACAGGCATCTGGGTTGTCTTCACCTTTTGGCTCTTGTGAGTAATGCTGCTACAAACATTTGTGCTCAAGTTCGTGTGGGGGCACATTTTCTTGTCTCTCATGTGTAGCTGTAGGTCACACTGTTAAAGTCACTCCACATTTAACCACTGTAAGAACCCCAGACTGTGTCCCAAAGCAGCTGTGCCAGGTTACGTTCCCACCAGGGGTGGGCAAGGACTCCTAGTTTACTTCTTCACCAATGTTTATTATTCCCTGTCCTTCTACTATTATTCTTTTTTTTTCCATTTTATTTATTTTTTCAGCGTAACAGTATTCATTGTTTTTGCACAACACCCAGTGCTCCATGCAAAACGTGCCCTCCCCATTACCCAGAACCTGTTCTCCCAACCTCCCACCCCTGACCCTTCAAAACCCTCAGGTTGTTTTTCAGAGTCCATAGTCTCTTATTGTTCGCCTCCCCTTCCAAATTTTTTTTTTTAATAAACATATAATGTATTTTTATCCCCAGGAGTACAGGTCTGTGAATCGCCAGGTTTACACACTTCACAGCACTCACGATAGCACATACCCTCCCCAATGTCCATAGCCCCCTCCCCCTCTCCCAATCCCACCTCCCCCCAGCAACCCCCAGTTTGTTTTGTGAGATTAAGAGTCATTTATGGTTTGTCTCCCTCCCAATCCCATCTTGTTTCATTTATTCTTCTCCTATCCCCCTAACCCCCATGTTGCTTCTCCATGTCCTCATATCAGGGAGATCATATGATAGTTGTCTTTCTCCAATTGACTTATTTCACTAAGCATGATATGCTCTAGTTCCATCCACGTCGTGGCAAATGGCAAGATTTCATTTCTTTTGATGGCTGCATAGTATTCCATTGTGTATATATACCACATCTTCCTTATCCATTCATCTGTTGATGGACATCTAGGTTCTTTCCATAGTTTCGCTATTGTAGACATTGCTGCTAAAAACATTCGGGTACAACATTTTGAGGAACCTCCATGCTGTTTTCCAGAGTGGTTGCACCAGCTTGCATTCCCACCAACAGTGGAGGAGGGTTCCCCTTTCTCCACATCCTCACCAGCATCTGTCATTTCCTGACTTGTTAATTTTAGCCATTCTGACTGGTGTGAGGTGGTATCTCATTGTGGTTTTGATTTGTATTTCCCTGATGCCGAGTGACGTGGAGCACTTTTTCATGTGTCTGTTGGCCATCTGGATGTCTTCTTTGCAGAAATGTCTGTTCGTGTCCTCTGCCCATTTCTTGATTGGATTGTTTGTTCTTTGGGTGTTGAGTTTGCTAAGTTCCTTATAGATTTTGGATACTAGCCCTTTATCTGATATGTCGTTTGCAAATATCTTCTCCCATTCTGTCAGTTGTCTTTTGGTTTTGTTAACTGTTTCCTTTGCTGTGCAAAAGCTTTTGATCTTGATGAAATCCCAATAGTTCATTTTTGCCCTTGCTTCCCTTGCCTTTGCCGTTGTTCCTAGGAAGATGTTGCTACGGCTGAGGTCGAAGAGATTGCTGCCTGCATTCTCCTCAATGATTTTGATGGATTCCTTTCTCACATTGAGGTCCTTCATCCATTTGGAGTCTATTTTCGTGTGTGGTGTAAGGAAGTGGTCCAATTTCATTTTTCTGCATGTGGCTGTCCAATTTTCCCAGCACCATTTATTGAAGAGGCTGTCTTTTTTCCATTGGACATTCTTTCCTGCTTTGTCGAAGATGAGTTGACCATAGAGTTGAGGGTCGATTTCTGGGCTCTCTATTCTGTTCCACTGATCTATGTGTCTGTTTTTGTGCCAGTACCATGCTGTCTTGATGATGACAGCTTTGTAATAGAGCTTGAAGTCCGGAATTGTGATGCCACCAACTTTGGCTTTGTTCTTCAATATTCCTTTGGCTATTCGAGGTCTTTTCTGGTTCCATATAAATTTTAGGATTATTTGTTCCATTTCTTTGAAAAAAAAAATGGATGGTATTTTGATAGGGATTGCATTAAATGTGTAGATTGCTTTAGGTAGCATAGACATTTTCACAATATTTATTCTTCCAATGCAGGAGCATGGAACATTTTTCCATTTCTTTGTGTCTTCCTCAATTTCTTTCATGAGTACTTTATAGTTTTCTGCATATAGATTCTTAGCCTCCTTCGTTAGGTTTATTCCTAGGTATCTAATAGTTTTGGGTGCAATTGTAAATGGGATTGACTCCTTAATTTCTCTTTCTTCTGTCTTGTGGTTGGTGTACAGAAATGCAACTGATTTCTGTGCATTGATTTTATATCCTGACACTTTACTGAATTCCTGTACAAGTTCTAGCAGTTTTGGAGTGGAGTCTTTTGGGTTTTCCACATATAGTATCATATCATCTGCAAAGAGTGATAGTTTGACTTCTTCTTTACCAATTTGGATGCCTTTAATTTCTTTTTGTTGTCTGATTGCTGAGGCTAGGAATTCTAGTACTATGTTGAATAGCAGTGGTGATAATGGACATCCCTGCCGTGTTCCTGACCTTAGCGGAAAAGCTTTCAGTTTTTCTCCATTGAGAATGATATTTGCAGTGGGTTTTTCATAGATGGCTTTGATAATATTGAGGTATGTGCCCTCTATCCCTACACTTTGAAGAGTTTTGATCAGGAAGGGATGCTGTACTTTGTCAAATGCTTTTTCAGCATCTATTGAGAGTATCATATGGTTCTTGTTCTTTCTTTTATTAATGTGTTCTATCACATTGATTGATTTGTGGATGTTGAACCAACCCTGCAGCCCTGGAATAAATCCCACTTGATCGTGGTGAATAATCCTTTTAATGTACCGTTGAATCCTATTGGCTAGTATTTTGGCGAGAATTTTTGCATCTGTGTTCATCAAGGATATTGGTCTGTAGTTCTCTTTTTTGGTGGGATCCTTGTCTGGTTTTGGGATCAAGGTGATGCTGGCCTCATAAAATGAGTTTGGAAGTTTTCCTTCCATTTCTATTTTTTGGAACAGTTTCAGGAGAATAGGAATGAGTTCTTCTTTAAATGTTTGGTAGAATTCCCCTGGAAAGCCGTCTGGCCCTGGGCTTTTGTTTGTTTGGAGATTTTTGATGACTGTTTCAATCTCCTTACTGGTTATGGGCCTGTTCAGGTTTTCTATTTCTTCCTGGTTCAGTTGTGGTAGTTTATATGTCTCTAGGAATGCATCCATTTCTTCTAGATTGTCAAATTTGTTGGCGTAGAGTTGCTCATAGTATGTTCTTATAATTGTCTGTATTTCTTTGGTGTTAGTTGTGATCTCTCCTCTTTCATTCATGATTTTATTGATTTGGGTCCTTTCTCTTTTCTTTTTGATGAGTCTGGCCAGGGGTTTATCAATCTTATTGATTCTTTCAAAGAACCAGCTCCTAGTTTCATTGATTTTTTATTGTTTTTTTGGTTTCTATTTCATTGATTTCTGCTCTGATCTTTATGATTTCTCTTCTCCTGCTGGGTTTAGGGTTTCTTTCTTGTTCTTTCTCCAGCTCCTTTACGTGTAGGGTTAGGTTGTGTACTTGAGACCTTTCTTGTTTCTTGAGAAAGGCTTGTACTGCTAGATATTTTCCTCTCAGGACTGCCTTTGCTGTGTCCCACAGATTTTGAACTGTTGTGTTTTCATTATCATTTGTTTCCATGAATTTTTTCAATTCTTCTTTAATTTCCTGGTTAACCCATTCATTCTTTAGAAGGATGCTGTTTAGTCTCCATATATTTGGGTTCTTTCCAGCTTTCCTCTTGTGATTGAGTTCTAGCTTCAGAGCATTGTGGTCTGAAAATATGCAGGGAATGATCCTAATCTTTTGATACCGGTTGAGACCTGATTTGTGACCCAGGATGTGATCTATTCTGGAGAAGGTTCCATGTGCACTAGAGAAGAATGTGTATTCTGTTGCTTTGGGATGAAATGTTCTGAATATATCTGTGATGTCCATCTGGTCCAGTGTGTCATTTAAGGCCTTTATTTCCTTGTTGATCTTTTGTTTGGATGGTCTGTCCATTTCAGTGAGGGGAGTGTTAAAGTCCCCTACTATTATTGTATTATTATTGATGTGTTTCTTTGATTTTGTTATTAATTGGTTGATATAGTTGGCTGCTCCCACGTTAGGGGCATAGATATTTAAAATTGTTAGATCTTCTTGTTGGACAGACCCTTTGAGTAGGATATAGTGTCCTTCCTCATCTCTTATACTAGTCTTTGGCTTGAAATCTAATTGATGTGATATAAGGATTGCCACCCCAGCTTTTTTCTGATGCCCATTAGCATGGTAAATTGTTTTCCACCCCCTCACTTTAAATCTGGAGGTGTCTTCGCGTCTAAAATGAGTTTCTTGTAGGCAACATACTGATGGGTTTTGTTTTTTTATCCATTCTGATACCCTGTGTCTTTTGATTGGGGCATTTAGCCCATTAACATTCAGGGTAACTATTGAGAGATATGAATTTAGTGCCATTATTAGCCTGTAAGGCGACTGTTACTGTATATTGTCTCTGTACCTTTCTGATCTACTACTTTTAGGCTCTCTCTTTGCTTAGAGTACCCTTTTCAATATTTCCTGTAGAGCTGGTTTGGTGTTTGCAAATTCTTTCAGTTTTTGTTTGTCCTGGAAGCTTTTTATCTCTCCTTCTATTTTCAATGATAGCCTAGCTGGATAGAGTATTCTTGGCTGCATGTTTTTCTCATTTAGTGCTCTGAATATAACATGCCAGCTCTTCCTGGCCTGCCAGGTCTCTGTGGATAATTCTGCTGCCAATCTAATATTTTTACCATTGTATGTTACAGACTTGTTTTCTCGGGCTGCTTTCAGGATTTTCTCTTTGTCACTAAGACTTGTAAATTTTACTATTAGGTGACGGGGTATGGACCTATTCTTGTTGACTTTGAGGGGGGTTCTCTGCATCTCCTGGATTTTGATGCTTGTTCCCTTTGCCATATTAGGGAAATTCTCTCCAGTGATTCTCTCCAATAGACCTTCTGCTCCCCTCTCTGTTTCTTCTTCTTCTGGAATCCCAATTATTCTAATGTTGTTTCGTCTTATGGTGTCACTTATCTCTCGAATTCTCCCCTCATGGTCCAGTAGCTGTTTGTCCCTCTTTTGTTCGGCTTCTTTATTCTCTGTCATTTGGTCTTCTATATCACTAATTCTTTCTTCTGCCTCATTTATCCTAGCAGTGAGAGCCTCCATTTTTGATTGTACCTCATTAATAGCATTTTGATTTCAACTTGGTTAGATTTTAGTTCTTTAATTTCTCCAGAAAGGGCTTTAATATCTCCAGAGAGGGTTTCTCTAATATCTTCCATGCCTTTTTCGAGCCTGGCTAGAATGTTCAGAATCGTCATTCTGAACTCTTGATCTGACATATTACCCATGTCTGTGTTGATTAGGTCCCTAGCCTTCGGTACTGTCTCTTGTTCTTTTGTTTGTGGTGATTTTTTCCACCTTGTCATTTTGTCCAGATAAGAGGATATGAAGGAGCAAATAAACTACTAAAAGGGTGGCAAAGACCCCAGAAAAATGCACTGTAACCAAATCAGAAGAGACCCCTAATTGTGGGGGTAGAAAGGGGATAAAAACATGTTCTGAAAAAAAAAAGAAAAAAATTTAAAAAATAAAACCAATAAAGAAAAAATATAAAAAAGAAAGAAAAAATATATATATTTAGATGAGCTAGTCAAAAAATGTTAAAAAAGAAAAGGGTAAAAGTTAAAAGTTTAAAAAAAATTTAGCAGAAGAAGAAAAAAGAAAAAAGAAAAAAAATTGAAAAAAGAAAAAAAAATTGAAGTAGCCGCAAGACTAAAGAATCATGGGGAGAAAGCCATGAGTTCCGTGCTTTGCTTTCTCCTCCTCTGGAATTGCTCTGCTGTCTTAGGAATTAAATCTGCTTTCTCCTTGATAGATGAACTTCGTCCTGGCTGGATATTTTGTTGATCTTCTGGGGGAGGGGCCTGTTGTAGTGACTCTCAAGTGTCTTTGCCCGAGGCGGGATTGCACCGCCCTTACCGGTGGCCGGACTAAGTAATCGGCTCGGGTTCGCTTTTGGGAGCTTCTGTTCCCTGAACGCTTTCCGTAGAGTTCCGGAGGACGGGAATGAAAATGGCGGCCTCCTAGTCTCCGGCCCAGAGGAGCCGAGAGCCTGGGGCCCCACTCCTCAGTGCGCCCCCAGAGGACAGCACCCAATCACTCCCGTATCCCCAGCCTCTAGCCGCGCTCCGAGCTCACCCAGCCCGCGACCAGTTCAAGGTAACCCCGAGCTGAGAGTTCAGTCCTCGGCTCTGTCTCTGCAGCCGGCTTCTCCGTTCTAATACCTGCGAGCTCTCCGACACTCTGACACCCCCGATCCTTCTGTGACCCTGCGGGACCTGGGGCCACGCTGACCCCGCGTGGGCTTCACCCCGGTTTAGTCTCTGGAGCAATGTCCCTCAGTGGAACAGACTTTTAAAAGTCCTGATTTTGTGCTCCGTTCCTCCGCCGCTTGCCGGGAGCCGGCCCCTCCCCCTGCGGTCTATCTTCCCGTCGTTTTAGATTCACTTCTCCGCCAGTCCTACCTTTCAGAAAGTGGTTGATTTTCTGTTTTTAGAGTTGCTGTTCTTCTTCTCTTCGATCTCCCGTTGGATTTGTAGGTGTTTGCAATGTTTAGATAAGCTATCGAGCTGATCTCCTGCTACCTGATGTAGTCTCAGGCTGCTACTTCTCTGCCATCTTGACTCCTCCTCCTCTACTATTATTCTTAAATTCAACACAGTTTGAAGCATGCTTTATTATCAAAATAAGTTTCAAATACAAATTTATCAAAAATGGTAACATTGCTTCACCAGTGATTACAATAATATAAATTGCATTTATGAACACCATTTCCTTAAAGCACATTAAACCTTTTAACAAAACAAAACAAAAAAAGGATAGAATCAATACAATTTCTTGTCCAAGTATCAACCTAAAAGAGAAAAAAAAAATGCAGCAATGTTCATGCTTCTTGACTTTCCGAAGAGCAACTTTATGATTCTTGATGGCAGGATGCAAAACACGGTATAGAGGCGCTTTCAGGGCCTTCTGGTAGACGTCCCACTGAGACCAGAGTCAATTTTATTCTCAACCAAATTTAGAAAGTGTGTTTTATACCTGGAATTGGATGCTCAAGACGTCATTATTACTCGTCTTACCCTGTAATAAAACCAAGATTTCACACTGCCCATATTTTCTTTTCTCTTCTTTCTTCAAATTTTTTTTACATTAAAAATATTTTATTTATTTATTTGGGAGGGAGAGAGAGACAATGAGGGACCATGAGAGGGGGAAGGTCAGAGGGAGAAGCAGACGTCCCGCGGAGCAGGAAGCCCTGTGTGGGACTGGATCCTGGGACTCAATCCTGACCTGAGCTGAAGGCAATCACTCAATGAACTGAGCCATCCAGGAGCCTTTTTTTTTTTCTTTACATTTTCTTAACTTGTTTATGGTGAACACGATTTAGAGATTAAGTATGTGCTTCTGAAAAAGAGTTTCTTAGCTTTTCACCATTAAGCCTAACAATTTCAACAGCTAAACTCATAAAAATGTTTAACTCCCTTTTGGGTTCTACTCAAACTCTCCTCAAACCGCAGTATATCAACTGGCATTTGTTTTTGCCCTGAAAGCTCATTTAGCAAACGAATCTCTCAATCCAAATTTATTTATTTATTTATTTATTTATTTATTTATTTATTTATTTTCGCTGTCCATATTGAAAGAGGTACAATTTAGAGTTTGAATGTATAAGATTGTATTTCGAAATCGTGCCCCTTCCAGTAGGAGGACTCTAAAAATTCTTATGCCAAGCTCAGATGTTGATTTTAATCTTAAGTGGAAAAATAAAAAAAAAACAACTTTTTAGATACTTTCCATGCTGCCTCCTTCTTCCTGGCCCCAAAGAAGTGAGGAAAAAAATCAGAGGTACCTTTCATGCCTTCTATAGAATTAAAAGTTTGGTTGCAAAGGTACAAATAGATCTCTGTATTTTTTTTTTTTTTTAAAGAACAAGAGAACTGTTTGTGGAAACTCATGTCGTTGACTCCGTGAATGTATCTGCTGGTGGGTTGTGATTGGAGGAAATCCTAGCATCTGCCTTCTTTCCCCAAGGGCGTGCTTTGGCCTTTGCCATCCATTGGCATGTGAAGGATTGGGGAAGGTAGTGCTTGAATTGGGGGGAGAGCTGGCTGCCTGACTCTGGGTGCCATCTTAAATTTAAGCTTCTATGATTCCATCCAAGCCAGAACATTAGGGAAACTGTGTGTGATGATCTGGGAGTAATCATGTGAAATGTTTCCTCACACACATTGGGGAATACCACACAGTATTATTTTATATTCCAAGTTCTTAGTGGGGGCTTATTTTAGGTTGTCTTAGACACCAGTGTTCGTCACAAAATGTCCTACTGGGTTGAAGCAGACTGAATTTGTAAGAAGTATGAGGTTGACTATTCTTATAGCTGAGATTTATGTGATCAGATGCACAACGCTTTGGCTGTTGAAACCCTGGCTTTCCAAGGACTAATTACAGGGAACACAGCTCATCAGAGAGAACCTGGAAAGATGCTGTGCAGTGTGCCCTATATCACACGTGGGACATTTATTCTCCCTGGAGTCTGTCTCTCGATAATTGTTCTTCAGGATTTGTTGCTCGGGGGCTTATGGGAAAAATTACTCCTAATAGAAACACTATTATATTTTATTCACAGTATTCTAACTTTCAGAGGATTAAATGACAAAACTGTTCCCACTATGAGGGTAAAGTTAAATGTATTTCTAGACTTAAAACATGCAGAAATAAGAATTTATAGGGAAGAAATTGCTGAATGAAGAGAGGAATTAATGGCATCATGTTTCAGTCTGTGGACAGCCTTCAGAAGACTGTTCACTGTGGTGGGCAAGTTGGTCATTCCTCTGCTCAGCAACAGAGGGGACCCAGGTGTGCAGGGAGGACAGAGGCCATTGGCAGGAAATGCTAGGGGCTTGGTTTCCCTTGGAGTATTTCCATAGACAGCCTGTGTACAGTGACATACACGAGCGTCTACAACCCTCTGAATGTGAGCAGTCATTTCTTGTCTTCTGTTGTGACTCATGCTGAAATTAAGTTCTCTTTTGTACTTGGTACAAACTCTGATGGCCGTGTGCGCGCACAGTCTGGGGGTCTGAATCATCAGCTCTAGCAATGTGCCAGATTCCGTCTCCACATTTTTTTTACATCTTTCCTACTTGAAATAGCAAAGAGCTACGGAGAAGGGTCAGGGAATGGAGTGCGTTAGCTCCCGGTTGTTGGTTGTCCCTGTGCTGACATGCCCTCTCCTCCCAGCCCAGAGCTCCCAGAGACATGCCTGCCTGATCCAGTGTCCTCCGGACAGGCACAGGACATTAAGCTTCAACACACATTTTCTCCTTTAGTGCTTGGAGCCGTCCTCCATGGAGAGGACCTTATGGAACAGACCAGGAGGCTGAGGCTCCCAGGTGTTGAGCAGCTGGCAGGGGCCCAAGGCTGTTGCCTGCTCGAAGGCATCTCGGCAGCTGGTCCATGCTGCGGGCTCCAGACTTCTGCGGGGGCTTCAAACCCACGATTCCCTCATGTCTCTAGGTCAGGCTGTGGTTCCCATGACACAAACCAGACAACCGAAAAGCAAGCTACTCGGTCTCCTCCTGGAGGACGCAGCTGGAGAGGGAGAAATGGATGCACCACATGGATCACCTGCTCGCAAGGCTCTGCTCTGGGCACTGCTCACCCTGGCTGCCCTTGTCCTGGGAGGTCATGCCGTGACCCCAGTGCTGATGTCCAGTCTGGCATTCTTTTATTTTTTTTTTAAAGATTTATTTATTTATTTGACAGAGAGAGACAGCACAAGCAGAGGGAGTGGCACAGGGAGAGGAAGAAGCAGACTCTGCTGAGCAGGGACCCCCACTTGGGACCCAATCCTAGGATTCTGGGATCATGACCTGAGACCAACGCAGACACTTAACCAATGCCCCGGTCCAGCATTCTTTTAAAAAGAAAACCACAAGCCCCAAATTGAGTCATTTACACTAGACCAAGCCACCAAACTGGGGCTTAATACCTAACCTAATCAAAGTTTCAACCTCCCCCAGAAATATAGTCTTAACTGATCAATCCAGGCTTCTCTGGTCAGCATCAACAATGTATAAAGGTAATCTGTCACATGGGTCCTCTTCAACCCCCAAAGCAAGATGAAGTAATCCACGTAATAAGACCCCTTTTCCCTAAAGGAAGATGATCCTACCCCAAATAATCCTTTTTTTTTTTCATTTTCTGTTTATGACTCCCTCATCCTTAAAAAACCTTTCCCGTTGTAGACCTCTTTGGAATTCCCCTTTGTTTGCTAGACGGGATGTTGCTGGATTCCTGAATCAATTAATAAAGTCAAATAGACTTTAAAATTTACTTAGTTGAATTTTTGTTAACAGCTCAATGCTGTGCTCTGCAGGGGGAAGGCCACCCAGGGGTCTCACTCCCTCCTGTTGCTGGGTCTCATCTGACTTGTAAAAACCCATCCTAATCCCTGCTCAAGTGATTTACCACACTGTCCTTTCTGGCTTTATTGGTATCAATTACTGAGGTGCTTACCAAGGCATTCTAAATGGGTTTCCTGTGAACCACTGAGTACAGTTTTGTTTTTTTTTTAATTTAATTTAATTTTTTTAGTGTTCCAAATGAGTATAGTTTTCACAGGGTGACAACTTCTCCATTGCGGAGACACTGTCTCTGTGAGAAGGTGTTCTCAGAGTTCAGTGAGCCTGGCTTCCAATCCCCACTTGCTGTGTTACTCTGGACACACCCCTAACCCTCTCTGAGGTCCAGCCTATCTGTTAACAGGGTTTAGTATTTACTTCAGAGGAATGTTGTGACCATTTATTTAGGCTAAGAATACACATACTTAAAGTGCTTGGTTTAGCGGTCGTTTAAAAAATGTATTAGACTCTTTTTTTTAAAGATTTTATTTATTTGATATATATAGAGAGATCACAAGTAGAGAGGCAAGCAGAGAGAGAGGAGGAAGCAGGCTCCCTGCTGAGCACAGAGCCCGATGTGGGGCTCGATCCCAGGACCCCGAGACCATGACCTGAGCCGAAGGCAGAGGCTTAACCCACTGAGCCACCCAGGCACCCCAAAAATGTATTAGACTCTTAATGTAAAGTGTTAATTTATATTTGCTTTACAAAATTAGAAATAAAATGTCCCAGTCCCAGGACTCCTGGCAGGCCCGCGGGAAGTGTCTGATAGTGAATGAAGGTCATTGCAATGCCTGTGGCTTTTTTACAAAGTTCTAAACACACCTTCTGAACAGTTTTTGTTGTTATTGCCTTTGGCTGGGGTCCGGGGAGGGGAGAGTGTTCCTGATTCCCAGGGGCCCAAGTGAGGGTGGAGGAAGCCATAAAGTTGAGATCAGAATCTCTGTGTTTGGTCTAATTCTCAGTCCTTCCAGCTGTTAATACTACGACTTTGGCAAAGCTATTTAATTTTTTCATTTCTGGTTTTGTCCTCCCCACCTGTCAGGCAAAATAACCATTAAAACACCTTTTCTGCTGCTGTGCTCTCAGGCAAGTGGGGGTTTGCTAAAGCTTAAAGTTCCTTTTGTATTCCAGTCACTTTGGGTGGCACAAGGATGCCTGGAGCCTGTTTCCCTATCTCAGCACATTTGTCACAAGTCTGATCAGTTTTAGGACTGTATTGATCTGTGATGTCGCGCTCCTAACTCCTGGATTTACACCTGCTAGGGGTCCTTTCAGAGAGGAGACAGGCCACTATGTTGCCAACTGAGTTCCAGGTCACAGGTCTTGAAATGCTTCTCTCTCCATGGGCTTCTGGTTTTTATCTTTATGCTGTGGAGCCCTCGCCCCCTTTGATATGCTTTTCCTTTAATACGCCATCATTAAAAAAAATATGTTCTTTGGGGAACTGTTAGGAGAGAATCTGAGTGGAAAGCAACGCACATACAGTAGACACGAGTTGTTTCAAAAGCTTTCATTCTTCAATTAAATCTGTTCAGTGCATCTGCTCGGTATAAGGTCAGCTCGGCATGGCATTTGGAACAACATTCCTTCTGCCAAGGTGCAGTTTGTGGTTTTATCTGTCAGTCGGTCTTAGCCCTCAAATCTCCAAGCAGGGCTGTCCATAGCTCAAGTGGGGGAGGGCTTAAAACTTAAATATATATATATATATATTTATATATATATTTATATATCTATATATTTATATATATATATTTATATATCTATATAGATATATAGATATATAAATATATATATATATATATATATATTTATTTCCGGCCTTATTGAACTACAAGGGGACACAACACCGCCAAAGTTTACAATGTCCATCACGGTCTGGCCTGCCTACGGAGATCACGAGGTGTTTTTGCCTGATCATTAAATGAGTTCAGAAGCAAGAAGTCTTCTTTACAACAGTTTTCCATACACGTAAAGGTCGTCTTCCAACCCGATTAGCTGTTTCTCTCCCAGCTTCACCTTTCCCCCTAAGGACACCCACACGCGTGCACAGGCACACCCGCGCACCCACCCCCAAGCTGCAGAAGACCCTTCCCTGGCGCCTTCTCTGGCGCCAGGGCGGATGTTCCTTGGACTGAGCCGGGCCAGGCCGGCGGCGCGGTTGGGGGAGCCCCGCGCATGAGCGAGCCAGGCTGGTGGCGAAGGCTGGCGGGGGGGGGGGGGGTCCTCAGCGCAGCGCGGACCTTAAGCAGGCCAGGGTCCGCGTGCACTTCCGCCCGCCGCCGCCAGGGGCGCCCGGGGCCGTGCCGGGCCGCAACGTGGGCGCGGGGCAGCGGCGGTGGGTGTGGCCGCGGCGGTGGGTGTGGCTGCAGTGGGGCTGCGGGCCCGCGGAGCGCGCGGTGCAGGCAGAGTGCGGAGCCGGCGGCGCCACTCCGGACCGGAGCTTGTGTGCGGGCCCGCGCGGAGCCGCCAGACGCCTCGGGTGCAGGGGCGCGGGGCCATGGAGCCGGGAGCGTCGGCCTTCCTCGGGGTGCTCTTTGTCTGGGCGACGCGGCCCTGGAGCCCGGCGGCGGCGGGGGAAGCTCGTGAGTACGCCCATCCTCCGGCAACTTGCCCGGCTCTTGGGATTCGTGCTCTCCTGCGCGCCCCTGCAGAAGCACCGCTGCGAGGTGCGGAGAAGGGGCGTCGCGAGGCAGCGCCCGCAGCGGGGCTTGCCGGGCTTTCCCCTCCCGTCAAGTCTCAAGCACAGCTAACCGGGTGTTTGCGGAGTCCCTGCCGGGAGCGGAGTCTTTCGGGACCGCCCAAGTTCTGGTGGAGCCCAGGGTCCGCTCGAGAACAGGAGGGGGTCTGGCGCCCGAGGGGGGCCAGGGCGGCGGGGCCGTGTCCCTCGGGCGCCGGAGGTGCGGGCTGCGGGAGCCGGGTCCGCGCGCTGCGGGTCCTGCATTAGCGCGTCTGTAGTGCGCGCCCTGCGGAGTCCGCGCCCGGGAGCCCGCAGCCCGCCCCGGACCGGCCCCGCAGCTCTGGGATGCCGGACCCCTCGCGACCCCGGGAGCGCAGCATGCCCTCCGCGCTCGCGTCAGGTCTGGCTCCGCGCTGTGGTGGGTGCAGGACTCGTCGTGGCCAGCAGCGCCTGGAGAGCTCATGCTGACCCGGTCCAAAGGCGCCACTGCAAGTCCAGAGGCTCAGGCCTCTGGGGATTTCACTCTGCACGTCAGGAAAAGTTGAAAGACTGTTGCTCAGACTGAAATCGCCATCCAAGGCTTTTCTTCCCTTAAGGGGTTTTAAGAAAACCCCTCTTGTCTTCTCTCCTGGCCCATATTTCCTTCAAGAAAATAAGAAAATAAGAAAGCCCCTCTTGTCTTCTCTCCTGGCCCCTATTCCCTTCAAGAAAAGAAAGAAAGAAAGAAAGAAAGAAAGAAAGAAAGAAAAAGAAACATCAGGTGTAGGGCTCAGGTCAAGCTGGTGTGCGTTCCCAGAAAGGGCTAGCAGGCTCGTTCAGAAACTGACCTTGCTGGGGGTGTCCGGATTCAGCCTTGCAAAGCGGCCTGACTCTGCCCTCACCGGGAAGTTGGCTAAAGTGAAAAAGCTTTGCACCTGAAGTCACTGTCCCACTCCTTCCTTCATCCGTGGATGCCGGAGGGCGTGAAGATTTTTGGTATCATCATCTAATATTAGCTCATTTAATGTCATATTGGGTATGAGTCACTCCTCAAAATGAGCCTTAATCTCCTTTAAGCAAATACTGCCCTGTGTTTCAGACACAATTTTAATTTAGCTTGGTACGACAACTGCTCTGAATTAATTAAAATGGGGGCATTTAGGTAAAATCAGATCCTCAGATCCTGCAATAGAGCTCTTGTCTTTTTGCTAAGAAATTAAAAATGACCACTGCTAACGATTCGTTGATTTTAGTAAATTGTAGGATGATTCATGTCCTACTCGGAGGTACCATTAAAAAGTCACTGGAGGTCACTCCTACTTAAAGGAAAAGATGCTTCAAAAATCCTTCCTATGAGGGAGGGCAGAGTGCTGTGTTGACTTTCTCGTCTCCATGGTGCTGATTACAGTGTATTGGCAAGATCAGTTGTTGTGGTATTTATTTTCACTTAGTGTTTTACTCCCTGAAATCCATGGAAGTATCAGGCTCTTTCACACTGAACATCCTTCAGAATCCTGTGCTCTGGGATGTTCTGTGTCTGAATATCCGTGCAGACACTTGGGTCAGAGACGAGCTGGGTGTCCAGGCTCAGCCCCTCTGGGTCTCGGACTGACTCTGCAGGTGCTGATGCTAGTCTGTGCTTTTCAGCCTGTGTGTTTAGGTATATTTAGTACTCTTAGGAAAAGTTCAGTAAATTCAAGAGCTCATGTACATTTGCAATGGAAGGATGTCTTAGACACTCAGGTTAAAGTCCTTGATCAGATCACCACAGAGATGACACCTGCAAGCATCGAGTATATGTTTAAATGACTTTGCAGATTTAAAGATTCATAGAGACCATGCAGATGGCCTTTGATAATTTCTCAGTAATTTCATCTGGCCACATCATTTGTAGCAGTAGAAATAAACGGTCAATGAATCTCATGTCTAGATTTGCTAGTTTGACCAAATTGGTGTTTCTTTAACTCCTGCGTATTTGGGGCGTGTGTGTTGTAATGTGTGTACAAGCAAAATCCGTCAGCACGTTATTTGCAGTCCGTTATTACTAAGTCAAGGTAGAGGGGTCTTTTTTGTTCCGCCCCAACATTTGAGAAATTCTTGAGGAGTTTGCCAGCAACATGGGATTTAAGGTATAAACAAGAAATCTTGAACATGAATATCACTGAAGTCTTTTGTTGGCTATCCTCCTTGCCCCTCCCACCCTGTTCCATTTTAGTGTTTTCAAAACTCAAACAATCCTTTCAAATAGAACTTTAAAATGAACAAACATGAAATATTCTTGAGCACTAGCTAGAAATTAATGAGAGTTGTATATGAGTAAAAAAAGACAAAGGTCTTCACCCACGTAGACCCAAAGACAGTGTTACTCTCTTTAGAGCAAGTCATCAGTAGTAAAACAGCCAGCCAGGGGTCAGCCTTGGCAAGGTTCCAGCCCAACAGATCCTCTCAAGGAAAAGGAGTTGTTTGAAAGATTTGACATCTCAGAGATTACACACGTGTGGTATGAACATTTCTAATCAGTGGGAAATTTTATATCAGGAAGATGATACATGGGAGGGAAATATTTCTAAATAGCCATGACCATGGGCTTGTTTTGTTCCTCTTTATTCTCTTTTTTTAAAATATTTTATTTATTTGACATAGAGAAATCACAACTAGGCAGAGAGGCAGGCAGAGAGAGAGGAGGAAGCAGGCTCCCCGCGGAGCAGAGAGCCCGATGTGGACTCTGGGACCCTGGGATCATGACCTGAGCCGAAGGGAGAGGCTTTAACCCACTGAGCCACCCAGGCGCCCCTCTCTGTCTTTTTTTTTTTTAATATTTTATTGATTTGACAGACAGAAATCACAAGCAGGCAGAGAGGCAGGCAGAGAGAGAGGAGGAAGCAGGCTCCCTGCGGAGCAGAGAGCCCGATGCGGGGCTAGATCCCAGGACCCTGAGATCATGACCTGAGCCGAAGGCAGAGGCTTTAACCCACTGAGCCACCCAGGCGCCCCCCTCTCTGTCTTTTTTAAGATAAAACAAAACAAGCTGCATTCTGCAAAACAGGGCTTAGGACCTGATTTTTTAAAAACATAAAAAATGTAAAAAAAAATGTAAAAAATCCCTGGTCTGCCTTCTAGAACTCTCTGTCCTGAGTCAAGATGAGAGGGTTCTAATACAGATCTGTCCTCTTCAATAACTCAAGAGGGAAGTTAGGCTATAGATTCCAAGTTAGAGCCCTGCTTTCTGGAAGTTGCTGTGTAGGCTGTTGTTGGCTCCTTTACTTCCTACCAAGAGCCACAAATGGAAGAAGGTGAGAGCTCTTTGCTTTAGAATTATGCTGGTGAGCCCACGATTCCTTTATGAATTCCAAGACCCTTTGGGAGGGAGAAGAGATATAATCTGAGTATGAAAACGTCAACATTTTGTTGTTAACCAGTTTCCTGGATTGTGCATTGCTCTGAAGGGTCATGTATACCCGCTCCCCACTTGGGAACAACAGAATTGGAAGGTAATTCACAGCTGAATTATTTTCCCCATGTAAGTAAAGTATAAGCTAGACCGGACAGCTGCTGCCCCCTTTCCATCTCCACCAGAAAAGGACCCAAGTGTATGTGAGAAATTTCAGTGGTTGATGGTGAATATTTGACACAAGTGATGATGTTTTTTACAGATCCAGGATTCCGTTTAGTGAGCATGACGGACTTGTTCTCACTTTGTTAAAGCTCAGTGCTTGTAATTTTCTCTAGAAGCTTCCTTGCGAATCTTTCCTGTCCAAAGTGCCCTTCTTGTTGCAAGAAAGAAAGAAATATTTCTGGTCCACTACAGGTGGGGTCCACACTTCTGTTCTAGGACTGATCATCTGAATTTGTTTTCATATACTGACACCTGTCCTCTTCCCCAGTAAATCCCTACATACATAGGAGAGATGTCTGACCATGACTGGGGGTGTGGACCAAGCCCATTTTAACGGCAGCCGTGGGAAACCAAACCATGGTCTCCACAGGCCTTGTAGTGCTGCCACCTCAGCTGGAAGATTTGCACCAGAGTCAAACCCTGCCCTCGTCAAGCCTCAGCTTCTTTATGGGTGAAAACTGTACTGTGTCTTCTGTGACGAAGATGCATGAATATAGTCCTGTAATAGAAATTATCACGCAGGATTATCCCTTTTAAAATATAAATAACGTGCCCAGTTTGGTATAATAGCGAGGCTCTTGTCGTCTTGGAATCACCCTAACCTGGTGATGACGAGCCTTGGTGATCTGGAATAAAAAATACGCCTGCAGAACCTGGTAACTGGACATAATTCTGTAATTACTGAGAGGTATAAAATCACAAGCATGTATTTATTTTTTAGAGAGAGGGAGCAGGCACACATGTGGGAGGGGCAGAGAGAGAAGCAAAGAATCCCACACAGACACCCCCCACTCAACACAGAGCCCCACGTGAGGCTCAGTCCCACGGCCCTAAGATCATGACCTGAGCCAAAATCAAGAGTTGGACGCTCGACTGACTGTGCCACCTGGGCGCCCCATGAGCGTTCATTTAAGTAAACGTATTTGTCGTGTATCTCTTCTTGAGGGTTTTGTTTTTCAAGAGCCTTGTTCTTTCAGCCGACATGGTTTCTTGTAATTATTTGCTAAGTGTCATTGAGATTCTTTGTTACTGTCTGAGCGTACACTATCTCTGGGCAGGCGGTGAGGGTAGGAGGCTCAATATGGTCTGTCAAGGCATTTCATCTGGACCAGTGTGGGCTAAACTCCTTCCAGGGTTTTCACTGGTTCTGGCTTCTCTTTGCCTCAGTAGCCTGCTCTGTGTTTGTCTGGAGGGAACCTAGTCTTCTGAGTTCATCAGCCTGGGACAGGAAGGGAGCCTGTCAGAGGGGTTGCCCCTGGAGCAGTGAATGGGGGCTCCACTCCTGCAGCAGTGAAGCGTGTTGGGTAAAATGAGCACGGGATAGATGGGTGCGTGCTGTAGCGAGCAGCGGAGTTCAGATAGTCCAGAGACAACCCAGTAAACAGACCCATATTTATAGCGTTTGAAATACTGAGGTGGTGAGGATGCTTTTGGGAAGACAGAGAAAACCGAAAACTCACACAGTCCGTGGTGATCCTCAACACAGAGTGGTGGGCAAGAGCGGAGCCGGCTCTTTCAATTCTGGGACACCCCCTACGCAGAACAGACAGAATGACCCGAAGATACGTCATCAGGGACCCTTCCAGGCCTGGAAGGAGGTTTTGGGGAGAGGACTTGCAGTCATGAAAATCTGCTTTTTCAAGTTGATTTTGGGGAAAAAAAACCCCAAATCATTCAAAAGTACTTCATAAAGGACCTGTTCACTAACAGAAACCTTTCAATGAACTGAGCAAATTTCAAGTTGAATTTTTCCCCTTAAATCAGAATTAGTCATTGACTATAGAAGTATAAAATAGTTCCAACAATTTGGAAGTAGCAGAGCCATGGGCCTCTCCCCACTAACTTTCTAGAGCCTTGAAGACTTGGCTTCAACCTACAAAATGCTTCAGAATGACTTCTGCAGGATCCCACTCCCCAGCCACCCGTGGCCGCTGTCGTGCTGCTGCTTTCGGCACGGGCTGGTTTGTGTTGAGTAACTTTTAAAGACTGAATTATTTATGTCAGCCTATTTCTGAGAGGCATTAGACCATCCAAACAGACATACTTGTTATTCCTCATTTGAATTCTATGGTGGATTCTATGGATGACATGCTTTAAAGATGTCTTTTATCATGTGTTAAGAAAAATTAGACACAACCTGTAAATACTGTGGAAAGAGAGGACAGCATGACCTTTGTACCGTCCCTCGGAGCATTGCTCAGCAGGCCCACACGATTGTCTGATTCTTCTGAATAAGGCAGCATGGCCAACTTGGTCATTTCCCATTTGATCAGAACTTAGACACTAAGACAGTACATGTCACACTGATTTATTTTCAGATGCAAGTGGTAACTGTGATGGTTTATTGCCCTCTTGCACTGCTGTAGGACAGGAAATGGTGTTAGGTATCTCATCTGGGTGGGGTCTTTTACTACGGTTGAGTACCGTGGGTTAGACTGTCGTGGGGGGTGTTAGATATAGCTGTTAGTTTACTCATGCAGAGAAACGTGGAAAAGTCTGCTTCCTGAACTGGAGAATAATTTACTTTGGCACGTGTTATTATCAGGGACTAGGACAAACTGTAAGTTTTTGGCTTCCCGAGTAGGGTTGAGATGTGGCTTTCACAGAATCTATGGTTTGGGGTTCTGTCCCCGATTTAGTGGTTGTTGCCAGGAAGAAGGAATTTCCAGGCCATGCATTCACAGGGCCACTGGGTGGCTGGGGCTGTCGGCCCTCATGTGGGGCTGGGGGCTCGGTGACCTCCAGAAGGGCTGAGACCCAGAACTCCCCTGCTTGGTCACTGTCATCCCCTGGCTTGGGCTGCTCAGACGCCACAGGCGTTCTCTCTGGGGCTTGTGAGCCCACAGGGAAGTTGCCAGCTCAGATGGCCACAGGCGTGACCTGCTCCCTGGGGACATGAAATCAGGCCCTGCATGCAGGACTCACGGCTCCAGTTAGTTCTTATTTTAATGTCTGCGAATCCTCAGGACAACTGGAGAGCTCCACCGGGGAAGCTAAATGCGCAGTGTGGGAGTGCTGCCCGGCAGGGGCGGCGTGTCCAGCGTGTGCGTGTCGGCTCGTGTGCGTGCCTGTGGGTGTGCCCGTCGGCGCGTGTGCATGTCTGTGCGTGTGCGTGTCCGAGGGGGTGTGTGTCTGCGCGTGTGTGTGTCCGCCCATGTGTGTGTCAGCACGTGTGTGTGTCCGCGCATGAAAAAATAAAGAATATTACATTTTTACTTGACAAAAAAAAAACAAAACCCAAAATCAAACCCAGTTTCAATAAATTTGAGAGAATTATCAACTTAAAAGTAGAAGAAAATTTCCTAAAACTGAAAAGGAGTAATGTTTTCGATTACAGAAGCTCTTGTTGCGCTGAGTTAAATAAATGGAACACAATAATGGGAATTGTTGCATGAAGATAGTGAAGTGGGAAAAATGGAAACACGGTCCCAGTTTTGGTCACCCAAGATAATGGTGTAAGCTGATTTGCTATAATGAAATGAGAGCTGGTTTGACTTCTTTGGAGCAGTAAGATCAGAAGCAAAAGGAAAAGCAGAAATAAATACAAGTTATGAGGGAAAATAACTTTTTCATTGGAAATTTACAGACATGAGTGGGGAGAATGACAAGGAAGAAGTAAACTTTTGCTAATGGTCTTTGAGAAATAAGTAAAATTTTGCTCGAGGCATTGTTCAAAAATTGAGAGTAAGCATTGTGTTAAAAAAAGGATAATCAGTGAAAAATGAATTAAATGAGACATTTTGCATGCTGTGCAACATCGTGAAATTTTTTCCTCTTTAGGAAAAAATGTTTTCTGTTTCATATTTTAATATGGTTGTATGTTTATTCATTCATTTTTCTCTTATACGATATTGATAATATTCTTGATTAAACAAAGAAAATGTGTTTATGCTTGAAAGCAGGTGAATGGGATCATGTAAATGTGTGGGTTTTCATCTGATCTCCTTTGCTTATGGACTGCTGTTAGGGTTACAGCGATAATCCTAAGTGTGGCTGTGGGAACCGTGGGTGGATTTGGGTGGCACGATTTAATTCGTGCTCGTAGCACTTTACTCGTATACTTGCGACGTTATTAAGTTTCAACAATTACTGCTGATAAATCACGGAGGCATTTTTCTACGGGTGTCTGAAATCTCAAGCTATGATTCATATTTTAAAACAGAAAAAAAACATTGGATTTTATCATGCATTTTTCTGTTAGAATCTGGAGTTTCCTGAGGTTAGCAGATTTGTATCTTTTATAAACTAAGTTTAAGTTCTGTAGTCTTATATAATGCCTAGATGATACAGATAGAGAGGTTTATAAAAGAAAAGGCAGTATATACACATGGTGTGTTTCGACACATGCTGTGAATTTTAAATCTCTACTAGCTGCGGAACATTTCAGCATTTCCCCTTGTCTTTGACACGAGTGCTGTATCTCAGCCTGGCTTGAAAGGTTAGTAGAGGAGTGAAAAAACCCTACCCCCTTCTGGTGAATTTTGAAAAGAAATGTTTAGTTGCACCCTTGGAAATAACACCAAATAGATATGTTACCTTTGTAAATGTATCTAATGAGATACTAGAAAAAGTACCATTTTATTCAATGGTGATCTAAGTTTGTATTAGCTTGATGCGCACGCACACACACACACACACGCTTCCTAAAAATGATTGGATTTTCCAATTGTGTAACAGCAGTGGTCTCTAGTTTTGAATAAACATGAACCATTAAGGGGCGCCTGGGTGGCTCAGTGGATTAAGCCGCTGCCTTCGGCTCAGGTCATGATCTCAGGGTCCTGGGATCGAGCCCCGCATCGGGCTCTCTGCTCCGCGGGGAGCATGCTTCCTCCTCTCTCTGCCTGCCTCTCTGCCTACTTGTGATCTCTCTCTCTGTCAAATAAATAAAAATCTTTAAAAAAAAAAAAAAACATGAACCATTAAACAAAATGATTGTTTTATGGAAATTTTTGGGGCAGAGACCCAAGTTTTCAGTGAACTCTTACTATTTAAATTCAAGTAATTTTTAGGTAAACTTTACATTAAACAGCAACGCGGTTGTGTACCAGGACCTCAGTGGGCTGTTCCAGAAAATACTTAACATTTGAGTGGATTTTACTGAAACTTTCAGAATCATCTAATTCCATAATATAACAAATTCTGTAATATAAAAACTTTCCTCCCCCCTATATATCTTGTATACATCCTTGGAGCTCTACAAAGAAATTACTGCCTTGTGTTTTCCTCCCTCCAACAAAATGGGGGAAAATGTGGAAGGGTCATGTACAAATATTCGTGCTTGGGCTGCATTGATTGTACCTGCTGCCACCAATTGCAGATGCTTTTGAACAACTGTCCTTGTTGACTGTCAGAGGAAAGAAGACAGAAGGGAGGGAGGGAGACAAAGAAGAAGGGGAGGATGGGAGGGTGGCAGGAGAGAGAGCAAAAGGCAGGTGGGTCCAAATGACAGAGCTTGTGACCAGACATTCATCAGTGGTCACACCAGATTTTGAACCTCCCGGTTGATTATTTAAAGCACACAATACATATTTCTTTGCAATGGCGTGTATTCTGTTTCTCATTCTCATGAAGTGGTGAGTCTTTAGCTTGGGAATATGTTAGTCGTTTTGTATTTATTGTTTTAATCTTTCCATTGAAAATGCCCAAATACTAAATATTCTTTCCAAGATAATAAGTTCGAGTCACCCAAGCCTTGTCCTAAAAATTCAACTACTGGTGATAATATTTATGGATCAAATAGGATAGGGTGTCGTTGGCTGTTTTTGGTTAAAACTTGTCAGTCCTTAAAGTCAAGTGGACTTGCAGGAGAAACATTCCTTAAAATATAAATGAACATCTAAATCCTTTCATGTATCCTCGTAAATTTTTAAAAACTTTGTCCTGTTGTTTTTGTTCGTCTTACCATCAGATAGTAGAGAGGGAATGAAATAACTTTGTTTCCAAATTTTTGGTGGCGCAAATAGAGAAACTTAAAAAATTTGTCTAAAAGTTTCAAAATAAATTATGTATTCCCCCAAGAAATATTTACTAGCTGTTGCCTCATGAAGCAGCTTACGGAGAAGCACCATCTATAGAATGAAGCTACGTGATTTAATGAGAATCACAGTATTTTGGTAACGCATGTGAACAATGAACAAAAAATTAAAAACAGGCACAGTCCATTGTTCTGTGGCCATTTTTACAACGTGAGTAGACTCCGCTGGATATTAGACTCTGTCCCTCAAAATGGATAGCTCAGATTTATGGGTCAGCAAGGCAGTTCTCCAGCTGGGGAGCTATGACTAGTTAAATTCTTTTTAAACTCAAAGTTTAGGGCCACATCAAGCCAACGTGAGTCTACAGCTGACTTTCTCAAGTGCGGCCCTCTGAGTAGGAGCAGAAGAGGGTTCCGGATTCTTGTGGTCATGTTTCTTACCTGCTGACTCGCCAGTCCTGGATTAAACGTTACCCACAGAGCACAGCACCAGAGCCGGGCTGCTCCTGTGACAGCAGGTGGCCCGTGGAGCTGCTGTGTCCGGAAGTGAAGCCTGCAGGCTTTTCCTATCAGGACGAACTTGGCTCCTTGGGGGGGCGTGAGCTCAACACAGTCGAGATGAGATATAACTTAGATATGGAGATTTCAGAAAGTCGCTCTCCACCTCGTGGCCCCGCTGAATTCAGTACGTTTATCAGATGCCTCCCCCTGCTGGGCAGTGCTCTAGAAGCTGAGGAAATAAACATAAATATTGGTTTTTTGTTTTTTTTTTATATATATGCTTAATTTTTTTTAATTTTTATTTGTTTATTTACAGCATAACAGTGTTCATTGTTTTGGCATCACACCCAGTGCTCCATGCAGTACGTGCCCTCCCTATTACCCACCACCTGGTTCCTCAACCTCCCAACCCCCCCCCCCCACCCCCCTGCCGCCCCTTCATAACCCTCTGGTTGTTTTTCAGAGTCCATAGTCTCTCATGGTTCATCTCCCCTTCCAGTTTCCCTCAACTCCCTCTCCTCTCCATCTCCCCATGTCCTCCATGTTATTTGTTATGCTCCACAAATAAGTGAGACCATATGATACTTGACTCTCTCTGCTTGACTTATTTCGCTCAGCATAATTTCTTCCAGACCCGTCCATGTTGCTACAAAAGTTGGGTATTCATCCTTTCTGATGGAGGCATAATACTCCGTTGTGTATATGGACCACATCTTCCTTATCCATTCATCCGTTGAAGGGCATCTTGGTTCTTTCCACAGTTTGGCGACCGTAGCCATTGCTGCAATAAACATTGGGGTACAAATGGCCCTTCTTTTCACTACATCTGTATCTTTGGGGTAAATACCCAGCAGTGCAATTGCAGGGTCATAGGGAAGCTCTATTTTTAATTTCTTCAGGAATCTCCACACTGTTCTCCAAAGTGGCTGCACTAACTTGCATTCCCACCAACAGTGGAAGAGGGTTCCCCTTTCTCCACATCCTCTCCAACACACGTTGTTTCCTGTCTTGCTAATTTTAGCCATTCTAACTGGTGTTAGGTGGTATCTCAATGTTGTTTTAATTTGAATCTCCCTGATGGCTAGTGATGATGAACATTTTTTCATGTGTCTGATAGCCATTTGTATGTCTTCATTGGAGAAGTGTCTGTTCATATCTTCTGCCCATTTTTTGATAGGATTATCTGTTTTGTGTGTGTTGAGTTTGAGAAGTTCTTTATAGATCCTGGATATCAACCTTTTGTCTGTACTGTCATTTGCAAATATCTTCTCCCATTCCGTGGGTTGCCTCTTTGTTTTGTTGACTGTTTCCTTTGCTGTGCAGAAGCTTTTGATCTTGATGAAGTCCCAAAAGTTCATTTTTGCTTTTGTTTCCTTGGCCTTTGGAGACATATCTTGAAAGAAGTTGCTGTGGCTGATATCGAAGAGGTTACTTCCTATGTTCTCCTCTAGGATTCTGATAGATATTGGTTCTTTACAAAACCTGTGGATCCTCCAGGAGAAGCTGGATGAGTCATTAAAAATGGTGCCGGTTGTAATGCTGAAGCCACAGTCACCATTGGATGTCCGTCCCTTTTGCTGAATATAAGTTCTTTGGGGACCTTAGTGGATAATGATTGAGATCATTAAAATTCTGCCTTTCAAATGGTGCAAATTCTTGTCTCTTTAGTGTGCGGAAGGAGGGCAACCAGTGAGAAACCTAGAACAGTTCTCCCCCAGGGCCGCAGTTCTTCTGAGGCTGGGAAGTCACACAGTTTTGCATGATTTTAAAACCAGGAAGGAATATATTTGAATTTTTCAGTAAAGCACTAGAAAGCAAAATCTCAGAGTCTTCTTGAAGTAGAGCTGGAATAAAATCAGTGTAAAGATGAACTGTTCCTGTCTTGTCACAGGGAAGTTATTTGGATCACAGCCTTTATTCTTAAGTAAATTCTCAGTTGTTGATAAAAAGAAAGCCTTTGCTTACCTAAAAACTTTAGGCTTTTGGCAGATATCCTTTTTCAAGATGAGAAAGTTCCCCTCTGTTCCTTGTTTAAGAGTGTTTACAACAAACAAGTGTTGCATTTTGTCAAATACTTTCTTCTGCATCCCTTTATATGATTGTGTGGTTTTCTTCTTTAGTGTGTTAATGTGGGTGATTACATTAATTGCTTTTTGAATGTTGGAGCAGCCTTGCGTACCTGGGATGAATTACATCTGCTCTCTTTGTACATTGTTGGATTCAATTTGCTAATACTTTGTTGAGGACTTTGCTTCTATGTGTATGAGAGATGTTGGTCTATGGGTTTCTTGTAATATCTGTGACTGCTTTTAGTATTAGGGTAATTCAATTGTCATAAAATGAATTGAAAATTATTCCCTCTGCTTCTGGCTTCTGAAAGTATTTGTAGAGAATTGGTAACATTTGTTCCTTAAATATTTGGTAGAATTTGTCACTGGAGCCATCTGGACATGGTGCTTTCCATTTTGGAAAGTTATTAATTATAGATTCAGATTCTTTAATAGATATAGGCCTATACAGATCGTCTTCCTTCTTGTGTGAATTTGGCAGACTGTTTCTTTTAAGGATTAGTCCATATTTGATAATTAGATTATTAAATGTAGGTGTAGAGTTGTCCATATTATTTCTTTATTACCCATTTAATGTCTAAGGGATCTGTAGTGATGTTCTTTCTTTGATTTCTATTATTAGGAATTTGTGAAGTCTCTCTCTCTCTCTGTCTTTAAGCTAGCCTGGTAAGAATCTTGTGCTGACCTTTTCAAAGGTCGGTAAATGATTTTGATTTGATTGCTTTTGTCCATTGATTTCCTGTTTTCAATTTTATTGATTGGTACTCTAACAAGAAGACTTTTTCAAAAGTGACTTTGTGCTTTTGAGTTGCAGATTTTCTGGAAGATCAAAGCCCGATTATTAGTCAGGAAGTTCTTTTTATTAACAAATATTTGCCCAGTTACATCTTCTCTGCCATTTGGATTCAGCATTTGGAATATATTATTTTGTAATTTAGAATTTTCTCAAAAATATATAAGACATTTTATAAATGCTTTGATCTAAAAAGGAAACACTACCAGTATGAGTTCACTCAGCTGGAGGGAACATGAGGTATTTTTTTAATTATAAGAATGATAATTATTTCAAATTCATATTTAATAATAGTTGCAATTAATGAGTATTAATTTGCTATATCACTCCACTGTAATTAATGGTAAATTGTTTTTGTAGTGTTACCATTTGACTTACAAAAAAAAATGAATCCTTCTATGCTGAGGAATAATTTTACAGGCAACATCTGGACCTAGAGCTAATCATTAAATAGCTCTCATTTAATGCAGTGAACATAAACCCAACCTTTGAAATAATTCACAACATAGGTTATGATAGGAAAGCCAGCCTCGAAGTAAAAACAAGAGTGCTTAACTTTGGACTGTGCTAATGGGTAGGCAAGCACTCTCTGCATGGGTGAGATAAATAAATTAGCCAGGAACTTGGTGTAATTTGCCCTTTCTGACTTGGCTCTCACAGAGATATGACTGTATTCTATGATTGGCATGCACAACTTATTGGAACAGACAAGAAATCTGAAATCATCTCTGCTTTCCTTCAGCTGGGCTCCTAACAGGCTGGGCTTTGAGGATCATGAAACTAAGCAACTCAGACTTGCAGTTGTTCAAACTCATGGGATGCCCAGTTGGTGCCAAGCGTAGTCCCACTAGTCCCACAATGGGTAATGGCCAGTCTGAGCACACAGCAGCACACATTTTCAGGGGCAAGTGAGGGTGGGGGTGGCTGAGATGGGCTTGGAGAATTAGGCATGGGTCCCTAGAGCATCCTATATGCGATGCTTACAGAATGTCCCGTCATTTCTAGGGGGACATTACCACCACACACACATGCATGGGTGTGTGTACCTGAGGGTTGGAGACTGGCCAGTGCCCCTGAACCCTGGTCAAGGTCAGTACCACCGTCCAAAGTGCTGACAGCATGGATTGGAACCTGTACAGATTGGGACTCTGTAAGCACACACCTCGGGAGGGGAGGTGTGGGGGCCCCAGATGTTCACAAAGTTCTCAGTGGCCTTGATGGGTCACCAGGGATTGGGGAATATTGGAACAGCAGCCTAGCTCTGGGTCTCATTCCTCCTGATGGAGAGATATTCCCAGGTATCTTCAGGCTCTTCTGAGTCCAGATGTCCTCGCTGGTCCAGTGGCCAAGGGGCACCCCTGTGTGGGTCTGGGCCTTGATTCTAGCGGCCCACCTGGGAGGAGCAAGTAGGACCGGACCGGAGGTGGAGGGGAATTTAGGTCATACTCTCTGTTCCATTCCAGGGACTGGAGTCCATTGTGATATGCTAAAGGATGTAAAACAAGCAACAAACAAACAAACATGAATTTTCTGTGTTGAGGAATTTTAAATCTCATCCAGAAGATAAGGCATCTTGAAAAGATACCACTTACACATAACTGAGTACAAACTGAATTTGAAGTGTCGAAGAAACCAGAACAAATATATTACAGAGAGGCTGTGGCTAACCGACAGAGTCTGTCTGGGCTTCATTTCTGTCTGTGGGGAAGGGTAGATTTAAGTAGTTTTAGAAGGAGATCAAGAGCCTAGAAAACCCCCAGATCAGCTCACCTAGAGTGGGAGGACTAAGCCAGCTCTATTTTCTCCAGTTGTGGGAAGTTCCAAATTTCTAAGATTTCACCTGGAAAAAATATATATAATTTTAAAAAACAGAAGCTGGAATATTGTTTATAATCTCAGTCTAAGGCTGTTCTGCTGGTAAGACATACTTTTGATTAAAATGGCATTGTAATAGGTACACCTACTGAGAAAAGGTTTGAGTATTTCATAAATATGGATTTTTTATATCCGAATGCACATAAAGATGTCTCTTTCACTCTGATCTGAGTCATACATAAATCATGAACAATTGTGGTGTGTTTGTTTTTTCTCTAAAACCCATGACAATGGACCATCACTTTCCCTTTAGCATTCTTAAGCCTCTCTGAGAACCTCATTGGAGTACATTTGAACCACTGAAGGAGGAGTGCATCTCAAAATTAAGATTATTCCATGGACTCACTCTCATTAATATGGGTGGTTATTATGAAGGGCAGTAAAGTTGATTTAGCTTACTTAACTGCAATATTCTCTATTTTCATATGTTAATTCTCATAAGCTTATTATTTGTACTCTACTTTCTTTCTCCTCTAAGTGATAAATAGTAGTTGTTTAAAATTGTTTTGCCATCTCACTTGTCAAAATCCACACTTTGTGAATAATTCTTGTACCTTTGTTTTTTTTTTAAAGATTTTATTTATTTATTTGACAGACAGAGATCATAATCAGGCAGAGAGGCAGGCGGGGGCGGGGGGGGGGAGCAGGCTCACCGCTGAGCAGAGAGCCCAACGTGGGATTCGATCCCAGGATCCTGGGATCATGACCCGAGCTGAAGGCAGAGGCTTTAACACACTGAGCCACCCAGGTGCCCCATAATTCTTGTACCTTTGAAACATTTCAGGAATCATCTTTTTTTTTGATAGAAATAATATTTATCAGATTATTCATGAGAATGATACTCATTTAGTGGGATTCACATGTTGTACAATGATGTGAAGAAAAAAGAAAATTAAATTGGGTCTTGACAATTTTTGCTTCAGGGGTCGTAGTAGAAAACCTAAACATTTCAGGTCGAAAACAGTAGTTAATGGAGGTTTGGGATGGCTCTGGAGGCTTCACCTTACATGGATTCAATTCAGTTAGAAAAACACCTTATGCCTGGAAAACACTGTCCAAATCCTGAACCTCTCCTCTCCAGGTACCTTATAAGGATGTGACCACCTTGTTTCTGGCCACACAAGTCCTCAACTTCTACTATGTTGGAGTAAATTGGAACACTGGCTTTGAAGCCTCTAAGTTAGGGTTATAAAAAAATCGTCATTTAAAAATAAATTTTACAAATTGTTCTTCCAAAGAAAGATTACAGCACAAACACTATTACTTCTTTTTTTTTTTTTTCTTTTTAAAGACTAAGCTTCATATGCCTTCTTTGAAGAAGGAGTAAAAAAATGAAAATATGGTTTGGAACGTTGAGCGCTGCCTTTTACATCTCTCTATGGGGACTATGTCCTTAAAGCGTCTTTTGAAGGAACTTAATAAGTGTTGACTTGTCTTAGCAGAGTGAGAAGAGTAAAAGCAAATACTTTCAGCAGTCCTCTCAGTGTGTGAGTCCCCATTGTACTCCCTGCCATGTTGCTGTGTGAGTTCCATTGTATCGTTGTGTAACGGGCCACTGTACAGTTGTGGGGGTTGGCTCCCCATTGCATAATTGTGTGATATCATCACTGTCCAGTCGTGTGATTCCACATCGAACTGAGGAGAGAACCGAGGCTTAGAGAAGAGTGAATGACGCCCAAGAGTCGGCAAGGCTGGTGAATGCCAGTCCCACCCAAGTCTAGTTGCAAAATCTATGCAAGCTTCAGTGGTGAGATGACAACAGTGTGAGCAGAGGGGACTAGCATCAGGACAGAACCCTAAAGGAAACTGTGTGGGGCCAGGGCTGGGAAGAGAGCACGCTTCCCTAGACACACAACTAATGGGAATAGCCCTCTCTTGCCGTCAATCTGCTGTGTGATTTCAAGGTGGTGGTGAGGTCCCCGGGAACCCCTGCGTACAGGGAACTAATGCAGGCCTGTTCTACTCAACGTGCTAGACCCTGAGAGACTTCTAGGCTAATACTCGAGTTAGCTCCCTTGACCATGACCCTCTTCTGGAATTTTCTGAAGTACTAACCCTACCCCAGTAATAGGCCAACACTTTGTGGTGCCTGTGCACACACCCATCACGGGGGCTTCCTGGGCCTTCCGGTGTCACAGACCCCTTTGGAACTTTGCTGAAGTCTGTGTCCTCTTCTCATAGCAATGGTTATAAATGCATTATATTTATATACATATGCTAGTTACAGTGAAGGGCTGATATCAATAAATCAGAAATTGTAATATAATATCTCCTTTGTTATTAGCTCATTAAGTAACAAAATCTAGTGCTGAGTCAAATACAATTATTTGGGGGCACCTAGGTGGCTCAGTGGGTTAAGCCTCTGCCTTCAGCTCAGGTCATGATCTCAGGGTCCTGGGATCGAGCCCCACATCGGGCTCTCTGCTCAGCAGGGACCTGCTTCCCTTCCTCTCTCTCTGCCTGCCTCTCTGCCTACTTGTGATCTCTGTCTGTCAAATAAATAAATAAATAAATAAATAAATAAATAAATCTTTAAAAAAATATAATTATTTGGAAGTAAGGAGGAACATAAATGATACTTCTAGAAATTGTGACAATGATTGCTGTAAGACGGTCTGTGATTTATGATGGTAACAAACAAACAAAAAAGCATGGGCACTACTGAAGCTGCCGTGGTTTGTCTATGCTCATGATTAAAGTAAATGCTGAATTTTAGCTGGAGGTTTAATGAAAATAAAGATGTAGTTTTTCTCTGTCTTCACAGGCTCCTTAAATCATATCTGTACCCCATGTTATGAACTGCTGAGTCATGGTTCCGCAATTCAGTTTCTATGAAAAACCCGCTTGGGCCTTTGATTGGACTTCTAATGAGTCTTTACCTCAAACTGGGGATGACTGAGCATTTAAAAATGCCATCTTCCTGTCTGTGATCCCAGGAGTCTGTATTTTACTCAGTTTTTCTTTAATGTCATTCAGCACAGTTTTTATAATAATCCCCATAAATGTTCTGCACAGCTTTGTAAGATTCATTCTTAGATACTTTGTGTATTTTGTTATTATTTGCTATTCTAGTTATCGTCGGACCCCAGCTAGAGTTTGAGATGAAATCGGTTTTGGGATGTTGAGCTATTAAACCAGTCACTTACTGACTTTTGGACTTTCTGCCTCTGCAGTCGTATCATCTGGAAGTGATTGCGGTTGCTTTTTTTTTTTTTTTTCTCTTTCCCAATTCTCTGCTTTTAATTCTTAAATGTTCTCTTATGTACTGATAGGACTTTAAGAGTGGCTTTCAGCAGAAGCTGTTATGGCTATTAAAGTCTTCTTCCTGATTTTAAAGGAAATTCTCATAGTTCTCCACTGAGGGGCAGTGAACTGGAACCAATTTTTAGCAGCCAGCAAGAGCCATTCATTCACTTTTCATGAATTTTGTAAGTCAGTTGTTAAAACACAGTCATTATTAAAGATTAAGTTGTATAAAGTTACAGTTAAGTAAATCATGTTAAAAGCAAAAGTAAATTAGGGCGCCTGGGTGGCTCAGTGGGTTAAGCCGCTGCCTTCGGCTCAGGTCATGATCTCAGGGTCCTGGGATCGAGTCCCGCATCGGGCTCTCTGCTCAGCAGGGAGCCTGCTTCCCTCTCTCTCTCTCTGCCTGCCTCTCTATCTACTTGTGATCTCTCTCTGTCAAATAAATAAATAAAAAAAAAAAAAAAAAAAAAAAAAAGCAAAAGTAAATTATCCAAACTCACCATGTACTACTCTCATTCATGGCATCTCACTCTTGTCTATGCTCTTGAGTCTATTTTAATCTCTTAATCTGCACGGGGGAAACACTGTATAATGAAGTGACACGTGTGACCCTCTTACCCTTACGATGGTTGGTGACATCACACTGACAGCTGGGAATTGACCACGATGGGAGTATGTACACCGCGGAAGACGGCAAATGCTGCCAATCAGGGGTTTTATTTTCTTTACCACCTACTAACACACCTCTGATCAAGACTGAGGTTTGTGGGGCGCCTGGGTGGCTCAGTGGGTTAAGCCGCTGCCTTCGGCTCAGGTCATGATCTCGGGGTCCTGGGATCGAGTCCCGCATCGGGCTCTCTGCTCAGCAGGGAGCCTGCTTCCCTCTCTCTCTCTGCCTGCCTCTCTGCCTACTTGTGATCTGTGTCTGTCAAATAAATAAATAAAATCTTTAAAAAAAAAAAAAAAAAAAAAAAAAAAGACTGAGGTTTGCCATAGGTTTTAGCATTTTCTTGGCCTATTAACTAAAAGCAAGGAAAGGAGGGAGAAGAGGAGGGAGGGACGAATTTGGGAATGCCTGGAACAGGGGGTTAATCGGAACTTGGGATTTTCCGCACAGATCACTGTGAAGCCCCGCTGGCGTCCACATTGCCACGAGAGTCCTTCAGCTGCTCGTCGCAGCTGTCCAGGAGCCACGGCCCGGGGTTCGCAAGTCTTAATCGCAGAGATGGTGAGTCTGATGCTGTCTTGCTGTTAGCCCATCACGAGGCTTTCTCAGAATAACGACCATTCTTACTTAATATTCATTCTTGTGGCTCGAAGGGTAATTATATTGCAGCTGGGTGGAAGTGAAGAAGCAGGTTCAGCATTGTATCATTTCTAGCTTCCTGCGTCTGTAGCGCTCTTCTTTTCTGTTGGTTCTGATGTTTCCCTTCCCTGCTGATGGTCGGCAAGTGGTCATAAATGAGATCCAAATCAGAAGGAAATTATTGGAGGCTCCAGATTATTGTAATCCTTTTTTATTTCAGAGCACCCCATGGATGGGTGACTAGCAAGTGTGCTTATCGTGGGTAATGAAAAAGACAAACACAGGTCTCCTGGATGGCTCAGTGATCTTGGGGTCCTGGAATTGAGCCCCACATCTGGCTCCATGCTCAGTGGGGAGCCTGCTTCTCCCTCTCCTCCCAGCTCCTGCTCTTTCTTCTATCTCTCTCTCACTCTCTCTCTCTCAAATAAATAATCAAAGTCTTTAAAAAAACCAAACAACAAATGAATGAGCCAATGTCATGGGCACTGGGAACACCCAGCAAGCCACTGGCTGGCACCAATGATATGGGAAGCTGCCACGGGGTACTGATGGGGAAACAGCCCCATCCCAGGACCTGGCCTGGGAGGAGCCAGGGCAAAGCCTTCTGTGGAAAATAGATTCCGATTGTACCTGTGGGAAGGGAGCTAAAAGCCTCCTTTCTTGGGGGTGGGGGGTGTTCATTCATTCATTCTTTCTCCTTGACTGTCATGGACAAAGTTGCTTTCACTTTTGCACAAATACTAGTTCAGCAGACTGAGTAATACATGCACTGAAAACTCAAATGTTTTACTACCTTGGAAAGGGATAGATTAACTTTTTTCATGAATGATCCATCTAGAAAGTAAAATTTTAAATTGACTATGTCCCCCCCCCCAAAAAAAATTGACTGTGTCCCACATAAATGTAAATTCTGAAGATTATTGTGTTGGAATGGAGCATTTACCTCCCTTTATTCAGTATTTCTAAGATCACAGTTTAAGTATAGCTTGAATTTTATTGTGTCCTCAAAAGTCAAGTGCAGAACCCCACAAGAGATCGAATAGACTGATAGGACCCCGTAAGGACACAGTGGAGGATTTTGGTGAGTTTGGGGGGTGGGATCACACCGCTGAGGACCACCTTCATGACCTTTTACTATGAAGAACCATTTCTGGCCAGATATTTTCTCCTCCAGATAGTTAGAAGCATCAGTCATGATGACTTTCAGTCCTCTGGTGAAAATAGCCTCTCACTGAAGCCAGTTTTCAATTAATAATTAAATGATCAAATTTATTATTTTTGTTCTGGTGGTTCCTCTAATACCAGCTTAACATCTAAACTTTCCAATGGTTGCCCAAAGACTGTAAAAACCAAATAAGCATCATCCTTAATTAGTTTAAAGGATCCCAAGGGGCCTGTGTATTGTGTTTCTGATTTGCATATACAGAATATCTTTATGATTCAGGCCTCTGGTCCTATCAGTGTGGTAGCACTGGGAAGTTTATAAGCATCAGAAGGGAAAATCCCAGTGTTTAAGATGAATTTATTTCCATTATACTTAATTAAAAAATTAATAACTTGGACTATCATAAGCAGCCATTGTAAAATTGTAAGTATCAAATGTATTTACTATAGTCAGATCACTCTTTGCGGATTTAAATTAATTTTTTAAGAGCATGGCAATCAACTGATGAGGTTCTTTCTTGTGGCTGTTGCTACTCTGATTGTGCACAATACATATTTCATTAAATATTCCTTCATTTTACCATCTTATTTCATACCCATTCCTGAGGCAGGATTCAGACAGCATGGTTTGTCAGTGTTCCTTCTGAAGGATTATCTATGCATATTTTCTGTTGAAAGCCGGCATCCCTGGGTGGCTCAATTGGTTGGGCCTCTGCCTTTGGTTGGGGCACATGATCCTGGGGTCCCTGGATTGAGTCCTGCACCCTATGGCTCCCTGCTCATAGGAGAGCCTGCTTCTCCCTCTGCCCCTCACTACGCTTGTGTTCTCTCTGTCTCTCTTCTTCTCTCAAATAAATAAATAAAATCTTAGAAAAAAATTAAAGCCAACATCTCAGATTCTTTCCTGGAATTTCTTTTGAGTTTGTAAATGCTGGAGAACAGATGAGTTCACTTCAGTTTAGGATATCATGATGTAAAATGTGGATTGTATAAAATATGGAGGATTATAATAATGACGACGATTCTTCCTATATAGTAGTTGTAGATTTTTTGAAAATTTGGTGCAAGATCTGGTGATGGAAACCATGTTAGACAACTTGATTATATGATTAAAATGTCCTTAGTCTATATTATGGTACCTGGAGGCTGTAAAGAAGGTGTCTGTCTTACCTCCCTATTTTGCACAGCAGTGTTTGAGCTTTCAATATTCTTAAGGAAAAGAAGAGCTATCTCAACCCTCATGGCTCCTACCAGGGATTTTGTATGTAGCTGATCGCTGCATCTACCTGATGCTACCTGATGTATAAGGTAGTAAGACAACAGTCAGTACATGAATTTTCTTTATTTTTATTATTTTTAAAGATTTTATTTACTTATTTTAGAGAGACAGAGAACATGAGTGAGGCGAGGAGAAGAGGGAGAGGGACTAGCAGACTCTGCACCGTGCATGAAGCCCAACATGGGGCTCAATCTCACGCCCTCCAGATCATGACTTGAGTGAAGAGCAACACCTGAGAATTTGCTTAACAAGAAAGGCTGTGATTCAGATCACTTCCCTAAGAAAAGGCATAAACACTTTATCTTTACATTGATTTTCCATCCAGCCATGTTCATCCGCATTGCCCCTTCTAGGAATTTCCTTTTTTTCTTCCCAGGGTCCCTGGCTAAGGATTCACCAGCTAAGGTGGCCTTCCTGTCTCCCAAAGTGGTGGGGTCCAGTTAGCAATCCTTTCCAAGGCACCTGGGATCCCTGATGGGTCGCAGGCACCATATTGAAATTGACATGGGAGTCCTGAACTGCTGACCATAGCCAGGGACAAGGGCTGCTGGGACCTCTCTGGGCCCCCCGTGGTCAGCTGCTCTGCTGCCGTGAACGTGAAAGGAGACCTGCCTGGACTAGGGGCTGATGGGGGGATGGTGATCCCAGGGCCCCCTGTTCTCTTTCCTGCCATCCTTGCAGCCCGACTGTTGTCCCATTGCTGCATTCCCTCTGAGGAAATTGGGGGAGTGGGCTTTGCTCTGACATATTCACATGCCATCCTTGAACAGCATGCCCCACACCATGCTGTTCCTCACGTGACACGACGCTCAGGCCTCCCCATTTTTGCGTTCATTAGGATACTCTGTTTCCTACAGTAGGTAGGAAGCAGCCTCTTTTCATCAGAGGCTCTCACGGCGTGATTATGAATGGTTAGGTATTAAGCCATATAGCATCCTTCAAGAGAACGCAAGTTTTAGCATCAATGGAATTTTCTTTCTTTTTCCCCAGAGGCATTTAGCTGACCGAGCAGTCACAAATGGGTGGCTAATTTAGTTGTCATGGTTTTGTTTTCTGAGCAGCTCCCCCCTGCATTTCCTGACACGATCCTCCACCATACTGGATTTTTTTAAAAGGAGACATTGCCTTGAGAGCATGCAGCTGAGCTCCTGTGGGGAACAGTGGGCTGGCCTGGCTTCCTGCCCTTCTGGGGCCCTGGACTTCCCACGGGTCTGCCCACAGCAGAGGGAGGTGCTCCTGTTCCAATGGCATTGGGGGTGATCTGATATCCCATCTGTTCTGCGTGAGTCAGGGGGCCACTGAGAGGATGCCCTCCTAGAATTAGGACACGTCCCAGAGCCGCACTCCTTGTAAACACAGAGATTTCACGGGGCATGAATGAGCTCAGTCACACGTTTTATTCGGTCATAAATGAAGGATTTATGACCTGTTCGGATCGTGATAGGCTTGCTGGGCAATTCTTGTTCTGTTTCCACAGTGAGAAATTGGCAGAACCGTCTCATGTTTTGCCGGGGCAGAACTTCCAGCGAGTTGGAGCTGAGAGCCTCTGGTCATATCTCAGTGGGTCTCCACTACATGTTCAGGAGTCTGTGTGAGGACAGCAAAACAAAACACACAGGACTGACCCATTTTTGTCTGTTTTATGCAGACAGAGCTGCAGTCAGAACGCTCAGTGCCTAAGGGCATGGAAATCTGTCCCTGGGGAGGTCACAAGTGAACGGCTGTGGGGTGCTTTCTCTTCCTCAAGATCACTGGCGTTTAAAGCAAACTCAGGGTGATGGGTGTGCACCAAGCAGGCATTTTCATCTTACTTTTGAAGGGTCTTTTTACCAAGCCCTTTTGGGCGTCTTTGCATTGCACGTAGGGACCTGGCTCACACTGAGGCAGCTGTGGTGACCATTCCCCTCTGGGTGCCCTTCGTGGGAAATGTCCCATTCTCCTGGCTGAGGCTCCTAGTGCAGTGCAGGAAGCACACAGGCAGGGGAGCTGAGGGCCCCGAGGCAGGGTTTCTGGGCCTACTCTGTCCTGATCGCTGGAATGCTACCTGGACACAGCTGGTGCTGCCTCTTGAGGAAACAGAGTTGCAGCAAATGCCTTAATGCCCTCAGGAACAGCAGCGTTTGACCCAGGCTTCAGCGCGTCCAGCCCTAGGACCCCTGAGTGGGGAGGTCAGGGGGACCTTGACACCATCTCCAGAGCCCGTCTGCCTGCTGGCCCCTCTTTCCTGAGGATGCCCGTCACCTTCCTGGGGACACCTGTCACCTTCCTGGGGATACCCATGACTTTCCTGGGAACGCCTGTCACCTTCCTGGGGCAGGCAGCGGTGGGCTCCTGCTTCTCTCCTGTTCTTCCCGCTCCTGCTGGGCCCTGCCTGGAACTCAGAGTGAACGAGGAAAGAACACCATCGCTGCATGCGATCTCCTCCCAGACAACGGAGTATTGATCGTGGGGGGACACTCCCCTTGACAACAATTGTAGCGGAGCCACTTATGTGCTGGGCATAGATGCTCTGAAGATGGGTAGGTCTTTTCACTTCCAATTAATCCACTTACTTCTGCTCTGTGGGTATCTTTTCTCCCTCCAAATTCAAGGTAGTGAACAAGTAGTACAGTGTTAGGTTCAGGCTAGAGTTCAGTGATTCATCATTGCAAATGACACCCAGGGCTCATCACATTGTGTGACCCCCTTTGTGCCTGTCACCCTGCTACCCCATCCCCCGCCCACCTGCCCTCCAGCCACCCTGGTTTCTTGGAGCGAAGAGTCTCTTACAGTCTCTTAGGGCTGCTCTTGTGCTTGCTGAGGCTTAAAGAAAGTGTGAGGTTTGGTTCTTCACCCCCGGGGTCATGTTCTTCTCTGTGTAAAGCCAACGGTTCACACAAGCACGTGTTCCGTGAGGACCAGGGGCCGTGGTCACTATCATCGCCATCAGCGGACAGAGCAATTCAGGCCCCGCTGAGAGTTTCCTAGCCAACCTTTGCTCTCCCCGAGGAAGTGTCCCTGCCGCTGTCAAAGCCCCCAAAGTGCGGGGGGGAAGCAGTCACACAGCATTAACTAGAGACACAAACCTTCTGACAGATTGATTTAAATACAGTCTGGCTGGCGCTCAGCAGACAATCTTGAATAACTGAGGAACTGCAGGGAGATGTATGTACAAGGGGTCGAGAGTGGAAGGGGGCCGAGCTTTCATCCAACACCCTCACAGGAACCCCAAGTGCTGTGTCTTCCTCATCGGCAGGGCAAGGACTGTCACACTGGTCCCACTCGCTGCGTGTGGGGCTTGTGGGGTCCCACGTGGGGCCCCAGGAGAGGTCCTTGGCCCATCACGCATGCGTGACAAGTTTGTCTTTCTTCACCGTCTTACCTTTGTCTGGGAAGAAGTGCAGGCAACAGACTTTCAGTGATAAGGTCACCGGAAAGCTCAGCACCGGGGCTGTGGCCCCTCGTGCACCTGGAAGCCGCGGTGGGGACAGCCTGTTGTAACCGCGACTGTCATCCAGCACCCGGCAGCCCGTGGGAGGGATGACACTGGGTGCTGCACATATCCTCCTGCCACGCCCCCCTCACTGCCGCAACACACAGCTAGCACACTGTCCCTAGGCGGGAGAAGGGTGTTCTGTGTGGGGTGACCTTCCAGGCTCTGCAGTTTGCTCTACGCAAGTGGGGCCCCCAGATAGGTTTTCCTTGGTACACATTGTAACACTGTATTCAGGAAGGGGCGGAGGTGGGAGAGAGGCAGGTGGCGGGGGTGGGGGATGCACACTCCCCCTGCACATCAGCCCCCAGCAGCGATCTGGGGGCACGGGGACCTTGTTAACCTGCTGGAGTGAACCCCCCTCCCCCGGCATAGTGGATTCTGCCGTTCCATGCCTGTCTCCTCCCCAAGCTCATCAGATGGCTTGACGTGCATGCCAGAAGCAGGTCAGGAGGAGATGTTCAGGGTCGGTTACCTGTGGGTGGGGGAGGCTGGTTGGCAGGTAGGCAGCTGCACCTGTGGGAGAGGCTGGTCCCGGGGCAACTTGCCGGTGGCATCGTGATCTGTTTACTGAATTTGCTTCCCTGCGTGGGTGATGCCATGCTGGTGATACGCCCTGGCCTCGAGAGAGGTTAAAATTCACAGGGAAAGATGGCAAAATGCCAGCAAGGGTTTCATCAGTACCTTCTACAGAACTCTGCTGCGAACTAGGATGAGCCCAGATACAGAACATCGGTAGTCCCTCAGAGATCTAAAGTGATCCTTAGGCAATTTCAAATGTGGAATCTCCATGTTAAAATGATCTGCTGATTGCCAACACCTAATTCTTAAGGTTATCTTTGTGACAATTATAAAAATCACACCTGGCTGCCAAGAAATGTCCCTCGGACTGTGAGTGGCTCTCAGCTAGAATACAGAAGGACTTTGAGTCATCAGCCACGAGCGGGGCCCTTGGACAAAGCTGCAGAACCAGTCTTGTCACGAGAGGCAAGGAAGGGTGGCAGAACTGGCGTGGGTTGAGGACACAGAAGAGACTCGGTGTGTAAACAGCCTCCTGATGCAGCGGAATAGGGTCAGTGGGGACACTGGGGAATCCAAATATCATTTGTCATTGCATTAATACTGTACCCATGTAAATACCTTCATCCTGATGAAAGCCCCATGACGATGTAGGATGTTAACTTTGAGGGGAACCGGGTCAAAGGAGACAGGGATTCCCTTTACCACATTTATAGCTCTTTGGGCAACTGGAAGTTATTTCAGAATAAAAAGTTAAAAATGCATTATAGAACAACCCAAAATGCAGCGCATTTTGGATTCTGGGTCAAAGAAAAAGGCAATTGCGGTACATTGAGAGGAAAATTTGGAATACTTGAAAAAAGATTCAGCCTGGGAAATCTGGGTAGAAAGAAATGAGAAAGAATCTGGGTTCTCCTGAAGGCCGTGCTTGAACACGTTGTGTGGTGAAGGGAGGACGTGGTGAAGAGAGGACATGGCAAAAAGACGTCTGTGCGTGCCTCCTGGGGACACCCCCAACCTGATGCAAGCACCCCACTTCCATTTCCCTCCCAGCCATCCTGGGACCATGTCACATACTTCCTGACATACACCCAGCCCTACAGGCCTTAGCAAACCCAGTGCAGGGGTCCATAAGAGCCCTTCACGGGAAGACGGTCAATGCGGTCTAATGCGTTAGGCCTCATTATGAGAACCTCAAGTGAGTTGTCAGATGGTGGGGGAAATTGTTTTCCCAAATCCCTCTTTTCATATTACAGATGACTTCCATGACTCGTGTTTTCTAGACACAGATAATTGGCAAAATATCGGTTCCAGAAGGTGTTTCAAGTTTTTTTTCCAGTTTTTTAATTGCTTATTAATTTAAAACCAGAAACTTCGATGTGACGTCTAACTCCAATTTCAAAACCCACATTTCTGGGACCTGGAAGAACAAAATACGTCCTAACACAGCCTCTGGGAGCCTCCTCTGAGTCTGTGTCTCACTGGACAAGACAAAGCCTCGTGATTTCTGCTCTGCACCTGTTGTCTCGAAAACCTAGAATGTCCTTGTTATTCGCTCGCTCTGTGTTGTCCCTCAAGCTCCCCACTGCCCCTCAGG
This sequence comes from Meles meles, assembly GCF_922984935.1. Lineage (NCBI taxonomy): Eukaryota > Metazoa > Chordata > Mammalia > Carnivora > Mustelidae > Meles > Meles meles. The sequence continues at coordinate 7,175,061 of NC_060078.1, forward strand.
CTCTCCCTCCCTGTGCAGGAAAACCTTCACATCCACCCCCTGCCACTCTGCATTTCAGATGGTTCTTCAGAATGCCTGTTTCTTGCATGAATCTGTAAGCATATGAGTGTCGGTTTGCCATTACCACCCTTCCTATCCCATCATTCCGTACGGTACTTCCTCATGCTGGGATTCCAGAATTCAGCTTTTTTAGTTCTACCACGGTCTGCATGTTTTCCGTCAGGTCCAGCCAAAGGCATGTCATACATACAGGCTGGCGGAGACACTAGTCTCAAGCAGGGATGGAGTGACCTGGTGTTTGGTCGACCACCTGTTGCCTGGGACCGCTGGACACCCGAGAGTCAGGGGGATGACCGAGAAACCAGAGCAATTCATGAGGAATGTAGGATTCATCTGTTTACTTAACCCGTGGTCTTAAGTGCGTGTGTGTGTCTGTGTGTGTGATCATGGGGGGTTATACATTCCAGAATTTGGAACTCGGATTTTCATAAGTTTTATTTATGATCTCTTTCTTCACAGGATCATGTAGGTCTTAACGATTTCTCCCCCTTTACTATTTTCTCCCGCTTCTGCTTCCCCTCAAGGGGCCGGTGGCTGGTCTCCACTTGTGTCAGATAAATACCAGTGGCTGCAGGTCGACCTTGGAGAGAGAATGGAGGTCACAGCGGTGGCCACGCAGGGAGGGTACGGGAGCTCCGACTGGGTGACCAGCTACGTCCTCATGTTCAGTGACGGCGGGAGGAACTGGAAGCAGTACCGGCGAGAAGAAAGCATCTCGGTATGTTCCTTCCTGAGAGCTGTCTCTCGATGTGAATTGTGCCAGTCACTGCCTGTTGCTGCGGATCTGTCAGACTGAGCCCAGAGACAGAGCCCCCCAAAGTACCTGAGCGTGTTTTCAAGTGAATATAAGACGCGTGTGGCCCTGTATGATCTATGCACTAAGTCAAACAACCCTGTGCTGCAGTGAAACACTGAAAACGTCTCCCCGTTGTTCCTGGACGTAGTGTGGGATCGAAGGGGTGAGGTCACGTGCAGCCTAGTGTAGTTTCCCTCTCAGAGTCCGGGAGTTGGTGTCAGTTGTTCAGCCAAGTAAATCCGTTCTTCCAAGTCCTCCAGTTAAGTGAGACTTCTGAAAGTCTCCAGACACTGACACACACATCATGGGCAGCCTCCGTTTGGATGACAGCATGTTGAGGGACACATGTCTGGCTCCAGCAGGAACCTGGGAACTTGTGTGGCCCCTTGTCATTCATGGGGGGTAGATCTCAGGGATTCTTTGGAGTCACAATGACTTAAACTCTCTTACACCAGGGATGTGCTTTCTGCTTCTGATTCCATACCCACGCTTCTTTGGGAAGAATTAAATTTCACTCGCCTGACCTTCTGGATATTAAAACATATGGACTTTATCAGATACGCAGAGTTTTGAGTCTTCAGATCATAGGGTGCCCTGAGGGAGGAGCTCTAAAGATAGAGTAGGGTAAGCATCTGCTATATTGCTGTTGGCCGTTGGGGCAACAGGGGCAGGGCTGTGGCCTCAAGAAGAGTTCTCAGGTGGAGAAGGAATTACTTTCTTCTTATTATTAAAAATACACTTGGGGCACCTGGGAGGCTCAATTGGTTGAGTTTCCAGCTGTTGATTTTGGCTCAGTTTGTGATCTCAGGGTCCTGGGATTGAGCTCTCTGTTGGCTCTGCACTCAGTGGGGGGTCCGCTTGAGATTCTCTCTCTCCCTCTCCTTCTGCTCTCCCCTCTTCCCTGTTCCCACACACTCTGTCTCATGAATAAATAAATCTTTAAAAAAATACACTTTAGATGGTTGCCAGGGTCTAGGGGAAGGGAGGAATGGAGAATTACTGTTTAATGGGGACAGCTTCAGTTTAGAAGATGAGAAAGTTCTGGAGATGCAGGATGGTGATGGTTGCCCAGCCGTGTGATTGTTAGTAGTACACAATGGCATGCTTACAAGTGGCTGAAATGGTGAATTTTATATTAGGACAATTTACCCACAATAAAAAATACACAGTTATGTTCCATTTAATTTAGGTAAGGATATTTAGGTAAGTCTTTAAAAATTGAGTTGTCTTGGTAAGAGGGGAAGTATCAGTGAAAAAGCCATTACTTATTAGCTGGTAGCTTGTTAGTGTATCTGTAATGCTAACAAGCAACAAAATTATAATACTAGTTAGATAACAAATTGGCCTCATTTGAACTCCCTTAGAACTCTTTTACTTAGTGTAACTTCATAGATAATGTCCTATTTAATTTTTTAATCTCTGGACCTCTTTCTAGTTCAGCAATAGATGTTGATTTAAATTGAATTAGGAGGAACTAGTCAGTTGTCTAACACTGGATAAAAGAACAAAATAGGTGAGAATTTGTGTATAGGGGACCGACCAGCTGACTTTAATACCCCAAACAAGCAGTTGCCAAGTGTGTGATTGGAAGTACATCTTGACACTGAGCTAATTCTAGGAACGCCAGGTCCAAACCAGGGTTAAGACCAACATTAATTAAGAATGAATAACAGTTAAAAGTTAAGGAAGCATTTACCTATATAGAGAGCTTTTGTTCCAAAGTAAATCTTGCTTTTTGAAATCAGGTAATGGGTTGCTAATTCGTGCTTATTCTTGGTTGTATTAACCAAGGTTCATAGTTTTACCCCCATCCCACCCCAATACACAGATGCGACATTGTGATCATTCCTGTTTTTTAGCTAAGTGGTTTTGAGGGGACACAAACCCAAGCATCACCATGTGGCACCTTGTTTCAAGGAGCCCAGGGGAATAAGGGCCAAGAATAGTGGTGTTACTGACCCTAGACCACACAGGTGAGGATGGATGCTTGGACTCCTCTGTCTCACGGGCTGTCGCATAGTCAAGACTGGTGTGGTAGCCTTCCTCCCACACCCGGGGAGCTTGCTCACAGAGACCCGCCTTGGTAAATGTTTGCTGGATGAGTGCATGGGTGGAAACCACCTTCCCTTGGGGTAGGACACTTCTCCTGAGCTCCCTGCTCTGCCCACCTTTGAGGACCTCATCTCTGCTCAGGGTTTCTTGAAGCTCCTCCAGGGCAGGAATTCCTTCTGCATTTTGTTCTCCTCTAGGAAAGGTGCTCCTCCTTGCACTTCCTTCAGCCATCCCCACAGCGCAGGTGGTGCTGACTCTGCCCCAGACTGCATACGCGGCCGGTTCTGGCCACAGTAAGTCCCACGAGCTGATAATTAAGAGATTCTACCCACAGTCTCTTGAAGACGATTGGGTGGATTTGGCTGCTCTCTGGCCCCTCTCACACACAGGACCTGCTCTTAACCCTAAAGCACATACTTTCCCGGCAGCCCTTCCTACTCTTCAGGTGCTATTTTTTTTTTTTTTTAAAGATTTTATTTCTTTATTTGACAGAGAGAGATCGCAAGTAGGCAGAGAGGCAGGCAGAGAGAGAGAGAGGGAAGCAGGCTCCCTGCGGAGCAGAGAGCCCGATGCAGGACTTGATCCCAGGACCCTGAGATCATGACCTGAGCCGAAGGCAGCGGCTTCAACCACTGAGCCACCCAGGCGCCCCAGGTGCTGGTTTTTTGTTTGTTTGTTTGTTTTTTAATTATTTATTTATTTGACAGAGAGAGATCACAAGTAGAGAGGCCTCACAGAGAGGCAGGCAGAGAGAGAGGGGGAAGCAGGCTCCCCGCCGAGCAGAGAGCCCGATGCGGGGCTAGATCCCAGGACCCTGGGATCATGACCTGAGCCGAACACAGAGGCCTTAACCCAGGTGCCCCGGTGCTGGTTTTTAATGTATGCTTTGCTGCCAGTTATTTGAGGGTGAATTTAAGTTTCTAAAAACTTTCCTTGAGATATTTACCCTCCTTATTAGCAGAAGAGATACTGTCATTTTCCTGGTTTTGTGCTACTCCTGTAAAAAGCAACCAGGCTCTTGGTGGCCTGATACGAGACAGAGCCATTAGGTCACGGTTTCTGTAGGTCTAAAGACTGGTGCACTTGGCTGGGTCCTCTGGGTAAACTGTTGGCTGAGCTGCATTTTTTCCCCTCCTGGATGTCTGGAGATCCCCAGGATCCTCTTCAGGTTTTGTGATTCACTGGGGAGATTCACAGGACCGATGCATAGTCGTAAAACTATGATGTATCCAGGGTACAAAGCGAAAGGAGTAAAGGAAAAAGATAGATGGGATGAAGTCTACAGGAAACCAGGCGTGAGCCTCCAGGAGTCCTCTCCAAGCAGAGATGTACGGAACTTGCTGAGTTCCCTCCAGAACAAGTGAGAGCTGTCCTCGCCAAGTGTTGTCAACCACGGAAGCTCATTAGAGACTCAGCAGCCTGGACATTTATCAGAGGCCGGTCACACAGGCTCCCTCCTTGCAAGACCCCAACCAGGATGACAGGTACTGAGTGTAAATGAGCTGTTTGCACAAACATTAGGCACAGTGAGCCACTCGCATTATTAGGGTCTTGGGACTGCACCAGCCTTGAGATTGAATCGGTCTAGGTGATTTAGGAGTCCAGCCACTGTGAAGAGGAAGATTCAGGTGGTCTCGGGCTCAGCTCTACCCAAGAGGGCGGCCTGCCCCCTGCCTTCCCTAGGTCAGCTACTGGCATGTTTTCCCCAGTGTAGACGGATGGGTTTGGAAGCCTGGGGAAGTGCTCGGACTTGTCTGGCTCTGGCAGAGGGGCCATCTGAGAACTCCTATCTGTGGTTGTTGGAAGTGTCCTTGCCACCGGGTGGTCCCACCTGCCCCACACTAGGCACCAAGGGTCTTGGGCTGTGGGCAGAGCCATGTAAGGACCTTTCAGCCGCCCTAATGGGCTGCTGTGGACTAAGAAGGGAGGGATGCTGGGAGGGCCATATTTTCAAATCTCCTAGTCTTCATCTCTCTTTATGATCCTCTGCTTTCTTTTATATTTATCTGCTTTCCTCTGCCTATACATTGCGTCTTTCTACTCCTGTTCTCCCCTTCTCTGCAAGAGAGAAGACCTGGATGACCATGGGCCTTACAACTCAACAGGAGGCCCACCATCCACCAGCGTCACCTGGGCTCCTAACAGAGATAATGGAGTTTCAGCCCCCATCCTGGCCTCCTGGATCCCAGACCTGCATTTTTTTTTTAAAGATTTTATTTATTTATTTGACAGACAGAGATCACAAGTAGACAGAGAGGCAGGCAGACAGAGAGGGGGAAGCAGGATCCCTGCTGAGCAGAGACCCCCCCCCCCCAATGCAGGGCTCAATCCCAGGACCCTGATATTATGATCTGAGCTGAAGGCAGAGGCTTAACCCACTGAGCCGCCCAGACGCCCCACAGATCTGCATTTAACAAGATTCCCAGAGGATCCCAGAAGTGTTGACTGAAAAGACCCATGTCCAATCTGCAGGAGAGGTGGTTCTGCTCCTTTAGTGAATTTACCTGCCTGGATTGCAGGAGATTACAACCTGCCAGAGGACGCAGCTTGTCCCGGGCACCTGTTACCCTGAGCACGTGATCCTCCCTTTAATGAGACCTTAGCACCCTCACTCCATTGTCCTTTGGCTGCAGGACACTCTCTTTCTCCCCAGTAGTCACAAACCTAGTGGAACGAAGCCCGGAGTGTCTTCTTATTGCTTTTATCAATAACAACCAAGTGCTTAAGTTAGTACCATCTTTGAGAACTAGATTATTTCTTGAACCTGTATGTTTTGCATTAATTAGGGCTTTATTCTTAACTCATCAGAACTCAAGTTCAAAGATTATGTATCTCTTAGGAATTCAAGATTGGGCTGTTAACGGAGCATACTGACAACTTAGAATTCAAGCGGTGTTTTCTTCCTCTGTAAGATGTTTGCATGAGAAAGACTTAGTCTAAGGATAGACTGGTAAATGGATTTGGAGAAAAACAACAACAACAAAATAAATTATTTGAAATAAACATAGGATCTAGTATAATAATTCTACTAAATAAATATCTTTTGCCTTGAGAAAATGTGTATCAGTAGGTCCTTGGGTGAAAATAAAAGAGAAATAGCAAAGAATTTGAAACTCTGTTCAACTTTGGATAATTTACAAACTGAACCAAGCAGAAAGTGTCAATTGATTAGCGAGGCTAAGTAACATTACATGGAAAGAGAGGACAACCTCATAGTGCTCTCCAAGAGTGACAGAGATGACTCCAAAGGTTTAAGGTAGAAGAAATGACAGGAAAATGCTGGGAGCAATGCAGATGGGATGAGGCCGTCAGTTACTTCTGCACTGGTTCATGTGTTTGAGGGAGGGGGCTGGTGCGCCTACAGGAAAATATTTGCTTGTGAAATCCAGGTCACAGGCACATGTGTGTTTGTGGTTCAGGATATGTTTGAAACATGGCATCACCAGAAAAAAAACCCAAAATATTGAATTCAGATTTAAATGAACCATGGTTACTTGGTGTAAGTAGAAAAATCATGAGACGCGTACGTGATTTCAGAATAAAGAGGGATAAGAATTGTATGCAATCATAATAAGCACAACTTGAATCAGAAATAAGGAAGTGTGTGTGCAAGGAAGTAGGAAGCCGAGTGCTGAGTAGGCAGCTTGGCGGGGAGCAGAAGGGAAACACACCGGCCGCACCCCTGGGAGTTCAGTCACTAAGTCTGTGCCGGTTTATTTCAGGGCTGGGTGCGCACGTTTACTATTCAGTTGATGACCCGACCGAACCAAGCCCCACTTAACACAGGCAGTTGCAGAAAGGGTGTGCAGGGTCTGCAAGGTCACCCTGGGGTCTGGGCCAATGCGAGACTCGCCAGGTCCAAGTGCGGCTCTGAGACCAGTCGGTTTATAGCAGAATGGGAGCAGCACTTAACAGTTCCATTATCGGTCACTTCCGTGTACTCAGCCTTGCGGGGACATGGGTATCTCCCACTTAACTGTCCTGCTGCTCACCTACAGCATACCGATCACCATGGCAGCCCCCTCGACCCTTCTGTGTGGATGGTGCTTAACCGTTGTGGATGGCAATTAGATTTTCTACATGTGTCTTCCCTTCCTGGGCTCTGAGGGCCATTAGGTCAGGGACTGATCTCCGGGGAGGCCCAGGCCTATTATGGTTCCTCGATAATGGCCTGTTGGGTTGCATTAAGGGAAAGTTGCTGTTCTCAAATAGGCCTCAACCAGATGTGTAGTTAATGATATGGAAACCTTAGCCACAACTGGGATGCAGCTTATGCAGTGGGAGGCTTTGGTGCCAAATATGAGAGTGAGAAGTTTAACACTTCTTCCCCACAAAATTGGACAAGGATGATGCCTATTGAGTCTAAGGTAGTCTCCCATGTGCCCTTAATTGCAGGTCTCAGTAACAGCAGTTAAATGCTGGATTCCATTCTAGAAAACCGTTCTTCTCCCCCCCTTCTTCTTTCCCTCCCTTCCCTCCTACCTTCCTTCCTTCTCTGTCAATGACAATCCTCCCCAACCTCAAAACCTTCACTCTGTACTGAAATTGCTTGGACACTCCCTGCATTCTCGCTCACTACTCTCTCACGTCTCGCACACTACTCTCGTGTCCCACACACTACTCTCGCGTGTCTCACAAACTACTCTCTCGTGTCTCACACACCACTCTCTCATGTCTCGCACACTACTCTCTTTCACTCCACTGCACTCGTTCATCTCATGACTTTCATATCAGCTCTGGAGTCAGGGTCTCTGGCTTGTTTTTCTGTCTATCCTTTGTACCTACTTCATTAAAAGTCGGATTTTTAAAAATTCCTTGAAAGAGCATAAAAATAAAAAAAAATCTTTTTTGTGTTAAGCAGGAATAGTGAACAATGGAAAAATTAAGTTCTTACAGAAAAGTTTCTGCAGTAGCACAGTCATTGAAAGGAAATGTCCTTGAGCTGAGTCTCAGGGGGGCGGAAGGCAGGGAAGCTCAGGGAATCTCTAGCAGAGTCTCCTCGAGATTCTTCCCAGCCCCTTGCAACTCGGGCAGTGGAGCTTCAGAGGATGTTGTACCAAAAGTTGGTCTCAGGTGGAGGAACCATCAACTCTACACTTTCTACAACTTGCAGATGCTGTAAATATATAGAATGCGCAAGTGTGGTGTGTACTCTACTGTAACCTTGTACAGTATCTCTGCAAGTTGCAGAAATTGTGGCCGCCTGCAGTTAGAACAGTTTTCCACCTTTGATGCAGAGTACATTTTGTAAATTTGTATAGACAAAGGCAGCAATGAAATACATAATAGTATTTTGCAAAAGAGGATGACAGGTTTTCAGTATTTAAAAAAATGTTGGGGTGCCTGGGTGGCTCACTGGGTTAAAGCCTCTACCTTCGGCTCAGGTCATGATCCCAGGGTCCTGGGATCGAGCCCCACGTCGGGCTCTCTGCTCCGCGGGGAGCCTGCTTCCTCCTCTCTCTCTGCCTGCCTCTCTGCCTAGTTGTGATTTCTCTCTGTCAAATAAATAAAATATTTAAAAAAAAATGTTAATGTAGCTGGTCTTAAAACTCCAAAGTGGTGAGAATTTCTGATTAGCAGTCCTCAAATTTCCAGCCAGTACTGTCGGGGCATCAGTTGAGAAGCTGGAGGTCCTCTAAATATGTTCAGATTTATCATGCTGAGAGGACTGCTGGTGTGTTCCAGGGGTCTGCTAGCTTGTTATGTAAAGGGGCAGATAACAAACGTTTTTAGTGTTGTAGACCATATAGTCTCTGTTGTAGCTCCTCCCTTGTGTGAAAGCAGCCACAGGCATTGTGTAAGTGAATGAGTGCGGCTGTGTTCTAATAAAACTTTATTTACAAAAACATGCATCGACTGCATTTGTCTCTGGGCTACAGGTTTCTTGATCCCTGGTTTAGTCCGTTTTGTATCTGTCTAAGGCATGAGGTAGGGATCTGTGCTCATGGGATTTTCCATATGGCTGCCTATTTGCTGCAGTATCATTTACTGAGCAGTGTTATGCAGGGAACAGGATTAACATGGCAATCTAAAGGCGACCAGTGTTTTTCACGTTTCTGTCATGAGGTCTTATGGGTGACTTGTCTTCATAATGGGTTGTCTTAGTTAGGTATAAAGTAGTCTTTCCCCTTATTGTTTGTTCATCTCCGGATTAAGTTTTAAACTTCTACTTCTGCCTTATTTCAAAACTTGTGTCAGAGATAATCAATCTGGGATTTCCTTTACTTTTGAGAATTTGAAGGGCTTTTTAAAAGCACTTATTCCACATGACCTTAAAAAATAAACATGATGGGGCCCCTGGGTGGCTCAGTGGATTAAAGCCTCTGCCTTCAGCTCAGGTCATGATCCCAGGGTCCTGGGATTAACCCCTGCATTGGGCTCTCTGCTCAGCAGGGAGCCTGCTTCCCTTCTGCTCTCTCTGCCTACCTCTCTGCCTACTTGTGATCTCCCTTTGTCAAATAAATAAATAAAACCTTAAAAAAAAAGATGAACGTGTTAAGCTCTCCTTTCTAAGCCTCTAAATGTACATTCTCAAGTTATGAAGTACATTCAGATAGAGAGGGAAATAATACAAGAGGCATAAAAATTAGAAATGAAGATAAATTATTATATGTTCTTGTAGAACCATAGAAAATCTCCTGGGAAATAAAAAAAAATAATAAAATAAAACAGTGATGTATCTCCTCATGAAAGTAATTTCCAAAATTAATTAATTTCTCTTTGTACCTATAAGTAATTAGTTAAATGATAAAGGAACCATAGACTTCATTTATAATAGACTTCATTTATAATAGAATCATAAACAATTAAATTGACAAGAAATGCCCCCCAAAATACTTAAACACCATTAAGGGGCATCAAAGAAAAGTGAGATTAATCCTTGTCCTTCGGTATCAAGACTTGGTAGTGTAATAATGTATGATGTATTCTCATCCTTAACTAACCCTGAAATACAATAAAATGAAGGCTGTCTTCCTCCCTCCCTTCCTTCCATCCTTCTCTCTTTCTTTCTATTTTATTTATTTTACACAGAGAGAGAGAGACAGTGATAGAGGGAACACAGCAAGCAGGGGGATTGGGAGAGGGAGAAGCATGCTTCCCATTGAGCAGGGAGCCTGATGCGGGCCTCAATCCCAGGACCCTGGGATCATGACCTGAGCTGAAGGCAGACGCTTAACCACTGAGCCACCCAGGCGCCCCTAAAATGAGGTCTTTCTAACTTTCATTTTAAAATGTTTGCATGCAGAAGTAGCCACAGCAATTGGTAAAAAGAATAGTATTAAAGGGAATTATTCCTATTAAGTTAGTAAAATGCCTTACAAAGCTTAAACGTAGCTATTTGAAACTACTTAATATTAATATTGTTTATATTAGCATATTAATGCAAAGATTAGTGAAGAAACATAATAGGGTTCCTTAATAAATATATTTACAGAATTAGCAAAAAATAAATGTGACATTTCAAATTAGCGACGAAAAATGGATTATTCAGTAAATGATATTGGGACAACCTGGAAAAAAATAAATAAAGTTGGATCCCTATTTTATACCTTAAATAGATACAATTTAAAATAAATCAGCCACAGAGAAAGGACTAGATGCAATTAGAAAATGTTTTGTATGGCTTATTGGAAAGAGCATGCTAAGGAAAATGGGAAACCCAGGTGTTACAAAAAAAATTTTGATAAATCAGATTAATTTAAAAATGATGTGGGGGGAAAATTGCTATGAGAAGACACCAAACATAAATTGGGGAAAATTTAAATATATATGACAAAGAGCAAGTTTTCATCATTTATAAAACATTCTTGTAAATAAATGGGTATGATTTAAAAATCATTTAAAATTGGGTAAAGAGGGACGGCTGGGTAGCTCAGTTGTGAAGCATCTGCCTTCAGCTCGTGTCATGATCTCAGCGGTCCTGGGATCTAGTCCCACATCAGGCTCCTGCTCAGTAAGGGGCCTGCCTCTCCCTCTGCCCTCCCCCCTCCTTGTGTGCATTCTCTCTTTCTCTCTCAAAAAATAAACTCTTAAAAAAAATAAAAATGGGTAAAGATAGGGATGCCTGGGTGGCTCAGTTGGTTAAGCGTCTTCCTTCAGCTCTGGTCATGACCCCAGGGTCCTAGGATCCAGTCACACACAGGGCTCCTTGCTCCGTGGGGAGCCTGCTTCTCCCTTTGCCTGCTCTGCCTGTTCTGCCTGTTGCTCTACATGCTTTGGCTCTCTCTGACAAATAAATAAATAAATAATCTTGAAAAAAATGGGTAAAGATAGAAATAGGCTGTAAACAAAATGAAACAGTGAGTTGTATAAATACGTGAAAAGTTGTTCACTCTCACAATCCCTTGGAGAGCAATTTCCATAAAATTAAAGGGGGTCCCAAACACCTATCGTGTAGCTCTGAAGATGAGAGTTCAGAAGGAGCAGGACCTTAAGTCCCTTCAGTACTCTGTCTACACTGAGTAGAAACTCCACTCCTGGGAACGAATCCCACAGGGACACGTGAGCGGAACAGAATATGCCTGTGAGGACAGTCCTCAAGTCCTCACAGTCACGGTCCGGTTCTCTGCCGCTGGTGAGCACAGAGATAAAGCATGCTACAATGCAGTATTGCGTAAAATGCCTTCCTTTGAAAAGAGGGAGGTGAATCTATTTATTGACAACGAGCTTTAGGAAATGCTATTTTATTTTATTTTATTTTTATTTATTTATTTTTTTTTTAAAGATTTTATTTATTTGACAGAGAGAAATCACAAGAGAGGCAGGCAGAGAGAGAGAGGAAGGGAAGCAGGCTCTCCGCTGAGCAGAGAGCCCGATGCGGGACTCGATCCCAGGACCCTGAGATCAGGACCCTGAGATCATGACCTGAGCCGAAGGCAGCGGCTTAACCCACTGAGCCACCCAGGCGCCCCAGGAAATGCTATTTTAAAATGAGGAGAAGTGATGCGCACACTGTGCCCCCATCCGAAGTCCCGGGGATGAACGTGCACATATGCATGCTTGTGTGCGCACGCAGTAATTCTGGAAAGATACACAACAAATTAGTAATAGCATTTCTCACTCTGCAGAAGGGGCTGGGGGACAAAAATACACAATAATTATATTTAGGCTACATGTATATATTGCTATTCAATTAAATACTGGGTGTGGAAAGGGTTTAAGAAATGCAAAACAGTTAATTTTTATTGTGGTAAGAAGCACATAACATTAAATTTACTATTTTAATGGGCTTTAGATGTTTAGCTAAGTATAATTACTGAATATAATATTAATATATTAAGTATATTCATGTTGTCGAACAACACATCTCTAGAAGTTTCTCAGTGTTAAAGTCCCCTACTACTATTGTGTTATTGTTGATGTGTTTCTTTGATTTTGTTATTAATTGGTTTATATAGTTGGCTGCTCCCACATTAGGGGCATAGTTATTTAAAATTGTTAGATGTTCTTGTTGGACAGACCCTTTGAGTAGGATATAGTGTCCTTCCTCATCTCTTATTATAGTCTTTGGCTTAAAATCTAATTGATCTGATATAAGGATTGCCACCCCAGCTTTCTTCTGATGTCCATTAGCATAGTAAATTGTTTTCCACCCCCTCACTTTAAATCTGGAGGTGTCTTCGCATCTAAAATGAGTTTATTGTAGGCAAAATATAGATGAGTTTTGTTTTTTTATCCATTCTGATACCCTGTGTCTTTTGGGGCATTTAGCCCATTAACATTCAGGGTAACTATTGAGAGGTATGAATTTAGTGACATTATTAGCCTGTAAGGTGACTGTTACTGTATATTGTCTCTGTACCTTTCTGATCTACTACTTTCAGGCTCTCTCTTTGCTTAAAGGACCCCTTTCAATATTTCCTGTAGAGCTGGTTTGGTGTTTGCAAATTCTTTCAGTTTTTGTTTGTCCGGGAAGCTTTTTATCTCTCCTTCTATTTTCAGTGATAGCCTAGCTGGATAGAGTATTCTTGGCTGCATGTTTTTCTCGTTTAGTGCTCTGAATCTATCATGCCAGCTCTTTCTGGCCTGCCAGGTCTCTGTGGATAAGTCTGCTGCCAATCTAATATTTTTACCATTGTATGTTACAGACTTCTTTTCCCGGGCTGCTTTCAGGATTTTCTCTTTGTCACTAAGGTTTGTAAATTTTACTATTAGGTGACGGGGTGTGGACCTATTCTTGTTGACTTTGAGGGGGGTTCTCTGCACCTCCTGGATTTTGATGCTTCTTCCCTTTGCTATATTAGGGAAATTCTCTCCAATAATTTTCTCCAATATACCTTCTGCTCCCCTCTCTCTTTCTTCTTCTGGAATCCCAATTATTCTAATGTTGTTTCATCTTATGGTGTCACTTATCTCTTGAATTCTCCCCTCGTGGTCCAGTAGCTGTTTGTCCCTCTTTTGCTCAGCTTCTTTATTCTCTGTCATTTTGTCTTCTATATCGCTAATTCTTTCTTCTGCCTCATTTATCCTAGCAGTGAGAGCCTTCATTTTTTATTGCACTTCATTAATAGCTTTTTTGGTTTCAAATTGGTTAGATTTTAGTTCCTTTATTTCTCCAGAAAGGGCTTTTATCTCTCCGGAGAGGGTTTTGTTAATATTTTCCGTTCCTTTTTGAGCCTGGCTAGAACCTTGAGAATAATCATTCTGAACTCTACATCTGACATATTACCAATATCTGTAATGATTAGGTCCCTAGCCTTCGCTACTGCCTCTTGTTCTTTTTTTGGTGGTGAATTTTTCCGCCTTGTCATTTTGTCCAGATAAGAGTATATGAAGGAGCAAGTAAAATACTAAAAGGGTGGCCCAGGAAAATGCGCTTTAATCAAATCAGAAGAGACCCCAAATCATGGGTGGGAGAAAGAGGATAAAAAGAGGTTCAGAAAAAATTAAAAAAAGAAAACAAAGAAAAAAATATAACAAAGAAAATATATATATATATTAGTTAAAGTAGTTAAAAAAGTTAAAAAAGAAATGGGCAAAGTTAAAAAAATTAGGAGAAGAAAGAAAAAATAATTGAACAAAAAATTAAATTAACCGCAAGACTAAAGAATCACGGGGAGAAAGCCATGAGATCCGTGCTTTACTTTCTCCTCCTCTGGAATTCCGCTACTGTCCTTGGTATTGAACCTGCTTTTCTTGGTAGGTGAACTTGGTCCTGGCTGGATTTCTTGTTGATCTTCTCGGGGAGGGACCTGTTGTAGTGACTCTCAAGTGTCTTTGTCCGAGGCGGAATTGCACCACCCTTACCAGGGGCCGGGCTAAATAATCTGCCCGGGTTCGCTTTAGGGAGCTTTTGTTCCCTGAACACTTTCCGTAAAGTTCCGAAGGATGGGAATGAAAATGGCGGCTTCCCAGTCTCCAGCCCAGAGGAGCCAAGAGCTCGGGGCCCCACTCCTCAGTGCGCCCTCAGAGAATAGCGCCCAATCACTCCCGTATCCCTGGCCTCTGGCCGTGCTCCGAGCTCACCCAGCCTGCTGACCAGTTCAAGGTAACCCCGAGTTGAGAGCTCACTCCTTGGCTCTGTCTCTGTAGCCAGCTTCCCTGTTCTAATACCTGCGAGCTCTCCGACACTCTGACACCCCCGATCCTTCTGTGACCCTGCAGGACCTGGGGCCACGATGACCCTGCTTGGGCTTCACCCCAGGTTAGCCACTGGAGTTATGTCCCTCAGTGGAACAGACTTTTAAAAGTCTGATTTAGTGCTCCATTGCTTCGCCGCTTGCCGGGAGCCGGCCCCTCCCCATGTAGTCTATCTTCCCGTCACTTTGGATTCACTTCTCCACCAGTCCTACCTTTCAGAAAGTGGTTGATTTTCTGTTTCTAGAATTGCTGTTCTTCTCTTCAATCTCCCATTGGATTTGTGGGTGTTTGCAATGTTTAGATAAGCTATCTAGCTGATCTCCTGCTACCCGATGTAGTCTCAGCCAACTTCTCCGCCATTTTGACTCCTCCCCCTAAGGGAAACTTTTTAAAGTGACTTTCATCTTACATATGAAAGGGCAAGATGCCTCTGGAATTATGGTACAGATGCCTTTGTATATGAAGATGAGTGTGTCTGTCTGTCCTGTTCCTGTCCACCAGCTGAGCTCCACACCTGAAAAACCAGATCTCCTGCTATTCATAGTCACTGTGACGCTATGCTGTGCTCAGAACTCTTTTTAGTTTTTTATTGGCATAATCTTTTTCCTCATGTCCTTGAGGAGAAAACAGTTAAACTATCAAGAGAGGCCAGTTTTGAAAGTGTCCAAGGTCAGAGACCTTTTCTAGGAGGAGCGGTGAGCAAGAAATTAGAAGGAAAGGCAGCGGATGTCCCCGAACTTTGCCTCGCATCATGTCTGTGACCAAGAGAGAGAAGCTTAAAATCCTCCCCATTTGATGTGCATTAGGCAAAGGCACTTTATTCAGATTTGATCCCATCTTCTATTGTGTATTTTTAATGGTCTTAATCATTCAAACCCAAGTGACTTATCTTCCTTTCAGAACTTTGATCACTGTAACGATTCAATAGCCTTCTTTCTTAAAAGAGAGAAGAGAAAATTTTCAGGACCATGGAAAGAGACCCTCCCCGGGGAGCTCAGTGCCTTCTGCAGCAAGAGCTTTATTATTGGAAGTTCCCACTGAGGGAAGATTCAGACCCAGCACAAGCTCCTATTTCCTGGGAGGAAACTTGAGGGTTAGCAGAAAAGTGTCTCAAAACGGAAGGCAAAGTTACTGTGGTAGTTGTGTTTTCTCCATGCCCCCAAATAATAACAAGTGAAATGCTCAATGCATTCATCACCTTGTTGAAGATTTTCTACCCTTAAATTAAATCCATTAATCGGTTATTAAGGAGGCACACAGTGATCTCCCGACTCTCTTGGAAAACCTGCTTCTCAGACACTCCTGTGTACCTTGAGGTGGGAAGGAATTAAGTCTATCCCTGAAAGATATTTCTAGGTACTGTTACTAAGTACCTCGGGCTTAAAACAACAGAAATTTATTCTTGCATGACTCTGGAGACTAGAAGTACAAACTCAATCTGTTGTCAGGGCCCTGCTCCCCACAAGGGTCTAGGGGAGAATCTTCCATGTCCTTCTAATACTTTGATGTTGTTGGTGATTCCTGGGGCCCCGGGCTTGTAGATAAATCACTGCGATGTTTGTGTCTGTCATCACGTGGCATCTTCCATGTGTTTCCTTGTTGTCTCCCCTCTGCTCTCATCTCTCTTGTTATAAACCGCCCAGTCGTACTGGATTAGGGCCCATCCCAGTGACCTTAACTTGACTGTTGCAAAGACCAAATAACAAACAAGGTCACATTCACAGGTCCCAGAGCTGGGATTCCAACACATCCCAACGTGACAATGGCCAGGAATGACAAAGGCGGCTGTAGTCAAATGATAGTTATTGGACAGCAGGAGAGAGACTTTCTCATTTTGTCTGTTGTGAGCATTTTTTTTTTTATAAGGGAGGAAGAGCAATAATCTGGAATTGATAGGGAATTGAAGAAAAATGCTTTTGAAGAACGTGGGAAGATGAGCAAACAGCACCCCAAGTGCAACATGCAGTGGACCAGAGAGGGAAGCGGGTGTGTGAGCCAAGGTGATGCCCGGGGGCTGGCGTCTAACATTTAGCGAGCGTTTATTATGAGCCAGGCATGGTTTTAAGCATTCCAGGTGCTTTATGACATTTTGTCTTGTTCAGCAGGTGATTTCATGTTGAAGAATGAGAAACTGAAGCTCTGAGTTACACAATGGTCAGTTTCACTGCTACCCTGTAATAGTGTTAAATAAGATCAACATAGTCCTTTATTTTGCTTTTTGTTTTTCTTCTTGTTACCTGCTTTAAGATCGCTTCCCGGCACATGCAGAGGAAAGCCTTACAGAAAGGGAGAGGAGGCATGAGAGGATGGTTGTGCCCTGGTGAAAATGCACCCAAGGACAGTGGTCAGGAGATGTCTGGGCACTTGCTGCCCTCAGGATCCTCTGTGGCATTCCAGAATGATGTGGTTTGGCTGCCATCCCAGCCCCACCTGGGCCTCAGTTCCTAGAGCTCTGCCATCTTGTTCAGAGTTCCCCCAAATTGCCTCTGCTGATGGTTTCTCTCTGGTGGGAGTGAGATGCAGAGCAGGCAAGGCAGTTTCCTCCAGCTTTGGGTGCCAGCAAAGAGAGCTGCTCACCGTTGGGAAAATGCATTGCCTGCCTCATCCCAGGCTGGGGACTTGCTCAGCATCTCAGGACATCTTGGTTCAGGTAAATACAAGGCAGTGAAGACGGCCATGCTAGACTTGCCTCTGGCTTACTGTGGCCCTTGTCTGGACACAGTGTCTCTGAGCTCAGTTCTCTCTGCCTTTCTGGCTTTCACATCCTTTCTGTCTGAAGCCAGTGTCATAGGAGATCCTCCTCTCCAGCCCTTATCCCTCTTGTTCTCTGGATCACTCCAATCCTGGAGACTGATCCTGAGGAACAACTAGGGGCCAAGAATGAATCAGAAGAATCAAGAGATTAGGAAAGGGGATGTAGGGGAGAGGCAGCTGGAAGTTTCTGGCTCTATCACCAAGTGCAGAGCCTCAGACGCCTGTCACTTGACTGCCAGTCTCCCCACAGCTCCCCAGGCAGGGGGCTGGCGGCACCCCAGAGCCAAGGCTTTCCATTCAGCAATTCCATGTCATTTTCAACTCTCATTTTAGTTTCTCCTTCACACTTTGTGGCTCAATGTGCTTCGGTTTTGCTTTCTGCTTCTTACTCCTGATGTTGGCATTGCGACTTCCAAATTATATATATATATATATATATATATATTTTATTATGAGACTTATGTTGTTTGCGGAAGGCAGATTTTGTTACCTCAGTCCTGCTTAGCTTATCGGGCAGCCTCTGGAGATGACCCTGCTCCTGCTTTGCAGCCCAGTGGGGACAGGCTCACAGACAGTTTTCTGGGAGAGGCTGCTACCCATTCTCGGGGCGGGGGGCAGTTTCAGTCAGACCTGGCTGCTCAGCTGTCCGCCCTGCCCCCGTGCAAATCATAAGGGGGTGGGAGGGGAAGCCTCTGCTTTTATCCCGATGGAGTCATGGATTGTAACTTCCTGTTACAGGAAGATTGTAACTTCACTGCTCTGTTTGGATTAATGAGTCAGATTTCATTACTCTGAAGACAAAAGGCTTTGGTGGTGGCTACATCTAGGTTAAGAGACTGGGGATTCTGAGTGCCTGTGGGGCTCAGGTGGTGAAGCATCTACCTTCAGCTCAGGTCATGATCCTGGGGTCCTAGGATCGAGCCCACCTCAGGCGCCCTGTTCAGCGGGGTGACTGCTTCTCGCTCTCTCCTGTCCCGGCTCATGTGCTCTATCTCAGTGTATGCACATGCATTCTCTCTCTCTCAAATAAATTAATAAAATCTTAAAAAAAAAGAAAAAAATAACACCAGAGTGGGCATATTGGGGCCCTCATCCTGTGGAGTTGTTGGTTGGTATATTCTCAATGTGTGAGGACAGGTGAGAAATTGTGCCAAGCATCCTGCCACTCTGTGACTACAAAAGAGGCATGATGGCAGGTGGGTCTCATGTCGCTGCTGTGATGTTGGGGGTGGGCATGGTGACTGATGCACAGGGTGACCAGGAGATCTGTTCTGGGGGCTGGGGGTGGGTGGGGGTCCCCATCACCCCAGGGAGTATATGTGCAGGAATTTGGTTTCTCACTGCATCACAAATCAGGCTGGGTCTCATTCACATTAATGAAAGCACACTTTTTGTTTAAATATTTCTTATTGTGGTAAAACAAACATAACATAGAAGTTAACTTTGTAACTACTTTTAAGTAGAAGGGTTGATGGCATTAGCATATTCACATTGTGGTCTCTCCAGAATCCTTGCCATATTTCTTTTTTTTATTTTTATTTTTACTTTTTTTTTATTTGTTTATTTACAGCATAACAGTGTTCATTGTTTTGGCATCACACCCAGTGCTCCATGCAGTACGTGCCCTCCCTATTACCCACCACCTGGTTCCTCAACCTCCCACCCCCCAGCCCCTTCAAAACCCTCTGGTTGTTTTTCAGAGTCCATAGTCTCTCATGGTTCATCTCCCCTTCCAGTTTCCCTCAACTCCCTCTCCTCTCCATCTCCCCATGTCCTCCATGTTATTTGTTATTCATCACAAATAAGTGAGACCATATGATACTTGACTCTCTCTGCTTGACTTATTTCACTCAGCATAATCTCTTCCAGTCCCATCCATGTTGCTACAAAAGTTGGGTATTCATCCTTTCTGATGGAGGCATAATACTCCATTGTGTATATGGACCACATCTTCCTTATCCATTCGTCCGTTGAAGGGCATCTTGGTTCTTTCCACAGTTTGGCGACCGTAGCCATTGCTGCAATAAACATTGGGGTACAGTTGGCCCTTCTTTTTACTACATCTGTATCTTTGGGGTAAATACCCAGCAGTGCAATTGCAGGGTCATAGGGAGGCTGTATTCCCAATTTCTTCAGGAATCTCCACACTGTTCTCCAAAGTGGCTGCACTAACTTGCATTCCCACCAACAGTGTAAGAGGGTTCCCCTTTCTCCACATCCTCTCCAACACACGCTGTTTCCTGTCTTGCTAATTTTGGCCATTCTAACTGGTGTCAGGTGGTATCTCAATGTGGTTTTAATTTGAATCTCCCTGATGGCTAGTGATGATGAACAATTTTTCATGTGTCTGATAGCCATTTGTATGTCCTCGTTGGAGAAGTGTCTGTTCATATCTTCTGCCCATTTTTGATATGATTATCTGTTTTGTGTGTGTTGAGTTTGAGGAGTTCTTTATAGATCCTGGATATCAACCTTCTGTCTGTACTGTCATTTGCAAATATCTTCTCCCATTCCGTGGGTTGCCTTTTTGTTTTGTTGACTGTTTCCTTTGCTGTGCAGAAGCTTTTGATCTTGATGAAGTCCCAAAAGTTCAATTTCGCTTTTGTTTCCTTGGCCTTTGGAGACATATCTTGAAAGAAGTTGCTGTGGCTGATATCGAAGAGGTTACTGCCTATGTTCTCCTCTAGGATTCTGATAGATTCCTGTCTCATGTTGAGGTCTTTTATCCATTTCGAGTTTATCTTTGTGGACGGTGTAAGAGAATGGTCGAGTTTCATTCTTCTACATATCACTGTCCAGTTTTCCCAGCACCATTTTTTGAAGAGACTGTCTTTTTTCCATTGTATATTTTTTCCTGTTTTGTCGAAGATTATTTCTCCATAGAGTTGAGGGTCCATATCTGGGCTCTCCACTCTGTTCCACTGGTCTATGTGTCTGTTTTTATGCCAGTACCATGGTGTCTTTGTGATCACAGCTTTGTAGTAAAGCTTGAAATCGGGTAACGTGATGCCGCCAGTTTTGTTTTTGTTTTTCAACATTTCCTTAGCAATTCGGGGTCTCTTCTGATTCCATACAAATTTTAGGATTATTTGCTCCAGTTCTTTGAAAAATACCGGTGGAATTTTGATCGGAATGGCATTAAAAGTATAGATTGCTCTAGGCAGTATACACATTTTAACAATGTTTATTCTTCCAATCCAAGAGCATGGAACAGTCTTCCATCTTTTTGTGTCTTCTTCAATTTCTTTCATGAGTGTTCTGTAGTTCCTCGAGTACAGGTCCTTTACCTCTTTGGTTAGGTTTATTCCCAGGTATCTTATGGTTCTTGGTGCTATAGTAAATGGAATCTATTCTCTAATTTCCCTTTCTGTGTTTTCATTGTTAGTGTATAAGAAAGCCACTGATTTCTGTACATTGACTTTGTATCCTGAAATGTTACTGAATTGCTGTATGAGTTCTAGTAGTTTGGGGGTGGAGTCTTTGGGGTTTTCCATATAAAGAATCATGTCATCTGCGAAGAGAGAGAGTTTGACTTCTTCATTGCCAATTTGGATACCTTTTATTTCTCTTTGTTGTCTGATTGCCATTGCTAGGACTTCTAATACTATGTTGAACAAGAGTGGTGAGAGTGGGCATCCTTGTCGTGTTCCTGATCTCAACGGGAAAGCTGCAAGCTTTTTCCCATTGAGGATGATATTTGCTGTGGGTCTTTCATAGATAGATTTTATGAAGTTCAGGAATGTTCCCTCTATCCCTATACTTTGAAGCATTTTCATCAGGAACGGATGCTGGATTTTGTCAGATGCTTTTTCTGCATCAATTGAGAGGACCATGTGGTTCTTCTCTCTTCTCTTATTGATTTGTTCTATCACCTTGATTGATTTGCGAATGTTGAACCAACCTTGCAACCCAGGGATGAATCCCACTTGGTCATGGTGGATAATCTTTTTAATGTGCTGCTGGATCCTATTTGCTAGTCTATTGTTGAGAATCTTTGCATCCACATTCATCAGTGATATTGGTCTGAAATTCTCCTTTTTGGTATTGTCTTTGCCTGGTTTGGGGATCAGGGTAATGCTGGCTTCATTTTTAGTTAATTTTTGTATACGGTATAAGGTGAAGGTCCATTTTTATTCCTTTGCATACTGTTACCCAATTTTCCTAGCCTTGGTTGTTGGGAAACTGTCCTTTTCCTGTTGAGTAATCCTGGCACCCATGTTGGAAATTATTTGTAGATCACTTTGCGAAGCCTTAACATCTTAAAAATATCAAGTTTTCCAATACATGAACCTGGTATAGCCTTCCAGTTATAAGTGTATTCTTTCATTTCTTTCAGCAGCATGTCATGGTTTCCAGTGTACAACTCTACTACCTCTTGGGGGTTAAGATTATTCCAATGTATTTTATTCTTTTTGATGCTGTTATAAATGAAATTGTTTTCTTAGTTTCTTTTTTAAATTATTCATTGCTGGGGTATTGAATTGCAGCAGATTTTTGTATGTTGATTTTGATCAACTCTCATTGATTAGTTCTAAAAGTGTTGTTGTTTTCCTGGAATCTTTAGGGTTTTCTACATATAAGATCATGCTATCAGCAAACAGAGATAATTTTACTTATTTCTTTCCAATTTGGATCGCTTTCATGCCTAATGGTTCTGGCTTGTACTTCCATATTATCTTTAGTAGAAGTGACAAAATCTGGCATCCCTGAAATGTTCCTGATCTTAGAGGAAAAGCTTGTAAACTTTCCCTGTGGGGTATGATGCTCACTGTGGGTTTTTCATATTTGGCTCTTATTATGTTGACATAGTTTCTTCTATTCCTAGTCTGTTGAGTGCTTTTATCATTCCAAAGGTGCTGAATGTTGTCAAGTGCTTTTTCTGCATCAGTTGAGATGATCATGTGACTTACCCTTCCTTTCGTAATGTGACTATGACATTGATTGTTTCTTGTATATTAACTCATTCTTGCATTCCAGGAATTAATCGCACTCGGTAATGGTGCATAATCCTTTTCATATGCTACCAAATTCAGTTTGCTAGTATTTTGTTGACAATTCTCGCACTGGTCTTAATCAGGGATGTTGGTCAGTAGTCGTTTTTTTCTTGTAGTATCTCTGGATTATGGAGTAATGCTGGCCTCATTGAATGAGTCAGGGAGTTCTCTCTCCTCTTCATATTTCTGGAAATGTTTAAGAGGATTGGGGTTGGCTCTTCTTTAGATATTTGGTAGAAATCACTAATGAGGCCATCAAGTCCAATGTTTCTAAGAAGACCTGATGACTGATTCAGTAGCCTTACTTGTTATGGATCTGTTCATATTTTCTATTTCTTTTTGGGTTAGTCTTGGTGAAATTTCATATTTCTAGGAATTAATCCATTTCATCTCAGTTATTCAATTTGTGACTATACAGTGTTCACAGTATTCTCTTATAACCCTTCCCTATCTATAAAATCTGTCATAATGACCAACTTTCATTGCTGCCTTTAGCTGTTTGAGTATTCTTTCTTTTTTTTTAATTAGTCAGTGTCACTAACGGCTTGTCAATTTTTTATTTTTGAAGCCTCAAGTCTTGATTTTGTGGATTTTCTGTTTCTATTCTCTATTTTGTTTATCTTGTTTTGTTTATCTTATTTTTATTCTCTATTTTGCTATCTCTATTTTGCTAATCTTTATTAGTGTTTTCCTTCTGCTAGCTTTTGATTTCATTTGTTCTTTTTTTTCTAGCTCCTTATGGTGTAAAGTTAGGTTGCTGACTTTGAGATATTTCTTTTTTTTCAATGTAAGCATTGATAGTTACAAATTTCCCTATTAGCCCTTCTTTTGCTACATCCCATAAGTTTTGCTAGGTTGTGGTTTCATTCCCATTTGTCTCAATAAATTTTCACATTTCCTCTGTGATTTATTCCTTGACTCATTTGTTGTTTAAGGTAATGTTGTTCAAGTTCCACATATTTGTAGATTTTCCAGTTTTCCTTCTGAAACCTTTCCGGTTTCATTTCATTTTGATCAGAAAAGATACTTTTCATGATCCCCATTTTCTAAATTTTTTAAGACTTGTTTGATCGGCTGACATCTGGTCTATACTGGAGAATGTTCCATATCTTTTCGAGAAAGATGTATATTCTACTCTTGTTGGACGGAGTATTTTGTAAATCTCTGTTGTGACCAATTAGCTTATAGTCTTATTCAGATCCCCTAATTTTTACTGATCTTCTGTCTGGTTATTTTGCTTGTTATTGAAAATGTGGTATTAAAGTCTACTTCTTTTATTCTTTTTTTTTTTAAAGATTTTATTTATTTATTTGACAGAGATCACAAGTAGGCAGAGAGGCAGGCAGAGAGAGAGGAAAGGAAGCAGGCTCCCCGCCGAGCAGAGAGTCTGATGTGGGGCTCGATCCCAGGACCCTGAGATCATGACCTGAGCCAAAGGCAGAGGCTTTAACCCACTGAGCCATCCAGGCGCCCCTCCTTCTTTTATTCTAGATCAATCGATTTCTCCCTTCAGTTCTGTCAGTTTGATATGTAGGTGCTCTGATGTTGTTTGCTCATTTATGTGTAATTCTTATATCCTCTTGGTGAATTGACCTCTTATCATTATATAATGTTCTTCTTCATTGCTTGAAACACTTCTTGCCTTAGTGTGTTTTATCTGACATTAGTATACCCAACCCTGGTCATTTGGTTACTAATTGCATGGAATATCTTGTTCTATCCTTTTTGCTTTCAAATCTATGTTTGTGTCCTTACATCTAAAATGAGTATGTTATAGATAGAATAACGTTGGATACTGGGGGTTTTTTGTTTCGTTTTTTGTTTTAGTTTTTTGGTATCATTCTGCCAATAGAGGCCTTTTGATTGGGGAACATAATTCACTTACATTTAAAGTGGTTACTGGTAGGATGGCCTACTATTAGCATTTTCTTATTTGTTGTCTTTTTGTCTTAAATGTTTTGTTCCGCCTTTATTGTCTTCTTTTGAATTTAAGTTTTTTACTCATTTTTATTTATACATTTTGATTTAATTTTCATTTCCTTTTCTGTAAATTCTATAAACATTTTCTTTGTGATGTCTATGGGGATTGCATAGAATATCTTAAAGTTATAATAACCTGTTTTTACCTGATATTTAACTTTATTGCATACAACACCCCTTCTTTTCACCCTTCTACCCACATCTTATTATTTATTTATTTATTCACCTACACTTTACCTTATTGATGTCACAAGTTACATCTTTATATATTTTGTACTTAGTAACATAGATTTATAATTTATAAATACTTAAACATATATTCTTGGCTAATTGTTGTAAATCTTGTAGAAGAATAAAAAGTGGGTTTATGTATATGTATGTCAGTAATTTCTCAATAAAAGTGGAAAGGAGTAACAATTAAAAATTACAGGGGCGCCTGGGTGGCTCAGCGGGTTAAAGCCTCTGCCTTCAGCTCAGGTCATGATCCCGGGGTGCTGGGATCGAGCCCCGCATCGGGCTCTCTGCTTGGCTGGGAGCCTGCTTCCTCCTCTCTCTCTGCCTGCCTCTCTGCCTACTTGTAATCTCTATCTGTCAAATAAATAAATCTTTAAAAAAAAAAAAAAAAAAAAAAAAAAAGAAAAATTACAATAATATTTTGCTAGTTTTTGTATGTGTCCATGTATTTGTCTCTCCTGGAGAATCTGATATTCATGTGTTTGTCTCTCCTGGAGAATCTGATATTTTCATATGGCTTTGAGTGGCCATCTAGCATCCTGAATTCCAACTTTATAGACTCTCTTTAGCATTTCTTGTATGGCAGGTCTAGTGGTTATGGACATTCTCAGTTTCTGTTGTTGATCTGGGAATGTCTTTCCTTCTCACTCATTTTTGCAGGACATTTGCCTAATGTTGAATTCTCCCTGACCTGCCTTTTTGCCTCATGAACCCACTGATAGTTTCACAGAGGCTGCCCTGTATATGATGAGCCACTCTTCTTTTGGTGTGGGTCTGTTTGTGTTTATCCTACTTGGCATTTGTTAAGCTTCTATTGCTATATCCATCACTTTCTTCAGACTTGTGAGATGCATGGCCATTACTTATCTGCCTTTGTCTCTGTCATTTCTCCCCTGAATGTCCCATGATGTCTATATTGGTCAGATTGATGTTCTCCCATCATAAGTCTCTCAGGCTCTGTTCACTGTTCTTCCTTTTTCTCTCATTTTACTCTTCAGTCTCAATAGTCTCATAGGACCTGCATTCATGTTCGCTGAGCCTTTCTTTCTGTTTGCCTCTACTATTGAGCCCCTCAAATGATTTTTTAAATTCAGTTTTGTATTTTTCATCTCCAAATTTCTATTTCATTGTTTCTTTTTTAAAAGATTTTTCTTATTTATTTGACAGACCGAGATCATAAGTAGGCAGATAGGCAGGCGGCCGGGGGGGCGGGGGGGGGGGGAGAAGCAGGCACCCTGCTGAGGAGAGAGCTGGATGCAGGGCTCCATCCCAGGACCCTGGGATCATGACCTGAGCCGAAGGCAGAGGCTTTAACCCACTGAGCCACCCAGGCACCCCTCCATTTGATTGTTTCTAATAATTCCAAATTCTCTGTAGATATTCTCATTTTGCTCATATATTTTCTTGATTTCCTTTATTTCTTTTGTCCATGTTTTTCTTTAGCCTTCAGAGCATATTTAAGGAAATTGTTTAACACCCTTTCTCTAGTAAGTCCAAAGCCAATGTTTCTTTAGGGATGGTTTCTGGAGATGTATTTTGTTCCTTTGAATGAGCCACATTTTACTTCTTCTTTGTATAGCTTGTTATCTTTTATTGAAAACTGGATATTTTTAAAAACAGCCCACTCTCCCAGGCTTTGCTTGCTGGCTTCATGCAGGGGAGACCCTCGCTAACCTGCCTGGCATGCACTTTTCTCATGCCTGTGTTTTCCCTACATCTGCGCAGGTGCTCTCTTCCCAGGTCTCCCATTGGTATGGCTGCTTTTAATGTCTTCCACTCTGTAAGGCTCACACCCTTGCTCATTTTAGGGACGTTAGCAGTTCTATTGTATTCCTAAATCAGTAATCACTTGCCCCAGATGTTTGTGTCTGTAATTACCTTTAGGACGGTTTTCACAAGTCGTACCTGCTGTTCCAGTGATTTCCCCCCCACACCCCCGTCTGAACTGTGAGCCACTTTTGGTTGTCTGAACTCTGTGTTGGATGTCCCAGGACCAGTCCCTCAGGTATCCCCTAGACAGGTTAGAAATCAAAGGGTCGCAGATTCGTCCACTCTGCTCTCTCTGCTTTGCAAAGGGGACTTGCTTGTGGCGACTACTCTGCTCAAACTGTTCTGCCCAGCACGGTCATGGAACTTCCTGCCCTGTCACATGTGGCTCATTCTTGACCAAGCAGTCACTTGATTGCTGTGACTCTTTGGCCATTCCCATAGTTCCCAAAGGTTATTTTGGTCAGTGTCTAGTTGTGTATTTGGTGTTTCTGTGGAGGGAACAGGCCTGGAGTTTTCTTGTGTGTCATCTTGCTGACATCACTCTCCTGAATTTTTTTTTTCATTATACAGCTATTTTTAATTTCTTTTTTTTATTTCTTTTCAGCATAACACTATTCATTGTTTTTGCACCTCACCCAGTGCTCCATGTAATATGTGCCCTCCATATTACCCACCACCTGGTTCCCCCAACTTCCCACCCCCTGCCCCTTCAAAACACTCAGGTTGTTTTTCAGAGTCCATAGTCTCTCATGGTTCATCTCCCCTTCCAATTTCCCTCAACTCCCTTCTCCTCTCCATCTCCCAATGTCCTCCATGTTCTTTGTTATGCTCCACAAATAAGTGAAACCATATGATAATTGACTCTCTCTGCTTGACTTATTTCACTCAGCATAATCTCTTCCAGTCCCATCCATGTTGCTACAAAAGTTGGGTATTCATCCTTTCTAATGGAGGCATAATACTCCATCATGTATATGGACCACATCTTCCTTATCCATTCGTCCGTTGAAGGGCATCTTGGTTCTTTCCACAGTTTGGCAACCGTGGCCATTGGTGCTATAAACATTGAGGTACAGATGACCCTTACTTTCACTACATCTGTATCTTTGGGGTAAATACCCAGTAGTGCAATCGCAGGGTCTTAGGGAAGCTCTATTTTTAATTTCTTGAGGAATCTCCACGTTGTTCTCTAAAGTGGCTGCACCAACTTGCATTCCCACCAACAGTGTAAGAGGGTTCCCCTTTCTCCACATTCTCTCCAACACATGTTGTTTCCTGTCTTGCTAATGTTGGCCATTCTAACTGGTGTAAGATGGTATCTCAATGTGGTTTTAATTTGAATCTCCCTGATGGCTAGTGATGATGAACATTTTTTCATGTGTCTGATAGCCATTTGTACATCTTCATTGAAAAGTGTCTGTTCATAACTTCTTCCCATTTATTGATATGATTATCTGTTTTCTGTGTGGTGAGTTTGGAGGGTTCTTTATAGATCCTGGATATCAACCTTTTGTCTGTATTGTCATTTGCAAATATCTTCTCCCATTCCTTGGGTTGCCTCTTTGTTTTGTTTACTGTTTCCTTTATTGTGCAGAAGCTTTTGATCTTGATGAAGTCCCAAAAGTTCATTTTCGCTTTTGTTTCCTTTGCCTTTGGAGACATATCTTGAAGGAAGTTGTTGTGGCTAATATTGAAGAGGTTACTACCTATGTTCTCCTCTAGGATTCTGATGGATTCCTGTCTCATGTTGAGACAAATGTTATCCATTTCGAGTTAATCTTTGTGTACGGTGTAAGAGAATGGTCGAGTTTCATTATTCTACATATAGATGTCCAGTTTTCCCAGCACCATTTATTGAAGAGACTGCCTTTTCCCAACTGTATATTTTTTCCTGTTTTGTCGAAGATTATTTGACCATAGAGTTGAGGGTCCATATCTGGGCTCTCTACTCTGTTCCACTGGTCTGTGTGTCTGTTTTTATGCCAGTACCATGCTGTCTTGGTGATCACAGCTTGTAGTAAAGCTTGAAATCAGGTAACGTGATGCCGCCAGTTTTGATTTTGTTTTTCAACATTTCCTTAGCAATTCTGGGTCTTTTATGATTCCATACAAATTTTAGGATTATTTGCTCCAGCTCTTGGAAAATACCAGTGGAATTATGACCGGAATAGCATTAAATGTATAGATTGCTCTAGGCAGTATAGACATTTTAACAATGTTTGTTCTTCCGATCCAAGAGCATGGAATGGTCTTCCATCTTTTTGTGTCTTCTTCAATTTCTTTCATGAGTGTTCTGTAGTTCCTCGAGTACAGATCCTTTACCTCTTTGGTTAGGTTTATTCCCAGGTATCTTATGGTTCTTGGTACTATAGTAAATGGAATTGATTCTCTAATTTCCCTTTCTGTGTTTTCATTGTTAGTGTATAAGAAGGCCACTGATTTCTATTCATTGACTTTGTATCCTGAAATGTTACTGAATTGCTGTATGAGTTCTAGTATTTTGGGGGTGGAGTTTTTGGGGGTTTCCATATAAAGAATCATGTCATCTGCAAAGAGAGAGAGTTTGACTTCTTCATTGCCAATTTGGATACCTTTTATTTCTCTTTGTTGTCTGATTGCCATTGCTAGGACTTCTAATACTATATTGAACAAGAGTGGTGAGAGTGGGCATCCTTGTCGTGTTCCTGATCTCAACGGGAAGGCTGCAAGCTTTTTCCCATTGAGGATGATATTTGCTGTGGGTCTTTCATAGGTAGATTTTATGGAGTTCATGAATGTTCCTTCTATCCCAATACTTTGAAGCGTTTTAATCAGGAATGGATGCTGGATTTTGTCAAATGCTTTTTCTGAATCAATTGAGAGGACCATGTGGTTCTTCTCTCTTCTCTTATTGATGTGTTCTATCACATTGATTGATTTGCGAATGTTGAACCAACCTTGCAACCCAGGGATGAATCCCACCTGGTCATGGTGGATAATCGTTTTAATGTGTTGTTGGATCCTGTTTGCTAGGATCTTGTTGAGAATCTTAGCATCCATATTCATCAGTGATATTGGTCTGGAATTCTCCTTTTTGGTAGGGTCTTTGCCTGGTTTGGGGATCAGGGTAATGCTGGCTTCATAAAAAGAGTCTGGAAGTTTTCCTTCTGCTTCAATTTTTTGAAACAGCTTCAGAAGAATAGGTGTTATTTCTTCTTTGAAACTTTGGTAGAATTCCCCAGGGAATCCATCAGGTCCTGGGCTCTTATTTTTTGGGAGGTTTTTGATCACTGCTTCAATCTCGTTAGTGGATATCGGTCTATTCAGGTTGTCAATTTCTTCCTGGTTCAATTTTAGGAGTTTGTAGTTTTCCAGGAATGCATCCATTTCATCAAGGTTGCTTAGCTTATTGACATATAACTGTTGGTAATAATTTATGATGATTGTTTCTACTTCCTTGGTGTTAGTCGTGATCTCTCCCTTTTCATTCACAATTTTATTAATTTGGGCTTTCTCTCTTTTCTTTTGGATTAGTGTGGCCAGTGGTTTATCAATCTTATTGATTCTTTCAATAAACCAGCTTTTAGTTTCATGGATACGTTCTACTGTATCTCTGGTTTCTACCTCATTGATCTGTGCTCCAATCTTGATAATTTCCCTTCTTATGTGTGGAGTTGGTTTGATTTGTTGTTGATTCTCCAGTTCTTTAAGGTGTTGGGACAGCAGGTGTATTCTGGATTTTTCAATTTTTTTGAGGGAGGCTTTTATGGCTATGTATTTCCCCCTTAGGACCGACTTTGCTGTATCCCATAGCATTTGGACTGAAGTATCTTCATTCTCATTGGTTTCCATGAATTGTTTAAGTTCTTTTTTGATCTCCTGGTTGATCCAAGCAGCCTTAAGCAAGGTGGTCTTTAGCTTCCAGTTGTTTGAGTTCCTTCCAAACATTTCCTTGTGATAGGGCTCCTGTTTCAAAGCATTATGATCTGAGAATATGCAGGGAATAATGTCAGTCTTTTGGTATCCATTGAGTCCTGATTTTTGACACAGTATGTGGTCCATTCTGGAGAAGATTCCATGTACACTTGAGAAGAATGAGTATTCTGTTGTTTTAGCGTGGAATGTTCGGTATATATCCATGAGGTCCATCTGGTCCAGTGTTTCATTCAATGCTCTTGTTTCTTTACTTATTTTCTGCTTGGATTATCTGTCTATTATTGAGCGAGGTGTGTTAAGATCTCCTACTATTATTGTATTCATATCAAACAAAAGCCCAGGGCCAGACGGCTTCCCAGGGGAATTCTACCAAACATTTAAAGAAGAACTCATTCCTATTCTCCTGAAACTGTTCCAAAAAATAGAAACGGAAGGAAAACTTCTAAACTCATTTTATGAGGCCAGCATCACCTTGATCCCAAAACCAGACAAGGATCCCACCAAAAAAGAGAACTACAGACCAATATCCTTGATGAACACAGATGCAAAAATTCTCGCCAAAATACTAGCCAATAGGATTCAACATTACATTAAAAGGATTATTCACCACGATCAAGTGGGATTTATTCCAGGGCTGCAGGGTTGGTTCAACATCCACAAATCAATCAATGTGATAGAACACATTACTAAAAGAAAGAACAAGAACCATATGATACTCTCAATAGATGCTGAAAAAGCATTTGACAAAGTACAGCATCCCTTCCTGATCAAAACTCTTCAAAGTGTAGGGATAGAGGGCACATACCTCAATATTATCAAGGCCATCTATGAAAAACCCACCGCAAATATCATTCTCAATGGAGAAAAACTGAAAGCTTTTCCGCTAAGGTCAGGAACACGGCAGGGATGTCCATTATCACCACTGCTATTCAACATAGTCCTAGAAGTCCTAGCCTCAGCAATCAGATAACAAAAAGAAATTAAAGGCATCCAAATTGGCAAAGAAGAAGTCAACTATCACTCTTCGCAGATGATATGATACTATATGTGGAAAACCCAAAAGACTCCACTCCAAAACTGCTAGAACTTGTCCAGGAATTCAGTCAAGTGTCAGGATATAAAATCAATGCACAGAAATCAGTTGCATTTCTGTACACCAACAACAAGACAGAAGAAAGAGAAATTAAGGAGTCAATCCCATTTACAATTGCACCCAAAACTATAAGATACCTAGGAATAAACCTAACCAAAGAGGCTAAGAATCTATACGCAGAAAATTATAAAGTACTCATGAAAGAAATTGAGGAAGACACAAAGAAATGGAAAAATGTTCCATGCTCCTGAATTGGAAGAATAAATATTGTGAAAATGTCTATGCTACCTAAAGCAATCTACACATTTAATGCAATCCCTATCAAAATGCCATCCATTTTTTTCAAAGAAATGGAACAAATAATCCTAAAATTTATACGGAACCAGAAAAGACCTCGAATAGCCAAAGGAATATTGAAAAAGAAAGCCAAAGTTGGTGGCATCGCAATTCCGGACTTCAAGCTCTATTACAAAGCTGTCATCATTAAGACAGCATGGTACTGGCACAAAAACAGACACATAGATCAATGGAACAGAATAGAGAGCCCAGAAATAGACCCTCAACTCTATGGTCAACTCATCTTCGACAAAGCAGGAAAGAATGTCCAATGGAAAAAAGACAGCCTCTTCAATAAATGGTGCTGGGAAAATTGGACAGCCACATGCAGAAAAATGAAATTGGACCACTTCCTTACACCACAAACGAAAATAGACTCCAAATGGATGAAGGACTTCAATGTGAGAAAGGACTGCATCAAAATCCTTGAGAACGCAGGCAGCAACCTCTTCGACCTCAGCCGCAGCAACATCTTCCTAGGAACAACGGTAAAGGCAAGGGAAGAAGCAAGGGCAAAAATGAACTATTGGGATTTCATCAAGATCAAAAGCTTCTGCACAGCAAAGGAAACAGTTAACAAAACCAAAAGACAACTGACAGAATGGGAGAAGATATTTGCAAACGACATACCAGATAAAGGGCTAGTATCCAAAATCTATAAGGAACTTAGCAAACTCAACACCCAAAGAACAAACAATCCAATCAAGAAATGGGCAGAGGACATGAACAGATATTTCTGCAAAGAAGACATCCAGATGGCCAACAGACACATGAAAAAGTGCTCCACGTCACTTGGCATCAGGGAAATACAAATCAAAACCACAATGAGATATCACCTCACACCAGTCAGAATGGCTAAAATTAACAAGTCAGGAAATGACAGATGCTGGCGAGGATGCAGAGAAAGGGGAACCCTTCCACACTGTTGGTGGGAATGCAAGCTTTTGCAACCACTCTGGAAAACAGCATGGAGGTTCCTCAAAATGTTGAAAATAGAACTACCCTATGACCCAGCAATTGCACTACTGGGTATTTACCCTAAAGATACAAACATAGTGATCCGAAGGGGCACATGTACCCGAATGTTTGCAGCTGCAATTTCTACAATAGCCAAACTATGGAAAGAGCCTAGATGTCCATCAACAGATGAATGGATAAAGAAGACGTGGTATATATACACAATGGAATACTATGCAGCCATCAAAAGAAATGAAATCTTGCCATTTGCGACGACGTGGATGGAACTAGAGGGTATCATGCTTAGTGAAATAAGTCAATCGGAGAAAGACAACTATCATATGATCTCCCTGATATGAAGACATGGAGAAGCAACATGGGGGGGTAGGGGGATAGGAGAAGAATAAATGAAACAAGGTGGGATTGGGAGGGAGACAAACCATAAATGACTCTTAATCTCACAAAACAAACTGGGGTTGCTGGGGGGAGGTGGGGTTGGGAGAGGGGGAGGGGGTTATGGACATTGGGGAGGGTATGTGCTATCGTGAGTGCTGTGACGTGTGTAAACCTGGTGATTCACAGACCTGTACCCCTGGGGATTAAAATACATTATATGTTTATAAAAAAAAATTGGAGGGGGAGGCGAACCATAAGAGACTATGGACTCTGAAAAACAACCTGAGGGTTTTGAAGGGTCAGGGGTGGGAGGTTGGGGGAACAGGTGGTGGGTAATAGGGAGGGCACGTTTTGCATGGAGCACTGGGTGTTGTGCAAAAACAATGAATACTGTTACGCTGAAAAAATAAATTTAAAAAAAGTTGCAACTAGGAAAAAAAATAGTTTTCTTATGTAATTGGCTGCTCCCATATTGGGGGCATAGATATTTACAATTGTTAGATTATCTTGGTGGATAGTCCCTTCAAGAATTATGTAGTGTCCTTCTGTATCTAAGACTATAGTCTTTAATTTAAAATCTAATTTATCTGATATGAGAATCACTACTCCGGCCTTCTTTTGAGGTCCATGGGCATGAAAAATACTTCTCCATCCCTTCACTTTCAGCCTGGGTGTATCTTTAGGTTCAAAATGGGTCTCTTGTAGACAATAGATGGATGGGTCCTGTCGTTTTATCCAATCTGCAACCCTGTGTCGTTTTATGGGTGCATTTAGGCCACTCACATTGAGAGTGATTATTGATAGTTACGTTTTTATTGACATCGTGTTACCTTTGAAGTCTTTCTGTTTGTAGATTGTCTCTATATTTCTATTCAATGATATTCGTAGGATTTTTTCTCTTTTATAGAACCCCCCTTAATATTTCCTGCAGTGTCGGCTTGGTGGGTGCATAGTCTTTTACGCCTTGTCGGTCTTGGAAACTCTTTATCTCTCCATCCATTTTGAATGTCAGTCTTGCTGGATAAAGTATTCTTGGCTGCATGTTCTTCTCAGTTAGTGCCCTGAATATATTTTGCCAGCCCTTTCTGGTTTGCCAGGTCTCTGTGGACAGGCTTGACGTTATTCTAATGGGCTTTCCTCTGTATGTAAAGGAGCTTCTCTTTCCTAGCTGCTTTCAAGAGGGTCTGCCTACAGTTATAATTCTTCATTCTTACTAGCAGGTGTCTCGAGGACTTTCAAGAATCTATTATCTTGGCGGGGAACCGTTCTGCCTCTAGTACACGAACGCAGGTTCCATTAATGAGATTGGGAAAATTTTCATAGACAACGTGTTTCACTATATCTTCTAGACTTCTTTCTTTCTCCTCCCCTTCAGGGATTCCAATAATTCTGACATTGGAACGTTTCAAAGCATCATTTATTTCCCTGATTCTGTTTTCATGGCTTCTGAACTGTTTGTTCCAGGCTTCCTCCTGATCCTTTCTCTGTATCTGTTTGTCCTCCAGATCACTAATTCTATCTTCTGTCTCATTTACCATATCTTCTAGAGAATTTAGATTAGATTGGAACCCATTGAGAGCATTTTGAACATCATCCCTGGTGGCTTTCAGTTCTGCCCTAACATTGTGAACATCATCCCTGGTGGCTTTCAGTTCTGCCCTAATCAATTCCGTTTGGTCATCCATGGCTTTCTCCAACCTAGCTATTGCCTGGATAATTGTTAGCTGGAATTCCCTTTCCGACATATTGTCTATGTCAATAGCCATTAGCTCTGTTATAGAAGGCCCATCTTCTGGATTTTTCTTCTGTTGGGCATTTCTCCTCCTAGTCATTTTGGTGAGAGATGACTGATCAGATGTAGCTGTACGTATCCACCATGGCGCAGTCAAGGTGCACCCTGGAATGCTTCTGAGCAATCAGAATTCCCCACCCAGATGAGAGAAAAAAGAAGAGAAAAAGGAAAAAGAGAGAGAGAGAGAGAGAGAGAGAGAGACATGAAAAACGGGAAGATAAAAGAGAAGGCTCAGCGCAAATGGGCCCCAAGGTAAGATTTATGAAGTGTACAAACAAAAAGAGAGGAACAAAAAAACTGATAAAAGCATATGCCAAGAGGAAAAAAAATGTATATATATAAAAGCAAAAAAAAAAAAAAAAAAAGAAGAACCTCGTCAAAAAGAACCCTAAGTATAAGATTTATATACTATCAGGAGAAACACAAATACACAGAAACACTGGCGGAAGAAAAAGATGGGAGAGTGGTTATAAATTCTCAGTGTGGGTGAGGAAGGTTATTTTGATTCTTCCTGGAAGTATCTTGATATCTTTGTTAAATGACTCTACTTTCCTAAGATTAAGGGGGATTAAAAATTGGTTTACTTATAGGGGTAACATTGATTGGGGAAAGGGGTTTACCTTGAACTCTACCTCTATATGAATATTAGAAAAGAAAATTTAAAAAGAGTAAACTAGACTAAACTGAACTAAAATTTTTTGAAAAATTAGAAAAGCAAAAGAAATACATGGGTGCATGAATCAAAAAGTTTAGGTTAGAAGGTTATTATGGAATTTGATGTACTGGACATCTCACTGTGATGGTAAATAGGTTAAAAAATGATCTATATAAAAAAAAGTGAACCAGAATAGTGGGAACGATTTAAAAATAAAAGTTGTATCTATGAAATAGTGGCGGTTGTTCTCTTGTCGTATTTTTTTTTCCCCCTTTCCTGGTTGGTTTTCTGGGGGAGGGGCCTGACACGTGGGTTTTCAGTCAATGATGTTCCCTAAGTTCAGTCCTCCCGCCCCCCTCAAGGGAGTGGGCTCCAAGGAGACCGGTTTTTTCAGGCTCTTGTTCTCTGGAGGTTTTTATGTTTGTTCATCTGTTTTCTCTCGCCTTGACAGCTTTTGATGGTTTTTGGAGGTTTAGAGGAAAGCAAACTGCACCCCGACCTCCCTCTCAGAGAGAAGCCTCAGTCTGCTCCCCTGTGGGTGTTTGAGAGCGATAAATTCCCCTTGGCCACTGGCAGAGTGGGTTCTGAGTTGTGGTACCTGGGGACGCAGGGTCTCCAGCTTGTATCCAAAACCACGGCAGCGGTGGCTGTCAGGGCAGCTCTAGACCGCCAGAGAGGTTCCAAGCAGTGATCGCACACTGAGATTTTTCTCACTGGCCCGGGCTGGGAGTTCCTGGTCTTTCTGGGTCCAAGAGCTCCCGGCTGGCACCTGTGCGCACTCGCCCAGGGGAGGGTGTGGGGCGCACGCTTCTCAGGCTCTGATGGCATGGCACAGGTCTAAGAGCGAGCACGGGGCTGGTGGTGCCTGCCTGCACCTCTCTCAAGGGAGGTGTGGGGCTCGCAAGTCCAAGGCTCTGATGGCAGGGCCTGGCTTTCTGCCATCTGGCGAGGCTCCATCCCCTCCAAGAGCTGGACCCCACGAGTTCTCTTGCACGCTGGCAGCTAAGGGACCAAGATCTAGTTTCTCCACTGCACTCTCTCTGGCTCAGCAACAGGGGAGGATGTCCTGGGTCCGGGTTATCCATCTATTTGACAGACAGAGATCACAAGTAGGTAGAGAGGCAGAGAGAAGGGGAAGCAGGATCCCTGACAAGCAGAGAGCCCGATGCGGGACTCCATCCCAGGACCCTGAGATCATGACCTGAGCCGAAGGCAGAGGCTTAACCCACTGAGCCACCCAGGTGCCCACTCTCCTGAATTTTTAAGTAAGTTTTTAAAATATCCAGTCTATTTCAGAATGTGTTGGTGCATACATGTTTGTGTTCTGTTATTTTCGTCTCCCAGTTTCCATATTTTTAAAATGAAAACACAGTGTGAGTGGGTTCCAGTCACTGCTGGAAGAAGTCTCTATCCCACCAGCCTGATATGTGTGATGCCTAAGAGGACCTTTAAACCGAGTGACCGTGTGTCGGTGGAGAGGCTCCTCCTTGCACATAGATATGCCTCCTGCACTGAGGGCTGGTATCCGTCTCCAGATGCTGCTGGAAACACCACGTGTCTGGACACTCATGGCATGAAAGGGCACTGCCAAGGCTCCTGGGTACCAGGGACCGTCCCACTGGTGCTCAGGCCATGACAGGTACTGTAATACCATACCAGCGACCAAAGCAGCCTTCCGTCCAGGAAGGATCCTGGAGGAGGAGGGAATCCTCAGGGGAGGATTGTGGGCAACGGGTGACACTGACGGAGAGCTGGAACCCAACCTGGGACGCAGTACTCACACTGCCTGCTCACATGTCCCTGCCGACCTCCAACCATATCCTGTGTGCCTCTATCACTGGCTCTGTAAAGCCCCTCCGCCCTTCCCTCCTCCAGCCCATTTTCAGGCACCCCCACTTCCCGTTTCCTATCAGATGTTTCCTGAGGGCCAGCTGGATGTGACCGTCACCCAGGGTGGGAAGCACTGCCATCTCCGGGACTCACTAAATGACCACTTCTGCAGGGCACATCCTCACAGCCCAGGGACCCCAACAAGTGCAGCAGGGAGGCCACTGGCAAAAAAGGGACAGGTCCGCAGGCCCCCTCTCAGGGTCCTCTCCAGGGCACCCCCTTCAGAGGAAGGAGGGACAGTCCTCTTTCTGACCTCAGGCTGCAGAGAGTCAAGGACTAGGGATCCACATGAGTCTCTCAGGGCCTGGCCCTCCCCCTGGGGAGCCCTGGGTGAGCCCCATCCACATGAGAAGATGGGGACCATGCATCCTGTGGCCCCCACCCACGCCCAGCTAGTCACTGGAACTCTGCTGGACGCTGACTTCATGGCAGCTGGTTGGAACAGAAGGGAAACCCAACAACAACAAAAGCCAGGCTGGACACCAGGAGGCAAACTTTCCACCTTGCAACTTTTCAAGAACTGGTCTCACTCCATTTCACTCAGTCCTAATCACTAATTAGCTCCATTTCAGATAGTCTGTAAAGATAGATTCCCAGCCCAGATTCACAGCAGCCCACTCCCCTCCCCCACTCCAGGCCCTGCAGGGTCATCCCACTGGAGCAGGTGCCGGCTTGCACCCCAAAGCCTTCCTCGGTGCCCCTTGCCTGGGGACCGTTGTCGCCCTTCCTGACTCGGACACTCAGTACCCCTCACAGTGCAGGAAAGCTAAGAAATGACCGGACTTGTTATGCTCCCATGTGCTAGGGCAGGAGGCACAACCGGCACTCCTTGCTGGTGGCCACACGGCAGGTGGGCCCAGGAGGTGACCGTATCCAGCAGGTGCAGACCTGAACCCCGGAGAACCCCTGTGCATCTCCCTGTATTTCAAGTTGGGATGACCACAAAGCCTTGAGGGGATTTCACTGTTATGTTTGGAGTCCCTGGGTCACAGACAGGGGAAGGTGAGATGGGGACCTTGTGACAGGAGCCAACCTGACCACCCTGGTTGGCCCAGGAGGGGGCTCCCTGTCTCTGCCTTGTGATGTTGAGTCATCAGGGAGAGAGGAAATGCTAACAATTTATGATCAGTCTTCACCCTTTATTCTCATTTTCAACTTTATTTTCCTTCTCAGGTAAGAGAACCAAGACCCTGGTACTGCCCGGGACAGTTCCAAAATATATAAACAGTCTTTTGTCTCCTGAAACTGACAGAGAGGAAACATTTCAGTTCATTAATGGTGACGTGGCACTGAGATTTGTGAATTCTGCTGAGGCTCAGGGGTCCGTGGTGTCTGCAGGGCCCTGGACCCCTGCACCTGGCCACCTTTCAGACTCTGTGCATCTGTTACTCTCTGAAAGAAAAGGACACTGCACCTTTCTGTTTTCATTCCTTCTTTTACTTCTTTTTTCGTACCTGGCCTGGTTCCACAAATCATTGACCATGGGATTCCTGTGCTTTCTTCTCAGTCTATAAATCGCAATCAACCCTTCCCTCCTCCATGGAGGGGGCAGCCAGGGCATCACTGTACCTCAGTTTTGCATGGAAAGAGTGGAAGTCCGTGATGAGTCAAAGATTTAGGCACAGACACTGCAGGACAGTCGAAGTCTGCATTAGAGCTACTTAACAGATACTGTTTTCTTCCCTGGTTCATCACTGCCTCACTAAGATTACATGTATGTCACATGTGGGCAGAAGGCTCTTATAACCCTAGTTTGTAGCAGCCACCACGGCTGCCAGGAGCTGGCAGGTGGCCAGGAGCTGAGTTAGGGCGCTGCCCTGGTGAGTGGGGCAGGGAGCTCAGGGGAAGCAGTGCTAAGTGTTCTCACGGCCCTTGATCTTCCCTGTTACTACCCTGGGCCATGGTAGGACTCTGTGGGCAGATCATGTGGTCTCCAGGGCTCTCCCAGGGGGTCCAGCTGAGAAGCCAGGATCCCAGAACACGGACCCCCAACAGTCTGGTAATCAGTTGGCAGCAAAGAGCAGGGTAAGTAAGCCCAGTGATGGGACAGGCAGAGCCCACACAGAAGCAGCAGAAGATGTCAGGGTCTCCTCTGGCTGAAGTAGGCATCGAATGGAAAACACCACCATTGTATCGGGACACCCAGCACACTTACATCACTTTCAGTGCACAGCGTTCTCAAAAACACAAACTAAAAGGCTTCGAGGCATGAGAACGGAATGAGAGAATTATATCTTTTAATATTTCCACAATATTCGAAGTGGGTTTGTAGAGTGAAAAAAATGTAGTCGAAGTATTTTTTTCTAAATCACTGCTTAAGCAGCTATAAACATTTAGAAGAAAAACAACCCAGGACGGAAATACAGTAGAGACTGCACACATTCATGAATCTGTCTGACCCCTAACAAGCTTAGCTTGGGAGGTATGGAGCATTTCCTATGGTAGAAGTGTAATTATAAGTCGTTAAAATGCCCACTTGATCACAGTACAGAACATTTTTATGGCTTCACTTGAATACTCACTTAAGAATTTTCTCCGAAATGTATTCAGAGCAGAGACAGTTAAACAATAAAAGTGAGGTATTGTAAGACCACAATACTAACTCAGGAATAGTTGGGGTAGAAAGCACTGCCCCTGGCTCAGCCTTTCCACATGTTACGTTTGTTTGTTTGGTCGTTTGTTTTTTGGGGGGGTGGTAAGTTTTGAATGAAGGAAGGATGGTCTGTCGATGCTTAAGGGAAGGAGTGCCAGAATATTCTGCTTTCCTTTCCATGGGAAGCAGGCCTGTGAGAGGCTAATCTGTACCTTTCTCCTCCAGATGTCCCTGGCTTCTTCTGATGTGGAATCTTGCCTCTCTCTGTTGTCTTTTAAATTCCTGGGCGATGGTGAAATCTTGTCATGGGTCTTTCTTTTAGTCAGAGTTTGTAGGTCCTCTGAGCCCATCCATCCGAACGCTGCACGTCCTGAGGGGGTAGTTGAAGGCATGAGACAGATGAAGGATTGACATAGGACAGACAATCACTCAGCACCCTAGTCTGGATGTTTCTTTCTTGTCGTTTCCCCTGAGAATTCCCACTTAGTGTTTCCATGACTCAGCAGTCCTATTTGGTAGGAAAACCGAGGAGTATGTGTAGATAATACCTCCTGTTAGTAAGTGGATTCCTCCCAGCACGTGCCCTAGTGTGGGGGACGTTATTCCAGAAACCTCCCACCCTCAGTCTCAGGGGCAGGTCTCTCAGGGGATGACCCTTGGCCAAGAAACTTCCCCGACCTCAACCTCCGTTTTTCTTTCTTTCCATAAAAAACAGCGTGGTTAACCTTAACACACAGCACGGATGTATTGAGATCCTGCTTATGAAAAAAATCACATTTAGTGCCCTGGAAACAGTCAGATCTCAGCACGTGTGAGCCCTTTTCTTCAGATGTCTGTCTGTGTGGTTCAAGACAGCAAAGAGGCTGGGTCCTCTTCCAGGCTCCATGCCGACCCCGGCTGTTCGACAAATTGAATGAAGAAACGAAGGAGAGAACCTGACTTAAAAGAATGCCACAAAAGGGTGGTTCCACTTCAGAAAGGGTCTTCTCCAGTTTGAAAAGCTTTTATGGCTCATGGTAAATCAAAAGTTTGAGGCCTCGCCAACCCCTCGGACTCTGTGGGGAAGAATAGGAGGGATGTTTTGAAAGGCATTGACCATTTCTAGGACTTTTCAAATCCCACATCATAGTTTTCCCCGTGATTGCAAAGTCGACGTCGCTTACGTGTCTCGTCCTTCTCTGTAGCTGATCCATTGCAGGTCTCTGCTCCTCTGCGTAAGCCTCAGGTGTGAGGCTTCAATCACTAATTCGCTGTCTTGCTTTCTTAGCATTTACATGAATGAGATAAATCTTTGTTTTTATTCATTTGTCGAAAATATTATGTATTACATTGGCATTTCTGAAATGTTTGTAGGAAAGTTTTGTGATAAAACGTGGGAAGATCCACTCTCCTAGATGAGGGAGAACTTTCTTCTAAGGCTTTGTCTAATGTCTGTGAAATAATCCAGAGGAGAGGTGGCAACAAGCAACCTTGCTTTACAAAGCAGACAACAGCAACAAACATTCCTGCTCTTCATCAGTTACAGGGACTGATTCCTCGGAAGTTGGGAGGGGTTACGGGAGTGGCTAGAAGAGGGGTTAGGGGAGGGGTTAGTTGGAGTGGTTAGAGCAGCAGTTAGGGGAGGGGTGAGAGGAGGGGGTTAGGGTTGTGAGCCAGGTGCTCTAAGCCATGGTCCTGACTCAGGGCTTCATGAGGAGGAAACCCTCCATAAGCACAGAACATCACCGTCATTACCATTTTGTGAATACTTTGGAAATGTATTTTCTCCTCTCCTGTGTACTTTGAAAGTTCAAAAATCTCAGGAGCACCCGGCTGGCTCAGTCAAGTAAGGCACCAACTCTCGGTTTCAACTCAGGTCATGAGAACCAGTGGGCCCCGGCTCTCCACTCAGTGGGGAGTCTGCTTGTCCTTCTCCCTCTCTCCTTTGATCCTCCCCTTCTGCCCCTCCCCCCCAATACATAGAGTCTAAAAAAGCTAAATTTTTAGTTCATGTAAATTTCACGGAATTTAGGAAACTGATGGTCTTCCGTTACAATAGTGGCCAAACACCATCAGAAATGGATTACGAGGATGTGGAGCAAAGCTCCTCTGTCCTGGGGGGAGGCGTGGTCCTAGTGGTGTGTACACAAGCTGCCAGAGGTGATCCTTCTGATAGTTGGCAGTGCAGGATGCCTGCCCTCAGGGCGCCCTCCCCACTCCCCTGTTCACACCGGAGCGTTCATACCCCTGCCATGGTGTTTGGCACAGCCCAACAGCAACAGCTGCAGGGCGTCTCTCAGTACGGGATGGGCTTGGTCTCTGGATGTTTCTGAGAAGGCCTTGCTGTCTGCAACGTGGATGATAATAATAATGGTAACATGATAAGCAGAAACTTAGCCCCTGCCCTGTGAGTCTCTGGCAGAGATGTCTGTGTAGGGTCATGCTGAGAGGTCTCTGTGGAGTCTCTGTGTGGGTCTCTGTCAGAGGTCTCTGTTAGATTTCTCTGTGTACTGTCTCTGTGTGGGTCTCTGTCAGAGGTCTCTGCAGGTGGTCTCTGTCGGAGGTCTACGTGTGGTGTCTTTTTGTGGGTCTCCATCAGAGTGATGTGTGGGGGTCCCGGAGGACAATGTTGGGCTGGGAGCGGGACACGCAGGGGGGCCCTCCTAGACTCCACCCTCCTTCTGGACACATCCCTTCTAGCCAGGGGTGGGAGAAGCCCCATCTGAGGGCCTCCTGCCCCTCCGGGCTCTGGGGTAACAGACCAGGAGCCAGGCCAGTCTCTTGGCCTCCGAGTCCCCACCAGTACCCTGGGAGCCATCCTTGGGCCACACGTGTACATAAAGGTCACAGACCACAAGTCCGTCTGGGGCCCCGTCCTACAAGCTTATCAAATTGTGCAGAAATTAACTTCTCTGCCTGAAGGCCTTGCTGCCTCTGGGCATCTGGCCATATGTGTAGGAGCTCAGGTGGCTTCTGTACAACCCCCACCCCACACCCTCCAAACCCCACCCCTGGAATTGGCAGCTGGAATGGGGCGCAGACCCTGCGGGGACAGCCCCAGGGCCTCTAACTTCTCTCCGCTGGGCCCGTAGGTGGCAGTGGGACACCAAGGGTCTGCAGTCCTCACTCACCAGGCATGAGCACACTCTGTCACTTGGCCTCCTTCCTGGCATCCCACCCTAAGTGCAGGGTCCCCCCGCCCACAGCCACACCCCCTCTATCCCCCAAAAGGGGAAGGGGACGCTGGTGGGCAGGCCCCTTCAGTGCCCTGGGCCTTGGCAGGTGGGTCCCTGGGGATATCTGTGGCACCCCCCCCATACACCCTCAGCGCCTGGAGCGAGCTCGTCCCTTGCAGCTCTGAGTGTGAGAAGAGGGGTGATGGAGCTAAGATGGGATTCCCTGGGGTGAGAAGGCTCCTG
Organism: Meles meles; assembly: GCF_922984935.1. Lineage (NCBI taxonomy): Eukaryota > Metazoa > Chordata > Mammalia > Carnivora > Mustelidae > Meles > Meles meles. The sequence continues at coordinate 7,218,306 of NC_060078.1, forward strand.
GGGTGGCCGTCCTCTACTCCCCGCAGGAGACTGCATGGGGTGGGGAGGCAGGGTTTCTCACCTCTGCCCTCAAGGCCAGCCTTGTGTCTCCCAACTGTGGGCCCCACTCTGACCTAGGATTCCATCTTCCTGAAGGCTGAGTAGGATTTCTGCCTCGGCAAACCCTCCCTAAAGCCACACAAGCTCCAGGCTCAGGGAAAGCAGGAGAGGTTGGGAAGAGCGAGATCCCGGTCTGGGTCTTGTTCACCTTGTCATGGAAACTGAAGGAGAGCGAGGAAGGGGGCAGGGGCGGACCCCGTGGTCACGCGTCCTCCAAGGCCCCATTCATTCTGGAAGCCAAAGCAGGTCCTCGGGGAGAACGGACCCTGATCCTTCCCTCCCACCACAGCAGGGCACACGCAGAGACCAGCACCACTCATGAGGGAAAAAAAAAAAAGAAGCATTTATTTTGGGGAAGCAAAAAAACTGTGGCACGGAGAAGCCATTAGCCCATAGAAGATGGGCTAATGTGAGAAAAAAAATTTTTTCCTCTGCACCATTTGTTTTTTTCTTGGAGGAAAGTTATACTCCCAGGAAAGGCATCAGAAGCACACAGTTGCTGGCCGGGTGAGATGTCTGTTTGAAAGAGGTAGTGCCTGGTGCAGTGGGGCTGCAGGGTGCGGCCTGAAGGGCCCGGCACCAGGGACCGGTACTGGCAGGGTCTGCTTGTGGACTCTGGCACCCTGGTGGGGAAGGGCCACCCGATCCACTCAGTCTTGGCATAGTTGTGGCCCCTGGGGATGCCCTGTGGGCTGGCTGTCTCCCTCATCACTCTCCTCTGCTCTTGGTAGGAGAGAACCCTGTGGTAGCAGACATTGGGGTCTGCCGAAGCCTGGAGATCCTTTTGGCACCGGCTGACCTCCGGGACCCTGAGTCCCTGAGGCACCATTTTCTCCTCTAGGATCCGCCCCACAGCCGTCACGACCACCTGAGCCTCGGCAGAAGCGCTGTCCATGGCTGACCTGCCCATGACTTCTCCCCGGCCCTGGGATGATGAAGCCTTGCCCTTTTGAAGGGAATCTTCCTTTGCTTTGCCTCTACTGGGAAAGAACCACTGGAGCAAGTGGGTCTTCCTTCTCCTGTAGTTTTCAGGAGGCGCCTCCTCCTTCTTCAGCAAGATCTCACAGGCCTTCCTTCTTGAGTCCTCTGCTGACTCCTGGCTGTGGACTGGACGTCTCCCCTCACTGCTATGGAGGAGCTTCAGTTCTGACAACTCTTTGGCAGGCTCTCTCGAGGGGGACCCCCTGGAGCTCTCTCTCTCCTTGGGGGGCACACATGACTTGCCCAGGCTCTTACATTGGTGCCACAGTCCCAGGGGTCCTGGCTGCCTGTGGGGGCTCTGGCCACGGGATCTTTGGCCATGCAGCACCTGGGAAGTGAATGTGTCTTCACTGGACCTGCTCTGGAAGCCAGACAGAGATCCCTGAGAAGCCAAGATGTCGGCAGCGAGGAACATGTTGGACTGACAGTCTTGAAGGAGACTCTCAGTCGCACAGTTTTGAAGGAGGGCCCCAGTTTCACAGTCTCGAAGGAGCACAGTGTGGGTGGCGGCCCGAGGCCGCTTCTTTGACTCCATCAACTTCCGGGGTTCCGATCCCCTGCACCGTGCCTCAAGAAGTAGCTCTTCTGGGTCTTGGGCGATCAACTTTGTAGGTTGCAGGGGGCTGTCGCTTTTCCCTGAAGACCCTGTTCTTCTCAGCTCGCCACAGAGGCCTTGGTTGTTGGCCAGTACACGGGGTTCTAAGGTGACTCTCCAGGCAGGGGCCTCCTTGACCTCCCTCACATCCCCAGGCTCTTTGGACCTCAAACCCTGGAGCTCTAAGTTGAGCTCTAGCATGGTCATGTCCCGTGAGGCCCGACCCCCATTCACCCTCCTTGGCTCCTTCGTGACCATTGCTGGACTTGGACTTGATTCCAAGTTGCTGTTCATAAGAGTCCTCGAGGCAGTCTCATTGTGCCAGATGTTGCCCACAAAGCTGTATGTGAAGGTCCGAGAAGGTGGCTTGGCCCCCTGTCCAGCTGGAGAGCCACCCCCAGGTGAGGTCCCTTCCAGAGCCTGCTGGATTTCCTCACACGTAGGCTGGGGAGCACCGAGGGAAGCCCCCCAGGTCGGGTAAGACTCTTTCATCACCTCTCCTTCTTCATAGGGCTGAGGAGGATTTCCCACGAACTTGGTGCCCGAGCTGGCATTGGATATGCAGGTGGCTGAGCAGGGAGGGAAGGACTGGGAGAGGAGGAAGCCCTTCTTCAACCTGAAGAGGTTTATAGGCTTGAGAACCTTGAGGGGGAGGCCCCACCGGTGCTTCACCCTGAGCCTTGTGATATGTTCTTCTAGCATCCGCTGAGCGTACGGACTGAGGATGGAAAAATTGTGGGAGGTGGTCATGCAGGGTTCCCAACACTTGGAAAGCACTGGCTTTCCAGGTTTCCCATGAGGGCTTGACTTTTCGGGAAGGTCCGAGGCATGGTGGGCAGCGAGCCTGGAAGGATGAATATCCAAAGGCATCTGACCCTCTCTGAACTGCCCCAACTTCCTGAAATGGGCTCTCAGGTCCTTCTCTGGGTGCTTTTCGTCTGTGCTGCTTGTGGAGGGCTTCAAGTCTGAACCCCTTCCTTCCTTCATGAGCCTCTTCCAAAGGTGCCAATCCGGTTGCTCCCAGAGCTCAGAGTCGATCAGTCTTCCAGGAAGGACAGAGACTGACCCATGGCCCTCGGGGGCCTGGCCACCCTGCAGGAGGTCAGGAGGACCTTGGCTAAAGACTTCCTGAGATCTTTTCACCACAGCGGGTACCTTGCCCCTTTGTAGTTGCTTCTCCAGAAAGTGACATTCTAGGTTTTGAACAGCAGTTGACATGTAAGACGGTGTCTTCTTGGCTACAGGACAAGATGCCTCGCAGCTCCCCATCTTGGGTGGCAGAGTAGGGGGTCCCACTGGGACAGAGGGTGCAAGGCCTGCCTGGGTCTGGGGCTGAGTTAGATGTGGGAGCTGGGGCTTATCCTGAGTTAGAGGGAGGGGCTGGGGCGGAGTCAGAGGGAGGGGCTGGGGCAGGGGCTGATCCAAAGGGAGGGGCTGGGGCTGAGTCAGAGAGAGGTGCTTGGGCTGAGTCAGAGGGAGGGGCAGGGGCTGAGCCAGAGGCAGGGGCTGGGGCTGAGTCAGAGGGAGGGGCTGGGGCAGGGGTTCATCCAGAGGGAGGGGCTGGGGCTGAGTCAGAGGGAGGGGCAGGGGCTGAGCCAGAGGCAGGGGCTGGGGCTGAGTCAGAGGGAGGGGCTGGGGCAGGGGTTCATCCAGAGGGAGGGGCTGGGGCTGAGTCAGAGGGAGGTGCTTGGGCTGAGTCAGAGGGAGGGGCTGATCTAGAGGGAGGGGCTGGGGCTGAGTCAGAGGGAGGTGCTTGGGCTGAGTCAGAGGGAGGGGCTGATCTAGAGGGAGGGGCTGGGGCTGAGTCAGAGGGAGGTGGTTGGGCTCAGTCAGAGCGGGGAGGGGCAGGGGCGGAGCCAGAGGCAGGGGCTGGGGCTGAGCCAGAGGCTGGAGCAGGGACTGGGACAATCTCAGGGCCAAGGTTTGGGGCAGGGCTGAAGGGTCACGAAAGTCCTGGATCAGGGAGAGGCGTGGAGCCACATTGCCTTGAATCTGGAGTGGCAAGGCATGAGAGAGCTCATTGAATATGACAGACGGGAACTCCAGTGGGGGATCAGTCACCCTGACAGTGGCCACCAGGGACTCGCTGTGCAGAAAGGGGAGACCCCAGAAGAGCTGGCTGCATTTCTGCTCCAAATCGTCCCTTGGAATCTTGGGATGTGGGGGCTTCTCAGGTCCGAGCACCTGTTTTGTTTTGCCCCTCATTCTCCAGGAGGACGGGCAGCCCATGGTGTCCTGCCCGTCACCTGGAGACTTGAACGTTCTCCCAAAAGAGGTCAGCTGGTATTTTGACCTTTCCTTCTTTTCCTTCTCCCTCCAAAACTTCAGTTCTTTTCTCTTGGCAATGAGTAGCTCCAGAAGCTTCTGGATGTCCGGGTTGTTGGAAGGGGGGATCCTAGTCTCTTCCTGTCTTTGTGTGGGGTCTCCCCAGAACAAGGCCTCCGGTGGGCCATGGGACAGAGGTGCTTGATGGGACTCCAAGCGTGTTGAGGTGGACAGGTTCCAGGCATTGGCAGCCGCCTGCCACCAGGACAGGGCCGAAATGGGGCAGTGTGAGCGGCCCAGGCCCAAGATGGCTGGGACAGGAGAAGTTGACCTGTCAGCTGACCAAGGCATGTGTGGAGTCGAGCTCTGTGGGATGGGGCACGGTGGGGGTGCCCTTGAGTCACACTGAGGGAGAGTCAAAGGGGAGTCCAGCCGCTCTGGGGCCAAGGAGGCAGTCAGAGGCCCAGGAGAGGCCTCTGAAGGAGGGAGACATGGCGGGGAAGGGGGAAGAGCAAGGGGCTGGTGTGAAAAGCCATCCGGGGGGCAGAAAGGCTCTGCTAGCCAGGAAGTACTCAGGGAGGAGTGTGAACTGACATAAATTGAGGAGGTCGTTGGTCCTGCTGGCAGGGTGGAGGCCAGAGGCCGAGGGGAGCCCATCAGTGGAGTTAGGGCAGGTGAAGAGGCCATGGCGGGAGCAGCGTCTTCCATAGTCTCCCTGCATGGCTGACGACCTCCAGATGGCACCCCATGGTGCACCTGCCCAGGGGCTGCTTGACGTAAGAACTGGTGAAAGCCCCCCTGGTAAGAGAGCCTCGCCAGGTGGCTGTGGGAGACAGGAGGCGTGAGCTGCCGCTGTAGCAGTTGGGGCCGGGAGCAGTCCCCATGGCCCTCCACGCCCCACACCCACATCACAATGCTCCTGCTGTCCCTCAGCCCGGGCCTTTGGTCACAGTGTGTCCCCACAGCTCCTCCCAGCTCCCGCCAAACAGCCCCAGAGGCTCTTCCCTTCAGCCCAGGGGTCACACCATAGACTCGGGGAGGCCAGGGGAGAAGGGGGCAGATTCTTTACCTTTGCAGAAGGGAGAACAGGTCCTGGAACTCTTCCAGATTGTTCAGAAATTCTCTGTAACCTGGAAACAGGAGACCAGGTCACAGCAGAAGGTGGGGTCCAGGGATCTTACGGGAGGATGGGTACAATGTCCCTTTAGGGGAGACCTTTGGGGGATTGGACTTGGGAGCCCCAAACAGCACTGTCCAATGCCATGTGCCCACACGGCGATTACAGGATTCATGATGGGGATCGCTTTGTCTTTTCCAAAGTGCTTCCTCGTTCATGACCTTGCTGGGGGAGGAAGGACCGCATGGCCTCCAGAGGACTCTGAACGGAGTTGAACAGCCTGTCCACAGCGGGAGCGGGAGGTCCTGCCCCCCGTCCAGGCTCCGGGGCCCCTGCTGGGCGACACCGGTTTCCAGCCCCTCAGGGCTTCGTTCTGGCGCAGAATCTGGGAAGCCTCCGGGTTCCGCTCTCCCTCCTCGGAGCCCCCAAACCCTCACCCAGGGCTCTGTTTCCTGAGGGATGGGCTCAGGCCCTGGTGTCCTGGAGACTGGGGGCTGGGCCCTCAGAGCAGGGGCCACAGTGTAACTGGGACATGCATGCAGGGGTGAGTGGCGGATGCTCACCTTTCAGAGTCCGGCTTTTCTGGCTTCTGTTGCTCCTTCTCCCTGGTTCCACTTGGTACTGAGATAAGAGAACACGGGGAGGCTGGGACCCCCGCCCCAGCAGCAGGTGACCTCAGGCGCCTGACCTCTGCTAGAGAGGCAGCTCTTAAACTCTGGTCCTTGGCCACCAGTCACTGTGTTTGGGACACTGTCCTGGACGCCTCCACCACACCTGGACTCCGGCCCGATATCTTTGGGGAGAAATCCTCATGTCCCTCTAACCCTTGTCTGGTCTGGGTTGTCCTGGATGAATAGTGGTCTACTCTCTCCTGAGAATACCCGTTCTATTCTTTCCCATTTCAGCAGTCTCTCCAGTGACTCAGAAAAGTGGAAAGAATAATAGAAAAGATGACAGAATCACACTCTGCTGGGTCTGGGCCGAGGGTTCCTTACCTTCCTGCTCTTCCTTTGTTTCTTGTCTGGTGGTGAGGATGGATCAGACTGGAAATAGGAAAGTAAGAAGATGCAGAGCCCCAGTCCACACACAAAGGTAAGGAAGGCATTAACTGCCCAGATTGTGGGACTGGAGCTCAGCCAACCATCAATAAAGAACTCTTGAGGGAAGAGAGAATTCTCCATCTCTTTCCTCTGAAAACTGGAAAGTGTCCGATCGCACTGCTGCCCTCAGGTAACTGAGCCCTGAGAGTTAGTGACCGATCGCACTGCTGCCCTCAGGCAACTGAGCCCTGGGTACGTACATGCAGACACAAGCCCCACACCCACATCACAGAGCTGTGGTCTGGTCACAAAGGGCCCTTGATGTCAGGTAAGGGACACAAGTAGCCGGACCACATCCCCTCTCCACTGTCAGCCCTATAGCTCCGTCATCCCTCCACCCTCCCAGGCCTGACACTCCTACCCGCTCACGGTGCTAGAGTCAGACCATTGTCAATTTGCCTTTCATCCTGCATGGAGCTCAGAGAATACCTGTTCCCCTTGAGATCTCCAGTTGTGCTCCATCAGCTTCATAGCTTTTAAAATCTGGAGTTGTCCTTGGAATTTTGGTTAATTCCCAGGAAATTTTGTCCTCTGTCTGCAGTTCCAGTCTCCCCACATAATATGTTCTTGCTTTGCATCACCCTAGTACAAAAGAAACTCAAATTTCCTTTGTGCTTCTTTAGACATGTGCATTTTCAAAACATCTTAAGATGTTTTATTTTGATTAATCTTCACTAACTTCAGCTAGAGGGACTTAGAAAATTAATGATTATTCAAACTTTACAAAGCTAAGGATGTACAAAACAAATTGAAAGAGTTATACCTCCCAGGTATGTTTCTCAGTCCTTTCTAGTTTTTTTCCTTCTAAGATGAGCAAAGAGTAAACTGCAGAAACACTTTCACAACATTCTGTATAGGCACACATGCACATGCTCACACACATTTCTTAACAAATCGAACATATTCAAATCTTGGAATCAAGTTTTCATTTTGTTATGTTTTTGCTTTTTTTCAGTTCAAAGATTTCCTTTAATAATTCTTGTAAGTTTGTGTATCTGGGAATATCTTTATTTTGCCTTCATTTTTGAAAGACAAATTTGCTAGGTATGGAATTCTGGGTTGATAATTTTTTTAAAGATTATTTGAGAGAGAGAGTGTGTGTGCTTTTATGTGTGCATGAGCAGGGGGAGAAACAGAGGGAGAGGCTAGGAGACCCCTCACTGAGCAGGGTGCCTGACATGGGGCTTGATCACAGGACCCTGAGGTCATGACCTGAGCTGAAATGTAGAGTCAGATGCCCAACAGAATGAGCCACCCAGGCACCTGGACAGGTTTTTCTCTTTCAGCTTTTGACTAGTGTCATTTCAGGGCCTTTCCCCCACTGGATCTGATTGGAAGTCAATGGTTAATCTAATGTCCTCAGTCCTCCGTATATGAAGGGACGTTTTTGTCTTGCAATTTCATAATTTCTCCTTTGTTTTTCCGTGGTGTGACTGTGATGTATCTAAGAGCAGATCTGTTTGTTTTTATTTTACTGTAGCTAAATATTGACTCTATAATTAAGGGTTTTCATCAAATTTGATAAGATTTTATTAGGGTCCATGATCAAAGGAACAAGACTGACACAAAGTGAAAATCAAGCAAAGCTTTATTTCACGCCAAGCATCAAAAATCAAACCGACCAGTCGGGGCCATTTCTTACGTAGAGGCGATGACGAGGACACCACTCCCAATGATGAAGAGGCGAGGACGATGAGGGCGACAACCCTGATGACACAATTCTGCTCCCCATGATGCCACCCCGACAAGGCCGCTCCCTAGACGAGGCCGCTCTGGATGAGGCCACACCCGATGATGAAGAGGCCACTCTGGACCAGGCCGCTCCGGACAATGAAGAGGCCACTCCGGACCAGGCTGCTCTCCAACGAGGCCGCACGCTGACGAGGCCACTCCCTGTAATGACGCCGCTCTGGCGAGGCCACAGCTTGGGGCAGTGAGGCCGGTCACTGTGGGGCCACGGCAAGGCCGTTCGTAGGCGGCGCTGCTGCTCGGGGCGGTGCCGCTCCCAGCAATGCCGCTCCCGATGCTCCCGATGCTCCTGAAGCTCCGACGCTCCCGACGACCCCGACGACCCCGACGCTATACTCCTACGACTACCCTAACGGCTCCTAATGGCTCCCAACAGCTACTCTAATGGCTACTCTAACTCCTCCTATTTCTCTAACAGCTATTCTAACTCCTCCTACTTCTCCCCCCTCCCAGCCTCACAGACTAACCTTTACAGAGGTGGTTGAGCCCGGCCCACACACAGGTGGCCAATGAGATTTCAACTCACCACAGTTAATATATGCGCACCCCACTGATTGGATATGGCTATCTGGCCTGTCCCGCCCCATATCCGGGGTTTACAAGTAAGTTCCTCTGGCTAACCAGGCCCCTACAGATTTCAGCCATTATTTCTACAAATATTCTGTCTTCCTCCCTATTTCACCTGTCTTTCTGAGAACACTCCTTTAAATAGGTAAGAACTTCCAAATGAGTCCACATTTCTCCCAGGCTTGCAGCGAATTGCTAGCCAAGAGCCCAAGATTCTCAACATTCATGTAGGTGTCTAGAAAGTAGCGTCAGTTCTGAGAATGTTTTGGGTATGGACTGTTTTGCTGACATCATGGAAAGCTGCCTGTTTGATGATGTCATGCCTGTGCCCATGGACTCTGACTGTGGTGGGGCTGTGAGTTAGAGCCATCGCTTTTGAATATTCTTCACCATGACCTGAGCCAAGCTGAAGAGAGCAGGCCTTTTGAAAGAGTGATTCTGCTGCTAGAACTAGAGAAACCCCGCCATTTTGTAGTAATAAAAAACAGGGACCAACCCAGTCCCATCGAGTGGAAGGTATGTGCTCTGCAGTATCACGCTCAAGTTACAGTAAACTACAGTGAAACATCGTAAGTATAAATTACTTAGACATGCTACCGAGGAAGAGATAAAAGCGACTTGCAGAAAAATTGTGCAGGATGGTTGCATTTGTTCTAGTTTCAAAACTATACAAAATCAAATACGATTTAGCAATGCATTTACTTTGGTAAAAATATAAAGAAAACACACAAAATAGCGAACCAGACTGATGGACGGGGGAGGGATCTATAGACAACTCCAAAGATTTGGATTATACCACATTTCTCAGAATGGCTGGGATATATACGGGTTTCTTTTCCTTATTCCTTACATCTTCTATATAATTCATAAATGTCAGCTTGTAGCCTTTAAACACTAAGATACACTATAATGTAAATAACCCCTTTGGAAATAAAATTAGACATAGCAAAAATCAAATGGCCAACGGGAAGGGAGGAGAAAAACCAATTCTAAGATGCTTTGTGCCCTGCAGGGGTCTTTGTTGCCAAGACCTTAAAGATTCCAGTGTGACTTCAGTTTTGAAACCTCCCCACTGCCCTGTTTATGACAAGCTGAATTCAACTAAGATCACTTTCTTTTTTAGGTTCCTAAACCTAAAAGAACAAAATGCAGGCCTTTGATTCTTAGTGGATGGTACTTGCTTCCTCCCGGCTGGAGATTTTCAGCAGTAAATGAAATTATTGGGCTGTGGCTGTTAGCGGGCTGCATTCTGACTATGCCAGGCAGCAGGGCCTGGGTCTGGCTGGCCCACCACCCAGGCTCATGGAGCAAGGTGACCGTGACTTGACAGAAAACAGATCAGACCAGGCCTCACAGTTGTGGATGGATTTTATTAAAGCAAAGAAAAGGAGGTGAAATGTATTTGAACTTAGGCCAGGGACTTTCAGGCTAACAAGCCCTGAGCTTGCCAAGTGATGGAGAAAAAGGAGCTTTTCATAAATAAAACAGGGAGGAAAGTAAACATTTGAGATATATAGCAGCTTTTGGAGAAATATCAATGGGGTTTTCATGTTTGGAGCATTTTGCTTGTTTAGTTATAAACACTGAGCTACATATTTAGATGTAATATGTATCTTTTTGTAAGAAAAGCACAGTGTTTCCTTGTATTTCCGCTGGGCAGACACCTGAAGTGCACTGTTCCGTGCCTCGTAATGAACTGATGCTCACAGAGATGAATTCCACTCTTGTTTTCCTCTTTCTTATGCTTTACCCGATACATTATAAAATCTCCAATGATAGAACACAGGGTGTACCACCCTGCCTTTTCTGTGATGAATGCCAAGGTTTGAGAAATGTTTTACCTGGGAGTGCTCACTCAACAGCCCAGGTTGTAGCACTGAGCACATCTGTGCCTCTATGTCATCTATTCAAATCCGGGAAGGTCAGTTGAGGTCCTGCCCAAACTCTGGGCCAGAGAGACACAAGCCCCAGATTATAGAACATTCCCTGAAATAGACAAGAACTTCCAAATGGTTCTGCATTTCTCCTAGGCTTATGGTGAAACCTTAATATTTATGTTAGTATCTAGAGAAGGAGTTTAGGTTCCAATATAAATATTTTTGTAAATAAAGCCAGTTCAGTGAGACCTGAAGGATTTTTGTCCTTTTCACTTCACGGAGGATGCTTCTGCATCATATGTTCTCTAGCCTTTTAGCTTTCTAGGATTAGTGAAGTTGCAACCACTTTGCCTCCTACCTGAGTCTTCGGTTGACAGAGCAAACTGCACACATTGGAGAATATGATAATGCATTTTAGTCATCAGATTGGCTAAGCTAAAACATGATGCTGGGCAAGGAGCAGGATCACAGGTGCTCTCATATGTGCTGGTGAGGTGTGAGTGGTGGTCATCCGCTCCAGAATATTGCAGGACGAGCTTTTGAATTTTAAAAATGGGCTTACGTGCATGTTCTCAGAGCACTGAAAAGTATGGCGCACAGAAAAGGAAACCATCAATATGATGAAGACAACCTACCAAATTATCCCAGGTTCAGAGCAGGATATGCACAAAAGTTTCAACAATTTGAGTTATTGACACCTTTAATTGACAAGGAAGTGACAGTCCCTCCCTAGATATGATGTTGGGAGATTTTTTTTTTAAAGATTTTATTTACTCAATTGAGAGAGAGACAGACAGAAACACACAGAGAGAGACACAGAGAGTACAAACAGGGGGATGGGCAGAGGGGCAGGGAGAAGCAGACGTCCTACTGATCTGGGATCCTGACAGAGGGTTGGGTCCCAGGATCTGAAGATCAGACAGAGGCAGACACTTAACCATCTGAGCCCTGACCCCCCCATTAGGAAATTTTTATGAAATGGTACTATTTAGCTTCTTGGATCCTCAAAAGACCAAGCAAGTTGAAGTGAATCTGAAGCAGGTTGTACTAGGACATTGGATCGTGCTGAATGTCAAGTTGATAAGACCTGTTCTATTACATCAAGGCAGTTGTAGATTCTGATTCCGCCATTTGTGAATAAACAAATGATGCATGGCTCTTCCTTGACAGTGAGATAGTCACTGGTATTTGTAGGGGGCAGGAGCAGGAAGTTGCCAGGGCTCCTCTCTCTGCCAATGTTTACACCCCATTACAGCAAGTTTCCTTTAAAATGCACTTCTGTGGGCAGAGTTGACTTGGACTAACTCCCTGGCCCCAGTGACCCCAGCTACAGTCAGTTGCCTGACTGATAAGCGACCTGTATTTCCACCTGTACCATTGGTTACATGAAAGTATGGGAATGCTGTGTGGTCACAGTTTGTGGATCACAGTGGTGCTCGTCCTTCTCTGGAGAACACAGAACGCAGAGTGTGAGTTTTCCCAGGTCTGGTGTGGAAATGGATAAATCCGTGCTGTGGCTACATTCCTTCTACCCATTTTTAAAAATGGCCATTGTGAGCCAGAAAGGGACTGAAACTAGTTCTTAATACAGTTTCACTTAAAAAATTATTTTGAGCAAATGTGTGCTTTTCTGAAGCTCCTAGAGGTTCTTGCAGCTTTATTCAACAGCCTAAACCCATGGGTCACCCCCAGGTTTCCCATGATGCTAAGTGCTGACTGTCCCTTCAGGGGGTACATAACATCTGAAGTGGAAAATAGAATTTAAACTCTTCAAAGATTATTGCTTTAATAAAAATGTACAATTTCCTTAACAATTTTGAGCTCTGGCCCTCTCTCTACATAGACCCAGGAAGATAACCATAGTCCATGGCTTGACCCCTGAGCCGTGTACATAAATAGACAGCACCCCATACATAAGTGTACATAAATAGACAGCATCATGGTCACAGCCAAATTGATATCCAGCCCTGTTTCCCAGAAATCCTGAAGCACCAGGCATTGCCTTACCAACACATTCTCTATTGCCGGGTTCATGGTTCCTGCGTGTTTTCATGTTCATGCTCTATGTAATGGCGTTCATTCCATACCTGTGCCATAAATATTCAGAAGAAACCCAATGAGTGGGTAAGAGAAGCTGTCCTTGAAAAAATTTCCAAGGGAACATTTTTTAAAGTAGACGGATTCCCCCCCCGCCCCTCCCCCAGAGTTTAGCATGTTTTGGAGGATGGGTTGTTCTCCACTTTCTTCATTATCGTTTCGAAATCTGAGATGTCATGAGGACTCACTGGCCTTTCACTTTGTTTCGCTCTGCAGCCTTTCTTATCATTCTTTAAAAAAAAAAAAGATTAATTTATTTACTTGGGAGAGAGTGATAGAAAGCACAACATAGGGGAGGAGTAGAGGGAGAGAGAGAGAGAGAGAGAGAGAGAGAATCTCCAGCCAACTCCCTGCTAAGTACTGGTTAGCCAAGCTAACCCTGAGATCCTGACCTGAGCTGAAATCAGGAGTCAGGCCCTTAACCCTCTGAGCCATCCAGGTTGAGTATCAGCCAGCCACGGGTGCCCACGTTTTACTTCCTTGTTATGCATCTCCACTCTGCTCAATCTGACCCACTTCTTATGCTGATCAGGGAGCTATCAGATCTCCCAATCTGTCCCAGGAACAGCTGACCCCAGAGCCATGCGCCCTGGCCCGATGTGAATTCCCATGTGAGTCGCCTGGCTCCCAACTTTGTAACCAGGCTTTTCTCCATGAGAGGATACTGCACTAGCTTGGGGGTGAGAGCCATTCTTAAGAATCACAATCGTGGCTGACGCTGCTATTCTTTGTGCTCAGGCTCAGGCTGAGTGTGTGACAGATGGTCTATCAGCAATTCCCCGAAGGAAAGAAAACCATGGCTGGGCTCTTCAGCCAGGAGCTCTCTGCCAGAGGATCAAACTGAGACTGGCTTGCTCAGAGTTTGGGGAAACCCAGAATCCTGGCTCCCTTGCCTCCAAGAGAAACAAATCCCATGTTCATGTTTTGTTGATATCTGGTTATATGTCCCTTATAGTTGCAGTTATGTATGTTTCTTATTTGATTAATTATATTCTCGTGATCACTTTGCCTACTACTTCATGCAGTTATTGGATTTTCATTTTGTTTTTCATTTTTTTCTGGGCTTGGTATATAGCCTAGTCTTTTTCTAGACTTTCTTTGAAGGTTCTTGTTGAGAATTTACTAGAATTTTTATAATTAATAACTAAGGCACATGCCAATAATTTCTGAGTAAATATGATGCCCATCTTCCATTCTTTATTCATCATTTTCTTAATTACAAATGTGAAGTACTTTCTGTAGTAGGGTTCTAGAATGTGTGTGTGTGTGTGTGTGTGTGTGTGTGTGTGTGTGTGTTTATTGAGAGAGAAAAAGAGAGGTAGAAACAGAGACAGAGACAGACACAGAAAGAGAGAGATTTATTTTAAAGAATTTGCTGACTGTGAAAGCTGGCATATTTGAATTCTGCAGATTGGTGGCAGACCAAGCTGATGTGGTAATTTGAGTCTGATCCCTGCCTGGGGGCAGAACTCCTTCACACTTGTGGGACCTCAATCTTTTCTTTTAAGGCCTTCAACTGATTAGATGAGGCCCACCCACGTTATGGAGCGTAATTTACTTTTTTTTTTTTTTTTGGAAATTTATGTGAAAATCGCATATAAAAAAATACCTGCACTGTTACATCCAGACATGTATGTGATCAACTATCTGGGTCCTCTGGCCTACACAAGTTGTCACAGAATTATCCATCATAATTGACCCTTGTCAATTTAGGACCCATACACGTCTCTTCAAGTCATGCTTAATCTCCAAATAAAGACAATAACAAGGTTATACTTCTGTCTATCATGACGCAACTATCTTACATACAACTTAAAATGCACTAATACATTCCCTAGAAGTGGATACAAAGTACTTGGAGATGTTCTTTCTTCTCCCTGATAACCTGTAACTTCAATACTATGGTGCAAACTCTATGCATCGTATGTTCTCTGATAAGGGACCAAGAGAAGGAAGAAAACAGGTGGACCAACACAAAAATACTCATAACAAAATAAGGAAGAAATATTCATAAGAATTAGAGTCGTGGAATGCCCAGGTGGCTGAGTTGGTTAAGCATCCAACTCTTGGTTTTGGCCCAGGTCATTAGATTGAGCCCCACATCGGGTTCCATGCTCAGCATGGAATCTGCTGGAGATTCTCTCCATCTGCCTCTGTCCCACCCACACTTGCACTCTGAACAAAGAAACAAATGAACAAAATCTTATGAAAAAAAGAATTAGAGTCCTTATTTCTGTAACTGGTCACATGGTCATAGCTGGTATTCTACCTGCTACTTCGGCTGCTTGTTCTACATTACATTTGTTGTGAACATGCACCTCAGCTGGTCATGATTCTTTTTTTTTTTTTTTTTTTTTTTTTTTTTAGATTTTTATTTATTTGACAGAGAGAGAGAGAAATCACAAGTAGGCAGAGGCAGGCAGAGAGAGGAAGAAGCAGGCTCCCGGCTGAGCAGAGAGCCCGATGCGGGGCTCGATCCCAGGACCCTGAGATCATGACCTGAGCCGAAGGCAGAGGCTTTAACCCACTGAGCCACCCAGGCGCCCCTGGTCATGATTCTTTATCTGGTGGAGTGACCCAACCCTTCATTCCTGAGCTTTCTGGACTACCAGTAGTCCTGCCTGGATTGGGCAGTTGTCATTTTTCACTGACTTTCGTCCCAGGGCTTGGTGGTAGACATGCCCTCCATTTCCTCCACAGTGGATTAACAGTCTAATTTTTCTGCACAGTCAGGATCGTTAAGCACCTTACCTCTCATCATTATGTGTTTATTCAAAGGCATGGGGAGCCCAAGGTGGCCGAGTAGCCGTCTTTTTTTTTTTTTTAAGATTTTTTTTTTTTAAGATTTTATTTATTTATTTGACAGAGAGAGATCATAAGTAGGCAGAGAGGCAGGCAGAGAGAGTGAGAGGGAAGCAGGCTCCCTGCCAAGCAGAGAGCCCGATGTGGGACTCGATCCCAGGACCCTGAGATCATGACCCGAGCCGAAGGCAGCGGCTTAAACCACTGAGCCACGCAGGTGCCCCTAAGATTTTTTTTTATTATTTATTTATTTGACAGACAGAGGTTACAAGCAGGCAAGAGAGGCAGGCAGGGAGAGAGAGGAGGAAGCAGGCTCTCTGAGGAGCAGAGAGCCCGATGTGGGGCTCGATCCCAGGACCCTGGGATCATGACCTGAGCCGAAAGCAGAGGCTTTAGCCCACTGAGCCACCCAGGCTCCCCTCCAGAGTAGCCGTCTTAATTTCCACTTTAATGGAATCACAGTATGTCTCCTGGTGGTAGCATTCTTCCCTTTGAACGAGGGTCTCTAGATCTGCAAGGCACGAGGTCACAGAAACTAGGAGCAAAGATTTCCTCGTGATGTCACTAGGATAATATAGGTGTCCCTCCATTTCTAGCGCTAGCTTCCCGGACACGTGAATCCTGACTATGGGAGAAAGAGCATCACATATGGACGCATTGATTCAGAGCATACCCAGCCTCCTGAAGAATGAAGCCCCAGGACAAATTTTGCCTGCAAGTGATTGCCACCCAGCCAGCTCTGTAACTGAGTCTTCAAAAGGCCATTTTGTTTTTCTAGCAAGCCAGTTGCTTCGGATGGTAGAAAGTATGGTGTGACCATGAATTCTACCATCATGGACTCATTTCTGCCCTTCAACTGCTATGAAACACATTCCTTGACCAGGGGCAACACAGTGTGGGACACCATACCGATGGGTAAAGCCTTCCATAAGTCCAAGGATAGTAGATTTAGCAGAGGCACTGTTTGCAGGGAAGGAAACTACATATCCAGAGCAGTTGTCTATTACAGACGTGGAACTGAGATTTGTGCATTCTGGTGAGGCTCAGGGATCCGTGGTGTCTGTTGGGCCAAGGACCCCAGCTACTAACCACCTTTCAGACTCCTCACTACATCTGTTACTGTCTGAAAGAAAAGGACACTGTGCCTTTCTGTTTTCGTTTCTTTTACTTTCTTCCACCTGGCCTCATTCCACAAATCATCAGCTATGGGATTTGTGAGCTTTCTCTCAGTCCATAAATCACAAGCACCCCTTCCTTCCTCCATGGTGGGGAGCCAGGGCATCACTGTCCCCTTGACTTTGCATGGAAAGAGTGGAAGTCCATGAAGAGCATAAAGATTTGCACATGGATGCTATAGGACAGGCAGGAACTCCAGGTTAGAGCTTCTTAAAAGATACTGTTTTCTTCCCTGGTCCCTCACTGCCTCACTAAGATTATATGTATGTCACATGTAGGCAGAAAGCTCTTATAACCCTCATTTGCAGCAGCCACCACTGCATCCTGGAGTGGGTGGCCGGGAGCTGAGGTGGGGTGCTGCCTGGTGAAGGGGGGCAGGGATCTCAGGGGAAGTACCCTGAGCCATGGTAGGACTCTGTGGGCAGATCATGTGGTTTCCAGGGCTCTCCCAGTGGGTCCAGCTGAGACTCCAGGATCCCAGAACACAGACCCCCAGCAGTCCGGTAAACTGTTGGCAGCACAGAACAGGGCAAGTAAGCCCAGTGATGGGACAGACAGAGCCTGAACAGGAGCAGCAGAAGATGTCAGGGGCACCTCTGGGCTGAAGTGAACCTTCGAGAAACAGGCATCGAATGGAATGCACGACCCTTGTATCAGGACACCCAGCACACTTACATCACTTTCAGTGCACAGCATTCTCAAAAGCACAAACTAAAAGGCTTTGAGGCAGGAGAATGGAATGGGAGAATTATATCTTTTAATATTTCCACAATATTTGAAGTGGGTTTGTAGAGTGAAAAAAAGTAGTCAAAGTATTTTTTCTAAATCACTGCTTAAGCAGCTATAAACACTTAGAAGAAAAACAGCCCAGGACGGAAATATAACAGAGACTGCACACATTCATAAATCTGACTGACCCCTAACAAGCTTAGCTTGGGAGGCACGGGACGTTTCCTACGTTAGAAGCATAATTATAAATCGTTAAAATACCCACTTGATCACAGTACAGAACATTTTTATGGCTTCACTTGAATACTCACTTAAGAATTTTCTCTGAAATGTACTCACAGCAGAGACAGTTAAACAATAAAAGTGCGCTAGTATAAGACCATAATACTAACTCAGGAATACTTAGGGTAGAAATCACTGCCCCTGGCTCAGCCTATCCACATGTTATGTTTGTTTGTTTGTTCATTTGTTTTTTGGGGGGTGGTAAGTTTTGAATGAAGTAAGGATGGTCTTTCAATGCTTACAGGAAGGAGTGCCAGGATTTTCTGCCTTCCTTTCCATGCGAAGCAGACCTTTGAGGGGCTAAGCTGTACCTTTCTCCTCCAGATGTCCCTGGCTTCTTCTGATGTGGAATCTTGCTCCTCTCTGTTGTCTTTTAAACTCCTGGGCATTGGTGAAATCTTGTCATGGGTCTTTCTTTTAGTCAGAGTTTTTAGGTCTTCTGAGCCCATCCATCTGAACCCTGCACATCCTGAGGGGGTAGTTGAAGGCATGAGACAGATGAAGGATTGACATAGGACAGACAATCACTCAGCACCCTAGTCTGGATGTTTCTTTCTTGTCGTTTCCCCTGAGAATTCCCACTTAGTGTTTCCATGACTCAGCAGTCCTATTTGGTAGGAAAACCGAGGAGTATGTGTAGATAATACCTCCTGTTAGTAAGTGGATTCCTCCCAGCACGTGCCCTAGTGTGGGGGACGTTATTCCAGAAACCTCCCGCCCTCAGTCTCAGGGGCAGGTCTCTCAGGGGATGACCCTTGGCCAAGAAACTTCCCCAACCTCAACCTCCGTTTTTCTTTCTTTCCATAAAAAACAGCGTGGTTAACCTTAACACACAGGGCCATGGCACGGATGTATTGAGATCCTGCTTATGAAAAAAATCACATTTAGTGCCCTGGAAACAGTCAGATCTCAGCACGTGTGAGCCCTTTTCTTCAGATGTCTGTCTGTGTGGTTCAAGACAGCAAAGAGGCTGATGGGGGGTCCTCTTCCAGGCTCCATGCCGACCCCGGCTGTTCGACAAATTGAATGAAGAAACGAAGGAGAGAACCTGACTTAAAAGAATGCCACAAAAGGGTGGTTCCACTTCAGAAAGGGTCTTCTCCAGATTGAAAAGCTTTTATGGTTCATGGTAAATCAAAAGTTTGAGGCCTCGCCAACCCCTCGGACTCTGTGGGGAAGAATAGGAGGGATGTTTTGAAAGGCATTGACCATTTCTAGGACTTTTCAAATCCCACATCATAGTTTTCCCCGTGATTGCAAAGTCGACGTCGCTTACGTGTCTCGTCCTTCTCTGTAGCTGATCCATTGCAGGTCTCTGCTCCTCTGCGTAAGCCTCAGGTGTGAGGCTTCAATCACTAATTCGCTGTCTTGCTTTCTTAGCATTTACATGAATGAGATAAATCTTTGTTTTAATTCATTTGTCGAAAATATTATGTATTATATTGGCATTTCTGAAATGTTTTGTGATAAAACGTGGGAAGATCCACTCTCCTAGATGAGGGAGAACTTTCTTCTAAGGCTTTGTCTAATGTCTGTGAAATAATCCGGAAGAGAGGTGGCAACAAGCAACCTTACTTTACAATGCAGACAACAGCAACAAACTTTCTTGCTCTTCATCAGTTACATGGATTGATTCCTGGGAAGGTGGGAGGGGTTAGGGTGTGGTTAGAGGGGTTATTAGGCATGTTTAGGGGAGTGGTTAGAAGAGGGGTAAGGGGAGCCCTTAGAGGAGGGATTAGGGGAGGGTTTAGAGGAGGGGGTTAGGGTTGTGAGCCAGGTGCTGTAAGCCAAGGCCCTGACTCAGGTGTGTGTGGGTAATGAGAGGCATGCCTTCTTATCATGCCACGTGTTGAATAAAAATGAGTGGTAAGCAGTTTACTAATGTGACTTCACTTGATCTGGCTTAAGTGATTAAACCAAACGTGAGCTCCTGATAGGTCTTTCTGAAGATTGGGACCTGGGTGGATCTCTCCTCCCTGCTTCCCTTTTGGAGGAGAAGGGAGGAGGGATCTATCCAGGTGTCAGGGACTGGTGTTTCATGGATCCAGCTTGCTTCCGTGCTGGGGGAGGCATGACCAGTATTTGCTAATATTTCCTCCAGTGCCTGGGATGTCGGCTGGAGCTTCTCTAGAACATGGTTAGTGATGGGAAGGATTCTGTGGTAGAGGGATGGCCCCTGTTGTGCCTTAGCCAGGGACTTCATATCTGCCTGTCTCTAATCATGGGGATCCCTACTAGGAAATCTGGGGAAAAAAAGGTGGGAAGCAGTAAACGCAGAAGACAATTACAAAAAACCATAAACAATGGCTAACTGGGGACAGGGAGAAGGCAGGAAGAGTGCCTTCTGCATGTTAAGCTTTTCTTACACTACTTGACTTTTCTAGCCAAAGCCATCTATGTTTCTCATTTATTTTCCATGCCAACAGGGGTTTTCTTGCTAATGAGAACACAGACCACATTTTGTTTTTTCTTGGTATTTTTCTTATTTAGAAACAGTGTAACATTTAAAAATAAATTAAAAAATAATTTAAAAATAAATTAAAAATAATTTGGATTCATGCATTAATAAAAGCAAAGAAAAGAGAACATAACAGACCAATATACTCAAATGTACAAATGTTTGCATAGCGGCTTGAATGAAGTAGAGTGTTTAGTCCTATGCCTTTTCCTACATGTTCTCAGAAGTCTGCAGGGAGATGAACTTCAAACTTTCCTTCTAGAACTGTGAGGTATTTGAGTGTTTGCTCTATTTGCAACAAGTTTGCCTTCCTGTTTCCTGGATGTGGGAGGAGATGGGAGACTCCTGGGTCAGACGGGGAGCGTGGGACTGACTTGGATATTGTCAGGCTGCATGGCATCCTGGCCTTGGTTCCCCTTAACCCTTCGTCACACGTGCATCATGCCCAGGTGGATGTCTGCACATTCAGGGGCTTATGTTACAAGAGCTCCGGGAACCTGAGTCATTTGTGCAGGAAGCATGCCTGCCCTTCACCTGGAAGGAAAAATTAAATGATCTTACAGGGCTGCTTTCTATATAAATGTCCTTGCAAGACAGTTCAGAAGAAAAGACAGGGCTTCACTCTGTAAGATGTGCAGAAATGGGAGAAACCCATGGAGAATTGTCTTCCCTCTGCTCTGGCCCCCACAGCCTTTTATCATCCCTGGAAAATGGTGAGTCAACGTGGCAAAGGACTTACTTCACACTCACTCAACTTACTTCTCAGATGGGTGTTTCTTTTATCATACTCTAAGCATAATTCCTGTGTCAGAATTAATTTTGAACTCAGAGTGACCCTAATCATTTTGGTTTAACAGTATTGGTGACTCAAATTTAAAACGCTAAGAAAAGAGCTTTTGGGGGGACGAGGGGTTTCTGAAATGACCAAAACAACTTTATATAGACAATTAGTTGAAAAACAGCTATTTGATCTTCATACAATTTTTAACTTATTTGGCTAAATCCTAGATAAATTAACACTTCCTTTGAATGCAAAGTTGTGCCGACCACTCAGAAGTGGTCTGATTTTTTGTAGGTATGACAGCAGAATCTTGGGAGGGTGAGTGTGTTTCCCTTATAAACAGTCTAGGATAAATCCAAATATCTACTGGAGAAGAAAATTTTGAAAAACATTTTATTCGGAACTTCCATTGCAGAATTTCATTTTGGAAAACATTTTCATTCTACTACTGCAGGATTGTTTGCTTGTTGCCCTGTATAAAATGGGTCATTTGCCTCTTAAAAAATATGTATTTATTTAAAGTTTATTTACTGAGTAACTTACTTAATAAACCCCAGGTGGGGCTTGAACTCAAGACCCTGAGATCAAGATTTGCACGCTCCTCTGCCTGAGCTGGCCAGGCACCTGGCAGTTAGCCTCTTGAAAGAAATGGGAAGCCACAGAGGTTTCAGAAGTACTTTTTTAGTTGTCCAGTGGTATTCAGTCTCCCTCAGAAGTTATTTAAAAATGGGGAGTTTTTGTTCAAGATGTCTAATGCTGGTGTGAAGTACCCCCCCGCCCCCAATTTATTGTGCTGCAGTTGACGTGTGACATCTCCCTGGGTACTCACGGGGTCTTCCCTCCGTGTGCACTTTCTCTGGGGTCTCTGTGCATCCCGATTTCCTCTTGTAATGACCCAGGCTCTTCGAATCAGGGCTCACCCCAATGGCCTCATTTTACCTTGATCACCTCTTTATAGACCCTGTCTCCAAACAATCACATTCAGAAGTATGGGGGGTTCAGGCTTTCACATATGAATTAGGGGTGGGGAACACAATTAAGCCCATCACAGTAAGTTAGATGGGTTCCCTACTTTAAAGATTTTTTTTTAATTTATTTATTTGACAGAGATCACAAGTAGGCAGTCAGGCAGAGAGAGAGGAGGAAGCAGGCTCATTGTGGAGCAGAGAACATGATATGGGGCTCGATCCCACATGATCTGAGCTGAAGGCAGAGGCTTTAACTCACTGAGCCACCCAGGCGCCCCAGGTTCCCTACTTTATAAAGTATTTTAATGTTGAATTAAATACATATGGTATGTCTTCACTCACAGGTACTTCTTGATGAGAAATCTTCTAAATTTTGTACAAATAGCCCATTTGCTATATCATTATTTTGAATATATGCAGGAGGCTAAGAGGATCGTGCTATTCTGCCAATAATCTGAGTTGTTAAAGAATGCCCCCAAACTGTGCCTGGAGTCAAGTTTATATTTAAGTCAAGTTATATATTTAATTCTTCTCAATTAACTTATTTAATTCCTTCAAGTTGCTGATAAGAGAGGTACACTATTAAACACTCATTTGAGGCATTTCTTATAACACTAACAATACCTCATTTTGTTCTTTGGTGTCACTCTTCAAATACTGAAAGCTAATTCGGTTTCCAGAAAATAAGCTTGTGCTACGTATCAAACTACACACCTTTTTTGCGATGTTCTGGTATTGTTTTCAATAACCATACATTGCTTTTAAAGTATGAACTCTTTACTATTGGAAATATTTTTTCTGACGTTTTCTCTACTAACTCTTTGCCAACGCCAGTGGGCCTTTCGTATAGCTTATACAATGTATTTCTCATTTCTCATATCATGTAAGAAGATAGGGAAGGGAGGAGTGTTGCGAAACCCTACTTTTTCTGCAGAGTCAGAAACCTGTCTTGTCTTGTCTGCTGGGTTCATATTTCAGGCAGAAGGTAAAACTAAGCAGTAAAGGCCTACAGCTTCTCAATGTGTTTTAAAAACGCTTCATTTCAATAATATTTTGGTAGTGTTTACATTATCCTTTAATACAGCTGAGATTACAAAAGCACGTTAATGAAGAGCAGCATTCGGGACCCTGTTTCCTGCACCTGTTTTGGCTCTGGGATGTAGATGAGTCCAGGGCCAGGTGCTATGGGTTTCTGTTAGGTCTAGCTGTGCTTAGTCATGGGGCGGGTTCCCTCTCCAGGTAGGGGAAGGTGCTGGGACCCAGAGACATGGTCATCTCTTTTTGCTCAGTCACTGGTTTGACTTTGTGACTTGCTTCCACTGAGTCCATGAAAGAAACCAGGAAATGCTTGCTAAGTGCACATTTTTTTCTGACACACTGAGATCGTCACATCAGAAGATGCTCATCAGGCACCGGTCTGGTTGTTTTAAGTGAGAAGGGAGATTATTCATTCACTTTCTAGGACGCTGTTGAAGTCAACTCATCTGCACGAGTTAAACTCTAGTGCTCAACTTGCACGAAGCACCCGGCTGACTGACATCTAAGGGGTCAGGCCCTCCCTCCAGGTCATACTACTGACATCCCAGTCTGGCTCACTCAGTAAAACGACAGGAGGAGGATTTCCTTAATTTATCTATGTGTAAATGTTACGGTACTTTCTAGTTCACTCAAATATTAAAAATAATTAAATTAAAAATAATTCATGACAAGATCACTTACTTTAAAGCAACTGAGTATAATTTTGACATGGTCTAACTACAGGAAATAAATTTAGTACGTCCTTTCATGGTCCATGAGCCTCTGGAAATAATGGGGACAAAATACTATTTTTAATAGTAACAGTAATTATTATTATTCCCCCATTGCTCATGAAGAAGCTGAGATGTGGGGAGATTTAAGCATCTTGTCCAAGACCATCATGGCCCCGTAATTAAAATGGCCAGAATTAGAGCTTGGGGATTCTTGCACACTCTCTTGATCCCAGCAACATCCTTCCCCCTATCTCAAAGGCCTTAAAATAAAATGAACAGCGGTGAGTGAATAATGAAGCTCGGATTTCCTAGGGGCCCACAGTAGAGACTTAATATTTATTTTTAAAATCACCAAGACCTGTTTCTAGGGCAACACCACTTGTGTTTGGAAAGAAGGCATTGGTATAAAAGCCGACCTTAGGACACAGACATTTCAAACCTGAAATGACAAATACATAATAGACAACTCAAAGATCATTTGTTGACTCCAATGGAGAATCATGATGACTCAGTTTAAAACTGAGACCATGGCTCCACGGAAGTCTCTCAATGATCCCTTCTCCGGATTTAGAGTCTACTAACGTGACTGCTAACTAAATCAGTGCAGAGCTGGCAGCTTTTCAGAAATGTCACCAATTCCTAAAACAAATTATCTCAGAAACATGTTCCTAGCACGTGAGCAAAGCCCAAGCCATGGACTCGGGTTACCTTCAACCTAACTAATGTGGAAATGGAAGACTTCATCAGACATCGTCTGCTCCTAATAGTGAACAAAGGATTCAATGTGATGCCTTCACAGTGACCGGATATTGAGTCCGTGTCCAGATGAAGTGTCCCTGGTGATCAGTCGTGTGGACAGTCTCGTTGGTGTTTTTCTTAGTGCTAGCGAGCCAAGAGGGATGCCAGAAAGACAGACCCATGGAACTCCTCCCACTAACTCAGTCAAAATTGTAAGAGAGGTTTTCTTTTTCTTACTTTACACACAAAAATGCTGGCTTCCCCGAGGTCACTCCTATCACGAGAGATGGGGAAGATGGGGTTTTCATCTTCCACTTACTAGAACACAGAGTGGGCCTTTGTTCCTGCAAGTCTGTGTGGCCTGTTCACCCAGATCTGTTCTGGAAAACCAAAGCAAAAATACATATGGCAAAGAACAGATCACATCGCCTCTTAAGAGATAAACACAAGCCTCACCAAAATATATGGGATCATTGCAGTAATGAGACCTGAAAGTGAGAGTGACGTGCTAGTAGGGATCCGTCTTGTGCCAAAGTCATTTCATTTAACTTCTGGATCTTTAAAGAAATGCATGATTGATTTGTACCCAAAGGGACTGGTGATAGTTCTTTGTAAGACAAAAATAACGTGATTCCTTAGAATTAGAATGAATTAACATGGTCACACAGCTGTGCACACATACATGCCTACGTTCCAATATTTAAAATGTAATTAAAATCATGTGTGACAAATGCTTCGTATACAGATTCTCAGACGTTTTAAAGATTGCTTCTGAATCTCCTCTTTTCATAGACTATGAAGACGTTATTGCCACTTGAAATATTCCTTAAATAGAATTCTGCCTAAATTCCATGAAAACAGCCCTAGAAATTCCTTTTGCTCTATGGCATTGCCATCACACAGTCTGAATGACGGTGTCCAGAATTTACCTTCCACAGACAAAGTGCTTCAGAAGGAAGTAATGATATCCAAGGAAAAGAAAACAATTTGTTCAAATACCTTTCCTAGTTTTTGTCAGTTACCCTCAGATAAACATAGACTTCAGTTCTGAGGTTGAATTGTAATCTTGGCATCACAGTGAATGTGGGAGCCGATGGTGATCTGCACGTCTCGGGTCTTGAACCTGAGACAGAGTGTAAGGAATGGGACAGGGGTTGGACAGATGAGCAGCCTCTGCCAGATGCACCCACCATAACCAAAATGGCAGCCAAGGCCATGGCCACAGTGGCTGGTGCTCGTGGACCACCTACCTCCAGGCAGGTGTGGGAACATGATTGTCAGGTATTATCTCATGTAATAGCTCCTCAACCTTCAGAGTTCGCTGGATCAAGCTGGTTTTGTGGATGAAGGCAGTGGGTCTGGGAGCCTGTAATAACAGCCAAGAGCATGTGCTGGACAGTGGTGGTGTTGGTACAAAGCAGCTCCTGCCCACGCGAGCCTGCAGTTCCTGCAGGAAGCTGCGGGGGCGGGAGGGTGCATTCCCGACTTCCCATTCAGAGCACGGAGGCAATGGAGAGGGTTTGCCTGCTCTTGGTGTAACGGTTGCTGACCCTTGAAGAACAGGTGATGTTGGACAAAGATGGCGCTTCCACTGAGCAAAAGAGAGAGGCCGAAGGGCTTCCCAGATGATGTTTCATTCATTAGCCAAGAGGAAGTGTTATAGGTTCTGAGACTGGCCCTGATACCACATTTGAGTTTTCTGTATTCTTGGTTCCGTCTGTTCCTACCTGCTTGTCATGGCTTACAAGTCCGAGTAGTGATCGTGCTTGGTTTGGTTGGGTTTGGGTGTTAAGCCAGGTCTAGGGTTTCACAAAGCAAAACGACAAGATGGATATTCTTTTTGGCCCAACTACAAGCTTTGCTCCCGTGTGGCGTGAGTATGTCTGACCCTTTTAACTGCGGCGGGAGGAGAAGTGTGTCCTTCTGGTGTAAGGAAGCGTAAGAAAGAGTCAGATCTTTTGTTCCCTCATTTTGTTACTATTATATGAAGGAGTATTACGAGAACATCTTTGGCCCTCTGGATGATAAAACTTGGAGAGATCAAAGAATGCAGAACTTGAACTTTTGACAGGGGGTTCCAAAGAACTGATAGCATTGAGGTAGATGTACCAGTTGTCATAGGTTTTCAGAAGAGACGCACCATAGCTGGGGCTCTGTTTGTCTTCAGAGCATAGACCAGTAAGGTCCTTGGATGGGGCAGCATTTTTCACTAAGATGCTGTGTTACTATTGGAAAACCTTAGGCTGTTATGGCTTTGCATTTGTCCTCTGGGAAAACTGATGGACAATCTGAGGAAATGTCGATGGACTCAGTTTTAAAAGGAGGTGTACAGTGTCGGGGACAGACATCGAAATGCCCAGAGCAGGAAGAGCCCATTGAAATGCTGGTGCGAAGGAGGCTAGTGGAGGTTCTGGGGCCCAGGTGGCAGGACAGAGGAGCCCAGCGTCTCGGGGTACTTCACCGGCACAAATTGTCTACATGAGAACTGTGGTCCTGTGACTCACACACCAGCTTCCAGAAGATCGCTGTTCAGGAGTTAAAATGCTAAGGTAGGCTGGACCGTAGGGGTGAGGGGAGTGGATTCGCCGACAGGGGTAACTAAGTCCATGTCATCGGAAGCCCACCCACCTTTTTCTTCCCGGATGCAAGTAAGGAGCACTTCAGGAGCGTTCAAGAGAGGTTGCGGGTCAGGGCAGAGAGGCTACATGGGGATGCACTTCCTGGTGTTGGAGTCTGTGCTCTGTCCTCCGATTCTTCTCACATGTATGTGTTACCTTTGAAAAACTGAGCAAATCATTAGTAACATAGCTGTCTAAAATAGATTAAATCATTAGTGATATGATCAATGTGTATATGTGTAGAGCATCACCCTTTTTCTGGGTTTCCCCATATGCTGATCTGCACATGAAATCAATGCAGTGGGAAGCGAGTTTCTCATCCCCTGTAACAGCATCCATTATGCTCACACTGGCCCTTCTAGCCTGAGGCCAGGTGCCTGTGTCCGGGCAAGGGCACCCCTCTGTCTTGTGGGTCTCCCCAGTGCTCCCGAAATGCGGCTAACTTGGGGGCAACCTGACTGCACACACTAAGAACACTGCGATTGAAACCCAAAGCCCAGAATCTAGTCTTAGCCATCCCGGGTAGCCGCTGTCTTACCACCGCAGACTCTTTCTACTTTCTTGGACTTCGGTTTTGCCTTTATAAATGGAGGGTTTGGAACTAGAACCCTGTGTAGGTCCCTCCCAGTGCTCACACCGCAGAGTCAAGGTTCTTCCTGAAAGGATGGCAGGTTAACGTCGTGCTTGATTGCCTTGGATATGGGGCTGCATGAGAGCATCTTTGCTGCTTAGAGGTGAGGAAAAGGCTTCAGGGGAAGAGCAAGCCTTCAAGGGTGGCAGGTTTACAGCCAACTTTTTTTTTTTTTTTTAAATATTTTATTTATTTATTTGACAGAGAGAGAGATCACAAGTAGGCAGAGAGGCAGGCAGAGAGAGCAGAGAGCTCCCTGCTGAGCAGAGAGCCAGATGTGGGGCTCGATCCCAGGACCCTGAGATCATGACCTGAGCCGAAGGCAGCAGCTTAACCCACTGAGCCACCCAGGTGCCCCGGTTTACAGCCAACTTAATGTTGCCACTGAAATGTAAATCACCCTGCAAATACGGAAAGCTTAGAACAATGGTGACTAATCCAGGCCCTGAGGAAATGTGGTCACATCCCTCTTAAACATTAGCAGACTTTCTATAAAGCCGGCAGACTTTTGCATAAGAACAGAGTGAAGCCTCCATCCCTTACCCGCAGGAGCAGAGCCTGGAGTTCTGCGGACACACTGATCCTTTCTCCGTTCTCTCCCAGAGTTTTCCAGGAAACACAAACGCGGACAGCGTGGTGCATTACCGACTGCAGCCTCCCTTCGAAGCCAGGTTCCTGCGCTTCCTCCCCTTAGCCTGGAGCCCCAAGGGCAGGATCGGGATGAGGATAGAAGTGTATGGATGTGTGTACCGTAAGTGCTGTTTACCCCTTTCCCTGCCCCAAAATCAGTGACAGAGGGACATGCTCTCATGGCCAGGCTGAAAACCGAGCTTGACTTGTTTCTAACTTCTTCGGCATCTCTGTGTGTCTTTGTGGAAATCCTGGATACTGCTGTCTTTAGTTACTTTAGTTGAACATAGAGGTAGGCCCGAACTGAGCCTCGGAATTCGAGATTCCCAGGAGAGAGCAGGGTACCTGTTTTAGAGTGGGTACATCATCCAAACAACGAGGTCCAAGTCAACCACAGCAATTCACTGTGATGGATGGTGCCGTTCTTGGGCACTGAGGTGACCCTGGTGTGGGGACGGATGCAGGGGACAGCAGATGATCTTGTTTTTCCCCGTAATCCAAAATGACTCTGGGCTTCTCCCATATTCACTGCTCAAATCCCCACTTTCCTCGACGTGAACCCTTGTTTGAACATCATTTATGTGTTATGTCTTCCCTCTTTTCCCCACTGATGAGCAGAGGGACAAAAGTCACAGCCAATGTGAGCGTGAACACAAGCAGAAACACATTCAGCGACATCTGTGGGGAAATCGACTCTACCGTTGCCATTTTGATGATTTGGAATATGCTGGAATTTTTTAAATGAGTACAAAAAGAAAAAATATTAAAGAAAAATTTCTAGAAAACTGGAGAATAACCCAAAGAGTATGTTGGGTGGGAACATCGTGGGAGGTTGGGTTTTTGGTCACACTTCATTTCATACCTGATCAGAGCATTAGCTTTGCAGAAATGTGTCAGTGAGATCTGTCTTCAGGTGGAATGTTTAATATGTCAGATCCTACCTAGCAGACATTTTCTCATTCAACAGCCACACTGGCCAGATAGATCTGGTATGGCCTCGAGGGAGAGGAACTTGACTGTGGAGACATGGAGATTTTGCGAGAGCTATTCCATACTGGACCTAGGATTTAAAAAACTCTGTCTTCCCCCCAGATTTGGTTCTCATAACTATTATATTATGCAGGCTTTCGTTTCTTTGTTCCCTCACGTGCCATGTCAGAATTTATCAGACACTTGCTATTTGCAAAGAATGGTGTTAGGGACTGGATGTAGGGGGCCCTTCTAAAATGATTGGTTTTCTTCATCAGGATTTTATGAGAAGTCATAAAATTGTACAAAATGTGAAATATTGGAACACGATCCTGGGGTCTAGGGAGGTGGGTGGTCAGTCAGTTTTCTGAGTGAAGGGCTTGCGGAGTGAGCTGGGGTAGGGAGGGGCTTCTGGAGGGAGGAAGGGAGGAGCGTGCACACAGTGGCTATGGGACTCTGGGCTTCTGTGGTCTTGGGGTACGGGAGGGTGTGGGTGCTGTTGGGTACAGGGAGCTGCTGAAAAGCAAGGATATCATCGCCCCTTTGCTGATCCCACAGGCAGGGAGACCTTCTGGAGGTGGGGCTCACCATCCCTGAAGTGACCCCATCCTAGATTCAAGGGTCCCCTTCGGCCTCAGCTTCACCATCTTCCTGAGCTCAGACGGGCTCCACTTTCCAAACTTGTGTCTGTGTTGGCCTTTCCACACAACATTCACCAGAGATGGTTTCGCGATGCTGCCCGCCCTTTGCCCCCTTTTTCCACGGGCCATTGCCTTCCCTCCTTTTGTGTCTGAGATCTGTGAACGTGCTCACTGCTGCAAGCGGCTGGGACACCGATACTCCATTTTCTCTTTGATCCCATAAAATCAGCTTCTCCTTCCTCCCATTACTCTGGAAACGACTTCGGGTTTACTGACTTCAAAGCAGAACAAGGTCTTTGATGGCGATTTGCCATTAGGTTGATGTTCTTTGTGAGGCGGTACCACTTCCTTGGGGCGAAGGTCAGTCCCAGGGAGATCAAAGCTGTGGGCCTGGTCCCGGGAAGGACCTGCGTGCACCCTAAAGTCAGCAAACATGAGCTGTACGCCACGGGGGACTCCTAGCATAAAACTGTGTACCGATAACAGTCACAGCAACGCAAAACTACATGGAGTCCGTGGCTTACTAGTGGAGCTTCTGTCTTGTCTTCATTCTTACTATTAATAAGAACAAATGTTGAAGTATAGAGCTTTGCCCTTTTGTTTTTGACAGTATTGTATATGATATGATTTATAGCCCAAAGTGCTAATTATTGCCGCCCCCCATTTCTACTTTCACTGCTCTGTTGATATTGAGAAAATGTCCAGATTGCTTATCTTGGCATATAGTGTCTCTTAGATGCAACTTCTCTCTTTGGTTTCACTTCTTTAAACTCCAATTACAATGATATTTGCTGTTCCTATAAACACCAGGCATTCTTCATGGCTTCCTGGTGTGGCAAACACAGGTTCTCTACCTGGAAATCCCTCCCTTCCCAACTCCTGGAGTGCACGTGGAGTGTAGGTGAGGTCTTCTTAGAGTCCCATGCCCCCTCCAGCAGCCCCAAGGAAGGGGGGTATCCAGGGCCATATTCCCCATGGACTTGTTCTAGGTTTTATATCCCACTCTAAAAAGGTTTCCGCTTGGGTGTCCTCCGCTTTCTTAAATTTTCAGTAGCATTTACACACTCTGATCAGTTTCACGTTGACATCCTTGATGTAGGTCTCTACTGTAAGCCACAGACACCGACATTGGCCCCAGGTCCTCCTTCATTTCTTTCTCGACTGTTATTCTTCCCTGGGGCCGTTTCTGCTCCTTCTTTTCCACTTGGACTCCCGTGTTCATGGTCAATGTCTTCTCAAGCATTCCCTAGAGCTTGTGCTAGCCCCATCCTGTGGTGGTGTAATGTCATCTTGTGTTCATTAGCGTGTTGTTTGTCTGAATAAGGGAAGAGAGAGAGAAGGGGGGGAGGACAGAAGGAGAGAAGAGGGAGGAAAGGAGTGCATGAGTCCTTGGGAATATGGATTATGTAGGCACAGAATGGCCAACACCATGAGGACCTACCTACCAGTCATCCCTGTGACACTCTGGTCCTGTGTCAAGTCAGGTATGAAAATAAAATTGGGGGGCGCCTGGGTGGCTCAGTGGGTTAGGCCGCTGCCTTCGGCTCAGGTCATGATCTCAGGGTCCTGGGATCGAGTCCCACATCGGGCTCTCTGCTCAGAAGGGAGCCTGCTTCCCTCTCTCTCTCTCTCTCTGCCTCCTGCCTCTCTGCCTACTTGTGATCTCTCTCTGTCAAATAAATAAATAAAATATTTAAAAAAAAAAAAAAAAAGAAAATAAAATTGGGAGTAAAACATGTAATTGGTCATTTTAAAACATTGTGTTTATCTGGGGCACCTGGGGGACTTAGTCAGTTAAGCATCCGACTCTTGATGTCAGCTCAGGTCTCTATCTCAGGGTTATGAGTTCAAGTCTCACATTGGGCTCCACACTGGGCATGGAGCCTAGATTAAAAAAAAATTAAAATATTGTGTTTATTTTTAAAATGTACTGACTGTTACAGCAGAAATTTATAGAATTTGTTTTGCAACCTCAAAACATTCCTTGATATTTATATATTTCTATAAATATAAATATATATGTAATATAAATATAAAAACTTAAATATCCATAATTAATACAAATAACCAACTCTAACATTTTTATTTGAATAAAAACTCCAAAATAATGCATCAAATTACCCCTTAGCATCTCACTTAACTTTTACAAGAAGGCTCGTGAAAAATGTGTTCATACATAATTCAACTTAATTATTGGGGTACTTGAGATGGAGGTCAACTTATTATGAATCAAAATGGGAACCAGTAGTTTTGTCCATTGCAAGAGTGCAGAACCTACATTCCAAAATGGAAAATGTGATATGATGCTTCATTGAAAATTCAAAGTGTTTTTCCAATTTATATGATTTTATTTTATAATTATTGGTTTTATTAACTGGGACTATATTTTGACTATCACCAGCATGGGCATGAAGGTGAGGGAACCTCTACTTCTACAGATGGACTGTCCCCATTTGTGCTTGGAGAACTAGCCCCTGGAAACTCACTGAGCTAAGTCTTCTCTGTCCCACAATATGATGTTTTGGTTTAATTTTTAAAAAGATCTATTGCCTTGGGGCACCAGGGCAGCTCAGTGTGTTAAGCCTCTGCCTTCAGCTCACGTCATGATCCCAGGGTCCTGGGATCGAGCCCCACATCAGGCTCTCTGCTCAGCAGGGAGCCTGCTTCCTCCTTTCTTTGCCTGCCTCTCTGCCTGCTTGTGATCTCTGTCTGTCAAATAAATAAAATCTTTGAAAAAAAAAACCTATTGCCTTTAAAAATGGTGTATGAAAAAAAATGGTGTATGAGTGACACATGTTTTAAAATGTCATGTTATGTTTAGTGACATGTCCGTTTGTTTTCAGATATTCAGACTGATTCATGAATGTTTGTAAGTGAACAACATTCTGTAGAATTGATTCTCTTTGATGAGGCCAGTGCACACACTCCCATTGTAAGTCATCCTTATGACAGGGCATACTCTTACTTATCACATGGGCTTCACATTTATCATGAGGGGCTTCTTTTTTTTTTTTTTTTTTTTTAAAGGTTTATTTATTTATTTATTTGACAGAGAGAGATCACAAGTAGGCAGAGAGGCAGGCAGAGAGAGTGAGAGGGAAGCAGGCTCCCTGCCGAGCAGAGAGCCCGATGCGGGACTCGATCCCAGGACCCTGAGATCATGACCTGAGCCGAAGGCAGCGGCTTAAACCACTGAGCCACCCAGGCGCCCCTATCATGAGGGGCTTCTTGATCTACAGCATAGCCCATTGTTTGAACCGTGTTGGCTGCTTTTGGGTGCCTACCTGTAAACTGAGTATGACACAGGCCATATGATTGGTAAGGTCTTACCTTCCTTCTTTCCAGACACTTCCCCAGAGAAGACCTCCCCCTTGCTCCACTTTCTCCTTCCTGACTGTGAGCTTCCTTGCCTCTAGTTTTCCTAAGCAGCCCACAGTAAGACTAGGCTATTCCTGGTGAAATGCGTTCTTTTCATGATAGCTGAAGTGAGAAGGTGAGGGGAGCACTGTCGTCTCTGGGAAGGCCAAGCCATGTCTGTCCTCTTGGGTTTCATCCCAGCACCTAGTGGGTGCTACACCCATGTTAAATGAAAATAGAGTGTACTTGTGGGAACAAATGGAAATTAAGTCAGGGCAGTGTGGGGGTAGGGGAGGAAGGGAAAATGATATTTTAATAACAAAACTGTATTTTCCAAAGCCAGATCCCTTCCAAAGCAGGGTCTGAAGCTACGGAAGATAGTCCATATAAAACCAGTCTTCCGTGTTATTCCACAGGAACCATAATATTTACCTATTTTTTGACTTCATAAATATAGATTCATGAAAGGCCACAAACAGAGTGTATTGAATTATGCAACAGGCAGATCAACAAAAACAATTAAATTTGTGATTTCCCATCTAAAATCGGGTTTTTTTTTTTTAATATTTTATTTATTTGACAGAGAGAAATCACAACTAGGCAGAGAGGCAGGCAGAGAGAGAGAGGAGGAAGCAGGCTCCCTGCGGAGCAGAGAGCCCGATGCGGGGCTAGATCCCAGGACCCTGAGATCATGACCTGAGCCGAAGGCAGAGGCTTTAACCCACTGAGCCACCCAGGCGCCCCTAAAATCGGGTTTTTAACATTTAAATTGAGGAAGGATCCCCACATGTCTTGCGGTGAGCTGGTTCTTATCACGGCCACCTGTAAGCAGTCAGGAATCTGGCTCAGAAAGGATCACTGGCTAATGTCACTGAGTGCGGGATGACAAGCATCTGTAAAGGGCCAGACAGCACAGATTTTGGGTCTGTGGGCACCTGTGCTCTCTGCCACGATTCTTCAATTTTTTTGTTTTTTAATGAACCTTTAAAAATTAGCTCATGGGGCCCTACAGGCTGCAGAGTGATGTGGGTCATTTCAGATGAAGGGAAAGCAGCCTCACATTCCAGACTTCTGAAATCAGTTCCTCATTTTTATCTGTGCTGTTTTAACTCCTCTCCACTGAGCTTACATTTGTTACCATTTAAGATTTTAGTGAAACCACCCGGACTACTACAAGATATGTTGTTTGAAGTGGTTTTGTTTTACTCCATTGACGACATCTCTAGATTATAACTCAACCCCCTTCTAGGCTTAGAGAACCTCTCAAAACACATGTTCAATGTGGCTCATAAGATAGAATGGGATGATTAGCTTATGGTTGATTGTTCTAGGTACAAGTGTTAGGGATCTCACTGGAGAGGAAACGAAAACATTACAACAAAAGGATTCTCAGCCCATTCTTTTGTGTTTCTATAAATCCAATAAATTTTTCACTACTCCATTTTGCCTGAGGGGAATGTTCCTGGTAATAGAATCTAAGTTCCTTAGAGCAGTGGTTCTCCTATGTAGTCACCAGACCAGCGGCATCAACATCGTCAACATCGCTAGGGGACACATGAGAAAAGCAGACGCTGAGGTCCCACCCCAGGCCAGCAGAATCGCAGTTCCGGGACGGGGCCAGACCTGTGCTCACCCAAAACGCCAGGACAATTCATTCGAATTTGACAAAGAGATATGTTTTTATCAGAGGTCCATTTAACTATGCAATGGAGAATAATTGCTTGTTTCCATGATTTTTAGACACACTGCTGTGTTTATGTATCTTCCACTCTGTATGGGACCTAGAATCAAACTCCTGAATACTCAAACGGTGGCTGCATGAAATAAAGGATTCCTTAGAGTTGTGAACATGAAGGGCTTACTGTAAATATTTTAGTTCATCGGAATGAAATGCAGGTCCTAGTGTACATTGGCCCCAGGCTTCTGTGAAGTTAAATAAACCCAACGGCGTGTCATAGGCTCAGAAGACATCAGCTTCCTGTTTCTTTGGCTTCCTCTTGAAACTTCATTTATTGCACACACATTTTGAAAAAACTTTCAAAAATTTGAGTGCAGCGTACACACAGTGTTACATTAGCGTCAGGTGTACGACGTGGTGATTTGACGATTTTATGGGTTGTACGATGTTCACCACCAGCGTGGCTGCCGCACATCCCCGTACAACTCGATCAACTCAATTAGAATATCGTTGACTAACTTCCTGGCCGTACTTTTCACACCGTGACTTATTCACTCACTCCATGACCGGAAGCCCGAGCTTGCCGCTCCACATCACCCACTTTAACCGTCCCCCACCCCATCCCTTTGATAGCCCCCAGTTTGTTCTCTGCATTTATAGGTCTGGTTCTGCTTTCTGTTTGTTCATTAATTTTTGTTTTTAGATTCCACGTATGAGTCAAATATGGTTTTTGACTTTGTAAGTACAGTAACGTCTTGTCTTTTTACTTGTGAAATATGAGAAATACAAGAGATTCTTCAGGGTAGTATGAATCCCTTTGTGCGTCTCCTGTTCTGCCTTTGGTTTCTTTGACCAGTGTTCTTTTTACATTAATGATAAAATATAACTTTTTCAATAAAGAGAATGCAAGTGACCTTGATAGTGGGAAAAATAAGACTATCAGAGAGCGGAGGGACAATGGCAGCTTCGTAGCCACGATGTGCCACCATGGGGAGTGACTTCAACTGATTTACCGATCTTCGTTGTTTACAGGATGAGAAGTGGCCAGTACAAAGGCAGAAGCAATTGGGCTTAGTCAACAGAAGTATTTCTAGCTGATACATGTTAGGGAAAATGTCAGAAAAGGCAAAGAATGGGGGCGCCTGGGTGGCTCAGTGGTTTAGGCCGCTGCCTTCGGCTCAGGTCATGATCTCAGGGTCCTGGGATCGAGTCCCGCATCGGGCTCTCTGCTCCACGGGGAGCCTGCTTCCCTCTCACTCTCTCTGCCTGCCTCTCTGCCTACTTGTATCTCTCTCTGTCAAATAAATAAATAAAATCTTAAAAAAAAAAAAAAAAAGAAAAGGCAAAGAATGGAGGTTAGAGAGCTCAACTACAGGTATCGGGGAGGATGGGCAGCACCATTTTTCCCCCTCTGCACTAAATAGACCGGAGATATATTATGTGTGCGTGTGTTTGTGTCAACTTACTCATTTCAGTGCATGCGTAAAGATGTATTATACTTAGATTATTTTCTAATTTCTCCCGCTATAGGATCTGAGATGGTTAACTTTGATGGGAAAAGCTTCTTGCTATACACATTTAATCAGAAATCCATGAGTCTGGCAAAAGATGTTATTTCTTTGAAATTTAAAACCAGGCAGACTGACGGGATTCTACTGCACAGAGAAGGACAAAACGGCAAACACGTCACCCTGCAGTTAGTTAGAGGAAAGCTCATCTTATCACTTAATTCAGGTAAAAATTTCCCAGTGGGTGTTTTCAAAAATATACCTCTTTAGATGGAAGTATCTTTTTATGCTTAGTTTTTCACAGTTAAGTAGCTAATTTATCCTGAAACCAGAACACTTTCAAGAAAGGAAGAAGACCCTAGAAATAATTACTGTGGAGCAAGAGGCATGAAACAGAATGGTCTGGGCAAACGGAAGCGTGGTCGCTCCACAGTTGAGGTGTACTATGGAGAACACACATGTATCCCGAATGTACTTTACTGTAACAAGTTTTATAGCTCGATTAGTGTGTAAGACCATTTGCACATGTTCAGTAAACAACCTGGTAATATTGTAAAGACAAGGGTGGATCCCTGAAACTGTGAGGCAGTGCTCTTCGTGAGGTTCTCGGGAGCCATGAGGCCGTGTGCTTCATGAGGTTCTCGGAAGAAGATACTTCCAAGAAAAATGAAAATGCAATAATTAATAATAATAAACACAAGAAAAGTAAAAGAAATCATTCCCAAGTGAGAGAAGGTTGTACATGAAGCTGAGGTAAAAGCAGTTGACCAGCTCTGCGGATAGAAGGGTGCAAGGAAAGTGATTGGGGGACATGTTGACCTCCCACATGGCAGCCATGGTACCGAGTTGGATGGGGCGGTTCATTTGCTTCACCTGTCTTTGTAGGCCGTGCTAACCTGCCCTCCCCTGATGCCCATGCAACCCTCACCCTGGGCAGCCTGCTGGATGACGAGCACTGGCATTCTGTCCTCATCGAGCTTGGAAACACACATGTCCACTTCACCGTGGACAGGCACAGTCAGCATTTCCAGCTTGAGGGCGAGTCCGACTACTTGGATCTTGATTATAAGGTGTGAACATTTCTTTTCAAGTATTACAGATTTTATTATTGAAACGCAACATGACCTTTTAAGAAAATACCGCTACGCAGAGAAATTCCCGTTGCTAGTAATTTGGAATTCTGGTGAAACGTTTCCCATGGGTGATGTCGGCCCAGAGAGAGACCCACGTGCATTGTTGAGGTGCTGTATCACTCATAGGTGTGAGTTCTCCCCTAGGAGGAAGTAGTCGTTGAATTCGGAAAGTGTGTAGATGAAGAGCTATCAGTATGACAGGCGGCACAGTAAAATACACGTGTCCAGATGGCTTTCCGTGTTATCTCTGGTGTTGGCCGTGACCCATTCCTTTGGAGATCTCTGTTTTAGGGCGGTCGTAAACAGAATTAGCAACCTAGGGTGCTTGGAGAAGTAATCACCATACATTCCAACCTGCTTTTTCGAGGAACGAGAGAGCCAGATTCAGGTGATTCAAAATACAATTTCTCGGGACATTTAAAGGCTTAACGCATCCCTGGCGTGGTGCTCGCATGTATCTAACTGGTACTGGAGAACACGTCTTGTTCTGCCAGCCCAGCTCAGCACATCTATCACAGAAAAGGGGATGATTTCAACATTCATTTAGTGTAAGTGGCCTCAGCAGAGGAGGCCAGCTGCAGAGCCTGGTCCTGAATGAGATTATCGATGCCTTCACTATTCTAACCCATCAGCAGTGTCCTGGCAAAGACCCGGACCCCGACGCTGGGTTCTAGGAAGGTTTGTAAAGTAGAATGTCATCACGCTCAGCCGCCTTGTCACCCAGATCAAGAGTGACCATGGAAATGAACGTACAACATTCCCCGTCAGCTGAAGTGACATAGCCCTTTGAGTACCAAATTGCGAGAAGCGGTATTTAACCTACTTATCTAAATGGAATAAAGAAAGTCTCGGTACATCTATGTCTAAAAAATTCACTTGAATTTAACATGATAATGTTAAAATAATGCCAGATAGATTGGAGGCAATTATCCTATAACTGCTGAGCATATGTGTTTTAGGCAGACAATCAGAACATCATTAAACAATATTATTTATATCATTTTTTTCTTTCTAAGATCAGCTTTGGAGGGATTCCTGGACATGGAAAATCTGTGGCATTCCCACATAAACACTTTCACGGCTGCTTCGAAAATCTCTACTATAATGGAGTGGATATCATTGATTTGTCCAAGAAACACACACCACAGATCCTCGTCATGGTAAGAAAGCTACACGCGAGGTCAAAGGAGAAGGGAACTGCAGCTTGTCTGATGGTCTAGAATATGCCTCTCCTGAAGGCAGGGAAAGTGCCAATCACGTAGACCTTTTAGTTCGTTTTTGACTTAATTCACTAAACAATTAACTTGATTTTTTAATTTAATTTTTTTTTAAATTTTAGTTCCAGTTACTAACATACAGTGTAATATTAGTTTTAGGAGTACAATTTAGGGATTCGGCACTTCCCTGCATCACCCAGTGCTCTTCACACGTGCCCTCCTTCATCCCCATCACCGGCTTCTTCATTTGTACAGGTGTGTGGAAACAGACGCACGCTTTCGCAAATATGTCATGGCGCATCTGAATAAAGACTTTTCAGGGCAGGGTCTCTGTTTGGGGGTTGATTTCCTCTTGCTTCTTTCTCCTGTTGCTGAACTCCAAGCTCAGCTGCCTGTCACTCGCTCGAAAGGCCAGTACTCGAGAGACGAATTTGGATTGGAAAGGAATTTGAGCTTCATTTAATTTGAGGCCAGGAACCTGAGGAGAAGGTGGACTCTTGTGCAAAAGCCAGCTGCCGGGTTTCTGCCCGGCCCAGGGATTTGCAGAGGGGTTAGGAGTGGGTTGGTGAAGGGAGGGGGTGGTCTGCTGCATCTCTCCATCTCAGGCAGACTCCGTGGTGCTGGCCACAAACCCTATCTCTGTGCTCAGGGGCTGTGCCCCGGGGGTCTGGTGCCTGTTTGCTGATGTGCAGGAACGCCCCATTGTTCTGCAAAGGAAGGCCAAGGCCCACAGATACACAAAGGGAGGTTAGTAAAATCAGTCCTGTGATCTAAGAAAGAAAAAGATTTGCCAGAAAACTTGCTTCATTCTTCAGAAGGCGGATGTGGCTTCAAACAGGCAACTGGGAAACTTTGGGACCTTCTCTCCCCAAGGCCAGGGGTCTGTCTGCTGTGGATCTGGGGACTTAGGTCAGCGAATAGGAAACATGTTATCTCAAAGCAGGTGGACCCCTCAGATGGGTTGGATTGTTGTCAGGCTTCTGTCTCTCCATGCGGTTGCAGATTGTCCCCCGCCCCGGGCTGGCATGTTACTGAGCTAGCGTCTGCCCTTCCATGTTTGGTTCCTTAGACCCGAGTCCTCTACAACCAGTGCACCCAGCTTTGTGAATATCGATGCCTCCATATCGAGGGTCGTTTACAGAAATGGGATTGTTTTATGTAAGTTTTTCTCCATCTCCATTTTCCAACTCAGCGAAACCTTGTGGGAATGCTTTTTTTTTTTTAAAGGTTTATTTATTTTAGAGAGAGAGCATGAGGGAGAGAAAGAGAGAGGATCTCTCAAGCAGACTCCCCACTGAGCTCAGAGCCCCACATGGGACTTGATCCTGGGACCCTGAGACCATGACCTGAGCCGAAATCAAGAGTTGGTCACTTAGCCAACTGAGCCACCCAGGTGCCCCAATTTATGAGAGTTTTAGGTTTGATAGATCACCCTATGTCATTCATGATCCAAATGTTTTCTCAGATTAACCAATTTTCTATGAAATATAAGATTATGTTTAATATAATTATATATCATATATCATATCTTTTATATTTAATGTTATGGGCCATGTTGAGTATATAAATGCCTTTATTGGTACATAGCCAATGTCTCAATGTATTTTTGTAATAGCTTTGTAGTATTTGGTCTTGCTTTGAAATACTTCTGAAACCCTAGACTCTAGATACTGTCTCAGGGATTTTCCTGCAAAAAGTTTTAAGGTGGTTTCGTTTATTTATTTACTTTAAAATTGAAAAGAAAAAGTCTTTGACTATCTGGGCTTTACACTTTTTGCGGATCAGTAGTTATTTTAGGTCTCACGGGTACCCATTTGTGCCTGAGTTCTTTAGTGATCAGACCCAACTTCTGCACACAGGCTTGAATCTTACCTCTCACCACGTACTGGCTGTACCTGTGGTCTCAGATCTTTCTGTGAGTCAGTCACTGGGCTCCGTTGCTGTGTTTACCCCATACCAATGCTGTATTGACTTGATTACAGTGCTTTTATGCTATATATTTTGGAGAGGAAGGGCAATGTTTGGGCACATATTCCTCTGGAATTTATGAAAATTTATCTAAATATTTTTTAAAGAATTTATTTACTTGAGAGAGAGAGCACATGCAGGGGGAGAGACAGAGGGAGAGGGAGAAGCAGACCCCCTGCTGAGTCCTTGATCCCAGGACCCCGAGATCATGACCTGAGGTGAAGGCAGAGGCTTAACCCACTGAGCTCCCCAGGTGCCCCACTTAATTGGAGTTCTTTTAAGAACTTAAGTCCCGGGGCGCCTGGGTGGCTCAGTGGGTTAAAGCCTCTGCCTTCGGCTCGGGTCATGATCCCAGAGTCCTGGGATCGAGTCCCACATAGGGCTCTCTGCTCCGCGGGGAGCCTGCTTCCCTCTCTCTCTCTGCCTGCCTCTCTGCCTACTGTGATCTCTGTCTGTCAAATAAATAAATAAAATCTTTAAAAAAAAAAAAAACAAACAACAACAAAAAAAACTTAAGTCCCATAGTGTAAACACTATGATTAAAGGTAAGTTTGCTCCTGGAGCAGTAGATATAATGTAAAGCTCAAAGGTGTGTTTTTTAGTAAAACAGAATGAAATAAAAGCAACAGGCAGCCGGCGGGGTCAGAGGTCAAGCTGGGGAGAGAGTGCTGACTGACAGGGCCCACGGAAGCCTCTAAGAGGCAGGCAGCCCTCTCAGGCCAGCCACACCCCTGCCTCAGACGGGCCGAAGCCCACCGCCTGCCTGAGCCAGCTGTTCCTGTCTCCTGAGGAACGGGTGTGTAAGCGTTCACACAACCAAAGGGAGTGCGGGAATGTTCCCGGGAGCTGCTATCCATGGTGCTGGGCTTCGTGCCACATGTAAACAACCAGTGCCTCAAGGTATAAGAAATCTGTCTCCTCTGTTGTGTCCCGCGCCCAGCACAAGGCCCGGGAAAGACGTGTCTCGAGATTCCTTTGCCAATGCCCAGAAATGGAGGAGACAGAACTGCCCGAAAGGCCTCAGAAGGAGGTTTGCCCAGCCAGGGCAGTGTCACGGTTTGAGCGACCCGTCAGGTAAACCTGGATTGCAGCTGGATGGGGAAGCCTAGTTCTTAGGTCCTCGCTTGCTGGAAGGTTGATAGGAAACTGCACCTCTTGGAAAGCTCGTTGTTTATGAAAGCATCCCTTCTGACCCTTCCTAAATCCCTTTCCACTGTATTCACAGGGGAATGTGTCCTTCTCGTGCTCACACCCACAAATTGTGCCCGTGACTTTTCTGAGCTCCAGGAGTTACTTGGCTCTGCCGGGCACCATCGGAGAGGACAAGGTGTCGGTCGCTTTCCAATTCCGAACGTGGAACAGGGCAGGGCTGCTGCTGACCACTCAATTCCAACACAGGCCAACAGCTCTCATCCTCATTCTTAATGATGGAAAACTCAGGCTGAGTCTCTCCCAGCCTGGACATCCAGCGAGGGACATCACAGCAGGTAATAGGCATTTGCTGTGACTGCACAGTCCTTCTGTCCCCTCGGCACTAAATGAGCAACTGAATCAGTAAGATACTCATAAATCCTTCTATAGGGAACTAGAGTTCTTTTACCTTTGAACTAGGTACCTCCAGGCTGTTGGTGTGTGAGTCGGTGTGAGCTGAAGTTAGCTGCAGATCACTCATACCTCTCAAAAAGTTTAAAAAATAACCTTGTTATCAACTGATGATGGGCAGTTGGCAGTCTGCTTGAAACACTGCAGAACAGTATCCTACGTCAGAGTCCTGAGAAAAGAGGTCCCGTATACCGTCTTTCGAGCCTATACACACACCAGTCATAATATTTGAAGTTACGATTTTTCCCGGATTTTCTGTTCCTTTAGGAATCAGTGTTTTGGATAAGGCTTCTTATATCTGTGGGCGAATGTTCTGCTCGGCTTCCAAGAAGGACCCACGTTTCTAACTCCCTTCCAGGGTTGTTTATCCTCAGAGTCTGGGGACCGTTTTGCATTAGAGCGCTGGTGAAAATGTAAAGCCAGGTAGGTGTCATTCCACGAGTGTTGACTGTGGAAGGAGCACCTTGCCTGACCCAGATTACCAGGTCAGGACTGAAAGCCGGGAATGAAACGTAGCTCTTTGTTTCTCTTTATAAATAAAAGAAAAAAATCTGACCACTGGCGTAGGGAGTTCCTTTGTGGACCTCAGCAGATGAGCACAACCAAGTCAGATTTTGGAAACTGCTTCACTCTTGGTTTGTGTAGATTTATAAGCTGCGTGCCTTATTAATGAAGAGATGGTGTTTTGCTGTTGCTTCATGTGAGTACACATCATTCTCCCTTCCAACACACTGGGATTAGTTATTTAACTTCTTTTGAAGTCTGGCACTGAAATATTATAGACATATTCTATTGAATTGATTTTTTAAGCTTTCACTGGGCAACGCATTAATTTTTGGAAGTAAACCGAGGTGCATTTTTCTTGCTGCTTTTTTAAGAAGCATTTGAGGGGTGATTTTTTTTTTTAACCTTTGAAATACAGGCCTGCCTCCAAGATACTCAGGTCTGGTTCCAGACCACCCCAGTACAACAAATATTGCAATAAAACGAACAAAATGGATTTTTTTTTTTTGCTTCCCCATGCATATAAAAGTTATGTCTGCAGTATACCATGGTCTATTAAATGTGCAGGAATTTTATGTCTGGAAAAACAATATACATGCCTTAATTAAAAAAAAATACACTATTGCTAAGAAATGGTGTCACGTGAGCCTTCAGCGAGTTGTAATCACGGATCACAGATCAGCGTCACAAATGTCACAGTGATAAAAAAAAGTCTGAAGGATCGTGACACAGAGACACAGAATGAGCAGATGCTGTTGGAAAAATGTCCCCAAGAGACGTGGTCCCGACAGGGAGCCACCAGCCTTCAGGGGGAGAAAGGCGCGGTGTCTGCGAAGCACAGAAAGCAAGGAAGAGGAGACAGATGATGACTGGTTTTCACTCCAAACCTTGGATGAAGTGTGAAAGCACGTACCAAACCAAGAACCAAAGTTTAAAGGCTGAGTGAGACATAATCACGCCAGATGCCAGGAAAGGACACCCGGTCACCATTCATCCTGCTTTCAGCTTTTGGGTCCTTTTTCCAAATAGTTACCTCACTGTGTTTGTGAAGGGATCTAGAAAGGTCCAGAGTGTACAATCTAGTGTCCGTGTGCTTATGGAGCTGGGCCAGCGGAGGGTGGTGGGAACAGAAGGTCAGTGGGGTGGGGGAGGGGAGTGTGCGTTCCCTTTCTGTAGGAAAAGACAGAGTCCACCCTTTCCCAAAGGGCCTCGACTGCCCAGGGCAGTGTTCTCTGCGATCAGGATGGATTTGACACAAGCTGGTGGGAGGGGTACGTGAGAGGACTCGCCTCCCAGGCCCATTTCCAGAACCACCTCTGTGCTGCTAGGGTTGATGGGCTCAAAAAGCGCCACCTGTGTTCTCCCCAAGCCTCGGGTCCTCACCGTTGGAGTGACACTAGTGTGACCGATGGTAGGAACAATGATGTTGAGCCTACAGACCATGAGCCCAGTGCCTGCTAGTCAGCAGTCAATCCCAAACCTTTAGTTCTCATTATTCCAGAACTAGTCCCGAGACCATCACTGGCCTCCCAGACTGAAGCCTTCGTGGAGCTGGGGGGTGGGTGGGAAAATAAGCATCGTGTTCCCAGTAGCACAAATCAAAACACCCCTGCCCCTTCCTTCTCCATCCATCCTTTGACTGTAGTGCTGCCTGGGAGACAGGCCGTCCTTCTGTCAGAAATAGGGAGGGTAGAAGACACACAAAAGAAACACAAAGGGTGAGAATTATAATGGGGAGAAATAGAATGATCATAAGAGCAGACATTTACTTTTAAATGAGAATGCCGAATTTTATTAAGAACAGTCTTTTATTATAGAGGTAAATGGCATCTATTACCCATTCAAGGAGATATTCTGGAGGGTTTTCTGCAAGTTCTTCCAGGAATAACTCTATGTCCTAGACAGGTGGGTAGGTGGAGGGGGGGAGGGGACAGGAGGGAATTTTAACATCAGGTTTTTTTTTTTTTTAAGATTTTTATTTATTTATGTGACAGACAGAGATCCCAAGTAGGCAGAGAGGCAGGCAGAGAGAGACGGGGAAGCAGGTTCCCCGCTGAACA
Organism: Meles meles; assembly: GCF_922984935.1. Lineage (NCBI taxonomy): Eukaryota > Metazoa > Chordata > Mammalia > Carnivora > Mustelidae > Meles > Meles meles. The sequence continues at coordinate 7,262,954 of NC_060078.1, forward strand.
GAGAGCCCAATGTGGGGCTCGATCCCAGGACCCTGAGATCATGACCTGAGCCGAAGGCAGAGTCTTAACCCACTGAGCCACCCAGGTGCCCCACTAACATCAGATTTTAAATGGATGTGGTTCTGTCCTGACAGATAATGTTAGGTGAACTTTAAAATAAATACTGAATGATAGGAGTGGAAGGGACACTCCCAGGTTCTTGCTTGTGGATTCCTTCAGCTCCAGGGCTGGAGGATTTCCTTCAGGACCAGAGTCATAACATAGGTCTTGAGTATCTAACCGCAATCCTCTGTATTCTGTTGTCGGCTTTCTCATCATTGCTCATGAACCTAACCCGTGTGGGTTCTTTGCAACAGTTTTGGATTCACAAATATGACACAGAAAGTGAGAGAGGTGTGTACATGGCAAAGAGCTAAAGTACCTGAAAGGGAGTACTGGGAAGTACCATCGCTCCTATTTCACAGTCTGAGAGGAGCAGAGGCATCATGATTTTTACAGTAGGGTCTATGACCTTCTGGGTCAGGCCAGAAACATATTTCCCATGCACATGGGGCTTGAATCTGTGTCAACATCACTGATGAGAAATGAAGCCAAGACAAAAAATGCTGTATTTTCTTTTATAATTGCAGTATCGTTGACATATTAACGAGCATTGGAGAGACATGGATTTACAGGGTTGGTTGGGTTCCTTGGGCCAAACTCTGATACTAAATTAAATATGCCTGGTTAAATTTCCACCGGAAACATGGCCTTATTTTCTTTGGGGCTAATACCCCCATGAGCTAGAAAATAACTTCTGACCCTTGCAGATTGACTTCCAAACTTACAGGGCTCTAAGCAGTCAGCGCCTTTCTCATTTGCAAGAGGTATAGGCTAATCTATCAGGACAGTTCCCCACGATGATCAAATTAGAGTCAGGCAGGCTCATGTGTGAGCTTGGGCACGACATCAAAGAAATCAAAAGAGTCTCACTTTGGGGCGCCTGGGTGGCTCAGTGGGTTAAAGCCTCTGCCTTTGGCTCGGGTCACGATCCCAGGTCCTGGGATCGAGCCCCGAATCGGGCTCTCTGCTCAGCAGGGAGCCTGCTTCCTCCTCTCTCTGCCTGCTTCTCTGCCTACTTGTGATCTCTGTCTGTCAAATACATAAATAAAATCTTAAAAAAAAAAAAAAGAGTCTCACTTTGTTGTTTTTCAATGACCTGAAGTGTTTGTTTATTACCTGTTTCCCTGTTGGGCAAGACAATTTCCAAAGATTCCAATTATTCACTGTGCTCCTTCAGAGCAGCAGGTGTCTCTGAAGGGGAGGAGTCCCTTGCCTTTGAACGAATGACTCAATTTGGCCAGTGGAATATGGGCATGAAGGCAAACACAACTCCCTCATCCAAAGTTAATGTTAACATTTAAAAATATTACCTACAAAAACCTACTGGTTTTTGTCCATTTTTAGACAGTGATTGAGAATGCATGCACACACACACACTTTAATGTGATGCTTTCTAAACTTTACATTTTGCTCAATGAATTTTCATGTTTTTTTTTTCCATTTTATTTATTTTTTCAGCGTAACAGTATTCATTCTTTTTGCACAACACCCAGTGCTCCATGCAAAACGTGCCCTCCCCATTACCCACCACCTGTTCCCCCAACCTCCCACCCCTGACCCTTCAAAACCCTCAGGTTGTTTTTCAGAGTCCATAGTCTCTTATGGTTCGCCTCCCCTTCCAAATTTTTTTTTTAAATAAACATATAATGTATTTTTATCCCCAGGGGTACAGGTCTGTGAATCGCCAGGTTTACACACTTCACAGCACTCACGATAGCACTTACCCTCCCCAATGTCTATAGCCCGCTCCCCCTCTCCCAATCCCACCTCCCCCCAGCAACCCCCAGTTTGTTTTGTGAGATTAAGAGTCATTTATGGTTTGTCTCCCTCCCAATCCCATCTTGTTTCATTTATTCTTCTCCTATCCCCCTACCCCCCCATGTTGCTTCTCCATGTCCTCATATCAGGGAGATCATATGATAGTTGTCTTTCTCCGATTGACTTATTTCACTAAGCATGATACGCTCTAGTTCCATCCACGTCGTCGCAAATGGCATGATTTCATTTCTTTGGATGGCTGCATAGTATTCCATTGTATATATATACCACATCTTCTTTATCCATTCATCTGTTGATGGACATCTAGGTTCTTTCCATAGTTTGGCTATTGTAGACATTGCTGCTATAAACATTCGGGTACACGTGCCCCTTCGGATCACTATGTTTGTATCTTTAGGATAAATACCCAGTAGTGCAATTGCTGGGTCATAAGGTAGTCTGTAACATACAATGGTAAAAATATTAGATTGGCGGCAGACTTATCCACAGAGACCTGGCAGGCCAGAAAGAGCTGGCATGATATATTCAGAGCACTAAACGAGAAAAACATGCAGCCAAGAATACTCTATCCAGCTAGGCTATCATTGAAAATAGAAGGAGAGATCAAAAGCTTCCAGGACAAACAAAAACTGAAAGAATTTGCAAACACCAAACCAGCTCTACAGGAAATATTGAAAGGGGTCCTCTAAGCCAAGAGAGAGCCTAAAAGTAGTAGATCAGAAAGGTACAGAGACAATATACAGTAACAGTCACCTTACAGGCTAATAATGGCACTAAATTCATATCTCTCAATAGTTACCCTGAATGTTAATGGGCTAAATGCCCCAATCAAAAGACACAGGGTATCAGAATGGATAAAAAAACAAAACCCATCAGTATGTTGCCTACAAGAAACTCATTTTAGACGCGAAGACACCTCCAGATTTAAAGTGAGGGGGTGGAAAACAATTTACCATGCTAATGGGCATCAGAAGAAAGCTGGGGTGGCAATCCTTATATCAGATCAATTAGATTTCAAGCCAAAGACTAGAATAAGAGATGAGGAAGGACACTATATCCTACTCAAAGGGTCTGTCCAACAAGAAGATCTAACAATTTTAAATATCTATGCCCCTAACGTGGGAGCAGCCAACTATATCAACCGATTAATAACAAAATCAAAGAAACACATCAATAATAATACAATAATAGTAGGGGACTTGAACACTCCCCTCACTGAAATGGGCAGATCATCCAAGCCAAAGATCAACAAGGAAATAAAGGCCTTAAATGACACACTGGACCAGATGGACATCACAGATATATTCAGAACATTTCATCCCAAAGCAACAGAATACACATTCTTCTCTAGTGCACATGGAACCTTCTCCTGAATTTTCATGTTTTAGTAATACTTAAGTTGCTGATACATTTTTTTCTAAAGAGTTACATCAATATATATGATATATTTTTCTAAATAGTCTACCAAGATTATATATAGTAATAATACGTGAAAGTAGGGACAAGATTTTATTTTTATAACAATTTTGGAAAATCTTATCCTTCTCAATATCCTAAAATATTAACAAACCAGAAGATGGGGAAGTATGCCCTGTGCCAGGGGACTAAGATATTTGATCATTTCAAGCTCATGAAGGATCCTGTTGTGTTAATCTGTTAAAGTCCTAGCACTGGGAGAAACTAAGATTGCGCTGTCCAAGGCAGAATGTTTAGACTGTCCACTCTTGATTCTTCCTTCCCCTTTCAATTCAGCTTTCTTTCTTTTCTTTTTTTTTCCCCTGTACTTTTCTGATTTAACCGAGTAATGAGAAAGTGAAACACAGCCATTGCCATGTGCACATATGTCTTAATACTCTTAACTGACCACAGTAATTTTTGCTAGTATATAATTTGTATTAGAGTGTGACTGGCCAATCTATGACTGTAGGAGGTCAGAGGCAAGGACCCTCTAGAACCACACATTTACTCAATGAGCCTCACTCCATAGGTAACCCCTTCCTCCTAGAGAAACATGACCAGGATACCACGTGATCTCATGCCTGTTAAGAAATCCCCAAGCCCACATCTGTCCCAAGCCTCTCCCTTTCTCTCTGAGAGGCCCAGCTCTCCTCTATGGTCGGTCTCCATTGCCCAGCCAGCTAAATAACCTGGGGGTTTCAGGTGAGTTCATGGTGAAGTTTGGTAGGGTGTCTAAGATCGTGATTGTATTGTTTTCAAGCATGGCTCTGCATAGCTGCATCTATAGGGCTTTTAGGAATTTCTTACCCAATTTTGCTTACTTCCAGGTGCCGGATTAAGTGATGGGCAGTGGCATTCAGTGTCCCTCTCGTTGAAAGAAAATCACCTGAGTGTGATGGTGGACAGTGAGGCAGCCTCTGTGGCTCACTCCCTGCGTGGGCAGATTGATTCAGGGGACACCTATTATTTGGGTGGTAAGTGAAAGGAACTGGTGGTGCTGGCAATCAAACCATCCTTATCCTTCCGGCTCCTGCCTTCTGAGACAACTGGCAATTTTAAATGAAGGTTAATACTGAAGAGTGAGGTTTCTCTTTCAGTTTAGTCAATGAAAATGTTGAGCAAAGGCAGTAAATTTTTCTTAAGGATTTGTTTACTTATTTTAGAGAGAGAGCACGAGTGGGAGTGACAGAGGGAGAGGGAGAGATAATCCCAAGCACATTCCCCATTGAGTGTGGAGCCCGACATGGGGCTCGATCTCATGACCCTGAGATCATGACCTGAGCCGAAACCAAGAATAGGGTATTTAACCTACTGTGTCACCCGGGCACCCTGGACAAAGATGGTAAATTATGGACTAAAATGCAAGTCTATAGGGGGCCTTGTTTTGATGTGCATTTGCTAAGATTGGTTTTGAATTTAACACTTGTTTTCACTGCAGTCAGTGGAAAGCTTTCAGAATGCTAGGGCCTGTCTCCATCCCTAGAGATCTGCTTTCTCTGGCTCTGACACCCAGGGAGTGGGCTCTCCAGGTGACTCTGTGCAGTCCACTCAAAAGGTCCTCTTACCTTTTGTGCTTCACTGTAGAGTATTTTCTGAAGGCCAGATAACCCTTAGAACCTTTCCTTCAGGTGTTTTTATACAACAGTTTCCTTGTTGCACGTGGGCGGTCTTCTTTTTGTCAGCTGCTCTCCTCCATGAGGGGCCCAGGTCTTCCGGTGTGGCCCGGGAGCCACCCATGGCAGCACCACTTTCAAACCTGTCACAGATGCAGACGTAACTCCCCTGACTTCCTGAGCCAGAATCTGCATTTCCCCAAGATCCCCAGCTGCTCTGTTGCCCTAAACATTCAGGAAGCGTTCTGTTGCCCACTCTAGGCACAAGGATGCCATTACCTACACCAGAGCAAGAGAGGAACTTAATGGCTACTGACACTCACTCACTACCTCGTGGTGAACTTTACCAAGACAACACCAGGCCATCCCCCCAACTGTGGGAGATGGCGGGTTTGCCTATTCGGTAGAACTTTGACCGAGTCTGTCCAGGATCCGTGCAGCCAGGGAGGGGGAGCTTCTGAGGGTAACAAATGTCTATTCTGAGGCATCCATGTGAAAAGTCTGAGCCACCAGAAGCTTAGGCCTGTCAGTTGTGAGACTTCATTCTAATCGTGGCTGGAAGCCATCCTTGCTCTTACTCCCATTTCGCATTTTACGGTTGTTTCTTTCCAAAATAAGTTTGAGGTCATGGTGGAGATAACTTGATAGCCCAACAAGAAAGTATAAAATCCTCCCTAAGAATTGACAGCAAGCCCACAAACTGTGCATCAGGGTGTTTAATCTTTCAAGCCCCCTAAAACAAGAATCGCTGTGAGCATGGAGTGGAGCCAGGAGCATTAGAACATTGGATTGCTCACTCTCGCCTGCCAAATATTGTACACCTCTGACCCAGACAGGTTTTTAAACCTTTATGATTACGATGGATTTTAGAGCTCTGCAGAGGAAACAATTCCTTCAAAACTAAATCAAGAATGTATCTGGGAGCTGTAACTTAAAACATAAAAGATTTTGAAGTACTAAAAAGGACAGGAAGAAAAATCCTTGCTGTATTGTTTAATGATGAAAAATGGAATGCTTGTTATTTTGTATTAAAAAGTAAAAAAAAAAAAAACTTTCTAAAACCACAAAGTCTTCTCTCATATTTGAGCATTGGGTATGTTCCAAATGTGCAATGCACAGCTACATGAGAACAGGTAATTTCCATAAATACTTACATGTTGATGTGATACGAAGTCATTATGTAATTCATGTATGTATCTTAAAATACTACTCATGTTTCTTGAAAGAGTGTTTGTGGGATAACCCCCTAATGTACACAAACACTACAATGCTTTTAATGTCTCCCTTGCTCCTCTAAATTTGCACTCCCCCAGGTAAGTATTACCCTGCCCCCCTTTTTAACTAATCTTTGTATCACCTTTTTATGTTTTAATCAACATGTAGCACCATGTCAGTTTCAGATGTGAGCATATGACTCAGTGTTTGTATACATTAGGAAATAATCCCACAATAACTAGTTAATATCCACCGCCATCCATAGTTATAATTTTTCTTGTCATGAAAATGTTAAGGTCTACTTTCTTAGCAACTTTTAAATAGACAATAAGGTATTATTATCTATAAACTCCACGCTGTATGTTGCACCCCTCTGACATTTATTTTACAACTGAACGTTTGTAATTTCTAATGTGTTGCTTTTCTTTAGAACCTATATCCATGCAGGTGACTTCACACAGCAGTGTTCTGTGTTCCCTTGCTTTTCAGTTCACACATAGGGCACTACCGTGTGCCTTCTTCTGGGTTCTGTTTATTGTTATTGCTGTCACTGTTGTTCTAGATTAGTTTTGGAGATCCAGCTCTGTGATTATTTATAGGTAAAGTTAATTAATTTTTACTGCCCTGTGGTTTTGATGTGTACGACACCATGTTTCACTTATTAAATCCGCCATCCCGTTTTACTGTTGAGCAACAACTTGATGGGGCCCATTTTTTTGCTATTATAAAAGATGTGATAAATATCCTACAGCTGCCAAGAATCATCTTGCCAGTGATTTTAAAATTTCCCTTATGTACAAACTATCAATCTTTCCTAATATGCGTAGTCAATTTAATGAAACAACCTTTGGTTGTTTCCAGCCTTTGGTCTATGAAAGGACCCTAGAGATTTGGAGGCAATGCGTTGAAAAAAAAAGCATAATAGGCTTTTCTTACATGTTTTCATAAAATTGTGTTGATGTACAGAAAAACTGTCTTGTTAGTATAGTTTCCAGTAACAAATCATGTCTCTAAGATGAGTGGAATTACAAAGTTTAAACATTTCATGAGAGAGTATAATGACTTTTCTTCATTACCAGCTTGCTTTTTTTTGGTTGTAATTAAAATTTGGCACTGATTGGCAAAAATAGTGTAAGATCTTGCAATCACAGCACATTATCTGTAACTAATGTGTAAATTCAGAATGACTTGTACATACTCCGCTGTAAACACCCACTTGGTTCCTACAGAGAAATTTCAGGCACTGATTCAAACCAACGTATTCAACTCTCCTTTTTATACCAACGTAACAGCATCTTTTTTCCTAGAGAAGGAATATACTCTTTCCAAACAACCCAGCTATTGCTGTCACCAGGCTGCAGAAAACACACAAAACCAAAACACCCCAATTTACTGATGTTAAGTGAGGAGATGAGCATTATTTGTTGTGAAGGAAAAGCAGGAGAGGCAGGTCTAGGACCAGTGAACATGCAGCCTGATTCTCAGTCGATGTGCTGTGTTCAAAGCTTTATGCACAGGGGAGAATCCCTTGTTCAGAGCCCCTCATCTGTATGGTCCGTTGGACTCCCCAGCTCTGTTCTGGAGAAAGAGGGGCAGGTCAGTTTCAAATTGAGTGGGAACTTCGAGACCCAAAGACGTCAATACCAGAGATGTTTTATCCAGTCCCAAGAATGGTGTATGCCAGTGTCTCTTTAATTATCTTCTTAATGGACGTCCATCGGGACCAGAATATGCATTGTGCTAACAGGGAAATCCACTTTATCCAGTCCATGCTCCATAGCAGTATGCCGTATTCATGGCAGTCAGTGCCCCATGTTCTGAGACCCTCCTTAGCCCGCTCTCCTGATGGAGGTTCAGTGGCAAGTTCCCGCTCACCATGTGGTCAGTGGCTTCTTGTTGCCATGCTTTCCCATAAGGGCAGATTAGAGTATCTTCCTATTACAGTTAGGGTGGCCATATAATTTATTGTCCAAACCAGGACACTTTAGTGAATGGAGGGGATGATCTTGATAATTATGGCAGGACAACAGGCATAAAGCAGGGCTCTGTGTCTTTCTTTCCATGACAAAGTTCCTCTCGCAGATTCGTAGCCTTTTTACACGTGGTGCAGGGTTCCCTGTTCCTTTTCTATTTCTCCTCAGTGTGAGCTTTATTTGTAAATTGTTCTGACAACAGTTCCGCCCTACCATGCCGTACACAGAGCTCAGTGCCTGCCGGGTCATGGGAAGCTGCTGTCCTCTGGGTCCTTTTGTGGACTCGTGGTGCTGCCCACCAGTACATATGCTCTGCAGAGTTGGGAAACATCAAATTATGTTCCGAATCTTGTGAGGGTCCTTGTGGGTGTGAGGCCGTAGCAGACCAGGGAACAATGATGGCTGTAACGAGGTCTCACCTCAGAACCCATTCTGGGGTCATGACATCCAGTGGCAATTTCTCTGTCATCCTCAGAGGTACTTAAATTTCTGACTCTTTCCATGGTGATGGGTATGTGCCATTGACTTAGCAATAAATATCCCCTCTCCACTTTCACTGTCCATCCCAAATGAGGTCATGGAGAAATGACCCTCTGCCATCTTACCGTTGGGACTTTGGCCGATCTGTATGGATGAACAGACAGCTGGCAGTCTGGGCTTGTCTTGGGCTGTGGAACCCCTTGCTTCTTGACCTTTCTCTCTTAACTGGAACAAGGAAGGACTTTGCGGTTTGACCTTTCCTTCTTAATGTTCCGCTTTGAGAAAATTTTTTGTGACTGCTGGATTCAGTTGAGTCTTTATAGGAACACTAGGTACTGCACTGTATTTTTTTTCTTTTTCTTTTTCTTTTTTTAATTTTTAGAGAGAGAGAGAATGTGTGTGTGAGCAGGGATGGGTGGGGAGGGACAGGGGGTGAGAGAGAATCTTGCCGGGCGCAGAGCCCGACACGAGGAAATCAAGAGTTGCATGCCCAGCTGACTGAGCCGCCAGGCGTCCCAGATACTGCATTGTATTTTAGATGCGTCTGAAGTTTGTGATCTGGAGAAAGGGGAAGGTTTATTGGCTGAATGTTTCTGATCCTGTATCCTAACGTTCTCAGTCCCTAAGCACTGTCGGTAGAAGTCGCCTATAAAGATGCAAAGACACACCAGGTGTCTTCCAAACATATCCAACCTTCCAGAAACTCTTTTACAAATGGAAATGTGCATTTTTTCACATAAAACAAGGAAAAGCGAAAGGGAAACTGGACAGTTTGTCCAGTCTTTGTGATGTAACATCACATTTGAAGTGTCAATGTCTCCATGAGGCTCATTTATGGGGTTTCATTGTGCACAACAGTGGGTTTAACCGGATGCAGGCCTTGGCTGGTTTGGGGGTATATTTGTCAGGAATGCAAAGTTTCAGTCACTGAAAGAAGAGGAGAGATGGACCATGTGCATCTTGCGGAAATTCTTAGGTGCAAGCTTGTGGCTGTTAGGTGGGGACGAAAGGAGGCTCCGTCTTCAGTCCCTGCCCTTTGAAGGTACACCAGCGACCCTCATGACAAAATTTCAGACAGAGGAGAATGAAAAACATATAGGCATAATGAGTAAAATCTTTATGAAATTACTGATTCCAGGGGCACTTGGGTGGCATAGTTAAATGTCTGACGACTGATGTCGGCTCAGGGCATGATCTCAAGGTTGTGAGACCCAGTCCCACGTTGGGCTCCCAGCTTGAGTCTCCCACCCTCTGTCCCTCCTCCCCTCATGCTGTCGCTGTCTCTCTCTCTCTTTTTCCTCACATAAATAAATTTTTCTAAAAAAATTAATTACCGATTCCATTTCATTTAAAAAATAAGAGACTTATAAAATAACCTCAAACCCCACCTGTAAATATTACCAAAAACTTCCTTAATATTTAAAGGCTTGGAAAATGATTTTTTAATGATTTTTTTAGAGAGATGAATAGTTATGACTCTGTATCTAACAAGTTAAAAGAAAACATTCTCCTGGAAATGATGTCAATGAGACATAATTGAATAAGGCACAGAATGAATTAAATAGGTGAGTTTCTCAGGAAGCATAAAATTTGTTTCACAATTTCTTGAAATTAAAAGAATATTAAATTATTAAAAAATGTTGTGCTTCTATTGTGTTTGCATCTGAAAGTAAAATACTCAATTAAGTGAATGCTTTGAGATTTTTATTGCACGTGGCTACTGGTAGGTTCCCCAGGAAGCTGGCTCTCTGCTTGGGAGACTTGTGTGTATGGTGATTTAGTGAGGTTAGTTCTCAGGAACGGCCCCCATGGTGGGGGGGTGGGGGGTGGGGAGAGCAGCTGGGATGAGCAGAGACAAGGCGAGGTGTGATGCCATTGCCATAGAAACCTCAAGGAAGCTCTGAAGAAGCATTGCCCCTTAGGGAAGTCCCAGTTGAGGCTGTGGGTCACTGACCCATCCATTGCATCTGTGGGCACTTGCCATCCCTGGGGAGGGTACCACCCATGAGACTCTGCTCTGTGCAGCCAGGGAAGTTCCTGTGGAGAACTTCAGCCTCAGTCCCCAAAATGAGGGGCATGTGTGAAAGGAGATGAAGCTGTGCCTGTAGATTTTGCCACTTGATGGCCTTTCACCAAAGCATTTGCAGTGAGTGTGTTTCTCTTTTCCTGTCCCCTGGGAATCTGGCGGCGCTCACATCGAAGGACCTGTGATTGCTTTGAGGGCAGCTCCACAGAGGGTGGGAGAGCACGCCCCGGCCTGCTGACCCCACGAGGGAAAGGAAGCAGCTCTGAACCCCAATTGGCTTTGACTTTGATTTCAAAGCTGTGTCCTTGCTCATCATGGGTATAAGAGCCTTGTCTTTGTGGGAAACCCAGGGGGATAAAATAAAACCACGCATAGGCATTGTGGTTTGCAATGGTAGAAGATAACCTGAAGTAGATCCAAATTTTTAAGGGTGTTTTGGAGAAAAAACTGATCCAAATCACACAACACCAAAGTAGAAGTGGTCAGGAGTGCTCTGTGGGCAGGAGCTGGGGAAGGGCTCCTGGAGATGAGGGGTGGCAGCAAGGAGAGGAATTACTGATTGGCTCCAGCTGAAAGCCGGGGTGACTGTCTGGGGCCAGCTGTCTGTAGGTTCTAGTTTCAGGGCCTCAAGGAGCCACACGAAGCCACACAGAAACTCATTTACAGCCTCAGACTCTGGTTTGCTGTCCTAGGCCACTAAAGATTTTGGTGAGTCACCGCGGTCTGATGGCCTCTTTCCTTCATTAATTTAACAGTAATTTACAGCAAGCCAATTAGCGAATGCAACAGAACTTGTAAAATTTAATATTATTGAAAATAGTCGAAGCCCGTTTCTTTTTGCATGGGATGCTCCAGGATGCTAACTTTTCTCCGTTATTCTCAGGGCTGTATTGTTGAGATACTTATTAACTCTGTGTGTGTGTGTGTGTGTGTGTGTGTGTGTGTGTGTGTGTGAAAAGGTATTTGACTAAAATGCCTCATTCAGAAACAGCTGGAAATGTGAGTCACTTACACTGTCGCTGGAGGTCTCTGAGCGTGTATGGTCAAAGCTTGTTTTAACTGTGTTGTGCTTGCACACGCACTCACGCACGCCCAGAGTGGGGATCTCACATACATAGTTATTTCTCAAGCATTTTAAATTTCATAGGTCCTAGTAGGCCTGTGATTTTTTCCTTCTGACTCTGTTATCCCATGGCCTTTACTTCATGTAGTTTAATATGCTGAAAGGACCGATTTCTTCAGGTGGTTTCAAAAGAGAAATCAAACTCAGCTTAGAGGAAATGGGCCTTGACTGTACTGGTAGAGTCTACCTTCGGCTCATCTGTCCACCAGCCTGGCTTGAGTTGTTATTTCTGTGCTTTAGCAAAACCAGTAGTGTCTGTTCTCAGCCGTCCACCACCCCGTCCACGAGAAAGCATAATCTTCAGGTGTCTGTGAGCAGGAGGCCGCAAAGTTGCATGTACAGAATACTGACTGCTGTTTTGGTCACGACTGTTGACTTTCTCCTTTGCGTGTCTCCATGTTCATTCAGGCTGTCCCGATAGCAGCTCTGGCCCTGGATGCAGAGGTCCCCTGGCCGGGTTTCAGGGCTGCCTGAGGCTCATCTCCATTGGCAACCAGGTGGTGGACCCCATCACGGTACAGCAGGGGGCGCTGGGGACTTTCCGTGACCTCCAGATAGACACCTGCGGCCTCACTGACAGGTAAAGCCATCCCAGGTCATTTCAGCATTCCTGATTTCAATTTTTGGGTAGTGGGTTAAGAACAAATGAGCCGCAGAGGGAGAGCACCTCCTTCTAGCCCCTTCTCTCTTCCTGATAGCCAACCTGTATGGAAAACTATAATTAATTGAAAACTAGAAAATGACCCTGTTTAATTTCAAACAATTGCTCCTTTCAAATGGTGTTTTCTTAGAAGATGCACTGTTGTGAGTTTTACTTGCATGTGTCCCCAAGCCACTTAGTTTTTACAGAATCCTGTACATGGTACTATAATTGTTGATGAGTGTAAATACTGATGAGTAAAAATTCTTCTAAAAATTCTTTCATGGCACAAAACAGATTAGAATATTCTAGAAAGATGATGAATTGTTGAGGACCAGGAAGTTGAAAGCCACATGTGGTCAGCGGGATTCACCCCACCCTCCCTTCCCTATGTGGAAAATGAAAAGTAACTCTTTCCCCTAGAAGGGTCTCAGCTTCGGGGATTCCTAGTCACACAAACACAAGGAAGAATGGAAGGAACCCAGTTACCACACACTGAGCACAGTACCAGTCAATGAGGACATAGTGGGGGACGAGTGCAAGGGGACAAGGCACAAACTTCCCACTCTAAAATAAGTAAGTGTGGAGATGTAATGAGCAGCATGACGACTATAGTGAATACTGTTATACATATTTGAAAGTTCTTCCTTAGTGCTTCAGGCCACACCTCCACCTCCATGTTCAATGCACCACGAAAGAGATTCATGTAGAAATACGACAGAGCAACCATCCATGCCAGGCTTTTGCTGGGCACTTGCTCCATGCCGAGCCTGGCCGTCACCAGCCTGTACCTTGCCTGTTCAGAGCCAGTCACGCTGTGTTCAGGTGAAGCTGAGATTTATGATTGAAATGCAGGCAGTTTTGTAACTCTTATCTGTCGGGCAAAGGAGTTAATAATTCATGATGCATAACAGCATTCCTGGCCCAATGGCACAGCAGGTTATGAAAAGATGTTTGAAACCGGCTGGGGATACAGGAGACCTTCCTGAGCTGCACAAGGACTCATGCATATGGTGCTCTGTGCACCCCAGGCTCCCATGACACTGGGGAAGCTGTGGGTTCTTGGGGACAAGGCTTCAGGAACGAGGTTATCGTGGTGAAGGATCATGTTTTACAGCAATTGTGTTTTGGACATTAGGATTCCGTGTCCTATAACTCAGGTTACACAGTCCTTTCCAGGTTTCTTTTAGGATGACAGGAATGCCACCTTGAACATCTCTAGGCATGGACTGTACTGATGGGGCTGCTTTGCCCACCTCTGTGGACTTTGGCCAGCGTTCATCTTCTAGATGCTAAATGCAGCATCAAGTGCTCTACATGTTATATTTTAGAGATCAGTAGACTGAAGTGGAAGTTGTGGGGAGGTTGTGGAGACATGTAGGACAGATGCCTAATTTGTGTTGGGACAAGGCAGGGCTATCAGAGAGGAGGGAGAGACACCTACCCTGGGGCAGAAGGTTGGTACATCAGTTGAGTGAGAGAGGCTAGACATCCAGCAAAGGTACAGCCATGAGCCCAAGCCAAAGTTCTGCCATGAGTCTGCCTGTTTGAACATGGCTGCTGTAGAACTTGGGTGTCTGAGGATGAGCAGCAGGGATGGCGAGAGATGGGGTTGCCTGGCTGGGAAGGGGCTACACTGCAGAGGCCTGGTGGCCAGCTCAAAATCTGGATGCTGATCTAAAGTTCCCCAGGAAGTCACTGAGGGCTTTGTGCTAGGAAGCCAGTTGCACAGCTAAGCAGTACTGCCGACGGGAGAAGATGGTTTGGGTGTGGGTCACAGAGAGAGGGTGTGTGGCCCAGTGGCCAAGTAAGGACCTGCCTACCCATAGGAGAAGGGATGATAGCCTGAGGTAGGGAAGAGAAAAATGTAGATGACGTACACAGTGTTTGGTGAACAGAAGCACAAGCTGGTGAGTGCGTGGCTATGGGGGGATGGAGAGGGACAGGTCAGGATGACCCTTGGGTTCTGACTTGGACAGCTAGATAAGGGGTGGTATCACCACTCAATGGAACACTGAAGAAGAAGCATGATTTTTGGAGGCACAGAGGCAAGAGGCTTTGTTATTAAATCTGAAGATATTTTGGGAATCATTGAAGTACAAAATCCTAAAGTTGAGAAGAATCTTAAGCATGACATCTATTGAAGTTTCCATCTCAAAGCAGGGATCTCCTTCTCACCGTAGAGAAGAAAATCCTGCTTCTGTTCCATCTTTCGGGAATGAGACCCTTGCCCATTCGCCAAATGCTTCATCAGTGTCCTCTTTTCCACTCAGATTTCGACCACAGGTCTTCATATTTCCTGCTCTAAGTCTAGGCACAGCTTACCCCCAGAGTCCAACAAGTACCCAGTGAATTCCCTTCATTGGCTCTCCTCTAGGCTAACGTCTGTTCTCTTAGCAATTGTTTAGAGGTCAAGGCGTTAAGCACTATCTCAATCCTGATTGCCCTCCTCTATACTAACTGTGGCCAACATCTTCCCTAAATATGGAAGGGACCTGGTCCATGCACAATATGTAGGATTCATAACCTCCCTTCCCAAAGAAACTGGTGCAGACTAAGCTCACCTCATCTGCGTGTAAGCATCACTAGCATGCTGGACTTGTGGCTTCCACCAATCACAAACGTGGGGGTGTGCCGCCATTTTAGTTTTCTTACTACAGCTGGTGCCTCTCTCTGGTCTTCCTTGTGCATGCTGGGTCCTGCCAGGAAAGCTGGAGGTTTGGGGTAAAGAAGCTAATTTCAGGTGTGTAGAGTCAAGGAAACTGTCCTAAATAGGCCAAGGACATGGGACAACAGTCACTAAGGGAAGGGCCCAGATGCAAACAGACCTGCTCTATAATCATTGGAGGTGAAGAGACGTTCTTCCATTTTCCCAAGAAGCTCACCTTCTAGTTCTTGGCATGGAACCAGGTGTCTTCCATTCAAATGCCAGAAGACCTAGCAAGAGAGTGTTTGTGTGTGTACTTTGAAAGACATTGGGCTCATTTCCAGCACCTTCCTACCAAATAGCAAAGGAGTGCTAACTGCTTATAGAGTAGAAGGAACCCAAAGTTACCCATTCCTTTGACTCCTTGAGAGAAATAGACATTGAGCTCCAGAGGATAACGAGTACTTACGTAAGTTCCTGCCAATGCCTGAGGCTTTTGAAGGACCATATCTAGAGCTTTAACTGTATAACAAGAGAGACCATGTGGCTTGTCAGGACCCAAGTAATCTGCCTTTAAATTGATGTCGGTCTTCATTTCTACATCATTGACAAAGTTGTGATACATAACATTCCTTCGTGAGGATATTAACAAATTTGTTTTACCCATTCCTCATTTGATGGACATGTAGGTTGTTTCTACTTTTTGACTCTTATGAATATGCTGATATAAACATGAATGTACAGGTTTTTGTGCAGGCCTGTGTTTTTGGTTCTCTTGGGCAGATATCTAGGAGCAGAATTGCTGGGTCAGGAGTGACTCTGTGTTTAACTGCTTGAGGAACTTCCAGATTGATTTCCAAAGTACCATTTTATATTCCCAGCAGTGACATAGAAGGGTCCAAATCCTCCTCGTCCCTGCCTACACCTGTTATGATGTCTTTTTGATGAGAACCATTCCAGTGGGTGAGAAGTGGCATCTCATTGTGGTTTTGATTTGTGCTTTCCTAATGACTAATGATGTTGAGCATGATTACGTACATGTATTTTCCATCTGGTCATCTTTTGTAAGGCATCTGTTCAGATCTTTTGACTCTTTGGACCCAGTTTTTAATTGGTTGTTCATTGCCCTTATTGTTGAATTTTTCTAAAGTTTTATTTATATTTTGGATATCCATCCTGTGTCAAATATGGATCTTGCAAAGACAGTCTTCAAGTCTGTGGCCTCTGTTCTCATTCCCTTAAGTTTTAAATCTTAATGAAGCCTGAATTATCAATTTTTTCTATCATAGACCATATCTGAGAAGTCATTGCCATGCCCAAGGTCAGCTAGATTTTTCTCCTGCATTCTCTTCTGGGAGTTTAACAGTTTTGTATTTTACAATTAGGTCTATGATTTAAGTTAGGTTAACTTTAAGTTCTTTTAATATGTAATTGAAATGCAGTTGACATATTGTATTAGTTTTAGGTGTACAACAGAGTGAGTCAGCTGTTACATACATTATGAAACACTTACCCTGAATGGTGTCGTTGCCAAGTGTCACCACACAAACTTATTACAATTTTATTGACTATATTTTCTACATTATATTTTTCATCCCTGGCATTTATTTTATAACCAAAGTCTGTACCCCTCAATCCCATTCACATATTTTGTCCTTCTCCCCTCCCCCATGACCTGGCAACCACTAGTTTGTTCTCATATTTATGAGTCTGTTTCTCTTTTTTATTGCCTTTTATTTGCTCTTTTTTTTTAGATTCAACATTCAAATGAAATCATATGGTATTTGTCTTTCTCCAGCAGACTTATTTTACTGAGCATAATACCTTCTAGGTCTATCCGTATTCTATCAAATAGCAAGATTTTCTTTTGTTGCTCCATATATTTTAGATTTTTTTTTTGTTCTAGTTCTGTGGAAAGTACTATTGGCCTTTTGATAGGGACTGCATTCAATAGGTAGATTGCTTTGGGCAGCAGGACGTTTTAACAATACTAATTCTTCCAATCCATGAACATAACATGTATTTCTGTCGGTTTGTGTCATCTCTGATTTCTCTCATCAATATATTATAGTTTTCCAGGTACAGGTCTTTCACCCCCAAACACTCTTCTAGCCCTCGATGTCTCAGATTCCTAATGCCCCATTTGTCAGAGCAAGTCACATGCCCAACCCAGGTTGAAGAAGGTTAAGCCTCTTGGTGGGAGGATCTGCAGGTCCCACTACAAGGACACGGAGGCCGGGAGGGGAACAGGTGCAGCTAACCACCTTTGGTCTTTGCTAGCACTTTGACTCTCTGATCATGGATAAAACCAATCTTGCCTTATTTGTGAAAAAGCAAACACATTTTTTTGATAGAATGCAATGTGTAAAAAATTGATCTGCTGCCAATACAGAACAATTGGTAGCATCTAGTGGGTTTCTTAATCTGTGGTGGGTACCGCATTAGGAAACCTTCTTTACAGACCCAGCAGGTTTTGTCCACAGTCTCATTTTTCTCCCAAAGGCCCTGTTGGTACCATGTTTCACTGTAGCAGGTTAGCGCTAAGACACATTTTCTCCTGACCGAATGTGGGGAATAGCAGGTGTATCTGTTTTCTTGCAGGTGTTTGCCCAGCTATTGTGAACATGGGGGCAAATGTTCCCAGTCCTGGGACACCTTCAACTGTGACTGCATGCACACTGGCTACACGGGCGCAACCTGCCATTCCTGTAAGCCTCACAGCTCGCTGTCCCAATTTCCATGCAGTTCTGCTTTCCTTTCCGTGATTTGGTGTATATGTGTCTGTATCTGTGCAACCATGTGGTGGAAAACAACAAAACCAGTAGGTATTTTAGAAACTAATTTGTGTCTGGTTTGGTTATTTATTTATTTTAGAGGTGGGGAGGGGCCGGGGGAAAGGGAGAGAAAGAATCCCAGCCCTGTATGGATCCCGACATTAGACTCAATTTCATGACCCTGAGATCATGACCTGAGTTGAAATCAGGAGTCTGACACTTAACTAACTGAACCACCCAGGTGCCCTTTTCTGATTTATCTTTAATCAATTTTATTTCCTAGTCATGTTACAACAGCTTACGGAAATCCATAGTATCAAATAGGACAGGAAAAAATAAAATAGGAGGCAAAGGAAGATAAGCATAAGAAGATAAAATATAACAAAGAGTGAAAAAACAAGCTGCAACCCCCCAGAAAAAATACAAAAAAGCAATCTAGATGGCATGATGGTGTTACTTGTTCTGTTCCTTGGGTTGGAACCAATGTTGGTTCTCAAGTCCTGTCTGCCAAAGTAAAAAGGACAAAGTACTGATGGTCAGTATTTATAAAATCACATGGGGAGAGTCTCTGGAGGAGCACAGGATGGGGAATACCTTGGGAGGTTTCTAGATGTCAGCCAGAAGCCAGGCAAACGTTCAGGTCCCTTGCAATCTTGATGCTCTTTGATGATGGTGGTGGTTTACACACTGGGGACTTACCACATGCCTGTGGGACACTCACTCTGTCTAGTTCTGCACGTTTAACTCCTTTAACCCTCAGAACTGCCCTGGAAGGTAAGTGCTTTATTTTCCACACTGTGCACTTGAGGAAAGACAGAAGTCATCTCCCTTGACTGTGGTGACACCATTGCCAGTGAGGGCTCTCGACCACCTCTCCGTCCCATTCCTTCCACCTTGAATGCCAGTCTCTTTCCTGAAGAATTATTTTCTCAATTTCACAGCTAAGCACACTTTATTGACCCCTAATTCATTACTACTAGAAGCTCAGAACAGAGCCCCGAGATCCTCGCTGCTTTCTAATTACTAGCTTTTGTTGTCTATGTTTTTATTCTGCTTTTTCCTTTTTTTGTGTATCAGTGACATTTCTTTTTTATTTATTTATTTATTTTTATTCCAATTCCATTCATTAACACGTACTGTATTATTAGTTTCAGAGGGAGAGGTCAGTGATTCATCCATCTTCTATAACACCCAGTGCCCATTCTATCCTATGTCCTCCTTTTATTTTTTTAAGGTTTTATTTATTTATTTGACAGACAGAGATCACAGGTAGGCAGAGAGGCAGGCAGAGAGAGAGGGGAAGCAGGCTCCTTGCTGAGCAGAGAGCCCGACGCGGGGCTCGATCCCAGGACCCTGGGATCATGACCTGAGCTGAAGGCAGAGGCTTTAACCCACTAGCCACCCAGGTGCCCCCCATGTCCTCCTTAAAGCCCATCACCCAGTGGCCCCTTCTACCCCTTTCCCCTCCAGCAGCCCTCAGTTTGTTTTCATAAGAGTCTCTTATGGATTGTCTCCCTCTCTGATTTCATCTTATCTTATATTTCCTTCCCTTCCCTTATGCTCCTCTGTTTTGTTTTTTAAGTTCCAATTTTGAGTGAAATCACATGATAGTTGTCTATCTCTGACTGACTTACTTCACTGAGCATAATACCCTCTAGTACCATCCACGTTGTCGCACATAGCAAGATGTCATCCGTTCTGATGGCTGAGTAATATTCCATCATATGTTCACACCACGTCTCCTTTATCCATTCATCTGTCAGTGGATGTCTGGGCTCTTTCCCTGGTTTGGCTACGGTGGACGTTGTTGCTATAAACATTGGGGCACACATGCCCCTTTGGATCACAACACTTGTATCTTCCAGGCAAACACCTAGTAGTGGAATTGCTGAGTCATAAGGTAGCTCTATTTTCACTTTTTTGAGGAACCTCCGTACTCTTTTCCAGAGTGGCTGCACCATTTCTGAGTCCCTTCTTTTGTAGCACATCTCCCTTCTCTGGGCCTGTAGAGAGACAGCATGACATGAAAATTCACCAAGCAAAGCATGGATTGTCCCGTATCCAACCTTAAGTGAATTGAACCCCAGGGAAGCAGGCTTCAGTGTTAAGGTTAGAAGACCCAGTCCCCAGCCCAAGGGGTTCTGCAGACAAAGGGACGTCATTCACCCCCCAAAATCCCATAAGTTCAGCCAGAGCAATTCTACCTGCATCTCTTATTTACTATTAGGTGCCAGGTAAGAGCTTGCCGAGGTAACTGTTTGGAAGGAGCTGGGCATCTGGGCACTCTGAGGCTGAGTGACTGGTTTAGAGTTTCAGCTAGAAATGGGGTGGCCTCCTACTTACAGTGTCTGCCTATCACATCGAGTAACGTGTCCTACGCAGACTTAATGACTAAAGCACAGTTGCTGAAGTGTTATCAGTAACTCTGATTTAAACATTGCTCCAAACAACTCTGATTGAAAAAGTCCCAGGTGTTATAAAAAAGGGTCTTTCACTTGTGGCCTTCATAATTCGATTTGGTCGAATGACTGAACTGACTTTACTGTGATTCTCTGTCTACTGAAGTGAAGGTGGGATAGTTCCAAAGCCACAGGAAGGGATCAGAGACGATGAGATTTTGGTGTAAGGGTCCAGTGAATGTGTCTGCATTCACACGTACAGCAGGTGTCTTCCTAGTGTCTCCTTCTCTACCTCTGGTCCCCAGGCAGGCCCAGCCCCAACCCAAGCGTAACCACCATTAGCACTTGGCATCTGTCCCTCTGGACACTCTCCTAGGCAGTTACGAGCATATTTATGTATTTTCAGAAACACAAACATGAGTGGGCAAACTGCCAGCACATCTGGGAAAGCAATCCGTGTTGTCTCTGTGGCCATGAGTGTGGATGGTGGTGCTAGGTGTGTGACAGATGGGGGCCCGTCTAATTTGACACACTGACACTCAGCCATAATTTATAAAAGAATGCCGTATTTTGCAAAATCCTTGGGCAGGCAGACATGACTTTGATCTTCTTCTTCTGTGAGAAAGGAGAAAATTCCTCTGCCCTGGCTGCCCCCTTCTCCCGGATTCTCTTCACTCTTCAAAAGAGGCAGAGTTTTAAAAGGTAGATAATTCAGCGAGCTTAGAATGGTGTCTGTTCTCTGCCCACGCTCGGACCCCTCTGTCCCTGCTAGGATCACTCTGCTCTGTGGCTCTGGCTTGGCCACTTGCGGGTCTGTGTTCAGGGATGCCAAGTCTCAGCCTTAGGGGGGCTGAGGGACCCAGTCCACATTGTCCTTCTTGACTGGCTGCCAGTAGCCACTTCTCAGGTTTTCAAAGGGTCTTTCCTGTCAAGGAAATGACTGAGACATGTGTGAGCTGTTACTCAGTGATCAGTCATTTAAACTTATTCCGAACATTGATTAAGTCCATCATCTACTGATGTTAGTCACTTGCCTTGTGATAGCAAAATATTTATTGCACATATAAAATTTTTAACTAAGAATCGGGATATGTTGAAATTACTGAGAGATATTTCATGTGTTTGTGTGTGTGTGTAGATAGGTAGATAGATTTGACTTTCAATTTGTTTGAATGATCATTTGTGAAGCATTTCAGGAAATTTCCTTTTAAAACACACATTATAAATGGAATGAAGGAGAGTTGCTGATTTATAGAACTCTTCTGAAAAGTAATGCGTTGCACAGGTAGATTGTTTTAAGTAAACAGAGGATATAACTACTGAGTAATTTAATACATCGACGTGGTTATTAGGTAATAACAGATCACTTAGGGAGACGAAGCCAGTGCACTTCCGAGGCTTAGATACCATGGGGCAGAATAGAAGGAGATAGCGTGAGGCCAGTTACCATGGTTTGGAATGAATCTTGTTGCTAGAGCAGGCAGGGTTCAGATACAAAAGGTCATAACCTCTTAAAATCTTTCACTTCAAGTTTCAGGGTCTTCATGCTGCCTGACTGACATGGGGAACACTCCCCTGGAGAAGCTGTCCTGGACAGCAAGGCAGAATGAGTATCACTGGGGAAAGCTAAGGACAGAGAGGGATCCGTCCCATTGCAGCCCTGTCTGAGACCCCTGTCCTTTGCAGCTCTGTTCGAGCAGTCCTGTGATGCCCACAGGCACAGAGGGGACTCCTCAGGGTTCTACTATATCGATTCAGACGGAAGTGGACCGCTGGGACCTGCTCTTGTGTACTGCAACATGACAGGTATGTTAATGATACACTTTACTGTGCCCGTTAAGCTCGTGTGATTGGTTGCTGTGTGCAAAACCACGAGGCTCCATTGAGTAATGCGTGTGTTCCTGTGCAAGTGTGTATAAGCAATATTTCATTTTCCCTAGAAACCCAGTTATACATGGTGGATGGATACAGGTGTGTCGTAGGCAAGTCCTGTGAAGGATCATTTTGTGTACCATGGTGAATGACAGCTGCCTGTGAACTGATGCAACTTCGAACACCTCTTTCAACCTGTGTGTGGGGTGGGGTGTGGCCACATCTTCTCTTCTGTGCTCATGTCACATTTCACCAGCAGAAACAACCCTCCTTTACAAACTTCCCATGCTGCTCTAGCGGCATGGACCTGGTGGGGACTTCAGCAACCTTAGAATTTGACCCTGAAAAGTCTGAGACACTGGTCAGAAAAATGTCAGCTGTAAATGGTTCTCAGGTAACCCTGACCTGGTTATAATTTGCTTTCTGTGCTCTGGCTACGTGTCACCCCAATAGGGTTGCAATTTCTAGATGGAAGGAGTCATTTATGGGGGAATTGACAATGGCAGTTTGTGACAAGCTGGAAGTTCTGCTGTGGTTTCCATACCTACTCTCACTGCATACATAAAATCTGAGCATTTTGGTGATGGTGAATCTAGTGTTGATCTGAATTGGATCAATCATAACTTCCAGCCCCAAAACTACCGCCAACTTTGCATTGGATGGATGTATGACTGTTGGGGGCTTTGGGGCAAGCATCTTACCATAGAAACTGACCAAAACATTGCAATGGGATAAGAGGTAAATATATTGACTTACTTTACTGAAAGGTATGTGATGTGTTAAGTACGTAAGGATCTTTCTAGATATCCTGGGCTCCAGTGGTTGTAACAGCCCTTCAACTTACTCAATTTCTGCTTTGTTTTCATGGCTCAAGTGAATTCCAAGAACAGAGAAAGCTAAATAAAGATGCTGGCATCCCAGTAGTACATTCTACTTTTATCAATCACATGCCTAATTATCACAGAAGTCTAGGACCTATTAAAGATTTTCATATATATTGTCCTATAGGCAAAGTTCCTTATACACTGAAAAATTTCGAGATTCAGAGAAAAGTGAAAATGATCCCAGCTGGCACATTGCAAAGATGAGCAAGTTTTCAATGATTGAAGCTGTTTTCTTGATAATTTATTGCTGGCAGTACTGGTAAGGCTGAGGTCACATTTATTTAAAAAAAAAAAAAAGACATTTGCTGCCAAAAGGCATGATAGATAGCTAATTGCCTGATTCTCTGCAGTGTATGGTTATAATAAAAGAAAAATCGTTTAATCATGCAAGTGGACACATGGTCCAGGCTTTACCAGGAAGATTTCATTGTACATATTTATAAAGTACCCTCGGAATGTACTGCTGGCTCATAGACACTTGTTTTAATACGAATTTCATAACATCGTTGATGTGTTTTTTTTTTAGATTATTTATTTATTTATTTATTTGACAGAGAGAGATCACAAGTAGGCAGAGAGGCAGGCAGAAAGAGTGAGAGGGAAGCAGGCTCCCTGCCGAGCAGAGAGCCCAATTCGGGACTCGATCCCAGGACTCTGAGATCATGACCTGAGCCGAAGGTAGCAGCTTAAACCCCTGAGCCACCCAGGTGCCCCTCGCTGATGTGTTTTGATGGTCTGTCATTGCTGCTGCCTTTTCAGAGGAGCCCACTAGCAGAGGGAGGAGTAGTTACGGTCAAACTGTGAAGAGAAAGCAAGAGCAGATCTCAGGTTTTGATTTTGGGTAACACAAGAAACTATCTGATGCCATATAAGCCAGGGTTTTGTTTGTTTTTTTATCCTCGAGGCAAGAAGGAGTCTCTAAAAGGTAAAATCTCTCGCCAATTTATGTAAGAGGAAGGCCTCACCAACTGTCTCCTAAGGATGCGAATCACTTTCCTCCCAGGCATGACTCCAAGGAATGTCCAAGTAATGCCCCACACTGAAGAGTTGAAAAAACAGTGCCCCCCAACACGGAGCTCCTGTGTCCTCAGTACCTGCTCTGCGCTGGGCTCAGCGGTAACCGCGGCAGGGAGCGGAGGAGAACACTCCCCGCCCCTGGTGTGCAGTTCGCATGTCCGTGTGCAGAACCGGAGCCCTGAAAGCTGCTGCTGAAGCAAGTGGCTGATGCGTGGCGGCAGGTGCTGTGAAGCTGAATACAGTGGGGGTGGGGCGCACAGACCATGGATTGGGGGAGGGGTCACAATTTTAAATAGAGCCATCCAGGGAAGCACTCAGTTTGAAAGTTAGGTTTGCTTCCAGAAAACCGGAGCAAGCCTTCAAGCAGAGGGAGTGCTCCCAGGATCCTAATCTGTTGGACAGACGCTGGGTTGGGGGGGACCAGAAAGAGACCCTTGAGTCATGCCACTGGGAAGTGACAGGTCCAGGACTCCCACTGGCAGAGTAGTTGGGGTCTTTGGCCACCAGGCTGTGCCCGGCAGGAGCAAGGAGACCCATTAGTGGTGATGGGGCAGAGCAGGTGGGAGTGGAGGAGGGGAGGGAGTCGGGGGCGAATCCATGGACCAAATGTGGCTGGAGGAAGATAGGCATCTGGAACGTCTTCCAACACTGCATCCGAGCCCTGGAAGGAGGGTGCAGGTATTAGCAGCAGGGAAGAGGCAGGTCTGCAGAGGGGAGCAGGATTCCCACAGTGAACACCTGAGGTTTGGATTGACAGCTGTGCAAATAGTTAGTGGGGATCTGTTGGTCATAAAAACGAGTGTAATGTGTCATCTGAAAGCCCACTGGGTAGTTAGAATCTCCTTGGCAATATGAACTTCTAAAAATATATTTTGGAGAGTGACTTTACACATTAATTGAACAGACCAGCAGGCTCCCCTTTGCTTTGGGGTGTCTGGTGGATGCTGTCCAGCATCCCACAGCAACATGGGGCATCTTTAGGTCCCCACACCCTTGTCCATTGTCCATGGAAGGGCAGCTCTGCTCTTAGCAGGATTGGGTTCTGTGGCAGCATCCCAGAAAAAGCTGTGTTTTCATGAAGCTCCCTGAGATTTTCTGAGGTACATACAGATTCAGAAGCCATGGCCACAGGGCTTGGATCTTTGGTTTCATTGGCACAGCCTGCCCTGTGTCCACCAAAATTAAAATGGAAAGAGGGCAAAAGGCATCACAGAAAGGAGAAATAGAGCCAATGCAGCTGTAAAATTCTGGTGCTGCTGTTCATTTCTTGGTCCAGGCCGTGGTTCTGTTGCTCCGTTTGTAAAATTGACTGTGGTGGAATTTAATGACCACTGCATCCACAAAGGCAGCAGAATCGCTCACATGCATTAAGATAATATTGAAGGCATGGATTCTGTAAATTAAATATCTTCCAAACCCTCTAACTTAATCTCGGAAAGTCTTAGAGCTTAAAAGCATGCATGTGCATGTCTGTGTGTGCAGGAATTCATGAACATTAGGGGTAATGATTTAATGATTGATATTGCTATCCGTTTTTATTATCAGATAACACTTAACAGCCATCTACGCCTTCATATTACTTTGAAAATGACCAAGCAAACTACAGATCATTGTGTCACAAAGACCTTTTGGGTAATTAAGTTTTTAGAAAAGTTTCTAGCTGTCTTTCATAAAAGAAAACCCCTAAGGTTAGTATATTCTTATTCTATGTGATGAATAGATGTTATAAAGTTCCATGAGTTAGGGTTGAGCATGGAACATGCATGCATGCACACACAAGAACACACATGTGTGTGTACACACACACACACACACACACACACACAAACATCCTGCTTTGTTAGAAATACTGTGGAGAGGATTTCCAAATAATGTTAAATGCCAAGAGTCTTTATGAAACTCAAAGCCGTAAGCAAAGTGCCGTGCTAAGACAACAAATATTTCCAGAAGCTACACTGTGAAGTTTTTAATCAAAAGTTTAAAACAATCCAAGGTGATCCAGGAAGGACCCAGAGTTACAGTCCCATGAGGTCCCCCAACAAATCTTGTGTGATGATGGAAGAACTAAGCTCCTGGCCTTCTTCTCCCAGGAGGGAAATATTTCCACTGCAAGGTCACCTTCTCCATGAAGCTACCATGCCCATGGACAAGGAAATATTCTTTAATTATTAAAAACAAATACTCAAACTTGGAGAAACATGCACAAAACAAAATTCTAAAGCAATGGCTACAAGTATATACTTGGTAACAGCCTTCCAAACTCTGGTGCCAGAATATACTCTGAATATACTCTGTATAAGCTTTAGTATCTTTAGTATAAAAGCAACCAAAACAAAGAAAAGAAACTATTTTGAAGGGACTGCTTATGCAATTTGTTAACAGATCGATCCCATTCCTATGGAGAAGAGACAGAATCTAACTCTTTGATGGCAGAATGAGAAATGTGAGCTCAGTGGCTCTGCCCGCAGGGACAGTGGGGCCATCTGTGCCCCCAGAAACCCCCCACAGTTGTCTTCTGATGTGTTCCTAGTTGTGCTCCAAACACTGGTTCCCAGACACGGCACAGTGGGAACACTTGTCTCAGGGGGGAGATGGCATGAAGACAGAGCTATGACTCCCATCAGATTTATAAGAGTTGGTAGGGGCTTGAGGAACAAGTCGAGGACACGGTCTGCTGCACATCTGCCCGCTGCCCCGCTTGGATCCTGATTCTTCAACTCAGTGTGTCAGTGACCCAGCCCTTACCATGGACTCTGTCACACTGGTGCTGACCGAGCCATGGTGTCTCTTAAACAGCCTCCTTCCCGTGACAGAAATTGTGAGTGGCCTCCAGCCGGCGTCGTAGTGGAACAGAGGACAGCCAGTCAGCTGCTTTACACACTCTCCCATTAATTTCAAAAGGAAATTTTCTGTGGAATGGGCACCTGTCAAGGCATCCTGCTATGCTTTTTATGTTTGTGGATTTGTCCGGATTTTCTGTTTCTTTTGCCTCTGTCTTCCTGCAACAGCTTCTGTCTCAGCCAAGTCAAACACCTCCCTTTCCAGTCAGATGTTCAATTCAGGCGTTTGGTCACTCATCCTCACACCTGACCACTGTGCTGCGGGCTTCCAGGGGCCACACCGCATTTGAGTAAGAAGAGGAATGAACTTCTCTCGTTGACCTTCAGACTAGGGAGGGGGACAGATGTAATTCAGCTCACTGAACATATTATGACTATTATAGGTTTGCATTTGCTATTTTAAATATAGGCATACCTCTTTACTGAACTTGGATTCAGATAAAAGGGTTTTTTGTTTTTTTTTTTTTTGAAACAATTTGTAGGTTTATGGCAGCCCGGGGTGAAACAAGTCTACCAGCCCCATTTTCCAACAGCACCTGCTCACTTGGCATCTCTGTGGCACATTTTGGTAACACTTACAATATTTCTAACTTTTTTGTTGCCATCATATTTGTTATGATGATCTGTGACCAGTGATCTTTACTACTGGGGTTGTTTTCAGGCGCCATGAACTATGTGTGTCCAAGACCATGAACTTTGTTGGTAAATGGCTCTACCAACTGGCCAATTCCTCACATAGGTCCCTCTCTGTCCTTGGGCTCCCTATTCCCAAGACACAACAGTATTGAATTTAAGCCAACTCATAGCCCTACAGTAGTCTCTACGTGTTCAACTGGAAGGAGAAGCTGCATGCCTCTCACTATCAACCAAAGGCTAGACATGACTAAAGCTTAGTGAGGAAGGCATGTTGAAAGCTGAGGCCTCTGATGTCGGTTTGCCGAATTGTGAATCTAAGGAAAAGCTCCTGAAGGAAATTAAAAGTGCTACCTCGGTGAACACACGAATGATAGGAAAGTGAAACAGCTTTTATTGCTGATACAGAGAACATTTAGTGGATAAGAGGTCCAACCAGCCACGGCGTTGTCCTCAGCCAAAGCTGAAGGCCCTGACTCTCTTCAGTTTTGTGCAGGCAGAGAGAGGGGAGGAAGCTGCAGGAGGGAAATCTGAAATGAGCAGAGATCCGTGCATGAGGTTTAAGGAAGGAGGCCGCGTCCGTGGCGTGAAAGTGCAAGGCGAAGCAGCACGCGCTGCCGTAGGAGCTGCAGCAAGTGACCAGGAGATGCAGAAGATCCGGAAGATCGAGATCGTTCCCGAAGGTGGCTGCACTGACCAGCAGATTTTCAGCGTGGATGGAAGAGCCTCCCATGGGAAGAAGGTGCCATTGAGGACTTTCCTGGCTAGACAGGAGAAGTCAGTGCCTACCTTTGCAGCTTCCACAGACAGGGTGATCGTCTGGTCGGGGCCAGTGCGATTGGTGAATTTAACGTGTAGCAGATGCTGATTAATCATTTCTCCAATCCTAGGGCCCTTAGGAATTACGGCAAATCTCCTCTGCCTGTGCTCTGTGAATGGAACAGCAGAACCTAGAGGACAGGTCATCTGTTCACAGCATGGTGTACTGAATGATTTAAGCCCATTGTTGAGACCCGCCTAAGGGAAAAAAGGAAAAAGATTCCTTTCACATTATCATCACTTACCGACTGTGCACCTGATCGCCCCAGAGTTCTGATGGAGTCAGACAGCGAGGTTTATGTTGTTTTCATGTCTGCTAACACAACATTCATTCTGCAGCCCAGGGATCAAGGAGTCATTTCAGCTGGCAGGTCGTCATCATTAAGAAATAACATTTCCAAAAAAAAAAAAAAAAATTAAAAAAAATTTCCTAAGGGTATAGCTGCCCTGAATAGTGATTCCTTGGATGGATCTGGGAAAGGTCAATTGAAAACCATCTGGGAAGGATTCACCGTCCTAAGATGCCATGGAGAGCATTCATGATTCATGGGGAGAAATCAACATATCAGCGTTATTAGGAATTTGGAAGAAGTAGATTCCAGTATTCGTGGATGACTTTGAGGGGTTCAGGATTTCAGAGGAAGCGGTCACTGCAGGAGTGGTGGAGACAGCAAGAGAGCCATAATTGAAGTGGAGCCTGAGGACGGGACGGAACTGCGGCAGGATACAGCTTGGACGGATGAAGAGTTGCTGCTGACGAATGAGCAGAGAAAGTGGTTTCTGGAGGTGGGATTTACTCCTGGTGAAGGTGCTTAACAGAACAAAGGGTTTAGAGTATTGCATCAGCTTAGTTGACAGTTTGGAAGAAATTCTACTCTGGGTAAAATGCGACCGGACAGCATCCCACGCTATAGAGACATCACTCAGGAGAGGAGGAGTCAGTCGTGCTGCCGATGTCACTGTTGTCTTGTTTTCAGAAGTGGCCATGGCCGCCCCGACCTTCTGCACCGCCACCCTGAAAAGTCAGCAGCACCAACAGCCAAGGCAAGCCTCTCCAGCAGCAAAGATCGCGGCTCACTGAGAGCGCCGACAATGGCTGGCATTCGTTCAGCAAGAGGCACTCTTGATCTAGGTATGTACGTTTGTTAGACATCATGTCATCGCACACTTCATACTGACTCCAGGAGGGCGGAGAGGTGACCTGTACATGCAGTGGAAACCGAAACATTCTTCAGACTCGCTGTCTTGTGGTATATATGTTATTTGGGTGGTCTGGACCAGGGCCTCCATATCTCTGGGGTACGCCTGTAGATAGAGACACTTGCTGGGAATTTGTAAAAAATAAAATAAAATAAAACAAAATAAAAAGGCTCTGCATGTGGGTTGGAGAGTCTCCTTCATGAACACACGCACAGCCATTGAGGAATATATTTTTCTCTGCTTGGGAAGAGTTGTGATTTCATTGTTCTCTGCTTTGCCCTTGAAAACTGAGATGGACAGTAAAGTTGGCATCATCATGTCACGTGTGGCAAGTTTTGCTCAAAAATAGCATCTCTTCCAGAAGATTCTATAATGTTGAAATGTTAGAATTTGTAAAGGAAAAAAAAGAGAGAGAAAATCTGTTTTGATGATGGTCATGCACCACAACCCTTCATCTCTTTTTTATGGGCTTTTGCCTGGAAGGAATCCTTCTTGCTCCCATGGAGGGGACATCATTCTGGCTGATCTCCTGCAGCTTCTAAAGGGAGTTCCCAAAGTAGGTGCCCCCAATGTGCGTGGGAACACACAACTTCCAGAACACGTCCTCTCCCTGCTCCCAAGGGAGTGGAAACACGCGTGTTTTGGGAAAGTTCGTCTTCCCACTCTCATCAACATGGACCTGCCTGTGGATGGACAGGAAGATGGTCTCGACAAGCAGTAAGAGCCGAGCCCTCAGGTGATGGCTCGGCCAGCAGTGTGCCTGGTTAATGGCCTTTGAAGATGGCCAGAACCATGGTTTTCAGTCTTTTGATGTCACCTGGTTCACTCTCCCGATTTACCAAATGTGACATTGAAGGCTTAGAGAATTTTTTGATGATTCCAAGAGCACTGATTAGAGCCCGTATTCTCCCATTGACTGTGACACAGTGCTCCATCCGTATCTAATTTTGTAAGTGTCTACACGGTGTTCTCTCCGAGGAAACTGCTCTCTTGCCATGTGGTGGGCTGAAATGCAGGGGGAGACACTAATGACATTTCATGATACTGAGCACGTGGGAGGTTGCAGGGGTGGGGCCCATGTCCTTCCACTTTAAACAGCAGGTGTCCACACTGATGACTGAGCGAACACATAAGTCTACACTTAGTGTGACCTGTTAAGTGACGAGATGACCCTCTGAAACCCCAGGAGAAGAAGGCCATGAAATAGCTACATTTCTTGAGGGTGTCTAGTTGTGTCTCAGAGCATTGTCTGGCATGGAAAATATTAAAGTGAATCATGCAAAGCTCAAGGCCTCTGAACTGTGACAAGAACAGCAGCCCTTGTAAGGGCCTAATGCAAATATTGATCCAGAGGGACCCAAAGGGGTGGGGCTGAGACAGGACAGCCTCTGGGCCTCTCCCAGGACCCAGGGGCTGCCTGCTTTGAGGAGCCATCCCTCTCCTTGGTGAAACACAAGCATCTGATCCTCCTGGGCTCTGGCACATGGACGACACGGCAGAGCCGGTGCCTCCTAGGTCTAGGACAGGGGCTGATCAGAGCCACCGACTGTCTCCCTCTAGACCCCACTGGACATTCACAGCAGCTGCTTGGCCCTCCCAGCCCTGTGTGCACATAGGTGCCCATCAGAGCCTGTGATCTGGTTCTATTTTCCCCAGGAGTGTTTTCCTTTGAAATCCAGGAGGAGACCCAGGTGCATGAGGTCATGGGCCTCAGCGCTCTTTGAGAACTTGAGCACCTCAGAAGGTCTGGTGGCCACACTGCATGGTGACATAGCATAGTTTCCTGAAGTTGGGTGAGTGGGTGTTCCCAGGCTTCCCTTCCATTTTCTGGGCAGCAGGAGGATTGGGCTGTGAGACAGATAGGAGCCACTGCTGTGGTGTTTGCCTCCGGATCTTGATGCTGCAGAGTCCTGAGAAGGGTTGGGGCTGTCCTGCCCAGAACACAGTGTTCACGTCATCTTGGTGACTCCAGGGATGCCTGCTAGTCTTCCCATCCCTCTGCCGACCTGTGTCATGGTGAGTGCCCGTCCTCCACTGGTTCTTCTTCTGCATGTGGGAGGCAATGGGCCCCATCGCCTCACATGTTGCCTTCCTCCTCATCTTTGAACTCAAGCACCCACTTCCCATCAGAAGAGATGCAGGCAGCTGGCTTCATTTCCGAAGAGGTGGTGTTTGGACCCAACTTGGACTTCACTTCAGGCATGTGTCAGAAAGGGGATTCTTGCCTTCCCTTTCCTGGAGATCAATGTCCATCTCGTGAGGGACAGACCGACCACCTAGGCAGGCATCAGGGTTTTTGCAATCAAGTCTTTTTTCTTCTTTTCCTTTGGGGAGATGAAAACGAGCATGGCAGACACACCTCGGGTTCACATTTCCCAGACCATGGAAAATACACATCCGTTTCCTTTTCCCCATTCGACAACCTGTTTTCCCTTAAAAGATGCCTTGTATAGTTCAGAGATACAATCCACAGTGTACGAAGTGTTGCAAGTGCCAAGTGGATATAATTTGGCAAAATAAGAAGAGAAACTGGGGTGCCATATGATATGGTGAGTTATTGTTATTTTTTTATATCCTGCTTACCAAACCAAAGCATCACATTAATGTAGGTTGGTTTGCTCAAGGGAACAGTGGGCCAGGAGCCACGGTTAGCCTCCTTGCTCATGTGCAAATGAGAGGCTCCACTGAGCTGGAGAACGTGATATGATGGGCTTCATTCAACAGTTCAAAAGTCCTGTTTTAAGTTTTCCCCATTACAGTTAATTTCCCCCGATCTCGTCTGTGCTCCATACCGTGGTGCGTGACAGTGAAGTGTCTTTCCATCACGCTGCTCCCTTCAGTTCCTTGGTCTGTCTCCTCGTCCTGAGAGCTTCCGTCACATTCCCTCTCCAGGGTGCCTTCCCAGCTACAGATGGAAATCTATGAAAATCCCACATTATGCCACATCGAGGAAACATAACAAGCCCTCATTGGGGCCTTACAAGTGATACTTCTAGAAAGGACAAACATTGAAATTTCTCTTTTTTTCAAAAGGCAGCTTTGAGATTCTGTTCACCCTTTCCCTTCTCTCCACTCAAGAAAGAGTTCTGATTACACTGCGACATGCACGAATATGAGTCCATCACATGGCCACTAGCCTGCGGGAGCCCCTCAGGCACAGCGTTTCTCTTTGTGCCGTAAACCATGGACATAAATAACCCTCTGACATTAGAACCCATGAATCCCTGAGCCCATTCCCCCTCCATCGGTGCTCTCACCCCCTTTCATCTGGTGGAAGAAACCCTGACCGTGAATGTGAGTAGGTAATTGCAAAACATAACACCAGGTCCATTTAAGAAAATTT
Organism: Meles meles; assembly: GCF_922984935.1. NCBI lineage: Eukaryota > Metazoa > Chordata > Mammalia > Carnivora > Mustelidae > Meles > Meles meles. The sequence continues at coordinate 7,295,791 of NC_060078.1, forward strand.
CCAGGAAAATGTTGAAGTCTAAAATGTCTGGTGAAAACATGATTAAAGGGGGGGGAGGAAAACCTGTGGGATTCAGATTGCTATAGGAACACTCAGAACCCTTTAAAAGAGTGGAGAGAGGGGATGATCTATAAAGCTTTTCTCCCTGACTGACTGAATGACCGCGTTAGTCATGCTGACTCACAGTCTGCTCCTGTCCCTGCTGGATTTTGCATATTTGGCGATGTTTTTCATAGGCTTTGAGCTAGGGCCTCTGGGCATTCTCTGCTCTGGATCTCTGATGGTATTCGATGGGTCCGTGAGCACCAGTGGGGCTGTTAGGTTTTTCCTGGGGCAGGACGGGGAGGGGCGGGCAGGGAGGGCTCTGAAGGTTCCTGGTAACGTCGTTTTGATTTTTTTTTTTTTTTTTTAACCCTTCTTTAGGTCTTAGCCATTAAAAGTAGTAAGAATAAACCTCACGTGCCTATTTCTAGCCCCTATAATTTGGAAATATGTTGACTGATCATGTCTGTACCGGATGCGTGTTCCAGAGGAAGTTTTATGTGATTTGATGTTATAAATGAAGTTGGGCTAGGACAATGTGAGGCCAGACTTTGGGCCCCTGAACCATGGCCCTTTTACACTGTGGGAGGGCTAGGTTTTGGGGGAAGGTAAAAGAAAGGGAGATCTTTCTCTTCTGTTTTAAACACTGTGGAGTGCTCATCTATTGTTTTTAAATCTCTTAAAAATATGGGTAGTCAGTGGAGCAGAAGCAGGTCAGAATTTGCCAGCGGACATTAGTGTGTCGTTCCCGACAGGAATGGTCATATTAACGACTCCGGCGGGTGCCTCGTTTGGGGCTGGGCACTGAATGAGATGCTGCCACACGATCAGTCGATTTTTGTCAAAAATACTGGCTTCCTATCATTTTGCATGATCATGTGAGCTGCTTATTCCCTTCACGTGTCTCTTATGCATTTCTTTGATCACCAGAGGAAAAAATGCTCAGTCCAATGAAGAAAAATATGTATATTAATATAAGGGTGTATATACACACACAGTAAAAACTTAGCTTTCTTCTTATAGTAATGGAAAGACATAAATTAAGGGACAAAACGTTTTATTTATAACTTTGAATATTATAGCACAAAATTTTAAGAATTGGCCCCCTGACAATGTTGGCTGCATTCAGGGTAAGACGAATTCCAGTAAAGAGAGTCCCCGTTCCTAACAGTTTAACAATGTCCCTTATGCTGACTGCAACGTCAAACAGACCTGATAGCTACAAATATTAAAACCCTAATTCAGACAAAGGAGGCTTCCGACTTTCACATTATGTTTAGCTGCTCCAACCTAGTCACAGTCGCTTTCTCCCTCCCAACCCTGTTTCTGCCCAGAGAACACCACGTGGACCTCGGTACAGCACAATGGCTCCCAGCTGGCCAAGGTCAAAAACTCGAATGGAGATAGCCCCCAGCCCGTGTTTTTCCAGTACACGGCCAGCCCGGACCAGCTGCGAGCCATCATGGACGGTGCGGACGGCTGCCGACAGGAGCTGGTCCTGCGCTGCAAGAAGTCGAGGCTGTCAGCTGGCCGCGGTGAGTAGTGGGAGTCCCTCGCCATCGTGGGCTGCCATGCCCGCCGGTGGCAGGGGCCTGACCCGGGTGCCCGTGTCGCGATCGGGACGTTACAGAGATGCTGTTCCTCAGAGTGAAGAGCGAGGTCCGTATGTGTGGCTCCTCGCTCAAAGCAGAGAACGAGCTGGGAAGCCTCTTCCCAGACTCAAGTGGGCGACGGATCAATGAGAGCCTCCTCACGAGGCCGTCGGAACGCTGGGTCCTCAGCCACCATGAAGGGCGGCCACGCCTCCGAAATGTTCGGTCTTCGACAGATGGGGGACAGCATGTGTGGCTTAGTTATCTGGAGATTCTTCATCACGGGCTGAGTGTGATTAGTCTCTCGGGTCGTCATTAATAGGGAGCCATGTCGGTGTCAGGCAGCTCCTCTCACACAGCACACCGGCCAGTGACTCATTCTTCATAGCACTTCTGTTCTTGACAATTCCATTTTTTGTTTCGTATTTTCGTCCTTTGAAATACCTCATTTTGTCAGAAAGGTAGTCAGGGTCCTCTGAGCTCAGGGTCCGAGCTGCCGCTCAGCAGCCGGGGGGTGCATCTCCCCAAGACTTTCACGCTCAGACACTAACCTCGCCAGGACCAAACTGCACAGCGTCGATGAAACGCATGAAGCAAATGCTGTTCGTTGGCCTCGCTCCAGTGTGTGGAATGTGTAGTTAGTGCTGGGGGCTTAGTGCCTGTTGTGACTGGGTTCCTGCCAAACACAGGAGCGAGCTAAACCGGCTTGCTCCCGGAACAGAGAAAGCAGCCTCTGGGGGAGGAACTCAGGGCAGGTTGGGCTGCTGGAGCAGGGAAAGAGGCGAAGGCAGAGGAGTGTAGACACCAGCCGCTAGCAGGGTCAGAAAGCAAAACCCCCTTGAATCTGGGAGCAAACTCGTGCACACTGGCGTGTGGTCTGTGCCACAGCCAGGACACACCGCCCGGGTCAGTAAAGAATCCCCACGCGGAGGGTGGGCCTCTCCCTATCTGATTCACAAGTGATTCCTTGGCTGGGCTCCCTCCCACAGCAGTAAATAACGCAGCCACAGCCGCGACCAAACCGAGGCTTTAACTGGGGTTGGGGTGGAGACGGAATGAGGGACTTGGTTAACTACACAGGCTGGAGGCTGCACTTCTGTGGGCTGCTGCTGGAGAACTCGTACAAACCTCGTTTAGATGGACGCAGCCCAGCCTGTGTGATTCCAGCAGCCCTTCATTGCGGTGCAGGTGAGGCCTAAACGCTGTCGCCTGACACACCTGAAAAGGGTTGCACTGCTTCACGGTGTGTCATCCACAGACATGAATGGGCAGCAAGGAGCCTTCCCCAGGAGCCCTCAGTGGAAGGTTCTGTGGTGGGAAACCACCTTAGGCGGCTGCCGGGAGCTTAAGAGTGTCATGGAGTGGACTGGGAATGGGAATGTCCAGTCAGAATCGAGTTTTTCCCCCAAGAATTCCCCTGTGTTCAAATCCTCAGTTGTTATCAGCTCACCCGGGTTTATTGTGAGAGGAGAGGAGGCAGAGCCCTGGCTCGTGTGTTTTTCCGGGAGGGTTGCTGGGGAGCAATGGGTCTTAGCTCTTGTTAGGGTCCCGCGGCCTTTGCCTACAGCGGGTGGTAGGTCTCTATGCTGCAGGTTTCAGGGGCTGCAGTTCTGGAGGCCTAAGAGGGAGCTCAAGGACGGCAAGTGCTGATTCCAGGAGACTGTTTGGTCTCCATGCCGTGAGTGTTAAGGTCCCTGAGGATTACCCTTGTGGCCAGAGTGGAGGACAGCCTGCCAGGGGCGCAGGTGCCGGAGGTGTGGGGAGCCCTGTTCTCTTTCCCTTCAGCCTCTTCTTCCTCTTTGCGTTGTTCTTAATGATCCTTCTGCAAATTCTCTGGATTGCTCCAAGAAACCTTGAATGGAGCCAAATGCATTCTGTACCTTGAACAACACTTGCTGGTTCTTACTTGGTAGAGGAAATGAGAGATTTGGATGTAAACGAACAATAGTGCATCCGTGGGCAATGACTTTTTGCTCCTCCATCTATGAAAAGAATGTGGAATAATCTCATGTTTAAAATGGTGTTTTAAAAAATATCTGTTGTGGGGCGCCTGGGTGGCTCAGTGGATTAAGCCGCTGCCTTCGGCTCAGGTCATGATCTCAGGGTCCTGGGATCGAGCCCCACATCGGGCTCTCTGCTCCGTGGGGAGCCTGCTTCCTTCTCTCTCTCTGCCTGCCTCTCTGCCTACTTGTGGTCTCTCTCTGTCAAATAAATAAATAAAATCTTTAAAAAAAAAATAAAAAAAAATAAAAAATATCTGTTGAGTTGAAAAGATCTTCCACCCTCTACAGATAAGTTTTCGACACACTGAGGGGAAAAATCAAATATTGCTGACATTGATTTCTTGGCGCACATTGCACCCAGCGGGCCTGCGGTGGGTGGTAATGAGCACGGCCTGTGTGCGCCCACTGGGAGGCTGTGGGCAGCAGGTGAAGGCTCATCGAACAGGCAGCCGTAACGAGTGGTGGCGGCTGTAAGTAAGGGACTAGGTGGGACGTGTTCCAGATTCCCGGTGGGGGCTGGGTGGGGACAACCTGAGGGTCTGAGGGAGGGAGCATGCTGAAATAGACAGGCATCTTTGTGGGCGGCTGATGGAGGTCACTTCCATTTCTCCTGCTCTGACTCTGTTTATGAGGCACTGTTCCCCTCCAGCCTCCGGAGGGCCCTCCTTCCCTGTTACCCTCACCCTGCACGTCTGTCCTGGGCCTCAGCAGAGGACACAGCTCAGAAGAGCTGAGGTGGCCTCTGGTCCTGTTGGAGCATTTAAGCATTGAGCTAGACTGGCCTCAGTTGTCCAGAGCCCAGGACCCGCCTCAGGCACGGGGAGGCTTGTCAGGCCATGTCTGTGGTTTCCAGATACAAAGCCAACGTGTCAGTACAAGAAGCTCGTTCCTCCAGCAGACTTGGAAGATATGACAGGAGAGTACTGGCGTTTTCGTCCAATAGATAAGAAATCCGTATCTTGTCTCATATTACATCTTTCAATGGCATTTTAGGCTCTCGAACAGCATTTGGATGAAGTGTACAAATTACTCTGGTTTTCGTTCGTTCGTTTTTTTAAAATGACAGTTCTTTCAATGTTTTGTCTAAATATATGATGTCATTGGAGTCCTCAAGAGAAGTGTGTAGATACCATGCCTGAATGAGTAGGGACAACTTGCTCGTTTTCTATTAAAAGTAAAACATATGGTGAGAACGTAAGTCTAGACGTGGAAGTATTTCTTAAACCGTTGGAAGTCTCTTGGAAACGAGCCTGCTGTGGAGTTGAAGTCTGCTCATCTGTGTTTTAGATGGGGGAGTGAAGGACTATGCTGGGAGGCAGGCACTGGGGGCAAAGCAGGTGTCACCTTTCTCATACTTGTCTTCCAGGTGGAACCCCAGTGAGCTGGTGGGCTGGAAGAACCAATGAGACACACACTTACTGGGGAGGTTCTCTGCCTGGTGCTCAAAAATGTGCTTGTGGATTACAGGAGAACTGCCTTGATTCTCAATATCACTGCAACTGTGATGCTGCCCGGAATGAATGGTGATTTCCATATAATTTCCCTGTGCAAACTGTAATTTTGTGTTGCTTAAACTGTGTAAGTTAGGCAGACATTGGACAAGACAGTTGTAGAAAGAGAACAGATTAAAGTATTCCCCAGCCAGTTCAAGGGGTAAGCTTTGATGTGTACAGTGTAATTAATCCGAGGACTGAGGTGTTAAGGTAGCTATTTCTGTTTACCTGTGAGTAACTAATCATGTCCATTTAATTTTTTCCTAATAAGACAAGATAGGAATATCAGATTAATGTTTCCCATTCACTGAAAGTACCATTATCAGAGTTCCTATGGTTAAGTTTAACTCGATAGATACGATGACGGCCCCGTGGCCAACCCTGGTGTGCTTGCTCACCTCCCTCCCTGCCAGCTGCATTTTTAAATGGCCTCATAGGGGAAATCAAACAGGGTCTAGGGTGCATAAAAGGGGATTATGGGACACAAACCTCTCCCTGTTGCTGGAGGTCTCAGAAGGCTTCCAAACCCAGAGAGAAGGTGGAAAGGGACCGATCTTCCAGCTAACCCCCCAGGTAGCAATAAATAACTCCCTGAAAACACACATCCACAGACCTGCCCTCACACAGATCTGGAGTTCATATTTACATGGTCCTTGGATTAAGTTAGTGTGGCCACAGGTCAGCAGTACCAATGGCTCATCGTAGAAGTATGTGACATTCTTGCTAGAGGCCCCCCTCCCTGAGGATTCCCACAGATAAAAATGCCACCAAACGTGAGCTCACAGTTAGGGCTACACAGCCCCAGGGGACAGAAGTGGGAGGCAGAAGAAACGACGGAGTAAACGGATGCCTAAAAATCCCAGATCATGGATACCTTAAGAACATCAGATAAAATAAATGTGTGAGCTGTTGGAAAAATAAGGCCTGGGATTGATTGAGAAAGCAACCAGATACTATCGACAAAGGAGACCGCGACTTACAAAAGAATGGAGTGAACGTTTAGAAATGAAAATATTCTCATTGAAATTTAAGACTTGTCAGGCCAGATACTAGACACGTGGGATCAGAACACTGGTGAAACAGAAAATGAGTGTAGATAAGTGGCAGGGACTCTAGCCCAGAGTGACGGGCATGGGAGGAAGGAAAGCAGGGACAGAGGGGAGAACTGGGGTTGGAATCAAGTTTTAACAGAGGAGACTGGTGATAATTAAGGGCCAAAATAGCTAAGAAGTGGCCAGACTTGAGAAAATACTAGGATACCAGGCAGGATAAATAAGAGTAAATCCACCTGTAGAAGCATCGTGCTGAAATCAAGGAAGATTAAAGAGAATGTGAAAGGGAGCAGAGGTGAACAGAAGGTGTCAAAGCAAGGACAGTCGGAGCCAGGCAAGACTCCCTCTGTGGACCCAGCAAAGCCTGTAGGCACAGGCACTCCCCTCGCTGTGCAGCAGTAAGTACAGTAACTGTCCGGTTCCAAGTGTGTCCCCGGCCAAGATACAGGAACACCCAGACAGACAGACACCGAAGAAATACACCACCAGCCAACTCCAAAAGACAGAGTTTCTAGAATGGTTTTTATTTTTAAAAATTTTTTTAATTTCTTTTTTTTAGACTTTACTTATTTATTTGACAAACAGAACTCACAAGTAGGCAGAGAGGCAGGCAGAGAGAGAGGAGGAAGCAGGCTCCCCGCTGAGCAGAGAGCCCAATGCGGGGCTCGATCCCAGGACCCTGAGATCATGTCCTGAGTCGAAGGCAGAGGCTTTACACCTCACCCAAGAATAGTTTTTAGAATGAAAGTGGGTGATCTGGGGGCGTCTGGGTGGCTCAGTGGGTTAAAGCCTCTGCGTTCAGCTCAGGTCATGATCCCAGGGTCCTGGGATCGAGCCCCGCATCAGGCTCTCTGCTCAGCAGGGAGCCTGCCTCCCCCTCTCTCTGTGCCTGCCTCTCTGCCTACTTGTGATTTCTGTCTGTCAAATAAATAAAATCTTTAAAAAAAAAAAGGTGGGTGATCTGGTAAGGAGAGTCTCAGACTCTAGAAGAAATATCAAGGAAAGAAATGTGTAAACTCAGAGGTTAACAGAAACATAAGAGGCAAACAAGAGACACCAGTCATGTGTCAGGCATGTACCATACTGAAACAGGAGGGAGCAGTCCTGTCCAGGACTACAGCCCGGGTTAGAAATAAGAATATGATTGAACTTAGAAACTTGTTTTGTGGAAGTTTGTCAGCATTAAACGGCTCATAGTGCATGCATTAAGATTTTAAGTGTAAGCACTGAAGAATAGAAAGTGTAATATTCAAATCCAAAGAGGGAAGGGAGGAAAAACGGGATTTTAAGAACAGTTAATTCAAAAGAAGGTAGGAAATAAAATTTAAAAAGGAAGAGGAAACAACAAGCAACAAAATGACATAAGAATATTATGGGGGTACCCGGGTGGCTCAGTGGGTTAAAACCTCTGCCTTCGGCTCAGGTCATGATCTCAAGGTCCTGGGATCGAGCCCCGCATCAGGCTCTCTGCTCAGCAGGGAGCCTGCTTCCCCTGCCCCCCCTCCGCTTGCCTCTCTGCCTACTTGTGATCTCTTTCTCTCTGTCAAATAAATACGTGGAATCTTTAAAAAAAAAAAAAAAGAATATTATGAGTAATGAGGCACAATAAATGTAACAAAATAGCCATTTAAGTGCAGATAGGTCATTTTGAATTAAAAATAAGTATATCTTGTTTCCTAGGTTCTACACAGATGCAGGGCACCTGAAGGATACATTAGACAAACTGTTATTTGTTCTAAATCCAAAGCACATACGTAATTGAAGCAGGACGTAAAAACATGAGCAGCTCACAAGATGCAGAAGAATCTTCCTTCTTTGCCCAGAGCGATGGTTGGTGGCACAGCTAGCTTCCTACCCAGGACCTCTGGCTCTAGTCTGGTTTTTGCTACATTGGAACCATAGATATTCAGTCCCAAATATTCACTTACATGATTTCTTTTATATTACAATTATATTTTTGTCATTGTTTATAATATCCACTAGATTCCTTGGGGACACTGATGGTGGTTCTTATGCCCACGCCCCCGACATGCAGGACCTGGCAAGGAGTCGCTGTGCACCAAATGTTGGGTGAATGAATGGATAGTGACAGTCATGATGAGCACTTCCCACACATTACCCCATGCATTCATTTTAAGAGCACGTTGTATCATACCTTTAACCAACCTCCTTCTTCTTTCTTTCTTTTTTAATGGATGGCATCAATACGTGAGGAAATGCTTAGTAACCACGATAGGAATTTTGGAAAATTGAGTTAAAAAAGAAGAATCTGGGAATTGAAAACCTCAGTCTTTTCAGTTGGGTGGTTTGGTTTGTTTTTTTTAACAAAGCCAGGCAGATCCTGCATGTGTAAGTTTTGCATTTAAACCTCACAAGGCGGCCAGATGGGGAAGGGCCGCGAGCTGCTTCATTGCAGGGAAGCGTAATCTCATGCTCGCACCGATGGTGATGATTTCAGCCCTGCCCGCTGTTATCTCTGTGGTCACACAGATGGACAAGGAGCTCTGACCCTCATACCTTATTAAGTATGTTACTATGTCAGAGTTCAGAAGAGCCCTTTGATTTCCTTATTGTCACGTATTTGCAAATTTAGCTTATCATGTCTTGCGCTTCAGTAAGAGACTATTTGCTCCTTCTCTGGATGTCCTTCAGAATAACGCTAAGGTGGTCATTTTTGTTTTGTAGGACCAGCGACACAGTAGTCCTTTCCCATAAGGAGCACCTGCCAGTCATGCAGGTTGCAATGAGAGACACAGGCCAACCACGTTCAGAAGCGGCTTATGCGCTGGGGCCTCTGCTCTGCTGGGGGGACAGTAAGTAGTGGCAAGAGGAACTGTCTTGACCCCTGGAAATGCATGTCAGTGTTTTAGGAGACATGTAGCTGCCTGAGTCCGTAAAAACACCATCTATGCTGATACTCTGCATTTCATTAGGAATGTGTTAACTTACAAAAGAAGTGTGTATTGGCACTGTGCTTGAGAAAAAATGAGGAGTGTTGTATTACCTTCGGAGTATGTGTCCTCTGTGTAGTATTTGAGTCAGACTATTGCTGTGAATGTTGGTGGAATGATCTGGAACACTGATCACCCAGTCAGCAAAATCTAGTAATTTGATAATTAATTAATTGGAGTAAGTATTGGCTGAGTGCTGAGATGCCTAAAACAGGTAAGATACTGAGAAACGGGGTGACGGAGGCCATCACGTGCCTGTTCGTTGTCACCCTCTGAACCTCAATGGTCCTAACTGTCCTCACTCCTCCCACTGCATGTGGATTTCCTACCCACAAAAGTCTGGGTTTTCCCTCCTTCCTTCCCCATGCCAGTGACATCCTATTGTGGTGCCCCTGGCCTGTGTGCTCAGCCCTCCATCTCTCTGCTCCAGTGGTGAGTTGTTCCCAACAGGCTTGTGGCTTTAAATCCCACGTTGAGGTCAGTGATTCTGCCATCGCTATACCCCAGGCTGTCTCCCTGCACTCCCACCTCTGCCATCCAGCTGCTTAGGCTCGATAGGCATTTCAAAACAGTTTGTCCAAAAGAAGGGAAAAAAAGTGTTTCCTTACCCAACTCAGGGCATGGCAACTCCATGCTTCCTTTCACTTAGATGGAAAATGTAGCAGCCACTCACAAATTCTTTCCTCTCTTAACACACATCGGACTCAACCACAAATACAAATCATATCACTTTGAATTTCAAAACCTGATCCAAACCCCCCTCCCAGTGGCTTGATTGGCCTGCTTGCAGCTGCTTCTGCTCACTTAGCGGAGACTCCACAGAAAGGCCAGAGGGAAAATTCAGGGCATGTCAGTCCTCTGGCCCAGACTCTCCAGTGGCACTCGTATCAGAGCAGAGGCCAAAATTCAACATCTACCAGGCTGTGGTGGCCAACCCTTCCCGGGGCCACATAAGAGATGTTGCCATGTGGAGAAATCCTGGGATTTCTGAGCCTTGCCATTCAGAAAAAGGAAGTTTCCTACTTCAGATGACAAAAATATTGAAAGGTGGATAGTCACAGTGTAAAGAACATATGAACATGCCTTGATGGATGATAGTATGAAGAATTGTTCTTCCCACTCATGACCTTAGACAGCAGACCACACTCTGTGTCTGGATAGGACAACCTAAGCACGCCAACCTCATCTCTCCCACAAGTACCCCTATGAAACCTGGGTAGAACACCTGGAACAGTTATCTCAGGACTCTAGGAAGCCAGGAGAGGCAAGGAGGAGAAACCAGAAGGCATCATTTACTTTTCCTTCCAGTATCTGTCGGTCAACCCAGACGTGGGCACTGGGTCACAGACAGAGAGGTTCCAGGAGAAGCCCTCGAGCCCTGGCTAGATGCTGGAACAGAAAGTTCCTAACTCTCAGGGAATGCAGGAATCCCATTTCCCTCTTTTTCTATCCAGGCAGACCCATGATGATAGCAGCAGAAGCTGCCCAGGGAATGCACAAGAGCCAGGATTTCAGAAGGGCACTTTTGCTTTGCATAGGGCAGCTGTGGCTCAGAGATGGTGGGAAGACTCCTCTTATTTTTGTTTTCTTCCTCTACTCACCCATCTCTTGGCAATGGACCAGGTACAGTTGCATAGGAGAGCATTACAGAGCAGTCTCAGTAGAGCCTGTTTTCCAGTTCCGTGACTGACAAGGGAGACCAGGGGACCAAAAAGTACCTGGAAGAACAAAGGGAGGCAGCCGTTCAGTAAATCATACTATATGTTGTTCATGAAGTCCTGGGCTCATCTCGGAGCGACACATGCATGAATCCGGTCCTAACTGTAGACCTAAGAAATTGAGAACTGAATGGAGAGTCAACCACCCAAGACCCAGGCTGGCCACTGGGTCATGCACAAGTGAGGCAGAGCTGAGTCATGCTGCGAAGGCTTTGGAAACTGGACTGCCATTAGAGACAGCCCACAGAAGGCAGGTTGCAATGTGTGGCCAGATCCCACTAGGCCAAGTGCCTGCAAAAAAAACTAAATAAATTAAAAACAAAAAATAAAATTTGTATATATGTATATATACATATATATTCATATATATTCATATATGTATATGAAAACATGCTCCACAACATTTAAACAAAGCCCAGAATTTATTAATATAATATTTAAAATATCTAGGAAGTCATCCAAAATTACTTAACACAAAGAACCAGAAAAATCTAAGCTGGCTTAGGAAAATGTAATCAACAGATACTAACGCAATTGTGACACAGTGGTTCGAATGAATTGATAAAGAGTTTAAAACAGCTATTACATAAGAACTCTAACAAGCGATCATAAACACTTTTGTAACAAATAGAAAAAGAACATTTCACCAAAGAAATAGGATATCTAAAGAGCTAAATGAAAACTTTAGAACTGAAAAATACGAAACTGGAATAAAAGATATCCTGGGTGGGCCAAATAGTGGATCTGAGATGAGACAGTCAGTGGCCTTAAAGATGGGAATGACTCATCTGATCAAGAGAAAGAAAAAATCTAAAAAGGAACAGGACCTCAGGGAACTCTGAGTCAACAACAAAAGATCTAACATTCATGTAGTTGAACATCCAGAAGCAGACAGAATAGTGTGGTGCTGAAAAAAAAAATGGGAAAAAAAAGGTTGAAAATTGTCCAAGTTTGGCAAAAAACTGACTTGAGAAGTTGAATGAACTTGAAACAGGATAAACTCAAATTCACTTCCAGATACCTCATTATCAAACTGCTGAAAACAAAGGCAAGAAGAATGTTTTGAAATCAACCAGAGAGAAGAGTGATGCATCATCTGAAGGTGAACACCTACTCATACGGCCGCGACTTTCTCATTAGAAATATGGAAGCCAGGAAGGAAGTGGAAAAACATTTCTCAAGGGCTAAAAGTAAAGAATTGTCAGTCTGGAATTCCATATTCAGCAAAAACCTCCTTCAGGGATGAAGATAAAGAAATTCTCAGATGAAGGAAAGCTAAAAGCATTCCTTATCAGAAGATACTTTAAAAGACGTTCTAAAGGAAGATTCAGACAGAAGGGAAATGATACCAGAAGGAAATTTGGGATCTGAGGGGTATAAAATCAGCTTGAGAAATGGTAAATATTGGGGCACATATAATAGACTATTCTCCTGTTGAGTTATTTTAAATATACCTTTGGTTGAAAACAAAAAATACAACATTATTTCATAGAGCTCTTAATTTATACAGATGGAATACATTTGGCAGCAACAAATAAAGGGCACTCAGTAAACTGACAGAATTGTTGGTGAGGTTTTGACATATGAGTCAAAGTGGTTAAAATGTAGATTCTGAGCAGACTCTGAAAAGGTAAGTGTATATATTGTCACTCCTAAAATAACCAACCAAGGAACTGCTATAGACAAACAAAAATAGAACACTAAAAAATGTTTAACCCCAAAGGAGACAGAAAAGAACAACAAAGCCTAAGAAACAGGAAAAAATAATAAAATGATAAAACTAAGTTAAACTTGTCAACATTTATATTTAATATAAATGGTCCAAAAAACCAGTTAAAGGACAGATGGGTATGACTCAACTATGTACTTTGTACAAGAAACTCACTCCAAATATAATGATATCATAAGTTTAAAAAAAGGGACAGGGAAAGATACACTACACAAACACTAATTGAAAGAAAGCTGGAGTTTCTGTATTAAAGTTTTTGCTTGAAAGCATAGAAAATTAATAGATACAAAAAGCAATTAAGAAGACATGAGAAAAAAAAAAAGAAGACATGAGAATCTTAAATGTGTACACTGATAACTGACCTTCAAACTACATAAAGCAACAACCAACAGGATGGAAAGGGGAAGTAGGCAAAATCACAATTATAATTAGAGAATCCAATACTCCTCTCTCATTAATCTTTGGAACTAATAGGGGGGAAACAAACAAAGTGTACTTAAAACCTAATGTCACTACAAAGCAACAGAATTTAATTGACATTTATGGAACACCCTACCAACAGTAAAATACACATTCTTTTAAATTGCACATGGATACACCATATTCTGTGTCACAAAACAAACGAGCACATGTCAAATAAATCACACAAAAATACATTCCCTGACATAAATGAATTAAACTAGAAACAAAGAACAAAGAGAGTGAGAAAGTCTCCAAACACATAGAAATTAAACACCAAACTACTAAATATTAAATGAATCAAGGATGTCTCAACAGACATTATAAAATATATTGATCTGAATGAAAAGGAAAATACAACATATCAAAAATGGCAGGATGCAGTTATGTCAGTGCTTGGAGAGATACTAATAGCATTAAATGCTTGTATAATGAAAGAAAAAGATCTCAGCTGAATGATTTAAGCTTTTACCATAAGAAATTAGAAAAAGAAGAAAAAATAATTCAAAATAGCAGAAGGAAGGAAATAATAAAGATAAGAGAAATCAATTAAAGGCAGAGATCTATAAAAACAAAATATTTGTAAAAGAACAATAAAATAGATAAATCTCTAACAAGATTGTTGAGCGAGAGAGAGAAGAGAAATATTACCAATAAGAGTAGTGAAAGCTGGAGTATCACTACAGACCCTACAGACATCAATAGGATAATAATAGCATACCACAAACAACTCTACACATGTCAGTTCTCCAACATAGATAAAACAGACTAATTCCTTGAGAACCACGAACTACTAAAACTCACTTAAGATAAATTGAACAACTAGTAGAGACCTAGAAGTATTGACGGAATTGAATTCAGTTGGAGATTACCTCATTGGTGAGTTCCACCCAAGAAGAAATAACACCATGTTTACACAATCTCTTTCAGCAAATAGCAGAAGAAATTCTTTCCAACATTTTATGAGGGCCCAACATTGCCCCAATATCCAAACTAGATGAAGAAAATGCAAAAAAAAAAAAATAATAATAATAATAAGACAGAGATAACTATGGACAGCATCATCACAGATACATATGCAAAAATCCTCAACTACATTAACAAAAAATTCAGGAACATTAAAAGAATAATACACTGTCACCAGCTGGGGTTTACCCCAGGACACAAGGCTGATTCAGTGCAGATGACCCTGGAGGAACATGGGTCTGAACTGGGCAGGTCCACTTATGTGCAGATTTTTTTCAAGAAATACAGTACCATCCTGTAAATGTGTTTTCTCTTCCTTATGATTTTCTTAATAATACTTTGTTTTCTCCAGCTCACTGTATTGTAAGAATACAGTATATAATACTATAACATGCAAAGTGTGTATTAATCAAATGTTGATGCTTCTTGGTAAGCTGTCCAGTCAACCTGTCCAGTAGGCTTTTAGTAGTTAAGTTTTTGGAGGGTCCAAAGTTACATGTGAATGTCCAACTGTACAAAGGTCAGTGCCCCAACCCCCTTGTTGTTCAAGGGTTGACCATATTTGGAAATCAATCAACGTCATCTACAATATTAACAGTTTAAAGAAGAAAAATCACACCAGATGCTTTTTTTGCATCAATTGATATGAACACGATCATTTGAATTACTATGATTATATCATGAACTAAAATGATACATTCATATCAGATACCACTCACAATAAAATTCTTATTAAACTATGAATAACAGGAAACTTCTTGATCCTAATAAAGATTATGTATATATGGAACAGCTGGCAGCATGGTTACTGGTGAAAAACTGAACCCTTTCCTTTCAGGAGTGGGCACAGGATAAGGATATTCAGTATCACTTCTGTGACTTCAGTCGCACTGGACGTTCCAGCCAGTGCAGCAACCGAGGAAGGAAGGGCATCCAGGTTGGAAAGCAAGAAAGAAAACTATTTGCAGATACACGTGTGATCGGCAGACATGTTTAGAGCAGCTCTGTGAATGACCAAAGCTAGAAACCACACTGACATTCTCCAGTGACAAAGAAATGGTGGTCCGATCCACGTGATGAAGGACGATAGAGCAGCAATAAGTCATGGCAAAATGAATGAATCTCGAATTCCACTGAGTGAGAGAAGCCAGTCTCAGAAGTTTACCTACAGTGTGATTCCGTTTATATGACACTTGGAAAAGGCACAACTGTAGATCACAATGACCAGGGCTTACGGGCAGGAGGAGGGTGTGACTGTAAGAGAACAGCCTGAGGGAGGAGGGGAGATGGAGCTGTCCTTTTTCTTGATTTTGGTGGTGGTTATACAAACCTATGCGTGTATTAAAGTTCATCTAACTGAATGTCCCCCCAAAGTCGATTTGACTTAATAGTAATCTATAAATAATATCGTCTTCTAAAAAGTGCAGGGTATTTCCAGTGATTATCTGTCCACTCAGTTGCAGTTTTGTCCATCTTAATCCTTGAAAGTGTCAGTATCTGGATATTCACATCGTGGCTGTATATTTGGAAGAGCACCCAAATGAAGGCTTGCATAAATAATGAATGCATTTAATAATGGTAAAAATGGTAATAATGGTAAAAAAATTGCTAGAAATACAAAATATGGCTGTTATTCTGTTTCCTTGCTATTGTCACTGTCTTTTTTTTTTTTTTGAAACAGATTCATTTTGGAATTCCGCTTCCTTCAACACTGAGACCTCATACCTTCACTTCCCTACGTTCCGTGGAGAGCTCAGTGCTGATGTGTCTTTCTTTTTTAAGACAACAGCACCTTCTGGGGTGTTTGTAGAGAACCTGGGGATTACAGACTTCATCCGGCTAGAGCTGCACAGTGAGTGGCCCCCTGGGCAAAGCCACCAGGCCTCAGTATATAGCAATAACCCTTCTGGGAACCTAATTTCCAAAGTACTGCTATGCTTTCTTTGTCACTTGTATTCCTTTAGTACATACTAAAGTTCTAATACCTTTTTTAAGAAGATTTATTTATTTGAGAGAGAGAGAGAGAGAGCAGGGTTGGGAGGGGGTAAAAGCGAGACAGAGTCTTAAGCAGACTCCACGCTGAACATGGAGCCCAGTGCAGGGCTTGATCTCGTGACTGAGATCACAACCTGAGCTCACACCGAGTCGAATGCTTAACCAACTGTACCACCCAGGGCGCCTAAAGCTCCATTATTTTAAATCCTTATTTTTAATACAGAAGAAAACAGTGATTCACAAAACACACAGCTGTCTGTCCAATTTTGTGCTGCCCTAACTGTGTGTGCAATAAGGATCTTTTAAACCAAACTTGTCCAATAATTACTCCCTAAATTGCAGAATCATTTCATGCAATTGACTCGCCACATCGTTCACACATGTATGCAAAGCTTGGTTCCTTACTTCAAAATTTTACGGAGGGCTTTTTAAATAGAGTACATGAGGATTCCACCCACCTTGAAATAAATTCGCTGATATATAAGAAGGCAGGTCACAGGCCAGTTTCCCTCCGGTGGGGAAAGATCTCGACTCCTTAAGGTTTAGCAAATGAGGAGCATTCTCTGAGGAGGAACAGGGTAAAAGGGCTTTGTTTTTCTTCCCCCAGGACACACACTTCTGTTGCCCTCCTAGCCAGCTCAGAGTGGCCCTGGTCGGGAGCAGTGTCACCGTCCGCTTTCATACGGAGCGTGTCGTGCCGCTTCCCTCCTGTCTCTTGAGACTGAATTTCCTCCCTGGGGAATGAACCGAGCTACTCTCTTCTCTGTGTTTGCAGCTCCTGCAGAAGTGACCTTTTCCTTCGATGTGGGGAACGGGCGATGTGAGGTCACAGTTCGGTCTCCCACTCCCTTTAATGACAACCGGTGGCACCATGTGAGGGCCGAGAGGAACGTGAAGGAGGCGACCCTTCAAGTGGACCAGCTCCCCAGCAAGACGCAAGCTGCGCCCAAAGGCGGCCATGCCCGCCTGCAGCTCAACAGTCAGCTCTTCGTGGGTGAGTGTGGCTGCCCTCTGGCTGTGCTGTGCTGGTGGACACAGAGAAGACTCGAGTCGTCCAGCCGTGATGGCAGCAGGTGCACGCGACTCCTGTCGGCACCGCAGACTGAGAGCTTGAGCAAGAGTCAGGCTCACATTCCACAGATGGTTGTTAATACAGTTTCCATAGTGTGTTGTTTGGGATCATGGTTTCCATAGATTTCCCAGGTCACAGATGAGACAATGGAGGTCCAGAGAGAGCGAGTGACATAGTCTAGAAACCGAAATAGAAGAGAAACCCAGTCCCCAGTAGGTTGATCCCCAGGCTGGACCTCAACAGTATTGATGAACTGTGTTTGCTTTAGTGACTTCTTATCAATGTTATTTATAAAACGGTTAGCAAATTTCATCCAGAGCTCCCAGCTTCACTTCTCAGTGCAGTTGGGGAATCTGCTGTGTGACTGTGCCCGAATTCTCCCGTGTCCCCTCTAACACAGACCGCAGGAGGACTCACGTGGCTGTGTCGCCCTCCTCCACTGCCCAGTCCTTGCAGACACCGGGCTCAGAACTGGGCTGGCTCCATTCTCACTGCCGGTGCTTCAGGGATGAAAGCTCTGGGTAGTGGAAGTCTTCCTTTTCATTTACTCCCTTTTTTTTTTAAAGACTTTTTTTTTCTTTTCTCAAAGGGAAAGATAAGTTTTGCTACATTACTTTTCAGATAACTCTATTCTAATTTGGAAAGCAAGCAAATCAATGAGGTAGCTCTTCCTTGGTCATTTCTCATGTGTTTTCAAGTAAATAGGGAGCTGGTCCAACTAGGAACTAATCTAAATCACAGATTAGCCTGCGGTCCGCTTTGCCAAAGGACACCTACAGCTTCTGGGGGCTGTGCTACGCAGGGAGGTGTGTGTGTGTGTGTGTGTGTGTGTGTGTGTGTGCACAACCCATGACACAGAAAACTCCAAGTCTTCACGTCAAGTCATCAAACTGTGACACAAATTAAACAGTTTTGTTTTCTAATTCGTAATCCTGAGGATCAAGGAATGGAATTTCTAGGAACAAAGTTGGCATGAACACCTACCTCAAATTGACATCCTCACAGAAACAATGTTTCCAGAGTGTGAGAAGCTGGCAGAAAATGCTGATCTATGTGCCCCAGGCCCACCGAGTCAGAATCCCTGGGAATGATCCCCAACTCTATTTTAGCAAGCGCTCCAGGTGACCCCTGAGCCCTCAGATTTGAGATTAGGTTCATGTGAGGCATGATAGAAAGAGAACTACTCAGTGTTTAGTGACTGTTACCCTCCTGATCTCAGAGCTGGCAGGCTGGAGTGAGGCAGGCCTGAGCCTGGGTATTATTATTATTTTTAAAATTTTTTAAAGATTTTATTTATTTATTTAACAGAGAGAGAGAGAGAGAGAGAGCGATGACAAGTAGGCAGAGAGGCAGGTTGGTGGGGGAGGCAGGCTCCCCGGTAAGCAGAGAGCCCAACGTGGGGCTCGATCCCATGACCCTGGGCTCATAACCTGAGCCTAAGGCAGAGGCTTAACCCACTGAGCCACCCAGGTGCCCCAAGCCTGGGTTTTAATGTCAACCCTACTTTCTTTTCCCGCTCCTCAATTCCTTTTTCATGGCATTGTTAATGGAAGCATTTCTAAGAAAGGATGGTATTACATATATAATTTGTTATTATATATAATGTATGTATTATATATAACAAGTGTATAACAAATATGTAACAAAATATGTATGACAAATGCATATACAAATTATAATGTATCTTACATATTAACTCTATACAATGTATATACATTGCATGTTACAAATTTGTAATATATATTGTATTGCAAAGATTTTCAGCTATCTAACTTTATTGTGCCCATCACGGTTTATACACTTAAACTTTAAAAAGGAAGATTTTTTTTTTAAATGAAGGAACTGACTTAAAAATGTTCAAATCTTTCTAAATAGAGCTTGAAGAAGTACTTTTTAGAGTAAATATTTACCAAGCTCAACCCCAAAAATGTTTCCATCTGTGGTTTATTCGATATCGTTTGAATATTCTTAGTATGTGATCACAGCCTAGGTTTTCAAAGTCGCATGTGTTTGTAAAGCTTCCAGCGGGTCCCTTTTCTGACGTGATCAGTCCCCCCACAGCTGGATGTGGGGTGGAAATGCCACCGAGACCCCCAGGGCACGGCTGTAATTGTTTCCTTTGTAGGCGGGACGGCCACCAGACAGAGAGGCTTCCTGGGGTGCATTCGGTCGCTGCGGTTGAATGGGCTGTCCCTGGATCTGGAAGAAAGGGCCACGATGACGCCGGGTGTGGACCCAGGCTGCCCGGGACACTGCAGCAGTTATGGACACCTTTGTCGCAACGGAGGGAGATGTAGGGAGAGACCCAGGGGCATCACCTGCGACTGTGCCTTCTCTGCGTATGACGGGCCATTCTGCGAGAGCGGTGAGTGTACCGTGGGCAGGACGGGGAGAAGGAGGCACCTCATCTAGCATTTGATCCTTTCTCTATAAAAGGATAAGGCAGTTCTCTCTGATCAGCTAAAGGAGAGTTGTTTCTCTCCCAAATTTGTCCATTTATGATTCTGTTCTTGAGAAGCTCCTGATGACTTCTGTTGGATTCAGCATCATTCACGCAACACTGAGACGGGCTATTGTCCGTCACACTCGGCATTTAATGCTATGTAACTCTGAGATGAAGCATTTTGTGGGCCATAATAAAATGTTACTCAGTTCGACATCATGTGAATATACATGGGGATAAGTTATCTTTTTATCCATACTTGATTATCTTTTTAATCAGAAATATTTCTAAATTAAAAAAAAAATCAAAGCATGACATTCTTGTTTTCTGTCTTGAGAGACTAAGGGTTAGAGATAGTGTGTAAATACATGTAGAGGAGAGCCTCACCTTGACTTCATGCTAACATAACAAAAATGAGTGTCATTCCAGAGATTTCTGCGTATTTTGGAACTGGCTCGTCCATTATCTACAACTTTCAGGAACATTCTAACTACACCGCCAGCAAGAACTCCAGCTCATTTGCAGCTTTACTCCATGAGGGTCTGACGCTGGCTGGAGAAGTGGCCACACTGAGCTTCCAGACCACAGGGACACCCAGCTTACTCCTCTATGTGGGCTCCTTCTACGAGGAGTACCTGTCCATGATCCTCGCCCCCAATGGTGAGTGTCGAGACTGTAAGAATGAGGAGGCTGAATTAGAAAATAAGGACCACAATGAGGGGGACCCTTTAGGTGTTTAGGTACAAAAAGGAAACACAATTGCATGGTTTGCCATGCTTGTTACACTAGTTCATGATAACCCTCAAGTGTTTATCAGTAAAGTTCACATTTCCATGATTACATTTAAGATACATTTCCCCATGGAAGTTTGATCATTTTAGGTATTTGATGTGCCACTAGGCTTCTTGCTATTCTGGGAAGTCTTTCCTTCTGTACGTGAATAAATTAGTTCTGCAATTCACTTTGAAACAAGACAGCTCATTTTGTACATGGAAAATATTTCCTCCTCCTTCTTAGCAAAGTGAAGAGGTTTATTTATCTAAAATCCACTATTCCTATGCATCACATGGATAGGATTATTCTTTACTCATCAGTGGCTGAGAAGCCATTCATGGCAATATCTACATACGAAGAAAAGTGGGATGAGAGGTACCCAACTCATGGCCACTCAAGGACTCAAGTCCTTCCAAGACTGTTGCAGATGGAGCATTAGACTAAGCTGTAACCTTCCTTCACAGAGAGGAAGGGCCGAGACCTGCTTTCTGGAAGATCTGCTCCAGGCAGTACGGGGTTATGGGGTAGTGGGCATCCCTGTGAAGGACATCAGGAGATTTAGATGTTGTAGCAAATCCTTGGTCTTTCTTCCATTTCTTGATTATGGCAGAAACATCAGGAAAAAATTCTAGTTGTGCAAAAAAAATTCATTATGCAAATGTCAGCAATACATTAAAATGCATTAAAATAAGTCACATTAAAAGAAGTGATGCTTATAGAAACTGAATGTTAATGCAATATTGCTTGAGGTTTTGCCATTTAATACTATGAATATCACATGAATAATTAACTTTGAGCCTAGCTCCGAGTTCCCATATGCTTAACTTAGATTTTTTTCCTTTTGTTAAGGAAAATGGAAGAACTTGGGAAAAGACCATTTGGTCTTGACTTTTAAAATAGTGTAATCGGATTCCGAATTCAGCCCTGGAATAGCACATAAATGATCACTCTTCCAGGAATAGAGACTCTTGGTGCCCCTAAGCAAATGCTCAATAAATACAAATTATAGGAAATAGATAAAAACAAAATGTGCTTTAGAACCTGTATTGACAATTTTTATAAATTTCCATTTTAGTTAAAAATGTCATTTTTTGGGGTCTTGTTTAGGAAGTTTGCAGATCAGGTATAAGCTGGACAGGCACCAAGAACCTGACGTTTATAACTTTGGTTTTAAAAACTTCTCCGATGGGCGGCTTCACCAGGTGACGATTCACAGAGAAGCAGCGGTGGTCTCTGTAGAGGTAAGGGGTAGATTCACAGCAGCCACAGTAACCAAACTTGTGGCATTCAGTGTATGACCTCCAGCAAGGCTTTGAGAATAAATCCTAGTAAAAGAGATACACGTTCATCAGTCTTCCCAGAAAGTTCTGGGGACAGAAAACGTAGTCAAAGTGTTTTCTTTAGCAATGTTGTTTGTTTGTTTAGCAAGAGGCTGACAGGGTTCTTGTTAATATCTGACCACTGAAAATGCCAAGCGGTCCTCATCGGTAGGGGAATGTTGCCCAGTTTCTCCCAGTGATTACTGGAGACGTCCCGATGAGAATGAGAGCCTACTTCGACCTGAGTACAAAAGAGCAAAGGCGGCAGAAATGTAAACACAAGGGGAAAAGCAAGATTTTGCTGAAAGTGGGAGTACATTTTTTAAAAGCCTCCGTGTTTCAATTATTCATTGTCACTGGGTTTTGAAGAATAACCTTTATATATTGACTCTGTGCCAGTAATACATTTTGTGGCTTGTGTTACTAATTTCTTTTTTGTTTTTTGTTTTTTTTTAAATTTATTTATTTTTTTAGCTTAACAGTATTCATTGTTTTTGCACATCACCCAGGGCTCCATGCAAAACGTGCCCTCCCTATTACCCACCACTTGTTCCCCCAACCTCCCACCCCTGACCCTTCAAAACCCTCAGGTTGTTTTTCAGAGTCCATAGTCTCTTATGGTTCGCCTCCCCTTCCAATTTTTTTTTTTTATAAACATATAATGTATTTTTATCCTCAGGGGTACAGGTCTGTGAATCACCAGGTTTACACACTTCACAGCACTCACGATAGCACATACCCTCCCCAATGTCCATAACCCCCTCCCCCTCTCCCAACCCCACCTCCCCCCAGCAACCCCCAGTTTGTTCTGTGAGATTAAGAGTCATTTATGGTTTGTCTCCCTCCCAATCCCATCTTGTTTCATTTATTCTTCTCCTATCCCCCTAATCCCCCATGTTGCATCTCCATGTCCTCATATCAGGGAGATCATATGATAGTTGTCTTTCTCCGATTGACTTATTTCACTAAGCATGATACCCTCTAGTTCCATCCACGTTGTTGCAAATGGCAAGATTTCATTTCTTTTGATGGCTGCATAGTATTCCATTGTGTATATATACCACATCTTCTTTATCCATTCATCTGTTGATGGACATCTAGGTTCTTTCCATAGTTTGGCTATTGTAGACATTGCTGCTATAAACATTTGGGTACACGTGCCCCTTTGGATCACTATGTTTGTATCTTTAGGGTAAATACCCAGTAGTGCAATTGCTGGGTCATAGGGTAGTTCTGTGTTACTAATTTCTGTTTGAAATAAGCAAAAGCTTTAAGGTTTGATATAGCTTATTGCATTTCTTTGTGGATCATACCAATTACAGATTCCTAAACTATGAAGACAAATAAAGGGGAAAGAATAGGCAATGGGGTGGTGTGAAATCCGAGGTATTAAAACAATTGCTATGAAACCGATTCACCTTTGTGACAGCACGAACGTGTGGCTTGTTTTTACCGTTTCCCTTCGTCTCCCTCAGACTCCCATTTTCTTATCCAAAATTACTCACCATTTTTATGTTTGCTTCTCATGGAATATTTAATAGGTTGACCAGAATGCAAGGAGACAAGTTGTCCTGTCATCAGGGACAGAATTCAGTGCTGTCAAATCCCTTATGTTGGGGACAATTTTAGGTAAGTGTCAGAAAGAGCATCGTCCCCCCACCCCCAACCCCCCGACATGGATTAGAAGCGTCAGGTTGCAAACACGGGAAGGGTTCATGAGGCTGAAAGAAGCTCCTTATCCATGGTTTCCCAGCAACTGACAATCAAAATAGAAGTGGCCCTTTTGTCCGAGTGTGCCTGTAATCACCAGTGAGGGCTGTCTGCTAGGTGAGCCACAGTGACCCCTGAGAAGTGTCTCCACACGTGCCCCCTCGCTTGGCAATCAAGCAGAATGAAACTTGGTATTTTTATAACAATTGAGGAAAGGCGAAACCAAAGCAGGTGTCTTGTTCACAAATTGTCTATTAACCAGGGGTCAAATGCAGAAATCACCCAACAGTAAATATAGATTTACATTTACAAGAAGAAAGGACTTACATTTCCTTTGAGCAAGTGAGTACGTGTTGGCAGTAGGCTGGGCCCTGCTCTGAGATGTGTTCAGTGCTCCCAGCTACCCTTGGAAGGTCAGGATCTGAAGACCGCCCCCCCACACACCCTTTAGGGCTGTGAGTTATTCTCCATAAAAGTAGTAGAATAAAAGCATACCAGACTATTAAGCATCAGATTATTTATGGCTTTGTTTTCCCCCTTGCCACCAGAATTAAATTGAAATAAAAAATAAAGTTTGGAAGGTATTTTTTTCTTTTGATTGTTTATATTGTGAACTGTATGTGCTGTCGATATTTAAAGCTATTTGGGAGAAGTCCTCTTGCGGTCTGGGGTAGGATTCCTGCTCTGGTACGTGATACTCATCTGGCTGTGTTTAGTCCGAGATAATTCATGGACTCTTTACTACCTTTTCAGCCATTTGTACCTTGATTCTTTGATCATTTCTTCCATTCCCGACAAGTAAAAAACATCCTACAGATGCTAGAGATTTAGAGACAGCCCATGAGCGCTTGTTCAAAATAGGGTGAGAAGCATAGTAACTGTTAAAATGGTGACATTTTTCTAAAACATGATGGGCAATAAAATTATGAGTTCTTATTTTTTCAGAGGAAATGGGGCAAATCGCAGCCTGCCCTCATAAATGGTAAATGCAGATGCGCATCATTTAGATGGTAGAGAGGACAGGAAGCTCCGTGTTAGTCCTGGGAGTTACAGGAGCAGGTTAAGCCAGTGAAGCAGGTTCTCGGGATTCTTTGCCGTGAAAATGTAGTGGCATCATGTAATGGATACCAACTTTGGGCCAAAGTGGTCCTGCTTTCTAACTGTGCCTTAAGGTGGATAAAGTATCGGGCCCCATGATGTGTAGGCAGAAAGGCTTAGCTGTGGCTCGCCATTCCTGCTCCCTCCGCATGTGCAGTATGGGCCTCCAGCAGCTGCCGCAGGAATGCAGATGAGCACACTTGTTCCCCTCTAGTGCTGGGAGAAGTCTGTAGCTCATACAGCCCATGGGAGAGAGAAGGGAACAGCTCAATCTCTAATGTGTGACTTCAGGTGTGTTTTCTAGGCATTTCTGGACATCCATGTTTTTGTGATATGAGTAGATTTTCTTTATTCTTTTTTTAAAAAGTTTTTATTTAAATTCTAGTTGGCTGACATACAGTGTAATATTAATTTCAGGTGTACAATTTAGTGATTCATCAGTTAGATACAATACCCAGTAAGTGTTTTTTTTTTTTAATTCTATTTAGAACAGTGGCAAAAAAAAAAAAAAAAAAAAAAAGGTGGGGGAGGTTTGCCTGGGTGGCTCAGTCGTTAAGCATCTGCCTTCGGCTCAGGTCATGATCCCAGGATCCTGGGATCAAGCCCCGCATGGGGCTCTCTGCTCAGTGGGAAGCTGGTTTTTCCCTCTTCTACTCCCCCTGCTTGTGTTCCATCTCCCACTGTTTCTCTGTCAAATAAACTTAAAAACCAAAACCAAAGCCAAACCAAACCAAACAAAACAAAAACAGTGACATAGTATAGAAAAACCACAAGAACTGGGAAAACAATGGAAAGAGATAAGGATCTTCTCTGGCTTTGACCCATGAAAATAACAGTATACAGTTAGTGGGAAGAGGTTATGAAGTTCCTAAAAAGTCAGAGCCTACATTGACTTTCACTGAAATGGAACCCCATCCTCAGCTGTCAGCTGAATAGTATAATTTTTTATAACAATCCAAGTGGAAAAGAATTTTTAATATTCAAGTGGAAAAGAATTTGCTCCTTTTTTATGTGCTGCTGAGCTCCACTCTCTGGCCTGATAGTTACCATTCATGGCTTGAACAGAGTGAGGAGTAGATCATCTTAGGGGTGTGCAAGCCTCAGAGCTCAGCTTACTTATGTGCCGGTGCGGTCTGTGAGTGCAGCGATGGCCCCGTCTGCCCCCAGCAGAGTCATTCCTCCTTTGTTGCTGGAGCAGGTGTCTGTGGCCATTCTTCCCAGCCAGGAGGACAGATAGGGTCAAGAAACAAAAAACATACCACACACAAGTGCCTGCCCAGAGTGACTCCGGCTCTGACAGGAGAGATGAGGCAGGTTCAGAAGTGACTGTGGCACAAGGTAGGAAGTTGACAGCAGAAAGTGTGAAATTGACACACATTTTTAAAGATAATTTAGCTTTGGATGTATTATCTGTAAAAAGATAAGTCATGGATTATGGAAACTGTTTTAATAATCAAACTGCCTTGTATAAAGGGAATCATTTTAATAAAAAAAGGAGAATAATAAATTTTATCATATACATTTTTATTTTCCTGCAAGTTCATCTGTAGAGAACAGTAGCACGGAATCGAAGATGTTAATATTTCTATTCAAGAATGGTCTAGTCAAAAAAAAAAAAAAGAATGGTCTAGTCATCTCTCTCAGGCTGTAGAAATTAAAGTTGAAATTCAGCAATGAAGTTTATTGCCTGAAGCAACCAAGTCTAATAAAATTATAAATATTCATCTCATCTGTACCTAGAGGTACACATCTTGATCAAAGGCTAATAAAACTTTTCCTGTTTGGGGTAACTTTATTTCAGGATAGCTTCTACTTAGCAATTAGTAACTATGAGAAGATGACTATTTTGTGTTCAGATTTGAGAAATATAAGCTGAGCTTCCTTTCATAAACTTGCAGCAAAATAGACCAACAGACTGGTTAATGAAGAGCCATTAATTTTCCAAAGACAGTTGTCCCGAGCTATAGCAAGCTGTTCTCCGCTTATTTTTTGTTAGCTCCTTCGACTCAACAACCTGTCCATTCCTTAAAAAAGCTCTGGGGATCCCTGATGTGCACCTGTACTTCCCTGGGCATTTTGAATCCCAGAAACAAGACATACTGTACCTGTCCTCAAAGCGCTCTCAATACAATAGGGAACATGAAGAATAAAATAGTGTTCGTGATGGATCTCCTTTATCATCATTATTATTTACCCTAATATGCTTTGGGAGGAACGGTTCAGGGTCATCTTCTAAATTAACAGGATTCTTTTGCTTTTCCCACTCTTCAGTGGTCTTATTAATGGCGACTACTCAGGTCAAGTGCTCCCAGTTACTATGAAATAATTTTAGTAAAATCCTAGTTTAAGTGCAGATCGTTAGGTTTCTAATTTTCTGTCTAGTCTTGACAGGATATGGCCTGTAAACCCTAAAGTATGAGAGCTTTAAAATACACCAACCCAGTAAGGTGTCCTGGCATTTTCACTAGGTTTTATTTCTCTAAAGACTTTTGTGTAAGTGGTATTCTGTGGATTTTGTCTTTTGCACATTAAAGAGCGGCAACAGCAAATATCCCCCAAATACCAAAACGAAAATCTGTTTTGAAGGGTGCAGAATAAAGATGTGCCTTTCCCTTTCCTCCCGGGAAAGAGTACAATACATTGAAGGTAGTTCAAGTCAGTACAGTCATGCAGATAAACCTTAGTGGAGAAAAGAAACCCACTGAAGGATCTTGTATTGAAATGGAAATCCATATATGAGAATTGGGTTATAAATAATGTGGGAGTTACTTACTGATGCCCTCATGGACAGACTACAGTTTGGATATTAAAAACTCCATTGACTTCTGTGACATATATTTTGTCTTTGCTCTGCTCTGCCTAAGAATTTATCTCATTTGGGAGGAAAGTCATGGGGTGGAAGACACAAAAAGTTTACGTAATTTCAGCAATATGAGAACAAATGCAAAGATCCTCAACAAAATATTAGCAAATCTAATCAGTAAAATCTAATCCAGTAACACAAACAAATTTTATACACAACCAGATAAGATTTATCCTAGGAAATTAAGGTTGGGTCAGCAGATAAAAACAATCAACATAAAACAGCATATTAATAGAATAAAGGACAAAAACCACATGGTTGCCTCAATAGACACAGAAAAAGCATTTGAAAAAAATCCACTGTGCTTTCAAAAAAAAAATAAAACCAAAAACAAAGTAGGAATAGAAAGAAACCTCCTCGCATGAAAAAAGAGCTACAAAAACTCCATGTCTAACATCACACTTAATGGAAAATAATGGAAATCTTTCCCTAAGATCAGGAATAAGATAATGATGTCTACTCTCACCACCTTCCTTCAGATTGTAGTACAGGTTTGAGTGAGGGCTACAAGGCAAGAATAAAAGAGTAAAAAGTATCCAGAATAAAAAGGAAGAAGTAAAACATCTCTATTTGTAGAGAATGTGATCTTGTAAGGAATCCATGAAAAAAGCTAATGGAGATAGTACACAGTTGGAGCAAGGATTAAGATCAACGTACAGAGGGGCGCCTGGGTGGCTCAGTGGGTTAAGCAGCTGCCTTCGGCTCAGGTCATGATCTCAGGGTCCTGGGATCGAGTCCTGCATCGGGCTCTCTGCTTAGCGGGGAGCCTGCTTCCCTCTCTCTCTCTGCCTGCCTCTCTATCTACTTGTGATCTCTCTCTGTCAAATAAATAAATAAAATCTTTAAAAAAAAAAAAGATCAACGTACAGAAATTTATTACATTTTTATACTAGTAATGAATAATACAAAAATGAAATGAAGACCAAAATGTAAATTCCACTTAAAGTATGATCAGAAAGAATAAAATCCCTTGGAATAACTTGAACAGAAGAGGTGTAAGACACATACACTGGAAACTAGGAAGCACTGCTGGAAGGAATTATGGAAGATTTACACAAATGGAAAGACATCCGTGTTCGTGGACTGGAAGTGTTAACGTTGCTAAGATGGGGGTGCTCCCCAAATTGATCTACAGGTTCAATACAATTCTGATCCAAGTCCAAGTGGCAAGTCAATCCCAAATGCATATGGAAATATGAGGGACTCCAATTAGTTGAAACCATCTTGAAAAGAAAAGTGAAGCTGGAGTTCTCACCTTGGATTTTAAGACTTGGTACAAAGCCATGGTGTCAAAACTGTGTGCTATTGGAATGAGGACAAACATATTGACCAATGGAGTAGATTGAGAGTCGAGAAGTCAAACTATTTATCATCAGTTGACATTAGACATGGATGCTAGGCCCATCCAGTGGAGGAAGACTAGTGTCTTGAACAAATGGTACAGAGCCAACAGCTTAAAAAAGTGACATTAACCTTACCTCACACCATTTAGAAAAATTAACTCAAAATGAATGATACTCCTCCATGTAGAAGCTACACTTATAAAACTCTTAGACCAAACTATGGTTGTGCATTTTTGTGACCTTGGCTTAGGCACTGGTTTCTTATAGAAGGCTTCTCAAAAGCCTTGGGTTAGATCATCATTTATTAAAAGCACAAGCAGAAAGAGGAAAATAGATAAGTCAGACTTCCTCAAAATTATAACCTTAGTAATTCAAAAGACACTACTAAAAAAGTAAAAAGGCAATCCACAAAATGAGGATAAACATTCACAAGTCGGGCATCTCATAAGAAAATTTTTTTGACAAATAACATTTTATTTCTTTATTTTTTATTTCTTTTCAGTGTACCAGAATTCATTGCTTATGTACCACACCCAGTGCTCCATGCAATACATGCCCTCCATAATACCAACCACCAGGCTCACCCAACCTCCCACGCCTGCCCCTCCAAAACCCTCAGTTTGTTTTTCAGAGTCCACAGTCTCTCATGATTCATCTCCCCCTCTGATTTCCCCAAACTCCCTTCTCTCCATCTCCTCATGTCCTCTGTGCTATTCCTTATGCTCCACAAATAAGTGAAACCATATCATAATTGGCTCTCTCTGCTTGATTTATTTCATTCAGCATAATCTCTTCTAGTCCCGTCCATGTTGATACAAAAGTTGGGTATTCATCCTTTCTGATGGAGGCATAATACTCCGTTGTATATATGGACCACATCTTCCTTATCAATTTGTCTGAACCAAGGGCATCTTGGTTTGTTCACAGTTTGGTGACCATGGCCATTGCTGCTATGAACATTGGGGTACAGATAGCCTTTCTTTTCACTACATCTGCATCTTTGGGGTAAATACCCAGTAGTGCAATTGCAGGATCATAGGGAAACTCTATTTTTAATTTCTTAAGGAATTTCCACACTGTTTTCCAAAGTGTCTGCATCAACTTGCATTCCCACCAACAGTGTAAGAGGGTTCCCCTTTCTCTACATCCTCTCCAATATATGTTGTTTCCTGTCTTGCTAATTTTGGCCATTCTAACTGGTGTAAGGTGGTATCTCCATGTGGTTTTGATTTGAATCTCCCTGATAGCTAATGATGATGAACACTTTTTCATGTGTCTGATAGCCTTTTGTATGTCTTCTTCGGAGAAGTGTTTGTTCATGTCTTCTGCCCATTTTTTGATATGATTATCTGTTTTTTGTGTGTTGAGTTTGAGGAGTTCTTTATAGATCTTGGATATCAGCCTTTTGTCTGTACTGTCATTTGCAAATATCTTCTCCCATTCCGTGGATTGCCTCTTCATTTTGTTGACTGTCTCCTTCGCTGTGCAGAAGCTTTTGATCTTCATGAAGTTCCAAAAATTCATTTTCATTTTTGTTTCCTTTGCCTTTGGAGGCATATCTTGAAATAAGTTGCTGTGGCTGATATCAAAGAGGTTACTGCCTATGTTCTCCTCTAGGATTCTGATAGATTTCTGCCTTACTTTGAGGTCTTTTATCCATTTTGAGTTTATCTTTTCATCTAGGTTGCTTAGTTTATTGGCATATAACTGTTGATAATAACTTCTGATGATTGTTTCTACTTCCTTGGTGTTAGTTGTGATCTCTCCCTTTTCACTCATAATTTTATTAATTTGGGCTTCCTCTCTTTTCTTTTGGATTAATGTGGCCAAAGGTTTATCGATCTTATTGATTCTTTCAAAAAACCAGCTTCTAGTTTTATTGATACGTTCTACTGTATCTCTGGTTTCTACCTCATTGATCTCTGCTCTAATCTTGTTTATTTCCCTTCTTATGTTTGGAGTTGGTTTGATTTGTTGTTGGTTCTCCAGCTCTTTAAGGTGTATAGACAGCTGGTGTATTCTGGATTTTTCCCTTTTTTTTTTTTTTTTTTTTTTTTTTTTTGAGGGAGGCTTGGATGGCTGTGTATTTCCCCCTTAGGACTTCCTTTGCTGTATCCTATAGGTTTTGGACTGAAGTGTCTTCATTCTCATTGGTTTCCATGAATTGATTGAGTTTATCTTTGTGTGTGGTGCAAGAGAATGGTTGAGTTTCATTCTTCTACATATAGCTGTCCAATTGTCCCAGCACCATTTATTGAAGAGATTGTCTTTTTTCCACTGTATATTTGTTCCTGCTTTGTCGAAGATTATTTGACCATAAAGTTGAGTGTCCATATCTGGGCTCTCTACTCTGTTCCACTGGTCTATGTGCCTGTTTTTATGCCAGTACCATGCTGTCTTGGTGATCACAGCTTTGTAGTAAAGTTTTGTTTTTCTTTTTCAACATTTCCTTAACAATTAAGGGTCTCTTATGATTCCATATAAATTTTAGGATTGTTTGCTCCAGTTTCATAAGAAATTTTTGTGCAGAGTATATACAGAGCTCTCACCAAACAAAAAGACAAATGACCCAATTTAAAAATGGTCTAAGGATCTGGTCAAAGGCCAAAATCAAAGACATTTCTTTGAAGAAGATTTATCAAAGACCAATATGAAAAGATGCTCAAGATCATTAGCTGGCAAGGGAATGCAAATCTAAACCACAAGATATTACTAAAAACTGTAACAAGTGGATGAGGTGGAGAAATTTGAGCGCTTGTGCATTGGTGATGTGAATGTAAAATGTGTGGCCACTGTGGAAAAATAGTTTGGCAGTTTATCTGGAAGTTAAATACGGAGTTACCATATGACCACTCCTAGGTATATACCCAAGAGAATTGAAAACATATGTTCAGACACGAAAGGTGTACACAAATCCCCATAGCTGTGTTCTCCACTAATAACCCAGCATGGGGATAACCCCAGTGACTATTGACTAAGTGATATAGCATTATGTTTTGTGCCAGTGTTTCACTGTATGCCACAAACAAAAGTGAAATATTGGCCATAAAATGTAATGAAGTAGCAACACAGGCTACAAATGGGTGAAAACATGATGCTAAATAAATGAAGATAAATACCAAAAGTCACTTACTGTATGACTTATTTTGTATGAAATGTCCAGAATAGGCAAATCATAGAAACAGAAAGTTTAGGCTTGCCCAGGGCTGGAGAGGGGTAGGAATGGGACGTGGAGTCTAATGCATACTGGGTTTCTTTAGGAGAGATAGAAAGATTCTGCAAGTGAATACTGGTAATGGTTTTACAACTGTGCAAATATACAAAATCCCCCTGAACTGTATACTTTAAAAGGGCCAGTCTTATGGTATGTGAGTTATATCTCAATAATAATATTTTAAAAAACTATTAGAGATTCATTTCTTTTGCTGATGCCTCTTCTGCACATGCAGCTGGAAGAGGTGAGTGATGAGTCATAACTGGGTGTCTATTCTGAAGTGTGAATGAATGTGTTTAAAGACAGGGTGTGATGGGAGGTGTGGGGAGGGAAATGGAAGGGCTCAGGGTTCAGGACTGCTGAAACGGGCAGAGCCACATTGGGAGGGGATGCACAGTTGTGAAGAGGACTGAGGAACTAAGAGCAGTGATTGTGTGGAGTTCTGATGTGATCACCTTGTTGGGTGAAAGAGTGGCAGAGACTGCCTACATGTCATTACACGAAGAGTCTGTATTATGTACTAAGGACTAGTGCTCCAGGAAGTGCCTACTGGCATTGCTCACTCTGGGTGCATTGGGTCCCAGATTACTCCTGATTTCTTCTCTGGTGTTAGCTGCAAGCGCTGGGAGAGCCTGGTGCTCAGTGGGCCTGTGTTTTGGGGAGGAAGGAATAATTCATTCACTTCTTTCTCACTCTGAAAATCAAGGCCCCCTGACTCTGAATTTTTGGAAAGATGGACTGGAAAAGTCGGTCTTCTACTCATTTTCTAATTATGTCGTTTATCTAGAATTAAAAAAAAAAAAAAATTGACTTCCAGAGGGAAGGTCAGCATTGCTCAGCATGATTATACCAATCCTCAGTGCCCCTTGTGGAGCAACGAGGCTGGGCCACGTTCCTTCTTCCATGGTAAGGGAGGGAGATTTCTTCCTACATTCTGTTTGGGGCCAGATCATGAGCCTGCAGGTCTGCTGCTGGTATGGGGCAGAAAAGATGCAGCCTCTAGCTTGCCAGGACCCCCATATCATCTAAGATCCTCAGCCATGGAGTTCTCACAGTGGAATGATAAATCAACAACTAAAAAGATGATGTCACCCCTAAGAAGATGGGGAGGAAGACTGAAGACAAAACTACAATTCCCACATCAAAATGGAGCCATTAAGGAAGACAGAATACAACTGCGATGAAACTTGGCACTCAAGGACCCTTGAAAAAGTCACACCAACTCTGGGGGTTAAAGTAAATACTGGTTTTCACGATTTCACAGTGTTATCTGAAGGAGAGACTCATCACTGATACTCATCAGACAGTGGTCTGGAATATTACAGAGATGGGCTATCTCAAACTGCAGAGAAAAAAAGATTAAGAGAGAGAAATTAGAAGGGAAAATAAGAGAAAACCTAACGGGAATAATTAGAGGTTCAGAAACAGAAGTGGAAGCAAAGACAGTAATTATGCATGAAAAAAAATTCTCTGAGCTAAAGGAAAATATGAGTTGCAGATTGAAAGAATGCATCAATTCTGATGAGAAAAGACATATAACTGGGAAAATTTCCAAATTGCAAAACCCACAGAGAAAAATCCTCCAAACCTTCTAGACAGAAGTTACTACAATGAAAAAATAATGATTTTGGCATCAACATCTAACTTCTCATTGGTTACAGCGGGATAAAAAAAAATGATGTGGGGCACCTGGGTGGCTCAGTGGGTTAAGCTGCTGCCTTCGGCTCAGGTCATGATCTCAGGGTCCTGGGATCGAGTCCCGCATCAGGCTCTCTGCTCAACGGAGAGCCTGCTTC
The DNA here is from genome assembly GCF_922984935.1 of Meles meles. Classification (NCBI taxonomy): domain Eukaryota; kingdom Metazoa; phylum Chordata; class Mammalia; order Carnivora; family Mustelidae; genus Meles; species Meles meles. Next base: position 7,329,423 of record NC_060078.1, read on the forward strand.
CCTTCCTCTCTCTCTGCCTGCCTCTCTTGTGATCTCTCTCTCTGTCAAATAAATAAATAAAATCTTTTTTAAAAAAATGATGTGGATTATCGTTAGTATGGCTGAAGAATGAGCCACAATGCAAGCATCTAATATATAATGTATTTGACAAGGTTAAAAAAAGATATTTTGGATAACAAGGAAAGATGGAGATTAAATATTGACTGTGCCTCCCATCTGAGGAAAATGCTAGAGAATCATTCCAGTCAAAAAACGAATCACAAGCATGACTTCAGGATGGAAAATATGAAGGCAGCAGGAAGCAGTGAGCAGTAAACTTGCATGTATCTTGGTACCCCATACGCATACAAAGACATGGCTACAACTGTGGGGTTAATAACAGGCTATGGGGGCACACAAGCCCACCCACACATGTCCATGCTCACAGTCCTCAAGTACGTATAAATGTCAAGTACAAGCTCTTAACTGCAATACAGTGTTCTACCGGCGTTCCTTTCTTGAATAATAGCACTGCCTATAGACATTTTTAAAATTTATCTTTAAAAAATGAATTTCACAAAGTTAGTCCAGTTAATTAGTAAGATACATGTCTGCCCAGGATTGATTCTGTGACCCTAGCCTGGTAGCGCTCCTCTCAGACTTTGACCAGGAAAGCGAGTGTGCTCCGGTTCCTCTCTTTGCTCAGCGGCTGGGACTTTTAATTGGCCTGTGGTGTTTTGTTTTTGTTTTTAGCATTTTAGCGGTGTGGCAGTCCTATGTTACTATCACAGCATTTTCCTGTTTTAGTTCTTCTTGACATTCTCTTAAGTATATTCAAGCAAGGATGCCTTTCTTTATGGAATATATATTGTCTGAATGAAAAAAAAAACAAAAAACTATTTTTTACTTTTTAAAATTTTTTTTATTTGAGGGAGAGAGAGCACGTATAAGGGCTTGAGTGGGGGGGGTCAGTTGGAGAGGGAAGAGCAGACTCCCCGCAGAGCAGGGAGCATGAAGGGGCTCAATCCTAAGACCCCTAGGTCATGACCTGAGCCAAAGGCTGACCCTTAACTGATGGAGCCACCCGTCTAAAGAAGAGGTCTTTAATCTAAAATGATCATTCAACTGAGTTGTCTCCAGCTTGCTTGCTTCACTGTAAGAATCTACCTGGAATTCATCATACATAACCCTCCTTGATGCCTCATATAATCAGCCTGGCCAAGAGAGCTGTGTGTTTCAGAGAGTTGTTTATTAGGGTTGTAACAATGTAAACATGCCCCTCATTTTAGTTGCTTTTAGAGGTCTTTTACATAGCACTTAGAGTATCCCTCAAAAGCTCAAAGGAAGCAAACACTACCCCCTAAGAGTTCATCCACAACATCAAGACACACGGATCACAGCTGAGATTCTCAGGGTGAACTTAAAGACCATCTATCCCGATAACCCAAAAGACTTGTAGAGTCGCACATATATTCTATGGAAGGTATAGCATTCATTCTAAACATGGTGAAATAAATCATTTGGAGAAAGACAACTATCATATGATCTCCCTGATATGAGGAAGTGGAGATGCAATGTGGGGGGTTTGGGAGGTAGGAAAAGAATAAATGAAACAAGATGGGATCGGGAGGGAGACAAACCATAAGAGACTCTTAATGTCACAAAACAAACTGAGGGTGGCTGGGGGGAGAGGGGTAGGGAGAGGGGGTGGGGTTACGGATATTGGGGAGGGTATGTGCTATGGTGAGTGCTGTGAAGTGTGTAAACCTGGGGATTCGCAGACCCGTACCCCTGGGTTTAATAATACATTATATGTTAATTAAAAAATTAAAAAAATTAAATATAACAATCCCCACTTACCCACCCCTTAATGCGAGCAATTACAAACATTCCAAAAGCCACTGGCAGGATAAAGAGATAATATCCTGTTGAAAAGGGGGTTCCCGTGACCAGCTGGGTCAAGGTCACCCCACGTGAGAGACATTCAGATATTTCTGAAATTTAATGTGAACTACCTTCCAGCAGGAGTAAAAACACTCGGGTATTATCTCGCGAGCATTAAATTCTCACCTCTGCAAATGACCCCACACGATGGCCAGCCGGTGGAAGGCACCGGATGAATTCTTGGTTGCTGTGTATGGTTGGTAGGAGAAGAAGTCACCCGACTAGTGGACACACTGAAGCAGGGAGGGAGTCAGACGCATATGCCGCGGGTCCCCACGTTGAGGGGGCTTCCCTGCACATCCATGAAACGTCTGAAGCCTGCACGTAACTGGGCCCGGTCAGATTTGGGGCGCACTGAGCAAGTGCAGTGTAGGAGCTAATCGTCCTCGAGGTGAAGGGATTGGTGCTGTGCTCTCCTGGGTCCGTCGCTGCCCTTCTCCCGCTAACCAACCTCGGTCAGATCCGAGCCAGGTCGGGGGCTAGGACGGGGAGCCAGCCCAGACTTACGGGAAGGGGACAGAGCCCACCACTGTGATGGGGGAAAGGCAGCTGGAGGTGGGGTTCCCCGGTGGCAGCTAGAGCTGGGGCGGGGCCTCTGTGAGGCTGAGAATGGGGCCAGAGTCAAGTGTAAATGAGGAGGTTAGAACCGCCCTAGGGATTCCAAGAGCACTGTTGTCCCCACGCGCGGGTGACATTTCACTGCCACCGCCTAGATTACCGGCCACAGATCTTGTTACAAAATACTGCCGTGATCTTTGAAACGCGCAACAGCAGAGGGTGGAATCCTTTGTTGGGCGGGACTGCACCTGGGGTTGCTCCGGCCTGCCCAGGGGCAGAGCTGGGGCCCGCGGGTCACTAGCGGAGGCCACAGAGACGGCCCTGCCTGTCTTGCCCTATGGAAGGAAGGGCCCAGGGTTTGGAGGGCGGGTGGGTTGGTGGCGGCTCTGCAGACGTGGGCCAGGCCTGCGCCCCCCCACCCCGCGCCCTAACGCGTGTCCCGCTTGTCTGCCCGCAGAGCCCACTCACGCGGACCCAGACACCCTGCAGGCCGGCGCTCGCGGCTTCACCGGCTGCCTGTCGGCCGTGCGCTTCGGCCCCGCTGCTCCGCTCAAGGCTGCGCTGCGCCCCGGTGGCCCCGTCGCGGTCACCGTGCGTGGACACGTGGCCGCCACGTCCCGCTGCACGGAGTCCGTGGGGCCCGGAGGCCCGGCGCGGGAGGCCACCCGCCTGCTAGCAGGTGGCGCAGGTGCGTGCCCCTCCACCCGCGGTCGCGGTCGCTGCCCGCGGTCCTCCACCCTGTCTGCACCCCGGGGCTGCCCAGGCCCTCAGTGGGGTTGCCTGGCCCTGCTCTGATCTGGGTTTCCTGCTCCTTCCCACCTACACAGGGCTCTGCTCTCCTGTCAGATGTTTGTGAATGTCACCAAAGTCCTCTTCCCTCTGCCTCTGACATTCTCCCTTTCTCTGCTGTAGGTGGTTCTGGACCGACAGACGGGGGAGAGCCCTTAGTTAACGCTGACAGAAGTGGTCCTGCTGTCATCGGAGGTAACAGGGCTGTGAACGATCTGGTCCTCGGCGCTGCTGTCACCGCGGGCATAAACCGGTGTCCGGGAGTCCGAGCTGAGGGAGGAGGTCAATGGCAGGACACCCCTTTGCGGGAGTTCTTCACGGGCTTGCCCGCATGTTGGCCTCTGCCGGGGCTGAGTGGGGCTGAGTGGAGGGAATCCATGGTTGCACCGAGACACTCTTTAAAGGATAGTTGCCAAACTACAGAGTAATAAGGTTTTCCATTTGAAAATACCCATTCATATCTCTCAAGAGATCATATATACACATGTACGTATACAACATATTCACCTTTACTTCTTTGATTCAAAATAGCCACGGACCTCTCAATCCATTTGCCCAAGACTTTAAAAATACTATTAAAATTAAAGCATTAGGGGCGCCTGGGTGGCTCAGTGGGTTAAGCCGCTGCCTTCGGCTCAGGTCATGATCTCAGGGTCCTGGGATCGAGTCCCGCATTGGGCTCTCTGCTCAGCGGGGAGCCTGCTTCCCTCTCTCTCTCTCTGCCTGCCTCTCTATCTACTTGTGATCTCTGTCTGTCAAATAAATAAATAAAATCTTAAAAAAAAAATTAAAGCATTAGGTGAGTTTAGAACCACCTAAACTATGCAAATTGTCATTTTCATAGGGATAGAAAACCTAAAGATTATTCTAAACATAAATATACGGAACTGTTTCCTGGTCTCAGTCTTACCTTAGATTTACATATATTTATTTGTATTTCTAAATGTAACTATTCACATATATTTGTATTATATATACACGTTCAGTGTCACATGTGTTCTCTACATGTGACGGCAAAACTGGATAGAACACAGCTCTTCAGAGCAAAGTCCTATGGATAAACCATATATGTATTTACATATATATTCACATATAATGTATATTTATATTTTCTATGTACTTACATATATTTGAAGAGGTACAAGTAGTTCCATCTTAAATATCTCCCACTGTATTCTCTGAAGCAGAATTTATTTAGGCCTGCTTTAAAAAATGAATATTCAAGTCTCCTCCTTATGATTCAGAGAACGCTTACATTTATTAGACCCCTGGAATGTGTCTGTTGCAAACTCTGCAGGCTGGGAGGGAGCGAGCTGCTCTCCATTCCATGGCTATTCCAGATAAGGGAGGTCGTCCCCAAGCTGGGGGACGCAGGTGTGTCCACTTTTCAGGCAGACCAGACTGCATCTGCTAATTAAGTTTCTGTTCATCAAGATACCAGTTTTCTCCAGACTATTAGGAAGGTACGCAGACATTTTCAAGTGCTGACCAAATCTGTGTAAGAATGTGAACTTGCCCATTCCTATCTTAACCACTTCTGTTTTTCTAAAGAATGAGGTATATGGGGGCACCTGGGTGGCTCAGCGGGTTAAGGCCTCTGCCTTCGGCTCAGGTCATGATCCCAGGGTCCTGGGATCGAGCCCCACATCGGGCTCTCTGCTTAGCGGGGAGCCTGCTTCCTCCTCTCTCTCTCTCTGCCAACCTCTCTGCCTACTTGTGATCTCTATCTGTCAAATAAATGAATCTTTAAAAAAAAAAAAAGAATGAGGTATATGATCTTCTGATTTCATAACTCCAGGAACAAAGAAACATATGTGTTATTTATAACGTACACCTAAAAGGAATACTTTGTGTTAAAATATAAATCAAGTCTTAATCCTGAACTGTTCTCATTTATTTTGAATGAGAAGACTTCAGTATAAAGCAAAAAGCTGATTTAAAATAAATCGACTTAAATGTGATTCATGTTTTTGAAATAGGAATCAAAGTCCAAACATGCAAAATGTCATGGTTGGTGCCATGTTTGGAGAGAGCAATGATGGTAGTCAGGTTGGTGCTAGAACAGAAGGCGTGGTCTTTGGAGCTTTATCGCCTTTGGTTAAATATCACTGGCAAGTTGTACAAAGTAAGTAAGCTGCATCAATATTATTCCCCTGAGAAATCCTGCTTGGCTCCTGATAGACGGGAGGGAGAATTAGAGCACATGAGGTGTTAGGGAGGTAACAAGTCAGGTTATAGGCCTGTGCAATTCACTTGGCTCTGCCTTCAATCTGTGCGGTGGCTGTGTGCTGCGTGGTTTGCCAGCTGCCAAATAGATTGAGCTGCAGTGTAGAATCCTGGGTGGAATTCTCAGCCCTGTGTCCGAATGACCACAGACCGCACCACAAGTAAAGTACTTAGTCCGGTTAAAGAACCACCCCGGCAGGTGGATTTCTCCACGTGCTGCGCTCCATCACCTCTCCTCTTGCAAACAAAGGGAACAATACAGGAAAGGGAATTAATCTAAATCATGTCCACACCTGGTACACCGGAGATCATGGAGCGTTTCTTGCCAAGGGATCCATTGTGTCGATGGACAAGCAGAGAAGGACACAGATGTGTAGATGGATGGAGAGGCAGACAGACCCAAGTGCTTGTCACAAATGCATTCACACTGGGATTGCTGAAAGGAAGGTACGGAAGGCATCGGATGCATGAGTCACATCATCTCAGTCTCTTCAGAGAGTAGATGAAGACAGAGGTTGCTCTAGGACCTACCAAGTCTCACAGAACAAACAAGCTAGTACTCAGTTACATACATAATAACATCCTGGGTGTTTGAGGGTAACAGTGACAGTGATTGGATAATCAAATGGCCTGATCACTGTTATTGAGTTCCTGTCCCTGACACTAAAATTGGATACAATGTCGCTCTTCAAAGCGAAGTCCTGTAACAAAACTTCAGAGTAATTAAAGCGACAACTGTTTGTTGTCAGGTGAGGTGCAAGGTGTAGTGAACGTGATGACTGTTCTCCTTGTTAGTATTTAAGAACCTTTCCAAAGGTTCTGAGCATCTGCTCAGGAATCCCTGTGACCAAAGGCACCCACTGAGCTGGGCTCCGTTATGCTCTTTATCTCTGTCCCAGAGCGTAGTGAAGAATCTTCATTTAACAACGTGAATTTGGATTCACGTAACTAAACAGTAATACATTTTCCAACATTTGCTAAGTGGAATATCAATGCCTGTGTCAGTCATCTTAAAAGTGTTTGACTGATGAATGCTGTTTTGGTACCTCCCTGTTTGGGTATGGATTAACACTCATTCTTTAATGAATATGGCAGCTTGAGCAAACCCCTCTAGGCCTCATCTGACCGTCCCAACACTGGCAGCCCTTGAAAAAAAATCAGAGGAACTTCTAAAACAATATTGGTGTCCAAGCCTCCCACCGAAGATTCTGAGCCATCGTCTGCCGTGCAGCCAAAGTTGAGAAGCACTGACGCAGCTAACACTTCAGTACTTAAAGCATTACCAGCAAAAGATGTCAAATAATCCACTTTCCCTGTCGCTGAACATTGTCTCTCTTTCTACAAATTTTTAGTAGAGTGGTATATCGGTTATCTACTGCTGCCTGGCAGATCATCTCCCACTTAGAGCTTAACCCAACTCTCTTTTAGTGTGTCCCGGTTTCTGTGGGTCAGGAGTCTGGGAAGAGCTTGGCTAGGTCCTCTGCTCGGTGTCACAGAAGCCTGCAATAAGGTGTCAGCCAGCATTGAGGTCTCATCTGGAGATTCCTCTGGGGAAGGATCTACTTCCTCCTCTGCATGGGGTTGAAGGCATCCAGAGTCTTGTACCTGTAGGGCCGAGAGTGTCTCAATTGTTGCTGGCTGCCCTTAGCACCTAGAGGTTACCTGTAGTTCTGTGCCATGTAGGGATTCCCATATGGACTCCCACCATGACTGCCTGCCCCCTTACCGCCAGCAGGAAGAGGGACAGTCCTGTAAGACAGGTGCTACCTTCTCACATACCATAATCACATAACCAAGGTACAGCACAGACCCTACACACAAGCAACTGAAGGGGATCACGCACAAGACATGCCCCCCAGCAGCAGAGATCACGTAAGACTCTTCTAGCCTCATAGAAGGAGCTGGTGTACTCACCACAGAACTGCAAATCAGCAGAACGTCAGCAGCAGTTCTTTTTAATGTACTTGTACATAAACATTTAATTCCTCCATGACAAGCCTATACACCCCTTCCTTTTAAAATAATGAAAACATACTCGCTTGTAAGCATGAAGAGGGAGCATGACCTAGAGGCCATACTGTGGTTCCAAATTTTAACAGGAGGGCACCAAGTGAAAGTCAGGCCAATAGATCTTTAACCTAAAGGCATAAAACTGTTGTATCCAAAGGACGTGCGGACTTAGAAGTAAACTCAGTGTTCCAGTAGGCCAGTGCCCACTTTCCTGACGATGGGCGTGTGATGTACATGAGCTTGCTATCAGCTACGTGAGCCCTGCACGTTACAAGTCTGTGTTCTGACTGCGCCTCCCCCTTCTCTCACCAGGTGTGATAGCGGTGGTGGTGTTTGTCTTGCTGAGTCTCACTGCCATAGCTGCACGCATTTATCAGCAGAGGTGGTTGTACCAAAAAAACGAGTCAACTGTTGCCCCGGCTGGAGACAGCGCTGAGAAGGCTCTGAAGAGTGAGGTCAACATGCAAAGCTGTCAGTGAGAGCCAGAGAGAGTACTTCTTCTGAAGGGCAGCGGCGCCTCACTCTGGTGACGGGACTTTCTCGCTAAGCGGGGGGCTCCCAGCGAATGAAGCACCCCCCCCCACCGGACAGGTGGCCGTCCTGCAGCACCATCAGCTTGCTCGCCTGTGGTCCTGGGAGGCTCTGCTCCGTGTTGCTTCATGACCTGTGTGTGTAGAAGGACTCGGCTGTGCTCATTAACCCCTGTGAGGCGGTGTCTGACTGTCTGGCCTGACTGTCGAACATTCACACGTGGTTTGCATAATGACTTTGGGTTTGAAGTGAGAACAAGGATGTGAGCTGTGGTCCTACTCTCTTAAAAATGAAACCCAGAAGTTTATAAAAGTCCAAGTTGGACCCTAGTGTTGTGTGTTTCGTGGAAATCTGTGTTTTGCCTCCTTTATCGATCACCTGTGGATGCTTCTAAGCCAGGAAGTGCTTCTCCGACGGTCTTAGAGTGCGTTTCTATCTCCGTTTGAACCAGAGCCCACGGACCAAAAGTGCACTAGCAACCTAGAAAAAAAAAAACATTTTTTTTGGCCGATTGTTTTTATGATCTGTCTCTTTTTAGTCAGTTTGCATACATTTTTAGTGATGAAATGAATATTGAATGTCAGCTATGAAATTGTATTCTGTTCATTTATGGAACAGAAAAATTCATAGGCAGCAAAATGTGTAAAGTATCCTAGTCTGCGCTACTTTGCTTTTTTTTTCTTTGTAATTAGTCATTTTAATCTTTGTAAATTATAATAAAGATCAGCTGACAATCTCCCCAAAATGCATATTTTCTAACTGAAGTTGTGCCCCGGTATAAATTCTCTCCTTAACACTGCAAATGTATCCTTCCTCCCTTTCATCGGAATGAACTTAATCCTAAATTTGTTTCTTTTGATTGTGATGTGCTATGGTCACGATTCTTTGCAGTCTTGTGGTTCTCTTGTTCTGAAGGTTGTGAAAACAACTGGATTTCTTGTGACTGTCTTTTCATTTACTTGGGAAAAGTCCCGTTTTGAACAAAAGCTCTCCATTTCTTCTTTCTAAATTATGAACGATCCAGGCAAACCATCCCCTGAAATACCATCTCAGTCTAGTCACTGTTTGGAATGTCGGGGAAGGGTGCTGATGCCAGGGGAAATGCAGGTTGTAGGATCTGGACCCAATCTGTCATTCTCATCGGGAATCTAGGATCTTAGAGTCAGAGTCATCCATCAGAGCACCCAGAATCTACCAGTTCATTTCATATTCAGGGATATTTGCATACTCGGGGTGTAAAGAATTTGTATTAACCACAGGAATCGTTCCAGTAATGAATTTTGTGGTAGGGATCAGAGGATAATTGCACGGAGCCGACCATTTGCACTCACTAGCCATTTCTAAGTGAAATGTGTTATGGTCTTGATAAGCCACTTGCCACGTGCCTGCCAGGAATCACGATGCTTCCTTTGATCACAACAGTACCACCTAGAACTCCATACACCGAGCCTTGCTATGAACTTCGAGTGTATGCCTATTTTTCTGTGAAATAGAAAAATATATCCTCTGTACTGAGTCTTTTCTCAAAAGAAAAAAAAAACCCAACCCTTTTTTCTTATGGTTTCATATTAGTTTTCTATGAGGTTTAACAAGTCACCACAATATATTATCTCATAGTTTCTGTGGATCAGGAGCTGGGCATGGGTTTACTATGTTTTCTGCAAGGCTGCTTTGAGGTATCAGCCAGGACTGTGTCCTCATCTGGAAACTCAGCTGGGGAAGTCCTCAGTCTTATGGTTATGGGCAGCATTCTGTTCCTTACTGCTGGGAGATTCCTGGAAGCCTGCTTCTTCTCCAGGCCAGCAAGAGAGAGAGAGAGAAATAGACAGAGACTCTAGAGCAAATTTGCTAACAAGAGGGAGTTTTATACACTGTAACATGATGATGGGAGTGATGGCCCATCCCCATTGCCAAATTCAGTTGGTTAGAAGCAAGTCCTAGGTCCTGCCCACACCGAAGAGGAGGGGATTACAGAAGGACTCGAACTAGCAGGCTGAGATCATGGGAGTCACGTGAAGGTTAATCTACCACAGTACTATATTGAAGTTTCTTTAAGTGAAGAATGAAGGATTTTCAGGGTCTCAATAGAGTAATATATGAAGAACCTAGAGTAATATATGATATATACTCCCCCCCCACAAAGGCTTATGCAGAGTGGAGAACGATTCAGCACAAAAACAATAGGTTCTAGTTAATGCACAGCTGACTGTTAATACCCTGGAATCACTACAACTTTAACAAATGATCATGGTACGTTCCGGAAATGTTCCTCACTTTGGTAGCTGGCATTTTGCAGATTTATAGATAGTGAAATTCATTGTATTCTGCTGTCTTTTTATTTTTTTATTTTTTATTTTTATTTTTTTTTAAAGATTTTATTTATTTATTTGACAGAGAGAGATCACAAGTAGGCAAAGAGGCAGGCAGAGAGAGAGAGAGGGAAGCAGGCTCCCCGCTGAGCAGAGAGCCCGATGTGGGACTCGATCCCAGGACCCTGAGATCATGACCTGAGCCGAAGGCAGCGGCTTAATCCACTGAGCCACCCAGGCGCCCCTCTGCTGTCTTTTTAAAAGAGAAAACAAAATACTTGTACCAAACTGCAGCGATGTATCACCCAGTTTACTGATTTGTAAATTTTACCTGCTTATTTGGTAATGAAATAACCTTTTTGAATTGAATTAGGAAAATATTTTTAAGAGAAATCCAATGAAATTTGAATTATGAAATTATATTGTTTTTCCCCTAAAATATTAAAAGTTGTGCAAATGCATATATTCTGTTGTGGTGTGTGTATTATTTTATCTCTGCTGTATATAGAGAGTACTATGCTCTGTTAATATGATTTTCAAAGGTGTTTAAACTATCAAACACAAAGTAAAACATAAAGTGCCTAATATTTACTGATTACTACAACTTAATGTGCCTATGAATGTAGGTATTTATACCTTTGCCAGAGAAACAGAATTTAACATTCAGGAAGTTATTTGTTGAATGTTTACTATGTACTCAAAACAGGTTATGCAAGATTTCCCCCGGAGCTGGGTTTCTAGAGCACTATAAATGTACAAATCCCAGTTTGCAAATAACATCTTTCTGTGAAATCAATGTTCTAAGATAATAATTCCCCAAGATTTATTTCCAAATGGTAAATGAAAATAATACATAATTAACACTTATTATTGGGACTAGAACTTCAGAACCCCTGCCTAGTCCATGATGAAGTGAAGCCCCCTTCACTACCACCCAGCATTACGTAGCCATAGAGAAAAACATGTTGAGGCATTCTCTGTGAGTAGAATAATCACCACTTCTGGAATTTTTGTTTGTTTGTTTTCTTTTCTTACAGAACATCGGGTGGGTAATTGTTTTCCATGGATTTTTTAAGGATAAAATATAAAGTTCATGATTCTTGCCCTGAAGGAAGACAAACGCGATGAATGTATTTTCCTGTATGGGGTATAAACTGACGGTGACGATGAGACTGGGCTGTTGAAGTAGTCTTCCCACACGGAGGGGGCCGTAGACCCGTAGTGAATGAACACGTTTATTGGGTTGCTTAATCTGTTGTTTGCAGTGTACCTAACATGTTTAAGGAGTCCCTGGGTGCTTTCCGTGGGTCCTGGTGGTCTCCTCCTACGCCAGCCTGGCTCGTCAGGCATGGCGACATGGAAGGAAGAATTAGGAAAATAGTGATAAACAACATGAAGTGATCTGCGTTCCAAATGAGGAAACGGACTTGGTGCGTATGTGTGTTCACGGCTCCCCTGGAGACCATGGGCTTGTTTTCAAGCTCTAGAGCATTGGCAGATTCTGTACAGGCTGAAAATACTACAGCTGAAAAAAAATGTTACTAGTGCTGGATCTTCGGGCTACTTAAACCCACATACGAGAATTACAACGTTTTTTGGGGGGACGAACGTATTTATAAGCACTGACCTAACCCTTGGGAGGGCTTAGCGTGGCCCCTTACCCACAGTGAGTCTGTTAGTGTACTGCTTCTGTTGAGTCAGCTGAGGCTTTGGAGATCTCATACATATAAAGTAAACTGAAATGGGAATGAAAGTGGTTATTTGGGTATCTTTTTTAAATATAAACAGTTGACTCCGATAGTTCAGGCCCCAAGGGAAAGATTCATTAACTGAAAGTAACTCATTAATTACCATCCCACATCCAAGCTAACGATGTGGGAGCCACTTTATCCACAGTTATAGGGAAGTAACAGGAGGCACAGATGTGGTCGTCCAGGTCACAGGACACTCACAGTCACAGGAGCAGGAGCCAGCTGGGCCAGGATCCGATTTCCAACCTCTTCTGGGGCTGTGCACTGGGGTCATATTTAGGGAGGAGGACTCTGACCTTGGGTTTCTCAGCTGCAGGATTACAGAAGCACCTCCCTACCCTTGTTATATGCAATTGTAGGGATTCAACCCAGAATCCTATACTCAGGAGAAGATTGTGAAAAGAGAGTATGAAGGAAAGACACTTTGGAAAACAAAAAGTGAGTATGTCTGCACGTGGAGATCTTCATTAATGACATTTTAAAGCAACACGGCTCAGTAGACATTTCTATGATGATAGAAAATTAGCCACTAGCCACATGTGGTTATCAATAAGCATGTAAAATGTGGCCACTCTGACTGGGGAACCCCATGTTAATGTTAATGTTAACATTAATCACCTTAAATTTGGGGTGCCTCGGTGGCTCAGTGGGTTAAGCCTCTGCCTTCGGCTCCAGTCATGATCTCAGGGTCCTGGGATCAAGTCCTGCGTCGGGCTCTCCACTCAGCAGGGAGCCTGCTTCCCCACCACCCCCCCACCTGCCTCTCTGCCTACTTGTGATCTCTGTCTGTCAAATAAATAAATAATTTTTTAAAAAAAAATCACCTTAAATTTAAATAACCACATGTGACTAATGGCTACTATGTGGGTCAACACGGATCAAAGGATGTATCCTGAGCACAAAAAAAGCAATTGTAGAGACTGCAAGGTCTGAGATGCAGGAAGGAATGAAGGGCACAGAGTTAAATATGTGGATAAACCCCAAGAAAATTGTTCAAAATAATAATAATGCTACCTTCGTAGGATTTTGAAAAAGAATTAACATGTGGATAAGCTGGTGAATCTAGAAACTGTGATATTAATGACATGGTAACTGCTTATGGCTCCACTTCATTTCTTCTAGGTTTTTACGCTGGTAGCAAGAGTCTGGATAGGGGTGTAACTGAAAAAGAGAAATTCCGCTCTAGGAAGACCAGTAGTGAACCAAAAGGGCCCACATGGTGGGGGGATTGTCTCCCTTGTTCTGCACTGAACCCTTCCGGTTTGGTGCAGACAGCTAGTGAGTGACACCCCTGATGACCCGGCAATCCTTCCCTCTGCAGGGTTCAGGGCTCAGGGGACAGAGAAGCATTGGAAGGCTATCCTCTGTGTCTGTTTCTTCCTCACAACCTCAGCAGTGGGTTGTGTGGAGTGTGTTAGACTGGGTGGCCCTTTCCTCTCTGGTGGAAGCATCCCAGCCAGGACCCCAGACATCAGTACTCAAAACCCCTGTCATGAAGTCCAAGTCCTGGTGGACTCAAGTTCTACCCTTACTCAAGGAGTAAGTACTTCCAATGTAACGCCACATAATTGGGGGGGGGAGGCATATTCTTGATAATAAAGCCAGGCAAAGGTAATAAAAAGACGGGGTTCGAAGGTTGCTGGTCCAAGAACAGCTGTGAAATCTTGTCAAATGCTTTTTCTGCACCAATCAGGTGGCCCTGTGGTTTTGACCTTCTTTCTGTTAGTGTGGTGAGTTACCCTGATTGATTTCCGTGTGTCGGATCATGCTTCTATCCCGGGAGCAAACCCCACTTGGTTGTGGTGTCTAATCCCTTTAATATGCTGTTGGATTCAGTTTGCTTGTATTTGCTAGGGCTTTTGTACCAATATTGATCAGAGATACTGGGCTGTAATTTTCTTTCCTTGTAGTTTCTTTGTCTCGTTTTGGTCTAAAGGTGATACTGACCTCCGAGGATGAGCTTTAAAGTGGTCCCTCCTTTTCAATTTTATGGAAGGTTTTCAAGAGAATTGGTGTTAATCCTTCTTTAATTGTTTGGTAGAATTCTTCAGTAAAGCCATCTGGTCCTGGGCTTTTCCTTGTGGGAATGTTTTTGATCACAGAGTCAATCTCCTTAATAGTTATTGGTCTGTCCAGATTTTCCAGTTCATGATTCAGCCCTGGTAGGTCGTGAGTTTCCAGGAATTTTCCCATTTCTTTTCATTACCCAATTTGTGGGCAAACCATTTTTCACAGCATGCTCTTATAACCCTTTTTACTTCTGTGGCATTGGTTATAATGTCCCCTCTTTCTTTTTCTTTTCTGATTTTATTTATTTGAGTGTTCTGTGTTTTTTTTTCCTTACTTAACCTAGCTAAGGATTTGTCAAATTTGTTGATCTTTTCAAAAACAACCCTTAGTTTTATTGAAGAACACTGTCATTTGGTACAACGTGAATGCACCTTGAGGACATTATGCTAAGTGGTATAAGCTAGTCACAAAATATAAAAATGCTGTGTGATTCCATTTATATGAGGAACCTAGAGTAACCACATTTATAGAAACGGATACTAGGGATTATGGTTACCATTAGATGGGGGGAAGGGGAATTATTTAGTGAGTATAGAGTTTCAGTTTGCAGGATGGAAACATTCTGGAGATCTGTTTCATGACAAGGTGAATATACTTAACACTACTGATCTGAACAGTACACTTAAAAATGGTTACAGTAGAAAATTTTATGTTGTGTGTTGTTTTTTATACAATTAACACACACACACACACACACACACACACACACCCCTAATGAAATCCTGCTTTCTCTCTAACCAAAGGAACGGGGAAGGGCAGCCCTTCAGGGAAGAAAACTTTTAGGGTAACTGTTCTACTCTTGATAACACCACAGAGAAACCCGTAGTCCCACTCTCAACATGCCAACAGGGTCAGGTGCAGATCCTAGACTTCTTCCCTCATGAGGCTATCACAAACTGTCCCAACACATGCTCATGACCAGGGTAGTGTTGAAGAAGTTCTGCTGAGTGGCCAGGACTTCCGTTCCCCAAAGTCCTATTGCAGAAAGCACATGGGAGGCTGGATTCCCTCCTTTACCCAGAAGCAGCAAGTTCCCCCCCCCCCCACAGGATTGCTGGAGGAAGAAGCCTGGTGGATGGCTGGGGTTTCCCCTAGGTGCCTAGGGAAATCCAACAAGGCCAACCTTCTTCCCAGGCATGTTGTTGGAGGCCACCGGGGAGCAGTCACAAGATGCCACCACCTATCCCAGCCAGGGAAGTATCATACAGGCCTCAGTATGCGGCCACACCCCCCACCCCTGACTAAAAGTAATGAGGAACCCCTCAAGGGATGGGGTCTAAAGAGGGCCAAATAGGGAACCTGAACTTCTGCCCCCACCTGGCAGACGTAAGCTGGCATTCCCCACTTCCTCTACTGACGAATGTCAAAGTAAGCCAGCTCACGCAGTGGCTTTAAATAAGATCCAGAGTCTTACAACGTCATGCCCAAGCTGTCTAGACTTCAGAAGAAAACCATTCATCATGCTGAGAACCAGGGGAGATCTCTGAATGAGGAAAGGCGGTCGAAGGGTGTCAAGGCCGAAGTGACAGCACTGTTAGAATTATCCAACAGAGACGTTAAGTGAGCTAGCATACGAGAATGTCAACAACCAACTATGGGCCCCCTTGAAGCAAAATAGAAAAGAGTTAGGTCTCATAGTTCAGTTTCGGCAAAGAAATAGACCACTTATAGAGGAACCAAATGAGACACGGAGAAGTGCAAAATATAACAACCAAAATAAAAAGCTCAGGGCATGGCACAATGACGGATGGGAGGATGAACGAATAGGAAGACAGAGAAATAGAAATTAGCCAGATCGGACAAGAGACTGAGAGCAGTCTGAAAAAAATGCACAGAGCCTCAGGACCCCGTGGGACTGTAACAGAAGTTCCAGTGTACGTGTCCTCGGAGCCTCGGGATGAGAGAAGGACATCGGGCTGAAAAAGTATTCAAAGAAGTACCAGCCTCGTAACGGTGTAGATGGACCTGGACAGTATCATGCGAAGTAACACGCTAAGTCAGCCCGAGAAAGACAAAGGCCGTGTGGTTTCATTTACATGTGAAATCTAGAAAACAAAACAAATGAATCAACAAATAAACAAAAAGCAGAATCAGAGAACAAACTCACGGTGGCCAGAGCGGAGGGGTGGGAGTCAGGCAAAGAGGGGATCAAGAGGTACAAACCTCCAGTTAGAAAGTGAAGAATTCATGGGGCTGGGAAGTACAGCACAGGGAATATAGTTGATAATTTCGTAATGACCATACTGTGACAGACGGTGAGGGTGTCTTCATGGTGAACACTTTGTAGTGCATGCAACCATCAGATCACTCTGTTGTACCCCGAGACCAACACAATTCTATGTGTCAGCTGCACTTCAGCAAGGAAAAAGTAACAGTGGCTTGCAGAAAACTTCTGAAATTTGGCAAAAGACATAAACTTGTGAGACAAGATTGCCAGCAAAACCCACAGAGTTCTAACCCACCACACATTGTCATCAATCTCCCCCAAACAGAAGACAGGACATCTGGAAAACCTCAAGAGGGAACCATCACCTCCCTTCAGGGCAACACCACTTCAAACAAAGGGGGGTTTCTTACAGCAACCATGGGGTCCAGAAGGAAGTCGCATAATATTGCCCGGGTACTGGAAGAAAAGATTTGTCCACTCAGAATTCTCCGCCCACCCAAAACATCCTTCAGGAGTGAAGGGGAAATCAGGACATTTTCAGATGGAGAAAGCAGGACTGTCTGTCAGAGGAGAATTAGCCTAAAGGAACAGCGGAAGAAAGTGCTCTATACAGAGAGGATGACAAAAAAAGAAATCTTGAAACACCAGGATGGAAAAGAAGGACACAGTAGACAGAAATATGGGCAGATGAGGGATTTTTGTTCTCCCCTTGAACTATTTAAATTACGTTCGACGGTGAAAGTAAAAATCGCAACACGGTGTGATGAATTTCCAAAAACGTGACTAGGAAATGTCTGAGACAACTATAACCAGGAAGGGTAAAGAGACCTCATTTGAACAGCAGACCCCGGTCATTTATGTGTGTAAAATGTAGCACCTAGAGCGGCCACTAGAAAGCTATGCAGGAAACACTCTCCAAAACACTAGAGATAAATCAACATGGAATTCTAGAAGAACGCTCAAGAAACCCACAGGAAGGCAGGAGAAAGGATTAAAAAAAAAAAAAAAACTAAAATCAAAGAGAAGAAACAGGACACAAAAATTAAATGATGGACTTAAGCCCTAACAATAGGGATTATTTTTATATAACTGGTCACAATAAACCAATGAAAATACCAAACGCCAAAAAGACGGGCAGAATGGAATGAAAATCTAGACTCGGAAACATGTTGTCTATAAGAAATTCATCTTAAATATAGTAATAGAGGCAGGTTGAAAGGAAAAGGATGAAGAATGTTGCATCATGAACATATTCATCAGAAGAAAGCAATCCATTATCAGATAAAATAGACCTCCGAGCACAGACAACGTGACTAATACATGTATGTAAAGATACACATATGGTGGGACGCCTGGGTGGCTCAGTTGGTTAAAGGGCTGCCTTCGGCTCAGGTCATGATCCCAGCGTCCTGGGATCGAGTCCCACATCGGGCTCCTTGTTCGGCAGGGAGCCTGCTTCGCCCTCTGCCTCTGTCTGTTCTTGCTCTCTCTCTCTCTCTCTAATAAATAAATAAAATCTTAAAAAAAAAATACACATATGGTGATTATACACACACACACACACACACACACACACACACATATATATATATATATATATATATATATGTAAAGAGAATCCAATATGTACATTGGATTCTCTTTATTCCTGGTCCTTATGTTCTACAAAGTCACAGTGAACACTGAATTAGTGAATACTGAAACACCTCTCCTAGGGAAAATTGTGGATGTATGCACGTGCACACAAACACCACCCCCCCACACACACACATAGATTAAAACCTTAGATCCTAAAAGCAATGCATTGATTTTCTTTATTTTACAAAAGAGAAAGGAGGCCTCAGAAGTGTTAAGGAGCTGCCCGAACCTCCCCCCAACCCCCCGCCGCCCTGAGCAGGTGTCAGAGTGGAAGCTGCCTCCTTTCCCAGCTGTCTGCTTCTTCTGTCCATCTCTGTCTGAAAGCCAAGACAAGAAAGCTGTCCATGCCCCATTGTCACTCAGCCAGAAACACATGCGCCAGGTGACAAATTTTTCAATGCCCTGCGCTTGTCCGTGAATGAATGGCTTCAAAGCAGTGTAAGTATTGACTTTGGGGGACAAGTAAGTTTTAGTGAATAGGTAAATTTTAAATACAGAATCGTTGAATTACATGCTTTTTCTTATAGAGATTATTCAAGTGCCATGAACATCACCTGTGTTGAGTGTATACACAGAGTTGTGCACCCATCTCCACTCTCTAAATCCGAAACATTCCATCAACCCCCCTCAGCAAAGAAACCATGGACAGATTAGCAGTCACTCCCCATATGCCTCCTTCCCCCAGCCCCTGGCTATGATGATTTACTGCCTTTCTCTATGGGTTTCCTTTCCTGGACATCTCCTAGAAGCTGCAGTTCACAACATGTGGCTTCTGACATCGGGCTTCGTTCGCTTACCATCATGCATTTTGGGTTGAATCTGTATTGTGGCACGAGTCAGTAGTTCATTCCTTCCTACGGCTTGTGTAATAAGGAATTTCACTGCCCTTTGTCCCCAGCTCCTGGGAGACAACCTCCCAATCTTTAGAATTTCCTAAGTGTTAGAAGTGCATTTGTTAGTCCTTGTGGGTCCCCTCACACCGCAGCTGCTAGAGTTTGTTCCCAGATAGCTCATGGTAAGGCTGACCACACTGACAGTCTCAGGGCAGGCTTACCTAATGAGACAGATGATGTCAGCCTGACCTCTGGGAATGAACTGGGGCTGAAGAATGAGGTCAGTCATGTGGGCAGTGGCTCAGTCAATCGTATTCATGTAATAAAGCCCCAGGAAGCCCTCAGAACAGCAACACTTGAGTGCCTCCCGGCAGACAGTCCTCCATGCGTGCACTGCCCACATGATGCCAGGAGGGTAGTGCCTCTTGGAGGACTTGATGCTTGGAACCCTCCCTGTCCCAGACCCACCGTGTATGTTTCTTCCTTTAGCTGGTTCTGATTTACCCTTTTGCTATATTAAAACTGGAAGCAGAGCACTTTCTTGAGTTCTGTGGGTCATTCCAGCAGAGTGACCAGACCTGAATTTGTCTGTAGGGACACACAAGCTCGTAGCTGCTCTGAAGTGAGCAGGGTCTCAGAGATTTCCAGACTCAGGCTGGTGTCTGCAGTCTTGGGTAGACAGGACAGTCTAGAGGACTGTGCCTGTGACCTCCAGTTTTGTGGCCCGTGGGCAAGCTCAATGAGAGCCCATTGGATGGATGCAGGATTCATGTATCCATTTTCCTGCCTATGAACTTGGAGGAGTTTCCACTCTTTGGCTGTTGGGAATGAAGCTACTGGGAACACTGGTACATAGACATCACACCACAGTGTGTGGATGTAGGTTTTCAGTGAGCTTGGGTGTACATCTGGGAGTGCTCATGCTAAGTCTACGCTCAACTTTCTTCTTGTTTTTTTTTTAAATATTTTATTTATTCATTTGACAAACAGAGATCACAAGTAGGCAGAGAAGAGGCAGAGAGAGAAGGAAGCAGGCTCTCTGCTGAGCAGAGAACCGAATGTGGGGCTCGATCTCAGGATCCTGGGATCATGATCTGAGCTGAAGGCAGAGCCTTTAACCCACTGAGCCACCCAGGAGCCCCTACGCTCAACTTTCTAAGAAACTGCCCGTCATTGCCTAAGCCAAGTCCAGGAAGATTTACTCCTGTGTTTTTTCTGGAAGGTCACACTCTCAGTTGCTGCGCGTCACCCTGTGGCCCACTCTGAATGGATCTCTGCGCACCGTGTGAGTTGGGGACAGACCGCACTCTTCCGAAGGAGGATATTCAGTTCTCCCCGCACTGCTTGTTAAGGAAACTATTCTTTCCTCATTAAGTGGCCTTGGCAGTCTCGTTAAAAATTGATTGATAAATGTGAGGATTTCTCTCTGAATTCTCAGTTCTGTGCCCTTGGTCTTTGTGTCTGTCCTTACCTACGTTCTACATTCTCTTGGTCACTGTACTTTTGTAGCTGGTTTTGAGATAGGGAAATACAAGATCTTTACATTTTCCTTTTGTTGTTGTTGTTGTTTTTCCAAGATTAATTCTTTCTTTCTGGGCCTTTTGCATTTCATGTGAATTTTGGGATCATCCTTGTCTATTTATGCATGAAAGACAGCTGGGTTTTCGCAAGGGTGTGCAGGGAAGCCGCGGCCCTATTTGAGAGACAGCCACCTTGATAATACTGCCTTCTCGTCCACAAGCACGGGAGTCTTTCCACTTCCTGATACCTTCTTTAACGTCTTCCAACACTGTTTCATAGTTTGTGGTATACAAATATCACACCTCTTTTGTTAAAATTATTCCTAGGTATTTTATTCTCAATTATGCTATTTGAAATGTAACTGTTTCCTTAATTTCATGTTGGATCGTTTGTGGGTAATGCATTTCATTAAATTCTTTTTATGCATTTGTTGAGATTATCGCGTTTCTTCTGTTTGTTTTTCCTTCTATCAGCCTGGTGTATGATATTAATCGACGTTCAGTACGAGGCCAGCCTTGTTAAATGTTAACACTTCCGGTCAACTTTGCATTGTTCTGCTGAACCGGCTGTGGGATGTGGGGGTGTGCGAGGAGGCGGGGCTAGAACATTCCAGATGCTACTGTTTCACCAAGGGTCAGTGGCTTCTGTCAGACAGATGGCTGTTGGTTTGTTCTGTGCCTGGGTTCACTTCCAAATTCCAAACTAGTTACTTTGAATTGTTTGCTTGGCATTTTGTTGTTTTGTTTTCATAGACGACCTGCTTGCTGAGGTCCTCACTCTGCCTTTGAAGAAACTGCACCTCAGTCTGTTTTGGGTTCAGACGAGATTAACGACCTTCCTCCGATGTTCCAGAAATTGCCCTGCTTCTCTCAGTTTCTAATTTTTTATGATGTCCACAGAAGTGCTCTGCTAACTAACTTTGAGAAGACTGGCATTTTCCTAATTAATAGGAAAAAAACACATTTCCTCTCTTAGGTTTAATTTCTTCATGTTTTTGGCCCCATTGTTTCATGTCAGCTGACATCTGATTCAGCACAAATTACCCAGGAAGAGTTACTGGAGATTGTCTCTATCGACGATTCAGGTGCTCTTCAAAGGGTCTCTTTGAAGGTGGGTGAGCTGACCCTGTGCAATACCATTCATTATTTTACACCCTCAAGCACATATCTTAATAATTTGCATTTAGAGGAAGTTGAATTCATGAGGAGCTATACATAGAAACAGAAATAAGCAATTACAATTCATGGTCATTGGCAAATGAAGCAGATTCTTAGGGGCCAAGTCAAGTGTGTAAACAGTGGCCATGCTTGGCATTCAAGGCATCACAGCGGGCATGACTTTAAAAAATAGCAATTCTGTGCATTCATAAATATATTGGCTTTGAATTGTTTGCTTGGAATTTTGTTGTTTTGTTGGTTTTCTTTTCTTTTTCCCTCCTGGAAGAGCGGTTTGCTGAGGTCCTCACTCTGCCATTGAAGAAACAGTGCATCTCAGTGTGTTTGGGGGTCAGAAGAGATTAACGGCCCCACTGTGAAGATTTCCAGCAGGAGAAACATTCCTAAGATGTGCGGTGTGAGTGTGGCGGGGGATGATCTAGAAGGATTCCTGGGTTCACCAGGTGACTGAGAATTGACTAAAGAGACATGGGACCTCCCCTGCCCCCACGATGGCAAATGTAGTACAGCAGGATGAACAGACATGGGGAACCAGAAAGGAGACCAAGAACAAGCCTGAGAACTTCCAACGAACATTTCCTTCTTTGTTCATCCACTTGTTTCTGAATATCTGCCATCTTTCTTTTACAAGAAGCCATTGTGCACTGGCCTTCAGAATCATTACCCTGTGGCTGGTTCTCAGAATCCAAACCCCACTGAAGGAGAGAAGGGGACCCTTTCCAGAGCCAAGAAGCCACTAGATCTTAGCAACAGGCAAAGCAGGGCAGGAACATGGTAATAAGACACTGCCCATCCATGGTACAAAAAGGTGTCCTGCCCCTTGCTTTGCAAAGTATATCAATTCATGGAACTGTTAGAGGAAACCTGCTGTATTTCCCCTCTTTCTGACCCAGTGTCTCCCAAACATTGTTAGCGAATTGGCATTTTACATTTGTCTGTAAAATATGGCTCATACTACCCATTTTCTCTTACAAATCAAATTGTATCTATGTGGCCATGACTCCAGCCACAATCAAAGGAATGGTCACTACAGTTCTAGACCTCAATATTATTACTGACTTTGCCTTATTTACGTAATGGGTTTCACAGTACTTAAACATAGGCTTGTGTAATCAGCTTCCTGGTCACATGCACTGCTTATTGAGAACACGGCTTTTCTGTTGGAAGGCTTTCTGAAAATTTTCCAGTTGTCGGTTGGACATATAATTTTGTTTTCTTTTAAAAACCCAACATGTGTCCAGGCAAAGCCATGATCTAATGCATCTCTTCTATTTCTTGGTTTTAACAGGTGCAGAATGATTAGAACCTCAGAACCAGAAAAAGTAAAGCGTAACTTTAACGGTAGTACCCCCAGCCCTCAACTCCTGGAACTTATGTGTTAATGATTCTCATTTTTTAAAGAAATCTTATAATCTGCCTTCTGAACATGTGACCTAGGAGTCGGCAATAATCCCTTGGGGAGTGAGGGGGCTCACCGTGAGGCCAACACATAGTCTGCCTGCGGTGACCGCGTCCTACTCCGTCGTCTGCAGAGTCCACAGCTGTGCTGCGCATGCCCGATGGTATGTGGCTGCTAACATCGTCTGCCCCTCAAATCCAGTCTGTCTTTTATTCAGCAGGAGGCTGTCATACTGGGAGGAACTGTGCGGCGCCTTCCTTCAAGACATTGCTATCTAAGGGAATTAGCATTATCTTCCATAACAGTGACCAGTCCTACAAGCAGACCCTCTTCTGATGTGCCATCTGGAACTCTTCAAACATCTGTCGTCTAAGGGACCCCAGGACTCCTGGCAGGTTTTGGAGGGTCTCCGTGGAAGGCTTCACAGTCTGCAGACACCAGGCTGTCATGGTTAATGCACGGTGGGCAGGCAGACAAGACCTTCTCAGAATTACACTGCTCACTGCTGCATTGGCCACCTTCTCGTCCCTCAGCCAAGGCCGGCTGGGCAGGAAGCAGACAGAGCGGAGCACGTGCCACACGGCCTCCTGGTTAGTTTCCTCAAGAGCATTCCTGCAATGCGGGCCGTGTAGAGAAGACGTGTACCTCAATGAGAAAGTGTGCGTTCACTGTGGATCACGCTTTCTGGGTAATCAGATGCCGACTTCATAGGGGCTTACAGCTCTGCAAGCTGTAGGTAATG
The DNA here is from genome assembly GCF_922984935.1 of Meles meles. NCBI lineage: Eukaryota > Metazoa > Chordata > Mammalia > Carnivora > Mustelidae > Meles > Meles meles. Next base: position 7,353,065 of record NC_060078.1, read on the forward strand.
AGCCGCAGTGCAGAATAATTCTTGTCTAAAGACGTGCAGGTGAACTCAGTCATGAGGGAGAACCCCCCCCCGCAATGCGGAAACAAACAAAACATAACCCTGTTGCCTTCATGTGTACATTATGCTTGGTTACTCCATTTAACCAATGAGTAAAATAAAATCTTTAACACAAGTTTATTTTATTTGTTTATGCAAGTCATGATTTTCTCCTTTTTGGAAAATTATTTCTAATAACTGCCAGGAAAGTAATGCCACCAAGTTAGGATCATATGCTATGCCTGACTTTGCTCCCGCTCACGAGAAGAACACCTAACAACTGTTATGATCAAGACACTGCTGAGAAAATTCTAGAACACAGGTGTAAGGCCGAAACTTCCCCTGTACCACAGAGACAAAGGTGGATTGCATCAGATGAAGGCAGATGGCAGAGGGTCAGCTACACGTTGACCTCATTGCCCCTCCTCCAGGCCCCACCCCTTGGTGAGGACCTTCCCAGCATTGTGGGTCACTTTGTGGAAGCCCTTTCTCTGACATCACACCACAGGGATTGCAGGAGAAGCTGCGGTGCTCAGCCACTGAGAATCTGACTTATGAGGAAGGAGCTAATTTATACCATTTACTACTGAATGTAGTACCCAGTGTTGTTGACAAATATATCAAGAACTCATACAACTCAACAGCAAAAAAAAAAAAAAAAAAAAAAAAAATCAAATTAAAAACTAAGCAAAAGACCAGAATAGACATTTTTCCAAAGAAGACATACAGGTGGCTACGTTACATAAAAAGGTGGTCATCACCACTAGTAGTCACTAGGTAAATGCAAATTAAATCATGTGAGATATTATCCCACACCGGTGACAGTGTCCGTCATCACAGAGACAGGAGATGTGCATGTTGTCGTGGACGTGGAGAACAGGGGACCCTCGGGCACTGTGGGGATTGTGAATTGGAACAACCACCATTGAAATCATTACAGTCTGCATAGTTTCCTCAAAAAATTAAAAGTAGGGTTGTCATATGATCCAGAAACTCCACTTCTAGGAATATAGACAAAAGAATGAAAACACTAGCTTGAGAAGTTATCTGCATATTTATGTTCACGGCGGCAGTATTTGTAAGAGTCAAGACACAAGAACAGCCTAAGTGTTCATCAGTGAGTGAATGGATAAAGCAGTTGTCTCTCACTCTCTCTCTCTCTCTCTCTCTCTCTGACACACACACACACATACGCGTGCGCGCCCTACCAGTGGCAATGACATGGATGGAACTGGGAAGTGTCATACTAGGGAAAATAAGTCAGACAAATACCACACGATCTTACTTGTGTGTGAAATCTAGAGAAAAAGTACAGAATAAAACAGAAAAGTCCTGCTAAACTCGTACAGAAAAAGGTCAGATGCATGGTTACTGAAGAAGGGGACTGGGGAAGGGGACCTGGGGGAGGTGGCTAAACGGTACAAACAAATAGTAGTGAGATACGTTAGTACAAGGGAGATGGTGTACAACGTGATGACCAGGGCTCGCACTGCTGTATGATAACACTCAAAAGTCAAGATAATAGATCCTAAAAACTGATCACAGAGAGAATTTTTGTCTTTTCTTTTTACTGTATCCGTATGAGATGATGGATGTTAACCAAACCTACTGTGATGATCATTTTATAACGTACATAAGTCTAACCCTCACACTGTATACCTTAAACATACATAGTGATGTAAGTCAATTGTCAATAAAACAGGAAAAAAATAACCACCAGGAGATAGTGCTACATCTGATGCAGATGTGGTTATTCCCCAGAATATTTCTTTATCTACTTATTTATCTACTTGCTTAAAGTAGTAATAATAAAATATAATTTGTTACTTATTGCAACAAATGTATCTTAAATTATTTATTTTGATAGGTTATATGGCCTAAATTCAGTGGGTAAGTACCAAACCTCTGAGTCACTTTGTGTTATAGAGAAGCTTATCTCCAAATGCATGGAGATGAATCGTGATTTCCTGGGTCGTTTTATCATTTCTATTCTAGACCAAAACCTAAAATCAGAGATTCATTTTTTATAGCACAAAAGTTATGTTAAATTAAATGTAAAATTATATATAATTTCTGAAAGGCCAGAGACTTTATGATTGTATCTTTTTTGAGGCAGTCTTTTTTTTTTTAAGATTTTGCTTATTTATTTGAGAGAGAGCAAGAGAGCCCAAGCAGGGGGAGCGCAGAGGGAGAGGGAGAAGCAGGTTCCCCACTGAGCAGGGAGCCCAACGTGGGGCTCAATCTCAGGACCCCAGGATCATGACCTGAGCCTGAAGGCAGATGCTTCACTGACTGAGCCCCCCAGGAGCCTCTCCATGTTTTTTTTTTTTTTTTGATGCAATAAATAAAATACACTTTTTGTTGTATGCTCCCTCTCTGTATAGATATAACGAATCTTTACATATTTCCATATTAGTCAGGCTTCCAAAAATCTTGGAATTTGTGAATTAACAAGCAGATCATTTACAGTTTCTATTCAGGGCTACTTCTCTGTCTACATGGCTCTGTAAGATTTGCGTTATTTGGGTCAGAGGAAGCAACGTCTGAACAACAGGTCCAGTGAGCCCCTGCAGAGCGCAACCGGCCTCCTCAGCTCCTGGACTGGGTCACGCTGTACAGGTGGCCCTCCCTGCCCATGCTGATTGCAGCTGGGCCTACTTTACTTTTTTTATGGATGGTTTCTATTCCAACATCTTAGATGCTTTCTCTACTCCTGGGTGTGAGTAGTAAAGGCCTCTAATTTCTAATTAAACTCCCACATCTTAACTGCTCTAATACATTATTTATAATGTGCCTGTTAGACGCAATGTGGATGAATGAGGTTTTCGGGATACTCTTGAGGCTCTTGAATAATATTCTTGCTGGTCGTCTGAAATCTGGGTTAGAGCAGCAGAGATGCCAATTCCCAGTGATGATAACTCATGTCATCTGAACCCAGCACGTCCAGAAGAACTTGCCCACCGGATTCTGGTTTCTATTCTCGACTGCCTGCTCCTGCTAAGGCTCCTTTGCGGACTCCCCGTCACCAGACTGCAGGCTGTCAGAGGCTCTCAGCAGCACTCCGGGGTCTTCTCATGTAGCTCCATTGTGTCCATGGGTAGCTCATCTAGGGCTCTGCCTCGCAATAAATTCCACTGGAACCTCTTCAGACAAGTGTGTTCATTTGTAGGTCAGAGAGACAACTTGAAACCTAGATGTATCAAAATGGAACTCTTAGTTCCCTCTTCCTCCGGTAAGTTCTATGTTGGTCCAGAGCACTGCCATCTGCAGAGTTACTGCAACCCAAGGCTGCCATCCCACCTTCCCTTGCTCCCAGAGTCTGGCTCACTGCTGACCTCAGGTCCTACAGGGTACATGGTCCGAGGGAGATTCTCCTGCCCCTAAAGCAGTGGGTGGGACCGAATCCCCAGAGAAGGCAGGAGAGTTGAGAGTCCTGTTCCCTCTTTGATCTGAGATGGGATGTTCCTTTTCATGATAAAAGTCAGAAAAAGAGGGAAGATAAGGACACAGGGAGAGGTATTATTGTACCGCTGGAAAGATGACAACGTTTCCAAGAGTGTTTTTCCCACAGGAAGCGTGACTCTGAGCTGAGATCATTGAAAAAATTTCGACAATATGTCACGGCGTCTTCTTTATGAACAGGAGACAGAGCTAACTACAGAAGCACAGCAGGATTGCCGGCAAATCCTAAGTGCCCGTTTGGGTCCGTTGTGAACTAACTACAGCAGCATCGCTCAGCCCTTGTGACCTCCCCAGTGAGATTCAGCTACTTGGGGCTACCACGAGGTAGGGAGCAGAGCTCCTTTTGGCAGAAACTTGCAGAATACGTTTGAAGGAGGAACGAGGGGTGAGGAGCAAACTTGCCCGTTGTTGTCTTGGAATATATGAATTGATTATATGAATGGAATATAGGAATACATGACCAATCCGTCTCCACGTATTTGTGTCTATATTTTTACTAATTTATGATCGTGCCTCACGTCTTTACTTCACCCTCTAGAGTGGGAACTCTTCCAGAAATGCCCATGATTGAGAGACGTAACCAGTCCATCATATATGGAACAGAATATTTGATAATCACGGATTAGGGGTCGTATCAGGCTCATGCTGGTCATTAGGACTCTAGGTCTGAACCCTGTTAGCCTGGCTTGCTCTTGACCCAGTGACGGTCTTCTGCTTACGAGTGGGTACCAGGTAAGAGTCTGTGTGTGTTAAGGGGTACCAGCCAGCTTTACTGCTGTGAGGAGCCGGTCGCAAGCATCAGGCGTCCGATTCTTATTTCTCGCTCATGCTGCCTGGCAGCGGCAGCTCTCCTTCCTTTGCGTTCCCTCTGACTTCCACGCCAGGACCCCCGGGTGCTCATATCCACCAGCCACGGCACAGGAAGATTCCCAGGGCCCCCACCTCCCTTCTGTTTAGCTGTGCACAGACCTGGAAGATAGTCGGTGTTGGCCACACGTGAACACGAGGTAGATTCAGACCAGCCCCTCTCCATTCCCAGGACAACGGGGAAGATGGCGCTGATGCATGTTTCCCAGGAAGGGGCCCCGGGCCAGTGCGCAAGAATCTTGTAGTCCTCGTGAGCTGTGCCCAGTGGACACTCGGTGAGGCAGCCCCCAGCCCTTGGACACGTCTCTTGACCTCACCAGGGCTCTCTGCCGCATTTGAACATTAGGTGGCTCGTTCTTTCTCTGCCCCTTTCCTTTACGACAGGGCTTTCCATGACAGCACTTAGCACCCCCCAGATTCCCTCTTCTCCTCCAGGCCCTCCATTTCAGGATGCCTCCAGCCTTCTTTCTCCTCTGTCTTCAGCCTTCAGAGGCACTCTGAGTGGCCAGTTATACAGTGATAGCCAACCACCATTTCTTCCTTAATGATAATGAAATTCTCTCTATCTATCGTCTCCAAAGACGCAGGTCTCTTTCCCCAGCTCCAGAGCCACATCCACTACTCTTTCACTCAATAGGGGATTTTGAAACGAGAACCACTGAAAACTGTCTTGAGCATCGGGGATAAAGCTGGATCCAGACCAAGCCTCCTCCCTCACAGAGCTCACATTCCACTGCGGGGAACCACAGAAATTTAAACATACAAACAAATGAATTAAATGTCAGGGAGTTGTAAATGTTTGGGGGGAAAATTAAGCAGGATAAGGTGGGGACCAGAGGAAGGAGGAAGTGAGGCTTGCTATCCCATCTCTGGGGGCTTCCGAGACCTCATCCCTGGAGAGCATCGTACAATGGTAGGAAGGACCTTAAGAGTCAGGACTGTCCTTGCCTTTGTTGGGCGGTTCAGAATCCCGGATATCGAGTACGGCAGTTTTAGGACAATGGGGTAAATAAAATCACAAAATGGAAAAAACTGATGCTGTAATGAGTACAAGTGGTGGCCATTTGCTAAAATATTAAGATACTTGGGGAATCATCATTTTGTCATGAAATGTGTGTTAGACTAGCGCTGATGCGCACACCAAAGCTGAATAAATCTGAGGACACACAGAATACCGCCCACAGCTGTGCCAAGCGAAGGGCCTGTAATTACTTAATGAATGGGACACAGCTATCACCCAGCCAGTCCCAAAGGTGTGACGTTCTCCTTATGCAGAAAAATGTTATTTTTTTATTCTCACTAGTCTGCTGTATCAGTCAATGCACAACAGGAAATAGATGGTGTGCACCAGGGAGTTTCCACAAGAAGCTTTTATTTACCAAAGAGCCTAATTATCAAGTAGGGGCAGGTCTCAGGGAAGGACAGTGCAGGGGCCCAGGGCTGGCCGCAGCACCCCAGGTTCAAAGGCACACAGACAGAGATCACCAGAATTTGGAAGGAGGAAGGTTCTGTAGAACAGACCACCTTGGCAGCAGCAGTGACCTTTGTCGGGGACATAGCTGGGGACGACCACACTGAGAGGGAACTAGGGAAATAAACAGCTTGACCGCTCTCTTCCTCTCTCTGTTCTCCTGCCAGAGCTCCCCGCTGGCCAGAGGGCACGGGACTCCCAGCTGCCATCCACAGAGGGTGGCCTCGGGCAGAGAGCGGGTGGCGCAGAGGCCACAGGCCTCCAGCATGAATCACGGAGACAGGCCTGCATGGAGCTGCAGACCCTTATAAATACCCTTATATGACTCCTTGAAGTTCCTTTTTTTCTGCTACACTGCGTGCTTTCTGACTGGAATCGATTTTTGCTCAGATAAACCCTTGCTAGTTTTATATGCCTCTGTTTAACTTTTAACGGTTCTTAACATCAAAGCTAAGTCAGCCACAGGGGATTTGTCTGTTTCACAAAACTTAACCTCTGCCATCCACAGATCCCAGAGACAGATTCACGTGGAAGCTGAGATGGCTTGAGTTCGAGGCACCCATTGGCATCAGCCTCTTCCAATGCTTGTACCTAAATTTCTATTGTTTGCCTTACAGAAGTGCCTGAGCTTCTGGACCCACCTTATGCAGAGCCCAGCTAGCAGCTCATAGTCACATCAACTACCCCCTCCTATCCCTTCCATCCCCAGAACAGATCTTTCACTTCTCTGCTCTTTTCTTCCTTTTCTCTTCTTTTCACCTCAATTGGTAGAACAGGCCACTGGTCTCTTGAGTCCTAGCTTAGGAACTAAAGGACTGGAAAATGCAGAGTTCTGGACTTTCAGGGATGTACTCCATCACTCAGCAAATTGTATGTGGTGGTAACTTGGCGAGTGTTAAGCATTAATGATTCCAAGGTAAATGGGATGTGGCACCAGGGAGGAAGGGGCAAGCCATCTGGCAAAGAGGAACAGACACGGGGGCACCTGGGGGCTTAGCGAGATAAAGCCTCTGCCTTCTGCTCATGTCACGATCTCAGGGCCCTAGGATTGAGCCCCGCATTTGGCTCTGTTCAGTGGGGAACATGCTCTCCCCACCCCTACCCTTGCTTCTCTGCCTACTTGTGATCTCTCTCTGTCAAATACATAAATATAGTCTTTTAAAAAAAAAAAGGAGCAGACACCAACAAATTCATCTGAGATCCATCACCCCAGTGAGAACAACCAAAGGCCATTGGGCCTGGCTAGAGGCAGAAGGTCAGCCACCATCATCTGTGCCTGCAGACACTCAAAGGAGGTAAGAGAATGGGAAAACTTGGTAGTGGAAACAAGTCAGATTCTAGGTAAGCTGTCATTGGAGCTTGTTAGCGTGGAGAAGCTAGAGGCAGGCCAGGTAGAAAGAAGCCCGTTATGTCGGTGGTTCGGAAAGCGTATGAGGGTTAGAAGTGGGCACGTGGTACCGAGTTAGGGGTCAGAGTTCTCTTGTCCTTGGCGGTTTGTATATTCAGTCTCTCAGCTGAGGACAACAGTGATAATAATGACAATAACAATACTTAAGCGATTAATGTCAAATCCTTTGAAGACCTTTGTTTAGGAGGAAAAGACTTTTCACTCTATCTTTCCAGGTTCTTAGGCTAATTTATAGGCAAAGTAACATAGGACGGATGGAAAGGAGAAAAACAAATTTAATCACGTGTGAGTTACTCCACAAAGACGATGTGACCTTAGGACACTTGGGCAATCAAAGGTCATGTGCCATCGGGAGATGAGGAATGGGAGGGGGCCTGGCGCTTCAAAGGGGAGGAAGGTAATTCACAGGTTGATAAGACCAGATGCTGGGTACTTAGGTATTTGTTCTGCCATATATATAGGTCTTTCAGATTAAAAAAAAAAAAATTATCTCTTAGTCATAGTTCTCTTTCTGGACCAAGTCCCCTATCTTAATTCTTTCAGGTAGTTTAAGGGAGAGGTAAATGTTCTTCTTGAATCTGCTGGGTCCTGATTGCCTTCACTCCTAAGCAAATCACATGACAAAGTGGCACATTTTGGGGACACTTGTTCTAAGCCCCTTCACCTTTTAACTTGGGTGATCTCATGGCACAGCAGTCCAGAGGGTGCGTCCATAATTGAATCCATTTCAAACGTGGGTTAGCGGGGACTCAGAGACATTCATCAACCCCATGGCTTTGGAGAACCCACACGGAAGACTCTGCCATCCCATTATGGGCTGCAGTTAAGAGGATTTTCAGAGCTTGAAAAGATATATCGCGTTAAAGTTAACTGGATGAGGGTATGGTTCATCATATCCAGTTCACGGCAAAACTGGAGGGTCACTTAGGGTCCACAGTGGGAGCAGGTCTAGGAGATGGTTTGTGTCCCACAGACAGACCAACAAATGCAGGTGTATTTCAATGTGTATGAATTAACATGATCTAATCCAATCAGAAGAGTGAGACTCACTCGCATGCCTCCTGTAACTTCCCTAAATATGTATTAGTGTAAGCTCTCCATCTTTGAACTAGAAAATTCATCACATAAAATAGTTACCCTTTGCCTCACCATTCTGGCTAAGGATAGGCTTCATGGTTTTGGGTTACTGTTCCACCGGATGGTAATTTTCACTTAGTAACAAAAGTGTTCATAAAAGAGAATGTAATAGAGAGAGATGCCAACTTGGAATCGTGCGATGCATTGAAGCTGTATTTCTTCTAAGGGTCAGTCCGCACTTGAACTTCTGGCAGGGCTCTTAAGCACACACATACTCGTTTATTTGAGTGAGACTTACCTTTGGGTCAGATCCCCTGTTTATGCAGCTAAAGGATGTAATTTGTGTATGCCTACATGATAATTAACAGTTACAAGAGACACATTATGAAGGACTTTGAACTGAGCATTCTCAGTGCCCGTCCTTCAGCGGTACCTCCTGCTTTTTTTTTTTTTTTCCCATTTTATTTATTTTTTCAGCATAACAGTATTCATTCTTTTTGCACAACACCCAGTGCTCCATGCAAAACGTGCCCTCCCCATTACCCACCACCTGTTCCCCCAACCTCCCACCCCTGACCCTTCAAAACCCTCAGGTTGCCCCAACCTCCCACCCCTGACCCTTCAAAACCCTCAGGTTGTTTTTCAGAGTCCATAGTCTCTTATGGTTCGCCTCCCCTCCCCAATGTCCATAGCCCGCTCCCCCTCTCCCAATCCCACCTCCCCCCAGCAACCCCCAGTTTGTTTTGTGAGATTAAGAGTCATTTATGGTTTGTCTCCCTCCCAATCCCATCTTGTTTCATTTATTCTTCTCCTATCCCCCTGCCCCCCCATGTTGCTTCTCCATGTCCTCATATCAGGGAGATCATATGATAGTTGTCTTTCTCCGATTGACTTATTTCACTAAGCATGATACGCTCTAGTTCCATCCACGTCGTCGCAAATGGCAAGATTTCATTTCTTTTGATGGCTGCATAGTATTCCATTGTGTATATATACCACATCTTCTTGATCCATTCATCTGTTGATGGACATCTAGGTTCTTTCCATAGTCTGGCTATTGTAGACATTGCTGCTATCAACATTCGGGTACACGTGCCCCTTCGGATCACTATGTATGTATCTTTAGGGTAAATACCCAGTAGTGCAATTGCTGGGCCATAGGGTAGTTCTATTTTCAACATTTTGAGGAACCTCCATGCTGTTTTCCAGAGTGGTTGCGCCAGCTTGCATTCCCACCAACAGTGGAGGAGGGTTCCCCTTTCTCCACATCCTCTCCAGCATCTGTCATTTCCTGACTTGTTAATTTTAGCCATTCTGACTGGTGTGAGGTGATATCTCATCGTGGTTTTGATTTGTATTTCCCTGATGCCGAGTGACGTGGAGCACTTTTTCATGTGTCTGTTGGCCATCTGGATGTCTTCTTTGCAGAAATGTCTGTTCATGTCCTCTGCCCATTTCTTGATTGGATTGTTTGTTCTTTGGGTGTTGAGTTTGCTAAGTTCCTTATAGATTTTGCACACTAGCCCTTTATCTGATATGTCGTTTGCAAATATCTTCTCCCATTCTGTCAGTTGTCTTTTGGTTTTGTTAACTGTTTCCTTTGCTGTGCAAAAGCTTTTGATCTTGATGAAATCCCAATAGTTCATTTTTGCCCTTGCTTCCCTTGCCTTTGCCGTTGTTCCTAGGAAGATGTTGCTACGGCTGAGGTCGAAGAGGTTGCTGCCTGCATTCTCCTCAAGGATTTGGATGGATTCCTTTCTCACATTGAGGTCCTTCATCCATTTGGAGTCTATTTTCGTGTGTGGTGTAAGGAAGTGGTCCAATTTCATTTTTCTGCATGTGGCTGTCCAATTTTCCCAGCACCATTTATTGAAGAGGCTATCTTTTTTCCATTGGACATTCTTTCCTGCTTTGTCGAAGATGAGTTGACCATAGAGTTGAGGGTCGATTTCTGGGCTCTCTATTCTGTTCCACTGAACTATGTGTCTGTTTTTGTGCCAGTACCATGCTGTCTTGATGATGACAGCTTTGTAATAGAGCTTGAAGTCCGGAATTGTGATGCCACCAACTTTGGCTTTCTTTTTCAATATTCCTTTGGCTATTCGAGGTCTTTTCTGGTTCCATATAAATTTTAGGATTATTTGTTCCATTTCTTTGAAAAAAAATGGATGGTATTTTGATAGGGATTGCATTAAATGTGTAGATTGCTTTAGGTAGCATAGACATTTTCACAATATTTATTCTTCCAATCCAGGAGCATGGAACATTTTTCCATTTTTTTGTGTCTTCCTCAATTTCTTTCATGAGTACTTTATAATTTTCTGTGTATAGATTCTTAGTCTCTTTGGTTAGGTTTATTCCTAGGTATCTTATAGTTTTGGGTACAATTGTAAATGGGATTGACTCCTTAATTTCTCTTTCTTCAGTCTTGTTGTTGGTGTACAGAAATGCAACTGATTTCTGTGCATTGATTTTATATCCTGACACTTTACTGAATTCCTGTACAAGTTCTAGCAGTTTTGGAGTGGAGTCTTTTGGGTTTTCTACATATAGTATCATATCATCTGCGAAGAGTGATAGTTTGACTTCTTCTTTACCAATTTGGATGCCTTTAATTTCTTTTTGTTGTCTGATTGCTGAGGCTAGGACTTCTAGTAGTATGTTAAATAGCAGTGGCGATAATGGACATCCCTGCCGTGTTCCTGACCTTAGCGGAAAAGCTTTCAGTTTTTCTCCATTGAGAATGATATTTGCGGTGGGTTTTTCATAGATGGCTTTGATAATATTGAGGTATGTGCCCTCTATCCCTACACTTTGAAGAGTTTTGATCAGGAAGGGATGCTGTACTTTGTCAAATGCTTTTTCAGCATCTATGGAGAGTGGACCTCCTGCTTTTCAATGCTTTTGAGCTGTTCCACAATTCTGTGAATTGTAGATAACTGCAGAGTCATGCAAACGACATCATGCCGAGACGGCGAGTGAAGGACGGCGGCGAACGAAGGCGGGCGAAGGAGTTGTCAGGTGGAAATGCCACTGATTTCCCTCCCCTGGTGTGAAAGCCATCCTGTCCACATCTCTTAAGCAAATTCTTTCAGCATTCTTAGTAGCCTTTTGTATGGCCTGTCCTTCTGATTCTTTTTCATATTGGTCATTACAACTTGCAGGCTCCCTCATTAACTAACACGATGAATAAAAACTTTGCCACCTGTTCAATTTGTATTTCTATGAGACGAAACCTTTCTTAAAAAAATAATTACCTTTCAAGAAAGGGAATGTCATAGAAAGGGAGATAAAATACTTCTTTTTAGATGGAATTCCTTTTTTTTTTTTAAGATTTTATTTATTTATTTGACAGACGGAGATCACAAGTAGGCAGAGAAGCAGGCAGAGAGAAAGGAGGAAGCAGGCTCCCTGCTGAGCAGAGAGCCCGATGCAGGGCTCGATCCCAGGTCCCTGGGATCATGACCTGAGCTGAAGGCAGAGGCTTTAACCCACTGAGCCACCCAGGCGCCCCTGGAATTCCTTTTTTTTAAAGGTTTTATTTATTTACTTGAGAGAGAGAGCACAGGGGAGCGGCAGGGGCAGAGGGAGAAGAAGCTCTCTGCTGAGCAGGGGCCTTGACTTGGGGTCCACTCCAGGACCCCAGATCATGATCTGAGCCAAAGGCAGATGCTTAACCTACTGAGCCCTCCGGGGGGCCCTGGGATTCCTTTCTAAGTCTGTGCATTCTAAGGGTGTAAACACTGGACCTGAGTCTGGATACTCACAGGGATTGAAAATAGCTGTGTTCATCAGTCAATGAATAAACAGACAAACAGGGTTAAGGCAAGAAGATAAAGAGCCTTTCTTTCATCAGGAATGCATGCCCTGTGATGAATGAATGGGAAACACTGCTAGAACCCTGCCCCCCACACCACGACATGTCCATACCAGCTGCCTCTGAGACCTCAACACGCTTCATCCACGTTCTGTTCATGGCACCTTCATGTCAGTGACCAGAGTTCAGTTAAGCAGCATGATACACCTCAAGCTTGTGATACTGTTTTTAGAAATTCAAGTCTTGGGGCACCTGGGTGGCTGGGGTTAAGGCCTCTGCCTTCAGCTCAGGTCATGGTCTCAGGGTCCTGGGATCGAGCCCCACATCGGGCTCTCTGCTCAGTGGGGAACCTGCTTCCTCCTCTCTCTCTGCCTGCCTCTCTGCCTACTTGTGATCTCTGTCTATCAAATAAATAAAATCTTAAAAAAAAAAGAAAAAAAAGAAATTCAAGTCTTAAGGAAAATACTTTTTTTTAAAGTACCAGCCATATATCTAGATGGGTTTTGATTTTATTTTGAAGTGACTTATTTTAAACAGACGTTATAGGCTCGTGAGTGTTCATTGCTTTATGCAACTTGTGTCAATACTGATGTGTCATCCAAATTATGGGAAAATGAGGGAAGACACCAGTTTTAGCTTTCTGGTCAGAAACTTATTAGTGAGTACTTTTTCTACAGATCATAGAAATAGAAATATTTGTTTCTGTGGTTAAGATTTCTTTCAAGGTAGACTATTTTCAGCTGTGTGACATCTAAGAATGTATACTTCTTTAAAATAACATGGCAGTTATTGAACATGAACAGAAATAAGAGTAAATTTCAAGTGAACCTCCCCCAGCGCGATTTCGACTATTTATGAGTTCCGACTTACCTGGGACCTGATGGGTTGTATCCTTATATAAAAAAGGATAAACAGAGATGCACAAAAGAGAGAACATCCTGCTGGTTGATCTGACCACAGACGGACACATGGACCCAGTCTTGCCACCACAAATTATTTGACACTCTTATTACTGTTGTATAAACCATGTTTTGCAAATATGGAACCAGTCTACAGTGAAGATGATAAGGTTGATAGACATTTATATTTTCCAAAAAAGCACTGACCTTGGCACAAGACCCTAATGGCTCAACAGTTGTGTGGAAACGTGCACATTGCCTCATTGAGCAGGTGGTAATGTGTAGGGAAGGGCAGTGTGGGGTATGGGTATCCACTTCATTATTTTTATATTTTTAATATAATTTTCAGAGCATCTTTGCAATTTCATTATATCACATAAAGCTAAATAACACCTCTCAAAAACTTTTTTCCCTCTCAAATTCCAAGAAGCATCTTGGCCAAGAAACCCAACAAGAAAGAAAATCTCAAGGTCAACAGTTTAAAAAAACATGCCTCTGCCTATTGGTGACTTCCTGTGGGTTAGAAAAGACAGTTTTAACTTCCAACTAGGCGTATAATCTGCATGAAATCATTTACTGTGATTCAGTCATCGCAAATTCATTTACGTGTTCATGGCCTGGACTTGGAAGAAAATAAGGCAATTGTAAAATGCAACAATGGAAGCACCAGGAAAGGCAATAATCATCTTCTGCTTCCAGAAACTTCTCTCATGTTTACAGGACTGCGTCGCATCCTGGAGACAGCAGACTGGTTTCCAGAAGAGCTTGCGTGGTCGGGTCACTGAATGAACTCATTAATCTGCCTATCTCCTACTGATGGGTCATCTTAGCCTCCACCAGGGAGTTTGGCGGCAAACCCAAAAGTTAGCGACTTCGAACAGCCCAATCAAAAAAATCAGAATCTGAATGGTCAGAGTCTATAGCTGAAAGGCCAAAACAAACCACCTCTGATCTGCTCCTGATTACAGAGAACCAAGGGCAATGTTGTAACGTTTGGGCTCAAGACAGTTTCCTTCCCTCTTCTCATCTGGGTGTTTGAGGCAGGAAGGTGGATCTTCCCTAGATTACTGGGGTTGTGAATATGGGGAAGGGCCCCCGGGGTCATTATGTCCTTGGATGTGCCCTGGACATGGCCTGGTCACTGGATGCCTTGGTGGTAGGGGGCTTCACCGGAGTTTTGGCCCGCTCTTGGACTTGGAAACGTCCTGGAGCAATGCCTGCCCTAGATCCTTCCTGTTTCAGCTTGCTTCTCCTTCTTGCTGATTTCAGACCCCTGACACCTAGCCATTTCTCCATCTGGCCAACTGTCCCCAGATGTTTTGGGGTCAATCTCCAAGCACTGGGAGGTCCTGCAGCAACAGGTCCCACATGCTCATACCCAGGCCAACAGACAAAACCAGGTCACCATGGGGTCAATCTGTTGAGTGATTCTTTGGCAGAATGTGTTTCTTTCTGTTATTTGGGGTTGACTTATTTTCAGGTTAAAAGCACATTAAAGAACGTCCACTTTATTTGTAGCAGCCCCCTGCTGCTGTAGCTGGAGGCCAAAAAGAGGCAAGCTGATGGGACGGAAGAGAAATGCATTCACACGAATGTATTTATGAATGAGAGGATTTCTTCTTAGTAGAGTTTTCCCATGAATATATTCTTCTCACTAATGAATGCTTATTATAAGCTTTATTCACAGATAATGTATGCATTAGGAATGTATTCTCAAAGAACACTTTCTTTTATTTATATATGTATCCTCAGTATGCTCTTGAGCGGGAAGAACATCATATGAATGCATTCTGATGAAAAATAATATATTAATGAAAAGAGAGTCTTAAGCATTCATCCTATTCAATAGTCTTATGAATATATTTCAGGGCTCTAGCTCTCTTTCTATTCTTAAGTCTCCAGAATCAGGGTCAGGGAGGCAGTGACAAATCAAATGTTCCTTAAAATACGATTAAGAAGGAAAAATGGAAACCAGTTAAAACTACAGGTGAAAGAACTTGGTGAAGTTTGGCACTGAGCTTGTTTGACAAGCTGCCACCTGGCTCGGCTCAGGAGCCGAGCTCTCCTAGTCCCCAGGAGCAAGGTGCCCAGGAGTGCCCTCTGGGCTCTCCTGTTGAAGTCCATAGAGCAAGAGCTGGAAGTTTCCCTAGTCTCTTCCTTTCCTCTGGAGACATTCCTGGTGTTCTTACTCTTCCAAGCAAACTGAGACCTCAGACCAACTGGGTGAAGTTCCATGGTAGGCAGTTAGAGGTGATGGGAGATGACAGATAGATCTACTTTTCATCTCTCCAGGTACCTACCTACCATTGTCTCTCTGTCTATCCTTCTATCTATCATCTATCTATCTATCATCTATCTATCTGTATCTACCATTGTCTTCCATCTATCCATCCATCCAACATCTGTCTATCATCTATCTCTATCAATCAGTTCTCTCTATCACCTATCTCTATCATCTACCAATTTCTCTATCTAATTAAAGTTGCAGAAATTTCAATAATTGCATATTAAGCAACTAAGAAAAAAGCAATAGACAAAAAATTGTTACAGATAAAAACATGTTTTATTGGGTTCTGGGTTGATTTATTCTGAAAACAAATCCATAAATCCTAATTGGTTATTTCCAATCTAAGCTGTATATTTTAACTGAAAAGTAGTTACATATATAGGGAACTCAGTTCCAGGAAAATAAAAATATGGAAAATGCCAACTTATTAACACAGTTTCCTTAAATTTACATTCCTGTGTCAGGAGACATTTGTGGAATAAAGCCCATTCTCTGTGACAACATATATAATACATTTAATGTCAGGCCCTGATATTAAACTTAAACCCTCCCTTGCTTTTTATCCAAGAATTGTTTAAGGGAAGCACCTGGGCTTTCCTACTGGATATAAGTAGGCAACCATTGTGTGCACTTTTAGATAAACATCTATAGTGTCTTATAACACAGTTTGTAACAAGCATTTCAACTTTGGAAAAACAAATAGTCTTAGAAAACCATTACCACAATGCGTTCAGTGCTCCCGGAGGGCATGCTCTGATTTCTAAGCTCGGCAGTGATGTCAAAAGAAATTGCACGGACTGGGCTGGCTGCCTAGGAAATAAATATCCAGACGTGCTGTGAAAAATGGACTTTGCATGATGAATTTTCTGGTTTGATAAGCAAAGCATTACAAGTATATCACTCTAATATAAAACTTAGTGATTTGATATAAGGCAAACATACCACCTAATCTACTCATGTAATGAATGATAACACATGCATTGTATAAACAGATATCAGATGCCGGCTTGCATGCTGGTGCCCGATGGTCAGGATTTGGAATAAATATACAATTTCTTTCTTCCGTTTAGCAAAGCTCTAGCTTTCTTACATTTCCTCTTTCGTCGCATCTGATGGCCAGCACCCAGCTCAGCTAAACTCTTGCCTGTTAGGAATACGTACACCCTAATGCAGACTCAGCTCATAAGCTATCTTTAGTCAATGAGACCCTGGTTTGACTGTGCACTGGACCCTGGTTCAGTGCCTCTCCAGACCCCTGATTTGACATCCCAGCCTAATGGGCCACCTGCCATATTCGGTGGCTCCCTGCTCCCTCCCCCTACAAGGACTATGCTCTGCGAACTCTTCTGTTTAAGATTTTCCACCAGCTGCCTGCCATTCACTCCTTGATGCTGATTCAAGCCTCCTTGCCTTTGAGATTGTCTGTGTAGTCAAATCTCAGAGCAGGCTCTTTGAACAATTTGATCCTGCTCATTTATGAAACCATCCTGGAGACATGTGATCTTTCCATCAGAATGAGGGGCTCAGATACCCAGAATGAAAATGTGACTTAGGTCAGCCCATGTGAGTGACAATTCATGAGTCAGTGAACCAACAGATTCTCGAGATTTCCTTAAGCATATAAGAGCAATGTGAAGGCTAGCACTAGGGTTTCTAGTTTGGGGACAGATATAGTCACAAATAATAACACATTTTTTAAAGATTTTATTTATTTATTGGACAGAGAGATAGAGAGAGATCACAAGTAAGAAGAGCAGCAGGCAGAGGGAAAGGGAGAAGCAGGCTCCCTTCTGAGTGGAGAGCCCAATGCGGGGCCTGATCCCAGGACGCTGGGATCATGACCTGAGCTGAAGGTAGATGCCCAACCATCTGAGCCACCCAGGAGCCCCAATAAAACAAATCTTGATAGGTTGCTTAAAATAGCTTAGGTGCTGCTTTCAGCATACTTGATATTTTGATTCACTTCACTCACATTAATGACTCTCTGGGGTGGGGTCTTATTATTTTTATTAATTATTAGCATTATGTAAGTAAGGAACCTGAGGCCAAGAGAGGTTAAATAAGCTGTCCTAAGTCAGTCATTTTGAGGTTGAGCATTACAAATTGATTAGCAGGCTCTATCACCATATAATCAATGGTCAATTCAAGTCAGATCACTCGACACTCACTCTGTAGTCTACTTCAGTGATGATTTACGTCACTTTACTATGATAAGTGTTTGTGCGTGGCCATGGGTAGTCCTACCTATATTCTGATTTTAGGCAAACACAAGCTACACACTGTATCAGGATAGTTTCTAGGACAAAAACACAAACCATGAGCTAGTGTTAGGTTTCTCTAATACATTTTTCCCTAGATGTTTTGTGTGTGATGGATGAGGAACTTATTAAAAATATCTGATTCTTCAAAACCGGTTGTCAAAAAAGTGACATTATACATTAGCCTCTTCCCTGATAACAGAGTTTCTCAGCTAATATTTTCTTTTTAAATTATCTTTCTCCTGGGATCGAGCCCCACATTGGGCTCTCTGCTCAGCAGAGAGCCTGCTTCCCCTCCTTCTCTCTCTGTCTGCCTCTCTGCATGCTTGTGATTTCTGTCTGTCAAATAAATAAATAATCTTTAAATTATCTTTCAAGCCATTTCCTTCTTAGACTTTGCTTTACAGTCAATTATGAGGTATGTCAAGGCAAGTGAATATTTGAGAGATAAATATTCATTGTGGATTTTTTCGAAAAGACTGCATTATAATTCTGACACTTTACATTGGTATTCATTGAACAATAATCTATTTATCTTGCTGAATACAGCCCATCACAAACTTCATGCAAATTATGGAGGATATTGGGTTTATTTAGGGGGAGGCTTGACAACAGGTCCGCTGGGTCTGTGTGTGGGTCTGCTGTGTGCGTGCACGGCGAGATTTCGCTCATGTATTAGAGTTGCAATTCCTTCTAGAATCCCCCCATGACCCATTTGAAAGCGAAGCGACTACAGTGCAGATACTTTCTGAGGAGCAGAACATTAAGCTACTAGCAACACTGACATTAATTCAGTTGATTTGGTGCCATTAGCATATTAATTATCTTCCAGGGCTGCAAGAAAATAGGACACAGGAATTTTGAGAGGAGGAGAAGGAAAGGCTCCGGTGCCCAGAAGCCGGCTAGGTGGAACAGCACGTGGGACCTCAGGCTTCAGCAGGCCACGACAGGGGCCACTGGCCACCGTGGACAGGTTGGATGTACTAAATATACTGAAGAGTGGGGAGAGTGGAAGATAGAGGGAGAGGCTTTCCACGTAATTTTCACGTTTACACTAGGAAACATTTTTGGTGTCTTACACATAAAAAGCACACACTCACGCATCACACTGGGCAACTCGGAAAATGTCTGTTTGGTGATGGGAACTGTGTTAACACACATCCTTACCCTGCCCTTGGGTCGGAAACACAAAGTATGAAAACATGACGTGATCAGAGTCTGTGAAGTGTACCTAGGAAGTTCCTCTGTGAGCTCCGTGAACTCATGGCAGTCAGCAATGGAAACACCTCTCCAGGGCACACTCGCCTCCCACTGCTGCACTTGGCAGGAGGGAGTGGAGTTCCGTCTACTCAGAATGGGTCATAGCTTCCTGGGGGACCTGGACACACGAAGGTGACAGAACGGTGGGGACAAGTGGCCAAGATGGAGGAGGTCTCAGAATGGAGTCAGATAGAGGCGGTTGAAAAGTGAGAGGGAAGGGACAGATGGGTGGAGGCAATAAGATCTGAATGAAAAAACTGGCCATGAGCAAAATGAACAGAACTCATTTACATCAGTGGCAGGTAATGTATTAAAAGTGTAAATTCCTTTATGATTAAAATTTTACTGTATTACTTCCATTTTGATTTTCAGCCACTTTCTCGCATAGTCACAGAAAGGATAACAATTCCATCATCTAAAATCACAAGGTCAAAAATATTTTTTGTGCAGTGTGGGGGGTTGAATAGGGTCTCTCCATCACTCATGGCCACCCAGAGCCTCAGAATGAGACCTCATTTGGGTACAGTCCTTGTTAATGTAATTAAGATAAGGATGGAGATGAGATCATATCGGCTTAAGTTAGGGTCTAAATCCAATGAGTCTGTCCTATAAGAGACAGAGAAACGACACCAGAAGACAGGAAGGAGAGCCCTGTGAAAACAGAGGCAGAGATGAGGATGATGTGCTGGAAATCGAGGAGCCACTAGGAGCCACCAGGAATCACCAGGAGCCACCAGGAGCCAAAAAAAGCAAAGAAGGACCCTCCCCTGCAGGCTTTGGAGGAAGCGGGGCCTTACCAACACCCTGATTTTGGACTTCTGGTCTCTGGGAATATGTAAATGAATTTCTGATGTTTGAAGCCCCCGACTTTGTACTACTGATTTTTCACAGCAGCCTAAAGAATCTGATAGAGGCAACTTCTGTGGAAAATTGACAGATAAACAGATATTCATGGAAAATAAAAGTAATTCAGACTCGATTACATAAGCCTTTAAATCCATATAATCGCAAAATATAAATTTTAGTATCTTTTGTGGAGGAAGGGGCCCACAAAAGCAAAAGTTCTTAGGACCAGCAGAGGTCACAATGAGGCACCCAGGAGAAACATCACCGTACACGCCAGCAACCAACAGACATTCCTACTAAATGCTCCAAGCGCCGGCTACTGCTATTTGTTATTTGGTTTTATCCACCCCCCCTCCCCCACATCGTTTTTTGCCTTCCGGCAACTGAGCCTCTTCAAACTAGGCAGCATGCAGCTGCTTACTTTTTCCATAAGATGTAACTCCCGCACCTGCCGTCTTCTGCCGCGGGAGAATCTGGGCCCTCTCACACGGAGGGAGTTTTTCCTCTGACAGATCTTGGCAGACGGAGGAAGGGCTCCGAAAGTCTCAGCAGCCATCTGAAGACGTGGGATATCCTCGGTCCTTTACTGGGGTCATTCCAGCCTCTGCGTGTGCCGCACAGCTTACTCGTCCGGCTTCATGAGGCATGTGCCAGTCTCATAGGAGGGAGGACACACCTAACTGCGGCTGGTCTGTCATACGGGAGGGCAGGCAGAGCTAGCAGAGGGGCCACCGTGTACAGTCAGAGGACAGTGCATTCTAACTGGGGAGCTTGGGTTTCTAACAGAAGGCCGAGCTGCTCTGGCGGAGGACATGCATGTTCAATAGGCAGATACAGGTGTCTAACTGGAGGGCACGCACGTCTGCTTGCAGGGCATGCTTGTCTGATTGATTGGCACACATGTCTAATTGGGGGCTACGGGTATCTAATAGGATTGCACTCATTCCTAACCGGAAAGTAGGATAAAAAACAACCCTGGGTATTAAGAATGGAAGTTTCCATGGAAATGAGAATGATAAGGCTTTTATTATGTGGGATCGGAACAAATACAGATAAAGTGTTTATCCTCAGATAGTTTTCTTCCTCACCCAGAACATGATAATTAAAGCTACAAAAATCAACAGATTCATAAGCAGTGATCTACTCCTGCCTGGTGTATTATTATTTTGTTGTCATGTGTTACACAAAATGAACATTTCATTTAAGTATTATGTGTTCTTTGGGAGGTCCCTATAATAATTCCCCTAATCAATGTTCTTGTAAGTAAAATTATTTTGACTTGAGTGAATTAATAGAACATTTCACCAGTTACCCAAGAGAAGCAAAAAGGAGCTACAGAAGGCTTCATGATCAAGGCCTTTCTGATCTTTCAGTGACACATGGCTGAATCTGTATTCTGGAATGGCCTTTCCATATATCTCAAAGTTATATTTCAATTCATTTTAAAAAATCCCAAGATGGTAAGAAACATTTAAAAATAACTGAGCTGACAATATACTTTGGAATATTCCTGGTAATTATAGCAATGTGAGGAACTGACTGCTAATAGGCTTTGTGCAACTCTCGATAATCATTCAGATCTGAAGGTAGGGACATTATGGTGAAGTTGGAAAACTTTGACATCATTGACTTCGTGAGATGTTCAAGCTTGAGAAATCGACTCTCTTTAGGTGTTACCTCGTTTTTGTTTATTTTGTTGCTTGTTTTCACTTGTTTTTTGTTCTGCTTGTGTATAATCAGGACAACATTAGAAATGAGGTGTAACTGTGCCCTAGGAGTCTCCCAGCTGGGCAAGGCCAGGCAGCATCAAGAATAGGCTGGAAGGGTTCCTCCCGTGCCTATCTGGAAGCTGAAAAGGACACAGACGAAGGAACTCTGCTCTATTCTATTTGTTTTTTTCCCACCATAATCTTGTAGGGAAGAGATTGAGTTTCAGGAAATATTTTACTCATCACTAGAATGCACATTTGGTTCTCTGATGTGTCCCAAGCTGCAACAGAGCTTGGCTTGTGGTAGGTCTTGCACAAATATTTTTGTAGGGGTGGAGGGAAGGCAAAAAAAGAGAAGAAAGGGAGGGAGGGAGGCAGGGAGGGAAGGAAATATTTGAATATGTGGTTTTTTTAAAGATTTTATTTATTTATTTGACAGACAGAGATCACAAGTAGGCAGAGAGTCAGGCAGAGAGAGAGGAGGAAGCAGGCTCCCTGCCAAGCAGAGACCCCGATGCGGGGCTCGATCCCAGGACCCTGGGATCATACCTGAGCCGAAGGCAGAGGCAGAGGCTTAACCCACTGAGCCACCCAGGCGCCCCCCCCCCCCGAATATGTGTTTATGTCTGTCTGTGATACTGATGGAAAATCGAGAGAATCCAACTTTATCTACTTGGAATTATAATATGGAATTTGAAATCCCTCTACATACATGTTAACAGGGCACAGCTGGTAGTGTTTTGTTATTTTAAAAAATACATATTTTTATTTATTCTCATTATTTTAGAGTTATTATATTATATATTTAAATTGGATAGAAAATTTCATTCTGGATTATATGTCAGAAAACAACTGTCTAGAGAGATCTAACACAAGATATAAAATATAAAGAATCTTTATAATTTGTGAAAAAATCTTTATAATTACTGTCCAGAACTGTAAACAAAATGGACCAACCTGAAAGTCACTATAGACCACCGGTTCCCAATAGCATTTGCTGAGATGAAAGAAATATTTTGTCACCTGGGCTGCTGAATGCATTAACCACTACTCCATGTGGCTATTGAGCCCTTGAACTGTGACTGGTGTGATCAGATAACCAAGCTTTTGATGCCAGGCAAATTAAATTTAAATTTAGGTATTTATGTGTGGCTCGTGGCTGCAGTATTGGACAAGAAGCCCCAGATACTGGCCCATGCAACTTTAGATAATGGATGAGCCCATCGTGATTATTGTGTTCACCCTTAAGGAAAAGTCACCGTTAGCTGAGGCAGACAGACTCTAAAGGTGTGTCCTACATCCGCCACCCCGCCTCCTGCTGTTTGCATCCTTCTGGGGTTCCTTGCTCACTTCCCCGAGGTTGGGACCTGTCACTTGCTAATAATGTACAGTATACGGCAAAGGTGATGGGAATGTGTGATTGCCCGTTGCGATATCCAGACATAGGATTGTGATTCATCTCATTAAGAGACTCATATTCCTTCTGCTGTGGGTTTTGATGAAGCAGACAGCATTATTACGGAACCCACAGAGCAAAGAACTGGCTGTGGCCTTGAGGAATAGAGGCAAACTCTAGCCATCAGCCTGCCAGGGCTTCTGGCTTACAGTCACCAAGAAAATGGAATCCCGTTCCTACAACTGTGAAGGAATGAATTCTGCCTGCAGACAGACTGAGCCTGGACGCCGACCCTTCCTTGCTCGGCCCAGAGTTCCAGGGGGAGCGCTAGCCCTGCTGGTGTCTTGTAGCCTAGCTCTGCTGGGTTTGGGCTCCCCCAGAAATTGTGACCTAATACATGTGCACGGCTTTAAGCCCCTGAGTCTGGCGATTCACTGCAGGGCAGTAGGTAACGAATACAAATGTTCTTTGACATACTAAGACGTGGGAAGCAAGGCCTTCTGCTTAACCAATCCTGCAATGACTTTTGCTATGGCTTTGTTAACACGCCTGATGAGCTGCTTTTAGGCATATCTCCCAAAACTTTATTAGCTTCTTTGGTCTTTCCATCTGGGATTTTGCCTGTGCTCATGGGAAGGGGGAGTTTGTACCCTTCACCCTTAGCTGTTGACAGAGCAGCTGTCAGCCTCTGCTTGGCTGAGGCCAAGGGGGCATGCCAGTCACACTCCCCCGGTGCTCCCGTCCTTCCATGGCCTCACACTTGTTAACCTGAAGCCATTCAAAACCCATCTGAAAGATTTCAAGTCAGCCGAGCTTTTCTAGCAAGAACTGAGTAGCAGTAAAGGGAAGGAGGACGTCTCCTTCTACACTCTATCTAAACTATTTATGATTTAATCAGTGGTAAGCTAGGCTGCCTGAAAAACTTCCTGTCATCATTCAGGAGATTGCCTGATACACTTTCCTGCTTATTATAATTAACTGTCATTATAATATGCTTTCCTGCTTACGTTATCAAATGGAAGAGTTTTTTGGAAATATATTAAGACAATCTAATAATCTTTTTTAAAAAGTTACTCATATCTACGGGGGCACACTGACCCGCTTGCCCTTTCCTACATGAGCGCAGCACATGGCAGGACACGACGCATCTGGCCCGCGCTAAAGGGAGAGTCTCAGACTCCTCCTGGACAGTCCGAAGGCAATTAACCTTCCGTCCCTTCACATGTCGTCTGTCACCAGTTTACAGCTTCTGATTCTTCCTTAAAGTTTGTTTCATTTTATTTTTTGGAATGAAGAGATGTTACTTCCTTTGCAGAACTGATGTGAGAACAACTCAAGAATCATATGAATCAAATGAGCTGGAGACATTTGAAAAGAAGTGTGCAGCCAGCAAGCTGTAAACAGAGGCAGTTATAAGAAGTCTTCAACATGTTCATAAACCAGAGAATGACTTCGAGATTACATAGATTCAAAATCCTCCACAATGCAGTTTTGGAAATTCATTAAGGCTCAATTACCTGGTTATGAGACACTTATCTTCAGTGCTTCTTCATTATTAATAAGTCTTCAGTTACTAATTGAAAGCATGTCTTGAAACAATGATTCTGGGAGTACTTAGCAGCTCCCTCATTGGCAAAGGCAAATAGTCCAGAATTCAGGATGAATGAAGCTACAACCACTTGCTTGCAAAATGGCCACGGCTCTTACACTGAGCAGAAGCAAACAGCAGGATTTCAGAAACAGCTAAGTGCTTGTGCTTCTGCAAAAAATGACGATTCGTCTCTATCAGGACCTGGTCTCTCTGGTCCTGGAACACCACCGGACTCTTCACCCCCCAGCCTTGGCCGGTGAGCTCCGGCTTCAGGAAATGCACTTCTCTGGCTCTTTGCCTAGAGTGTGATCACCTTCCAGGAAAATTCCTTGAGTACTGGAGTTTTTTTTCTCAACAGCATTTGTCATAACTTGCAAATACACATCTGTTTGTGTCATTGCATTTTTTAAATTAAAACTTACTCTTTAGGGTGCCTGGGTGGCTCAGTGGGTTGGGCCGCTGCCTTCGGCTTGGGTCATAATCTCAGAGTCCTGGGATCGAGTCCCGCATCGGGCTCTCTGCTCAGCAGGGAGCCTGCTTCCCTCTCTCTCTGTCTACTTGTGATCTCTCTCTGTCAAATAAATAAATAAAATCTTAAAAAAAAAAAAACTTACTCTTTAGAGCAATTTCCAGCTCACAGCACAGCTGCCGGGAGGGACTGAGGTTTCCTGTAAATCCCCAGTCCCCACAGCCACCCAGCCTCCCCGTGATCGACGTCCCCCTGCTGGAGTGCTGCATCCGTAGACTTGTGTGACACAGTCCCTCCTCATCTGTAGTGTAATGAGGGTTTGCTGTCTGTGTGTACGAGACTTTCCCTCCGTGATCTTCTAGGAGTTTCACGGTTTTCGCGTTTATGTTTAGGTCTATGATCCATTCAGAGTTAATGTTAGTGAATGGGGAAAGGCCTGTTCAGAATCACTTTTTGCATGTGGACGTCCACCGTTTGTTGAAGAAACCATCTTTGCTCCATTGGGTTTTGCCTTTGCTCCTTGGTCAAAGGTCTGTTGACTACACTTATGAAGGTCTCTTTTTGGGCTCTCTGTTCTGTTACTTTGATCTGTTTGCCTGTTCTTTTCCCAGAATGACCCTCTCCTGAGTACTGTAGCCTTGTAGTAAACTTGAACTCAGATAGTGTCAGTCCTCCAACCTGTTCCTCTCCATCAATATTGTGTCATCTCTTCTGGGCTTTCTGCCCCTTCATAAATTTTATAATCAGTTTTTATATCTACAAGATAACTTGCTGAAATTTTGTCTGGAAATACATTAAATCTATAGATCCAGTGGGGAAGAACTGACTGCGTGACCGTATCCAGCTCCATACTTGCTAGGAGGATGGATGGATGACTTCCAAGCTCTTTAGATACAGAACCAGTATCATTTCCTTTTAATATCTGAATTACATATGCCCCAGGAGAGTAGGGGTATATCTGTTTTCACCCCTGTATCTGTAACATTTTGTACATAATTGATATTTCATAAATATTTGTTAAACAACCAGCTGTCAACCAGAAAAGGTCACCGTGAGCCATAGCTACAGTCAAAGCAGTGCAGAAATCTGATGCTGCTCAGAACCTGAAGAACATAGTGTTTCTTTGTCTATAATTTATTATTGATTTTGAAACATTAGATAATTTTAAATGCCCAGAGTTTTCAAGCTAAAATAAGTTTAAATACTATCAAAATGTTTCGGTGGTATTTATTGACTCAGCATGAAAGGTCTAAACATCTTCCCTATTGAATTCTGAGAATAAAAGAGCTGCCTAATATGTAGAAATAATTCTGGTACACATGGTTCTAAATACATGAAATTTCAATCAAATCACAAAATGTTCCAATTATTTTAATCTATGAACAAAGCCATAAACTAGTTGGAAATGTTATGCTCTCTCTACGAACCCAAATTCTGCAGGTGACTTAATAGAACAGAGCTTCATTTCTGACAGTCTCATTGAGGTTTAATTGAGATATGATAACACACAATGCACTACACTTGATCAGTGTTGACGTGTGAAGCACACCCCTGAAACCACAGTGGCAGTCGGGGTAGCTCTCGAATTCCTATTGGTATAACTGCTCTCTTTGAACCAAAATTCCTCTCAGAGTCTAATAAAGATATAATAAAGATGTAATTTTGTTTTGTGTAGCCCAGTTTCCAGAAGGTTCTATCCTGCCCCTTTTTAATGAGGCAGGGGCTTTCCCGTGGTGCCCCAGCATCTTACAATGTGGATTGTCATAGTCTCGGCTCTCCAAGAGGCACAGGTCACCATCCCCATCCCGCGCTGGGTAGTGTAACAGTATATATGTCAGGGAGGGGACCCTGGTGAGTCTCCAGGCTCCTCTAACAGTGGCATTCGATCGGAAGCTCCTTAGCTGATGGGCGGGTGGGGTGGTGAATTTGAATGGCAGTAGGGAGGGCGCCCGGGGGTTCGCTCTTCCCACCCATTCCAGGGACTGTCTGCAAAGGGCTCTTGCCCACAGTTTTGTGCCCCCAGGCCGCCCTGTACGAAACTTCCCTGGGGGCCATCCCTGTCCAGGACCTTCAGGAGCCCATCTTCTGATCACATACCATCTCCCGCTTCCACAACTCAAGTCTAGCACTACGTTTTCGGGTGTTGTCTTTTAAAATTTTATTTATTTGTGTTTATGGAGCACTCATGTTAAAGGCAATGCTCAGCACAGAGCTGGGATCCAGTAACTGTTTCATCCAAGAACGAACTAATTAGTGAGTCTTTAAAATATTCAGACCTCTCAAAGTCCACAAAGAATTCCTTCTGGAGTTCTCCATCGTCAGACCCTTGCTGATGCTTTATGTGGGAGCATGAAAACGTGCAGTCGTCAGCACCCGGGGGTCTCGAATCTGTCCCTGGGAGCTTGCTTTGTCTTGAGCACGTGAAGGGGGCTTCTTCCTTTGATCTGATCTTCATAGCCACTCTGTGGGCCAGGTGTGGTTGACAATCACCAGGAGGCAGAGGTCAGTGACTTGCCAGGGTCACGCATCTAGTAAACCCCAGAGTGCAATCCAGCCTCAAATCTGGGCAGTCTGAGTTTGCAGATGAAACTCTTAGGCTCTGTGCTATTAAACCTCTGGCTTATTCACTTCCCCACTTTTAAGATGGCAAATAATCTTTTCCTTTGATAAATATCAAAGACTCTTCATACAAGAGACACATTTTGAACCTAAGGATACACCCAGACTGAAAGTGAAGGGATGGACAAGCATCTTTCATGCCAATGGGCCTCAAAAGAAGACCGGGGTAGTGATTCTCATATCAGATAAATTAGATTTTAAACTAAAGACTCTAGTCAGAGATACAGAAGGACACTACATAATTCTTAAAGGGACTATCCACCAAGATGATCTAACAATTGTGAATATCTATGCCCCCAATATGGGAACACCCAGTTACATAAGAAAACTATTAATTGGGGCACCTGGGTGGCTCAGTGGGTTAAAGCCTCTGCCTTGGGCTCAGGTCATGATCCCAGGGTCCTAGGATCGAGCCCCACATGGGGCTTTCTGCTCTGCGGGGAGCCTGCTTCCTCCTCTCTCTCTGCCTGCCTCTCTGCCTAGTTGTAATTTCTCTCTGTGAAATAAATAAAATATTAAAAAAAAGAAAACTATTAATCAAGATAAAGAGTCATATTGATATGAATACAATAATAGTAGGAGATCTTAATACGCCTCTCTCAGAAATAGACAGATCATCAAAGCAGAAAATTAATAAAGAAATAAGAGCATTGAATGAAACATTGGACCAGATGGACCTCATAGAAATATACAGAACATTCCACCCTAAAACAACAGAATACTCATTGTTCTCAAGTGCACATGGAACCTTCTCCAGAATAGACCACATACTGGGTCACAAATCAGGACTCAATGGATAGCAAAAGACTGACATTATTCCCTGCATATTCTCAGAACACAATGCTTTGAAACTGGAGCTCAATCACAAGGAAAAGTTCAGAAGGAACTCAAACACCTGGAAGCTAAAGACCACCTTGCTTAAGAATGATTGGATCAAACAGGAGATCAAAGATTAACTTAAACAATTCATGGAAACCAATGAGAATGAAGACATTTCGATCCAAAACCTATGGGATACAGCAAAGGCCATTCTAAGGGGGAAATACATAGCCATAAAAGCCTCCCTCAAAAAAATTGAAAAATCCAGAATACACCAGCTGTCTCTACACCTTAAAGAACTGGAGAATCAACAACAAATCAAACCAACTCCACATGCAAGAAGGGAAATAATCAAGATTAGAGCAGAGATCAATGAGGTAGAAACCAGAGATACAGTAGAACATATCAATGAAACTAGAAGCTGCTTTTTTGAAAGAATCAATAAGATCGATAAACCATTGGTCACACTAATCCAAAAGAAAAGAGAGAAAGCCCAAATTAATAAAATTATGAATGAAAAGGGAGAGATCACAACTAACACCAAGGAAATAGAAACAATCATCAGAAATTATTACCAACAGTTATATGCCAATAAGCTAAGCAACCTAGATGAAATGGATGCATTCCTGGAAAACTACAAACTCCCAAAATTGAACCAGGAAGAAATTGACAACCTGAATAGACGGATATCTAGTAACAAAATTGAAGCAGTGATCAAAAACCTCCCAAAAAACAAGAGCCCAGGACCTGACGGATTCCCTGGGGAATTCTACCAAACTTTCAAAGAAGAAATAACACCAATTCTCCTGAAGCTGTTCCAAAAAATTGAAGCAGAAGGACAACTTCCAGACTCTTTTTATGAAGCCAGCATTACCCTGATCCCCAAACCAGGCAAAGACCCTACCAAAAAGGAGAATTTCAGACCAATATCACTGATGAATATGGATGCAAAGATTCTCAACAAGATCCTAGCAAACAGGATCCAGCAGCACATTAAAAAGATTATCCACCATGACCAGGTGGGATTCATCCCTGGGTTACAAGGTTGGTTCAACATTTGCAAATCAATCAGTGTGATAGAACAAATCAATAAGAGAAGAGAGAAGAACCACATGGTCCTCTCAATTGATGCAGAAAAAGCATTTGACAAAATCCAGCATCCGTTCCTGATGAAAACGCTTCAAAGTATAGGGATGGAGGGAACATTCCTGAACTTCATAGAATCTATCTATGAAAGACCCACAGCAAATATCATCCTCAATGGGAAAAAGCTTGCAGCCTTCCCGTTGAGATCAGGAACATGACAAGGATACCCACTCTCACCACTCTTGTTCAACATAGTATTAGAAGTCCTAGCAACGGCAATCAGACAACAAAGAGAAATAAAAGGTATCCAAATTGGCAAGGAAGAAGTCAAACTCTCTCTCTTCGCAGATGACATGATTCTTTATATGGAAAACCCCAAAAACTCCACCCCCAAATTACTAGAACTCACACAGCAATTCAGTAACGTGGAAGGATACAAAGTCAATGTACAGAACTCAGTTGCTTTCTTATACACCAACAATGAAAATAAAGAAAGAGAAATTAGAGAATAGATTCCATTTACTATAGCACCAAGAACCATAAGATACCTGGGAATAAACCTAACCAAAGACGTAAAGGACTTGTACTCGAGGAACTACAGAACACTCATGAAAGAAATTGAAGAAGACACAAAAAGATGGAAGACCATTCCATGCTCTTGGATTGGAAGAATAAACATTGTTAAAATGTCTATACTGCCTAGAGCAATCTATACTTTTAATGCCATTCCGATCAAAATTCCACCGGTATTTTTCAAAGAACTGGAGCAAATAATCCTAAAATTTGTATGGAATCAGAAGAGACCCCGAATTGCTAAGGAAATGTTGAAAAACAAAAACAAAACTGGCGGCATCACGTTACCCGATTTCAAGCTTTACTACAAAGCTGTGATCACCAAGACAGCGTGGTACTGGCATAAAAACAGACACATTGACCAGTGGAACAGAGTGGAGAGCCCAGAGATGGACCCTCAACTCTATGGTCAAATAATCTTTGACAAAACAGGAAAAAATCTACAATGGATAAAAGACAGTCTCTTCAATAAATGGTGCTGTGAAAACTGGACAGCGATATATAGAAGAATGAAACTCAACCATCCTCTTACACCGTACACAAAGATAAACTCGAAATGGATAAAAGACCTCAACGTGAGACAGGAATCCATCAGAATCCTAGAGGAGAACATAGGCAGTAACCTCTTCGATATCAGCCACAGCAACTTCTTTCAAGATATGTCTCCAAAGGCCAAAGAAACAAAAGCGAAAATGAACTTTTGGGACTTCATCAAGATCAAAAGCTTCTACACAGCAAAGGAAACAGTCAACAAAACAAAGAGGTAACCCACGGAATGGGAGAAGATATTTGCAAATGACAGTACAGACAAAAGGCTGATATCCAGGATCTATAAAGAACTCCTCAAACTCAACACACACAAAACAGATAATCATATCAAAAAATGGGCAGAAGGGGCACCTGGGTGGCTCAGTGGGTTAAAGCCTCTGCCTTTCACTCAGGTCATGATCCCAGAGTCCTGGGATCGAGCCCCGCATCGGGCTCTCTGCTTGGCGGGGAGCCTGCTTCCTCCTCCTCTCTCTCTCTGCCTGCCTCTCTCGCCTTGTGATCTCTATCTGTCAAATAAATAAATAAAATCTTTAAAAAAAATGGGCAGAAGATATGAACAGACACTTCTCCAATGAAGACATACAAATGGCTATCAGACACATGAAAAAATGTTCATCACACTAGCCATCAGGGAGATTCAAATTAAAACAACATTGAGATGCCATCTGACACCAGTTAGAATGGCCAAAATTAGCAAGACAGGAAACAACGTGTGTTGGAGAGGATGTGGGGAAAGGGGAAACCCTCTTACACTGTTGGTGGGAATGCAAGTTGGTGCAGCCACTTTGGAGAACAGTGTGGAGATTCCTCAAGAAATTAAGAATAGAGCTTCCCTATGACCCTGCAATTGCACTGCTGGGTATTTACCCCAAAGATACAGATGTAGTGAAAAGAAGGGCCATCTGTACCCCAATGTTTATTGTAGCAATGACCATGGTCGCCAAACTGTGGAAGGAACCAAGATGCCCTTCAAAGGATGAATGGATAAGGAAGATGTGGTACATATACACTATGGAGTATTATGCCTCCATCAGAAAGGATGAATACCCAACTTTTGTAGCAACATGGATGGGACTGGAAGAGATTATGCTGAGCAAAATAAGTCAAGCAGAGAGAGTCAAGTATCATATGGTCTCACTTATTTGTGGAGCATAACAAAGAACACGGAGGACATGGGGAGATGGAGAGGAGAGGGAGGTGAGGGAAACTGGAAGGGGAGATGAACCATGAGAGACTATGGATTCTGAAAAACAACCAGAGGGTTTTGAAGGGGTGGGGGTGGGGGGTGGGAGGTTGAGGAACCAGGTGGTGGGTAATAGGGAGGGCACGTAGTGCATGGAGCACTGGGTGTGGTGCAAAAACAATGAACACTGTTACGCTGAAAATAAATAAAAAATTTTTAAAAATTAAAAAAAAAAGACTCTTCAACCGAAGAACAAAAATTGTCATGTTTTCATTCGCAAATATTGCCCTTTAGGACTTTTGAGGGACTGGTGTAGGAAAGTACAGAGTTTTGTATAAATGCTCCCACCTAGCATAGGGAAGCCCTGGAAATTAGTAAGAACAATATTAATGGCTAAAGAAGAGAAAATACTTCCTGGGGCGCCTGAGTGGCTCAGTCTGTTGGACCTCCAAGTCTGTTTCAGCCCAGGTCATGATCTTCGGTCGTGAGATGGAGCCCTGCGTCACACTCCATGTTCTGGGAGTCTGCTTACAGTTTTCTCCCTCTCCCATTGCCCTCGGCACCGCTCACCCTTTCTCACTCTCTCTAAAAATAAATAAATAAATCTCCAAAGAAATGCTTCCTGGCAAAGCAAACATGGATGGGGAAGAAATGATACATTGAGGACTCATCGTTTAAGGCAAAGAGTGTGCTCGCCCTCGGAGACACTCAGAGATCTCCAAGTGAGTGCCCAGCAGCAGGTTCCATCAACTGAATCTCCACCGAGTCCCTCAGGGGCTTTCATCTCTGGTCCCAGAGTCCTTCTCCAGTCACTGTGAACAGAAATGGAAACAAGAGACGATCCCATCACTTCCAGAACCCAGGCACGGAGTCACTAGAAGTCAATGCCCAGCAAACTGTATGGTGGGTGAAACTCTGAGCCTTCCTGCCATGACCGAGCCGTGAGTGTGCACCATGGAGCCTGTCCCTGGGGAGGATGGGGCACCAGGAGAGGAACTGCATGGGGCACAGGGAGCGCACTGTGTTCCCCCAGGGTCAGGAGCTCATTGACCTGGGATGATTCAAGAACAATGTTATGTGCGTAATTTCTTTATCTTTCATTTGTTTTTGAACGTGCAGATCTAGTATTTACTGAAAATTAAAATACTATTATTTACTATTTAAATTCTATATGTATTAGAAATTATTTTTATGGAAAAGGTGATGCAAGTTATGTAAATTACCTTTGGAAGGTCAGCTGTAGAAACAGTTTGCCTCGAAACTGGAAAGTCGTTTCCAACAACACAGACTGTGGTCTCTCCCACACCATCAGGACGATCGCCACGTAGCCAGACTTCACATACCAGTGGCGGTTACACCCCATCGGACACCCTGTATATGCATGGTCTGAGCTACTCGTTTCAAGTTTCTTTCTTTGTCCGGCAACTGGAAGCCAGAGGATTCATCACGTTGTGGGGAATGAGACTCAGAGTTGCTTGCATTCATGGAAACCAGAGAGCTTCATGACCAAGACCTGGGCAATAGTTTCTCTGGAATAGCAGCTCTGAATTCACAAATTAAAATTCTTTTGAGAGAAGTGACTCTTTATGTCCAGTAGGTTATGTTTGTGCCTGGGAGCTACATGCCTAGTTTTCATTAGACGACTCCATAGAGTTTTTTAAGTGTTAAATACTGTTCAGCTATTTTGTTTTGGCTCCTGGGTAAGAAGGGCTGGTTATCACAGAGACAGTCCATTCCCTGCTGGAGCTGATTATGCCTGGGTGATATGGTGTGGGAGCCCATATCCTATACGTGAGCCAAAGTTACCCAATTCATCTGGCTTGAGCCACAGATGGACCTATAGTCGAATGTGACACATGGGGCAAGGAGACTAGGGGGAGGGAGAGTGCCCTCAACAAAGCAGGTCATTGTCTCTACCGCTCTGGGAGGCATGGGAGATCAATGCTGCCCACTTCCGAGCCACAACCAAGAAGTCAGACTTCATGTCTTTGAAGTGTTCAGACTACAGACCTGTCACCGAATTCAACTTTTTCAGTTTGAGAGTCTACCAAGATGAGAACAATTCATTGAAATAAGGATTTCAGTGAGCTTCTGAATTTAGGGAATGGTTGTTAATTTTATCCAGATGTAGTAGGCAGCAGGAATTTTTGTGACTAATTTAAGAAAATGAAACTTTATTGAGAATAAAATATCTTTTCATGAAATGGTTTGAATGGAATGTTGTTACATGATCATAAATCTGAGGAATCTGGTTCCATTAAGCACAAGATTTTGGAAATCCTTGCACAAAATGGCAAGTTCGCCACCGGCATCTAACTCACCTTCCCTAGGGCTTATCACACTCCGATACAGTGAAAAAATGAAGATCAAAATATGGATAAAGTTCATCCATAGAAAAATGAAGATGGTGTCACAACAGGGTATTTTCCATTTTAAAGACTCCTCTGTGTTTACTCTTCTGTCTTTCTGTATTTTACAACTGCTGAGGTACTTTTCGTTGTGAAATAGCTGGGATCACAGTAAGGGGAATCTGTGTCTAACGGCCTTCTCTGGCCCTGTCTGGCTGGACACGCGGGCAACACTAGATTCTCCTGCATGTGCCTGCTCTTTATGTTTCTGTGTTTGTGTGGGCTTTATGATCCCTGAAATCCAAAGTCTGATGCAGGCAATGATTACATGCATTTAATTCTGGATAAACCAGAGAGTTTCATTGCTTCCGTAAAGTTTTATGGGGAGAAATCCTTTGTAACTATACGTTTGTTCTCCCCCATGTGGATATGTCTGGGAGGACTGGCCCTAGGAGCTAGGCCCCAGGACACACGACCATGATTCTGCTCTGATGAGACTCTACCTGCAGGTTCCTGGGGGAAAACCCATGCACAGATCTGAGCCCTTCCCTGGTGGTCATCTCTCATAAGAGGATCTCGTCCTTCCCTGAGCTTGGCCACCTGCTGAGTCACTCCCCACCCCCCTCGCTGTAGGACAGAGCACCAGCATGCCACGTTCTTCCCAGGGCCCTTGACTGTGGAGTCACTCTTGTTCTGAACAAAAAGTTGAAAGTTGATTGAAAAGAATAATTAATTGTTCAGGATGGTATAGAGGAGGTAAAATTCAATTATTTCTCTGCATCTGATCATTTATTTTCCATTAAGCAGGGTGAAGGGCAAGCTTAAACGGGAACCTGATACTTTGGCCCCATAGAGATCTGCTTTTTCTGGAATACAGCTTTGCATTATTATTGCCATCACCTGACTTTGGGGGATGTTTTATGAACCTCATGAACACAAAGCAGATTTGTCCAATAACAAAAGGAAAGAGAAAAAGAGGAAAGGAAAGGAAAGGAATGGAAAGGAAAAGAAAGGAAAGGAAACAACCCCATGAATACACATAATTGTTTAAAATGTTGCTCGGTATCATACTCAGGGTCGATTCTGTGAGGTCCCCACAGAGGGAATTTACTTGCGAGCCCGCCAAATGCCCAGCACCTGAGGACCTTGTCACGTCACAGGTCAACCATACAGCTGAGACTTCTCTTTGCATTAAGTTCTGGAAAATTGAAAGGCAAATTGACCAGTTCTGTACCCGTCATAGAGCAGACACCATCTTATGTTTTATACGCCTGCCTTACTTTTGTCAGATTATCATCCTTTGTGTGAGGGTTGTTGTTTGATTATAAGACAGGACGTGAATAAGAGGACATTCAAAGGAGACCAAGGACATGAGTGAGCATATTTTACCTAGAAAAGCAGGAAATATAAGTGCCAAGACAGGGAGAAAGCCTCTCACTGCACAGCTGAAGTAGAGACAGGTTTCGAAGGAACCGAATACGGAAGTCACGTATTTTCAATACAGGAAATAGGAAATTTTTGT
This sequence comes from Meles meles, assembly GCF_922984935.1. Classification (NCBI taxonomy): domain Eukaryota; kingdom Metazoa; phylum Chordata; class Mammalia; order Carnivora; family Mustelidae; genus Meles; species Meles meles. The sequence continues at coordinate 7,388,617 of NC_060078.1, forward strand.
TAAAAAGTCATGGTATGAGAGGAAATATGAGAATTTTACTACAATATCTTTTCTGCTTCTACCCCTGTCATTTAGCCAGTAAACAGAAGCTTTATTGAACGGCATTATTGTTTCTGAAATGTGTTTAATGGGCCTTCTATTCAAGAAAGGACCTTTCTTTTTTTTTTTTTCAAGCCTCATTTTATTTATTTCTTATTTTTTATAAACATATAATGTATTTTTATCCCCAGGGGTACAGGTCTGTGAATCGCCAGGTTTACACACTTCACAGCACTCACCATAGCACATACCCTCCCCAATGTCCATAACCCCCTCCCCCTCTCCCAACCCCACCTCCCCCCAGCAACCCTCAGTTTGTTTTGTGAGATTAAGAGTCATTTATGGTTTGTCTCCCTCCCAATCCCATCTTGTTTCATTTATTCTTCTCCTATCCCCCTACCCCCCCATGTTGCTTCTCCATGTCCTCATATCAGGGAGATCATATGATAGTTGTCTTTCTCCGATTGACTTATTTCACTAAGCATGATACCCTCTAGTTCCATCTACGTTGTTGCAAATGGCAAGATTTCATTTCTTTTGATGGCTGCATAGTATTCCATTGTGTGTATATACCACTTCTTCTTTTTCCATTCATCTGTTGATGGACATCTAGGTTCTTTCCATAGTTTGGCTATTGTAGACATTGCTGCTATAAACATTCGGGTGCACGTGTCCCTTCGGATCACTATGTTTGTATCTTTAGGGTAAATACCCAGTAGTGCAATTGCTGGGTCATAGGGTAGTTCTATTTTCAACATTCTGAGGAACCTCCATGCTGTTTTCCAGAGTGGTTGCACCAGCTTGCATTCCCACCAACAGTGGAGGAGGATTCCCCTATCTCCGCATCCTCGCCAGCATCTGTCATTTCCTGACTTGTTAATTTTAGCCATTCTGACTGGTGTGAGGTGATATCTCATTGTGGTTTTGATTTGTATTTCCCTGATGCTGAGTGATGTGGAGCACAAGAAAGGACCTTTCTGCCTCAGACTTCTCCTGCAGACCCTTCACCTGCCGCTAGGTGCCGGGCAGCAGAGTCTGAGGGGACCGGTGTCCTGGAAGCCAGTCTCTGTGTGTCTCTGAGTGCTGGATCCTTAGAACAAGGATTCCTGAATTGGAAAAGGGAAACAGAAAGGCCACCTGTCCCTCAGGGCACTGGGATACAGGATCTTCTCCTGAGAAGCAATGCATTTCCCATGAGGGAAAACTAGGGCCTTGAGGTCATGTTGTCTTGGAACAGTTCTGCTATGGACAGGTGCTGTCCCTAGAAGCAGTGCTCTGGGGAGCACCAGCCCTCCCCATCCTTGTGAGCCCTTCTGGGGGCAGGATGTGAGCCTCTCAGGCTGGGTTACTCCCAACATGCAAACTCTTGAAAGGGTAGCTGTGGCATTTCCCTTCATTTTTAACTAGAAAAATCAAGAGCTGAAGAGCTACTTTTATGTCTTATAATGTAAATTTGTATTCCACAGTGATGTGGTAGAAATATTTTTGAGTTATACTCTAATTAGTTTCAGAAAGGACTGTCTGCATTTTGCCTTTACTGCAGCTGATGGCATGGACAGATCAAATGAATTGAATTATTCTGCCATGGCTGGATGCACAGGGCTGTGTCCTCTACACTTAGCTCCTATAAGATATTTAATATAAAATACAGAAATAAATATGTGAAGTTTGAATAGATTTAGTAAGGACCCAACTCCTGGGCTCTATATTAGGAAAAGTGTCAGTCATGAAAGATTGAGTAATCTCATGGCCAAGGGAAACATTACAATTTATGAAAACTTGGCTTGAGCCATAAACTTGAGTCCCCAAACGTAAATGTCAAGACAGCTTAAACTTAATTAACATGAGAGTTAGGGAAAGAAAAATTGAGAACATGGATTTGTGCCCAGTTCCTGGGCATCTAATGCAAGTAAAATGCATTGCTTACAGCAGTTGTCGCACTGAAAGATATGATCCTTAAATTAAGAATTGGTTTGTTTTCTCTTTGAGTCACAGTTTTTACAAGACATGTTTGTAATTTGGGCATAAAATAAAGGCGACAAATGAAAAATTCATTTGAGATCAAATAACCATTGATGTTATTTTTAACAATGTGACGTTAGCCCATTGTCAATACATTTGTAAGCAAACTGAGCTGAATTTTTCATGGGAGTCTGTTTATTTCAGTGGATTCCATCCACTAGTTGCGTTTCCCTGGAATGTCCTTGCATGTTCTAACACCAGCACAAGCCCCAGTGTGCTCACACATCTTGGATTTTCTAGAAAGTCAAATAGGGCTCCTCTGAGAGGACCCACAGAGATTCCTGAGGCCACACTGCTCAGGCCTCTGGGATCACCGAGTTCAGTGAAGTTACCATGAATCCAAAATTCTGTATAAATTAGCTATTGCTGCAACAACAAAGCACCCCAAACCCAAGGCTTGAACCTGCATCTCTTAGTGTGTCCTGAGTCAGAACTCTGAGGATTAGCTCATCTTTTCTGGGCTTGGCTCATTTCTTACCCAGCTGTCTATAGGTTGGCTTGCTTTCTGGGTTTCTTATAAATACCTCTGTGGACATTTATGCCAGGATTGAAGGGAACAAAGGTCGTGATGCAATTACCTTCTAAAATCAGTCTTCTAATACTGTCATGGTTCCTTCCCTTCCCCATTAGCACAATCCACCCCCATTGTTCAGGCATGGGGAGTGTGTTAGGGTTGGGGGAAGAGGACGGGGTCTGCCTCCTGAGTCAACTGTGTCCTCCAACAATCTGGCTACAAAATCCAGGGGGTACCAGGAATTCATAAGTACCACAATTGTCATCCCAGTTACAGACTGGGTCCCTTTGTCCATCATCTCTGTCATTTCAATAGGAAATTGGGAGGAAATTGAGGGCGGGGGAAACCACATGTACACATATAAGTTTAATTCACCATTTTGAATTGGAAAGCCAAGGTTGAACTTCAAAAAGAAGTTCAATGTTTATCATTTGGATTTAATAAGTTTTAAATTATGACAATCAGTATCTTTGTACCCAAGCTTTCAGGCAATGTTTTAACTAGGTCACATCTGTCATTTCTGTTTTCACTAAGTTTATCAAAAATGGCTATTCAATTATTTATAAGATGTAGTCACCACATTCTCTGCGTAATCAAATGAGGTATTCAATAAGCTTCTCATTCCAGGGCTTTCCACTAAAAAGATTTTGTGTGTGCAAAATGATACAGAGAAGAAACTGAATTTAAAAGAGAAGAGTTTGCCATTCATAAAAGCACACTAGGGAAAGTGGATCTCTGTGTAACATTCAAAGCACCGTTTCCATGCTTCTGCCTTTGTAATAGCTTCTTGAGCCCACTTGGAATCTTACCAAGGTTTAATCTGATTGTAACTGTTGCCAAGGTAATATCCTCTCAATCAAATGTCCAAATCTATTTCAGCATCTCTTTATACAATTAACAATTCCTTGCAGCTATCCAGAATTCTCAGGCCAATTTTTAAAAAGTGGTTTGCGTGCCCACACACACACACACATACAACACACTCACTCATGCACATGTTTTTAAATGTGTCACACATGACAGTATTCAGCAATTTGCTAATATCACTTAAAATACAACTGTCCTTAAGAAAATATGGCTCTATCGACCATCAATGGTGTTTTGCAACTTTTAAGCAAACAGTGATGCTGTGAACTTAAAGCACATTTCCAGTAGAAGAAGGGTGGCTCTTTGTATAACAGCTTGGGGTTAATTCTGCATTTCAGTACTTGTTTCTCTGACTCACCCTCTATTTCTTACTTTTCATGGTATTAACTGCTGTTAGCTGCTTCCAACAGTGGTCTTATTCTAGAAATTTGTTGTTGTGTTTAATTGTAATCATTTATCTTTGTATGCATGTGTCTAATACAGAGATGCTTTTTTGTTTGAAGGCAATAGTGTTTGAAGGCAATATTGGTGGTGGTCAGATTTCACCACTGAGGGAAAGTTGAATTTGATGAATGCCTTCTGCTTCTAAGGACCAGAGTGGAAAGCATGAGCTCATCCACCTGTCGTCCTGGATGGAGAGGCTGGCAGCTGTGCGTTCAGAGGCTGTGACCAAGCCTTTTGTCGAGTACCCCTCACACATGGTGTCATCTGTTTCTCATGAAGACCCCCTAGGAGTAACAGACCCCAAGTGCCTTAGTGGATATTGTGAAGACTTGGACAGGGCCAGCCATTGATCTAAGGGATGGTACTAGTAGGAGCTGAAGGAGCTTTAAATAGCCAAGACCGTCTAACCCAAATGTGAATATCTTCTAAAAGCAAAACTTTTGAAAGCAAATTTTCTTTTTTTTTTTAAGATTTTATTTATTTATTTGGCAGAGAGAGATCACAAGTTGGCAGAGAGGCAGGCAGAGAGAGAGAGAGAGAGGGAAGCAGGCTCCCCGCTGAGCAGAGAGCCTGATGCGGGACTCGATCCCAGGACCCTGAGATCATGACCTGAGCCGAAGGCAGCGGCTTAACCCACTGAGCCACCCAGGTGCCCTTGAAAGCAAATTTTCTAAAGCTGCCCATTATTTCTCACTTTCTTTGTGAGCACAAAATTCTTGCAGGTTCGGTACTGACTCTCTTTTCTTGATACTCCCTCCTGATCTTCCAGAGAACTAGAAATGCCCGGTGTAAGTGAATACCCAGATGTCCGCACAGTCTCCTCCATTCCTTCGGATGGCTGGGATGTGACAGAATGTGAGTCTGAGCCCAGAGAGCAGGGAAATGTGCATCTACGGTCCTTGCGGTTAGAAGGTATTTTCTAAATCCTTTCTTCTAAGTGTGGGATTAATTTACAGTAATTCAGTTATGTAGGGCCTGCGGGAGGAGTGAAGGTCCTTTTCACTGTTCCGGTGCCTGCTTGGGAGTAACTGAGAAAAGGCTTCAGCTGCTGAGTTGAGCTCAGCTTGTTGGGCAGAAAATCAAGACTCTTGGAGGCGTTGTTCCAAGAGATTGTCAGGGAACGAGATCCCTGAGCCATAACCGGACCCCGCTCCTGGCTCCCAGGAGTCTCCCTGAACCCGGGTGTTCAGAGAATCTTTCTCTTACACTAACTTGAGCTGCTGTCTGATTTCTCCTGGCACCAAGGTACACACCACAGGGGAAGTCTGTGGGTTTGCTCTCGTAACCTGCACACGCCGCTGTCCCACTCCGAGGTGAGCAGCTGTCAACAGTGTTCTCAACCCCCCAACATCATATTTCCAGGTACTTCATCTTCACTCAAGATTTATGTGCTAAATCAGCTGCGAAGGTATTGGGCAATGCTTGTTGTTTGAAGAGAAACTCTACCGTTCCCTTAAGTCTTGGGACTGCTTCTCACCTCCAGCTGTTGATGCTACTAAGAATTTCTTCGTACTGGGCATCTCCCCAGTTTCACTGACTGTTGCGATGAGCATCTCTGTGCTGTCACTACATTGGCCCAGACTGAGGACTGACTGAAAGTATGTGCATCAGATAAAACTGAATGGAGGGGCGCCTGGGTGGCTCAGTGGATTAAGCCACTGCCTTCAGCTCAGGTCATGATCTCAGGGTCCTGGGATCAAGCCCCGCATCGGGCTCTCTGCTCTGCAGGGAGCCTGCTTCCTCCTCTCTCTCTGCCTGCCTCTCTGCCTATTTGTGATCTCTCTCTCTCTGTCAAATAAATAAATAAAATCTTTAAAAAAAAAAAAACTGAATGGAGTCCAGTAACATATTCGAGAGGAATATATCCAAACCTCTACCCTCCATCTGCCCCCTTCACAAAGTAACGACTCACAATGTAGAGACCAGCTCCGGAATCCACCCGGGGCAAAGTGGGTTAATCTCGGAGAAGAGCTTTTTGGAGGAAAAATGTTGCACTGGACAGTCGCTTGGAGGGATTGTTGTAGTCATGATGTTCTCCTGAGGGTTGGGCCAGGAGAGGGCACAGCAGTGCGTGCCATGCTGGCTTTGGAGATAGGGCTGTGTGTCCTGCCTCCCGCGACTGACGCTTTGGAAGGAAGAAGCAGGTGGGCATCAGAGGAGCCTGGAGACAGTGAAGCTCTTCACGGTGCCCCAGCAATGTCTGTGATTGACAGATGAAAAGAACGTCACATGGCAGAAGCCATCATTCATGCAGAATTCCTCGTTTAAAAAAAGCTGGAGGATATAGGAGAGCCAGGTCAGTAACCAATGCTTCTAGGTCCATCCTTTTAAGTTTGGACAGAAAGCTAAGATCCAGGTTGCATAAATAACATTAATAGAGTGAAATATATATATTATGAATGTTATGCTCACATAAATAACTTTTTTCTGGGGAACTCTGCAAAACGATGGCATATCCGGTACTTTATAAAATCACTGAAGTACTTTTTAAATGTTTAGACGTAGAAAACAATCCAGCTAATCATAAAATACAATTTACTTTTTGGGAAATTTAGAGAAGAGAAGACAAACCACACTGGCCCAGAGAAGGGATATAATTGAATTTTAGATGAACAAGGACATGTATTATATATGACTAAGATGAAAGTTTGAGCAACTTTCAACGGTGATTAGCTCATGCTGTGAAAAGTGAAAAGAACAGGAAAGAGATACCGGAGGTCGTTAATAGTGCAACACCACCCTGGGCTCAATTAATTGAGGCTCCTTGTGTTGAATTGACCAATACTGTTGTCCGATTTGATTTTTTTTAAGATTTTATTTATTTATTTGACAGAGAGCGAGATCACAGTAGGCAGAGAGGCAGGAAGAGAGAGAGAGGGGGAAGCAGATTCCCCGCTGAGCAGAGAGCCTGATGTGGGGCTCGATCCCAGGACCCTGAGATCATGACCTGAGCCGAAGGCAGAGGCTTTAACCCACTGAGCCACCCAGGCACCCCTGATTTGATTTTTATTTTATTTTTTTACAGATGTATTTATTTATTTTAGAGAGATAAGGTGTGTGCCCTGGGGAGGGTCAGAGGGGGAAGGAGAGAGAATTTCAAGCAGACTCCCCCGCTGAGCATGGAGCCCAAAACGAGTCTGGATCTCACGTCTGTCTCATGACCCTGAGATCCTTACCTGAGCTGAAATCAAGAGTCCAAGGCCTAACCATGGCACCACCCAGACCTCCCTATCTGATTTTAAAGACAGAGAAGGTTTTACTGCAAGTACGAAGGTCAAGCAGGACAAGTGAGTTGCCCCTTATGAAATTCACAGGCTCCCATCCACGGGATTCTCGGGGCTGAAGGCACACAGTGAGTTCAGTTGACCTTCAACAACAGGGAGGAGCGCAAGGAAGGGGCGTGCTTTGGGATGAGTCACAGAGGGCGGGAACTCACGTCTGGTGCAGAGCCCTCTGAAGCAGTCTGCCCTCACCAACAGATGAGGCCATGCAACACCAGAACACCCCCAGGTAAGGTGGCTGAGGGACACACATGCAACACACATGCCCTTGAACCTGGCAGGAGTGAACACGCCCCTGAGTCTCCCCACCGCTCTCTGCCTGACTTTGCTGCTTGTGGAGCTCTGTGACTGACAGGAGTGATGATCACATTCAAGCCTCTCTGGGACAAGCCGGATGCTTAGAGCAGAACATCATACATGGTCTATGCTCTCCTACATCATTAATCTATTTCATATTTTATCCAGGATTTTGAAGGATAAATATTTTATTAGCATTAGAGCTGAAAAATTTCTCACTAACTTTAAAGTGTCTTGTACTGGGAATTCACTAATATGAATTTCTTTAATCATGCCAAACGCCTAATGTGCAGGAATGGTGTTATTATCCTGTAAATGTCTTTTAACTGTATTCTTTTGGAAATATGTCTAGCATCTCACCGAAATCCAGCCCTGTGACTTGGAGGAGCTTAGGTTCACAGGTCTTACCAGCCATGGAGAGCCCTTTGGTACGCGCCATGGTTCTTCCTTCCTTACCGTGTAACAAAGCTCACCCCACTCCAGTTGCAGGGGCAATGAGCCGGTTTGCGATTGTGAGTGTATGAGTGTGTGTGAGTGAGTGTGTGTGTGACTCTGTATGTGAATGTGTATTCACACATGTGAATGTGTGTGTGTTAGAGGCAGCTGGCATGAGTTTTCTTTCCCAGCAGTTTCCACAGTGGCTTGAAATCTTTTCCCTATTATCTCCAAATCTCCTGGCTGTGTGAAGGTGGCTTTGTTTGGGTGTTTTACAAAAAAAAAAAAAAAAAAAAGAGAGAGAGAGAGAGAAAAGAAAACGGAAAGAAAAAATAAAAGAAAGTGAAGGCATAAATTCTACAGGAGAGATCCCAATTAACAGATTTGTCTGCCCTTAACAGACTCCCCTTCCTTTATGTGCCTTTCCTCCAGCCCCACCAGTTTTCTGAGTCATTTCCATCTTTAGAATACTGACTTCAAATGCATGAACGGGGCCACCGACTGGGCGATCACCGGGGAGGACTGAATGGGCTCAGCATGCTCCAAGAAGCTCTGTTGCTGGTGGAGACTCTCGGTGGAATATTTGAAGGGCCTCAGGGATGAGCACAGCCGCCACCCCGGTCGGCAGGTGTCCGCTGCCACAGTGAGGACGAAGGGTCGATTTTGCAGGGTCGATTTGCCTTCCAGCAGTGATGCTATTAAGAGAGCTGAGTCCTGGTTTCCAGGACAGCCTGTTTTCCAGTTGTGTGCATCCCGAGCACCATTTCCTGCATCCTGATAAAGGCTGCAGGGATACCAGGGAGTCTTAAAGTACACAGAAGATGACCCCAAACGGCTGTGTTCCCCACTGGGTGGGGGTTCCCCGTGAGGAGGGAGGCCTCAGCTCTCTCCACCCTGCAGCTCAGCGGCACTGAGCATGACGGAGTGATCCCTCCAGGCTCTCAGGTAAGCAAAGACAAGAACCGGGTGGCTAGGAAGCAGTGTTTGTTCTCCTTCTTCTCAAACTTGCCCCTGACTGTGATGATGGCCAATGCCACGTGCCACCCACAGCCCTGTGTGTGTCACAGATGAGACGGTCAGGGAACCTGAGAACTTGGGGACAGAGGATGACCCCTCACATCTTGGTAGCTCTCAGGCTCTGGGCTAAGGAAGACCTGCACTGGCCCAGGACACCCCACAGGACACCTCATGCAGAACCCATCCTTTACCTGCCAATAGGCAGGCTGGGCTCAGCTCGGAGGACCCTCTTCCATGGCCAGCAATTCTGTGGCTGACTGGGGTGAGTCGCCCTAACAGGCAGAGTGCCCAAGAGGAGGGGAAGAAGGGGCACAGAGCCTTGCTCTCCTCGTCCTGCATGCATGGAGTTGTACCAGGAAGATGAGAATCAGAAGCAGATGGTCAGAGCCCAGGCTTCTCCATTGCCTCCTGGATCATTCCCCAAGAGGGGCGCCTCTGGAGGGATAGAGTTCAGCCCACCTCTGGGGCCACTTGCGTTTTCCAAGGGTTTGCAAGCGATTGCCACATCCAGCAGGAGAGTGAGCAGCCAAGAAATGTTCCCCTGCATCATCATGTCCTGACTGGTGGGCACCTGACTTCCAGCCCGATGGGAACATGCCCAACACTCCTGAGAGAATCCATCACCCCTTGCTTGGGTTCCACTGTTAACATCACTAACCTCGCTTTTTCTTACTCTTACATTCATTTCTTTTTTTTTTTTCTGTTTTCTTTTTTCCTTTTTCTTTCTTCTTCTTCTTCTTTTTTTTTTTTTTTTTTGAGAGAGAGATAATGAGAGAGAGCATGAGAGGGGAGAAGGTCAGAGGAAGAAGCAGACTCCTCATGGAGCTGGGAGCCCGATATGGGACTCGATCCCTGGAATCTGGGATCATGACCTGAGCCGAAGGCAGTCGCTCAACCAACTGAGCCACCCAGGAGCCCCTTATATTCATCTCTCTATGCATCAGTGAACCTATTTTTAAGGTACTTTAAAAAAATTTTATTTATATATTTGACAGAGAGAGACAGCAAGAGAGGGAACCCAAGCAGGGGGAGTGGGAGAAGGAGAAGCAGGCTCCCCACTGAGCAGGGAGCCTGATGCAGGGCTCAATCCCAGGACCCTGGGATTGTGACCTGAGCTGAAAGCAGACACTTAACGACTGAGCCACCCAGGCACCCTTTTAGGATACTTTTTAGAGAAGATTGCAAATGTCTGCCTGCTTCTTCCTGCAGACTTCACATGCATTTAAAATGACCCAGGTCTCAGCATCTGGTCACAATATTTCTTTTAATGAGAAATCTAGCTCTGTCTTCCATCACTGTGTCTGTGTGGGCTTCTGAGAAGAGGAACCAGGATGGGACCAAACATGCAAGAGATCTGCTGGGTGACGGTCTGAGAAGGGAGGAGACAGCCATCCGACCATGGTGTCCTCTGACCCTGGGAGAGGCATAGGGAGTCGTGGGAGTCTCATTGCAGTGTCATGCTGGGGATTTTTGGCCAGCCCAATGGGGAGTCCAGAAGCCAAAGCTGCTCTTGTAGGAGGCTCCCAGTGGGCAGCAATGGTTCTTTACTAGAGCCTCTCGCTGATCACGGGCTGTGGACAGAGTGGGGGAGGGACAGCCTTGCCCGCATCAGGGTGTGGACCCACAGACAGCAGCAAACCACCTGTCAGCTCTTCTCCAGCAGATCTGAGCAGCTGCCACATCCCTGACCCCCCACTCCTCCCCAGTGCCAACCAGGGCCCTGACCTTATTCACTGGTTCTAGAACATTGTAGGCATGGGCACATCCAGGATGAATTTATGTGTAAGGCTCCCTTCACTCAAGGTAACAGCATTGAGCTCATCTGTGTTGGGCTTAGTGTAAGCGTCTGCTTCAGTTCTTGATTTCAAGTTTAGTTAAAGTGACCTTATCTCGGGCACACGCTTTCTGGACAGAACAAACACCAGGCTCCGCTGGCCAGGGGCACCCACAACAGCAGAGCAGCTGGAAGTATCCAGGCAGGTTGGAAAGGCTCTGCCCACGCGTGTGCAGTCCTCTCATTTGTGCCTTGTCGACAGAGATAAAGCCCAAAGCCCTGTAAGAATGCAAAAATGATGCAGCTCACAGAGGAGGACAAACAATAAGAAAGGAATTAAGCTGCATTTGGGGCCAACTCATACACGACTCCCCGAGAAGCAGACAAAAAAAGAGCTATTTTGAAGCCTTGCAGATAGGAATCCCTCACTGCCTCCTGTCTCTAGGAAAATCATTCCAATGTCACCAAACTGAGAGTCCTGACATTATCTTCCTTTTGTAAGAAAAATCGAATTGTTCTCCTCCCAGACTGCCTTCTGTGCTCATGGCTTTGGGTCAACGTTCACATCTTTATTTTTACCCCCGAAGTTTATCTTCATTTTTGCCTTTATTTTGTTTATGAATCAAATGGAAATTGTCTCTAAGCATTGACTGGGTGGCTCATGACATTTTTTTGGATTGACATACAATGTGTCACCTGTAGTAGATAATGTATACTTTTCTCAGTTTTTCCCTGTATGTATCTACGGTATATGTTTCTTACTTTGCACGAGTGTCCCAAGCAATGTTCAGTTCATAGCGTGCACCTTCCCTTCCTTCCACATTCCTCACTGAGAGCGTCTGGAATTCGCTCCATGGCTAGAATGGAATTCTGCGTGGGGGGACCGTTTCTTTCCGGTTTATCATCGCATCCCCAGGACCAAGGACAGGCCCAGGTACAGAGGAGGCGGTCTGTGCGTATTTGAGTGAATGAGTGACATCAAGCAACCATTTCTTAATAAGAATAAACAGAGCAACAACTCGGAGAGCACAGCAATGCACTGACTTCATCCATCCTTCTTTGTTTGGAGGGTTTCTAAGGGAAGTTTTGAATTCATGGAGTGGGAAGGAATAAGAAGTAAATCACCTGTTCTGTGACTGTTGGCCAAGGATGACCGCAGTGGCTGTGCATGGCATGAATAGATCATTACAGGGCCTTACTGTGGGGAGACGGCCACATCGAGGATGGGGAATCAGACACACGTGGGTCATTGCTTGCCTCTCCCATGGACCATGCATGACCCTGAGGCTTGGGTGGGCTCGTCTGTGAAGTCGGATACTCATCTGTGAAGTCGGATACTAGCTGTCCCCTGGGCATAGAGTGTAGGAAGAGCCGGAAGAATCAAGATGGTGAGGTGTTGAGCCCGTGAGAACCAGGCTTACCGTTACGGTTGGAAGATGACTCCAGAGCTGTTGTGTCTGGGTGGGGGTATGTGTGCGAACTCTTGTGACTGCAGGTGGAAGTCATATGTGACGTGGAAAGCATGAAATCTCTGCGGGCACTCGATTACACTAGTTGTCTAGCTTTTTTCTAAACAGTTCCAACACCTTGTATGTTTCTTTCCCATATAAAACTAGAATAGAGGATTTAAGTTAATAGTCTTTTTTTAGAGAGATTTTATTTGCTCATTTTTTGGTCAGAGAGAGAAAACATGAGTGGGGGGAGGGGCAGAGGGAGAAGCAGGCTTCATGCTGAGCAGGGAGCCCCATACGGGGCTCGACCCCAGGACCCTGAGATCATGATCTGAAGGGAGACCCTTAATAACTGAGCCACCCAGGGGCGCTGAGTTAATACTCTTGACTTGAATTAAAGTGGATAGAACCACGTCTGAATCTTGGTCCTGAGGCTCCATAGTTCCATGGCTCTGCCAAGACATTGTCAAATCTGCAAAATCAGGGTTCGCCTCATATGATGCAGGTCCAGGACTCCAATGTGAAGTCCGATGCGGATGGGGCAATGACCTCACCCTCACCACAGACAAATTCTGCAAACATGGGGTTTCTTGACTATCAGCCACGGAAACAGTCTCCAGAGCGGCAGTAGAAATTAACTGGGAGGTATAAACAACTCACAGGTGAATGAGAAGTCTAGGGCTCAGCCAGGGTTCCCCCGCCTTCTGTAGGAAACCTGTCTGTGCAATGCCGCAGGCAGGGGTGCGGCAGGGGCACAGCCCCACAGTGATTAGACTTGTCCCTGCCCCCAGCATGAACTCCAAGTACTCTGTGAGTCTCCTGCTTCGGAGGCATCCAATTGACAGAAGTTCACTTCTAGGGATCAGAGGGTGGGGGTGGGTGTATGGGGAACCCATGCCTTCCTTTAGGCTTCTGGGGTTCACACAGTTTCAGGGTTCACAAGCGAAGGGTGACAGGTCACATACCAACAGCCACAGGAAACAAAATCTCCACCCCCATCATCCCAGGGAAAAAGAAGACAAAACAGCAAGGAACATTTTAATTAAGTCATGGTAAGTTATAAAAAGAACGTAGTCTAATTAATGGTCTTCGTATGCCTGGAGACAAGATGTGTAAACATAAGGACCTGGTTGGAAGAGAAGCTGAACTAAGAGGCTGAGAAATAGGGACTCGTAGGCTCTCCCGCTCTGTTCATGGAGGGGACCCGGTGGGGTGGGGGGGGTCTTAGCCCCAGAGCCCAGCTGGCCAGTTCCTCCAGGGGGAGGAGCTCGGAGACACAGGTCGGAAAACCATTCAAACCATCCCCTCTTAGCGTGTCCAAGCCATAAGCACAAGGTCTGGGTCAGACCTGTTCCCCAGGAGGCAAGGCTGGTGGAGGACCTAGGGAGCCCGGAGGCCCTTGTCTTGTACTTGTCATGACTTTGCTGAGCCGAATATCCTTGGATGCACTTAATTAAAGAGGTTTCCTGCATCTGCCTGGACCAGATGCAGAATAATTAAAATTACCAGCAGTAACACCAGAGCAACTGGCATCAGTTGTATTGGAGAAAATATGACAGAGAAGAAATGATATGTTTATTCTCTAACCTGCACCCCACATGTCACAAACCAGCTTAAAATAAAAATCTGACCTCTGTATCAGGCAAATTCAGTAAATGCTCACTGTTCGAATCACAAGCCGGTCCTCTGGTCCCACTGTCAGTCCCACTTGCCTCCCCACCCCAACATACACCCACACCACACACACTCAGACACACACACACACACACATGCATCCTTCATCCCCTCCTTGACTGAACACCCCAGACACACTGAGTGTACTGATTTGACCTTTCTGGACTGACCCCCGGACCCGTTGTGATTACATTGTCATCTGCATTTGCTCTTGTCAGTGTCCACCTCCGCAAGAGAAAGCAGGTCTGTGGGATGACAGGGCATGTAGTGCCCAGGCCCCAATATGCCCAGGTTTCCCCCTACTTCCTGGTCCATTGGAGGTGTTGTAGGTGTTGTAGGTGTCCAAGGCGTTAGTGAACAGGGGCGCATGTGCCTACTTGGGCGGACATGGCTGCTTCCTGAGCTGGCTTCTCCGAGAAGGAAGCAAGAGTCATTTCTCTTGGGGGTCCAAGCAGATGACACCAGCCTGTCTGCTGTCCAGGCTGCCCTTGTGTTCCTAGTATGACCAGATAGATAGCTTTTCCCCGGAAAATCTTTTTAGGCAACTCCTGGTATTAAAAACAACAACAACAACACAAAAACAGCTGTCATCAGGGCCAGGGATTCTCTCTCTTTCTCTCTGTCTCTCTCAAGATGACATAGTGACTTACAGCAGCTAACCAGCTTGATGGAAAAATCTAGACAGAGGCAGGTGACAAGGGCAGCTAACCTCAGTTCCCACCTCCTGCTGGACCCTCGGGATAACCCGAGGCAGGTAGAACGTCACACAGCAGAAGGCCACAGGAACCAATGGAAGGTGAGGGACCAAGGGAGAGTGATGGCAGCAGGAAAAACAAGGTGGGCAACTCCTTAACCTGAAATGTGCCTCCAAAAGGAGGGGTTGGCATCACTGAGAGACAGACAAGTCCTACTGAGTTCCCATCACATCTGACAAAGTCATTGCCAAGTCGGGCTTGTATATAACTCCGTCTACTAAAGAAAAATATTCAAACTTTCCCTCTAGAGATTTTTCTCCCAACATATTATGGTGTGTTTATAGTAACACAGTGGTTAGGAGACAGAGACAATTTAAATTGAACTAGACATATTTGTGCTCCTTCACATTGTCAAAGAAATGTCACTGCAACGCTGGTCTTTCCTAGTACAGCTTTTTCTTAGGCTGTGTGGATCAGAAGGGCTGACCCGCACATTCTTCACTTTGTAAGACATGGTTTCCCGTGAATCATGACTTTTAAAAATATCAGTGAATGTGATTTACATGAAATTAATGAGAAATGCCTTATGCTTCATAACATAAAGGAAAGTGTTTTCACTTACAACTTCAAATGATTGTGTTTTAAAGACTATACGCAAAAAGTTTAGCAAAGGTGATTCATGTGGTTATATAATATTTAGTTTAAAATTGTTTTCAAAACGTTGGGCGCTAAATTGAATAAAGTTATATCAGCTGAAAGCTATCTGCAACCATTGGATGATTTTCAACACTGAAATTCTGAAATAGAGATTATAGAACTAATTAAATCAGCAATTCATTCCCCAGATACCACCAGAAACCTGAATGTAATTTATATCCACTTTTAGTTATGTCATATATAATATCCTATGAGTTAGCTTCTAACCATTATTTGCATAAAATTTCATGACTATCTAGCTATTTAACGTGCTCTAAATTGGTACATTGGAAAACTAATTCTCTCTCTACACACTGTTGGAAGCAAAATATATTTGACTACTTTTAATTAATATTTCATAAATATGAAGAAAGCTGCTGTGCTGGGCTTTCTTGGTGAAATTGCACTCTTCTAATGAGCGTGTAGCTCATTAACAGTAAATAAATCCACTTTGAAATAAGACTGGGATGGCATTTTCATATTTTAATCTTAGGTCCAGCTGACTGCCACAAAATTCTCTGAGTTCTCTGAGATGCAGGAAGTCTGGATTTCTCAGGCCATCGTGTGATATTTAAATTTTGATGGCAAACTGAAAAATGATCAGAATCCTCTATGGGGCAAACAGAGCACTCTTGGGGCTTCTAAGGCCTGGAAATTTTCTGTTCTTGAAGTAGAACCTCAGATGCTCAGATGCTGTAGGGCAAATACCAATTTTTTAAAAAAGGTGTTTTTTTAGCTGTCCCAGGTGGAAAGGAGGGCAAAAGAATGTTCTCCTTCCCTTTTCTGAGAACGTTTCCTTTAGAAACCTTGTAATTATCAATCCTTGCCCTTTGCTTTTCAGATGAGTGGAAATCCTTGTACAGCCTGCACAAGCTTCTGGCCACTTTATGAGCCAAGACACTCTTCTTGGGGACCCAGGAACCATCTCTAAAATGTAAACATCAAGAAAGTTGAGGTCCCATCTCCCAGTCTCAGTGGGAGGGTAGGCGACTAACCCAACTGCTTGGCCTAAAGTGTACGAATGATTTCTTATTGTTAAGACATGAGAAGTTTCTTTTTCCCCTGGATAAAGGCATCTAGCAAACACACAGGTGGCCCCCCGAGGGCCAGGAGTGCTGAGGATGAGCTGCGTGTGACGAATGGCGCTTTCCAGTCCTTGTCCTCGGGGGCAGCTTGTCACTTACCCCGAGATCATGCATATCCTGGCTTGGCTGCACAGAAGGGTGAGATTTCCTTCTGTCTCTGTAATCCCGAACCCTGACCCTGACCGGCCTGTGAGGTGCAGCTCAGCACTTCCTCAACAGTACAGATGCTTTCTCTGTCTTCTGCTTTGTGAGAGGTTTTCTCTGCTGGCCTCTTAGAAGTTTTGTGTCTAATTACTTCTCCCACAGTGCCTCTTTCCTGCCTGATTTCCAATGGCCGGGCAGGCAGGGTTTACCAAGGGAGCCAAGACCCTTTTGGTGGCCTCCGTGGCTTGACGGCTCACTTTGCTCAGCAACGGCTGCCGAATAAAGCATATCTCTGTGGTGGATACCTCTGTGCCTTTCACACTGCTTGCTCCCTTTTTTGGTGTTGGGTCCCTGAGCCGTTCCCTGAGCCCGACGTGACTGTGGACAGAGCAGCCAGGAGAAGATGAGGCGCTCACACATGCTGTCCCAGACAGAAGCTGTCCTGCAGGGCATGCAGAACCTCTCTTCCTCGCTTCCAACTCCCCTCCTCCAACAGGTTCCACAGTCCCTTCCGCTAATCATGGGCCCGCTCCAGCTCTCTCCTCTTTGTCTCTCTTCCTTGCTGCTGACTTTTAACCCCCCAAGTTTCAAGATCCTTCCCTCTCTGGATGGCTAACAACTCTCCTTTTAAATATGCCTGCACAGATCATGAATGGGTTCCAGCTAAGGGGTGACTGCACAACTGCGTGTCCTAACAGTGATCTGTCCTCCACAATGGGGAGACCAGCAGCTTTGGGGGGGGCCTCACCTTCTCCCACCTCTTCTGGGTAAAACCTTCAGCCTTCCTTCCTTCCCCTCCTCCTTCCCGATCATCCTTTTCATATCAAGGATCATGTTCACAGACATTGTTTTCTTATTTTTCCCATTCACCCCCAACAATAAATGTTTACTTTATTGAGACCAGATAAAGGCTCATCCCTCCATATCTCCTCGATTCCAAAACACCATCAAATAGAAGATACAACATAGAATAAATAAATTTTATTTATAAGTAAAACTCAGAAAATAGACATCATTACTTTGAAATACAAGTATTGTTTGAAAGAGGCATCCTGTTTGGGAAACTGATTTACGGATATGTACTTTATTGTCATGAAAATACGTCCTCTTCTTCTACCCACTAATCCGTAGACAGCAGCCCATGACCTTAGCTACATTCTCTCTCCACCACTTGCAACTCGAGAAGAGGCTATAAAAGGATTTTTAAATTTGGAATCTTAGAAACCAGGAAAAGGAGATCATAGTCCTGGATTGCAAGGGGGAGGGAAACAATGCCCTCCTGGCCCTGCCCTCACATAACTTGTCCACCACCGTGCCCCCCGTCGCTCCCTGGGGTCTGGTCATCTGATGGGGGGACAACTCCCCACTCTGCGTTGCTCACTACTGATCGGGCGGGGCAGCTCCGTAGCTTCTAGTGGGGCAGATCCAGGCTGCGTGCTCGCCAGCAGCGCGGACAGGCTGGGGGTGCTGCCTGAGGGCTCCATGTGCCTTTTTCTTCCTCCCATCCAGAGGTGTGACTACAATTTTCTTCCTCGATTTTTAAGTTAATTAGAAGCACTGTATTTTCAGAAAAGTGTTTAAAAAAGGTCAAAGATCAGAGTGCTGCTTTTTTGTTTTTGGGGGGTTTTTTGTTTGTTTTTTGCTTTTTTGATACAAATGAGACTCACTGACGCTGGTTCCAGCGGCTTCCATAGGACCCTCTTGTGTTCTTCCTTTGGGTTAGACTCACACCTGCTCCTGCCATTGTCTCCTGTGGGGCACACCAAAGCCATCGAGCAAAGGCTTTTGGATGTTCTGTAATTTAAATTACACCAGCCCTGTGTAGGGGGTGTTGAGGGGCGATGGGCGTGCTCGGGAGTGGTGGGGGCTGTGCTTTGTCTCTGCCGAGGCCCCGCCCCCTAGGTGTCCTCTCGGCCACTTCCCATCGCTGGCCTCCATTCTCCATCCTATTCTCTTTCAGTGTTCTCTTCTCCTCCTTGTCCAGGTTTCCTCCCTTCAAAGTGCTCTCTGCCAGCAGGAAGGCACCATTCCTCTGTCGCGCAGTAGTCCTAGCTTCATTCAAAACTCCTTTGTGCATTCATCCATCATCCTACTGATGAAGTGAGATCCCCCTTCACGGCTCTTCCGGTTTCCCTTTGATAAATTACCTGGGCACCTCTAAAGCTTTATGTGGGTTTTGGTGAATACGACCTGGCAGAGACTGTGCCATACCCATGCTGCTCTTTAAAACAAGCATCATTTGTTGTAAGGAGTCATTAATTACGATGGCGGAGCCCACATGATTCACTTAGCGTCGTCTTCTAGCTTTGTGGGTTCTCCACGGAGGAAAGCGGAAAAGCCACAATGAAGAAAGGACCAGTCTTGAGACTCTCACTCTGACGAGAGGAAAAAATGAGCCTTACGGTGGGAAAGAATCCAAAACTGCAGGCTTGGCCATTGCTCAGCTGATCTCAGAACCACGTCAGATATGCTAGAAGCCGATGGTCTGGAGCACGAGAGGATGCCCAGAGGTCAAGTCTGTACATTTTTTAGAGTCATGATGTAAAGTTTCACCTGGTGCTTTGGAGCATAATGGTTATTGGTAAATAGTGGGTATTATTACAGCAGTAATAATTAACCAACATAACAAGCCAGATTATTGACCGACGCATGAACTTCAGCACAATATGATCCACCATTACAGCAGAAGGACAAATGGAAATAATTGCATGATGTCAACATGCCAAGTTCACAAACCTTGAACTTTTATCTGTAACTCTTAAAAAAGTCATTCAGGAGTCTGGGAGTCTGAAAGTCAGTCCATTGATCTGAGAGGAAGAAATCAGTCAGGTGAGTAACAACTACCTACAGTGTAAGGTTTTCCTAACATCTTCATTTTTTGCATGAATGCATTTTTCTATTATTTTTTCTAGTCTCCATCTCTGACAAAGCTCTGAAAACTGCATTTAACATTTCTCATTTCTAAGGCTGACTTCACTTAATTCTTACCAAAGATGGTCTTTTCTCACATTGACTCTCCCTGGGGAAATCAATACTCACTGAGGTGGGCAGCCCCCAGAATGGACCCTGATGATTCAGCAGCCAGGTGTTACTAACCCGTGTCACACCCTGGCCTTCGGACACATTCCCTGGGGCGGGGCGTTGCCAAGGAGCCAGTTGCCTGCACTTCAGGGACTTGGGCTATCTCCAGCTCCCCAGCTTCCAGGGTCTCTCACAACACGGATTTAGATGTCCTCAGCTTTCCATCTCCCAGTTTGGGGTTGGTTTCTTTGGGTTTGTTGCTCACTTGCAAAATTATTTTGCTGTTATCTTCTCTATTTTACTATAGTCCTGTGGGTACATGTATTTCATAAATCCATTTACTATCCTTTAAAAAAGACTTGCTGAGAGAGTAGAGATAAATATTACAATCCTTTGAATTGAATTGGAACCCCTTGATACTCCTTCCCCACCCCCGCCGGCCCCTGATGTGTATATTGAAGATTTTGGACATATACCTACTAGAAACCCAAATGCAGACACTATTCCCCAAGTCTCTGCTGGGGAAGCAAAATGTCAAAATAATGTATTTCTAGATTTTTCATTGAATTTTACCACATTCCTTATGTCTACATTATCTGCTGAATTCTGCATTCAGAAGGTGTTACTGCTGACCTTATCCATGTTTTTAGTGTCTTGAATTTTTCTTTTTTTCAGCTGAGTTCTTTTAAGATGAGATAATCTCTTGAGTTTGTGGTTCAGGCGAAATGCAAGCTTTACTGCTTTTCCACAAAACTTCCATTTTCCAGACTTACTTCCAATTTTAAGGAAAAAATCCTGCATTTCATAGTTTATTAAATAAATAATCCAACTAAATAGAATAAGTCTTTGCAGATCTTATTTAAATGCATCAACATCAAAGTCTCTCAAAATTGTGCACAGTCGTTGGAAATTCTCACATATATTTTACTTTGGTACTAATTATAGCATTTTATAAATATGATCCAAGTTCATGAGAAGTGGGAAATGCCTGAATAGCATGGGTATAATTAAGACAAATGGTGCTTACTCTGCACTTCTTCCAAGAAATCGGAGCCCCAGCAAAGGTTCCAACAGGACACACCTTGTCTCTATGGGAACAACATCCAATTTCTCTACAAGCCAATGAGTGGCCCACCATTTTCCCAGTCCAGTGCCATATTTTTAGCCTTGAATTTTATGATTATTTGAACACGCTGACACTCTCAGTTACTCTCTCCTCCATGGTGTTTAGAAATCCCTCTCCCTGGCTCTTCTCTTTCCCCTGAATCATGAGGTCAATGCCCCAGATGACATAAACCAAATAAAGTCAAGATACAATTGTAAAACCAGACTTGATATTTACATTTTTAAAATGTGTTTTTAATTTTAAATGTAATTTCTGTCTTCTTATTTCTCTCTGGATTAAAAGAGCTGACTTTTCATTTCCTTAGATGCAATAGATATGTTAAATTGATTTTTGCCTCCACATTTATTAATTGTTTATATCTACTTAATTCCAAAAGACATCTATGGTGGTTTTACAATAAAAGGCACAAATATAAAAAAGCCAATTAAAAATAATAAAAATAAGAAAAGTGATTGAATGAAAGTCTATTAGTAAAAAAGGAGAGGTATAAGTATAACGGATACATTAAGAAAGGAGAGAAAATGGAATCATATTAAATATTTAAGCCACACCATTCAGAAAATGAGTGAAAAACAAAACCAGGAACAAAGAAGGACAACAAGTAGAAAATAGTAGCAAATATAGTAGATAGTAATCCAACTGTATCAATAATTAAGAGGCACAGACCATCAGCAGATCAAAAAACAAAGCCCAATTATATGTTGTCTAGAAGAAACCCACTTTAAATATAAAGACACATATAGATTAAAAGTTGAAAGGTGAAGATAAATATACCATGCTAACCTTAATTTTTAAAAAAGCAGAAGTGGTTCTATTAGCTTCAGACAGAGCACTTCAGGACAATGAAACATTACCAGGGATAAAGAAAAGCATTGGGGCGCTTGGTTGGCTCAGTCAGGAAAACATGTGACTCTTAATCTCAGGGTCATGAGTTCAAACGTCACACTAGGTGTAGAGATTATAAATGTAAAACAAATAAAGAAAAGTATTACATGATGATAAAGTATGTTTTAGAGCATTTAAATATATGAGACAAAAACTGATAAAACCATAAGAAGAATAAGATAAATCAGTGGAATTATTATAGTTGGGAGACACCAACCCTTGTCAGTTAGAAATGGGTGTGTCAGCAGGCAGAGAAGCAGTAAGGACATAATTGAACTCAGCAGCATCTTCCACCAACCAGACATAATGGACACCTACAGACCACTTCATCCAGCACCAGCAGAACACCTATCATTGTCAAGCTCGCTTGGAACAGTCACCAGGATAGACCACATCATGGGCCATAAAACAGACCTTAACAGATTAAAAAATGGGGGGGGGGTATGCAATGTTTGTTCTCAGACCATACTGAAATTAGAGTAGAAATCAATAACTGGAAAATCTCAAAATACCTGAAGATTCAACAACACACTTCTAAATACCACATGGGTAAAGGAGACATTTCAAGAGAAATTTTTAAAAATTTTCAATGAAGTAAAAATGAAAACATAACTCATCAAAGTCTTCAAGGTACAGCTAAAGCTGTGCTTCAAAGAAGATGTATAGCATTCACTGAGTGCACCAGAAAAGAAGAAAGATCTAAGATCTAAGAACCTCCATCTCCATGGATCTATATTTAGACCTAATATCTAAAAATCAATGATCTAAATTTTCACCTGAATCAACTAGAAAAAGAAGAGTAAATTAAATCCAAAGTAAGGAGGAGTAAAGTAACAATAAAAATTAGAGTAGAAATCAGTGAAATTGAAAGTAAGAAATCAACAAAGAAAATCAACAAAACCAAAATCTGATTCTTTGAAAAGATCAATAAAACACACCAGCCCCCAGCCAGGCTAACTAAGAAGTCATACAGTCAAAATTCTAAAGAAGACTTTCACGAGTGTCTGTAAATTCAGAATCTCCACCATTAACTCTATCAAAACATTATAAATACTAAGAATTATACATTTTCAATCCATTTTACTTTATTTTGATAAATGATGGCTTATTATTGGAAAAAAAAGAACAAAAACATTTTACCAGACGCTTAGATTAGATTGCAAATAGTACATGTAAGAATAAACTGTGGTTTGGAAATTTCTTCTAAAAGAAAAAATCTCATTGGATACTATCTCTCTTTCTCTGGTACAGAGTCATAAACATCGTAATTTTTTTTTTAGAAAACAAAGTTTTTGGTGTTTCCTCAGTGACATCAAATTGTGTTCACTTCTCTCCTGATTGTTTAACTTCATGTGAATAAACCTGCTGTGTTTTAATCATTTATCTTACATTCTGTGTTCCATTGTCCAATGAGCTGTCCTAGATTAATTTTTAAGGTTGTGAATCTCCAATTTTATGAAGGAAAAGTGATTTTAGAAGCCATGGTATTTTACAGCATGATAATTCATCATGCATTAGAAACTGGATTTAATCACAGCTAAATTTTCACCTAGAAAGTAATTAGTACTTTGTGAACTTTCCCTTAAACTACACCTCACTAATTTGGGTAGGATTCTTGAATGAGTGATTTTTGGTTTGTTCAGTTTGCCAAGTTAAGAATGTTTTACTGTTTTCTTTGTCTCTGAGTGGAAGCATGGATTTTCATTACTCTCACACACAAAATATAAAGTTGGGTTTTCTCTTCTTTTGCTTTCTGCATCTCTCCCTCTAGCTTTCATTTCCCTAGGCTTTGCTTCTCTTTACATGAAAACATATGGTTTCAGATGTTGATACTCTCCTGATCTTCTTCATTATATCTTGATTTAGTTTCTGGGCCCTGGGAGGTACCGTGCATATCTGTTAAATTCCTTATAATGACTAATATGTAATCTGCCTTGATAAGCAACTTTTGGGATTGATTTTTTAAGTTAATAAATTCAGCCAAATGGTTATGTTTGTCTTCTGGATCCCCAGTAAATCTCATGATGCTTTAAGTATAGGGAAGCGGAGCTTGAGTCTGGGGCCTTAGACCACTCGGCCATCCTGACACCCTATGCTTTAAGTATAGGGACAGAAGAATCAAACAGGGCTTTACCCGCAGACTCCTGATGTTGTCCCTTGGAGAACATCCACCTTGGGCAGCTGGAGCAGATGCTGTGGAATCTTCCTGGAGTGGGCTGGTGTTGAGATTTCACAGAAGAGAAACCTTAGGTGAGCCTCTTGCTGGTCTGTCATCTCTAACAGAATGGGCTCATCTTTTCCTGCTGGATGACGGAGGTCAGGGTCCCCTTGAGGCTGGCTTGCAACTTGTCCAAGAAAAAAGGTCCCTCCAACCACCCTGGTCGAGCCCAGGGAGTGGGGCTCAATGCAGATTCCGATGTGCTCCCCTGAGGCTCTGTCTGCTCTGACTCCCCAAGGCTGTCTCATAGCATGGCCATACTGCTCAAGGCTTTCCCAGAGGTCTCTGCTAGCTTTCCTGGCTCCTCCTCACTGAGCCTGAGCTTGACTTTCCCTAGTTCATCCCTGAGCCAAACATGAACTAAGTGCCTTGGTCCACATTATCTGTAAGCTCTCAGTTTCCTCCAATGTTCTAAAACTTAGATGAGAAGTCTGTCACCTCTGCGTAGAGTTGTCATTCGTGTGAGGGGCCTCTCTAATAACCATCTGGCTGTTCCCTGTCAGCACACAGCCTTCAGCAGCTGTTAAGTAGGAGATGGCTTGTGCACACACCTCAGCAAAGCCCGTTCATCCTATGGGAAGAGGCATTAGGAGCAGGAGCTTGGTTAAGTTGATGAAAGACGGACTCCATTATGCTGCCATCTGTGTCACAGACCTCGCTGTAATTCTTCTGTGCTCATCTATCGATTTGCAGACATTAATACTGTTTTGACAACTGCCTAGCATCTGAAAAAAATCATGACCTCATTTTTTTTTACCTAAATGTTGTAAACACATTCGTACATTCATCGTGCATTTAAAAGGTGACCATTTTCACTAAACATCTGCTTGGGAAACATGATCAATGATTGTAAATATAAAATAAATCTTGTGGCTTCAATAAACTCTCTCAGTGGAGGTGTACTGATGACTTATTCCCCATGCAGGGATGCAGGGGAGAGAAGAAGTGGCAAACAACAGTGATGACCTACAGCAATCCGGGTTACCACAGGCACCTCTTTCCAAACTACACGATTACCCAAATATTCACAGCTGAGATGAAACTGGCAGAAAGGATTCCCTGGGGGGCCCTGGGTAGCTCAGTCAGCTGAGCGTCTGCCTTAAGCTCAGATCATGATCCCAGGGTCCAGGGATTGAGTCCTGCATTGGGCTCCCTGCTCTGCAGGAAGCTTACTTCTCCATCTCCCACTCCTCCTTCTTGTGTTCCCTCTCTCACTCTCTCAATCTCTCTCTCTCTCTCTCTCTGTGTGTCAAATAAATAAATAAATAAAAATCTTAGAAAGAAAGAATGAAAAAGAAAAGAAAAGAAAGGATTCACCAAAGAGGTGAATTACTTTGGAAGTCACCTCACTTTGGAAGAAGTAGTTTCCATGAGGGACCCTCTTTAAAAGCTTCTCTAGGACAAGAGACAAACTAGACAGAATGTCCAACTTTGGCACAGATCCGGGTCATGCAAATCTAGTTTTGCCAGCAAAAAGCTGCCAAAGAACAAAAACCTCCAGAGAACAAAGCCTGAAAAACCAGTTTCCACAGAGCCCAGCCCCTCAATAGGGGGCAGGGTGACTCAGCCCAAGCAAGATTGACAAGAAAACAATGCAGCAAGCCCCTCCCCCAGAAGACAAGACTAAAGACCCAGAGGACAACCACCACAGGGTCCCCATAAAACTGTAAAACCCCAACATCAGGGGAAAAGAATATATTAGGCTTCCAGTATTGCCCCCAAACCTGTATATTTCATAGATACAACTTTCTTTTTTTTTTAATTTGTTCTCACATGGGCACCTGGGTGGCTCAGTAGGTTAAGCCTCTGCCTTCAGCTCAGGTCATGATCTCAGGGTCCTGGAATTGAGCCCTGCATCTGACTCTCTGCTCAGTGGGGAGCCTGCTTCCCCCCTCTCTCCCTGCCTCTCTGCCTAATTGTGATCTCTGTCTGTCGAATAAATAAATAAAATCTTTAAAAAAAATTCATTCTCACGATTCTTATTTTATTTTTTTAACCTATTTACCATTACAACTAGATGTTTAATAAAACATATTACATAATAACTTTTTAACTTGAACTTTTTTCATACATAAGCTTATGTTTCTTTTTAGGTAGATAGATAGATGATAGATAGATAGAGAAAAGCTTCAAGGTAATCCTTTTCCCCTATTTAATACTACCCCTATAATAAACCCATTTTAATTTCCCTATAGCTCTGGAATGTTGAGTTCTTTAACAAGGATAACAAGATACACCCAGGAAGAACTGAAATAACCTTCCTCGCCCAGATCGACAATTTATAACCTTCTTCCCATCTTATTCTTCTATCAGTGTTTCTGTGTGTTTGTGGTTTTTTTCCCTTTTGTACTATATAAATCTTATTCTTGGGGTTCATTTTGGCTGGGTTTTTCTTTTTTCTTCTTTTACTTTTGTCAGTCTTTTTGTTTGTTCATTTTGTTTACCTTATAAATCTTACTTTTGGAGCTCATTTTGGATGCGTTTTTTTCTTTTTTTACCCTTTTTCGCTCCTTTTTTATTTTCTTCTTTCTTTTTGGTGGTAACTTCTCATTGCTCTGGAACTTTCCAGGGTGTATCTTGCCTAGATTGTGGTTGATACATTCAGCTATATATCCCCTCAAGCACATCTCACCAAAATGATAGGAGAATGAACACCCAACAGAGGAAAAATTCAGAGACTGTGCCCTCTGCCACAGAACTATTGGATACAGACATAAACAATATGTCAGAAATGGAAATCAGGGTGACCATTATCCAGGCAATGGCTCGGTTGGAGAAGACCATTAGTGGCAACATAGAATCTCTAAGGACAGAAGTTAGAGCTGATCTGGCAGAACTTAAAAGTGCTATCAATGAGATCTAATCTAATCTAAATACTCTAACAGCTAGGGTAACTGAGGCAGAAGATTGAATTAGTGATCTAGAAGAAAAACTGATAAGAAAGAAGGATCAGAAGGAGGTCTGGAACAAATAGCTTAGAAGCCATGAATATAGAATTAGGGAAATAAATGATGCCATGAAATGTTCCAATGTTAGAATTACTGGAATCCCCAAAGGGGTGGAGAGAAAGAGAAGACTAGAAGATATAGTTGAACAACACTGGATGAAAATTTCCCCAATCTGGGGACTGGAACAAGTGCTCATGTTCCAGAGGCAGAGAAGACACCCCCAAGATCAACAAGTCTAGAAATACCACCAGGCACATACTTGTGAAATTCATGAGACATAAATTCAGAGAGGATGTCTTAAGGGCAGCTGGGGGAAGAGATTCCTTATGTACAGAGGAAGGACGATCAGAATAATGTCAGACCTGTCCACAGAAACCTGGCAGGCCAGAAAAGGCTGGCAAGACATATTCATGGCACTAAATGAGAAGAACATGCAGCCAAGAATACTTTATCCAGCAAGGCTGACATTCAGAATGGAGGGAGAGATAAAGAGCTTCCCAGACTGGCAAAGTTCAAAAGATTATGTGACCACCAAGCTGGCACTACAAGAAATATTAAGTGGGATTCTATAAAAGAAAGAACCCAAGAGTGACATAGAACAGAAATTTACAGAGACAATTTATAGAAACAAGGACTTCACAGGCAACATGATGTCAATAAAAACTTACCTTTCAATAATCACTCTCAATGTGAACAGCCTAAATGCTCCCATAAAAGTTGCAGACTGGATAAAATTACAGGACCTGTCCATATGCTGTCTACAAGAGACACATTTGTAACCTAAAGATACATCCAGACTGAAAGTGAAGGGATGGAGAACCATCTTTCATGGTAATAGACCTCAAAAGAAAGCTAGGGTAGCAATTCTCATATCAGATGAATTAGATTTCAAGCTAAAGACTGTAGACAGAGATAGAGAAGGACACTACATCATTCATAAAGGGTCTATCCACTAAGAAGATCCAACAATTATAAATATTTATGCACCCAACATGGAAGCAACCAACTACATAAGCCAATTGTTAATCAAAATAAAGAGTCATATTGATATGAATACATTAATTGTAGGGGATTTTAACACACCACTCTCAGTAATAGATCATCTAAACAGAAAATCAACAAAGAAACAAGAGCTTTGAATGACACATTGGACCAGGTGGACTGTATAGATATATACAGAACATTCTACCCTAAAACAACAGAATACTCATTCTTCTCAAGTGCACACAAAATTTTCTCCAGAATAGACGACATACTCTGTCACAAATCAGGTCTCAACCGATACCAAAAGATTGAGATCATTCCCTGCATATTCTCAGACCACAATGCTTTGAAACTGGCACTCACCACAAGAAAAAGTTTGGGAGGAATTCAAATACTTGGAAGCTAAAGACCATCCTGCTCAAGAATGTTTGGATCAACCGGGAAATCAAAGAAGGACTTAAACAATTCCTGGAAACCAATGAGAATGAAGACACTTTGGTCCAAAACTTATGGGATATAGCAAAGGCAGTCCTAAGGAGGAAATACATAGCCATCCAAGCCTCACTCAAAAAAAAATTGAAAAATCCAGAATACACCAACTCTCTTTATACCGAAAAGAACTGGAAAATCAATAGCAAAATAAGCCAACCCCATGCACAAGGAGGGAAATAATTAAGATTATAGGAGATATCAGTGAGTTAGAAACTAGAGATACAGTAGAATATATCAATGAAACTGAGGCTAGTTCTTTGAAAGAATTAATAAAGTCAATAAACCACTGACCAAATTAATCCAAAAGAAAAGAAAGAGGGGTGCCTGGGTGGCTCAGTGGGTTAAACCTCTGCCTTCAGCTCAGGTCATGATCTCAGGGTCCTGGGATCGAGTCCTGCATCCGGCTCTCTGTTGAGCAGGGAGCCTGCTTCCTCCTCTCTCTCTCTCTCTCACTCTCTGCCTGCCTCTCTGCCTATGTGTGATCTCTTCCTGTCAAATAAATAAATAAAATCTTTAAAAAAAAAAGAAAAGAAAGAGAACCCAAATTAATAAAATTATGAATGAAAGGGGAGAGATAACAACTAACACTAAGGAAATGGAAATAATCATCAGAAATTATCAACAGTTATATGCCAATAAGTTAAACAATCTAGAAGAAATGGATGCATTCTGGAAACTTACAAACTTCCAAGACTGAAACAGGAAGAAATCGACAACCTGAATAGACCAATATCTAGTTATGAGATTGAAGCAATGATCATAAATCTCCCCAAAACAAGAGTCCAAGACCTGACAGATTCCATGGGAAATTCTACCAACAGTCAAAGAAGAAATACTATCTATTCTCCTGAAGCTGTTTCAAAAAATAGAAACAGAAGGAGAGCTTCCAGACTCTTTCTATGAAGCCAGCATTACCTTGATTCCCAAACCAGGCAAAGACCCCATCAAAAAGGAGAATTTCAGACCAATATCCTGAGGAATATGGATGCCAAGATTCTCAACAAGATCCTAGCTAATAGGATCCAACAATACATTAAAAAGATTATCCACCATGACTAGGTGGGATTATCTCTGGGATTCAAGGGTGGTTCAACATTCACAAATCAATCAATGCGACAAATCAATAAAAGAAGAGAGAAGAACCACATGGTCCTCTCAGTTGATGCAGGAAAAAGCATTTAACAAAATACAGCATCCATTCCTGATTAAAACTCTTCAAAGTCTAGGGATAGAGAGAATATTCCTCAATGTCATGAAGTCTATCTATGAAAAACCACAGTGAATATCATTCTCAATGGGGAAAAGCTTGCAGCCTTCCCGTTGAGATCAGGAACATGACAAGGATGCCCACTCTCACCACTGTTGTTCGGCATAGTATTAGAAGTCCTAGATACAGCAATCAGACAACAAAAAGAAATAAAAGGTATTCAAATTGGCAAAGAAGAAGTCAAACTCTTCTCTTCACGGATGACATGATTCTTTATATGGAGAACCAAAAAGACTCCACCCCCAAACTACTAGAACTCATACAGCAATTCAATAATGTGGCAGGACACAGAAATCAATGCATAGAAATCAGTTGCATTCTTATACACTAACAATGAAAGTATAAAAAGGGAAATTAGAGAATTGATTCCATTTACTATAGCACCAAAAGCCATAAGATACCTGGGAATAAACCTAACTAAAGAGGTAAAGGATCTGTACACAAGGAACTACAGAACACTCATGAAAGAAATTGAAGACACAATAAGATGGAAGACTGTTCCATGCTCTTGGATTGGAAGAATAAACATTGTTAAAATGTCTATACTGCCCAGAGCAATCTATACTTTCAATGGCATCTGGATCAAAATTACACCAGCATTTTTCAAATTGCTGGAACAAACAATCCTAAAATTTATATGGAACCAGAAAAGACCCTGAATCACTAAGGAAATGTTGAAAAAGAAAAACAAGCTGGAAGCATCATGTTACCTGATTTCAAGCTTTACTACAAAGCTGTGATCACCAAGACAGCATGATACTGGCATAAAAACAGACACATAGACCAGTGGAGCAGAGTAGAGAGCTCAGATATGGATCTGCAACTCCATGGTCAAATAATCTTTGACAAAGGAGGAAAAAATATCTATTAGAAAAAAGACAGTCTCTTCAATAAATGGTGCTGGGAAAACTGGACAGGTATGTTTAGAAGAATGAAACTTGACCATTCTATTACACCATACACAAAGATAAACTCAAAATGGATAAAAGACTTCAACGTTCGACAAAACAGGAAAAAATATTCAATGGAAAAAAGACAGTCTCTTCAATAAATGGTGCTGGGAAAACTGGACAGCGATATGTAGAAGAATGAAACTAGACCATTCTCTTACACTGTCCACAAAGATAAACTCGAAATGGATAAAAGACCTCAACGTGAGACAGGAATCTATCAAAATCCTAGAGGAGAACATAGGCAGTAACCTCTTCGATATCAGCCACAGCAACTTCTTTCAAGATATGTCTCCAAAGGCCAAGGAAACAAAAGCAAAAATGAACTTTTGGGACTTCATCAAGATCAAAAGCTTCTGCACAGCAAAGGAAACAGTCAACAAAACAAAAAGGCAACCCACGGAATGGGAGAAGATATTTGCAAATGACAGTACAGACAAAAGGTTGATATCCAGGATCTATAAAGAACTTCTCAAACTCAACACACACAAAACAGATAATCATATCCAAAAATGGGCAGAAGATATGAACAGAAACTTCTCCAACGAAGACATACAAATGGCTATCAGACACATGAAAAAATGTTCATCATCACTAGCCATCAGGGAGATTCAAATTAAAACAACATTGAGATACCACCTGACACCAGTTAGAATGGCCAAAATTAGCAAGACAGGAAACAACGTGTGTTGGAGAGGATGTGGGGAAAGGGGAACCCTCTTACACTGTTGGTGGGAATGCAAGTTGGTGCAGCCACTTTGGAGAACAGTGTGGAGATTCCTGAAGAAATTGGGAATAGAGCTTCCCATGACCCTGCAATTGCACTGCTGGGTAT
The DNA here is from genome assembly GCF_922984935.1 of Meles meles. NCBI lineage: Eukaryota > Metazoa > Chordata > Mammalia > Carnivora > Mustelidae > Meles > Meles meles. Next base: position 7,419,778 of record NC_060078.1, read on the forward strand.
TTACCCCAAAGATACAGATGTAGTGAAAAGAAGGGTCATCTGTACCCCAATGTTTATTGCAGCAATGTCTACGGTCGCCAAACTGTGGAAAGAACCAAGATGCCCTTCAACGGATGAATGGATAAGGAAGATGTGGTCCATATACACAATGGAGTATTATGCCTCCATCAGAAAGGATGAATACCCAACTTTTGTAGCAACATGGACGGGACTGGAAGAAATTATGCTGAGCGAAATAAGTCAAGCAGAGAGAGTCAAGTATCATATGGTCTCGCTTATTTGTGGAGCATAACAAATAACATGGAGGACATGGGGAGATGGAGAGGAGAGGGAGTTGAGGGAAACTGGAGGGGGAGATGAACCATGAGAGACTATGGACTCTGAAAAACAACCAGAGGGTTTTGAAGGGGTAGGTGGGTGGGAGGTTGAGAAACCAGGTGGTGGGTAATAGGGAGGGCACGTACTGCATGGAGCACTGGGTGTGATGCCAAAACAATGAACACTGTTATGCTGTAAATAAACAAATTAAAAAAAAAAGACCTCAACGTGAGAAAGGAATCTATCAAAATCCTAGAGGAGAACATAGGCAGTAACCTCTTCGACACTGACCACAGCAACTTCTTTCAAGATATGTCTCCAAAGGCCAAGGAAACAAAAGCAAAAATGAACTTTTGGGACTTCCTCAAGATCAAAAGCTTCTGCACAGCAAAGGAAACAGTCAACAAAACAAAAAGGCAACCCACAGAATGGGAGAAGATATTTGCAAATGACAGTACAGACAAAAGGCTGATATCCAGGATCTATAAAGAACTTCTCAAACTCAACACACACAAAACAGATAATCATATCCAAAAATGGGCAGAGGATATGAACAGACACTTCTCCAAAGAAGACATACAAATGGCTATCAGACACATGAAAAAATGTTCATCATTATTAGCCATCAGGGAGATTCAAATCAAAACCACATTGAGATACTACTTTACACCAGTTAGAATGGTCAAAATGAACAGGACAGAAAACAACGTGTGTTGGAAAGGATGTGGGGAAAGGGGAACCCGCTTACACTGTTGGTGGGAATGCAGGTTGGTGCAGCCACTTTGGAAAACAGTATGGAGGTTCTTCAAAAAATTAAAAATAGACCTACCCTATGAACCTGCAATTGCACTTCTGGCTATTTACCCCAAAGATACAGATGTAGTGAAAAGAAGGGCCATCTGTACCCCAGCATTCATAGCAGCAATGGCCACAATAACCAAACTGTGGAAAGAGCCAAGATGCCTTTCAACAGATGAATAGATAAGGAAGATATGGTACATATATACAATGGAGTATTATGTCTCCATCAGATATGATAAATACTCAACTTTTGTATCAACATGGATGGGACTGGAGGAGATTATGCTGAGTGAAATAAGTCACGCAGAGAAAGTTAATTATCATAAGGTTTCACTTACTTGTGGAGCATGAGGAATAGCACGGAGGACATTGGGAGAAGGAAAGGAACAGTGAATTGGGGTAAATTGGAGAGGGACATGAACCATGAGAGACTGTGGACTCTGAGAAACAAACTGAGGGTTTTGGAAGGGAGAAGGGTGGGGGGTGGGTGAGCCTGGTGGTGGGTATTTTTTTTTTTTTAAGATTTTATTTATTTGACAGAGAGATCACAAGTAGAGCGGCAGACAGAGAGAGAGGGGGAAGCAGGCTCCCCACTGAGCAGAGAGCCTGATGTGGGGCTCGATCCCAGGACCCTGAGATCATGACCTGAGCCAAAGGCAGAGGCTTTACCCACTGAGCCACCCAGGCGCCCCTGGTGGTGGGTATTAAGGAGGGCACATATTGCATGGAGCACTAGGTGTGGTGCATAAACAATGAATCTTGGAACACTGGAAAAACAACAACAACAAAAAAGCAACAAATGTAGCTTTGCATTGCTTAAATTCTTAAGCTACAGTAACATAAGAATCAATCTGTTAAGATAAGCCAAATTTTAGGAGCTTCTCTTGGTGGTTGTGAGTTTCCCTCCTTCCCAGTAGAGGAGGTCAGGTGAAATGCCACATTCAGCACTTCCTGCGAACCCCTGAGTCCTCTCTGTCTGAGGTTCTGTGCTACTTTGTGGCCCCCCACACACTGCCATCCTCCCAGAGTGACCTGTTGTTCCTCCTCATCCAGGCTGCTTGTGTCCTACTAACTGGATTCCTCCCCTTAATGGAACTCCGTTTTATTTTCTCTGCACCCCAAATTTGGTCTGGATGTCAAAACTGATGATGCCACAGGCATCCACCACGAGGAGCTGAAATGTCTGTTACTAGCATAATGAAGATTTCTCCAGAAGGAAAGGAGGCTCCCCGGCAGGAATGAGAATTGCTGGAGAAAACCAGGAAGAGAAGACTGGCCTGCGGTTCTGACAGTGCTTAGGGTCTGGGGCTTGGGTGTGGATGTTCAGGTATATTTCAACTCCCAATGGGCACAAAGGAAGGAGCATGGGGACTTTCTTACCAGCTTGTCCAGACGGCAGGCAGAGGGGGAACTGGGGTGGTGAGATGTAAGTGTTATCAGTAGTTGAACATCAGTCAGACTTTTTATTACATATTTTTCTAGTTTCTTGAGGGGAAGCTTAGGTGGTTGATTTGAGCCTTACTGTTTCCCTAACATTAGCATTTACGTACATAGGTTTTTCTCTCAACCTTGCAGAAACTGTACCCCATAAATTAGGACAGGTCTTGTTTTTACTTTCATTCAGTTTAAGATCTTTTCCAAACTCTCTTGTGAAATTTTTTGAATGGTCATTTAGAAGTGAGTTCTTTAATTTCCACATATGTTTACGTTTACCAGCTTTCTTTTTGCCATCAATTTCTGATTCTGTTGCAGTCAGAAAACATCCTGTCTTTTGATCCTCTGTCGTTCCGCTCACCACCACCTTTTGTGATAAATTTATTTCACTGCGGCATTTTAAAGACTATGTTGATTCTTAATATGTTTTTGAGGAGTTTTGTTTGGTTGGTTGGTTGGTTTTGTTTTTAGTGGTTGCTATAGGGATTACAATATTTCCCAATTTTCACAACCTAGGTCAGATTAGCAAGAACTTAATTCTGACAAAATACAGAAACTTTTTCTCTAATATAGATATATTTGCATACCCACCTCTGTGTTATCATTGCCATATATATTCCATTTTTGTGTAAGTCTAATAATACTGTTATGATCATCACTTGTACAATCTCATGCTTTTTAACATAGTTAAGAGAAGAAATGAGAAAAACATCACTTATAGAATATTTATATTAACGCACACATTTACCATTCTCATGGCTTTTTTTTTCTTCCCATGGCTTCAAGTTGCCATCTTATACATTTTTTTTCCCCAGACAACAAGTCTTCTTTAATATTTCCAGTATCTCCTTTTTGCTATAGTCTCTCTCTCTTTCTTTCTTTCTTTCTTTCTCTTCTGCTTCTATGATTTTCTCTTTACTTTTGACTGTATCTTTGACTATGATGTGCCTAGGTGTGGATCTCTTTATATTTATTTTCCATGGAATTTGTTGAGTTTCTTGGTTATGTTGTTAGCCATTCATTCTTGGAATATGTTTTCTACATTTCTTCTCTGTTCTCTCCTTTGAGACTTGTATGACAGGTCGGTGCACTCAGTGGTTTCCCGTGGGTCTCTCCTGTTGGGATTTATTCTGTCATTTCCCATGTTCTATAGATAAGCTAATTGTTGTTTATCTAGATGCTCTTTCCCTGCTTTTCTTTCTGCTATCTCGATTGGATGTTGAGCCCCTTAGGTGATTTTTTTCATTTCAGTTATTATTATTATCTAACTGCAGAAATTCCCTTAGATCATTTTTGTCACAAATAAATTGTATCCCTTTTAGACTCGATACTGGTTTATTCAAATAGAGATTATTTTCATGCTATAATTCCTTATGTCCGGTTATCTTCACTTGTTTGAACATACTTGTCAGGGCTGCTTTAGGTCTCTCCTACAAGTATTACATCTGGGCATATATGAACGGATTTGTTCCCTTTCATTTCGAGCACGGGCTATAGCTCGCTCTTTCTTTCCACGTCTCCTAGTTTTGGTTAGAAACTGAACAGTTTACATAACGTATCAGAAATTGACTTTGACTTTCCTCGTTGGCTGCTGTTATTATTGGTTTTGTTCACTTGCTGGTTTCTCTGTTTATTATCCTGTCTTCACAGACTCTGTGAGTTCTGTGGCATGCAGAAGCTGATGTCTTTGCTCAAAAAATTTTTATATTCTTAATTTACAATTATGACTTCCCTGTATCTGCATTGCTTAATCTGAAGCTTGAGCAGACTGTGCTCCAAGACCTCAAGCCCATGACGTATTTATCTCTGCCAGTGTATGTGCGTTTGGAAGAGCAACTTCAAGGTTCGGGCCATTTTCAAGCCTGGCTTATACATTGTGCTTGCTCATTCCCCTCTTTTCTATGCCTGAAGACAGCCTCAGGATCTGCTGTATTTGTGGTTAACTGGAGACCTTTCTTTCTGCCAGCGAGCTCTGTTTACCATGGGCGACAAGTTGGCGGTTGCCACCGCCCGCCACTTCATGTCAGCCTGTCTGCGCCCACTGAGCCCCAGGCTAGAGCGCCTGCGATTCCTCTGTTCTGACCCCAGACTTAGCACTTTTCTGAGAAGGGACAGTTCTCAGATTGTTTCAAGACTTTGGTTGATTTCCCAGACGTCCCAAAGAATTGTTTTGTTACTTTTGCTCATTTATAGCTGCTTTTGCGGGAGGGAGTGGCAACCTTCTTCCTTCCTCCTTTCGAGCTGGAAGTTCTGGCATCGTTCAATTTTACAAGTGAAAAAGAAGTTCCAAAATGAAATCATTTCAGAATGTGACTTACAATTAGGCCAGGCATGTTTCTTTGCTGTGGAAGTTCCCATAGCCTTTCATAGGCGGACTGATTTCCCAATTCGTTTGACCTTGGATTTGCTGTGTTTCATCACAGCCTCTGACGATATCCTTTTGTATAGCACACTTTGAGCAACATTATTTCCTTTTAACTTCTACTGACAAAAAAGAAATTTACAAGAAAAGAGAGATATTGTAGAGGAGATCTCATTGCCAGCTCAAGAACAAAATGAACTGAGGGACAACAGAGAGTGTAGTTATTTCAAAATTAATCGATGTATTGTGTTTTGGAATTAGGCAGACAAGATCAAATAATGCCCCTTTCTTTGCTATTCTCTACTTTTCAAACTCCAGTAACTTAATTGGTGTATTTTGAGTGACATTTTCAGTCTCTCTTAAACTCTTTTTTTTTTTTTAAAGATTTTATTTATTTATTTGACAGACAGAGATCACAAGTAGGCAGAGAGGCAGACAGAGAGAGAGGAGGAAGCAGGCTCCCCGCGGAGCAGAGAGCCCGATGTGGGGCTCGATCCCAGGACTCTGGGATCATGACCTGAGCCGAAAGCAGAGGCTTTAACCCACTGAGCCACCCAGGTGCCCCTTAAACTCTTTTATTTAACTTCCTATTTCTTAATATCACTGTACTGTGTTCAGAATATAGTCCTTATTCTAGCTACATTACATTAAACCTCATGTCAGAATAAATGGCAATTTTTTCAGAATAAACTTTAAAATTATTAATTCTATTGTAATTGACTAATTCTGGTAATTTTCTACTCATCTCTTTTGAGGTTTACCTTGTTTTCATTTCAATGTCATTTTACATTTCCAAGATGTCCACTTGTCTACTTTCATATTTTGTGGCCCAGCGTTGCTATGACAATCTTGTTATTTCCTCATTAGCTTGATTGTTGAAATTGAGGAAGGGGATTAGTTTCATTTATGACTTAATATATATGCATCATTGATACAAAGTGATCTATGAAATGAAGAAACAGAAATGCTCATCCAGGAAGATTATGAGATTTTCTATCATCTGGAAAATTTCATGAGTTTGGAAGAAAGTCCTGGGATTCCACAGAACATAGAATTGAGCATTTCATTAAATTTTATCTAACTCTCCAGAGAATAGAGGAGACCCCTCTAATAGTTCTCTTGTATTGTAATTTTAATTATTATGCCAGGTTTTGCTTCTCATGTGGACATGAATCACAATGGCGAAGCAAACACTAGGAATTCACAAAGATGCCAGTCTTGACAGAATAGTATTTTAGTGTCAGGTCTGAAAATAAAAGCCATTCTGTTGGTTTTGAACAACGTAAGAGCTACATGAAGTTTCCTTTTACTCAACCCTGAGGTTCACAAAGCCTGCAGGTGAGGTTTGTGTATTGTCCACAGCAATGTGGCTTTTTTATAGGACAGTTGAGGGCTCCACCTTGTCAAGCTGCTGCACCTGCAAAGCAATCAGGCTTCAAATTCACACCAGCAAGCTTTAAATCCACATCTCCAGCAAGATAGACCTCTCAGATTCCAAATATGACAGTCTCTGAGGATGTGACTTGTGTCAAAACCTGCCAAGCCTATCTTGAATTCAAAAATAAACCTTTCTAAACCAACCAGTATGTCAAGTCTTTTGACAGAAATTATAATTTATATCAATGTTGAGAAATGTACCCCCTGAGGATCCATTGTCAAAGCCACATGTGGAAAGGATTAATGGAGTCACCCCTTCCCCCACAGGCAGATGTGGTCTTACGTGGACCAGTAAAATGAGAGCTCTGTAATGATATTGTATTCAGTATGAATACATTTTTTTTCAAATGAAATAAAGATGTTAATTCTTCAGGCATTGTTCTTGAAAAAGAATTTTTAATGGAGAAATTTCCAGACTTATCTGTTGACTTTGTTCATTACCAATTTTGAAAGTAATGATTTCATTCATCAAATTTAAGCTGACTTGCAGAAAGCAGAAAACTAAGGCTCACTTGTTTGTGTTTTAGTTTTAGTTTTGCTGAGTGCAGATATTTACTGAAAAACTCCAGCAATAGGTAATATTTTCTATTTTATTTGTCTTGATCTTTTGTGACAGGAAGGCCAAAACCAAAACCCAAAAACAAACAAAAACAAAGAAGAAGACAAAACAAAAGCCAAATATTTTGTAAATCAGAAAGGTGTTTTGTTTTGTTTTCCTTTCTCTGTCTTGTTGCTGTTGCTGTTGGTAGTGGGGTGGACCTGTGGTATTCTGGTCTATTTGTTCAAATATAAACAATCTCCAATGTTACTTTATTTTATAAAGTTACCATTCACCTTATTAAACTCTTATCCTTGCATTGCTTTTGGTAATCACCCAGCAGATGACCATCAATTACATTCTTCACTTCCTCCACCTGAGGAGGCAAGCTCCATGCACCCAGCAGGCCTCTCCAACCTTTACTTATTATGCTAAAAACTTTGATGTTACCCACAATTCTAAGCAACTCTTAATGCAATATGGAGTACCAGAATACTAAAAAGAAATTAAAAAAAGATAAATTGGTGAAATTCAAATAAATTTGTAGGTTAGTTAGTACATCATACCCAGGTATCATACCCATGCTAGTCTCTTCATTTTGATTTTGGCAAATGGTGGTTGGCTAAGATAACATGGGGAAAGCTGGGTGAAGGGCAGATTGAAACTCCACTATCTTGACAACTTTACTGCAAATCTAAAAGTCTCCAAAATAAAAAGCTATTAAAAAAATTCTGTCTTCCACATATCTACTTCCAAAACCAGTGCCAAGGCCCTGATGTTTCTTCTCACTTCTCTATTGTTTTTTTTCTTTCTGTAATGAAAACCTCATAGAAATCATTTGTCATCTGGTTGCAACAACCATTAACATTTTGCCATAATGGTCTCTGCTAATTCTTGTCTTTGAAGCAATATTGTAAAGGAAATTACAGACATCATGGCACTTTATTTCTAGATGTGTCAGCTTGCAACTTTACAACATAGGACTCTTATTTTTTAATTCAAGACACCTGAGATACCATTATCACTTCACTAAAATTAGCAATAGTTCCTATCACCTTTACTAAGTTGTTGTCCCTCAGATATCTTCTTATAACTGATTTGTTCAAACCGGGGTTGATCAAGGACCTCTTACTGCATTTATTGATTATATCCTTTAAGTCCCTGTAATATAGAGCAGTGTGGTGGCCACAGTCCTAAGATAGCACAGAAGTTTTCACCCTTGGTGTTCATGCCCATGTTAACTCTGTGCCTGTGTATGGCTGGATCTGTGAATAGGATGGGGTATCACCCCCAAGATTAAGTGGATTTAGGTGTATAGGGCATATTGTCAAAATGTCAGTTTTTCCAGCTTTGATTGTGGATTCGACATGGTCCCAGTCAAAATGTGTCAGCTTATTCTGTCGATAATGACAAACTAATTCTAAAGTTTATATGGAAACCTGGAATAATGAACACAGTTTGGAAGGGGAAGAACAAAGTTGGAGGATTGACACTACCTGATTTAAATACTTACTATGACGGTACACTACTTCTCAGGGCAGTGTGGTACTGATGTAAAAATAGGTCAATAAAACAGAATAAAGAGTGCAGAAACAGACCCACATAAATGCATTCAACTATTGACACAGTTGGTTCCTTGCATAGTTGGTTCATGGTAGGTTCATGGATTGTAGCAAACGTACCACTCTGGGGCAGGATGTCGATAATAAGGGAGTTTGTGCATTTATGGGGATGGGAATGTACGATAATTCTCTGTACTTTGTATTCAACTTTGCCTTGAACCTGAAACTGCTCCAGAAGGTATATTTTTAAGTCATATATTTTTATTTTATTTAATGAGAATAAGCACAAAAGAAAACATAGCAAAAGATAATGAGCTATAATAATATGTTATAATTAAGATGATTTAAACTTATGCCAATGAGATAGTAAAATTATTATAATGTACATATTTTAAATAAAATCATTAGGTAAATAAGAAAACAGTAGGTGACATGCAACCAGAAACAAATCATTAAGAAAATAAGGTATTAAGACAAATGGTCGTGACTCATTTTACCTGATGGGCTTTTGCTACCCTCAGACACCCTCTTCCAGGTCCTAGAGTTACACACATGGCAGGTGGGACCCAAGGGTCAGCCTCCAGTCCAGTATTTGGCATCTGTAGAATCAGCCACCTATAAATTCTACCTCCGGAGCAACCACAGGAATTGGTTTCATGGATTTAAGAGCTCCTGAAATAGCTTGTCTCATGTATAACCTGAGCATGAAAATTATAATCGGCAAGAACACATATTACCCAGGAGAGATCAATTTTCTATGTGTGGAGAACTGCCTTGGGAGCCACGTCTCCATTTGTAGAGTCGCTGGAAACTTCATAGATGACTTACTGACTGCTCATTGGAATTTACTCCTGCCATTGATGGGATGTGTGAGATTTAGGCCCAGGACATGTGTCAGTCCACACAGGTACAGATCTGCATGGGACTGTGAGACACGAGCCCCACCCACAATTTTCCCACAAGGAAAGGCTCAGTTCTTTGGGTCATTCTGCTCATCTCTGCTTCCCCTTGCCCTGCTTTGTCTTTGATCTGCTGTCAGGCTAGGCTCAGTGCGGTGGGAAAGGATGGCCTCTCCTGCTTGGGTCCTGCTCCAGGACCGAAGAAGCTCCCTGGCTTCAGGACACTGAGCTCACTGTCTCTCAGGCCACGGTGACCACGGGTGCAGAAGTCAGTCAGTTCTCATACCATGTACAGTCACGTTCTACAATAGAAGGGTTAGGACTTCAATCCAGGAATTTTAGGAGATGCAATTTAAGGAGATGCAATTCAACCCATAATAACTGAGGACCATTCCACTGGCAGAAGCCTCAGATCACACAAATTCTAGTACCTTTCTGCTTGACTCTCAAGCCTTGACAGACTCTGGTTTCTTCACACGACATTCTGAAAAGGCCTCTTCAGTCCACATGATTTTGGCAGAGAAGAGACAATTTCAAGAGATTAAAAAAAAAAATCTAGGGAGGTTATTAAGAAGTTGAATTTATGGGGTAACAGCCGTCTTTCTCTGCCATCCTTCTGTGGCACATAGTAGACGCTAGGCTATGGTGGAGATACAGGCTGATGCACATGGCATAAGGTTTAGGCTAATTGTGTTGGGTTGATAACAAACACCACCATAATCTCAGTAGCTTAACATAAGAAAGTGCATTTTTTGCTCCTGCAGAGTTCTTTGTGATTCCGAGCAAATCTCCAGGGCAACCAGTCTCCCTGTGCAGCTCAGCTTTGTCGGGGGCTCTCAAGACACCCTCCTTTCACAGATGCATCAGGTTTCCTCTGACAGAAGAATAATACAGGCAGCTTCTCCAGCTTTTCAGTGCTTTGGTCCAGAAGTGACGGAGGTCACTTCCCGTCATAACCTGTCGGCCTGAATTGTTCAGGAGAGTCAATCCATCTGCCCCGTTCTGGGGGGCACAGTCTTTTATGTTTCAGGAAGAGGAAGAGAATTGGAAATACTTAGCAGCTCTAGGAACATCATAACCTCACCCAAACATTCTTTACAGGTTGTGAACTGCTTTCTTAAAACTCAATCCAACTTGCTGGGTCTTCACAGAAGATAATACTGACCCTCACCTCCTAATTATATGTGTGTGCAAACATGTGCTGTCCCTTTGGGAAAATGTCTACAATAGAGAAACGGGCCATGTGGACCCAATACGGCTATTTCCACCATTTACCCTTAACAGTCTGTTGCATTTGCAGTGTGTCTTTGAAAATAAAAATGAACCACTGTAGAGAGAGCTTGAGTTTCCATTTCAAGCTCCTCCACCCCATGACCATTTGTTCCCCATCTTTGTGAATCATTTCTAACAGAATGCAACCCCGCACAGTATCTACTAGATTTTAAACAATTCTTTAATGCCATATTTCCCTGCAGCTGCTCCTTCATTTTCCTACTTGATTCTTCGTGAAAATCTTGAAAGAATTTCCAGCAGTTGCCGCTCCATTGCCCCACCCGACATTTTCCCTGCAACCCCTTCTCCTGGGTCCCCTGCCATGGGTGACCGGTCTCGTCTTTTCACATCTCCACAGCTCTGTGCCATAGTAGACCACTCCCTTGGAATTCTTTCTCCTCCTGGCTCCTATGATGTCCCAAACATCTGGCTATCCTCTTTGCTGCCGGGACACTTGTCTCCACCTTCTTTGATGGCTCCTCTTCTTTTGTCCAATTTGCTTGGTGGTTAGCTGTTGGAGAAGGAGGTCTGGTCCTAGGCCCCTTTAGAAAATTTCTAAATTCTCCCTACTGTCTGGTGCTCTTCTCCACCTCTGCATGTCAGTTATCACTGGTGTCCCAATGACTCTCCCTGCCTTCTCTCTCCTGTTACCTTGACTTCTACATCCAACTCACACACCTATCTACAAGGGGACATGTAGTAAACATCTCAGACCTAGCATAGCCCAAGAATTCCTGACTTCCATGTCCCCAGACCCAGTTCTCCTGCCAAGTCCTCAGTACAGCAGGACACACCCTCTCACCCAAGCGAGAAACCAGGAGTTTTTCCTAAATTTTCTCTTTTTAGTGCTTTGGTCCAAAAGCAACAGAGGTCACTTCCAGTCAATCTGCTGGCTTGTGTTCAGGAGAGTCAACCCATCTGCCTGGTTCTGGAAAGCACAGACCCATCCTATCTTAATTCAATTTATCTGGTAGTTTTCCAATCCACCTCTCTCCCTATTCAACCCTGTCCCTCAGGTTCAACCACTCAACCTGCAATGTGGACTTTATAATAATCTGCTAACCACTGTTTTTCATTTTCCTTCTTCCTCCCTTCCTCCCTTCCTTCCTTCTCTTTCTTAAAAAAATTTATTTATTAGAGAGAAAGAGAACATGAGCAGGGGGGAGGGACAGAGGGAGAAGCAGCCTTCCTGCTAAGCAGGTTTGATCCCAGGACCCTAAGATCATGACCTAAGCCAAAGGCAGATGCTGAACAGACAGAGCCCCCCAGGCATCCCACTGCCATTCAAAGTTGTTCTTCAAGCAGCAGCCAGAGTGAGTCTTGAAAACACAGGTCATGTCCTATCACTCCTTTGGTCAAGAGCGTCCCACACCTCCTGTTGCACTTCAGAAGGGAGCCACCTCTCCTTGTCAACTTGGCCCACAAAGTCACCAAGACCTGGGCTTGGCCTTGCTCTCCCAATTTCTCCCTGCTCCTCATGTCCAATCCACGCCGACCTCCTACCTGAGCTCCTGGTGCCTGCTCCTCCCTCTGCCTGCAGTGTCCTCCCCTAGGTTTTAACGTGGCTGATGCCCCTCTTCTCAAGCTTTCCCGGTTATTCTTCCAGGTCCCCACTCTGAAGCAGCCCTGCAGTTTCCCTCGAGCACCCAGTCTTGTCTCCTTTCTTCACCATCTGATACTGACCTTTGCTCACGTGTGTCTGTCCATATCCGCACTCTCACATACAAGCTCCATGTGAGCTTTCCTGACCTCAGTGCCCTCTACCCAAGATCGCATTAAATAATAGGGAATAAGTGAAATCTTTACTGCAGAAAGAGGCCACCCTATCATGAACTTGATGTCTAACCTTTCATATATTTTAATACTTAGATACATGGATTTTTTTTTTTAAGTAGGGTCCAAGCCCAGTGTGGAGCCCAGCATGGGGCTTGAACTCCCTACCCTGAGATCAAGACTTGAGCTGAGATCAAGAGTCAGACACCTAACCACCCAAACCACCCAGGCACCCCAATAAGAGGATATTTAAAAATCATAAATATTATTTTTATATTATGAGTTTACAGAAGTTACATAAAAGAAAAGCTTTTAAGGAGTAAGTGTTATGTTACTAAAATCTATTTGTATATGTATATATCTGCATAAACATATATGTGTATAAATATACATATAAAAACATAAATACAACTAAATACATACATATAAACACATATAAGTATACAAAAAATAAATATCCACACATAGGTATATGCATATAAATACATATATACATTTAAGCATACATGTAAATATATATACACATAAAAATAAATATATAAAATTTTTTAAGTGTTATCATGCGCTCTGTTTTACAATTGTGTCCTCATTTAATCATCCTTTGCATGGTTAAGGAATGTGTAAGGATTTGCCAGTGGCTCACTGTTAAATATGAAGCCACTATGGATATTTTTCACGTCTCTCTGGGCTCAGGCAAGTGTTTCCCCAAAACGGAAGGGCTGCATGATAGGAAAACATGGAAATGCACACATTGGTTTTAGAGGAAGACTCCCAAAATGATAAGATCGTGTTTATGTGCAGGTTTCCCAAGATGACTGTGAGCTCCTGGAGGGAAGTGGTGATTCACATTTTACTGATGCAAACACCCAGAGAGTCAGCCATGGGCCTGACAGCAGTCATTGCTCTATAAAAGGATATGGGATGTGGTTGGAAATATGCAAACCAGCTATCAATCAGTCTCAACCAGATTGTTCATACCATCTGGAGGTTAGCAGGCTGAAGCTTCTACTAGTATAAGGCGTCTGGGAGCCACTATGCTGCCTCTCTGATTCCAATTCCTCAGCCTACTTCCTTCCAAAACCTTTTAATTTCATCTTATTTTCTAGGCTTAATAAAGGACACGAAGAAAGAAACACATACTGTTGTCTTCTGCCTGCTGACATGTTAAGTGATTTCCCCTTCACAACGTCAGGTTATTGAAGCGACTTCTTTGTTGATATACATCTCGTCATCCAGCAAAATATTTATAGCTCCAGGTGAAAATCTACTTAAATTCCAGCTTCCGGGACCCACCAAAATATATGGTATAATGTGAATATTTTAAATATTAGGAATTCAGTGTGATTCATTTTCTGATAGCAGGAGGTGAAATTTCCCCTACTTCCACGAGCCGAAGTTCAAGGTTATCATTTAAGCTCTTGTGCATGGCTTGCCAGAATCCCTGTGATGCTGGCTGAAATACAGAACAGAAAAAATGGAAAGGATGTTCTCCACAGGAGAGCACTAGATGAAGCCGTAATATATTCCCGTCTAACTTGAAAGCAACCACCTGAAGCCAGTATCATCAACTTTAAAAAATAAGACAAACGAATCCATGAGGAAATATGAAGAATTTTTAAACCTTTATTATGCCATTTAAAATATAATTTGACCCTTTGGAATGAGGAAGCAAATGCATTTGTGAATCTTATTTTTAAAATGGTGAACGTCAGGGGCGCCTGGGTGGCTCAGTGGGTTAAAGCCTCTGCCTTCAGCTCAGGTCATGATCCCAGGGTCCTGGGATCGAGCCCCGCATCAGGCTCTCTGCTTAGCGGGGAGCCTGCTTCCTCCTCTCTCTCTCTCTCTCTGCCTACCTCTCTGTCTACTTGTGATCTCTGTCTGTCAAATAAATAAACAAAAAAAAAATCTTAAAAAAAATGGTGACGTCAGATGGTTCTTCTCCCTAGGTCTCTGGCTTTCTGTAAATACACTTTAATCTTCTTTTCCTTTTCTTAGTCCCCTCTCCCCCATGTTTGTCACAATGAGACTGAGCATTCACACTTTTCATTTATTAAATTAATGAAATGTCACATCTCCTGTAAGTCTTCACTCATTCCAGTGCCAAAAAATAACCTTCCCCTCTTCTGTGAGAAAAACCACTATTTAACTTGTACTGAAACTTGTACCTATAATTCTTTATTTCCTCTTAATCTATAAAATGGTTGAAAGCCCATAAGTTGTCCAGTGAACCAGAGAAGTCAGGAAGGCTCAGGAGATGAAATAAGAGGCTAGTTGTATCTGCTTGAGAGCGAGTCCATTGGAATTGCAGAAAGAGGACATTGATGGAACATTGGGTTTGATGTGCACACGAGGAAGTGATGATAGAGCGTAGACTCCCCTTCCCACAGGTTTGGGAATGAAGGGAGTGGAAAGCAGGCAGCATACGCAGTCCTAAAAAAGCCATCTGTCAAGTTTGCTGATTCCATCGTTTCGTTTCGGTTTGTGTTTTCCTTGTTATTTTTTAGTATAGGTGAAATTCACATAACATAAAATTAACCATTTTAAAATGACAAGTCAGTGTTATTTAGAAAATTCAGTGTCATACAACCAACATCTGCCTCAGTTTCTGAAATGTGTTCATACCCATTAAATGTCCCATACCATTAAATAGCCACACCCCAGTTGCTTTTCCCGTTAGATCCTAGCTACAGCCAATATGCTTTCTGTCTTCACAGATTTAATTAATTTGGATGTTCCATAGAAACAGAATCATACAATATGCATTCTTTTGTGGCCAACTTCTTTTATGTCACATGTTTTCGAGGATTTATCTAGATAACATGTATTTGCAGGCATCCATTCCTCACTCTTATTTATGACGCAATAGTATCCCATTGTGTACAGATACTAAACATTGTTCACCTAATCAGTTATGGACAGACATTTGGGTTGCTTCCTCATTTTTGTTGTTGTGAATAGTGCTGCCTTAAACATTGGTGAACAAGATTTGTTTGAGTACTTATTTTTAATTTGTAACTAGGAGTGGAATCCCTATCAGCAATGTACAAGGGATCAAATTTGCCCACATTCTCACCAACACTTACTTTTCATTTAAAAAACCCTGTATTATTATTACTGTAACCATCCTAGCAGGGTGTGACATGGTGTCTCACTGTGGTTTTTTTTTTTTATATTTTATTTATTTAACAGAGAGAAATCACAACTAGGCAGAGAGGCAGGCAGAGAGAGAGGAGGAAGCAGGCTCCCTGCGGCGCAGAGAGCCCGACGTGAGGCTCGATCCCAGGACCCTGAGATCATGACCTGAGCCAAAGGCAGTGGCTTAATCCACTGAGCCACCCAGGCGCCCCTCACTGTGGTTTTGATTTGCATTTCCTCAGCGACTACTGATGTTGAACATCTTTTCATGTGCCCGTGGGCTCTTTATACATCATCTCTGGAGATATGTCTATTCACGTCCTTCACTCATTTAATTGGGTTGTTTGTCTATTTTTTGTTGTGTTATAAAAATTCTTTATGTGGTCTGATAAAAGACTTTCATCAGACCTATTACCTGCAAATATTTTCTCTTATTCTCTGGATTAACCTTTCGCTTTCATGACAATGAACTTGGAGGCTAGGTTTTGACTTGATGGAGTCCAATGTATCTATTTTTTCTTTTGTTGCTTGTGATTTTGGTATCAGATCTGAAAAACCACTGCCAGATATAAGTCTTTAATACTTATCCTTCTGTTTTCCTCTAATAGTTTTATATTTACAGTTTGCATATTTTAGGTTGTTTATACGTTTTGAGCTTATTTTTTAATATGGTGTGAAGTAGAGCTCTAACTTCATTCTTTTTTATGTAAATATCTACTCTAACACCAGATATTAAACAGTGCATTCTTTTCACTGTTGAATGGTCTTGATACCCTTGTTGAAAATCAATTAGCCAAAGATGGATGGATTTATTTCTGGACTCCCAATGCTACTCCATTGGTTTAAATATCTACCCTTACATGAATTGTCATATATATATATATATATATATCCATCCATGAATATGGGATGTTTTACCATTTATTTAGATCCTCTTTCATTTCTTTCAATAATCTCTTGGAGTTTTCAGTGTACAAATTTTTATCTCAATTATATTTTTCTCTGGGTCCTTTGTTCCTTTGGACACTGTTATAAATTGAATAGTTTTTTAAATTTCCTTTTTAAACTGTTCTTTGTTGGCACAGACAAGTACAACTGACAACTATATCCTGTAATTTTGCTGGTTTCAATTAGATCTAATAGCTATTTGGGGATACTTTATGATTTTGCATGTATATAAGGTCATGCCATCTGTGAGTAGGGGTAGTTTTACTTCTTCCTTTACAATTTGAATGTCCTTTATTGCTTTTTCTTGCTTAATTTTCTGGCTAGAACTTCCAATACTATTTTGAAAAGAAGTAGCCAAAGTTCCTGGTTCCTGACTTTAGAGAAAAAGCAGTTAGTCTAACTTTCATCACTAAGCATGATGTTAGCTGTGGGTTTTCATATATGAGCTCTGTCATGTTAATGAAATTTTCTTTAAGTGTTTTTATCATTAAAGGATGTTAGATTTTATCAAATACATTTTCTGCATAAGTTCAGGTGGTTATGTGCTCTTTTTTCCTTTATTCTATTAATGTAGTGTATTTCATTTATTGATTTTCATATGTTGAGCCATTTTTGTTTTCCTGGGATAATTCCAGCTAGTCATGGTATATAATTTTTAAATAATATTTTCTAAATTTATTTTGCTGGTATTTTACTGAGGATTTTTTGCATTTATATTGACAAAAGATACTGGTCTAGAGTTTTCTCATCATGTCCTGGTCTGGCTTTGGTTTTAGAGTAAACCTCATCTCATAGAATAAGTTAGGCTCTCTTCCCTCCCATCTAATTTTTGGAAGAGTTTGAAAAGGATTGGTGTTAATTCTTCTCTTGTTCTTTGTTCCTATTTTTATCTTCCCCTTTTTTTCTGCCTTTTGTGGTTTCACTTGAGCGTAATATGATTTCATTTTCTCTCCTAAGCATATCAGTTATGACTCTTTAAAAACATTTTTTAGTCTTTGCAATATACACTTACAACTAATTCAACTCCAATTTCAAATTACACTATACCACTTCGCTAGTAGTGCAAATACCTTGTAATAACAGAAGATGTCTAGTTTCTCCCTCCCACACCCTGGATCATTGTTGTTATCTATTTCACCTATATAGAGGCATATATTATAATAGGCTTCTATGTATACAACACAAACATAATTCAATGCACGTCTCATTATTATTTTAAACAGACTTGTATATCTTAAGTCAATTAAGGATAAGAAAAATAAAACTTTTTTAACTTGACTTGTAATTGTTCATTCTCTGGTGCTCTTTCTTTCATCATGTAGATCTGAGTTTCTGACCCATATGATTTTCCTTCTGTCTGAAAAACTTTAGGTGCTGAGAACAATATCCAGTTGACTTCCAGAGAGGAAGAGAACTTTCAGAGAACTCAGTCTTACAACCACAAGGAATGATTTTGGCCAATATTTGAATTAATAATAAGCTTAAAAGGCTCTGCCTTTGGCTCTGGTCATGATCCCGGGGTCCTGGGATCAAATCCTGCATCAGGCTCCCTGCTCAGAGGGGAGCCTGCTTCTCCCACAGCCCCCTCACCCCCACTCATGCACATGTGCACACATGTGTTCTTTCTCCCTCTCTCTCAAAAATAAATAAATACATTCTTTAAAAGAATAACCTTAAAAGCTACTTCTCCCTCAGGTTCTCCAGAAAGGAATGCCATCCTGCCAGCACCTTGATTTCAGCCTGGGAGAATTGGAGCGAAGACTGGATAAGCCATTCTGTGACTGGACTTCTGGCCTATGGAACTACAAGACAGTAAATGGGTGTTTGTTACTGGAAGCTTCTAAGCATGTGGTCATATGCCCTGGTGGCAATAGAAAACTGGGCACCATTCACACTGTAGGCAAACAAGCTCACCATAATGGAACAGAACTTGCTAGGACGTTAACACGTCTCACAGATTTTTTTTTAAATTTTTATTTATTTTTTCAGCTAACAGTATTCATTGTTTTTGCACAACACCCAGTGCTCCATGCAATACGTGCCCTCCCTATTACCCACCACCTGGTTCCCCCAACCTCCCACCCCCGCCCCTTCAAAACCCTCAGGTTGTTTTTCAGAGTCCATAGTCTCTTATGGTTCGCCTCCCCATCCAATTTCCCTCAACTTCCTTCTCCTCTCCATCTCCCCATGTCCTCCATGTCATTTGTTATGCTCCACAAATAAGTGAAACCATATGATACTTGACTCTCTCTGCTTGACTTATTTCACTCAGCATAATCACTTCCAGTCCTGTCCATGTTGCTACAAAATTTGGGTATTCATCCTTTCTTTTTTTTTTATAAACATATAATGTATTTTTATCCCCAGGGGTACAGGTCTGTGAATCACCAGGTTTACACACTTCACAGCACTCACCATAGCACATACCCCATCCCCCTCCCCCCAGCAACCCTCAGTTTGTTTTGTGAGATTAAGAGTCATTTATGGTTTGTCTCCCTCCCAATCCCATCTTGTTTCATTTATTCTTCTCCTATCCCCCTAACCCCCCATGTTGCATCTCCACGTCCTCATATCAGGGAGATCATATGATAGCTGTCTTTCTCCGACTGACTTATTTCACTAAGCATGATACGCTCTAGTTCCATCCACGTCGTCGCAAATGGCAAGATTTCATTTCTTTTGATGGCTGCATAGTATTCCATTGTGTATATATACCACCTCTTCTTTATCCATTCATCTGTTGATGGACATCTAGGTTCTTTCCATAGTTTGGCTATTGTAGACATTGCTGCTATAAACATTTGGGTACACGTGCCCCTTCGGATCACTATGTTTGTATCTTTAGGGTAAATACCCAGTAGTACAATTGCTGGGTCATAGGGTAGTTCTATTTTCAACATTTTGGGGAACCTCCATGCTGTTTTCCGGGGTGGTTGCACCAGCTTGCATTCCCACCAACAGTGGAGGAGGGTTCCCCTTTCTCCGCATCCTCGCCAGCATCTGTCATTTCCTGACTTGTTAATTTTAGCCATTCTGACTGGTGTGAGGTGATATCTCATTGTGGTTTTGATTTGTATTTCCCTGATGCTGAGTGATGTGGAGCACTTTTTCATGTGTCTGTTGGCCATCTGGATGTCTTCTTTGCAGAAATGTCTGTTCATGTCCTCTGCCCATTTCTTGATTGGATTGTTTGTTCTTTGGGTGTTGAGTTTGCTAAGTTCCTTATAGATTTTGGATACTAGCCCTTTATCTGATATGTCGTTTGCAAATATCTTCTCCCATTCTGTCAGTTGTCTTTTGGTTTTGTTAACTGTTTCCTTTGCTGTGCAAAAGATTTTGATCTTGATGAAATCCCAATAGTTCATTTTTGCCCTTGCTTCCCTTGCCTTTGCCGTTGTTCCTAGGAAGATGTTGCTACGGCTGAGGTCGAAGAGGTTGCTGCCTGCACTCTCCTCAAGGATTTGGATGGATTCCTTTCTCACATTGAGGTCCTTCATCCATTTGGAGTCTATTTTCGTGTGTGGTGTAAGGAAGTGGTCCAATTTCATTTTTCTGCATGTGGCTGTCCAATTTTCCCAGCACCATTTATTGAAAAGGCTATCTTTTTTCTATTGGACATTCTTTCCTGCTTTGTCAAAGATTAGTTGACCATAGAGTTGAGAGTGTATTTCTGGGCTCTCTATTCTGTTCCATTGATCTATGAGTCTGTTTTTGTGCCAGTACCATGCTGTCTTGATGATGACAGCTTTGTAATAGAGCTTGAAGTCCGGAATTGTGATGCCACCAACTTTGGCTTTCTTCTTCAATATTCCTTTGGCTATTCGAGGTCTTTTCTGGTTCCATATAAATTTTAGGATTATTTGTTCCATTTCTTTGAAAGAAATAGATGTATTTTGATAGGGATTGCATTAAATGTGTAGATTGCTTTAGGTAGCATAGACATTTTCACACGTCTCACAGATTTTTGAACCATAAGCCAAGGCAAACAAATTCCCTTTTCAAGTTTTGTCTTTCATTACACTCTTTTATATTCCCATACTTATGTCTGCTATCAGGGTGCCTGTGAAATCAGAATTCATTTCATGGCAAAACCAACACGTTACAAACATAAAATGTGTTTATTGTTGTTATTTTCAAATCAATCAATAAAAAAAGTGTAAGACTCTCAATTTCAGTTCCCAATATGGTAAAAATTGATAGTTAGAATCCACACAAATAGAAGTTCATTAGGGCCCTTAAAAGGCATTCAGAATGTGAAGGAACCTGGGAACTAAAACACAAAAAAATCCTGAGTACTGCTACTTTAAGATAACATGACTCTTGTCCTTTAAGAACAGAAGCGTGGGCGTATGTACATTTCACTGCTGCTCCTAGGAAAGTATCAGCCGCTTAGAGTAATTATCTAATTTAACCAAAATCACCAACTTCTATTTTACAGAGGAGACTGGAGAGTGGAAAATTGTAACCTGTATATCATACACCACTATTTTAACAGAACTGCCAGGAAATTTAGCTCAAACCTACTCATTGACACTTGGTCCTTATTACAAAAATGAAATGCTTTCAAGGGCCCTTCTGGGCCATCTTGGTCTCTGAGAAACACTAAATGCCAGTGACATGGGCGCTCACTATCTGTGACAGTCTGTATGTTCTGCAGTGCGTTCCTTCACAGAATGTTTATCTTAAAATCAAGGGCTTTTCTGCCAGGTGAAGTTTAATGAGGCTACAACTGTCTTACCAGATGTGTACTTATCGCAGAAATCTACGTAAACAGGAATGTCTGAGGTTTACTTCTGAGGTGAACGTTCTGGTTCAGGAATAACAGAGCTTTCGTAGGACACAAGTCACATTTGGAAAAAAATTACACTGATGAGAACAAACAACTTTTTTTTGAACTAGGAAGTTAATTAAATATGGTTAAGCTATTTCTCGAATTCAGGGATCATGGTTAATTCCTCTAGGTTGCTGGAACAGTTTCCACGGTGGTGCCCAAAGATCCCCACCTCCTGCTCATCACACCCTTACCTGGTTAACTCTGCTGAGTGCTCCCTGAGCTTAGTGACCCACCTGCAACAGGAGAGTAAGGGAGCCGTGGCTTAGAGACTAGACAGATCCTAAGGCTTCTCTCCCACCTGGTCTCCTCGGGGCCGCCAGCCGGCCGCAGTGTCAGGCAGCCCGTGGAGAGGTGAGGAGCTGAAGACTCTCGCCGGCAGCGAAGGGAGGGACGTGGGAAGGGGCTCCTCAGCCAAATGTTCCAATTCCCACAGCCCTGGACTACATCTTGACTACAACCTCAGGAGAGATCTTGAGCCAGAAGCAGTTTCTTCACCCTCGGGAGCGGTGTCAGCCATTCTGTATTTGTGTCTGAACCTGCTACGTACGTCTTGGGGTAATTTGTTCTGCAGAAATAACTAATTAATACACACATCGGTGACAACAAGCACCACGACTAGTAGATAATCTGTCTTTTTTAATATTTGAATTTCCCCACAACACTAAAGACAAAAACAAACAAACAAACAAACAAAAAACTACATTTTTTATCCCCTTTTTGTTCTTCCATGAAGACCTCTAAGAATCGTCAGGGGAAGTGCTCTTCTGCTAAACGCCATTTAAACCAAGTTCTATGGTGTAATTCCTGCTTGAAGAAACAAGTGTCTTTTATGGGGAGTAGAATGACGTGATTTCTATTCAGTGAGCCCATCGCTGAGACGTGCTCCAAACCAGTGATCTGACAGAACAGTTTATCTTTTGTATGAACCGAAGCCACGGCTCCTAAAGAAAATCCGAGCACAGATTTGTCATTTCTATATTCTTCAACAAGGAAAACAAATAAAAACTTTCCCTCTTTTTCCTTCTTTTTTTTTTTTTTTTTGGTTTGTTCTTAATTAGGTTTTGTGTGTAGCAACATTTCACAATGTTGAAAAATGTGAAAACGAGGATTTAAAAACAATCAAATAATTCCATATTCCTGGCACATTGCTCATGACACAAAGGGAAGTTGAACATATGTAGAAAAAAACCATTTATTTCCTTCTGTCATTTACACCGTAAGTAATAAGTAGGTAAGTGGCAACTATTAATTTTAAGTTAGAACCCGTAAGTCTTAGGTCCCAGCAGAATCCTACACTTTTTAATTTTTTTCCCCTGAATGTTTGTTTGGTCTTGACTAAATATTGACTAATATCCTAGTTACTTGTTTCCATTTTAATTTCAGCAGTTTTACAATAGAATGAGGAGGTGGCCTTCCTTTAATCCTCTCACTATATTTTAGATAAACGTATTCACCCACAATCACATGGGGAATCTTACCAGGGGAAAAAAATATTCTTTTCTTCAAATTGGCATTACCCGTACTCAGGAGACTCAAGTTCTACAACCTTCCACTCACATGCACAGAAGTCTTTTACCACTTTTTGTTCTAGAGACAAGCTGTAGCAGGATTTAATGGAAAGAGCGCTATTTAACAGGAAGATGAGAACATTAAATCTGAGCAAACAAAAATGATAGAATAATCTGTCTCATCTCCTATTTGTAACTTCTTAAATTTATTACTTTAAATAAGGACAATTTCTCTGACAATCACTTTATTTAATTGTTCAGAGGACCCCCTGATTCCTGTCCTGATTTCTTCCAAAAGGCGTCTATCAACCCAGGGAAATAGCATCAGATTTGGGAAGTGTTAAAAAATACCCAAATTGAAGAATTACTGTATCAATTTATTCAGCCTGAGTAAGAAGTCCCATAGCTTTGGGGAGACTCTGTCTTAATGTAAACTCTGCACAACAACAGAAAAATCTTCTTGTGAATTTCAGTACTTTCATATTAGTTTTACTTGTTAAAGCAGAGTACTAGTTAATCTGAATATTTTGCCGTGGCTTATCCAAATTTATGTATGAATAAAACCACAACTTCCTTTTTTGAGCATATACTACGCACCCAGCACGGTCTCCAGTATTTTTCCCTCCGTCGTTTCATCTGTCATTTGTCTACAAACGAAACTGATGAATGCACGGATGGTGCCGATTCCCGTCAAGACGCCCCGTAGCTGACCCGGGAGCATCCGACTCCCTCACCTACTGTGGAGGCCAAGAAAAACAAGACTGTACCCACTTAGAGTCTAGCCCTAACATTGCCTTCCCCTCCATAAAACTGAAGGAGGCTGAGGCTGAGACGGAAGAAAATGGAAACAAAGTTAAACCTAAATCTCACTAAAAGGAACACTTGATAGGAGAAATGTGACATTCCACCAGGAAACTCTCAATTGTCGTCATGTTAGTGCCTCATCAGAGGGAGAAACGGCCTTGATTTGATAATAACCAGGCCTCCAATATCCTGACAGTCTTTTCTACCCTGATAGCCCTTCTGAACATCCCCTTTGTCCTCACCTACTGCTGAGCCAGCAGTCGTCGCCCAATTATCTACTCCCGAGTCCACCCCCACTCTGCCTTTAAAAACTCTGACTGTAATCCGGCTTGGGGTCCAAGTCCCTACGCCGCTGTGTCGGGTATACTTGGGCCCAGGCTTAAGCTTGTCAAATAAACCCTCGTGTGATTGCATCAGTGCTTGGCTCCTTGGTGGTCTCTCGGACGTGAAAACTCAGGCACAACACTACACCCTTTGATCGACGGGACTGTTTGTTCATCGCTCCGTGACCTTCCTTTATTTTCTATTGCCTGCAAACAACCTCACGCAACCACTTATCAGACAGTTCCTCTCGGGGCTCAGCTCTGGGTAAGTGTGTTCTCCGTGAGGAGCTGGGGTCCATGCTTCTCCCAGAAGCCATTCCTCAAGTTGAAAATTAGCACTCCTCTCCTTTCTGGGCTTCGGCCCTGCTAATCCCTTGAGGTAGAAACCTAGAGCTAACATGTCTGGAGAAAGAACAAAGAGTCCCAACTTACGAAAGAATCAAGCATCGTTTCTTCTCAGCCTCTGCTTCTCTCCTCATCCCTATTTTGTGTTGGCCCCTTTGTTCTGTGTCCTTGTCACTTACTTCGTGTTTGGGTCTCTCTGTGTATCCTCGACCTTCTCCATGGGCCCATCCATTTACTCTCCTGAAGGTCCACCTCACTGGAGCCTCTTTCTCCACTCGCTCTCTCTCCCTCCCCCTAAAGTCTCCTTACATATGAGACGCCACGTTATTTAGGATCCTTGAAACCAGATAAGGCATGGTGGAGAGTTTCTCCAGACAGTGTCTTTATTAGTGGGCAAAACTCAGCAACTACTAATCATACATTAAGGCATCATCAAATGCTCTTCATCATTTAGAAACCCAACTGGACCTCTGGATTTCTAAACACCGATCTCTTATCTGTTTTTTTTTGTTTGTTTTTGTTTTTTGTTTGCTTGTTTGTTTCTGTTTCTAAGGTTAAGAAGGACTAGTCACCACTTCTGATTACCTCTTCTGTCCCTCAGTGAGCCCCATGAGCTGACCCAGATGGAGAGAGGGATTGGCCTGAGGCATAATGATGACATGACTTAAACATCTTCTGTTTGGGGGGCAGTGAAAGGAGGATTCCCCCTCAAGTGTCTCCTGCATTTTGACAGAACTGACATCTTACAGGAGACCGACACCTTCCTGATAAAGAACCCAATGGATTAAGAGTGACCAAGCTCCTTTGAGTAAGACATGCAGGCATAATTACAAACTCTTTAAACCCAAACATTTGAGATGTGATAGGAACTCTCTTTATTTGGCAATCCTGAGTATCTTTTTCCACATGTTGGATGAGTGCCTGGATGTTTAATACATACCCACGAGCCAACTGCTATGTTCTAATTTCTGACTCTTTTGCCCTCTGTAAACACACACACCTTGTTTTACAAACTCCTATAGACAATTTCTTGATTTCTTAAAAATTTGAAGAATAAAACCTAAACCAGCCTTCCCTATCAATAATAAGGAAAAGGAATAAAAGATATATTTTTAAATTGAGCTACAAGTGGGTTTTTTAGTAGCTAAATTTATGCCTTTACTTGTCATTGTTTTTTAGTTCATGGAACCATCTCTAAAATTCGAAAAACAGTGCTAAACTGAGGTCAGTTCAGGTGAAAAATTACTAAGCACCTGCTATGTAGTAGATACTGGTGAAGGTCATCGGACCTGGGGTGAGGAAAGTCTGGTCCTTGTCCTCAAGAGCCTCCAGGCTTTGCCTGCCTCCACATACATCATGAGGAGTTTTGGGGGACATTCAGTGCTTAGTTGAGTGGAATGATTGTCTCTATGCTCCCTTGTCACAAACATCCCTACTGTTAGCCTTTTCTGGATGTAGAGACTCCTGAACGGGAGAAAGTGCACATTAAAAACCTTCCTCAGCTTGGGTTGGCTTCCTTTCTCCTGAACTGGGGTCCTTGGCAGAGCTGGCGCTGTCTGTGCTCACAGCTTTACTGGAATAAGTTTGTGTATTACACCATCTACATTTAAGGCTCACAATCCCGTGGCTTTTAATATCACAGGGGAGTGCCCTGTGTTAAGCTGCGTTTAACACCTTTTTGCCATCGCCAAAGCAAAATCCCTGTGCCCAGTCTGCGTGCTGCCCTGCACCCCCGGGGCTAACCTTATACAACCAGGGTCTGCCTGGTGTCTCCAAGGATTTTCACACTCCAGACATTCCTATGAAAGAAAGCATGCGATTGTGGTCTGTAGTGTGGCTTCCTTCCCTTTGCACGGTTTTGTCAGAAGTTTACCCACGTTGGGTAGCAGGTGTCTGCTGTCCATTCCACACGCCCTGAAGTACACCATACTGTGGGTATGCTACATTTCTTTAAATCTCTTCCCCCACTATGGTCATCTGGAGTCTTTCCACCTTTGGCTCTTGACAATACAAAATGGTGCCATACATCAAGTATATAACGGTGCTTCGTTATAATTTATAGAAATGTTCTTATTCATCAAATCTTGCTCCTAAGAATTTATCCTACGTGTTAATTTAAAAGCAATAAGTATGTTTTTGAAAATGTCAATGATAGTACTGCCTCTTTGATCAAAATGATAAAAACACACTAAATGTCTAATAATGAGAGAATAGAAAATAAAAATAGTAAAACATGAAGCCATAACCTTAGAAAGTCATGCATTTGATATCTACGAAGATTCTTTAGAAGCATAAACATGAGAACTATGTAAAGAGCAGCATATAAATCATAGTTTTACTATCCATAGACAAGCACACATGGACCAAGCAAAATTAAAACAGAGGTTTTGTTGAGGTTGTAAATTCATCACTTATTTCTCAGCCTTTTAAAAAATGTATTAATTTCTTGGCTGCATGTGTACCAAGTTTCAGTTATGTGAGATGAAAAAGTTCCAGACAGGTACCGTTCAGCATGGACTGTACGCTTGCAAATTTGCAGAGGGTAGATTTCATGTTAGTGTACTTACCAAAATAAAAAAGCAAAGTTGTTAGAAATAGGAAAAAGAAAACCCTAACATTTTTTTCAAATGTTGTGATTATACAATATAAGAGAGAGAGAGTGTGTGTGTGTATGTGTACTTTCGTGGACCTCATCCAAGGGGGATTCTGATTCAGGAGCTATTTCAGGGGGAATGGTGTCCTCAGAGGTAATGTTCGAGCTCAAATCTCCAGTACCACAGAACGCGATTTTATCTGGAAATAGGGTTGTTGCAAATGTAATCAGCTAAGTTAAGGTGAGGTCACACTGGGGGCGCCTGGGTAGCTCAGTCGGTTAAGAGACCAGCTCTTGATTTCGGCTCAAGTCATGATCTCAGGGTCGTGGGATTGAGTCCTGCATGGGGTTCTGTGCTCAGCCTGGAGTCTACGTGAGATTCTCTCTCTTGCTCTCCCTTTGTCCCTCTCTGTGCTCACGCACATGCTCTCTCTCTCTAAAATTAGAGGTTAGAAAAGAGGTGAGGTTACACAGAGTCGGATGGGCTCCTAATCCAGTGTGATGGGTGTCCGTGTGAGAAGAGGAGAGAGACACCGGAAGAATCGGGGCAATGTGAACACAGAGGCAGAGACTGGTCTGACGCTGTATCGAGCCAGGGAGTGCCTGGGCCCCCAGAAGCCAGAAGGCAACAGAAGGACCCTTTCCTGGAAGTCGTGGAGGGAGCAGGGCCATGCCGGCACGTTAATTTCAGACTTCTTACCTCCGGAATTATGAGACAATGGATTTCTGTAATTTTAAACTACCTCATTTTTAGGATTTTGTTATACCAGCTCCAGGAAACTGATTTTATGGCTTTAGGGCTGTTGTACTTAGCACGCAGAAGGCTATTGCATATATATGGTGCACCATAGCTGCTAAGAGTGCAAGCAAGCCTCACCTGGCAGCTAAGTGGTATAGCTAAGAAGTGGTATAGCTAAGGTTCTGGGGTTCAACAGGCCACTTCCTCCATGTCTGATCCTATGCAGGTCATTTAACTTAATCTGTGATTTTGTTGGTTATCTGTTAAATGCAGAAAATGTTGCCATAGATAATAATATCTACCTTTGAAGGATAGTATGGGGATTCATTGAACACTAAGTACCTGGCTCTAACTCAGGGCTCCATAATGCTGTTATTAGTAACCTCTTAAAGGTGTAGATCTCACACCTAACATGGGATTATAACAATACCTATCCTGTGAGGGCACATACAAAGTGCTTAGAATTTGTGCTAAATTCCATGGACTTACAAATGCTCATATATTAGCTGTTACGATTCTGTAAGTTGCTCACATACAGTAGGTGTTCTGAAAGTTTGCACTGAACAGGTAGGTAAATTAAGTGGAACACGAGTGTATTATCACTTTATTCATTTCTCATTCCATGAATGACTTCATATTTCTGTGCTAATGACTTGTGCATTTGTTAGAGCTCTGAATGTATTGTCTGTTGGAATGACCTTCCCACTTTACACAGGACTGATGAACTCAAATTCAAGCTCTGCAGTTTTGGGGTGTATAACTCTTAGATAAATAAATTACTGGCCCTTATCGCCTCTCCTTTTTTTTTCTGTAAAATGAGAATATTGTTCTAAATGATCTGTCGGGTCCTTTGTATTTCTAGTTTTAATGACGTCAACATTCTGAATAGTAGAGTCGGAGACCGACTCCTCTTTGTAGACACACAGTCTTGTGCAGTCTACTCAGAAAACACAATAGCTTAAACAAAAAAATCACTGTAAGTGCTCAACAAAAGATTTGAGCTGACAGAAGAAAAAATCATCAAGGTTGCAGACAAATCAATAGAGAGTTTCCAATATGAATAATGGAAAGGAAAAAAATAAAGAAAAAATAAACGGAAACTCAGAGCCGTGTGGGACACCATTATGTGTACAAATGCAGATGTAGTGGGAGTCCCAGAAGGAAAAGAGAGAGAAAAAGAGCAAAAAATTATTTGAAGGAAAAAAGAGTTGAATACTTCCCAAATTTAATAGAAAACATTAACCTACAACTCCAAGAACCTTGACATACCTCAAGTTCTCTCTAACATAATGAAATCTCTGTCTACACACATCACAGTCAAATCGTAGAAAGACAAAGTCTTGAAAATAGCAAGAGAAAAAGAAATTATCATGCACAAGGGAACCTGAGGAAGATTAAGAGTTGACTTCTTATCAGAAATTATGAAGCTCTGAAGACTTTGCAATGATGTGATAAAAATCCTAACAAAACAAAACAAAGCAAAGGAAAACAAACAAACAAACATAAAACCCTGCTGACAAAGAATTGTCTAGCAATTCTTTGAAGCTGAAGAAGAATTAAACATTCCTTAGATAATCAAGGATCTGTAATGATGCTTTCTGACTTTTCTTCCTGCCATTGAACATGCTGTGGCTCACATTAACATATTATGTCTTCTTTATTTTTTTTTAACTTATTTATTTGAGAGAGAGAGAGAGAACATGAGCATGAGCAGGGGGAGAGGCAGAAGAAGACGGAGACGCAGACTCCCTGTTGAGCAGGGAACCTTATTTGGGGGGATGGCTCGATGCAGGGCTCAATCCCAGGACCCTGGGATTATGACCTGAGCCAAAGGCAGACACTTAACTGACTGAGTCATCCAGGCACCTGAACATATTAGGTCTTAATTGAGGTATATGGTCTCTTCACTTACATACGAAAGACATTTTGGGTTGTGAATTATCCCCATTTTATACTTAGTAGCCTAGCTTATATTGCATTTCTCGGGGAGCTATGCTCAACAAATCCAGAGATTTCAGGTTTTTGTGTTTTGTTTTGTTTTGGCAGAATTCTGACTTTTTCTTGTATAACTTTTTTTTCAAATTTTTATTGAAATTCTAGTTAGTTAACATATAGTGTGATATTGGAGTAGAATCCAGGTTTTGTTTGTTTGTTTGTTTGTTTGTTTTTAACCATGAGGATTTTAAACAACAATGAATATCATGCTGAAAACACCTGCTAGGAAAGGAATGTATTGGTTGGTTCTCAGCAGCCTATTTATAAGTCGATAGGATTGTGTCACCTTCCTTCTGTCTTTTCCTGAAACAGGAGAAAATGCCTTACAGACTTGGTTCTCACTCCCTTCCTCCAGGTTTGCTGGGATGTTTGTGTCAAATTCTTTACATTGCTGGTGCAACACTCATCAAAGCCCCTTGGACGGTAAGTGTACATGCTGGAAATGCATGGGGAAAAGGCACAGAGCTGTTAGTGGTGATAATTGTCCATTTAAATTACTCTCACATAATGGAAGAACAGATTTCTTCGCACTGGCAGAGTATAAGTATGTTACAGATTTATGCTCTAGGAGATTAAATTAAAACATTTCATTTCGCTGAAAACTCAAACAAGGCAAGGCCTTTGCGTCATTAAGTAAAAATCGCAGTTCTGTTGGTGACTGGAATTATCTTATTCTGGAGCACTCTGCGTAATTGAGTTTTGAATTGAAGGCAGTGGAGCAAGTCTGTCAAAATCAATTGAATTGATTCTCACTTGCGCAGACACGTCGAGTCTTACAGCGGTTGAAGGTCCTCGTTTGAACCGATCAGACCACAGAGGCCAACTGCTCATATGTCAAACCTTGGAAACTTTCTCAAGTATTTTTCATAAATATATCCCAACCTTTCCTGAACAAACAATATGGCAAACACGCTCACCCTGTGTTAAGTAATTAGTTCTACAACTGAAAATCACAAGAGTCAACTTTTCTGAAATGGAGTAACTAAAAATGTAAACTATAAATTACTTTGATTGAAACAGACCACAAATATGGGACATTTATGTAACATAAAAGGGAGGAGAGACCAAAAGATCAAATCTCAAAGATGATGGCCGGGAATTTCCAGGAACCACCCTGAAACCATAAAACAAAAACTGGGAGATCCAAAGAGTGAAGGTACCTGCTTACTGAACCCCTGAATGTCAATGTTCCTGAAGTCAAATCAGTCCCTCCTGGACTTCTAAATTAGGTAAACATACATTCTCTTTTGTCCATGAACTCCCTTGAGTTTTGTTTCTGTTGTTGTCAGTCAAAGAGTTCTGACCTAAAAATAGCATATCTGTCACATTTCTGGCCTTGTATATGATAGGTATCTGTTTAGAATGTTGAACTTCTTTCTATTGGTGAAACTTTGTATAGTATGAATTAAAGTCATATAAGATGCCTTTGTTGTGTTTATTTTAATGTAGAAAAAAACAACCATATTAAATAGTGAACATCACACATTTTTATAAAATTTAAGAAGACCATGGATAGAACTGGAGGCGATTAGGTCCAATGAAGTAAGTCAAGCAGAGAAAGGCAATTATCATATGGTTTCACTCACATGTGGAACATAAGAAATAGCATGGAGGACCATAGAGGAAAGGAGGGAAATCCAAAGGGGGAGAAGTCACAGAGAGAGATGAACCATGAGAGACTATGGACCTCAAGAAACAATCTGGGGGTTTCAGAGAGGACAAGGGTGGTGGGAGCAGGTAACAGGAGGATGAGTATAAGGGAAGGCACATGCTGTTAACATACAGTGTAATATGGGTATTATATATATTATGTAATATGCTGGGTGTTACACTTAACTGATGAAACATTGAACACTACATCAAAACCTAATTATGCACTATATAGTGGTTAACTGAATGTAATATGAAAAAATAAATAAAAACTTTTAAAAAAGAAGGCCCAATCACTTGTAAATATGATGATTATGGAATGTTAATTTAACACAGTAGAATGAGATAGGAAACAACAAATGTTCATAACCACTGGAAAGAAAATATACCATTCTCTGTGCTAAGTGAAATAAGGCAAGCAGAGGAAGGCAAATACCATATGACTGCACCTATATGTTGAACTTGAAAAAACAAACAAAACAGTTAAACAAACAGAAACAGACCCATAAGTAAAAAGAACAAACTGGTGGTTGCCAGAGGGGAGGAGGTCAGGATGATGGACGAAATGAATGAAGAGGAGTGGGAGATATAGGCTCCCAGTTATGGAGTGAATAAGTCACAGGGATGAAAGGTGTAGCATGGGAGTGTCCTCAGGGGGACTGTGAAAGCCTTGTGTGGTGACAGATGGCAGCTTCACATGTGAGGACCAAGCATGACATAGAGACTTGTTGATCACTGTGTTGTACCCCTGAAACTAATGCACATTAGGTATCAACTATAGTTCAATTAAAAAAAAAGAAAAAATGATCTCCTAATTTATACAAATAATCCATATATCCAGGAAAAATTCAAGTTAATCAATGAATTCTTTCTTGAAACTGAGACGCATTTTACAATCAACAAGTCTACGTAAGTGAATGACTTCTCATTCACTCCCTCGTTCCTGTTCCTTTACATCTATTCTTAACTTTGTACTGTTCTGGTCACAAATGATGTCTTCAAAGTCAAGGAACTTGAAAGCCCTGCAGAAGTGGTATGGTTTGGGAGATCTAAAATATGTGACTGGCAACGCTGAGAACAGACAAAATTGCACCATGGACTTTGGGAAAGTGATAAGTATAGGCAGGCATGGTGAGAGGCAGGCAGATGCTGACCACGAGCCGTGTGCCAGGCCATTAGATCAGAATCTTACCTGCCGTATCCTACTCCCTTCTCTTAACAGCATCATCAGATGGGTGTCATTATTGTTCTTATTAACACCAACTTTATAAATGAGCTAAGTGGAGCTCAGGGCATCTAAGTGGTCTGTGAGTTTACAGACCTCATGAATAGCAGAACAAGTGCTCCAATTCAAGTCTCCATGACCCCAGGATGGGCAGGACCAGCACTGGGGTTAGACTCTGGTCAGCCTTGGTTTTGCATATAGGCTCCACTGTGTGACAGTGGGCAGGTCGCTAACTTCTCTGTGTCTGTTTTATTTAGGCAATGGTAATAACAACACAAAGACTAAGAAATGATTATAGGAAAAATGCTTAGAGTGATGCCCGGAACAATCTAAGAGTTTTCAAAGCACAAACTATGGTTATTGTTCAGTGTTAACATGCCTGGAATTTAGCAGGTTTTCAACTAATAGTGGTGATGTTATTGGTAGTGGTAGGATCGTCTAAAAAATCTGATATAATATAATAACAGCAATTGCTAGATTTTATTTTTATAAAAATAAAGATTTTTTAGAAAAAGAGTTTTGGAACTTGCTTTTTAAGAAAGAAAAATCATTGTGTATGCGGAGTAAATGACGTAGGTTTACATTATTCCAATGCATTAATTTAACATCTATTAAAACAATAATCTAGCACAAAATCTTAAATTTTCTGTGATGGAAAGAAAAGCCAATAGAAAGTAATTTTTAAATTCCTTACATTGATTCTAAATAATTTTAAACATTGATTCAACTAGACACAATGATTTTTATGCACCATTTCATATAGAGTAACTGGAGCATAGTGTTACCTCACTTACTATCACTTACATGACTAAGGGACTCCATATCCAAGTAAGTAGGTATCCAGATTTTTATGATGCTATTTTTGCAAACTTTAGTGTTGTTTTATTCATAGCCTCAGTATGATTGCAATTTGTTTAAACCCAATGATGCTTTAAAGTAATTGTCCTTAAATTTATTGCTAAATAGGATAATCAACTTTTCATTAGAGTTGCAATCATTTATAATACACTTGACATTGTAATATTTCACAGACTTACTTTAATTGCTTAAAGAATTGCCATTTGTACCTTCCTTGAATATTTCCCTTGGGTGACTCATTCATAACCTCTAACACAGGTTTCCAAAAGGAAAAGACAAAAACAAAACTATTTTCAGTTAGACAATAATGGGGCATTCTGTGACACTGGCTGAAATGCAGAGCTTCTGTCAAAAATGAATTGTTTTCCTGTAAGAAAGAAGGCAATTACCTTGTTGGGAAGATAAAAATATGCCAACAATAATCTTTTTCATAAAATCATACCACTTAACTCTTTAAGTAAGCTAGAATGATTTCAGCTAAGATACCAGAAAAACCCTGGGGTCCCCTTACATTTCCATATACCAAATCTTGAATTAAAACTTCAGGTACATGATGGGGAGGGCACGTTTTGCATGGAGCACTGGGTGTTGTGCAAAAAGAATGAATACTGTTACGCTGAAAATAAATAAATAAATAAATAAATAAATTAAAAAAAAACAAAAAAACAAAAAAAAACTTCAGGTACAAATTGCCTTGACTGGAACTGATGTCACGTGATTGGCCAAAGGCAGACTGAAACCTCTAACTGCAGCCTCTGAGCTAACCCCTGAAAATCTACAGTGATCAAAATCACGGAGCTCTACAACACATATGAAATGCTTCCGAAGTTCAAAATCTGCGAAGGGAAAACATTTTTTTTTAAAGATTTTATTTATTTATTTGACAGAGAGAGATCACAAGTAGGCAGAGAGGCAGGCAGAGAGAAAGGAAGGGAAGCAGGCTCCCTGCTGAGCAGAGAGCCCCTTGTGGGTCTTGATCCCAGGACCCTGAGATCATGACCTGAGCCAAAGGCAGCGGCTTAACCCACTGAGCCACCCAGGCGCCCAGGGAAAACATTTTTAAAGCATTTTCAAATTGTTTATCCCACTTAAAAACATAGGAAAACATTAAAATTGGTTTGTATACCAGCAAATGATTGCTGGAGTCCTGGAAACATAATTTAAAGATCCAGCAAGAAGATCCAGCTGTCATATTCTTTCTACAGATGAGGAAAGTTGAGTGTTCAGAAAGATAGATAGAGTTCTTAGAATTAGGTTTCATGGGTTTTGTTTTGTTTTCTTTTTGGTTTTGTTTTTCTTTTAACCCTAAAGGTGCTCCTAGGTGACTCAGTCATTAAGCATCTGCCTCCAGCTCAGGTCATAATTCCAGGGTCCTGGGATCGAGTCCCACATCCTGCTCCCTGCTCAGTAGGGAGTCTGCTTTCTCCCTCTCCCTCTTCCTCTGTCCCTGCTCCTGCTCTCTCTCTCACATGCACTCTCTCTCTAATAAAAGAAATAAAATCTTAAAAAAAATAAAATATAAACCCAACAAATGTGAGGTAGAAGCAAGATCAAGAGAGCAAAGGTGCCGCTCAGAGAAGCTAAACTTCCTGCCTGGAACGGTTGCCGAGGTTCAAAATCAAAGTGTTACAAAGGGGCTTCCTCGTAGTCCGGGGGATGGAGATCTATACTCAGACACACTAGACTCGGCATGCTGGGAACCAAACACAGGACATCCTGAAAACAGCAAGACACAAACAACTCGTTATGTACAAGGGAACTGCAGTAAACTTAACAGGTCACTTCTCATCAAAAAGGGTAGAAACCAGAAGAAAGGAATGGTGTATTTGAAGAACTGAAAGGAAAAAAGAATAAACAAAAGCCTTAGGACAAGAATCTTATATCACATAAGATTTTTTTCAAAAGTGAAGGGGAAATAAAGTCATTTTCTGAGAAACAAAAATTGAAAGCACTTGTTACTCACCAAGCTGCTTTAAACAAAACTCTGAAGGAAATTCTTCAGGCTTAATGCAAGAAATATGACAGTAATGTGAATCCATAGGGAGGAAAAAGACCATTGGTAAAGAAAATTATGTAAATAATTATACAAGAAAATATAATTGCACATTTATTCTCCCTTCTTCTGTTAACAGATTTAAAAAATATATCTTTGGTGCCTAGGTGGTTCAGTGTGTTGAGCAGAACTGATTCTTGATTTTGGCTCAAGTCGTGATCTCAGGGTTGTGAGATCAAGCCCTGCCTTGGGCTCTGCACTGCTGCGTGGCAGGGAAACTGCTTGATATTCTCTCTCTCCCTCTTCCTCTGCCCCTCCCATTGCTTGCAGGCCTGCTCTCTCTCTCTCTCTCTCTCTCTCTCTATCTGTCTGTCTCAATAAATAAATAAGAAGTATACATTATATATGTATTAGTGAGACTATAAAATATAAACTGCAAACTTTAATACATGTGACAACGGTAAAAAGAAGGCAGGTGAGAACAAGGTTGTATCACAATGAGGAAATAATACTAGATGGTAACTTAGATACACATTAAGAAATGAAAAGAAACAGTAAATAGAAGGTTAATACAACAAACTCTAGAAATATATACTTGCTCTCTCCTCCTCTTTTTATTTTCCATTTTATTTATTTTTTCAGCGTAACAGTATTCATTCTTTTTGCACAACACCCAGTGCTCCATGCAAAACGTGCCCTCCCCATTACCCACCACCTGTTACCCCAACCTCCCACCCCTGACCCTTCAAAACCCTCAGGTTGTTTTTCAGAGTCCATAGTCTCTTATGGTTCGCCTCCCCTCCCCAATGTCCATAGCCCGCTCCCCCTCTCCCAATCCCACCTCCCCCCACCAACCCCCAGTTTGTTTTGTGAGATTAAGAGTCATTTATGGTTTGTCTCCCTCCCAATCCCATCTTGTTTCATTTATTCTTCTCCTATCCCCCTAACCCCCCATGTTGCTTCTCCATGTCCTCATATCAGGGAGATCATATGATAGTTGTCTTTCTCCGATTGACTTATTTCACTAAGCATGATACGCTCTAGCTCCATCCACGTCATCGCAAATGGCAAGATTTCATTTCTTTGGATGGCTGCATAGTATTCCATTGTGTATATATACCACATCTTCATTATCCATTCATCTGTTGATGGACATCTAGGTTCTTTCCATAGTCTGGCTATTGTAGACATTGCTGCTATAAACATTTGGGTACACGTGCCCCTTCGGATCACTATGTTTGTATCTTTAGGGTAAATACCCAGTAGTGCAATTGCTGGGTCATAGGGTAGTTCTATTTTCAACATTTTGAGGAACCTCCATGCTGTTTTCCAGAGTGGTTGCACCAGCTTGCATTCCCACCAACAGTGGAGGAGGGTTCCCCTTTCTCCACATCCTCTCCAGCATCTGTCATTTCCTGACTTGTTAATTTTAGCCATTCTGACTGGTGTGAGGTGATATCTCATTGTGGTTTTGATTTGTATTTCCCTGATGCCGAGTGACATGGAGCACTTTTTCATGTGTCTGTTGGCCATCTGGATGTCTTCTTTGCAGAAATGTCTGTTCATGTCCTGTGCCCATTTCTTGATTGGATTGTTTGTTCTTTGGGTGTTGAGTTTGCTAAGTTCCTTATAGATTTTGGATACTAGCCCTTTATCTGATATGTCGTTTGCAAATATCTTCTCCCACTCTGTCAGTTGTCTTTTGGTTTTGTTAACTGTTTCCTTTGCTGTGCAAAAGCTTTTGATCTTGATGAAATCCCAATAGTTCATTTTTGCCCTTGCTTCCCTTGCCTTTGACGTTGTTCCTAGGAAGATGTTGCTGCGGCTGAGGTCGAAGAGGTTGCTGCCTGCATTCTCCTCAAGGATTTGGATGGATTCCTTTCTCACATTGAGGTCCTTCATCCATTTGGAGTCTATTTTCGTGTGTGGTGTAAGGAAGTGGTCCAATTTCATTTTTCTGCATGTGGCTGTCCAATTTTCCCAGCACCATTTATTGAAGAGGCTATCTTTTTTCCATTGGACATTCTTTCCTGCTTTGTCGAAGATGAGTTGACCATAGAGTTGAGGGTCGATTTCTGGGCTCTCTATTCTGTTCCACTGATCTATGTGTCTGTTTTTGTGCCAGTACCATGCTGTCTTGATGATGACAGCTTTGTAATAGAGCTTGAAGTCCGGAATTGTGATGCCACCAACTTTGGCTTTGTTCTTCAATATTCCTTTGGCTATTCGAGGTCTTTTCTGGTTCCATATAAATTTGAGGATTATTTGTTCCATTTCTTTGAAAAAAATGGATGGTATTTTGATAGGGATTGCATTAAATGTGTAGATTGCTTTAGGTAGCATAGACATTTTCACAATATTTATTCTTCCAATCCAGGAGCATGGAACATTTTTCCATTTTTTTGTGTCTTCCTCAATTTCTTTCATGAGTACTTTATAATTTTCTGTGTATAGATTCTTAGTCTCTTTGGTTAGGTTTATTACTAGGTATCTTATAGTTTGGGGTACAATTGTAAATGGGATTGACTCCTTAATTTCTCTTTCTTCAGTCATGTTGTTGGTGTACAGAAATGCAACTGATTTCTGTGCATTGATTTTATATCCTGACACTTTACTGAATTCCTGGACAAGTTCTAGCAGTTTTGGAGTGGAGTCTTTTGGGTTTTCCACATATAGTATCATATCATCTGCGAACAGTGATAGTTTGACTTCTTCTTTACCAATTTGGATGCCTTTAATTCCTTTTTGTTGTCTGATTGCTGAGGCTAGGACTTCTAGTACTATGTTGAATAGCAGTGGTGAT
Source organism: Meles meles (assembly GCF_922984935.1). Classification (NCBI taxonomy): domain Eukaryota; kingdom Metazoa; phylum Chordata; class Mammalia; order Carnivora; family Mustelidae; genus Meles; species Meles meles. Next base: position 7,457,927 of record NC_060078.1, read on the forward strand.
AATGGACATCCCTGCTGTGTTCCTGACCTTAACGGAAAAGCTTTCAGTTTTTCTCCATTGAGAATGATATTTGCGGTGGGTGTTTCATAGATGGCTTTGATAATATTGAGGTATGTGCCCTTTATCCCTACACTTTGAAGAGTTTTGATCAGGAAGGGATGCTGTACTTTGTCAAATGCTTTTTCAGCATCTATTGAGAGTATCATATGGTTCTTGTTCTTTCTTTTATTAATGTGTTCTATCACATTGATTGATTTGCGGATGTTGAACCAACCCTGCAGCCCTGGAATAAATCCCACTTGATCGTAGTGAATAATCCTTTTAATGTACTGTTGAATCCTATTGGCTAGTATTTTGGTGAGAATTTTTGCGTCTGTGTTCATCAAGGATATTGGTCTGTAGTTCTCTTTTTTGGTGGGATCCTTGTCTGGTTTGGGGATCAAGGTGATGCTGGCCTCATAAAATGAGTTTAGAAGTTTTCCTTCCGTTTCTATTTTTTGGAACAGTTTCAGGAGAATAGGAATTAGTTCTTCTTTAAATGTTTGGTAGAATTCCCCCGGGGAGCCGTCTGGCCCAGGGCTTTTGTTTGTTTGGAGATTTTTGATGACTGTTTCGATCTCCTTACTGGTTATGGGCCTGTTCATGTTTTCTATTTCTTCCTGGTTCAGTTGTGGTCGTTTATATGTCTCTAGGAATGCATCCATTTCTTCCAGATTGTCCAATTTGTTGGCGTAGAGTTGCTCATAGTATGTTCTTATAATTGTCTGTATTTCTTTGGTGTTAGTTGTGATCTCTCCTCTTTCATTCATGATTTTATTTATTTGGGTCCTTTCTCTTTTCTTTTGGATGAGTCTGGCCAGGGGTTTATCAATCTTATTGATTCTTTCAAAGAACCAGCTCCTAGTTTCATTGATTTTTTCTATTGTTTTTTTTGTTTCTATTTCATTGATTTCTGCTCTGATCTTTATGATTTCTCTTCTCCTGCTGGGTTTAGGGTTTCCTTCTTGTTCTTTCTCCAGCTCCTTTACGTGTAGGGTTAGGTTGTGTACTTGAGACCTTCCTTGTTTCTTGAGAAAGGCTTGTACCGCTATATATTTTCCTCTCAGGACTGCCTTTGCTGTGTCCCACAGATTTTGAACTGTTGTGTTTTCATTATCATTTGTTTCCATGAATTTTTTCAATTCTTCTTTAATTTCCTGGTTAACCCATTCATTCTTTAGAAGGATGCTGTTTAGTCTCCATGTATTTGGGTTCTTTCCAGCTTTCCTCTTGTGATTGAGTTCTAGCTTCAGAGCATTGTGGTCTGAAAATATGCAGGGAATAATCCTAATCTTTTGATACCGGTTGAGACCTGATTTGTGACCCAGGATGTGATCTATTCTGGAGAAGGTTCCATGTGCACTAGAGAAGAATGTGTATTCTGTTGCTTTGGGATGAAATGTTCTGAATAGATCTGTGATGTCCATCTGGTCCAGTGTGTCATTGAAGGTCTTTATTTCCTTGTTGATCTTTTGCTTGGATGATCTGTCCATTTCAGTGAGGGGAGTGTTCAAGTCCCCTACTATTGTTGTATTATTATTGATGTGTTTCTTTGATTTTGTTATTAATTGGTTGATATAGTTGGCTGCTCCCACGTTAGGGGCATAGATATTTAAAATTGTTAGATCTTCTTGTTGGACAGACCCTTTGAGTAGGATATAGTGTCCTTCCTCATCTCTTATTATAGTCTTTGGCTTAAAATCTAATTGATCTGATATCAGGATTGCCACCCCAGCTTTCTTCTGATGCCCATTAGCATGGTAAATTGTTTTCCACCCTCTCACTTTAAATCTGGAGGTGTCTTCACGTCTAAAATGAGTTTCTTGTAGGCAACATACTGATGGGTTTTGTTTTTTTATCCATTCTGATACCCTGTGTCTTTTGATTGGGGCATTTAGCCCATTAACATTCAGGGTAACTATTGAGAGATATGAATTTAGTGCCATTATTAGCCTGTAAGGTGACTGTTACTGTATATTGTCTCTGTACCTTTCTGATCTACTACTTTTAGGCTCTCTCTTGGCTTAGAGGACCCCTTTCAATATTTCCTGGAGAGCTGGTTTGGTGTTTGCAAATTCTTTCAGTTTTTGTTTGTCCTGGAAGCTTTTGATCTCTCCTTCTATTTTCAATGATAGCCTAGCTGGATAGAGTATTCTTGGCTGCATGTTTTTCTCATTTAGTGCTCTGAATATATCATGCCAGCTCTTTCTGGCCTGCCAGGTCTCTGTGGATAAGTCTGCCGCCAATCTAATATTTTTACCATTGTATGTTACAGACTTCTTTTCTCGGGCTGCTTTCAGGATTTTCTCTTTGTCACTAAGACTTGTCAATTTTACTATTAGGTGACGGGGTGTGGACCTATTCTTGTTGACTTTGAGGGGGGTTCTCTGCATCTCCTGGATTTTGATGCTTGTTCCCTTTGCCATATTAGGGAAATTCTCTCCAATGATTCTCTCCAATAGACCTTCTGCTCCCCTCTCTGTTTCTTCTTCTTCTGGAATCCCAATTATTCTAATGTTGTTTCGTCTTATGGTGTCACTTATCTCTCGAATTCTCCCCTCATGGTCCAGTAGCTGTTTGTCCCTCTTTTGCTCGGCTTCCTTATTCTCTGTCATTTGGTCTTCTATATCACTAATTCTTTCTTCTGCCTCATTGATCCTAGCAGTGAGAGCCTCCATTTTTGATTGCACCTCATTAATAGCTTTTTTGATTTCACCTTGGTTAGATTTTAGTTCTTTAATTTCTCCAGAAAGGGCTTTAATATCTCCAGAGAGGGTTTCTCTAATATCTTCCATGCCTTTTTCGAGCCCGGCTAGAATGTTCAGAATCGTCATTCTGAACTCTTGATCTGACATATTACCAATGTCTGTGTTGATTAGGTCCCTAGCCTTCAGTACTGTCTCTTGTTCTTTTGTTTGTGGTGATTTTTTCCGCCTTGTCATTTTGTCCACATAAGAGTATATGAAGGAGCAAATAAACTACTAAAAGGGTGGCAAAGACCCCGGAAAAATGCGCTGTAACCAAATCAGAAGAGACCCCAAATTGTGGGGGGGAGAAAGGGGATAAAAACAGCTTCTGAAAAAAAAAGAAAAAAAAAAAGAAAAAAAAAGAAAAAAATTTAAAAAATAAAACAAATAAAAAAATATAAAAAAGAACAAAAAAAAATATATATTTAGATGAACTAGTCAAAAAACGTTAAAAAAGAAAAGGGTAAAAGTTTTAAAAAATTTAGCAGAAGAAGAAAAAAGAAAAAAGAAAAAAAAATTGAAAAAAGAAAAAAAAATTGAAAAAAGAAAAGAAAATTGAAGTAGCCGCAAGACTAAAGAATCATGGGGAGAAAGCCATGAGTTCCGTGCTTTGCTTTCTCCTCCTCTGGAATTGCTCTGCTGTCTTAGGAATTGAATTTGCTTTCTCCTTGATAGATGAACTTCGTCCTGGCTGGATATTTTGTTGATCTTCTGGGGGAGGGGCCTGTTGTAGTGACTCTCAAGTGTCTTTGCCCGAGGCGGGGTTGCACCGCCCTTACCGGCAGCCAGACTAAGTAATCGGCTCGGGTTCGCTTTTGGGAGCTTCTGTTCCCTGAACGCTTTCCGTAGAGTTCCGGAGGACGGGAATGAAAATGGCGGCCTCCCAGTCTCCGGCCCGGAGGAGCCGAGAGCCTGGGGCCCCACTCCTCAGTGCGCCCCCAGAGGACTGCACCCAATCACTCCCGTATCCCCAGCCTCTAGCCGCGCTCCGAGCTCACCCAGCCCGTGACCAGTTCAAGGTAACCCCGAGCTGAGAGTTCAGTCCTCGGCTCTGTCTCTGCAGCCGGCTTCTCCGTTCTAATACCTGCGAGCTCTCCGACACTCCGACACCCCCGATCCTTCTGTGACCCTGCGGGGCCTGGGGCCACACTGGCCCCGCGTGGGCTTCACCCCGGTTTAGCCCCTGGAGCAATGTCCCTCAGTGGAACAGACTTTTAAAAGTCCTGATTTTGTGCTCCATTCCTCCGCCGCTTGCCGGGAGCCGGCCTCTCCCCCCGCAGTCTATCTTCCCGTCGTTTTAGATTCACTTCTCCGCCAGTCCTACCTTTCAGAAAGTGGTTGATTTTCTGTTTCTAGAGTTGCTGTTCTTCTTCTCTTCGCTCTCCCGTTGGATTTGTAGGTGTTTGCAATATTTAGATAAGCTATCGAGCTGATCTCCTGCTACCTGATGTAGTCTCAGGCTGCTACTTCTCCGCCATCTTGACTCCTCCCGCTCTCTCCTCCTCGTAACTTCATTAAATTTTATAAAATTATAGCAACAATTACAAAAATGTGTCCATTATCATAATTTATAGACATGTGCATAATGACAGGGGCTATATAGGATCAAAATATTTATCTCACTGGAGTTAATTTAGTTGAAATTTAGTTGAAATTAACTTAAAAACATAGAGTTGAAATCATTAAAAGAAATAATATTTTTTTTTTAAGATTTTATTTATTCATTTGACAGAGAGAGAGATCACAAGCAGGCAGAGAGGCAGGCAGAGAGAGAGGAGGAAGCAGGCTCCCTGCGGAGCAGAGAGCCCGATGTGGGGCTCGATCCCAGGACCCTGAGATCATGACCTGAGCCGAAGGCAGCGGCTTAACCCACTGAGCCACCCAGGCGCCCCAAAAGAAATAATATTTTAAAACAAAAAATATCCTCCTATGCTAAAGAAGTTGATAAATGAGGAACAGAACATAAAGGACATACTACACAAAGGAAAAGAGAACAAAAGAGCCAATGTAAATTAAACCTTCTCAATAACATTAAATATGAATGGATTAAACAACCCAATTGAATGACAGAGATTTTCTGAATGGACTATAAAAAAAGCAAGATCCAACTTATATACTCTCTATAGTAGAAATTCTGAAGATTGAGTATACAAGTAGATGGAAAGCAAAAGGATAGGAAAAGGTATACTAGCCACATAGCAAACTATAAAAAACTGCAATGTCTATGTTAACATCAGATAAAATAGATTTCAAAGCAAGACATTTCATTAGAGATAAAGGGAATATATTATAACGAGAAAGGAATAAATCCTTCACAGAGATATAACAATGATAAATATATAGATGCCTACAATCAGAAGCCCAAAATATATGAAGGAAAATTTAACAGAATTCAAGGGACAAGTAGACAGTTCAACGATAATGGGTGTGGACTATCAAAGGCTCACTTTCAATCACCGGGGAACAACTTACTGGAGGATCAACTGGAATTCCCAGTCAGGAATAAACCGACTCAAACTAACACACATCTACAGAGCCCTGCACCAGACACCAATGGAGTATGCTTTCTCCCGACATGCACACGAAACACTGTTCAAGGTGGGCCATCTGATTAGCCATAAAAAAAGTCTCAATAAGCTTCTAAAAACTGAAATCATAAAGAGTATGCTCTCTACAACAATGAAACTAAATTAAAAATCAATCATCAACAGAAACTTGGGACATTCCCAAATGAGTGGAAGTTAAACCATATATTCTTGAATAACAAAAGAATCAAATTAAGAATCACGAGGAAAATTAGGGAATACTTTAAGATGCCTGAAAACAGAAATACAACATACCTAAACGTATGGGAGGCCACGAAAGCAGTGCTTACAGGGAAATTGACCGTTATTAATGCCTATATTAAAAAAGAAAAAAATCAATAACCTAAATTTCTGCCTTGAGAAATGAGAAAAATAAACTGAGCCCCAAACCAGAAGATAGGAAAAAAGCAATGAAGAATAGTGTGGAAATAAAATTTTAAAAAGAGGAAAAGAGACAAAATCCGTAAAATTAAAGCTAAAATTAAATTTTAAAAAATCGAAATTGAAAGCTTTTTCTCTGTCAGATTAACAAAATGAACAACTTTGACTAGACCAGCTGAAACACCGGCTGAAATCTGCAACGATAAAGACATATTACAACTGACCTTACAGATCTCACATGAAGTAAGACTCACAAGGGAGGGCTCAGAACAGCTACATGCCAACAAGGTAGATAAACTTAGATCCAATGGGAAACTTCCTGGAAACACACAAACCATCCAGACTGACGCAAAAGAAATACAAAATCAGAATGGACCTGCAACAAATGAAGAACTTGGTCCATAAGTAAAACACACTAAGGCGATCTCACCATAAGCCCCACCCCTGGTGTGGCACCTCACAGCTGGGAGGGAACGAAATACCCAGAGTTCTCCTTCAAGGGTGAAGTGTTCAACCCCACACGGGGCAACCCGACTTGTAAAGAAGACTGGCACCCAAGCCATCTGACTTCGATGAACAATGGGGCTTGTGCCCATGAGACCATCAGGGCTATGGTGGACTAGAAAAATGGCTCTTAACAGGCTAGCCCATGGACTCAGCCAGTCAAGGAACCTGGGCAATCTTTCGAAAAGCACCCAGGTTTTCTGTGAAAGGGACACATTTGCTATTTTTAGAATGTGAGTCTGAGGGCCAGGTACCTACTGGAAGAAAACTCTGTAGGGACAGAGGCTCATAGGCACATCTTCTGCTTTCCCTCTGCTTCTCTGAAGCCAGTGAGTACCATCTTTTTCCTTTTCCAGGGGGGCCATCATTACACTCCAGCTAGTGGGTATAATCTTCTCACCTTGCTCAAGACTGACAGCCTACATCTTTCTTTTTCTCTTTTTAAAAGTTTTTATCTCTTTTCACTTTTTCCTTTTTTCCCTTTTCTTCTTCTTTTTCCAGAGGGTGCCATGTCTGTGTTGCTTCTCTTCTTTCTCCAGCCAGTAGGTCCATCTTTGTGCTCTTCCTCTGCTGTGCATTATCTTCCAGAAAGAGGATTCTATAGGTGTCCGGTGCCCTAGTGTTTATGTCCAGTGACCTAGTTTTTGTGACGGCCACCTCGGGGTCACCCCTACATCGCCTGGCTCTGGAGGCCAGGGAGCTTGTGTTTCTGGGTCCCATTGGACTGTAACAATGAAAGAGAGTTCTGGGTAGACTCCCAGTGCTCTGCTCAGATAGACAAAACACTCCCCGCCTTTTGGAGAAAGGGGTCTATTTGTCCACAAGCTTTAGCCTCAGGAACAAGCTTCTGTCATACTTACAGAAGTCTAAGGAGGTGTGTCCAAGGGAATGGAAGCCATTCCCATCTTTGCAGTCTCCCCCGGAGAAAGGCATTTACTAGGAAAGAGTTCAAACCCTTAATTTGATGCCCTGATTTTTGCAAACGCAGCAGGTGGATGCTTCAGTGGAAAATGCAGGATGTCATTTACATCTCAATAAGAAGATAAGTAAGCAGAGGTGTGACAGAGATAATGGGACCAACAGACACAGGAGGAAGAGAGAAAGGCACAAAGGAAATGTCTGAATTAATAATTGTCAAAAATTTCTCCAAGTTCATGATAAACGTGGAGCCCCAGATCCAAGCAGCTCAGAGAACACCGAGCAAAGCAGGCACCCAGAACTCCATACACAGGCACACCGGATCTGAAGCACAGGAAATCACAGAGAAAGAAACACCTTTAAAGAAATAAGAGAGGAAAAAACTAATTATGTACAGAGAAGCAAGGGAAGCATCGTGTTGGACCTTTTCTGTAGAAATTGCACAAGCAAGAAGAAGAAAGTGAAATATTTAAAGTATTGAAAGGAAAAATAAAAACAGAAACAAAAAGTCACCAACCTGGAATATTGTATCAAGCAAACTGATGCTTTAAAGGTGAAGGGAAAATACTTTCTCCTGCAAATGAAAACCAAGATTTTTTTTTTTTTTTTTTTTTTTTTTTTTTTGCCAGTTGACCTGCCTTGCCTGAAATGTTAAAATAAATTCTTTAGGGAAAAGGAAATATTGATCAGAAACTTGGATCTACAATGTTGGGTCCATGGTCAAAGGAATGAGACTGATACAAAGCGAAGGTCAAGCAAAGCTTTATTTCGTGCCAAGCATCGAGAATCAAACCGACCGGCCGGGGCCATGCCTCTTACAGAGAGGGCGACCTCTCTCTGCCTTACAGACTAGCTTTTAAGGGCAAAGGCCATGTGGTTGGGCCTGGCCATGCACAGGTGGCCAATGAGATTGTAACACACACAGAAAGCTGCACAGTCATGCTTGGTCACACATAAGTGAGCAATTGAATTACAATTTACCCTAGTAGATATTTGAACTAGACTATCACCTTGGTCAGAATTGGCACCCTTGGTAGCTAGGGAGACAATGTGTGCCCCCTCTGACTGGATACCTCCACCTGGCATGACCCACCTTTGTATTTGGGTTTTGTTACCTGGGAGTGGTTTCCTGGGCTTGCTTTTAAGTATGTCCCTGGTGGGGGGGAGGGGGTAGGGTCAGTTTGAGTTTTACTGCATAAACAACAAAATGACTATTTAATCCAAGATGGAATTGCTCTGGCTAAATAGGCCCTTACAACATAAATAAAGGAAAGGTTCTAGAGAAGGAAATACAGATAAAATTTCTTATTTCTCTTACTCTTTTTAAATTTTTTTATTTTGATTTTTTAAGATTTTATTAATTTATTTGAGAGAGAGAGAGAGAGCATGAGCGAGGGAAAGGGCAGAGGGAAAGGTGGAAAGAAGCTCCCTGCTGAGCAGAGAGCCCACAGTGGGGCTCCACCCCAGGACCCTGAGATCATGACCTGAGCTGAAGGCAGATGGTTAACTCACTGAGCCACCCAGGCACCTGTCCTCTTATATTTAATCAATTAACCAAATAACAGCTTCTTCAAATTACTAGTAATGGGATCTAGGAGTAATCAGTAGAAAATCAGGGAAGCTCCTTTTTACAGAGTCTGTTCAAAGAATATAGGTCAGCCATTCACATGTTTATTCCTCATTTTTGCCTAAAATTTTCTCACCTCCTAACTTATGCCCATGAAACATATTCAGGCTTTCTACAGCAATTCACCTTCCTATTCTTCTATTTACTTAAAACATGGGCTCGGCTCTTGACCTACTTCTATTTGTCTAGAAATAAAAGGCTGCCCTTGAAAAGGGCATGTGTATTATTCTTATCTGTTTTACAAGGCTGCTGTAGATGAAGTTATCAAAAAAATATCACTCTCAGTTGATATAAAAGATCTTTATTTCCTTGGTCGCTCTCTTTTATGCGAATTTCTCTAACTATAAAGCATCAATGATCTTCAATTATCATGTGAAACTGAAGGTAGGAGAAACTCGTCCTGGGGAAAATGGTATTTGCTCCTTAGATTTTTCCATGAGGGAGAGGTGGACTCCAACTGGCATCTAGATATAAGAGTTGACCCTGGAAAACTGAACGCAACCTGTGGAGTGAGGGGCGTTACTGTAAACCAGCTTTATCTCATCTTGCCGTCTTCATGCTCTTTTTGTTTGTTTGTTTATTTTCAGCGTAACAGTGTTCATTGTTTTTGCACCACACCCAGTGCTCCATGCAGTACGTGCCCTCCCTATTACCCACCACCTGGCTCCTCAACCTCCCACCCACCTACCCCTTCAAAACCCTTTGGTTGTTTTTCAGAGTCCATAGTCTCTCATGGTTCATCTCCCCTTCCAGTTTCCCTCAACTCCCTCTACTCTCCATCTCCCCATGTCCTCCATGTTCTTTGTTATGCTCCACAAAGTGAGACCATATGATACTTGACTCTCTCTGCTTGACTTATTTCGCTCAGCATAATCTCTTCCAGTCCCGTCCACGTTGCTACAAAAGTTGGGTATTCATCCTTTCTGATGGAGGCATAATACTCCATTGTGTATATGGACCACATCTTCCTTATCCATTCGTCAATTGAAGGGCATCTTGGTTCTTTCCACAGTTTGGCGACCATGGCCATTGCTACAATAAACATTGGGGTACAGATGGCTCTTCTTTTCACTACATCTGTATCTTTGGGGTAAATACCCAGCAGTGCAATTGCAGGGTCATAGGGAAGCTCTATTCTTAATTTCTTCAGGAATCTCCACACTGTTCTCCAAAGTGGCTGCACTAACTTGCATTCCCACCAACAGTGTAAGAGGGTTCCCCTCTCTCCACATCCTCTCCAACACACGTTGTTTCCTGTGTTGCTAATTTTGGCCATTCTAACTGGTGTCAGGTGGTATCTCAATGTGGTTTTCATTTGAATCTCCCTGATGGCTAGTGATGATGAACATTTTTTCATGTGTCTGATAGCCATTTGTATGTCTTCATTGGAGAAGTGTCTGTTCATATCTTCTGCCCATTTTTTGATATGATTATCTGTTTTGTGTGGGTTGAGTTTGAGGAGTTCTTTATAGATCCTGGATATCAGCCTTTTGTCTGTACTGTCATTTGCAAATATCTTCTCCCATTCCGTGGGTTGCCTTTTTGCTTTGTTGACTGTTTCCTTTGCTGTGCAGAAGCTTTTGATCTTGATGAAGTTCCAAAAGTTCATTTTGGCTTTTGTTTCCTTTGCCTTTGGAGACATATCTTGAAAGAAGTTGCTGTGGCTGATATCGAAGAGGTTACTGCCTATGTTCTCCTCTAGGATTCTGATGGATTCCTGTCTCACGTTGAGGTCTTTTATCCATTTTGAGTTTATCTTTGTGTACGGTGTAAGAGAATGGTTGGGTTTCATTCTTCTACATATCGCTGTCCAGTTTTCCCAGCACCATTTATTGAAGCGACTGTCTTTTTTCCATTGTATATTTTTTCCTGTTTTGTCAAAGATTATTTGACCATAGAGTTGAGAGTCCATCTCTGGGCTCTCCACTCTGTTCCACTGGTCAATGTGTCTGTTTTTATGCCAGTACCACGCTGTCTTGGTGATCACAGCTTTGCAGTAAATCTTGAAATCGGGTAACGTGATGCTGCCAGTTTTGTTTTTGTTTTTCAACATTTCCTTAGCAATTCGGGGTCTCTTCTGATTCCATACAAATTTTAGGATTATTTGCTCTACCTCTTCGAAAAATACCGGTGGAATTTTGATCGGAATGGCATTAAAAGTATAGATTGCTCTAGGCAGTATAGACATTTTAACAATGTTTATTCTTCCAATCTAAGAGCATGGAATGGTCTTCCATCTTTTTGTGTCTTCTTCAATTTCTTGAGTGTTCTGTAGTTCCTCGAGTACAGGTCCTTTACGTCTTTGGTTAGGTTTATTCCCAGGTATCTTATGGTTCTTGGTGCTATAGTAAATGGAATCAATTCTCTAATTTCCCTTTCTGTATTTGCATTGTTAGTGTATAAGAAAGCCACTGATTTCTGTACACAGAGCTAAAGGCTATCGACATAGACAATATATCGGAAAAGGAATTCAGACTAACAATTATCCAGGCAATAGCTAGGTTGGAGAAAGCCATGGATGAGCAAACAGAATTGATTAGGGCAGAACTGAAAGCCACCAGGGATGATGTTCACAATGGTAGGGCAGAACTGAAAGCCACCAGGGATGATGTTCAAAATGCTCTCAATGAGTTCCAATCTAATCTAAATTCTCTAAAAGCTAGGGTAACTGAGACAGAAGATAGAATTAGTGATCTGGAGGACAAACAGATAGAGAGAAAGGATCAGGAAGAAGACTGGAACAAACAGCTCAGAAGCCACGAAAACGGAATCAGGGAAATAAATGATGCCATGAAACGTTCCAATGTTTATTGGAATCCCTGAAGGGGAGGAAAAAGAAAGAAGTCTAGAAGATATAGTGGAAGAAGTTGTCTATGAAAATTTTCCCAATCTCACGAATGGAAACAACGTTCTATGTACTAGAGGCAGAGAGATTTCCCCCCAAGATTTTAGAATCTCGAAAGTCCTTGCGACACCTTATAGTTAAAATGAGGAATTATGTTTCAAGACAGACCCTCTTAAAAGCAGCTAGGACAAAGAAGCTCCTTACATACAGAGGAAAGCCCATTAGAATAATGTCAGACCTGTCCACAGAGACCTGGCAAGCCAGGAAGGGCTGGCAAAATATATTCAGAGTACTATATGAGAAGAACATGCAGCCAAGAATACTCTATCCAGCAAGACTGACATTCAAAATGGATGGAGAGATAAAGAGTTTCCAAGACCGGCAAGGCTTAAAAGACTATGCAACCACCAAGCCGACACTGCAGGAAATATTAAGGGGGGTCCTATAAAAGAGAAAAAATCCTAAGAATATCATTGAATATTCTTATAGAATATAACATAGAAACAATCTATAGAAATATAGAAACAGAAATATAGAAACAATCTACAGACAGAAAGACTTCAAAGGTAACACGATGTCAATAAAAACCTATCTCTCAATAATCACTCTCAATGTGAATGGCCTAAATGCGCCCATAAAACGACACAGGGTTGCAGATTGGATAAAACGACAGGACCCATCCATATGTTGTCTACAAGAGACCCATTTTGAACCTAAGGATACACCCAGACTGAAAGGGAAGGGATGGAGAAGCATCTTTCATGCCAATGGGCCTCAAAAGAAGGCCGGGGTAGCGATTCTCATATCAGATAAATTAGATTTTAAACTAAAGACTATAGTCCTAGATACAGAAGGACACTACATAATTCTTAAAGGGACTATTCATGCTGTTTTACTGCATCAAATGGGCCTTTCTCATCGCCTATGGATTTCGTAAGCAGACTGCTCACTCACATCTCCTCTAACTCAAACACTGTGAGAGTGAGGGCATTTTGAGATCACACTGGCATGGGTCTGGACTTTGGTTTTCTCTGTGACGAGACCAGATGATGGTCTCCATGATTCCTCAGATACCCAGCAGAGAAATTCTAATCAGGTACAACCAATCCTCCCAAACCCCAACCCAATTCATATGAATTCCTCAGGCTGCTGTTAAAAGTACTCCCCCGATTCTCTATAAGTCAGGGACTTCTTACTTTAAAAACTCACGAATTTCTCTTAAACCAAAATTTTATAAATAACTGAAAATATAGGCAGAGTCGGATGTTCTCATGTTGCAGTTACAGGACAGGCAGTCCCACTGGAGCAAATGGAAGGAATGCTGGACCAAGTGTCATCCCGTGTCAAAGTGCGGTAACGACAGATCATTAAACATTCAAGAAGCATGAAAATCCTACATGTGTACGTACGCACCTTCATATATCTGTACGTACACACGTGTCTCTGCACGTGCACACACAGTCACGCTTGGATAGTACACGTGCTTGAAGGTAGGTGGTCACAGCCAATGGCTTCCTCAGGCAAGAGCTCAAGAGACTGATACATGTATAAATTTTGTTCACTGAAGAACGGTCATGTCTGTGATTTGACTTGAGATTTTTATATGCAAAAGGCTTCTTGTTCCCAAGCCCCATCACTACCATACGTGACAATAGCTGCCTTGCTTGGCCAGCACCTGTGCTGCCACCATCTTCTGATGGCTCTGGAACGGGTGCAAGAGATCTGCTCCACCCCTGCTCAGTCCCATGGTTGCTCAGGCCTGGCCCAGCTCAGTGAGGCATGGTGCACTCATTCTGTTCTCTCCATGAAATAACACATGGTCAAAGTCCTTTGTGGAATTGTGATTCTCCCCCAAATTTGTTGACCTAATCCCCAGTATCTCAGAGAGAGACCTTGGAAATAGGGTATTGTAGATAGAGTTAAGGTGAAGTCATGTGGGGGTGGCATGGGCCCCCTAATCCAATATGACTGGTGTCCTGATAGAGAGGGGATTTGGATACAGAGATGGATATGCACATGGGAAGAATATCATGTGAACTTGAAGGCAGAGATTGGGTTGACACGTCTACAAACCAAGGGGCACATGAGATTGCTAACCACCAGGATCTAGGAGAGACACCTGACATAGATTTCCTCTAGCAGACTCAGAAGGAACCAGCCTTGCCAACAACTTGATCTTAGACTTCTAGCTTCCAGAACTCTGAGAACATAAATAAATTTTATTTTTACTTGCTTCCTTTTTAAGCAAACTAGGTAGCCAGCTAGAAACAAGATAAGGAACATGGTGTCAGTGTGATCCTGCTGGTGTGTGGGTAGGTGTGCTGGTTTGTGTAAGGGGGGAAATGGCTGGGTATTTGATTTACCTCTGAAGTAGGATTGTGTGCAGGAAAAGGTGGGAAAAGAGGGCATATTGGATTTATCTTTTTCTCTATATTGAGTTCATATTATCAGTACTACATTTCATTTTCCATTATATTTTAAAAAAATACATAATGATCATATTTGCATGATAAATAAAATCTACTGAAAATGGGCACACGACAGTCCTTATGTTGAGAAGTATATTCAAAGAACATGCTTTCCTCCTTACTGAGAGAAATGTTAAGTTGCGAAATGCTCAAGCTATTCTGAAGAAGTAAACAAGCTTCCTGACCTAATGATTTGCCTCAGTTTCCCACTTTAGATGCAGTGCTGAAATTTTCATTGCCAAAAGGTATATATATATATATGTTCCAGTTGTTAAGAAGAAAACCACAGGCCCAAAATGATGTCACTTACGTTAAGGACCCAAGTCAGTCAGTGGAGTATTAAAACCTCCCCTAAGCACAGTATCACCACTGCCCTCCCCTCCCACCCCTGCCCTTTCACCAAGGGGACTGGAATTTCCTGGTCAGCACTAGGAGATAATTCCTCAGTAGGCCCCTTCTGTTCCCCTCAGGAGGGTGAGCTCCCCTGAAACAATGCATTCCTTGCTAATAAATTCCTTTTTTTCACTCTCTCTTTGCCTGTAAAAACCGCCTGCTCTGCAGAGTTCTGGGAAACTCTTCTACTTGCTCCCAATGGGGGGATGGGGACGCTGTCCTAGTCATGAAGCATTTAACATAGTTAACTGGCGCTTTACAGTTACTCAGCGGAATTTTGCTTTTTTAACACAAGTGTTTAGTTATTTCTTGATAACTGATCATTTCTACTCTTATTTTTAAGTGCCTAAGAAGTTTTTTATGTCAACCCTAAAAACCTCTTTTGTTGGCTTTTAATTCTATAGCAAAATTTCAAAAATAAAACAAAGGAAAAAAAAAACCTGAAGTTACTGAAACAACACAGTGGTTCTCCTGTATTTAATAATAAAGGGCAGAAACAACATTCTTAAAAACTCTCCACTAACCTAAGAATTTGATCACAAATGAAAAAGAAAAATTGGAATTGCTAATTAAAACAGGGCTTTGTTTTTTTTTCTTTTTTTAAAATAATTTTTAAATTTTTTATTAACATATAATGTATTATTAGTCCCAGGGGTACAGGTCTGTGAATCGCCAGGTTTACACACTTCACAGCACTCACTATAGCACGTACCCTCCCCAATGTCCATAACACCCCCCCACACCCCTGCAACCCTCAGTTTGTTTTGTGACATTAAGAGTCTCTTATGGTTTGTCTACCTCCCGATAAAAATGGGCTTTGTTTTAATAGGAACATCATTCATCAGTGTAAGTTCCAGTCAGTGCCTTTACATTTGGTTATTTGAAAATAACCTAAGAAATGCATGTTTACCAGCTTCTCAAAGTTCAGCACTATATGGATGAAAATGTCAATGCATATATTCTTTGCCAAGAATGAGAAATGCACCTTTTAGCTTTTAAATTACACTTTTAAAAACACGAATATATGAGGAAAGATTCATTGCCTGATAGGTCAAGTGGTATTAATTCCTTTAGATTTGCTTCTTTTTAGGTATACATCCTCTTGGAAAATCCATTTTTGATGTTTATCACTGGATGACAACTGCCACTATAAAGATTTTTTTTTACTAAATTAGCAAACAGAGTATATAACTTTCTTGCATTTTCAAAGATGTACTCCTGAAACAGCAAGCAATATTTCTGAAATGACAAGTGAATGGATATTATGTTGCATTCAGCCATAAACAACTTCACAGTCCAAGTAAAATCTACCCTATAAATTTCATATTAAAATTGAGTGTCTGTTGGAAATTTATATTTTCCCCAGAATAACTAAGGGCATTTTCTTCTGCTTTTATGATTGAGAGTTATATTAATCATACATGGATTGTCAATTTTCAGGTTCATACAATAATATTAAAACTCTATCTAAAAATCTCATTGAAGGTAGTGTCACCTAAGGCACTCTGGTTTTTGAGGTGGACATAAAGTATTAGCCAGTAATGGATGTCTGTGTTGTGCAAGTGAGTGATTTGATTCTAGGCTGAGTAAAAGGAGTCAACAGAGAGAGAGGGATGAGATATGTGATATCTGGGATAATGGATGGGGCATATTTTCAGAGTTGACAGGAGGAAACGATGAAGAGAACTGTGTGTGGAAAAGCCAGGCATCGCTGGAGATCTCCCTTAGGAAGAGGAGCTACGGTGAAAGGAGACCAGAGAGCATTTTGAAGTTGGAAGAATGGAGTTTGTGGAAACACTTGCAGGTCTGTGCTCATCTAAGGACATCTGGGAGCAAGGAAGGTCATGAGTTGGAGGATATGAAGATGTCATTGGAATTACTAGGGAATTTAAAAAGAAAGAAAAACACAACAGAGACTGACTTCCATATGTTGAGCAAAACTGTGGCAACAGGTGATACTAGAAATTATAAATTTGCAGAGGACTGAACTTGCTGCAGTTGATATCTTTCAGCATTTTTACCAGACCCTAGAGAGGAGAGAGAGGGGGTCACTCAGGTTTGGGGACTGTCATGATAGAAACAGCTGGAAGTCAGCAGATGAAGGACCCTAGGTGAGACAGGCATCGCTACCAAAGTCCTGGCCAGAGATCATCGCAGTGGATGGAGAAGCCCAGAAGAGTGGAGAGACCCCCCCAAGGGTACTGGTCAGAACAGGCTGGAGGCAGTTTAGCAGAAACAACTGGAAGGGGGACAGGAAGCTTCTGCCCACAGGAGCCCTCTTGAGTGTTGATGAGATTAAGGTGGTTCAGCCTGAGTTTGGAATGAAGTGTACGTCGAGGTTATTGAGTTAAACCTAAGGAGGACTATGCTATTTTAACCGAAAGATTTCCTCCATACAATTTAACCTAGCTGTGTACCTTACCTCTAGTTTTGAAAATCTTCATTAACTGTCTTGCTGACTTAGTATGCTTCAGAGCTCACAAGAGGCGGATGTCCCCTGTGGCAATGTCCCTCCATCATGCTGAAGCTACGGTTATTTCCTATGGTTCTGGTTATTTCCTATTTGCTAATCCTACTCTTCGGGCTGGGCATTCTCTCCCGGGGGGAGAGAATATTACAGATGTGACTTGTGTCTAAGGAGCATAAAGCGAGGCACAAAGGTCTCTCATTCAGGCTGCATTAACGTAATCGGACTTCACTCATGAACCACAAGGACAATCTTTCAAAAGGTTCTATGTCCATGAATCTGTCCCTTTATTATTTTTTTTTCCAAATCAGTTCCATTTTTAAGTTAACTGTAGGAATGAAGTGTGCCTACAGCAGCAGGGACCAACCTTTCTCTGTGGTCCTTCTGATGCTTCGTTATGTTGACGGTCGTGAGCAGTGGTACCGCCGATTTATTCTGGAAGACGACGCATTGCTATTTGGGTTCTGATCATCCTCTTATGTTCACAGTGTTTGACAAGCACATTTCAGTGATGAAAAACAATAATGGGCTTTTATTAATGGGGTGTTTATTAGTGGTGGGTGCAAACAACGGCAGCCTGGTCCTTTCAGGCGTGTGACCCTGGAGACCCTCAAAGCCAAAGTCAATGTTAGCTAATCACAAAGGCTCCTTCCCCAGGAGCCGTAACGCTTATGTTCCCTTTAACTATTAATACAGTTACTTAAATTGTTCTGGCTCTACCCCATGCCCAAAGGTATAAAACAGTCCATCAGATAGTATAATACATAATCCTTCATTGATATTCAAAACTCCTGGAACAGCAGAACATGAAGTCCTGCCAGCGCCCACAACCCTGGCATTCCCTGTAGCTGCTCTACATAAAAAATTAAGCAGCCTTTTAAAAATGCAGCAGTGTGCCGCAATGCCTTCCTGAGATGCATTATTTCCCTTTCCCAGGGAGGACTGGAGCAAATTTCCAATAAATCAAAAAGTTGGGACAAACCAAAGGTATGTAGCCCTCGTACTGTTTCATTATAATGATCCCAAACATTCCAGATATTTCTTTGTTCCAAGGAAGCCACTTAGACACAGAGTGAGGGTGTGGTACCTACCTGTAGCTTGAACACCGAGTGTTCCTTACGCTCGGAGTTGGGTTAAAGAGGACTGTAAGGTAAACAGAATCAGTTTCTTTGGTAAATCATTATATGATGAGGGAGCTTAACCTCTTCCTTAGATTCTCACATTTGTTTTCATAAAGGTTGAAGCACTGTTTGGGGATATATATATATATATCCCCATATATATATATATATATTCCGATAATGATATCCTTATCGTTTCCTATTTTGTATGTTTGGTCTTGTCCCTATTTTCTTTATCAACTTGGCTGGTAATTTGTCTTTTTATAAATATTTCCAAAGCCCAGCATATCTCATTAATTAAGTCTGCTGTATTATATTCTCTACATCACTAATTGTTTTTACTTTCATTTCCTTCCTCATGCGTTCTTCTGGTTTATTTTGTTGTCTTTGTCTAATTTTTTTTTTTTGGAGCTGGGAATTTAATTCATTAACTTTAATTATGTAAATGTTCACGCTGATAAGGTTAGTGCTATTAACTTCCCCCTGATCATTGCTTTCTGGGGTGTGGTGTTCTCATCATTTAAGTTTTAGAAAATTCTGTAACTTCATGTTTAATTTCCTCTTTCACCCAAGGGTTGTTCAGTAGGTTTATTAATTTCCAAGTGGAAAGGCCTTTGTGTTTTAATTTCTAGTTTTATTGCAGATCAGAATGTGCGGGTGTTTTCTATATGATTTCACACACACACACATGCGTACACACACACACGTCCCTTGCGCACTTGAGAAATGAGAGTAACTGTGAGGTCAGGGTGCACATTAATACACGTCCGTGAGATGTATCATACTGAAAATGTTCGTCAGGTCTGACCTACAAGTTGTTTGCTCACTTGGTCTGCCTTCTTCTGCAAGACGAATGGTCACGTCTATTAGCATGCGTCCAGCCATATTTCCTTCCATTTGCTGAAGCGGTTGCTTCATAATGCTGTACCGTATTGTATTATATTTATATAAACACTGTGATGTATTGTATTTGCTGTGTTACTTGGTTCATAAGCATTCACATACATTATACTTGGTGGATGGTGGCTTTGGGGTGAGAAAGTATGCTTTTGGATTACCGTTCAAGCTTTTTGGTTTAAGCTTTGTCTGATGTCGGGATAACTGCTCTCTTTGAGTTTCCATTTATTTTGTACAACTTTGTCCACTTCTTTGTTTTTGGTCCCTTTGAATCATTTCTTTCAGGTTTGTCTATTGTATGGACCATCTAATCGAGTCTTTCTTGATAAGCCGGATTGAAAATATCTCTTTTCCTTTCACTGGGTGAGTTAACTCCATCTACCTTTACTGAGACGACTGACTTATTCAGTCTTATCTTTGTCATAATATTTTATAATATCGTGTATCTTGTTATATTTTCTTTTTTTTTAAGAATTTATTTATTTATTTGACAGAGATCTCAAGTAGGCAGAGAGGCAGGCAGAGAGAGAGGAGGAAGCAGGGATCGATGCGGGGCTCAATCCCAGGACCCTGGGATCATGACCTGAGCCGAAGGCAGAGACTGAAGGACTGAGCCACTAGGCGCCCCCATGTCTGTTCTTTGTCAATTTCTAGTTCACGCTTTTTTTCTCAACACACTCAGACATTTGTTTGCATATATTTATTTCCATGAGGATTGTTGTCTTAGAGTTTTACTCTTTCCATTATTATTTCTGTGAGGAGAGTTTTCTTCAGTTGATTTGAGATGAATTTTGTATTCTAAGACCTGACAATAATACCACCTTCTCCTTGTTAATCCTGTAGCTTTGGGGTATTTTACAAGATTCTTAGTTTAGAGACTTGCCTATCTGGCAGTGTAGCCACATCGAGACACTCCAGTGGGTTGTTTGTTGTTATTTTTCATGGGAAAAATATTGCATGTCCTTTATCTCTTTGACTCTTTTCTGTTCTGTGGAACTCTAAGTACCCCCCTTTAGCTTGGTGCCCTTTTCCACCCAGTGCTGAAGCGAGCTTTCTCCTTCCAGTTTGCCTTTCTTCTTCCCAAGGCAGCTCTGTGTCTTGAGGAATGCCTCTTCCAACAGCACGTACCGTTGTCTCTTCTGTGAGGTTCACGAACTGACCTACCCAGATACATTTTAGTACTTTTGTACATAGTACAAACCTAGTCGTTCTGGCAATACTTTTGGATCACACTTCATCTTCTGATAGCTTTCTTTTTCTCTCTTTTTCAGAATTTATTTTTATCCTGTTTTTGCTCATCAAAAAGCCTTTTAAGTGACCTTGTTAAATTCAGGGTTAAGGGGAAAACATGAGAAAGGACAGATTGAAATTTATTGACTTTTTTTTTCCTGTTTACTTAAAGATATTTTGAAGTTTGGGCAAGTTATTCTGAGGACGTGGTTTTGTGTAGCTATATCTCCCCTTCTGTTCCACACGACCTTTGGAGAAAACACGAGAGACAGGAACGCAGCGTACTATTGTTTTTGCCCGTTGCCTTGTTACTCCTTTTGATACTATTCCACAGATGCCATGGGTCTGCACCTTTCCTTAGAAATCTTTTTTTTCCTCTCTGTTTTCCACATCAGATAATTTCTACCGACCTATTCTACATGCACTGTCGCTTTTCCCGAATCATCTCCATTCCAGTGTCAAGCCATGCGTTGACAATTTTTAAAGATATTGTATGTTTACTTAAGAAATTGGATTTTTTTACTTTCAGAATTTTTATTATTCCTTTTCATGTTTTCTCCTCTGAAAACATTTCTTTATTTTATTTACTTATTTATTTAAAAGATTTTATTTATTTATTTGACAGAGAGAGACACAGTGAGAGAGGGAACACAAGCAGGGGGAGTCGGAGAGGGAAGCTTCCTGCCAAGCAGGGAGCCTGATGCGAGGCTGGATCCCAGGACCCTGGGATCATGACCTGAGCCGAAGGCAGATGCTTAACAGCTGAGCCACCCAGGTGCCTCCCAACTTTTTCTTTTTAAATTAATCTTGAGCACAGTTACAATAAACAGCTTTACAAATCATTGCCTCCTGATTCCCACATCTGGAAACTCTGGGTCAGTGTCTCCCACTGATTTATTTCCTAATGATAACCAACGTTCTTTTCATATATCGAGTAATTTGGGATCATACCCTGGACAGGGTTAAAGTCACATGCAGAGACTCTGTTATTATCTGCTAAAGACTGTAGGATTTTTGGTTGTTTTGCCAGGTAATTAACTTGATTGGACCCAAACAGCAAAGTCTGTCTTTCTAGCACCAGCCCACGTTCAGGTTACTTCTTCTAAGTCTCATTTGCATGGGTGCTTAGATTCTGCACCATTTATGCATCATTTAGTAATAAAATGCCTGCTCTGCAATGACTTCAGATAGTTTTTTTTAATTTGTACAATATTTATAGTTACATGTCTTAGAATCAGCCCAGTACAAACTTCCTCTTTTGTTACCGAAAGTGGATCCTAGCATTACTTTTTGAAGTAAAGATAATTCAAGTCCAAAGAAAAAACTTACGTGAGAGATTTTTCCCCTCCCTGTGGGAACAATGTTCATAATATCATCAAAGTTAGCAATGCTAACCCATCTACCACAACAAGGAAAACATGGAATTATTTTTCAAAAATCCTTTGTAATTGCATTTCTGTCTTTGAGCCGTAAGATCGGAAGGCAATTCTTGGCAGGAATCTCGGGGTTGTGTACTCTCACCGCAAATGGGAAATCAGTGAAGTGCTACTGTGCACTTTGAAACGGTCATCTCTCTTGCCATTTGTAAGAGTGCAAAGTTTCTAGTTCTGGCTCATAACTAGAGTCAGAAGCCAGGGGTGGTACTCCCTGATTTTACCACATGAAGTCTTGCTCCTTAAATGAAGTAGTACTTTGCCACCGCATTGGTGTAATTACTAGTATGTTTAAGAGTGATAGACACATGACTGATGAATTTGTGAATGCTACATCTGAATCTAATAACGTAGTATATGTTGGCTAATCGAATTTAAATTGAGAAAAAAAAAGAGTGATGGGATTTTTGGGCTTCAGATTTTGTGCTTCTCAGGATAAGACCACTACTACAGCTGCCCAGATAATTTCAACAAGGACATATAAAATTAAAGGAAGTCACAATTTCATCACATTTTATTGTTATGATGCATTTTCTCTAACATTTTACAGCTTAGAGTTACCTTGGTAAGGATATGAAGAAATGAGACTCAGGTTAAGAAATTTTTAACTGACAGTTTTGGAACTTGAACGAAGTTTCCCCAATACAGGTAATGTTCTAGTTCATTGTCCTTCCCTTTGCCCTGAGGAAGAAAGCCATGCTCAGTGTCGACTAATATGGAAAATTATTTACTTTGTAATTTTCCCATCTCTACAAATATAAAATAAAGTAAATTACCCTTAACCACGAGATTAAACAATATTTACTTTATTTGTTTTTTTGTCCTGAACGGTGTTTGGCTGGGGAAGGGGAAGCTATCTGCCATGATTTGGCAGCCTGGTTTTTTTTTTCCCCCTATTTATTTTCTTGTTATTTCCTGTCTACTTGTTTTCTTATTTTGTTTCTGCCGCCGATACTAAAGGGAAGCCAGGTTGTTAGACTTACTGCTGTGTTGTAAACACAACTTGAATGAAAGAAATGGGGAATAAACATGCACAAGTGGAAGGGACTGGTGCTCTACCTACGGAAGAGGTCAATGCCTTAAACATTTCAATTAATTCAGGGGAACTAAGATATCTGCATGTACCTTGGGTAAATGTGGCTGTTGATTTTGTTTTGATTGAATAATACCAATGATAAGACATTTTTATGGAGTTGTGACTTTACAGTAGGATTGATGATACACAAAGAAAGCAAAAAAAATGCAAAGTAAAATTAGTACTCTTGGCGGATTTATAAAAGTAGAGTAGATCATGCCATTGATTCTTGAGTCACCTTTCCCATGACTAAGAAGCTGATGTATGTAATAAAGGACCAACTTCAGGTTGTTTTGCTGCTTTATATCTCCATGTCTCCACGAGCATGCAGGCATGAAGCAACACTGTTATTGTTCACAATTCCTTCTGCACTCCGGACATATCATTGTTAGAATATTGCACCTTAGCTAAAGAACACTCGTGCCATGGAAACCAGATAGAATTCATATCTCAGTAACACACACACATCTTTTCAAAGGAGGAAAAGAGATTCTTGACGCTCTTTGTTCAGACTCCAGAGGATACGTTAGAACATTTATATATTGCCAGGAATAGTTTTCACTAAGAAGATCAATAGCTTCAGTGAGGACAAATATCTTAAGAAGATGAGGCCACTGGTCCGTGTTCACTTGAGCAAAATACTTAGGAACTCTGAGCACTTTTAAAATCATAACAGAACCATTAGGCACCCTGCACATTCTCGAGAAGACAAAGACACCTACCACCACTCGCACATTCAAAAGTATATTTTTTATTCAAATTTGCAGTTTAATATGTGAAAATTTTTTTTTATTATTTAAAAGAAAGTTAGGAAGACTTCAAGGATATAAGAGGAAGAAAGAGCATTGCTCCCATCTTTACTATAAGAAAAGTTGAGCAATATGCAAATTGATTAATCAAACCCATCAGAGAACTGAAGTTGGAGGGCAAACTAACCCAAAATCTAGACAGAAATAGTTGCCTGCAAGAAGAAACAGCATGTAAAGCAATAATATGGTAGCTGTTCGGTGTTTGTAGTTTATGTCAAAACTAAAATGTATAAGAACAATGTACAATGGATGGCAGAGAAGAATGAGAAACGAGCACATTTCTTATGCCACACGTTAAGAGGTATGATGTTATTTGATTATTAACTCAAAATCATTTAAATGCATGTATCGTAAAAACTAGGGCAACCATATAAAGTTTTTTAAAGATGTGTGAATACTAAGTCAATTAAAATAATAAAAATGTTGAACCCTAAGAAAATGGAAAAAGGAACAAAAAAGATAAAACAGGACAAATAGAAAACATCTAGCAAAAAGATAACAGACAAGATCAATAAAACCAAAAGCTGATTTTTTCAAAGGATAAAGAAAATTGACACAATTGTAGTTATTCTTTTCAAGGGGGGAAAAAAGAAAACACAAATAAAATTAGAAATGGAAGAGGAGACATTATGACTGGTACCACAGAAATCATTAGGATCATAAGAGAATACTGTGAAAACTATGCCAATGAATTGAACAACTGAAAAGAAATGGGTCAGGGACGCCTGGGTGGCTCAGTTGATTGGGCGGCTGCCTTCGGCTCAGGTCATGATCCCAGCGTCCTGGGATCGAGTCCCACATCGGGCTCCTTGCTCAGCGGGGAGCGTGCTTCTCCCTCTGCCTCTGCCTACCACTCTGTCTGCCTGTGCTCGCTCGCTCTCTCTCTCTCTCTCTAACAAATAAATAAATAAAATCTAAAAAAAAAAAAAAGAAAAGCAATGGGTCAATTCTTAAAAATATACAATTTACCAAACTGACTCATGAAGAAATAGAAAATCTAAACAGAGAGATCACTAATAAGGAGATCGGGTCGGTGGTCAGAAGCTTCCCAACAAACAACAGTCCTGGGCCGGAACAGATTCACTGGTGAGTTCCACCAAACATTCAGTGAATTGATACCAATGCTTCTCAAACTCTTCCAGAAAATGAAAGAAGACAAACACTTCCAAATTCATTTCATAAGATCAGTGTCACCCTGATACCAAAACTAGGTTAGGATGCAACAAGAGAACAACATAAAGGCCACTATCCCTAAGGAACATAAATGCAAAAATCAACAAAATTACCCCCTCCCCCTCTCCCAAACCCACCTCCCCCCAGCAACCCCCAGTTTGTTTTGTGAGATTAAGAGTCACTTATGGTTTGTCTCCCTCCCATCCCCATCTTGTTTCATTTATTCTTCTCCTATCCCCCTAACCCCCCATGTTGCATCTCCATGTCCTCATATTAGGGAGATCATATGATAGTTGTCTTTCTCCGATTGACTTATTTCACTAAGCATGATACCCTCTAGCTCCATCCACGTCATCGCAAATGGCAAGATTTCATTTCTTTTGACGGCTACATAATATTCCATTGTGTATATATACCACCTCTTCTTTATAAATTCATCTGTTGATGGACATCTAGGTTCTTTCCATAGTTTGGCTATTGTAGACATTGCTGCTATAAACATTCGGGTGCACGTGCCCCTTCGGATCACTGCGTTTGTATCTTTAGGGTAAATACCCAGTAGTGCAATTGCTGGGTCATAGGGTAGTTCTATTTTCAACATTTTGAGGAACCTCCATGCTGTTTTCCAGAGTGGTTGCACCAGCTTGCATTCCCACCAACAGTGGAGGAGGGTTCCCCTTTCTCCGCATCCTCGCCAGCATCTGTCATTTCCTGACTTGTTAATTTTAGCTATTCTGACTGGTGTGAGGTGATATCTCATTGTGGTTTTGATTTGTATTTCCCTGATGCCGAGCGACGTGGAGCACTTTTTCGTGTCTGTTGGCCATCTGGATGTCTTCTTTGCATTGGGGAGGGTATGTGTTATCGTGAGTGCTGTGAAGTGTGTAAACCTGGCGATTCACAGACCTGTACCCCTGGGGATAAAAATACATTATATGTTTATAAAAAAAAATTGGAAGGGGAGGCGAACCATAAGAGACTATGGACTCTGAAAAACAACCTGAGGGTTTTGAAGGGTCGGGGTTGGAAGATTGGGGGAACCAGGTGGTGGGTAATAGGGAGGGCACGTATTGCATGGAGCACTGGGTGTTGTGCAAAAACAATGAATACTGTTATGCTAAAAAAATAAATAAATTTAAATACTGAAAAAAAATCAACAAATTTTAGCAAATCCAATTCAGTAGTACAGTAAAAGGATCATGCTCCATGATCAAGTGGGATATATTATAGGGTGGCTCCAATGCACAGATCACTTCATGTGATTCCCCACTTCACAAATGAAGGATAGCAGTCCTATGATCATTTCAATAGATGCAGAAAATGCATCTAACGAATTCGACATCCACCCACAATAAAGACTCTCAACAAAGTAGAACAGAGGGAACCTGATAAGCCCACAGCTAACATCATACATGATGGTGAAAGCTAACAGATTTTTCTCTAAGATCAGAAACAAGGTAAGGAGAATGTCCATACCTGATATAGCATTGGAAGCCCTAGCCAGAGCACTTTGGCAAATTAAAAAATAAAATGCATCCAAATTGGGAAGGAAGGTGTAAATTGTTATAATTTGCAGATGACATGATATTATATATAAAAAACTGCAGGGGGGCACCTGGATGGCTCAGTGGGTTAAAGCCTCTGCCTTCAGCTCGGGTCATGATCCCAGGATCCTGGGTTCGAGCCCCACATCGGGCTCTCTGCTTTGCAGGGAGCCTGCTTCCTCCTCTCTCTCTGTCTGCCTCTCTGCCTAGTTGTGATTTCTCTCTGTCAAATAAATAAAATCTTAAAAAAAAAAAAAACTGCAGGGTGACGGGGTTGCTCAGTCAGTTAAGCATCTGCCTGTCTGCCTTTGGCTCAGGTTATGATCCCAGGGTCCTGGGATCCAGCCCCACATCAGGCTCCCTGCTCGGCTTCTGCTTCTCCCTCTCCTCTGCCCTGTGCTCTTTCTCGCTATCTCTGTCTCTCTGACAAATAAATAAATAAATAAGATCTTTAAAAAATACATAAAAATCCTAAAGTCTCCACTGAAATATTTTTTAGAACTAATGAAAAATTTCGTTGAAATTGCAGGACACAGTGCACCTGGATGGCTCAGTTGGTTAAGCGTCTGCCTGCCACTCAGGTCATGATCTTGGTCGGGGGCTTGCATCAGGCTCCCTGCTCCCCAGGGAGTCAGCTTCTCCCCTGAGTCTGCTCGCCACTGCCTCCGGCCACCACTTGTGCTTGCTCTCTCTCTCAAATAAACACATAAAATCTTTTTAGAAAATTTAAAAATTTTATAAAAGAAAAGACATTACAGGATACAAACTCAATATTAAAAAATCTGTTGCATTTCTATACATCAAATATTAACTCTCAGGAACGAAAATTAAGAAAAATACCTTATTTACAACTGCATCAAAAATAACAAAATATCCAAGAATAAATTTAACCAAGAAGGTGAAAGACTCATACACTGAAAACTATAAAACAGTGATCAAAGAAATTGAAAAGACACAAATAAATGAAAATATATCCATGTGTATGGATGCAAAGAATTAATATTGTTAAAATGTCCATACTCTCCAAAGCAGACTGCTGATTCTATGCAATCCCTATTAAAATGGCAATGCTGTTTTTCACAGAAATAGAACAAATAATCCTAAAACTAGTATGGAACCACAAAGATCTCAAATAGCCAAAGAAATCTTGAGAAAGGGGAACAAAGCTGAAGGTTTATAATTCTTAATTTCAAACTGTATTACAAAGGTACAATAATTGAAGCAGTATGGCATTGGCAGAAAAACAAACACAAAGGTAAAACAGAGGAGAGAGCCCAGAAATAAACCCATGCATATGCGGCCACTTTATAACAAAGGATCCTAGAACAGATAGTGGAGAAAAGATAGTCCCTTCAATAAATGATGTTGGGAGATACCTTAAACAACTCACTAGGATAAAACAAAAATTCAATAAAAAATGGGCCGTGGATGGGAACAGAAATTTTTCCAAAGAAGGTCTACAATGGCCAACAGCTGGACGAGAAGGTGCTTGACACCACTGATCATCAGCAAAATGGAAGTCAAAACCACATGAAATATTACCTCATACCTGGTAAAATGGTTCCTTTTTTTTTTAAGATTTTATTTTTATTTGAGCCAGAGAGAGATCACAAGTAGAGGGAAGGTCAAAGGTAGAGGGAGAAACAGTTTCCCCACTGAGCAGAGAGCCTGATGTGGGACTCGATCCCAGGATCCTGGGATCACGACCTGAGCTGAAGGCAGAGGCTTAACCCACTGAGCCACCCAGGTGCCCCTAAATTGGATCTTAAAAAAACAAACAAGCAAGGGCAAAAATGAACTATTGGGATTTCATCAAGATCAAAAGCTTTTGCACAGCAAAGGAAACAGTTAACAAAACCAAAAGACAACTGACAGAATGGGAGAAGATATTTGCAAACGACATATCAGATAAAGGGCTAGTATCCAAAATCTATAAGGAACTTAGCAAACTCAACACCCAAAGAACAAACAATCCAATCAAGAAATGGGCAGAGGACATGAACAGACATTTCTGCAAAGAAGACATCCAGATGGCCAACAGACACATGAAAAAGTGCTCCACGTCACTCGCCATCAGGGAAATACAAATCAAAACCACAATGAGATATCACCTCACACCAGTCAGAATGGCTAAAATGAACAAGTCAGGAAATGACAGATGCTGGAGAGGATGTGGAGAAAGGGGAACCCTCCTCCACTGTTGGTGGGAATGCAAGCTGGTGCAACCACTCTGGAAAACAGCATGGAGGTTCCTCAAAATGTTGAAAATAGAACTACCCTATGACCCAGCAATTGCACTACTGGGTATTTACCCTAAAGATACAAACATAGTGATCCGAAGGGGCATGTGTACCCGAATGTTTATAGCAGCAATGTCTACAATAGCCAGACTATGGAAAGAACCTAGATGTCCATCGACAGATGAATGGATAAAGAAGATGTGGTATATATACACAATGGAATACTATGCAGCCATCAAAAGAAATGAAATCTTGCCATTTGCGACGACGTGGATGGAACTAGAGCGTATCATGCTTAGTGAAATAAGTCAATCGGAGAAAGACAACTATCATATGATCTCCCTGATGTGAGGACATGGAGAAGCAACATGGGGGGGTAGGAGATAGGAGAAGAATAAATGAAACAAGATGGGATTGGGAGGGAGACAAACCATAAATGACTCTTAATCTCACAAAACAAACTGGGGGTTGCTGCGGGGAGGTGGGATTGGGGGAGGGGGAGCGGGCTATGGACATTGGGGAGGGGAAGCGAACCATAAGAGACTATGGACTCTGAAAAACAACCTGAGGGTTTTGAAGGGTCAGGGGTGGGAGGTTGGGGCAACCTGAGGGTTTTGAAGGGTCAGGGGTGGGAGGTTGGGGGAACAGGTGGTGGGTAATGGAGAGGGCACGTTTTGCATGGAGCACTGGGTGTTGTGCAAAAAGAATGAATACTGTTACGCTGAAAAAATAAATAAAATGAGAAAAAAAAAAAACAAACAAACAAAACAATAACAAGTGTTAGTGAAGACGTAGAAGGACCTTGTGCCCTGTGGGTGGGAATGAAAACTGATGTACCCTCTATTTGAAACAGTACAGAGGATCCTCAAAAATACTTGGAAATAAAACTATCACTCACTTCTGGGTATTGTTTACAGAAAATGAAGACACTAACTCACAAAGATATACCCACCCCCATGCTTTTTGCATTGTTATTGACAATATTCAAGCCATGGGAGAATCTAGGTGGTCACTGATGGATGCGTGAATGAGAATAACATGGTACACACACGCACACACGCACACATGCACACTGGGTTCTTATTCTGTGGTAAACGGAGGAAGTCTTGCCATTTGCAACACCACGGGTGGACCTGGATGGCCTTATGCTATGTGTAATCAGTCAGAAAGAGAACGACAAATGCCACATGATCTCACTTACATGTGCAATCTAAAACAGACAGACAGACAGACAATCGAGCTCAAGGGCACAGAGAACAGATACGTGGTTACCAGAGGCCAAGGTGTCGGGGGAGACTGGGGGAAATGGGTGAATAGGGTCAAACAGTACAAACTTCCACTATAAAATGAACAAGTCATGGGCATGTAACGTGCAGTATGCAGACTACAAGTCACAATATAGTACCTACCATATATTTGAAGGTTATTAAGAGAGCACATTTTAAAAGCTGTCCCCACGGGGAAAAATTTTTTGTGACTTACAGTGATGGTTGTTAACTAGACTTTTTGTGTTGATCATTTCGCAATCCAGACAAATATCGTCATGTGGTACATCTGAAACTATATTTTATTAACTGTCAACTATATGATAAATAAATAAAGAAAGCATTTCGTAATGTACTTCTTAAAGTAGCTCTACAAAACAGTTTACTAGTGTATTAATCAGATAACTTTTGACCCCCAAACAAGGGTATCCATAATACGGAATATATCAGCCTGCTTTGCCAAGCGAGAAGAGTGTGTTTGATGTTTCCTTTTCTTGCGTTCCAATAAAGTCAGTAAACTGTTTTGTTATGCAGATGCCTAACTAGCATATTCTGTTCCAAGCAGCTTTAATATTTACTGTAATGCCAAAGTGAGGCTAGCGTTGTTTACAGATTGTGAGACATAAGGCTTGAGCAAACTACTTGCCTATAATGAATTTCCTAATCGCAGGAATGTTTACTGTGACTTATACTACTATTCTCAATATTGAGCAAATACGATTAAATTTTAACTGGGGAAAAAAGGAAAAATAAGAAAACATGATCAGTTTAGTAGATACAGAAAAGGGTTTAACAATATTTAATGTCTATTCATGATATACTAAAAAAAGAACCCTCAGCAAGCCTAACCTTGTAAGGAAATTTGAACCTAATGAAGGGTATCTACAAAAACTTGCAGCCAATAGCATGTCTAATGGGGAGATATTGAATGCTTTCCCCCAAAAATTAGGAACAAGGGAAGGACATTCATTGTCATGATTTGATTTGGGGCCATTGCTGTGCCCAGGGCCCAGGCTGCTTCCAGGGCTCCTGCTGGCCCCAATATCCACTTGTAATGTACCTGGGGTCAAGACTGGTACTCGGACTCCGCTTTGATGAGATGCCTGTGGGGGGCTCTGGCCAAAGTCGTGCATAGCACCGTATCATGAGACTTTCCATGCAAAGGCTGACTCCATCTCATCCTCTCCCTGGATCGGGACAGAGATCTTTAGAGAAGCTTCTCTCTCGGAGGGAAGTGTGACCTCTTGCTCTCTCCAGGGCTGCCTGGGGTCTCGGCTGACGATCTCAGTTCCCGTGGGTATGATGTGGCTGTAGGAACCGACAGGGGTCTTACTTGGAGGGGAGGCTTCAGAGTGACTGATAAATTTAAAAAAAAGAAGCAATGATGATAGAGGAAACTCTGATAACGGCAGAGAAACATAGTAAGACTTTAGACGTTTCCATCAGTGTGTCACCCTTTTCTTCCTGTTAAAGGAAGCATTGGCTTTGTCTTATTGTTCTGCTCTGGAATCAGGAGGGATCCGATTAGGACTGAGAGCAGAGACAGGCGAGGTCTGACCTCCTGTCAATTAGCAGTTCCGATCTAGTTTGTGGAAAATGTGCCGTCTTGTCTATGAGCACATCTATATGCAGGGAGTAGGCCACGCTCTCAGTAAAACGTGAGCTATTCTGATCTCCAGGTTCGCAATCAGCCATATCAACATGCCATGGCTTTCATCGGATGCTGGGCCCAAAGGTTGGTTCTTTAACTATGTAAATGCTAGAACCAGTATTTTCCCTTCAACAAGAATAACCATTTTTCTTTTTTAATATGAGTAATTAGCCAGCTGCAGAATGAGCTCTCTGCAGAGCAGGACAGCACCATGGACCAGACCTCGGAGGGATGTAAGGATGAAGCCCTGGGATAAGGGGACTGCCACTAGGGTCCTGGGACCCGCTCCTCAGGCGCTGTGAGGAGGGGCGGGGAGGGGAAGAAGCCAAGACCCTCTACCTCTTCCACCAGATCAACACAGCCTTACCGGCTCTCCTCACTGATACCGGGGCAAAGCTTTTATTCAAACGGTGTGTCCCGCCAACAAAGACAAGTCACCACACTGGGTATAAGATCTTCTTCAGACTTGATCGACTTCAAGAAGTAAGCACAATTACCCAACAACAGCACCATCGACGCTGGCAAATTAAAACGGGAATGGGGTGATCTTGATGAATGCTTATAGTGACTCTCAGAAACTTAGAGAAGTTTTGAAGAATTTTCAGTTTTTCTTAATTCTCCAAGAACTGTATCTACCTTCTGATGTTCTCTTTCCCTCAGAGAATGCTACCGACAGACTTAAACTAGAGACGGGGATAGTTCCAAATTCAGAAGGCTTGGGGAGCCAGGAAAGTAGGGTCACCTCCCTGCTGCTGGATGGCTCAGAGACACACTGGACACAAACAAAGCCTATCACCGCCCCCCACGATTAGAATAAAGCCAAACCTCGCCAAGAAAACTCTAAAGTGCACTTATTTACTGTCTGTTGACATTGTTTCTCTCTTAATAACACCCTAAAGTCATTTAAAGTCCCACAGAAGTCTAGATATGTGTGATAGTATTTATGTAACTTCCCAAACTGATACCGTTTTATGCGAACGTGTCTAAACAATTACCAGTCTGGCAAATCTTTTATACTTTATGTGGCCAGAACGTTGCAGGGGTTGTTCAGCAGTGTGATCAATGATCCGTGAACACAGAGACGACCAGGCCATGCTAAGGGACCCAACCCCTAGCTATTACAATTCTACTGAAGATGAGAGACAAAGTCGAAATTATTTGCATCTTTCTAAAACTTAGAAACTGTTTCCACGTTTCCAAAACTGGCTCAGATTGTCGTGGTGTGTGATGTGTACCTTTTCCAGCGGGATGGGCAGTAGTTTATTCCGCATGGAGTAGCACTGGGGAAAATGCGACGAGCCTGCACAAGTTAGACACGCGGGGGCTACTTCCAGCCCCCTATCTAACCAGCTCTCCTCTTGCACATCTGCCTCACAGCTAACACTCTTTGGGGGCACAACCAAGATTCGAGTCCTGGGCAAGGTTTGTGAAAGTTATGTGAGTCCAGAGAAGACATACCCCTCCAGCCCGAATGGAACCGATGGATTACTGCCAAAGAGAGGACAGAGGCCTCCTCAAGGGTCGGACATTTATAAAGTCCCTGTGTCCAAAGTTCTGAAATCATTTCTGGGTATTGCTTCATCTCCCAACATCCTTGTGGCATGGGAGGACCCATTATTGGACCTCGTTAGATCTGTAAAGCAGAGCAACAAGCTGTTGACACCAAGGACGACTCCCTGTCATCTAACCCAAGAACGCCGTGGAGACGCTCTGCGACCCCTTTTGCAGTCTGCTCAGGTTTGCGTCCCGCAGCAGCACCACTCACTCTGTGATCTTCAGCTCAACGACTAGGCTGCAAAGGTGTCATGACTCTGCCTTTTGTAATAAGGGGGCATAGACATGATTCTTTGCACTTAAAGTCGAAGGTAACAGAGGATTTGGTCCCAGTAAGGAAAAAAGAATAAGAGATGTGGATCCCACCGCTTTTTCAAAGCAAGCACGCATTGGCTACCTGCAAACGCAGAGCAAAACGTCAAATAATTCGTTGCTGAATTTGAGCAATGGGGGCAGTCCAACCCAGCGAAGGGACAGGAGCCAGAACCATCTCCAGGGCACCCCACCCTCCAAAGCCAGGCTGTGGCCTGGCACCCACAGGTCGCGATGGTATAAGCAGCTCTGTTCATTTCCTCAGGCCAGTTCGACCTCGAGGGACAAGTTCGTCTAGTTCCTTCCTTTGACTAAGAAATGTTTTCATGGGTTTCTGTCATTTTGGAGTAACTGGAGTTTTCGGCTGAAGGGAACTGTCTCTTCTCCATACCAGCATGCTCTGTGAATCATGCATTTTAATAATTTGATCTTCTTAACAAAAATGACTTTAGAATTTTTTTTAAATTCAGGAATTTGCAAATACTGAGGACTGTTGGGAAATACTTACCAAAGAGTCTGACATAGTTTTGAAGCATTTTAGTTTTAGTTGAGACACATGAGGTCGAATGGGAAGGGAGATCCCCCTTTCTAGCGAATGGTGTTGAACATCTTCCCCAAGCATGGGAAGGTCGGGGCCTCTGCGTTTTTCCACGAAAGATGCTTTGAAGGCACCGTACATGTTTTAGTCTCCCTCCTGCCCACCAGATAAAATGCTGTGTAGAGGGCAGTTAAGTTCGGCTTGTCTGACCACAGTGAGGTGTCTCAGGAGGGAGGGCGAGTGGAGACGAAATCTCCCGGGAGCCTGAGTTATTTCCAGGGATGCAGGCAGCGGCGTGCTTGACCCAAGCTTCGGCAAGTCCGCATGATACCAGCTGTTACCACCCAGAGGACTGAGCTGAGAGAGTGCAAGCAGAAACCTGCTCTCTGCTGGCCACCAGGCAGGAGGAGCAGCCCATAATCCCAGAGGCAGCTGTACCAGGATAGTGAGGTTGGAAAAAGCTCTGCAGTAAGAACTCCCAGACCTTCCAGGGTGGGTAGGACAGGCAGGAATTCCGAAGTTGGAGCACATGCGCAGGGGTGGTGGTGGAGGGGCTTGCCGGGGCAAATCAGGAAGCAGAGAGACGCTGGTACCGGGGAGGGCAAATGCTGGGATGTCGAGCCTGCTGTGGCTGAAAGTGCTTCAGGCCTTGACCTGCTGAGACTCAGCAGTCCCCTTGTTTGTGCAGCTCTCCGGTCTACACGTCACAGGCTCAGAGTAATTGGGCGGCTGGAACAAGCCTTATTACGTGTGAGAAAATGCAGTAATGAAGGAGCAGGTGACCAATTACTGGAAGAAAAAGTCCTTAGGAGATGGGCCTTCATCACTGGATAGGAAAGATTTTTCTCAGCTCCATCAGCGGCTTGTGTACAAACGCAAGATTCTCAGGAATTTAAGCATCCTGCACAATTATGCGTTCTTTTGTCATTTCAACACTCCGCCTCACCTCCTGTCTTTTATCAAGGTTTTATTCTTAACACCTGAAGCCATACTCCCAAGTCCCCTCCATCTTTTTTTCTTTCTTCTTTTTTTTTTTAAATCAGTTGGAAGGTGGACTTTAGCCAACAATAGCTTTCCTACCAGGACTTAGGGTAATTTCTGAGGCCGATGTTCATTTTCTTGCAGGTCCAGAGGGAACATCACCAGGAGAGGGAAACAGGGCCCTGCTGGGAGACCCTCAAAGCCCACAAAGCGATGGGCATCTCAGTCCTAATGAAACCTGATGATCGCGTCTTTCGAAAGTGGATTCTCAGGGACAGGTGTGCGAAGCCTCGGATGAGTTTATATTGTATTTGCTGAGGAAGAGCCATCTTTCTTCAGTGACATCCCATTTCCAGTGTCTCGGACGATAATCAGTTTTCCTCGGAAGTCTGACACAAGTTATGATGTCTGGGCAGGAATCAGGAAACGAGCCTCCCTTCTCACGGGCTGTGTTTCCAACAGTCCCAGGGCAGCTTCCACAGAAGGAAACTTCTGGGATCATGACAGGGAAAAAGGACAAGAAGTTCGTCCATGGTAACGGAAACGCTGCAGGGACTGGGGAGGTGACAAGCCACCGTCCTACCCAACCCAGGGCCACAAGACGTGTCCTGGATGTTCCCCAAAGGACTCCTGATGCCCATGCTAAAGTGCCACAGCCACCCGCACTGCAGAGTTTGGGCACAGAGGAACATCCGCACCCTAGAATCCCTTCTGCCTTGGTCAACAGTGAAATCCTCTATACCCTCCTGCTGCGGGACCTGCAAAAGGACAAGTGGGTAGAAGATCGGCCGAGCAAGGCAGGGGGACAGGGAGCTGGCAAGTGTAGACAGCCACAGGGCATCTGGTCCCTGATACCTGCTCAAAGGAAGACCCAGGCCTCCGAAGCAGCAGAAATGAAGCTAAACTTGGTGATGCCCATTAGACTGGAAAGAGCTCTGGGGTTCGGAAGACTGCTGCACACCGCGTGGGGGTGTGTGAAGGTGCAGAGGGGCAGGCGCACAATGGTCCCCAGAAGGAAAGAATCAACCTTCAGCGGCAATCCTCTCCTTCCCAGCCCGAATAAAACAGGAACCACAAACGCAGATCTATCCCCAAAAGAGTTGTAATGGGCCCCAGAGAGTTCTTGTCCTATGAGGCTTCAAGAGACCTCTTCACCGGGCAGGGAGATGGTGCTCAAAGGGTCCTTGGTTTGCTGTTCAAAGTGCTCAGGTCAGGATCCTCAGCGCCCTGTTTCCTGGCCGGCCTGGACGGGCCTGTGTGGCTCAGCCGGTGGCTCAGGTGCCCACATCAGCTCCTTCCAGCCCTCTCCTCCCAGGCGTCCCCCAGGAAAGCTCACCCGGAGAATCCCCATCAGCTGCAAGGTTGGCCCAAACAAGAGGCTGATTCCCCAAAAGCTGGATCCTGCACGGTATTTGTTCTGAGGAGCTTTCTCGTGTTTCGATCATTAATTCGGCCTCATATAATTTGGGTGAAACAGTCG
This sequence comes from Meles meles, assembly GCF_922984935.1. Taxonomy (NCBI): domain Eukaryota; kingdom Metazoa; phylum Chordata; class Mammalia; order Carnivora; family Mustelidae; genus Meles; species Meles meles. The sequence continues at coordinate 7,494,204 of NC_060078.1, forward strand.
CCACTACGGTGGGGCTGGGGGTGGGCTTCATCGGTGCTCCTTCCTCAGAAGGACCCAGGCCGCGCGCCCCCTCTTAGCTGCAGTGGCCAAAACCAGCCCCCGGAATCAGACCCACAGGAGCCGCGCTGGAGCTGGCTTCGTCTGTCTGGAGGCAAAAATGGGCGCCGCGGGTCTTGGCCACGGCTCCAGTCCCGCTCACTCCATGTGCCCCGCTTCGCAGAGGCACGCAGCCAGCACTCTCTCCTGCGTCCTAGAAGCCTGGACACAAAAGGCAGGACGCACGGCTGCGTTTAGCCAGAAAGTGTTCCAAACCCCGCAGTCCTGTCTGCGGGGCCACCGCTCCGTACCAGGTGCCCCTCCCTCCAGAGCTGGCGCCTTGGAGGACCCCACGTGGTGCTGCCCACTCCCATTTCCGGGCACCCAGCGCGGTGTGTGGGACCCTACATCCTTCTGCCTTCCCAGGGCGCTGCCCCTGCTGGGGTCTGCTGGCCCCCATCTCGGGCGGAGGCTCAGCTGCTGCGTTTGGGGGGCTCCCACCTAGCAGAGGGCAGGAGTTCATAAGCAGATCAATTGCAGATTGCACACACAGAAAGAAAGAAAGAAAGAAAGAAAGAAAGAAAGAAAGAAAGAAAGAAAGAAAGAAAGAAAGACAGGAATGAAGGAAGGAAGGGAGGGAGGAAGAAAGAAAGAAAGAAAGAAAGAAAGAAAGAAAGAAAGGATTAGCAGGATTAGGGTGGGGGTGGGAGAAAGGACAGAGACAATAGGAGGGTGACACAGATGTAGACCTCAAGAAGGGAAGGGGTTAGAGAGTGTGGCGGCCTCTGCTTGAGATTCTCTTCCTCTCCCTCTGCTCCTCTCCCTCTTGTGATGCTCTTTTTTCTCTCAAATAAATAAATTTTTAAAAACTCACTTCCTATGGGCAAGTCACAAACTTATTATAATATTAGTAAACGTATTCCAAAATGTAAGACAAAATAATATTCTCTTTGCAGAGGTTCTAGTCCTTCACACAAAATAGTTTGTCCTCTAATCTGTAAAATGTTTACTGGACTGAAAACTGAACGAGTAAAGCCATAAAGGTCTGTGGGTACAAAACGAGTCTTAAGAGCATGCACAGAGAACAACCCCCACTTGCAGATGGGTTCTGTGACCATTAGGGATGCAGACGTGGAGTTGCCTGTTCAGCTTGTTAATAAATCCATTACCCAGAAGCTGCCGCCCAGATGGTTCTGGAAATGAAAACCATGGAGCTGGCCGGCAGGGAGGCCCAGGCCAGGGCACCCACGGAGGCAGGAACAGGAAGAAGGAGAAAACAGGCCAGCGTAATAGGATGAGAGCAAGAGGATTTCCTAGGAGCCCAAGAGCTGCTATTGACCCTGCCCAGTGCTGACAAGACCAAGATTCTGTGAGGCTGTCCTTGACGGGGTCCTGGCCACTGGGGTGGCCGGGGGGCTAACTCTCCCCAGGAAGGCCAGCCGTCCCTGGAGCCCTTTCCCAGGCTGGCTCCTCAGAGGCACCTTGTTCTTAGCTCTGCCAGTCTTGTTCCGTCCTCCTAAGCCATATTGGAAGGATCCTTCCACCCCCCACTTCAAGACTAAAGCCCAGGATGCAGGACGGCTTTTCTATGAAGTTTGTGAGTCCAAATGCAGAACCTAGTACATTGAGGACATTGACCTGAGTGCCTTCTACAGCAAACTAAGGAGCCTTTGGTTTTTGGGAAAATAAAGTTCTCTTATGTCAACCTGAAGATTAAATGAACCTCTCCCCACCCACCAGAAAGCATCCTCGGGCATCCTGAGCATCAGAGAGATTCTAGACGGTGGCACGTTGATGAGGAATGGAAAAGGATACACTGTATCACCCCTTCCATACCACTAAAGTGTAGATTTAAAAAATACTAAGTATGAAATTTGGTAAATCACGTTTTATGGCTTGGGAGACATTTATGTTTTCAGGAAAGAGAAATCTTTAGAGCTTTTATCATTCCCAAATTGCCCCTGGGTCCAGCAGTCTTGAAATAGGAGGGTAATAGATGCACTAAATCATAGGGGGTGAATGGCTGTGCCAAGCCGCATCTCTCTTCATAAAGTAAGACTTAGGAATCAGATCAGTCCCACTGGGGAAGGATGGAAGGTGCTTCTGCGGTAGCCATCTCTGGCTCCACAGCAAGAACATTACACACAGGCAGCCCTAAGTCCAAAGGGAGGTTTAGGTGGGTGCATGCAAATTCGGACATGACCTCCCATGAAGACGAACTAAGCTGAAAGCAGGTGCCAGAATGCCGTTTTGAGAAAGTACTGTTTGAAACTGTCAACCCCAAAGAAGATGTAATTGAAAGATAACGACTAACAGGTGTATTTATGAAATAAACCAAAATGAAAAGTAGAAAGTGTTTTGAATCAAAATGAAATGTATGACATAAAATGCGACATCAGAATTTGTAGGATGTTGCTAAAGCTGTATTTAAAGGAGAATTTATAACATTAATTACTTATCTTAAAAGAGAAGAAAGGTCTCAATGACCTCAGATTCTACCTTAAAAACTAAGAACAAAAAAAGCAAATTAAACCCATGGTAAATTTTTAAAAAATAGAAAATAATAAAGGTCGGAGGAGAAACCAATAAAATAAATACCATGCAGAAAATCGATAAAACGGAAAGTTGGCTTGTTGGAAAGATCAACCATATTGATAACGCTCTGGAAAATAAAGGGAAACTGAAAGGTAATATTGCGAATGAGAGAGGCAACATCACCACAGATGCTTCAAATACGAGAAAGACAAAAAGGATCATAGGAACAATTCTATATTAATAAATTTGACAACATGAATGAAGTGGACGCATTCCTTCAAGGACAGCAACATCCAAAGCTCATTGAAGAAGACAGAAAACCTGGGTAATTCTAAATGTGTAGAAGATGTTGCAGTTTCAAAACTTGCCGGACAGTTCCCTTTCTCTGATTGACTTATTTCACTAAGCATGATCTCCCTGATATGAGGACGTGGAGATGCAACATGGGGGGTTTGGGGGGTAGGAAAAGAATAAATGAAACAAGATGGGACCCGGAGGGAGACAAACCATAAGTGACTCTAAATCCAACAAAACAAACTGAGGGTTGCTGGAGGGAGGGGGGTCGGAAGAGGGGGGTGGGGTTATGGACATTGGGGAAGGTATGTGCTATGGTGAGTGCTGTGAAGTGTGTAAACCTGGGGATTCACAGACCTGTACCCCTGGGGATAAAAATACATTATATGTTTATTAAAAAAACAAAAAACAAAACAAAAAACTTTCCAGACAGAAAACTCTGGGCTCTGATGATATTGCTGGTCCACTGGATCAAAAAGTTGAGGAAAAAGTGATACTAATGTACACAAACCTGGAAAACTGCAGAGGAAGAAATGTTTGCCATATCCTTCTATAAAGCCAGTATGACACTGAGGCCAAACATAAAAACGTTATGAGAACATGTGGTCCATATACACAATGGAATATTATACAGCCATCAGAAAGGACGAATACCCAACTTTTGTATCAACATGGATGGGACTAGAAGAGATTATGCTGAGTGAAATAAGTCAAGCAGAGAGAGTCAATTATCATATGGTTTCACTTACTTGTGGAGCATAAGGAAAAACACGGAGCACATGGGGAGATGGAGAGGAGAAGGGAGTTGGAGCAAATTGGAGGGGGAGATGAACCATGAGAGACTGTGGACTCTGAGAAACAATCTGAGGGTTTTGGGGGGGGGGGACATTGGATGAGCCCAGTGGTGTGTATTAAGGAGGGCACGTATTGCATGGAGCACTGGGTGTGGTGCATGAACAATCTTGGAACACTGAAAAAAATAAAATTAAATTAAAAAACAAAAATGTTATAAGCAAAATAAAACTGTATCTATATCCCCAATGAACATATATTTGAAGATTATGAACAAAATTCTAGGATATCAAATCTGACAATATATGAAAATGACAATACCTTGCAACCCAGTGGAGTTTATACCAGGAGTTTATACAGATTCGGAAATCAGTGTAATTCACCCATATTAATATACTAGAAAGAAATAGCAGAAAAAAAAACTTGAAAAAAATCCAACATTCATTCCTGATAAAAATTCTTCATAAACTTGGAATAAAAGGGAACTTTCTCAACCAGAATAAGAACATGTATGAAAAACCCACAATCAGTATAATACTAAGTGGAAAAAGGATAATAATTGTGTTTCCTCCAAGATTCAAGATCATGAACAGGATGTGGATGTTCACTTTCCTCACTTCCATTCAAAATTGCTTGTTGCAGTCAGGCAAGAAAAAGAAGCAAAGGGCACCCAGGTTAGAAATAAAAAATAAAACTTTCGGGGCGCCTGGGTGGCTCAGTGGGTTAAAGCCGCTGCCTTCGGCTCAGGTCATGATCCCAAGATTCTGGGATCGAGCCCCGCATCGGGCTCTCTGCTCTGCGGACAGCCTGCTTCCTCCTCTCTCTCTCTGCCTGCCTCTCTGCCTACTTGTGATCTCGGTCAAATAAATAAATAAAATCTTTAAAAAAAAAAAAACTTTCTTTGTTTGCAGGCAGCACAGTTTTGCTTGTAGGAAATTAATGCTATTGTTAGCACCATTGCTGGGCTGAAGTTAAGGCAATGAGAGCAGAATTTATTCAGGAGCTCTTGCAACAGGGAATGAGACCTTGGTATAGAACTGGGCTTACTTCTGAATATGGCGCAGGCAGTGAGGTTGTATGGCCACTGAGCAGGGTCGAAATCCACTAAGAGGAGACAACGGGGGTGAGGGGAGAGTGGGACTAAACTGATGGGACAGAATTCTGGCTGAGGGCAGGCCAGACTGATCAGACCTCACCCGGGGCAGGAGGAATCTGATCTGATATCCAGGGTGAGGGCTCCTTTCTAAAACCGAGTAGTAAGATTCTTGCTACATGGGCCCATGCAGGCCTGACCAGGAGAGATGCCAATGCCAAGATCCAGAAGGACCTCCTGGGAGCCTGATTAGAGTTTAGTCAAGAATAGAGTCATGTCCATATCCACATCCACATGCACTCATGCACATATGTGCACACACACACACCACACAACAGATACGTATCATACACACACAACACACACATACAGAAGCAAACCACACAGACACACACACACAACACAACACCCATGTACACATATCACATACACCACACACACATACAAAGCTACAACAACTTGTAAGGGAGCTGAGAAGATTTTCAGGATATAGGATTTATGTACAAAAATCAGTTACACTCTAAGAGTCAGCAAACCATAGTGCAAATGACAAAACGGGCCCATAGTCTTCTTTGTATGGCCTGTGAGCTGGGAGTTGTTTTTGCGTTTTTTTGGTAGGTGATAAAACTATCATATTGGTCAATTTGAAGGCCTTTTTTCAGGAAGGTGGTCCATCCAATTTTTTTGCTTCTATATTTTAAAAGTTCTAAAGAAGACTATGGAACCATTACAATATGTGGCTCAAAAGCCTAGAGTATTTACTGCTAGCCTCTGTTCCCCCTCCAAAAGAAAGAAAGAAAGAAAGAACCCACCATCCACTTTCTATATAGGTGAAACTAACATTCAGAAATTCAAATAAAAAATCATTTACAAATATCAAAAAATATGAAATATTTAGGGATAAATCCAACACAAGATGTGGATCTGTTGTACATGGGAAGCTAAGAAAAGCACAGCTGTGAGAAATTAGGGATGACCTAAATAAAAGGAAAGAAATAGCTTGTTTGGGAGTCAAAAGATTCAGTATTACGAAGTTGTTGATTATTC